>NC_138028.1:97026474-98501862 GCF_964106645.2 Podarcis pityusensis | reverse complement strand
CACGATTGGAATGTAATAATGGAGGGATACAATCTATTTCAGAGAAACAGACCAGACAAGAAAGGAGGAGGAGTGGCGTTATATGTCAGGGATGTGTATACCTGTGAAGAGATCCAAGATTTAGAACCTCAAAGCCAAAGTGAGAGCATTTCGGTCAAAATTAAGGGAGAGAAGAATAACAGTGACCTCATTGTGGGAGTTTACTATAGATCCCCAAGCCAAACGGAGGACATAGATGATGCCTTCCTGGAACAGATGGCCAAGCATGCAAAAGGAAGGGAGATAGTAGTAATGGGGGACTTCAATTACCCGGATATTTGTTGGATGTCAAACTCAGCCAAGAGCATAAGGTCAAACAGATTCCTCATTGGCCTTGCAGACAACTTCATTGTCCAGAAAGTGGGAGAAGCAACAAGAGGAACAGCCATTTCAGATCTGGTCCTAACCAATGTTGATGACCTGGTTAGTGGGGTAGAAGTGGAAGGATCATTAGGCGCGAGTGATCATGCTCTTCTGAAGTTTACTATACAGCAGAAAGGAGCAGCCAAGCATACTAGGACTCAATTTCTTGACTTTAAGAAAGCCATCTTCATAAAACTTAGGGAAGTGCTGGGTGAGATCCCATGGACAGTAATACTAAAAGGAAAGGGAGTTCATGATGGCTGGGAGTTTGTTAAGAGGGAGATAGTAAAAGCACAACTTCAGGCAATACCAATGAGACGGAAACATGGAAGGTGCCTAAAGAAGCCAGGGTGGCTATCTAAAGAACTTTTAACTGAGTTAAGATTAAAAAATGATGTGTACAAAAAATGGAAAAGGGGGAAACCACCAAAGAGGAATTCAAACAAATAGCCAGCACGTGTAGACACAAAGTCAGAAAAGCTAAAGCACAGAATGAACTCAGGCTTGCTAGAGAGGTTAAAAACAACAAAAAAGGCTTTTATGGGTATGTTCGTAGCAAAAGGAAGAACAAAGAAACAGTGGGGTCACTCAGAGGAGAAGATGTTGAAATGCAAACAGGGGACACAGAAAGGGCTGAACTCCTCAATGCCTTCTTTGCCTCAAGTCTTTTCCGATAAAGAAAACAATGCCCAACCTGAAGAATTTGGAGCAAATGATTCAGCAGAGGAAACACAGCCCAGAATAACTCAGGAGATAGTACAAGAATACTTGGCTAGTCTAGATGTATTCAAGTCTCCAGGGCCAGATGAACTGCATCCAAGAGTATTAAAAGAACTGGCAGATGTGATCTCAGAACCACTGGCAGTCATCTTTGAGAATTCCTGGAGAACAGGCGAAGTCCCGGCAGACTGGAGGAGGGCAAATGTTGTCTCTATTTTCAAAAAGGGGAAAAGAAAGGACCCAAATAATTACTGCCCAGTCAGTCTGACATCAATACCAGGGAAGATTCTGGAGCAGACCATTAAGCAAACAGTCTGTGAGCACCTAGAAAGGAATGCTGTGATCACCAATAGTCAGCATGGATTTCTGAAAAATAAGTCATGTCAGACTAACCTGATCTCGTTTTTTGACAGAATTACAAGCCTGGTAGATGAAGGGAACGCAGTGGATGTAGCCTACCTTGATTTCAGCAAGGCATTTGACAAGGTGCCCCATGATATTCTTGTAAAGAAGCTGGTAAAATGCGGTCTTGACTATGCTACCACTCAGTGGATTTGTAACTGGCTGACTAACCAAACCCAAAGGGTGCTCATCAATGGTTCCTCTTCATCCTGGAGAAGAGTGACTAGTGGGGTGCCACAGGGTTCTGTCTTGGGCCCGGTCTTATTCAACATCTTTATCAACGACTTGGATGATGGACTCAAGGGCATCCTGATCAAATTTGCAGATGACACCAAACTGGGAGGGGTGGCTAACACCCCAGAGGACAGGATCACACTTCAAAATGACCTTGACAGATTAGAGAACTGGGCAAAAACAAACAAGATGAATTTTAACAGGGAGAAATGTAAAGTATTGCACTTGGGCAAAAAAATTGAGAGGCACAAATACAAGATGGGTGACACCTGGCTTGAGAGCAGTACATGTGAAAAGGATCTAGGAGTCTTGGTTGACCACAAACTTGACATGAGCCAACAGTGTGACGCGGCAGCTTAAAAAGCCAATGCAATTCTGGGCTGCATCAATAGGAGTATAGCATCTAGATCAAGGGAAGTAATAGTGCCACTGTATTCTGTTCTGGTCAGACCTCACCTGGAGTACTGTGTCCAGTTCTGGGCACCACAGTTCAAGAAGGACACTGACAAACTGGAATGTGTCCAGAGGAGGGCAACCAAAATGGTCAAAGGCCTGGAAACGATGCCTTATGAGGAACGGCTAAGGGAGCTGGGCATGTTTAGCCTGGAGAAGATGAGGTTAAGGGGTGATATGATAGCCATGTTCAAATATATAAAAGGATGTCACATAGAGGAGGAAGAAAGGTTGTTTTCTGCTGCTCCAGAGAAGCGGACACGGAGCAATGGATGCAAACTACAAGAAAGAAGATTCCACCTAAACATTAGGAAGAACTTCCTGACAGTAAGAGCTGTTCGACAGTGGAATTTGCTGCCAAGGAGTGTGGTGGAGTCTCCTTCTTTGCTGCCAAGGAGTGTGGTGGAGTCTCCTTCTTTGGAGGTCTTTGACAACCATATGTCAGGAGTGCTCTGATGGTGTTTCCTGCTTGGCAGGGGGTTGGACTCAATGGCCCTTGTGGTCTCTTCCAACTCTATGATTCATTTTGGAATTTGAGAGAGTGCTGGGGGTTCTAGTCACAAAATGGCTGCCACGGAGGAGTTGAAGCATAACACAAAATTAAGAGACACCCCTGACCACCTTATGCTTAGCATGGGAGATCAACTATGTCCTGCTGGTCCCAATTATGGAGATCAAACATGCATGCGCACACTGGTGCTATCTAATAACAAAAGCATTCCTCAGTACAAGGAAAATATATAAAAGGTAGCCACACCACTCTCACTTCACAGAAATCTCATAGAAGATACCTGCACTTCCAGATCCAGAAGCACCCCCAAAACTATGTACCTGCCAGTGTTAGAAACAGAGATATGATAGCTAGGAGCTAAATGGCACCTTAAACCTAGGTTATAGGCGCAACAATGGAATGCCTAGGCACACATGCAGCTGAAAATGCAGCTAAAATATTATGTTCATTTTTCAAGTGGTCTAGTCCTTCCCCTGCCCACCCTCCCAATATTCTTAAGAGGGTCTCTTCTCCAGTCTACGGAGAGTAGCTGGAAGTGGGGAGGCAGAAAAAGGTCCTCCTTTCCTTCCACTCTGCAGTTTTAATCTGAAATCTTAGGCGCAGTACTGCGCCCAGAGCTCAGAAACTGCTCGTGCTAATGAAATTCCCTGTCACAAAATGTGCCTAGAACAATGGGAGTTTCAAACACTGGTACCTGATCCTTAGAAGGGAATGTAAGAGCAGGCAACCTCCCATCCATCCGGTCTAAGGAACAAAAATAATAAAATAAAATAAAATAAAATACTGTATTATTTAGTAACCCAGTCCTTCCTGTGTTCTTTCCTTATTTTATTTCCAACTGGAAGCTACAATTGGAAATACAGTCTTCACACATAAACAGAAACTGTCTGTAATGATAATTCATTCTCCACCTGCGGTAGCCAAAAAAAAAAAAGTCAACTGAAATGGAGGCACTTTCAAAACAAAAAGAAATTATAGGCCAAGAGGAAGCAAAAAAGATGGGATGAAAGTCTTAGCTTGCATTTGATTTATAATAAGTATCCTTTTAGTGCCATCTGCCTCAAGAAAAGAGATATTTTATCATTTTAAAATTATGTTTAATTCCAATCTTTTTTAGTCGGATTTTTAAAAAAAAATTAAAAGGGTGCTAGCTCTTTAATTTTTTCCTTTTTTATCAAAGTATTATGTTGAAAGGTCTAGTAGCTTCAGAGTCTTGGAATTTACTGTAGTTGCAATCATTTTAATGAACTAGAAACTGTGTAATATGCCAAAATATTGAATATATTAACAGTACATTCTAATTACCTGTGAACTGCATAAACATTTTTTCCACACTCTTTCTGGTATAGAGTTTGGAGGGGAAACGGACCAATCATTTTTTAAAAGTCCAAATTTAATCCAGTGATGACTAGTACTATTTTGCTCATGCAAACCACTCAAACTCCTTTTCAATGAAACCATCATCTGTGCATGGACTGTCATCTGCATATGTGCAGTGGATGTCTCAAAAGCACATATCTCACCTTAACTGCAGCATACATTTTCAAAATGGATAGGAGTTGGTTTGAGGGAAAACTCATCAAACAGCAGTATTTCTTGAGAAACTATAGAATGTGGATGAATTAGTGCCTAACATCATTTGTACTTAGCTTCAAACAACAGCTGTGGGACTGCACTAGAACCAGAATAAGTGATAATGCTTATGCAGCATATATCCAGAGCATGAAGAAGGTTGAGGTTTCTCTAAAACACAGTATCTCTCAGCCCTCTAGAGTGGAAAAAGAGGTACAGAAACAGTAATTTACTTTTTCTTCTGCAAGGTTAATGGCAGATTTTGGAAGATTAAACACAACCTGCTCCACCACAGTTCCGACAATGAAATTAAGCGTCCCCTGTGCCAGTTATAAAAATTGGAAGAGTCATTCATAGATCTCATTCAGTACATGTGCTTTGGCCCCTAGAAATTCCCACCCCAAACTAACAGAGCTAGGGGGAGGGTGGGAATTGAGCCAAGGTTAGAAAACAGAAGAAAGTCACAAATGAGCCGGACATGTACAAGTGAGCATGCAGCTGTGTGTTCAATCCACCAGACAACGCTACCTCACATTTAACAAGGAAAGGAAGTTTCAGAATGCTAAAGAACAGAACTGGCCATTGATTGACTGGTGGAGGAAGTAATGATTTATAATGTGTCTCAACCAACCCACAGTAAGTGACAGTCTTGATTGGAACTCAGGAATAAAGGTCAGTGAATCTAAAGATTAAGCTGTGCTTGGAGTACAAGCAGAAGAGAGGTGTTTTCCATAAACAAGAAGGAATTTCTGAAGAAGCTGCAACTCTAGGTCACAGCAGCCAAAAACAAAGAACAATGACAGAAGTAGCAGTGCATATGGAAACTGATAAACAGCTTTTCAGACGTGATTTCTCAAGGGAAAGTTTAGACAAGTCCAGCAAAAATAGTGAAACTTGCTGCAAAATAAGAACCCTCCATTCCCCCCCCCCCCATGTCTAAACCTTGATTTCTAGTCACTGCTGCTTTTAAAAAGTTGATGGTCATCAGTGGCTTTAAAACTTTCTGAAATCACAAACCTCTATTTCTAAAAAGAATCTGAAAACCTTACAAGAGCTTTCGTACAAGAGGAATTTCACTCTCCATTTCAACAGCTTATATATCTACAGCTCTAGGAACAGACTGATCTGTAAAATGATTAATGTGACCTGGGGATAGGAGAGCTTTAACCAAACAAGAATGATGGGCTTGCCTGGTGAGGGCACAGGACCCATTAAAGGGGGGAGGTGTCCCTACAGTTTTCAGCAGTAACCCAATCAGAATCGTATCTCAAGAGCTGTACCTTCTGACCAAAGAGCATGCCAGATACACTTTCTGATCTCCATGACAAAGCTTGGCGAATTTATTAACAGTTATTTTGCATGCAATTTGGCGTTAAAAGAATTTAATTACTGTGAAACAGCCATGCGTCTAACCTCTTGGGGCTATGGAGGAAAGCTTTAAAAAAAAGTCTTCTAGAGTTTGTTTTGTGTGTGTAATTAAAGATGGAGGGAAGTTTTCCTGTAGGAATCTTCATACCATTTCATGATTTACATATTTGTTCTTGAGGACTTTAAACCCCTGCCATTATGGTCCACCACTTCCTTCCAAAAAGCAGCCAAGATTGTTATAATAGTACAGTACATATGATTTAGCATTATAAGGAATTCAAGCAAAGTACACAGAGACAAAGGTTGTGGCTTCAGGGAGTGTGGGGCCTGCTAGGAATCAAAACTTATAATGGTCATGAGGTGGGTCTCTATATCCCATGTGTATCTTTCTTCCCCACAAAATTTTATTAGGCCCCAGACCCCAGACCTCACTCTGGAATTTCACATCCAATTTAAAGCTGCAATTCTTAGCACCGAATGCAGCAGCATTTGTTGTTGTTGTTTAGTCGTTTAGTCATGTCCGACTCTTCGTGACCCCATGGACCAGAGCACGCCAGGCACTCCTGTCTTCCACTGACTCCCGCAGTTTGGTCAGACTCATGTTTGTGGCTTCGAGAACACTGTCCAACCATCTCGTCCTCTGTCATCCCCTTCTCCTTGTGCCTTCAATCTTTCCCAACATCAGGGTCTTTTCCAGGGAGTCTTCTCTTCTCATGAGGTGGCCAAAGTATTGGAGCCTCAGCTTCACGATCTGTCCTTCCAGTGACCACTCAGGGCTGATTTCCTTAAGAATGGATGCGTTTGATCTTCTTGCAGTCCATGGGACTCTCAAGAGTCTCCTCCAGCACCATAATTCAAAAGCATCAATTCTTTGGCGATCAGCCTTCTTGATGGTCCAGCTCTCACTTCCATACATCACTACTGGGAAAACCATTGCTTTAACTATACGGACCTTTGTTGGCAAGGTGAGGTGAACCAGTAAGCCACTCCAGTATCCCTGCCAAGAAAACTCCATGGACAAAGTCAACAGTCATATAAAAGCAGCATTTACCTTGATGCTAAACAAGACTGCTCTAACGCCAGGCAGGGGGACCAAGTGTTGCCCTCTAAGCCCTCCAGTCCTCTCTACCAGGTCTTCAGGACTGTTGCCACCTCCTCTGGCCATGCCCTTCACTGGCCCTGCTACACAACTGCCTCAAGTGCTTTTGCCTGGCTGTGAATGTGTTCATGAGCTGTGGTGATGCCTCTTTCTTGCCTAGATGGTGAAGGGAGAGGTAGGTGTGGGTGTGCAGAAAACTCTTGACTTTTGTGAGGCCAGAATGCAGGTGAACTGGACAAAAGGTAATAGGCACATCCATTACTCTGTCCACTTTTGCCTCTGGCTTCAACCACTTATCTGAAAATGATTCTCCACCTGCTGCTCCAAATCATCAGGTTGCCTTCTCAAAGGCAGCCAATAACCTTTTCACAAAGAGGGATATTGAAGATTGAGCTGCTATTTGACTGGGTTCATCTGGCATTGCTCTGTGCACCAGGAAGTTGAACCCACGGTGATCTTCCTAGTTAGTGAGTGAATTATTTGGCTTAGTTTTCCACACCTGTGAAAGTTATTGCTAACAGATATCTGTCTCATTGCTGCCCATCTTCAACCGTCTTTTGCCTCGGCACACTTCTTTCCATTGTTCTTGCTCCTTGCCTCCGTGTTTGCACCTCTGCCATTTATTTGTGTTATAATAGACGGTTTGAAATTCTAGCTTTGCAGTGTAATATTGATTCATTGCTTTACATGTCTGTCACAGCCTTTGACTGAATAACAACAGTTTACCTGGTGAGATTAGCACTCCATCTATTTCCAGTGATCAGGAGGGACTGCCATTGCTGATGTAGACAATGCACAAAATGGCAATATCAGTAGGTTGCTGGGTGGGGCACAGGGGTCTGAGGTTTTCAGAACACAAAAGTTCTTCAAAGGAGAAAAAAAAACCATAAGGAGGAATCACCAAAATTAGACTCAGAGAATGCTGACTAGCAGATGGAGTGGACAAAGAAGCAGAGAGAAATAATGGAAAGCTGAGAGAGATGGGAAACGGTACTGAGTATTCTGAACTGGAGCACTCCCTTTGTTGCATGTCCCACTTGCAGCTTCTGACTGGTTGTTCTTTTGTTAATAGTACATAATAATCTTCTGATGGGAACTAATGCCTGGGATATCATTGGCACTCTCTCAGTGTTTGAATGAAAGAATAATTGGACCGGTCTCTCTCACACACAGACACACAGTTAAAGGGTGAGGCTGATGAAACTCCTTATGTTTGCCCGTGACTTCATAACAGCAATTTTGGCTCAAAGTGAGACAAAGGCATAGAAAACTGTGGGTTAACAGTTTGAGGGTACAGGACCTATTTCTTGTGCTTTGGTGTGGGGTCAACCTGATGTCTTCTAGGGTTGAATGCTTGTGCTAGGGTTTAATGCTTGCAACTTGTATAGTTGCAAGAATATTACAAAAAAGGCTCCAGTGTTCTGTATACAGGAAGGAAACCACACTCTCCCCAGCAAGCAGGTACCATTCAAAACATCTCATGACTTGGAACACCCTTTAAATACACTTAAATTAGTGTATTTAGCATCCTATGCATCCTCTTTAACATTTTATTTAAGATAATCATTTGACTTCTCAAAAGTCTTCCTGCCATTCTATCATTTCTTTCTTTTATTTCAAGGAGGAGGAGATGCATTTGAATTAGCACCTAGTGAAGGCTCCTAAACATAATCTCAATTAACTTGTGAAAAAATATGTACATGAACTATTCATTTATAGTAATCTGTTTTATAACTTCTGGGCTTCATTATAAGAGCTTATGTAGTTGCCAAGTAACCAGGCGTCCGTTTGAATTGTAAAAACAGCATTCCAAACAGAGGGGGGCAAGATCTGCATGTGCTTACAGGTCTATTTTTGCCAATTAAAAGTTGATCTAAAAGGCTGGGTTTCAATTAGCAGTTAGAGAACCAAATCTCTCTTTTCCAGTTGCAAGCACTGATAAATGTACTCAAGCCTCCTTCCATGTGAAACATGGTGGCCGCAGGAGCAGATAGGTTTCCAGTACATAAAAAAATATTTAATCCAGGTAAAGCTTGAAATACTAAGCATCTAATTTATTCATCTGTATACAGTATGACCGAATCCTGCCACAGAAGGCTTAGAGGACAGGCCAGTCAGGAAGCAAACAATAACTTTACTGTCTCTTAAAACAAGAAAGACAAACACACTGTGGCACACGTGACTCCACCCAGATACAACTAAGCCCCGTGCCACTGGGGACTCAGCTATACATCTGCAAATAAAATGTTTTAAGTGTATGGTAGAGTGCGTTATACAAATGTGACGCTAGATGGTGATGGTGAGCTATGCCAAATTCAATATTTTTCAAAACTTTTTAAAAAACATTTTCACAGCATTTTTAATATGTGTCTAGATTCCACCCTAGTGTCTGAACTATATGATGGCACTATTCACATAGGCTCAAAGCCAAAATAAACTCTCTCCAGCTAGCATATGTTTCCATTTGCTAAGTTTACTGAAGGGTGAATGCATTCTGTCTTCAGAACATGCACTCATCTGTTCTTAAAACAATAAGCAAAAAGCTAAACAATGCTTTCTAACATTAAGTAACAGGCAATGTGTCATTTTGCAATTTATATGCATGACATCATCAGATGTGTTTTTTCGCAACACTGATGCAGACACTCAAACAGCCTCCTCAAGGCACCCAGTTGAAAAATATCAGACAATAGATATAATTATAGACAATAGACAATAGATATAATTACCACCAAGGCCAAGTTAACAACACTGAAGAACCAGATCACTTCTACAAACAGAAAGGCATAACATTCTAGGATTATAGCTATTGTAATCATACATAGAACAAAGGCAGCTCCAACCAATGTCAATACAAAAGGTCAAGTTTCTTCTTTTTGATCAAAGAATATGTATGAAATTAACATCTCTACTAGAAAAGTAAGAGATGCTAAGTAATTGACATGGATCAAGGAAATATGCATCATAATTCCAAGCTTTTTGTGAACATCTGAGGCATCAATAAAATGAAGATTATCTAATAAAAATAAGAGGTCATGAGGGATACATGTCTGTGCTGCTCATCAACCCTGACATCTACGTTAGCATACCCTCCAACTGCCTCAAAAATGCCGGGACAGTCGTGAAAACCCTTATCACAGCTTCTCACTTGGCCATTCAGAATCCCAAATTCCCTTGGCCAGCGGACAGAAGCAGCTCCTAAGGCGGCAAGGGAGACACTGGAAGGAGACATGCGGGCTCCTGCCCAAAACCTAGTTAGCGCTTACTGGGCTTTGGGAAGAAGGCAAATGGACTCCGGGACCCTGTCAAAGCCCTCACATCTCCTTCCAGAAGCCAGACCTTTGGCATCCATCACAAGTTCTTCCTCAGGGCTTGCTTTTTGGTTTCATTGCCAGTGCTGGCTGGAAGGCAGCAGAGAACTCTGCCCATTGAGGTTCTTCCACATGGGGCTCCCTCTCAGCCAGGGAAGGAAGGGTGGTTGCCCAGGTATGCCTGTGCGTCTCACCGTCTCCTTCAGTCCTTTCACCCAGCAAGGCAGGCAGCCTTTGTTCAATGGACTCTGTCGCTCCCAGGGATCCACCCACATTCTCATTCTCTGCTTTGGTGGCACTGTGGGTTAAACCACAAAGCCTAGGACTTGCCGATCAGAAGGTCGGCGGTTGCTCGGTCCCAGCTCCTGCTCACCTAGAAGTTCGAAAGCACGTCAAAGTGCAAGTAGATAAATAGGTACCACTCTGGCAGGAAGGTAAATGGCATTTCCGTGCGCTGCTCTGGTTCGCCAAAAGCGGCTTAGTCATGTTGGCCACATGACCTGGAAGCTGTATGCCGGCTCCCTCAGCCAATAAAGCGAGATGAGCGCCGCAACCCCAGAGTCGGTCACAACTGGACCTAACAGTCAGGGGTCCCTTTACCTTTACCCACATGCAGAGGAGAGGCATACCGAGGCTCCCTTGGCAAGGAGCTGTATTGACTCCCTTCATCCCATGCCTTTACCTGAGAGTAAATTCCACTGAACGAGGCAGAGCTTACTTATGAGCAGGCATGTATAAGAGTAATGTTATCCGTGAGTTAGGGTTGTGCAGGGCTAGGGAGGTGAAGTAATTACTCCCACCGAGCTCAATGAAATCTTATTCAGAGTAATTGTGTGAAGGGTCCTATTGCACCCAAACACGGACATGGGATCAAGTGGACTTACTTCTGAGGCACCAGGATGCAATCTTCCACATACATGTCCTGAGGGTAAGCACTCCTAAACATAATGGGACCTACACTTGAGTAAATATGTGCTGAATCAGGTTATTAGACTGTGACCCACCTGACCTGGTCAGATCAAAATGCAGTGCGAGCCTTACATGTGCCTACTCATAAGCCAAAGCCATTAAGTTCACTGATACTTACTCCCAGGTAAATGTATAAAGTACAGGGCTTCAGCTTGAAATATATACGCGGAGGTATCCTGTTTTCCAATACCAGTGGGAGAAATAACTCTCTCACATTAATACATTATTATTATTGCTATGATTATTTTGTTGCTGGGTATATATAAACACAGCGGCACTGGAATAATTAGGGCCCTGCCTGCAGGAATTTGCAATCTACTGTACACACCACACATTCAAAAAGTACGTCACAACTGAAGGTGCGATCCTACACCCATCTACCATTTTCCTGTGAGCAAAATCCTTAGCACTCTGCGGGGTTTACTTCCAAGGAGATAAACATCCAGGCTTGCACCATGAGAGTAAAATAGGAGGAGCAGCAATATATGTAGAATGAATGTATGAGTTACACATACACACACATACATACATTATTTAGGCCCCATACACATCTAATGCACAAATCCTGGGTTTCAAGAATAGAAACAGATTTATTGCAACAAAATAAATGTATCGCAATTTTATTGCAACAAAATAAATTGTGCAGAGTATTTTGATGCTCTGGGATGAGCTGTAATATTGACAAGGAGGGATGTTTCACCTCCACAGCCTCCTATCATTTGAGCACTCCAGCTCCCTTTTGCTGTCTTGTAGCAGTGTGTGAAGAAGGGGGGGAAACCCTCTCTTTCCCTTTGGCATGCAGATGGAAGTACCAGGGGTAACCACACACCCATCTCCTCCCTGCTCACAGCATGCTGGAGGGGTGGGTGGGAGGATGCTGGAGAAGGAGACAGAGGAGAGAATTGGGGGCAAAGGGTGTGCCTATTACTTTAAAGCAGTGGTACCAATGTAGAATAGAATGTCCCAGTTTTCATCTGAAGAATGTTGGAGGCCATAGGTTAGACTGTAGATCAGGGGTCAGCAAACATTTTCAGCAGGGGGCCGGTCCACTGTCCCTCAGACCTTGTGTGGGGGGCAGACTATATTTGGAGGGGGAATGAATGTATTCCTATGCCCCACAAATAACCCAGAGATGCATTTTAAATAAAAGCACACATTCTACTCATGTAAAAACATGCTGATTCCCATCTGCAGGCCGGATTTAAAAGGCAGTTAGGTGGAATCTGGCCCCTGGACCTACCCATGCTATAGATAATGGTATCTCTAGTAGCCTACATGTGCAGATCCCAACATGATCACTACTTCGACCAGCTCAAAAATAGACCTGCCTTTGCTTTACCCCAAAACCAAGACTCAGTGATCAGCAATTTTTTAATGTTGTAGAATAACTTGACTTCAGTGTGGCAATAACCACTGCATTATTAGCTACTGCCTATGGTTATAGGTATCTAAAGTTCAAAAAGCCTTCTGTTTCCACACCATTAAGTCCTCATTTAAGGAGTGTATTACATTTGGTAGCAAAGAATGGATTGGAATTGCTTATTACCCTTAGTGGTGAGGGGGGCAGGAGGAAAACAACTCTCTCAGTACCTTCCTGATCATCCAACCAACCCAGCAACTGCAATTAGTGGCATTTATCTTGGGTAGAAGCCACTCTGAAATAATCAAATACTTAACATTATTCCTGGGTTCAAAGTGGAGACAATCACCTGTATTTCTGCCCTGGAATAAACCTAAGGCATTATTGGTGATATCATTAGAGCATCGAAATATTTTCTCCTCAATGAAATTACCAAACAAATGAAACAGGAGGACTTATGAGATGCCTAACATTGCTGTTATTATACTACTGAAGCTGCAATCCGGTGCATGCATACCTGGAAGTAAACCTCAATATGCTCAGTAGGGCTTACTTCTTTTTCTTTTCCCTTTTTTTTAGTGGGTCTTGCTTCTGAGTAAATAGACAGGACTCACTGTAACTTAGGTATTTAATTTTAAGGAAGCATTTGTTATGTCGCAATGAGCCTGCTTTCTTTGTTTTTGTTTTTTTCCCTTTAAAAAATTGATGTTTGGAACTCGGTTTTAAACATTGACATGTTAACTACATCTCCAGTGACTGCACTTTAACTACAGGTAATCTGTTAAACAGCAGATTCCCAACTGGGGAGTTTAATTAGGGTGCAAACTGCTATACAATCCACTTGCCAGATTGATGAAGGAAACCTCTTGCAAGGTGATCCAGAAGGCAGTGTTGGTGCTATTAATCATGTATCTTTTAGAGGGAATAACCCACTCCACCCCCCGCAAAAAAAAACCACCCTTTCATTAAAAGCATGCCTCTATCAATTTTTTTTTTGAAATTACTTTTTCTCCATCCTTCCACAACAACAATAGATATTTAAAAATCAGAATGAATCTGTGATGTTGTTGTTTAATCTAGTTGAGGAAGAATGACTCCTATGTTTAGAGAAAATCCTGTGTAGTACCTTCCACAATGGGTGTCTCATTATAGTTGCCCTGGTCCAGAAAGGCATTTAGCTGAGAAAGAAAGTGCAGCACTCAATTGACTTCAGGGATCAAACAGGTGAACAGCTGCCAGACAGATTCTGTATTGCTTTTTGCCAGGTTGCCACCCTAAAGATCAAATCAACGCATGTCAAAGCTAAACACAGGGGGCTTTATAGTCCAATCTAAAGGTACACACAATCTCGATTATGTCTACAACACTTCCAATACTCTCAGTGTTACTCCATGTAGCATTTCCATGGAGGATAAGAAGTGAGAAACACTAATCATAGAGTCACAGTACTAAGATGCCGAAAACTTGAAGCAGCTTTCAGGAATAGGGATGGGGAACCTATCTGGGATGGGGAACCTGTGACCCTTCAAATCATAAAACCATAGAGTTGGAAAAGGATCTAAGAATCATCTAGTCCAACCCCCTGCAATGCAGGAATCTTAGCTAAAGCATCCATGACAAATGGACATCCAACCTCTACTTAAAAACCTCCAAGGATCACACTGTTGACTCATGTTATGTGGGAGTCATAAAGCCACGGCAAAGGCTTGTAATATTGCAGGGTGCCCCCTGACCTCGGCTGACCAGCACTCTGAGCTTTACAATGTATTGGAATGTATTGACCTTAAATGCAGTTGTATTTCCTCTGGGCAGTGATGACCTTATATGGTTTGTGGGTGGGTTAAAGCCATGACCGGATGTAGGTAATGTGAGACATTGGCAAACGGCCATGCGAGAGTAGAGAACAAAGGATAATAAAAAAGCTACGGGAGGAGAGAGAAGTTCGAAAGGAGCTGCTCATACCATCCTGAAAATATTGCTGGCTCTCTGTGTCTTTATTTTATGCTAAACTGCGCCATTTGTAACGGCTGGCTCCGACAATGTTACACTTGTAGTCCACCCCTAGATGGACTAGTCCACCAGGTGCCCCACCCATCTTTATTTGTGCATCTGGTTCTTCCTGCCTAAGTGCAGGTCCTTACTTTTCGTTTCTGGACTACAACTCCCTGCACCCCATCCCTGTCCAGAAGCCATTCTGGCTGAAGCTGATGGGAGTTGGAACCCAGCTACACCTGGAATGCCACAGACTCCATATCCCTGCCCTAATGTGGACTGGCATTATGCACTTTTCTTCTTTTTCGTGAGCAACACTGATCTGGATTCTTGGTAAGCTAATATGCCAGACAATGCTGTGTTTGAAGATGTTGTGGATTAGTACATAATAAACCCTTCTTGCCTTAGGTCCCAGATTTC
This sequence comes from Podarcis pityusensis, assembly GCF_964106645.2. Classification (NCBI taxonomy): domain Eukaryota; kingdom Metazoa; phylum Chordata; class Lepidosauria; order Squamata; family Lacertidae; genus Podarcis; species Podarcis pityusensis. Next base: position 98,487,049 of record NC_138028.1, on the reverse strand, counting down.
AACGCTTTGGTACTTTCCAAAGGTCTTGTTTTAGTCCATCCGATAACCCAAGGCCCTTCACTCATGCTCCCTTTCCTAGTATGAAGTGGTTGCAAAGGAAAGACTCTCTGCTGTAGTCTTGCTGGACTTTCATTCTCTAAATAAGATGTGCATTGTGGGTAGTGAGGATCCCCTCCCCCCCCCCCCCGAGTGTGGCCTTGCACTTCTCATATTCCAACAGGGTCAAGATAACATAAAAGTGATGCGAGCACAACTATAGTTCTTATTTAGCTCAGAAGAAAACACTTGATATATTTGTAGGTTAGTACTATAATGCATTCAAATGACAAGACTCTGGAGGAATAAAATTCATACCAGTGCTCAACAAGCACTTGGTATAATTCACTTGCTACATTTATTAAGTTCGACCTATTGAGAACAGCTCAGTGTCAGAGCAGATGCACAAGTATAGAGATGCACAAGTAGCTAAATCTTTTTTAATGATTAATAAAGGCATCTTGAGCGGAAATGATGTCCAGTGGAAGAATTACATGTTTGCCTATCAGTGGAAGGCATTTGCAGGAGATAATTAGAAATATTTAATCCAACCATCTCATACATTAAACGTTTGATGTGGGTTTTTAATGATAATGATAATAATAATAATAATAATAATAATAATAATAATAATAATAAAAGGTTACATGCAAATCTGTCAAATGGGTTAACAAAGTTCTGCATCCTCCAGGGAGACTCAGTAGGTATCCTTCATTAGCCACAGATTACAAACTGCCTCCGTCTGTGAGTTCACCTCTGACTGTGTAGAAACAGTCCTGTTATGACTTGTGCTTGTATAGGCAGATATCCTCACATCAGGGATTACTTCGTTATGATTTGCCATCACAACATTAAATCATTTGCTGTTTTAAAATTATTCCCATGAGAGCTGTATTTCTGACTTCAGGAAATTCATCTCAAGGGGGCCACTCTGCTTTTACATTGCAAGTTTAGCAGGAAACAGAAAAAGAACGTGTCCTTATTAAATAAAATAAAATGAAGACCAATCACAATCACACCAATTCTCATATAAATCTCCTTGGCACAGGAGTGGCTGCTTGCACCCAGAAACAAACACATATTCTGTACCCTACCAGTCCTCCTCTCTTGCGCTGCCACTTGTGTTTCTGAACACGCAGAGTTTTCCCAAAGCAACAAGAAACATTGTGAAGCAACCACTGGAGGATACTTCCAGCCTCTTGAAGGTAGAGCTTTTCTCCGACAGTGCTTTATTTACCCAAGAAATCGTGGCTAGCTTTATTCTGTTATTTTAGTAAAGCAAAGAAGTTGAAGCAAAGTCTGTAACATGATGGAAGCACCAAGTATGTTTGATGAAGCAGCAGGTGCTCCTGGCCACAAGCCAAGAGGGAGTTAGGATGCTTAAAACTACTGAAATCAAAAGGCTTAAAGCATAGCTATCTCCATACTGGACTGGGTCAGAGACTTTCTGCTATCCAGCCTATCCTCACTTCCACCTGCCATAACTACACCAAACCTGTAGTTGTTTGCAGATGTAGGAAATCAGGTTGGCATAAAAGGGGTTCCCACATCCACAAAAGGTCAACCCATTCAGATGAATAGAGGCGGTTCTGCACAAAGTGAATGGGAGTTTTTGCGGGGGCTCCATGTGCTCCTCAGTGCTCTAGAAAAGAGGCAGCACATTTACATGAATGCGCTCATATTCCGAATCTTTCTTCCTGTTCCAAACTGGCAGCTCATGCCATAGTCCCACAAACATCGTATCATAATAAATGTTTCTACTACTTTGTAACTTTTCTGCATGTGCTCTCGATTAAGCTGCCTTACTCATGTTAAAGGTTTGAATACAGAAGAATTGGGTGCATCCAGTGACATTTTCATTTGCCAAAAGTCACTGCCCCCATTAGTTTTCCCCGGGGGCGGGCGGGGAAGTGCATTCCAAATCACTCCAGGGGTACAGCGGCTCTGTAGGAAGGATTCCTACTGTTACTTGCAAGTCACACACTGACATGCTGTGCTGAGTCTTATGCACGCAGCAAACTACTCCTAACGAAATTCTGTAATGAAACAGAGCCCCCAAACTCTTCAGCCTACAGGGCCATCTAACCCATAGGCGCTAGGGGTGCAGGGCACCCAGGCACCAGGCTCTCAGGGGCGCCAGGCTGAGAGTCTGGGGCCCAAGAGTTGAGTCCAGGGAAGAGCCTGCCCATTGGTAGAAGCGCTGCAGTGGGCTCGTCTGCTCTTCTGTGCTGCGAGTTCGGGGGCGACTGAGCCAGTGAGATGCTGAGGTGGCCAGCCGGCTCTGCCCTCCTGCGTGCCTGGGACTGGGCAACCGGGGGGGGGGGGGCACCAGGCAGATCTTTGCACCCTGGAACCGCATATGCTTAAGACAGCCCTGTTTATAGGAATCCTCCCATCGCAAAAGCCAAACTGTCTGCCATGCCATTTCCTTCCACACCTTCCTTGCAAATTCACGCTCCTTTCCTCTCTCTTTCTCCTTATCTCCTATTCAAGTCATGATCCGACTGGCATACACACTCATCTCCCCCTCCCCCCCCCGCTCATTCTGCTTCAACATCACTTAATACCATGTCTTTTTCTGTGCCTTTTCTTCCACCCTCCTTGTTCATGCATTCACTGTCCCAATCAGTTTGATATTACCTTGCCTCTTTGTTCCACCCCACCCCCACCGCCTCTCCTGCCTCCCACAACTTCTATTTTCATTCAGCAGAACTCTTTCTTGTCACATATCATTTCTGTTCAGGGTGGCCAGCACCTTTTCCTTTGTCACTCATGCATCTCAGTCTTTGTTCACATACCATACTTCCAATCATTTTTCCCAAGCCTCCCTTCACACATGTGGTTTTTGTTAACTCTCTTAAACACAGCTCCTGCTTTCTGCTGGACCCATTTCCCTTACAGCAGCTGACCTACAAAAGAGCCTTCCCCCCTTTTCTCTACCTGTCTAAGCAGCCTCTTTGGACCCTTTTGCTACAAACCATTCAACAGAAAGGGGCCATGTTTGGCTCGCAAAAACTAAATAGTTTATTAATGTGATCTGATTATCTTTCTCTGCCAGGTTTTTATTATTATTTATTATTATTACATATATACTCTCCTTCCCCCCACACCCCCAGGATCTCAAGGTGGAGAACATGGTTCTCCCCGCACTCCCTCCCAATTTTATTTTAACAACGACCCAGTAAGGTAGGTTAGGCAGACAGACTGAAACTGGCCCAGTGAGTTTCCATCACATACCAGAAATGTGAGTTGCACAATTGTTATGTACTGAGTTGAATAGGATCCAAACTGCAGCAGTCTGATTGGTCCTAGAACAATAGGATCCAAAATGCAGCAGTCTGATTGGTCCTAGAACAATAAGATTCAGAATGCAGCAGTCTGATTGGTCCTAGAACAATGCAGCACTATGATTGGTTGGCAGGAACCACCCAATCATGCTCCAGATAGAAGTGAATCCACAACCTGATTGGCTTACAGTAGAATTCCGGAATTAGCCAATCATGTGCAGCCCATTGTGTAAATAATGTATATAAAGCAGATACTGTGAGGGGACTTTCATTCATTCCTCCTCACCACTATGAGCTGAATAAAGAGCATGAAATCACTTTGCGACTCTGAGTATATTTCAACAATATAGTGGATGGGGAGGTCTTGAACGACAACCCCACTTCCATCCCAAATTCCGATCTGATGCTGCCTGAATTAATATTATTCATTTGTGTGTCACCTGCACCAATGCCTCTAGGTGATGTGTAATATATTAAATGGGAAATGCAATTAAAAATCCATAAATACAATTATTTATACTGGGCACTGATGTAACTATCAATAAAGCAATATATAAAAAGCTTCTCCATCCTAAGTACCACCTGGACTCTAATGCAATACAATTTTGGGGTCTTCCTAAAAAAAAACCTGAACAACTTTCAGGGTTTTCTGTTTTTTACTTTTTGAAATATGGTAACCCTAGACAACAGTAGCAGGGGGTATATGAATACTATAGTATATACTGAAATACACAGCAACATAAGACTGTTTTGATACTACTGAACTAACCCATTTAAATAATTTTTCCTTAGAAAACCAGATGGCAACAATGTTGGAGGCCACTTAGCTGAAAATAATTACCCAGAAGATTTCATGACCTCATTCTTAGAATAATTTCTCAGGTTATCCAACTAATTATGCTACTGGTCTGTTGGATATCAACCGGGAAACTCGTCTCTCACCACTTCTCAGAACATCTGCCAGTTACAAAGCATTTATAAAACTCTTTCCCACACATGCCCTTCCTTTTTCCCAGTTTACCCTTGTTCTGAAAGAGCTACCCAAGTTTTCTCACTATAGTTATTGCAGTTGATTGCCATTCTTGTTTGCATCTTTCAATAGACCTCACTAAGAAGTGTGAAGATGAGAATCCTCAAATGTGGAAATAGAGAAGATATGCAAATATGACTGCCTAAGGAAGTGTTATGTAAACAGTAAATACATGCAGACACTAGGATATGCAGTTGCTCCTGAAGGAGAAGTGTGAGTGCTTGAATATTTGCAATCACATGCAATGGAATACATGCATACTAATTCATATATATATTTCTTGCAGAAGATCAGAAGCATATCTGAGTCTCATCATACGGCCTGGGTTGCCTATGCACAAATCCCTGAGGCGTGTGGCATGCCTGGCCCACAACCTTGTCACAGGATGAGAAGCTGCAATCTGCCATGCAGAGAAGGAAAACAAATCCTGGCTATGTTTAAGTAGCATGCAAAGAAGGAAAAGGAAGCTGAAATGGCAGTTATTATGTAACACTGGCTGGTTCATGGGGAAGCTATATTCCCTACCCCTACTTTAGTGCAGGGGAGGTGAACCTTTTTCAGACTGAAGGCCACATTCACTCCTGGACATGTTAGTGCTAGGTGGGGCCAGAGTGGGTGCAGCAATGATTGTAAATTTTACTTTTGAACAGGAGGCAGGTTTCTACACACACTCACCCAGCCCTCCCTATCCTCCATCTAGGCAAGGAAGGATCATCATCAGAGTTCAAGGGCACATTCCAACCAGGCAAACACCCTGTGGTCTGGGGAACAAGAGTGTGGCCAAGAAGAATCTCAAGAGCTTCTCACCTGTGCTCTAAAGGGAGAGGGAGATATCATTATTACATCTGCTGTTGCCGATACCTCCAATACTCACCCACCTTCACATCACAAGCTAAACATTGGTCTAATATTTATTTTACACTTTCTAAAATTCTGTCAGTTTCTAAGAACCCTTAAGGAGCATGGGTTGTTTCGTATCATACAATACTTCGTAAACTACCCTTATCCTTTAGGACAGGGTGGGATAGCCCCAAAAATTAGGCAAAAAGAAGCCCAGACAGTCCTTGAAAAACAATGTAAGTAAAGGACTCCTACATATGCCTCATACAAAGTAGCACGTTGATCAAGAAATCTAGGAAAAAAGTTTCCAGATTTCATATAGCATAACATAGCACTTCGTATAAGCTGCAGTTGCCAACACAGAAAATATGCTTCACAATGATCTAGGCAGCCTATTGGAAAAAGAAATGCAGCTCAGAAGCCAGAATTAAAAACCAGCTATATAACTTCTTGGAAACAATAGCTACAAGACACAGAGCTTGTTTGAATGTCCTTGCTCAAACAGAAGTAATGAAGTAGGAAGGAACATGACCCTAGGGCACAAGTCAACAGCCTACCATAATGCATACATATGGAGCACAGCAGCTAGCATCTGTCTAGTCCTCTATGTACAGCACAGTGAAAGATGAGCACTAAAATGATATGCCAAAAATACAAACTGAGGTTGCAATCCTGTGCACAACTAAGCCTCTTAAATCCTAGCAGCCCCGATAGGGATTTTAATCAGCCTACAAGCAACATTGCAGCCTGAGTCCACAATCTTAAAATACTTCGAAAAGGTATTCTTGAATTATCCGCACAGTTCCACTTAGGAAGACCCATTTGTCAAAGTTTGCAGTCATACTGCGATGTTTATACACACTTATGTACTTCTGCAATCCTTTACTTGCTTACCTACTTCTGAGCTGACAGGTATATATATAGGATGTCATTGTCGGAGTACTTTGTTGCATACTGAGAGTATTACACAGCAAACTCTGAAACAAAATTACATAGATGCTCATATGATAACTTCCTAATGTAGATTTTCTTACGTCTTGCACATCCTTCGGTATCAAGGATAAAAGAGAATGTGCAATCAAGTAGAGCACAGTGTCAGCTACAAAGCCTCCCTGTTTCTGATCAATCTATTATACTTTATTGATTGGGAGCTGCTCTGAGAGTTTTTACTCAAGGGCACGGTATAAATTTTCTAAATAAATAAATAAAATAAAAATAGCAGCCAGGCTTGAAGACATGTAACAACCTGTCCTGAGAACTTGTGCGTTGCAAACCAGTTCTTCAGCTGGTCGATTACCTCTCCCACTATCATTCAGATGTGGACATTACAGTCTCCACACCACCTGACACACTTCTTCTGGGCAAATATATGGCATATTTCCCATAAGGAGGGTTTATTTCCCCCCTCTTTTTAAAGTGGACAGGTGGAATTCAAAAATAGGCAGGACAGAAAGTTCAGCATCCTGAATGCTATCTGCATTCCATATAAAGTCCCCTATACACAAGTCACACACAAAAAATGTCCTGCTGAGTGTGTACAGACTAATCAATTAAGAAGTGGCCACAACACAACTGACTTGCACAAGTGATGCTAACTTGAACAAAGCACCACATATTTTAAAAAGCGAGCCCAAACTATTTTTAAAGCAGAAATATTGGCATCCTGTTTAACAGATGACTGGAGGTTTCTAAGATTTAGTAATATTCAGTAGTTTCTCATATAGGTTGAAATCAGTGTGGTATGACTGCCTTTCTCCCAATTTACCAGCAATTTCTATAAAACATCTCATTTAGCACAATCCTAAACACATTTATATGGAAGCATACCTCAATCACTCCAGTTGAAAGTGTCTTCTAAGTAACTTTGGTTGGGTGTTCAGAATTCACATGTAAAATGAACTCACTTTCCTGACACCAGCAGAAGCACAGCACAGGCTAACTGAATGCTATACTATTAATTACCACGGTACTTCATGAATACTTTGATATTAAAATCTATTAATATTAGAGGAAGACTCATGTGTGTGCTGGTTTCATCTTTGCAGTGCAATTCTGTAGATGTCCACTCAGAAGTAAGCCTCACAGAGTTCAGCTAAGCTTAGTGACTACAAGATGACCGTATTCTTAATTGTGTAAATTGATTTTATTATTTTTAGGAACATCCAACTTTTTCAAATAGCGTCTACACAATAAGAGAATGATCCTACAGCAAGGGCAAGATTACTCCTCGAGTTTTGAAGTATAAAGGGGGGAAGGGAGACTTGGAATCAAAAACCTATTGCTGCCAATTGCTCTTTATCAAAGAACAAATTTCTACATGGCTTGACCTTGGTGCATTTATCAGAACACTGGGGGAAGAAACTGAAATGTGAAGATGACCTGATCGACCCCAAGAGTAATGGCTTTTCAATAGCTGACCCAAACCAAAAGGTTATACAGGTAAGAAGAACAGTGAAATCCATTGACTCAAAGGGTCAATTTCAGACTTTCAAAGAAAGCAGAAAAGACAAAAAGGGTTTTGATGCAGGTTTAATGTGCAGGAAACAACTTCAGGGGTGAGTGTATTTTACTAGGAAAGAGAAGTGTAGGATAGTATGAAAAATATATTTAAAAAATGACAGCTCAATAAGAATAAAGTGATAGCTACTTTTGAAAAAAAAGAAACCTTCAATTTATGCAGGGGGGTTTTTTCTTCCCAAGACTATATATTTCTTGCTACACATGAAAAAATTAATCACATTCACAATGAAGAGCTTGCAGTCTTAATAAAAGGCTTTGCATTTATTAGAAGGGGAAAAAGTTTCCTACCCTCCTCTTCCATGGAAAAACCTTAAAGCAGCTATTAGATTCACGTACCAGAAAGCACAAAAGGGATGTCCCTGAAGATTAGCTGCCTTCTAGTTACCCAACAAACCTGTGCTATCCTTGACACTACATCTGAAACATAAATTCATCATCTTGACATTCAGCAACTGCCTGGAAACACACATACACATACCAGGAAACGTTTTACCACACGCATTGTACCAGGCATGGTTAATAAAACACAGTGAAAATATTGAGGCACACTTAAAGGAGGGAGGGAGGGAGGGGGAAACTACTTGGATTCCCCCCCCCGAAAATTTTAATCATACACAGTATCAAAAAATATAGCATGCATTCAGAAATGCCATGACAGCATCTATCACTTTCCCAATAAAATACATCTCTTCCCCCCCCCTCCATGAAATACAACCAAGACACATACTAAAGAGCAAACCTGCAAGGCATTCTAACCACGTTGATAAGAGACTATCTGTTCCAAGGAAATGATAAGCAACTGATCCCATTCTTAAGATCTCTAGAAAAGTGTTACAAGGAAAATGAATGTACTTGAAGCGGTAGGAAGATAGTTGATGGGGTTGTGTGTTTTTTAGGCGAGTGTGTTTATAATTCCCAAGATACTGAAACTCCTTTTATACAGCGACATGCTTGAAATTAAGATAGGGAGACAGAATGACTGAACTAAGCAGTTTCACTTTAAAGGCACATTCACACCCAACCTAATCGCGTTACCCAAGAATAAGCCTCACGGAGTTCAGCGATGATTTACTGCCTAGCAAGCGTGTTTGGGATCAAAGTCCTTCAAACACCCTGGCCAAAAGGTGCGCAACCAAATCCTGTGTATGTCTGCTAAGAGTTAAATCCCACTGAATTAAAGGAGGGCTTGGTTTCCAATTAATACCTCGGATTGCTCTGTTGCAATCTTGCGCTGGTTTACTGAGCAGTTCCGTGTCATTGGACTCTAGGAACTGCTTCTGGCTAAAACATACCTAAGGACCGCGCTGCCAGTTTCTCCTGATGCTGCAGCGACTCCTTTGCAACTCCCGTTCGCTGTCGTTTTTTCCTCGCCAAGTGAAGACTACGGAACAGACTACATGATCTCATGTAGGGATCAGCTGCTATCACGTTCCCTTCCGCAGACGCCCGCAAACTTCTTTCCTGTATTGGGGGCTGCAGATCTGAACAATCGCAATGCAGATTGACGGCCGCCCCCCCCCAAAAAAAAGAGTCAGAAACGAAAATGAACGGTCCTGGGAGCTCGCGGGATCACTCCCGAGAGCGCAGCCCTTTGGATCAATTGTGCACGGACAGTTCACTACAAAGGCAATACAGATTTTACACCTTCCCTGAACATTCCGAGGACGCGCGCTGAAAACAAAGCAAAAGAAATGAAAGCAATGATATACCACCCCCACCCCCCCCAAAAAAGTCAGCAGTACGGGGAGCGCAACCCTCCTCGCAGTTATTAGCATGCAGACGAATAGCGCGATCCTATCTGCCTGCCTACTCCGAAGTAAGTCCTGCCGAGTTCCATGAAGCCTACGCGCAGGTAAGCGAGACCCGGACTGCAGCCTCCGGAGGTCCAAGGGCTTGCCCCGCCCGATCCCTTCGCGATCCTAAAGAAAAGGCGGCCGGGAAACTAACAGGTCGAGGGGGAGAGCCCGCGCCCTCCTGCTCCCAAGTTGGCATCCCGCACGGGCGCAGCGAGAGGAGGCGGCGCCGAAGAGGAGGCTGCTGCGGCTGCCTCCCCGGTCGAGGCTGCGAAGCAGCTCCGCACTTACCGGGCTCGCCTGGGTCTGGCCAAGTGGGCGGCGGCGGCGGCGGCGCACTTCCCCGGGCAGAGGAAGATGGTGGCTCGGCAGCAGCGCACCCATAGCCCGGCGCCCGTGTGCAACAGCCGCCCGGCGCTCGGCCGCTTCGCAGGGGAACAGCGAGGAGCGAAAGGCGCGCCGGCCCAACGCGCCAGCTGCTCCACGGCGCCGCCACCCGATTGGCTGCGCAGAGGCTCCCGCCGGCAGCCAGCCAGCCAACCCAGCCCAGCCCAGCCCAGCCCGTCCACCTGCCTCCGCCGAGGAAGGGCGAGAGGAATCAATGGCAGGGGGGACGCTCAGCTCAGGAGGAGGGGCGGAGGGAGAGAGGGAAGGCTGCTGCTGCCCAAGGGAGCTCTTTGGTTTAGCCCCAGAATACAGGCCAAGGGAAGAAAAGGCAAGTTCTGGAACTTTAAGAAAGACTCTCGGGGAGAGGAGGGCCATTTGCCCCGCCCCCCCGCAGCGTCACCGTAATGCTCCTCACCTGGAGCTCCGTGAGGGGGGGAGGGGAGCAAATGAGTGGGCTGAGGTAATAAGTTGGGGCCCCGGCAGTGCAGCCCCACCGGTGCCACTTGCTCGCCCGCAGCTGCAGAGGCAGCCTTGGGAGCGAGGGGCAACAACGACCCTTCCTTGAAACCTTTATTTATTTGTTGGTTTATTAAAAAAGAGAGAGAGAAACATTTGTATGCCCCTGTGCATCGAATCAAAAGCAGCAATAAAAAGAAATGAAACCATGCATTAAAAAGCTTAAAGCCATCCTTTTGCCCACTCTGAGGAGTCCAAGGAAGACTGGTCCATTAAGGCAAAGGGGGCACTGCCCTATCGACCCTCAGCCAACCTGGGTTCTGACTTACTTCCAAACCAGAAGGCGGCCCTGGCTGCCAGCTTCCTCCTTAGAATCCATTTTGCCTGTGTGGAACTGTAGCAGGGAACAGAAAGGGGGACCAAGCTAGGATGTGCTGGATTGGCCTGTCATTGGCTCTGCAGATTGTTGGCCTCCCTGCCTATGCCCTGCACTACCAGGGTGCAAAGGGGACGAGATATTGTTGCTGGGCACAGCACAGACCAGGTCCCCATCCACCCAACAAGACTGGCTAGCAGTTACTCCAGGGTGTCGCTTCCTGACACCTGCCTGCCTGTATAAAGTCATAATGAGGAGGAAAACAGGGTCTCTGTGCTTGCATATGGCGTGCCTGTACTCAGGATGGACCTACACAACAGGGTAAATGAAGTGGTAGAGCTCAGAGGTATGGATTGTACCACAGCAATACTGTAAGTGAGGGGTACCACTTTTTACTTCCCGTTGTTTTTTGTTTGTTTGTTTGTTTGTTTAAAAAATCCTGTTGGAATAAAAGCAACAACACAATAGCATACAAGAATGTTGTAACCCAACTCTTTTCCTGCTGTGCTTGGAAAAGTTTGGAAGTTTGGAAGTTTGGAAGGAGTACAAACTGTATCTGAAACGGTATAGTCCATTGTGCCACCTCATTTGTTTGCATACTCCCAGCTCTGAATAAACCTAGTACCACTAGTTTTCGTCTGTAGCTAATAGAGGCGCTTCTGAATCAGAGAAGTTTTCTCCAATTAAGGGGGGCAATTTTTCAGTCAGCCCCCGTGTCAAATTTCTTGATACTTATGTGGGTGATGTGTGATGATAGACAGGCAGCTGTTTTTTACTGATATCCACACTTATTATATTTAGGTGGGGGGGTTTTATGTGTAATGCTGGAACTTGCATAACAGACATTGTTTCTTTTGTTGTGACTTAGAGTGAATACAAAAAGAAATTACAGCTGATACTACTGCTTCTAGCTTTTTGCCAAAGCTTGATTCCGGCAATTAGGTGCCTGCTTTGCTGACCTCCATATCTCCTCGTGAAAACCTTTTCTCTGCTAATTTATACAGACTGTGCCACTGTTTAAGACACAGCTACAAATGCCAGTTGAAAAATTGGCACCCCAACTATCCACTGCAGTTGCTTGCCAGAGATCAACCCAACCAGTTACACCCACATTGTACAACAAAGAGACAGTAGGAGCAGTAGTCAGGCTACATATTTCAGCAGCCCTGAAAAATCTTGGAACGGGTGTCCAGATACACATCCAAAGCATCACAGATGACCAAACAGCTGCAAGCTTGTTGCCCACATGACATCTCCAATTTGCCTTCTTACAAATGAAACCTTTCCAATTCAGTCAATAACAGCCCTTCTCTTTCCAAAATTAGTGTTAATGGTGGTTAACAACAGTGTAAAACATCGTGATGATGAGCTTTGTAAAAACATATGTTTATTAAGATCTTGGAAGGGGAGGAAATGGCCCATACACAGGTACAGTAATAGCAAGCCACACGGCTTGCTATTTGTAAGCAGGAAATGGTAATCTTTATCCAATTGCTTCTATAGATTTCTGACCTCAGCTGTTGCATGCAGTCTTGGGTTGCATCTGTCCATTGGCCAGAAGTACTAATGGCAGAAGTGTCTTGGTGTGCTCTGAAGGGAAGGGTTGACTGATTGTCTGCCTTAGGAGGCATTCTAAAGGAGGGAAGCTGTAGAACACACAGCAAGAGATTCTCACTGTCTTGGCTGTTTGGTTAAGCAAAAAGGAAGACAAATAACCTGCCTTGAGATAAGGAATGCATGAACCTCTGCAAAAGGCCTACCTCTTGAGAGGTAGAATTAAGGTCATGTCTTAAGAATAAGAAAAGGCCTTGCTTAAGAGTGCTAAAGACTAAGAAACTATGTGTTCTGACAATACCATGGGTGTACAATCAACTAGATCAGTCGCTTTCCATAGTGATCCTGTTTAAGGGACAGCAGGTGATTTATGTATCATATTCAGGAAGATAAACTAGTTGCGTGAATGATGTCATATCTGAGTGTGTCAACACTACACAGGTTAAAGAGTGTTATTACCCACCACCAAGTACGCCTAGCCATATTCATGCAAAACAAACGCATGAGGGTTAAAATCGGGAAAGAGGAGTGGGGGTGCCTCTCCAGTCCAATAAAGGAGGCTTAGAATCATAGAGCTGGAAGGGACCCTGAAAATCATCTAGTTTAAACCCCTGCAATGCAGGAATATGCAGCTGTCCCATATGGGGATCAAACTTGCAACCTTGGTGTTATCAGCACCATGCTCTAACCAACTGAGCTATCCCGGCTTATAAGCACATCCAGCATTATTGGAGTCCTGATCACAAGGAGACTTTGTAAGAACATTTGGCTGAAACTCTTTCAAGTCCCTTTCTGCTCAAACACCCTGTGTACACAGGAACATTAGGAGCAATCAGCTCCCATATTCCAGTAGATGCTTGCGGAAGACTGTGACCAGATCCATGCATACAGATTTAATGTCCTATATAACACAGATAAAGCATCCAAGAAGATAATGCATCAAAGTTGTGAAACAGGCAACAGTAGCCATTAAAAACAACCCAAAGTACACAAAAGTTTTCAGCTTTTCAATACCTTGCTTTTTATGGCTTTTCCCTTTTTCACAACTTTGATGCATGATTTTCTTGGATGATTTATCCATGTCGTATGTCAATGCATGGATCTGGTCACAGCCTCTCACATGCATGTCACTCACTGAATGGGCACTGGTGTTGTGCATCCCTCCCCCCATTAAATTAAAAACAAAAGCAATAATTAATACAGCGATGGCCACGTGATGACCAGTATCACCAGCTTTACACCTGAAAATGAACTGTTTTGTACTTTTTGTTCCAGCTGTTAAGAGAACACTCAAGTAGATTATTCATGACAGGCACCCTCCCGAAACCAAGCACATACACACACTCACTTGGGTGGCTCCCCCTAAATTTAAGCATGCCTGCCGATTTGCACAGATTATGTTGCTGTTGAAAGACAAGACTGTATTTTTGTTTGTCAGTTTTGGTTTATTCTGAACGGTTGAGAACCCTACTTGGAGAATGTTCAGGTCTTAGGTATTCACTTCTTAAGATAAGTAAGTCACTGATATAGCAAGTTGAATATGGTTTGAATTTTATACATTACTCTCTTCCTTTGAAGAATTCTGTTGGCTTCCCCCCACCCTGCTTTTAAAAAATATTTTCTGCTTTCCCATTGTTTGCCTTGTTTTGTACTTTGATTTTGAAGAAGTCATGTTTTCCCCTCAGGTTCCACTTTGTAGTAATTTATGATTATTGTGTTCCAGATGGAGTCAAAACACTTTTTGTTTTTGAAGTCAATGAAGCAAGCAATTTTTCCTTCTCCACTTTTGAATCTTACAGATTGTTAATTGGTGTCTACAAGGTAAAAATGTGGTTGTTCTTTTTTCTTTCTTTTTTTCCTAAAAAGGAAACCAATTTATCTTTCACAGATTATTTTGTGGTTTGTTAAATAATGTAGAAAGAGCTTTGTTGACGGTGGCTGTACAGCAGTTTACGGAGGCTACTGTCACAATTGTCTCTGAAGTTGCTGGGGTGGAAAGGGCAAGGCGGGTAGTTTGGTGATCACTGTCCCTTTCAGTGTGAAGCATCCAAAAGGGACTGCCAGCTTTTGAACTGCCCCTGTAGCTTTAATGGCAGGTTGATGTGCAGACATCAGAAGGTGACAATAGAGTTATGATGAATGCCGCTGTCTATTATCTCTTGTTAAGCAAATTACTAGGATGGCTGTTCATGTTTCCTCTGTAGGAGCAAAGGTTGGAGGACCTTACAGAGATAATTGCTGAAATGTGAAACCCTTTTGAACATGGGTAGGCAAACTAAGGCCCAGGGCCGGATCCGGCCCAATCGCCTTCTAAATCCGGGCCACGGACAGTCCGGCAATCAGCATGTTTTTACATGAGTAGAATGTGTCCTTTTATTTAAAATGCATCTCTGGGTTATTTGTGGGGCATAGGAATTCATTCTTTTTTTCCAAAATATAGTCTGGCCCCCCACAAGGTCTGAGGGACAGTGGACTGGCCCCCTGCTGAAAAAGCTTGCTGACCCCTGACTCATCCTTTCTCACCCATCCTCACCAGCTGCTGTTCCTAGAATTTAATGGTCTGTGCATGGATAAGGGCTGTAGCTAACTAGTAAAGCACCTTCTTTGCAAACAAAAGGTCCCTAATTTAATCCCCAGCATCTTGAGGTACAGCTGGGTGAGAACTCACCCAAAATCCCATAGAAAACTACTGCCTGTCAGTGCAGACAATATTGAGCTACATGGAACAAGGATCTGACTCAACCTTAGGCAGATTTATATGTTCTTAAGAAACTGTAGTTTGGAGAAAAGAACAAAGAGGCAAAGAGGTAGCTATAGCTCAAAGCATCTGAGGCAAAGGGGTGGCTTGCTGTGGAGAGCTGCATTATGGGACAGCTTCATAATTGTAACTAACCCAAATATTGGGGGGGGGGATAATAATGGCTTGATTTTTTTAAATTCCAACTAGTGTTATAAATGTTTTGTTAAATAATATAAAATCAGTAAATAAGCCTCCAGGGATCTCTTTTATGAACGGAAGACTGGGTAGAGCAGATATTTATGCTTTTAGAAACTTCACCAGCTGCAGACTAAGCTGCTATTAGGAACATCAGAAGCTGCCTTTTTCAAGGCCAGTCTGTTTGTTTATCCACACCAGTAGCGACTACATGGACTAGCAGCAGCAGCAGCAGCATTCCAGTATTTCAGCAAGAGGGTTTTCACATTGCCTACTACCTAACTTGGGGTGTGTGGGTTTTTTTTGTAACTAGAGATGCCAGGCAAGATGAAACTAAGCTGCAGTATGCAACATATTAAAGGAAGGGGTGGTAAGTCAGTGGTGGAGCACATGCTTTACATGCAAAAGGTGCAATATTCAATTGTCATCAACTCTGGGAAAGAGGCCTGTCTACAACCCTGGAAAGCTCTTACCAGTATGACAATCTAGTTGGACCAGTTGTCTGACTTGGTTTAAAGACTTCCTTTATTCCTATGCCTGTCCTACTACAGGCAGCGACAATATATTTCCTTTGAAAAGCCACTTCAAATTTACACCCTTTTGATATGCAAGTTTATACACAAGTGAAATCCAGTCATTATTTATTTCCAAGTAAGTGTGGCTAAGGGTGCACCTAAATGAAGCTATTTCATGTAAATTGTGGGCACCATAGGAGTGGGCTTGGATTGATTAGGGTGATCGCTTTGCAATGTGTTTTGGTGTTCAGCTTCTTTATCTGTATTTGGGGTAGCAGAGATTGACTTGGGGCAATGAATCGACACATCCGCTGAGCACCAGGAACAGTTGGACTGCAGCATCTCCCACTCCCAATCTGCCTTTAGATTAACATTTCTTAGCACTGCAGAAGGACCTGTTTGTAAAGCTGTTTGTGGAACAAGACTCTTAAGAGATATTTTAAAGTATACTACTATTGGAAGATATTGACCTAGGAAATTATTTATTTCTCTTAATACTGACTCCCAAATTTTTTTAAAAACTTGGGCATTCCAAAATTATATAATAAATGTTTGTGTTTGGACTTTTATGAATCTTGAGCATTGATTATTGTTGGATATATTTTAGTCAGTCTAGCTGGAGTCAGATACCAACAAGTCATGATTTTACAGAAATTTATTTTAAGATCCTACAAAGTTTGAAAACATTTTTTCCCAGATCTATGTCCATATTTCGCTGAGATATGTTGCTAGACATATCTGCATCCCATTTTGATCAATAGATTTGTTGTGATGATTCCAGTTCTGTAATTATTTTATAGATTTCTCCTAAATTTACTTTGGACCTGCCACTTTTTGAAATTAATACTTCAGATCTTCTGCTGTTTCTGAGGGAACACACTCCTATGTACAAGAAGCTGGCATAAAGTTACATGAGATACAAACGCCATTCAGCAGCAGCAGCAGCAGCAGCCCACCAAACCCAAAGCCCAGCAGAAGAAGAGCAAGCATTTAAAACAGTGTTGTACGCTTGGTTGCCAGGTCATATGACTGAGCTGAACAGGATTAAAATGTAGCCCAAGTCCTGCCTCTCTTGTTCCCTGACACATCACACTTCCAGTATACCCTGCTTGGGGGACATACACTGCTTGAGCTCTCACTAAACTGGGATGAGCAAGTGACATTGGTGTCTCTTGTGAGATCTGCTGCACCTTAAGCTGCTCATCCTGGCAGACTGTACCATTGGATTGCTTTCTTAGTACAGCAAATAATCTTAATAAATCTGTTATGATGTGCTGTATTTGCAAATACTAGTTGATGGGTGCCTGCTCCAGTGGTGAAGCTGCATGCTCCGCTACTGGGGGCAGTGAGCAGGCGGGGGGCTGGCACCCCCCCCGGGGCATGGCGTGTGCCCCAGGGGTGTGCCGTACATTCTGGGGGGTGTTGTATGCCACCCGCAAGGGCATGGCGCGCCGCCCGCAGTCTGGGGGGGGGCGCTGCGATGGCACCCTACTGGAATAGGGTGCCGGGGGTGGACCGCTCCCTCTGCACTCCCGTTCCTCCGCCAATGGCTGGCTCCTGCTCCATTTCCTACATTACTGTCTTCAAAGACAGCAGTGAATTCAGAAGTTAGCAGCCAGGCCACCTCTGTCCTGGAGAAGTCACAGCTGATGCAGCAGTCTAAGCTGCTGAGAGGCACACCTTATGAAGCAGGCCTCCTAAACCACAAGTGATAAAGCTGGAGCTAGGATTTTGGGAGAGGGGCAACCCCAGATAGAGCTGTACAACCACCATTTTATAAACAAAGCTTCGTTGACCATGATATGCCCTCTTTTGGAAAGCGTCTGTTTACTCAGAAAGAGGAAAAGGGACCTACTTTCATTCACATTCTGAAGTGGCAGCAGTACCGCTGAAGAATGACTCTTTCTTTGAACTTACCAGCTAGAAGTGACATTAAACCCCGATGAGCTATGTCTTCCAGAAGAAGAATCCACAAACAAAAGACAAACGATTATTCTCTAGCTTTCCTTCTGTGGGCCATCATTTTTCCTTGCTTATTTTTCAGTGGAAAAGCAGCTGAGAGAGGAAGCACTAATTCCCCTAGAAAGCAGCGCTTAACACGTATGCGGTAGGTGATAAATGCTGCAGTCCTGAAGGGATTAGCACACAAGCTCTTGTAAAACTGTAGCAACACAGAAATCTCCAAGGCTGTCACTTCTCTAAAGCCAAATCTAGGCTAATAGGTGTTCCCCTCCTGCTTCTAGCCCACTGTAGACTTCAAACTACATTGCACTTTCAGATTCTCCAAGTAGAGTGAATGACCTGAGTGTCAACTATGCACAAAAAACGAGGCAAGAACAAAGTGAAAAGGTCTAAAAATGTGAACAGCTGCAGCCCCCAGGAGCCACAATTGAACCCAAAAAGTGCCTTGGCTGGGATTCAGAGGATACCTTTCATGAATGGAAGAGCTCCTTCCATTTGCCAAAAGCCTCGTAATCACACAGAGACTGTTACTGGCAGAGAGAGGAAAGGACATTTTTACCAATGACTGCTTTCCACTGCAGATTCCCATACCATTTCTCCATAAGTCCTCTATCTCTCAGCAAGTTCTGAGTGGCAACTTGCTGATGACTTCCTCCCCTCTCCTTCCAAGGCTAGGAGTTTCCATGAGCACAACTTCACTCACAAGATTCCTGGATTCAACCCAGGTAGTGTGCTGTCCTAAAGCATGCCTGCTTGAGATTTCATTCCTTTAAACTGAACTAACAGGTTTAGGGATCAGACGGCAAACAGGTAAAGTTACCACATGTTACTGGAATAACTTCTGGCAAGAATTTGCCAGGCCAAAGTTTGTGACTTCTTGCCAACCAAAGCTTATCTGATGAAGCTTATCAGTTCTGTTTAGCTGATTGCAGCCTCTGGGAGCTTGTGACCAGACTTGTAAACAGGAGCCTTTGTGATGGCATTTTGAAGGGGAGGCCAAGAGTGCTGTCTCATAGTGTACATAGAACCAAGAAACATGGATGGCAAGTGACCTGCAGCACTTGTGCCACGTTTCCCTTCCTGCCTGAGAATGTGCAAAACTACACCTGCAGCAAGTAGAAGAGAAGGTACAGTAACTTGAGGCCCGCCTGTACACACTTTGAGCTACTGGGCAAGAGAAGGAAGTTCTAAATACAGCAGAATGGACTGCCCTGGAACAACAACCCCTGGAGGAACATGACACTCAGAAGCAGAACTGTCAGAAGTAATGTTGTGTCACTGGAACTGCAAAATCAATTCCATGTCCTCACCTCAGACACCGATTCTGGGCCAGAAGAGCAAGAACAGCAGTTGCAGATCTTGGAATACATTGAGGTGGATGTGGAAGGTACAGTGTATAGAATTATCTATTCCTGCCACTGCCCAGAGGAGAAAGACACATGTGGTGGTGGTGGTAGGTGACTCCCTACACAAAACGTCCACCATGTTTACCTAAATTGAGCAATCTGAATAGGCAGACAAGTTTTAACAAATTTCCATTTTTTGTACACAAAAAAATGCAACATAAAAACCTGTTGTGTGCATCAGGAAAACCCAGCAAAGTCTTTCACCCAGGAAAAGAGTTTATACAGAATAGTTGTTGTGCAGATAGGATGCCACAAGATGGCAGTGAGAATCTGTATGGATTTGGGGGATGGGGAGGAGCTTGATGGACCACATACTGTTATTGCATCTTCCTGTTTTATACCATATCATCTACTGATCTACTGTATTTTAAAGATATACTCCTTGAGTAAATTTTTAAGATGTGCATTCATTCCAAAGTTCATCAAAGGCATTTGGGGGATTAGAATTGCAAAGCAGAGTATCAGTGAAAGAAAAAGGAATGTCTAACCTGGTGCAAGCAGCGAGAAGCAGGAGTTTGAACCCACAGGATTCCTCCAGCTATCCTCCTGCTTCATCTAGCATTCAGGTGCTTCTTCTTTTCATCGCTGTCCCTGTTGCTTAAATGGATCTTGCAAGTCCTCTTATGTGATGCTCAGGTAAAGGAGGATGGCACCTGGAAGTGAGAATGGAAATGCTAAGAGACGATTCCCTTTCATGGATGAGTAGTGCAAACCTGTATGGGAATAACAAAGCAACGTGAATGACAGCTTGGATCAAATTCATAATGACCTGGTTTGTATAGGCCAGGTGTTATGTAGATTGGAGCTTGTTATTGTGCATCATTTTGGCAACCCTGCTGCTCAACTGATAGTTCCAAGAAAGCTGGGCACAAAGCCATTTGCTCAAGCAAGTCCTATACTAAACCAGGCAGACAAGGGGTGCTCCCTTTTTTTTTGCTTGTGTCCCATGGGCATGGGAAGCCTGCTGCTGTATCTTCGGTTCTTTTGAAGAGCTTCTAGGAGAGCATGCAAGCTGAATCTCAAAAGGCAAAGGAAGTCTGAATTTAGCACCATGTATTTAACAAATGTATCACTGTGATTATTCTTCTCACAAAACCCCCTTGGATTATAATAAGCAATATGGAAAGTTCCCATTTTATAACTAATACATAGGGTCACTGTCTTCTTCCTTTTCCTGTCTTAGAAGCAGTCAGCCTGACTCATTACAAATACCAGCTCATTTTGAAAGAAATACTCCTGGTTCATTTCTGGATGGAAATAATTATTTGCTGACATACCTGGAAAAGTTTGAACAAGCACCTCTTGAGCATGTGGCTGGTTCCTGAAATATTTGCTTTAATTATTTCCTGCTGCATGTTTATTTTGTGGAGTTCACCACCCTAGGCGTACAGAATGGTTTCTGGAGGAGGTGCAATAAATAATAACACATAAACAAAGCATTACTGGGATAAGTCTGCAATGAAATTTAAAATTAAATCTTTTCCATAAAATGTTAGTACTTGTCTATGGTCTCTTAGGTGGTGATGGGGAGATAACTCTAGAAATGAATAGAAGCTGGTGACACAATCCCTCCCCCCAAAAAAAATATTGAAGGAAGGATCCTTGTCTGCAGTGTATGTTCACTTCATGATTGCCTCTGTTTACAAACTTTGCAGACATTTCGACTACCAGAAAATCCCGCAAAAACATATGGTCAGACACAAGAGTGACCAAAATAAATATTTGCATATTCCAGAGGGAACACGTCTCCTTTATGCCATTTCAATTTGCTCCAGAACTGTTGGATGTGATCCAGTAAACATTATGGACTTTAAAGCCTCATTGATTTCAATACAAGTGGTTTGCTTAATTTTCCCACTGCAATCCATTGGACTTCAAGGTGATTAACTTGATCTGTAAATGCTGCTTGTTGTTCTCTGGCTTTAGACAATTGCAAAACACTTGGGACTGTGTTTTATGGCAAGAAGACAGGAAGGAACACAACTGACTCTCCTATCTGAAACACATCTAATTAGAAGCAAAATCTTGTTATTCCCATCAGACCTCTGTCTGGATAGGAATGGTTAAGACGATCCTTGAGCCTAAGAGAACACACACCATTATTTATACTGGCATATCTCAACCACAGCAACTCTGTACTCTTTTATCACCTAATTTCTCCTGTGATAACTATTCCAGTAGTGGAAGCAAACAGCCAAGCAGATAATAGGTCTAAAATCCCAAAGGACTATGCAATATAATGGTCCAGATGGTGGTACATGCTACAGAGGGGTCAGCAAGAATGGAGAGGTATCAGCTGGGGGCATGAAACTACTCAAGGAGAGCTGTTGTGCTGGGCATGAAACTACCTACGGAAAGGCCTTGTTTTAAAAGTATTGTTGTGTATTGGTCAACCAGCTGTTTTCTCAGTTATCATAGATATATTTTTAGATCGGAGCTCCTGTGCTGGTTTAGGAGGCCTAGAAAAGGAAAGGAATAAAGAACTCCCCATCTCATCCCTAGGGATGGTTGCTCAGCAGCATCAATGCTAATGAACAGAGAGTAGCAACGGGAAGCTGGTGTCTCCTCTGCTCTGTCAGTGCCAGAGATTCACAGGGGCCCCTCTGAGTGTTGTCATGTGCAATTAGAAGAGCAGAGGAGATAGGCAGGAAGTCATTCATCCATGGTTTACACAGGGTATTATCTCCTTGCCTGGCAGCTTGAGCACAGATTGATTAACAAAACATCCCATTTAATAATATTCCTGTGTAGTGGGGGAGGAGGAGAGACGCAGAGAGAAACCCCAGCAAAAACAGAATGAAATAATGAAGAAGCAAGAAAGAAAAGAAAGCACCTCATTTTGTGGCAACAACAACTTTTCAAGATAGGATAGGTCAGCAGATCCCCAGAGAATATGAAAAAATGCAGATAGACAGAATATTTAGCTAGACTATTACTAGTGGTGGTGGATCAGATAATGACTGAATGCGGATGCTATGGAGATGTTTCCCAGTCCAATCAGGCTCCTCATTATCTGCAGGTACCACACTGGTTACCAAATAGGTTCTATCGCACCCAAAATATCAGGCAAAGCAAGATTAGGGCATAAAGCTGCTGCTTTTTTTCCACTTCTGTGCAAGTAAACAGAACATTTATTTCACAAGCCAATCGCAGCTACTTTATTTGGGGATGGAAAGACAGAGATACTGAGAGGCAAGTGGTTGTGGAGGTGAATCCCAATGCTATTTATATTAGGAAGTTTGTTAGAAGAGAAAACTGCAGCCCAAACTTCTGCAAGTGTTATATTACTATACTTCACCGCATATTTGTGTAGGGAGAGAAAATACATTATTTCATAATGATTTCTCTGGCTTAGGAGGATAAAGGCCTCCCCTCCACACACACACACTTTTACATGCACTTGGATGAAAACCTAGCTACAGTGCACACAAAGGAACTTCTAAGTAATCTTCCACTATGCCGGTGCTTTGAATACTACCTTGCTCCTCCTATAGCTGATGTAGTAGCTGACTTGCAAAGAATAATGTTAGATGTGGTTGGAAGCAAAGTTGGCCCAAGACTTTTGGTGCCTGAGGCAGCATGGCATCCTTCCCAACTCCATTCCACGAAGAGAAGCTGACTGGACTGGCAGTTAAATCTTAGTTCAGCACTGGTGATGGGACAGTGTCCTCCACTTGGCACACGTTGCTCCAACACCTTGCCACCACTCACTGCATCTGTCACTCAAGGGGGTATCTTTACTCTGCTTCATGTAAGGGCCAGTCCTCATAGAAAGCTAAGTATATATGTTTTCTTGGCTATATATTTAAAGCACAGAAGCATTCTGCCGACTAAACATTATTTACCCATGATATCACACTGGCTTGTCCTTCTACCAGTGGAGGTTGATCCAAATCAGACACAGCCCCACCAGCCTCAGCCAGCTGCCTGCCTGCCTTCCTATCTATGACCATTCCAAAAGGATGGCATTGTGAGCTTGCTTCTCCTTGGTCTCAGTGTTGCCCTTGCAGAATTCACCAAGGAGGATGACAAGAGCAAAGCTGGATTTAATTGGCTCTGCCTCTCATTGTCTCTGGCTCTGTCTACCATCGACTCTGGCTCCACCTGTTGTTGGCCTTCCACCCTACCATACCACACCTTTACTGGTGGGTGATTTACTGGTGGGTGATTTGCCAGTAAAGAGTGTTGACGTAAGAAAAAAGTTGTATTACAAGGTTATGAGTCAAAACTTGAGTTATCAGTGACAAGAGAGGAGAGATAAATATTTGGGAAGCCTATTGCTATGAGTTTGTTTGTTTTTAATATATAGCAAGTATTACAACACTTGAAAAGGACAATTAGAAAGTACAGTGGTCAACACTGTCTCCCTGATGGGCTATGTATCAAAGATGCTGGGGAAAGGAGGAAATGAAATTTTAGTAAAGTATAGCCTAAAGCAATGTATTTCCCCTCCCCAATTATTCAACCATTTTAAGAGGGCAGGAAGGATCCTTTGCCATGCAAAACAAGAGAAGCCTGGCAAAGAAATTCACAAGCTATTAACCTTTCCTGATTGGAGTCTTGAACATACAGCTAGAGAAGGTGGCTGCATGCTACCTGTTGTCAAGCTCAGATTTGCTTCTCAAGTATATTCTTCCTCTGATTTATTACTGTTCTGATAAGATGGAATAATATTGCATCATGTAAGCTGCTCCAGGACATTGGTATCCATTGTCAGAAGGGCCAACCACATTCCTGGCCTCTCTCGCCAAAGCAATCATTGCTACAGCTTCTTCTGGCTTTTGCAGTTCCACTTCCTCTCCTCATGCTTTCTTATCAATATTGTGCATAAAATGGATGCCTGCAAGTACCACCAGATTTATTTACATCCAGTGATTCATAGTTCATACCATATTTAAGGGCGCATGAGGAAGCATTATAAAGTTTGACCACAGTGGTGGTGGCGGTAGGCAAGGGAAGGAAGAGCAATTGGAAGAAAATTGGAAGTTCCTCAGAGAAGTTCCCTGGAGAAGTTCAATCAGCTTCACCTGACCCACAGCTCACCTATTTCAAAGCAGGGCTCCATTATGAATGGAGACAAAATTAAAAATCATTATCAACCTCAGAAACTAGTTTTTGAACCTGACATTGTGCATGGCGCATGATGGAACATTAATGATATAACTGAAGATCTCTGGAAACTGCTTTATTTTCACCTGCCCTGCATACACTTTTAGTAGCATCGTGCATGGTGGTTTGCTGTTTGGAAAGTCAACTCTGACCCCATAAAAATGTTCCCAGGAATGAAAGAGTTTATTGATTTAACCAAATATAGAGTTGCCATATTTCAAAAAGTGGATATCTGGACACAAACATTGTTGAGCTTTTTTTAGTTTTGCTTCAAGTTTTCCATCCAGACACTGCTTTCAACTATGTCCTAGAAATTCTGGATGTATGGCAGCCCAAATAGTCAGGATACTCACCCAACAAAAAGCTGCTTATCTGAGTGATCCTGACATGTATTCACAGCAATTACTGAATGCTTACTGAAGGCTTAATTGAGAATAAGTGGTTAACATTAAAGAGTATCACCACTCTAATTCTCTTGGTCTAAATGCACATAATCTGTTTTAATATCAGAGAAGATGTTTCTGGGAACATAATAGCTGAGCGTTACGAGCCAAATAAATTAAATTATACATACCAAGCTAATTATGGGTATTGGCAACACCACTAGGGAAAATGAGTTTTGCCATTTGCCAATTCACTGGGAAACTTTGTGGTACAAAATTCAGAATGAGGGGTGCCTGTGATGTTTTGAATCTATGCTCCCAGCCCAGAGAACTTTTTCCAAAGTTTTTAAAAAGATGTTTGAGAGGGTTTGTTTTAAAATAACTTTCATTTGCATAAACATACAAGTGGTGCTTTTAATCAAAAAGAAAAAGCAGGAAACCTCCTTCCTCACAAGCATGGTGGAGTGGCACAACTGAGGATTAGATCAACATTTCAATCAGTGGCAACAAAGTCTGTTGATTGCAGTGCAAAGACAAAGAGGGAAATGAGGTCAACCCTACTTCTTCAAACTGAAAGGGAAAAGGACAGGTGTTTTACAGCCACTCCCTGTGCTCTAAGGGAATCATTGGGATTCCCTGTCTCATCCTTGATGCCTTATGACTGTTCTGACAAGACTGTCCCTGAAAAGCAAGTTATGGTTCAGGGGGAAACTTTTTTTCCTTTTCTTTTTTACTTCCAAGACATTAGCAGACTTTAAAATATCTTCAAACCTTCTCCATAAACCAGAAGGTCTAGAAACTTATTTTCTTTTTCAAAGGCAGTGCAAGATTCCTATATGCATGTACATGATCTTGGTTTCTGGTCACTTGAGTACTCAGCCCTGGATGATTAACAGCTGGTGTGTCTGAATTAACTAAACAGAAAAAGTGGGTTTCTCATGATGTGATCTTATATTGAAAACAGAGCTTAATCTGATACCTCATCCACACATGCCAATCATGTGTATGTGTGAACCAACCCTAAAATTCTAATGTAATTCTTCCAAAGCAGAGATATCACCTTGCCAACAAAGGTCAGTATAGTTAAAGCCATGGTTTTCCCTGTAGTGATGTATGGAAGTGAGAGCTGGACCATCAAGAAGGCTGATCGCCAAAGAATTGATGCTTTTGAATTATGGTGCTGGAGGAGACTCTTGAGAGTCCCATGGACTGCAAGAAGATCAAACGTATCCATTCTTAAGGAAATCAGCCCTGAGTGCTCACTGGAAGGACAGATCCTGAAGCTGAGGCTCCAATACTTTGGCCACCTCATGAGAAGAGAAGACTCCCTGGAAAAGACCCTGATGTTGGGAAAGATGGAGGGCACAAGGAGAAGGGGACGACAGAGGACGAGATGGTTGGACAGTGTTCTCGAAGCTACAAACATGAGTCTGTCCAAACTGCGGGAGGCAGTGAAAGACAGGAGTGCCTGGCGTGTCCATGGGGTCACGAAGAGTCGGACACGACTAAACGACTAAACAACAACAATTCTTCCAAAGAGTTTTCTGCATGGCATTTCATGACCCTGATTATGCAGACTTCTTGACAGCAGTGCAATTTAATCTTTTCTAGTTTTGAAGGCCTTTTGGAGTCTAATACTGAAATTGCCAGCAATTGTATAATTGTAAACCAGGCTCCCTACATGTGCCTTTGTGTGACAATTTTAGATAGAGCAGTCAGAATAGCCTTGCATTGAAAACTCAAATCTGTTATGGAAAGAGGGAATGGCTGATATAAGAGGGTAGGCACAGCTGACTTTGGAATTATATGGATCATATAAGAAAATGGTATTTAAAATATTTACATCAGACCTGCACAGTCTGAAACCCACAAAGTCAAACACAGCACACCAGCCATGCATGACAGCTTCAAAACACCATGTTTCTCCTGCTAGTCTGGGCAGTTCTACTGCTGTTGAACTATATTTATTTGACTTGATGTCTTGCAGATTGGGCAGGCTTGCCTTTGCATGAATATCTGAGCACTGATACAATAATTTAATAAATAGGGATGCCAAATGCTTCAAAGAGGTTGTTTTAATTTTTTAAAAAAAACATTTTAACTAGTATTTCTTAAAAATAGAATCATACACCCATAGAATCATAGAATTGTAGGGAGGGATCCTGAGGGTCATCTAGTCCAGCCACTTGCAATACAGGAATCTAACCACTAATTTAATAACATGTAGAATAAAGCTTTTAGGTTGGGATTCAAAGAGCGCCTCCTAAGTATATGGATTAAGAGAAAGAACACAGAACGTGTGTTTGGGAGCTGTCCATGGTACTGTGAAGACAGCATTAATTGTTAGGAAGCCAGGCTGATCTTTATGAGGGAAATATGCAAGAGTGGAATTCAAGCATCTTTGGATCATTACAGCTAGTGATACTCAAACTGGGGTGTATAGGAGACCTAATAGAGGGCACAAATTACATGGGGAGGGGGAATAAGGTTCTACAGCATGTGGGGACTTGCTTCCCATATCCATCTCACTTGGTTGAGTAGCCCTGGCAGTGGACCCTTCCTGATTCGCTTTGAATTAGTGGAGATGACTGCACCTCCAGTGCGCTCATGAACCCAAACTGATTTTGGGGTAAAGAAGCTCAGGAAGAGCTGTTTCTTTATTCTGCTGATGATTCCTTCCTGATTTGCTATTTCAATAAAGAATCAGATATGTCCTGTGATCTCTCTCTTCTAATACTCCTCTTGCTGTTTACCTCTAATTTATATGATCCTTGCATGCAGTAGCAGGCTGGATGCAACTGAAGATGAGTCTCTCCACATGCTTATCTATGCAGCAGATTACTAATATTAGGTTAGGGGGAGATAAAAAAAGGAGCCAAATTCAGAAAGTCTGACCAACATTGTATAGAAGCCTCAAGGTGCTATGGAAGCCCTCTCCTCTTATGGCTCTGTGGGGATTAACAGTGCTCAACTTCTCACAAAGGAGTGGTAATTAATAAAGCATTGTTCCTGTGATTAGTAAGACTAAAATCCACTAAAGAATATACACAAAGCTCCACAAATCCTTTTACCAGCTCTTAGATAGCAAGAGACCTCCTCCTTGGGTGAACACCTTTCCTTTGAATTCTCTGAGAATTAGAGAATAGGAGTGAACAGACTGCTATCTTACATGATTGCCTTCAGGTTTTAGCTAGAATCCCAAGATCATCAGCCCGGTTTTAGTGAAGCATAGTAGTTCATGGAGCAGGCATACATTTAGATTTAAGAAAGGGATAACTCTGAGCAATGCTTAGCCCAGGGAATTTGTTTTCAGTAACAGAACACAGCTTGTATTTCTGTCACCCACGAACCCAGACTGGGTTCATCTTCCTAAGCATCCTTAATTTCAACAGCAAAATTTGAGTCGGAGCCCTTTTTCAGAAATCTTTGTAAACCTACTGCAAATCACCCAGAGATCTACCAGTAGAATCTGTTCTACTTTCTGCCCACCTCTGTTACAGATAATATGAGGAAGCAGAAGGGTCTGATCTGTCTCTTTGCAAATGGAGTCCAAGAAGATCCATGAACCTTCTGCTTGTATTGTGCAACAGCCCTCCTGGAAATTAAATGGTGACCAGTCCCTCATCCCACATGATGGCATGGGCACAGTCCTCTGAGGAGGGGCAGGGTTTTTATTCAGCTGCTGTGGTTATTTGAATAAAGCAAGACATGGATAAGTCTCTTTCCCAACTTCGATTCTTGAAAAACCTCCACAGGCATTTAGATCTAAACAACCAGTTCCTTTCTTACATTCTTGATTTTCTGAGTACTAGAGACCCATCATCTGATATATTTACTAAGCAAATTATACTTCAGTTTTGAATCTGAAGCAAGTGAAATTATTTTAGGCAAAAAATAAAATAAATCACTTTTCCCCCTTGAGGATATAACCAACTGCTGGCAGAGCTCTCTGTTCTTATTAGTCTGTGTTGAAGTGCTGCAGGATTACTTATAATTAACTGTCATTGTGTCATTTCCCCCCTAACTACTCAGATTAATAATTTTATATACATATACATATAAAGATCAGCAGCAAGCATGATTAAAACATCTCTATTCTGTTCTCGTACAGTTCTATTACCTTGGTCTAAAACATTCCCCATCTTGGCTTATTTTTACCTCACAATATACATAACAGTGTTTCTGACAATAACAAACTGTGCAGGGGGATGGGCTATGTTTGAAGATTAACATTCAGAATAAAAATGGCAGCTTCTTTATCTAGTCCTTGAACTTACAGGCTCTCAGTATGTAGTAGCCTAAGGCTTAGTCACTTATTTTTAGAACTGCTAAAGTAGTCAATTGATTAGCTCTGTATTTTTTCAAGGTAGCCATTGTCGATTGTATATACAAAAATAATGAAATCCACATCTGTGATGTCACTTATGAAGCTGTAATTCACTAGTTGCGCAAAACCAATTGTACAGAACTCCCTCAGGGTCTTTCTTGTGAATCAAGAACACCTAGGTTTATATAGTGCTGAAGTAGAGCTAATCTTGATCCTATGCCAGAAGTGCAATATTTTGTTCCCAAACAATGGAAAGAAGTAGCCTTGCAACAAAGAAATTGCACGATAGCTGCTTTTTAACAAGAAGAAGAAGAAGAAGAAGAAGAAGAAGAAGAAGAAGAAGAAGAAGAAGAAGTGTGCATTTACTGCATGTATCTAGTTTTTTGCATTTGGCTTCTCTAGATTGTACATTCAATTGCACACATTGCACGGGGCTCTATAGTTCTAGAGTCTACAATTACAGAAAGTTGTTCATGTGGGTCTGCATAGCCTGACCCACAAAGGCTAAATGCAGGTAATCAACCATATACTGAGACTTACCAAGAGCTAGATAACCCAGGCAGACAGCAAGGGAGTATGTCAAACCCTGCTAGTCACCACCAGTAGCAGATGGTGTGGTGGTGCAGAGGCAGTTACCTGACCATGCAGAAGGTGAGTTACTGCTGCTTAGGCAGTGAAGGTGATACAGTGCAAACACATTGGCAGGAGTGCCAGATTGGTTCTGCTGATACATTTCCACTGCCTCTGCCCCACCATGCCATCTGCAACTGGTGACCATACAAGGTTAATGGGCTGCATTTAGTTTTGTGAGATCTCGTACAATAAAACGTTGTGAAAAGATAGCAGACTTGGATGAGCTCATCAGCTTTCTAAAAACCATCTTTAGCTTGCAGTCCTGTTCACACTTGCATAGGAATAGGCCCCAGTGAACACAGCAGTACATATGCATAGGGTTGGACTGTTAATTATCCTGATTCAGGAAGAAGCTGAGGAGGAATAATCACCTGACGACCTGCCCACCATCCTGTTGGCTATTTCTGTATCGCGCCTCACAAACAGATGTATTGTGAAAGGCTTCAACTATTAACCTGCCTCAAACTCAGCTGTGGGTGGAGAAAGTGTTGACTCCCTCTTCCTGCTGCTGCTGTGAGGCAGCCCAGAAGGGCAGCAAAATACAGCCCCGGCCTCAGCAGAGCCCTGCGCCCAGCCCAAGGCTGCAGCCCCTACCCTATGTACAAGGGATGGAGCGCAAAGGCTTTGCTGGAGCAGCGAACCCAGAGTGCAGGGGTGCAAAGCTGGGGAGGAGCTCCAGAGACCTCCGGGGGAGAAGAACCAAAGAGGCCATCAAGGAGGGGAGATGACCCCCATCAAAGAGGGGAGATTTCCATCCCCAGAACCCAGAGAGAGAGAGGTGCTCAAGGAAGGGATACACTCCATGCCCGGGCAGACCCTCCCTGCCGAATGCTTTGCCTCACCAATGCCTGCGTTCATCCATCACTCTCTCTTGCCTCCAAAGGCAGTGGCAATATGGTGGGTGGAGCCAGAGCAGTGGGCCAAGCAGACATGCCAGGAGGCAGAGGACAGGGCCCAAAGGGAAGCAGACAGTGGCTGAAGCAAGACAGAAAGCTTCGGTGGCACACACATACACACAAACAGAAAACCAAAAAAACCCGGGCTGCCATACATGCAGGAAATTCTGGACATCTCTTAAAATTCAAAATTCCCCCCCCCCCAGCCACCATTTTAGGCATCTGATTTCCATACATGTCCAGAATTTTCCAGACTTATGGCAAGTCTATGAACTGCAGATCTGAGCAAAATGTTCTTGCTCTTATTTCTTGCTTGCTTCCCCCACCCCCCAGTGAATTTGTAAAATGAAAAGTTTGGGCTCTATGCCTGTCTGGGTGTCACTCTGATTGATTCTACATCCTTCATCAAACCTTGAAGATATTCTTCCTAATCTCAGACAAAAGAGGTTGATTATGATTACTTCAGTGTGATATACTCTGCACACGAACATATATTATTACTTCACATTTTCATGACTGAGCCATGCACTGTAAATACATTCTGATGCGCTCTGATGTGCCCTGGCTCAAATGAAGCAATCATTGTTTTCTCTGTTGGTTGGAATACTTGATTCAAATTTAAAGGGTGGGAAATGTTTTGGAAAATGAAAAGTTACATTTACTTTAGGGGCAAGGAAAACTGCATGCACCTGGAAGCAAGTGTTACTTACTTCTTCTATTTTTAAAGCATTTTGTGCTTGTTTAGCTTTTTTGGCAATGGATGTTAGGTGTAATCAATACAGAAATTGAAAAACATATGCCATATGATATGGCTTGATTTCTAAATAAGAGGTATGGAGTCTGAATATCATACTTGGATCTTCTTAAGCAAAATCTCCTCCTCTGTCCATAGATGTGCAGAAAATGATTGATATTTTGTTTAGTGAGAGGACAATGGAATTCTGCATATGTTTAATGGCACACTTTCCTAAATAAGTGGTGTGCAAGTCCTGGTTTTAATTTTTTGAATGTTTAATGGTTCTTGCTCATAATTGTATTGTTTCATTCCTTTTGTAAACCACTTTGAGCGGTGCATAAATTTCATAGGCTGAAAAAAATAAATAAATATTGTAAGGTTAAAACTTGCAGCCCTACCAAGTAAAAATCTTACCAGCCACCACAATCAACTGACGTAGAGTAAGGGAGCTGTTTCGCTTTTGTCCTAACTTAGCAAAGTTGGTGCTGAGGAGACATTTGTGGGGAAGGATTTCCACTCACTAAACAGAAAAGGTTCTGTGTGTTCCATTCCTGCTCCCCATCCATTTCACCTCCAAAACACATCTCTGAGGGAGAGATTTATTTATTTTTCATTTTGTGTGATAAGATTTTTATTCTCAGAAGTTATAGTCAGGGCAGAACACTCTGAAATTTTGTTGGAGTCAGACTAGAACCCTGCTTTCCAACCCCTTTTAGGAATCCATGTGCTAATTGCTAGCCACTTATTGTTTGCTCCCTTTTGGAGCAACGGCAGGATATAAATTCAATAAATAACATACTATCGTCTAGGCTATGTATGGCCCAACCTGATTCATTAAACATGATGGCTGAAACAAAGACAATAAAAGGAACTTTTTTTAAAGTATGCAAAGTATCACCATTCCATTTTTTTGATTTTTTAAGAGAGTTTTATCTCTGTGCTCCGTTTGGAAAGATTGGGTGTTCATGCCCCTCAGTTTTCCAGTCCGTAATATTTCCAAGTCACCAGAAAGATTTCCAGTCTTTTATTAACTATTTGAGCAGCCAGCAAAAAGGTGCATTAATACCAGGTTAACCTAGCT
This sequence comes from Podarcis pityusensis, assembly GCF_964106645.2. NCBI lineage: Eukaryota > Metazoa > Chordata > Lepidosauria > Squamata > Lacertidae > Podarcis > Podarcis pityusensis. Next base: position 98,454,787 of record NC_138028.1, on the reverse strand, counting down.
ATATAACTCAGATTTCAGGTGTCTACATAGATAACGTTTCTGTAAACTTGAGGAGTGATTAAAAAAACAATCACTTCTGTTATATGTTGTATAACAGTAGCTAGTTTACAAAAGAATAGGCAACAATTATTTTAACAGCTAGGCAACATAGTACTAAATTGTTCAAAGTCTCCCCCATTTTCATTTCATTCTTGATGTACATTTCGCTACACAAACAGTCCCCTATTATTAAAGGTAATATGAGGCTCTGCTCTGCAAACCGGTAAGAAAATATGCAGCATGTACTGGAAAAACAAAACTGAGAAAGATGACTAGTATCCTAAGAGGAAACAAATGCACAAGCCAAGCGCTTGAGGCAGTGACCTTGGCTGGTTGCATTTCTATTGGGAGAAGGTTTTGATTTAAGAGCTGTTTATGTGAAGCATAAATGGTTGCAACCTGAGCAAAGTTGTTACTGATGGTTCATATTTCAGAAGCTCCATCCATAAGAAGTGGAGAACTTTTTAGGGAGTTTGCTCCTATGCTTTGTGAGGGCAGAGCTGTGCATCTGAACAAACTTACGAGCAGCTTTGTAAGTCTGCGTTAAGCCTTAGGCCAGGGACTGTCTTTTCATTTTCATTTGTAAGCTGCTCCAGGTCCCTGTTTTTGGCTGCAGAACAGGATAAAAATGTGTTAAATAAATCAATACAATGTTAGAGAAGCCGACAGCAGAAAACATCAGAAAGTGTGTTTCAAAAAGAAAGGAAAGGATGATGGTTAGTCGTTATATAGAATAATTATCAGCCGTAATATTTGTATTTTTGTTATTTTAAACGTGTTACACAAACTCAAATGGTTTTAGCAGATAATGAGAGAATATAGTAGTATTTTGCAAAATCTGTATCTAGGAATGAGCACAGCAGTCTGGAAATGACCTACCACATGTGGAAGGTGTCTTCCGCTCCCACGAGGGCAACTTTACACGCTGGCAACAGGATAGGGCAAGAAGACCAAAACTCTGATGTGCATCTGCTTGTTCAACATAGGTAGTGCAATATATTACACAACCTCTTGCACAAGTAGATGTATGAACTGCTCAGGAATCTATGTGTCATCCACTAATAATTCACTCAGAGAAGGACCATAGCTCAGGAGAACATCTGTTTTGCAAGCAAAAAGTCTTAGTTTCAATCCCCGGGGCCTCTGGGTAGCCTTGGAAGAGACCCCATCACTTCTGCCGGTCAGTATAGACAATACTGAGCCATTTGGACTTGTTATAAGGCAATTTCTATGTTTCATAGAAATATTTCAAGGGTGATTCATAAGAAACTTCTGAATAGGCTCAGAGCTTATTTCCAGGTCTGTTCCACAGGTGAAAACTGATAGCATTTTCTTTTTATACCTATTGATACCTGACCTAATTTAGAATGCCTGGTGGTCAGATCAGCAGTAAGGCTTTTCAGTCTGTCTCAGTTCCTTGTACAAGACCATGTTGTCTGGGTTGGTCATAATCACAGCATCAAATGGCACATTCACATATGAGGCTGCAGTGGTCTGAAGCCTCTTGCATCCTTTACATTAACCCCGAGTGCTGCTTGTATAGATGTGATGCACATGAACACTTTGGACAAATAGATTTTACATTCACATAAGAACCCTAATTAATGAAAGGGCTTGTTTAGGTCTAAGAAGTTAAAGTACTATGTGTTGGAATGGTTCCTACTACTGCCTCCTGTTGGAAGAGCTGGCTTTTAAGATAAGGTTCAGGTGAGTCCACCAGCAGTAAAATAATCCACAAGACGTGTAAACCTGCTGGAAGATAGATGTCTACTGGCAGATCTCTGGATCATTTGATCATCTTTCAGCGACACATTGCATCCTGGACCTTTTGCCAAAAATTGCTTTTTGCATAAGACTTTGTAAACACAAACATAATACTTTCAGCAAGTTCATGCCCACAGTTGTCCATAGATTTCTACATGATGGATGAGATCTTGGATGCCAGGACAAAGAGTTTTAGTGTTGATGAGCTTTAGAAGATTGCTTTTATAGCTCCATTCATAATCAAAATCTAAAATCAAATGAAAGGAGCACAGAGGGAGAGCAGAGGAGACTCTTGATGAACAATGTATATACCTTCAGAAATTGACCATAAATAAACTGCTGTCTGTTTCAAATCATGCTGATGAGAGAACCCAATTTTTTCGCCACAAATGATTTATTAGGAATGCAATAACATGGAAATAGGAATTCATGCAATCTTAGCCTATCTTCCATTTTATGTAAAGTTGCTGTCTTAAGCTGCCAAACAAAATCAAATGCAAAAATGTAATAAAGGGAATGGAAACTTCCCTTGGACTAAAAGTTACTGCTTGCCTTTAAAATACACTTAAGAAATAAGTGCCGAGGCTCATTAATCTTGTTACCTATACTGCACAGGACTCATTTTCTATTTGACAGAGGGTAAAATACATTTTCCATTGGGAAACGGAATGGAAAATGTATTATACATGCAATTCATTTTTAAAAATCAGCTTTTGGGGAGGGGATGGATCTGGTAGATTTCAAAAGCAGATGGGAAGTTTAGAAAAAGGCTACTTAGCACAGCCCACATTTTGCAAGGCTGAGATTGCTTGCAAATCCCCAAGACTGGAGATGGCAGACAGCTATAGTTGTAGCTGATGTGCAATAATTTCGTACCGACAAGCCAAGAAGTAATGCAATATTCATATGAAATGAGGTGAAGCTAGCTCCTGTAGCACAGAGGCGTGACACAATAAATATTCTAATTGGTTAAGTTGAGAAGTACTCTGAAGTCACATTGACATCAGTGGGATTATTTGCTTAAGAGAGTGCCACTCATGCAAAATGAGAATTGCTGTGTTATGTTCCATCCATAATTGGCATCTTTCTGAAGCAGTTGGTGGGGGGAAAGCTGTTTTTTTCCATGATAACCATGGCATCTCCTTTCTGTTCCTATCAGGAGACATCCCATGTTCTCCCCATTCTGGCACACTGTGAGCCCACACTAGGGATGACCCAGGTTCAAACTGGCTGCACCTTCCAAACACAGAGCTCCATTTGTTCACATTCCCTGTCTGTTTCCCATGTTTCTTTTCCACCTCTTCTTCAGCTGTCAGCCCCACTGTCTACATACTGACTGCAGAGAAACCTGGAGCAAAGTTCTGCTTTTTTGCTTATGTTACTCTGTAAAATGCTGCACAGTACAAGTGTTTTAGTATGTATGCATGCATGTATGTATGTATGTATATATGTATGTATAAACAAACAAACAAACAATGTTGCCATAATACCATATAAACATCTCTCCTATTCTTTGGTATAGAGCAATGGAAAATGCATCATTTTCATCCAGTCCAATTGTTGGCAGAAGTCTTCCATAGTTTTCATGCCTTGTTCATGCTGCTAAACAGAATATTAAAAAGTGCATTGGACTTTAAAACAATGTACAAAGTACTTTATGATCTTCATCTAATCAATATTTACAACAGCCCTGAAAGTTATTGTGGGTTTTTAAAATAAAAAGAAAGGAAGGAAGGACGGAAGGAAGGAAGGAAGGAAGGAAGGAAGTGTCAATTATTAATCTGAGTGTGGCAACATTCACAGCAAGGCTCAAAGGCCCATTATTGAATACACTGAAGGTTATTTTACTACTACTACTACTACTACTACTACTACTACTACCATACTATGTGTGAAAGCATAGCTACCATCCTTTGTTGGATCAGAAATTAACTGACCAACATTTCATCAGTAAGTGCAAATGACAGCTATTATTCTGGAATCTCTAAAGGCATTAAACAGACAGTTACCAAACAGTCTCCCATCCAGAAACCAGCCAAGTCCAAACCTGTTTCACTTCAACAACATTTCTTGTTCACTTATCTTGCTATAGCACTAACACCTTTTGTGGAGGGTCAAACTATATTTGTAGTCTCATACGGATTTTTCCTACCTAAACCAATTCTCAACTGCACTGCAGTGTACAGGGAGGGAGGTTCCCCCCCCCCCGTCTCTCCCTGGCCATGAACCAGACAAAAAACTACCCCACCACCATTCTAAAAGGGTGTAGCAATGGGTGGCCAAAATTGACCCAAGTGTAACATTTTAGATTACTTTTATCTTTGTCTTTAATGACAATGTTAGTTTAACAGGAGGCTATGTTAGTGTTCCACTTTGCAAATGAGTGGTTTCTCAGCACTTTTCCTGGGACTGAGTCACAGAATTGTATAGAAATGTTGTATCGGAAGCAGTCAGCTTTGTGTAATCCAGTTCCATTACTATTCAACTTTAAAAACAAGCCTTTCTTTAATTTTAATGTAGTCTGCTAAGTGCCTGCACTCATCTGCAGCTGTCAAAACAGAGGATATCCAAGCATAATATTTATCTCATTAGTGTAAGTAAAGAGGTTGTAATTAGGTGGATGTGATTCAAAATTATCTTGCAATTTGTCACCAGAATTCTTGACATAAAGCAGATAATGTGACTTTTTATTGGACTAATTTCTCTTAGCAGAAGAGAAGGCAAGAGTCTGAGCATCCTTCTGCAGGAGAACTTTCAAAATCTGCAGATACAGATTCTTTGTGAGGCAGAAAAAAATTAATTCCTCGGCTAGTCTCCCTCTCCAGACCAAACTGGCAATGGTCCCCCAAATAATTGAGCTATTTAATGTGACTTGCGATGAGAAAGAAGGAAAAAACCCATTTACTTGTCATTTACAAAGAATGATGTTAATTTGCAATTAGATAACTGAAAGCATTAACCTCTCAACGTATCTCTTTCTTCAAGCTGTGCAGTATGCTAGAATTATGATCATCAGCCCTCAGAACTGCTAACTTAGCACAGTCAATAAAATCAATGTGTTTTGGGTGCAAAAAGTCAGCAAAGAAAACTCTTTAGAATGGTGCAACAGTCTTTGGTGATGGAAATCTTTCTAAATATCTGCACCTAAGACCCAAAATAAGTGGTCTGGAATATTAATAATTATCTACTAATGCACTTATAATCAAGTTAAATCATATGTGCATACAAGGAACTGAGCTCATTCACACATGCCCATAAATCCTTTGATGATGGGCAGAAGTGGACCATTCAAAGCAGGGGTGACTAACCTGCGGCAGACCTGGAGTTGTTGGGCTCAAACTCCCATCAGTCCCAGCCAGCATGTCCAGTGGTCAGGGATGATGGGAGTTGTAGCCCAACAACAACCAGAGTGTCACAGACTCCAGAAGTAAACATGTTGCCAGGAACATCCACATATTTAAGGCTGAAGCCATTTGATGACAGCTCTCGACACATCTGATTTACTGCATTGTGAAGAAACCTTCACAGTGATGGTGACAACTGATATCTGATAAAAATGAACATATGATTCTCAGATCTTGTTTGAGAGGCTCCTTCCATGTGGGAATAGTGCACTCAGTTAAGAAAAAAATTTCACTACTCTTGGGAAGATGAGGCTGCCATATCTGTTTCGGTTTTGAATTGTTTTTATATATGTTATTGTTTTAACTGTTTACATATATGGAATTGTTGTTGCAGGCAGAATTGTTGATGTTTTAGTGTGAAATCTCTTGATATCCTATAGATATAGATATATTATGGGAAGCAATTTGTAAATGGAATCAAATAAATAAATATGCATTTTACATTGGACATTGTGTGTATGAGCAGGTATGTGTGTGTGTACATAAAAATGAAGCCGAAGAGGCACAGGGGATCTTAATGTGCCATTTGATGTGGGTTAAACCACAGAGCCTAGGACTTGCCGATCAGAAGGTCGGCGGTTCGAATCCGTGCGACGGGGTGAGCTCCCGTTGCTCGGTCCCTGCTCCTGCCAACTTAGCAGTTCGAAAGCACGTCAAAGTGCAAGTAGATAAATAGGTACCGCTCCGGCGGGAAGGTAAACAGCCTTTCTGTGCACTGCTCTGGTTCACCAGAAGAGGCTTAATCCTGCTGGCCACATGACCCGGAAGCTGTACGCCGGCTCCCTCAGCCAATAAAGCGAGATGAGCGCCACAACCCCAGAGTCGGTCACGACTGGACCTAATGGTCAGGGGTCCCTTTACCTTTACCTTTATTGATCATTAGGTTTAGTGTCAAGAGTCAGGTTTTTTTTTATTGTGAATCCTGTGTCAGGTTGAAGACATCATTTTCATATCCCCTTAGCAATGTAGAAGGGTGGAATCATTGCTCTGCATTCTGATATTATACATGCTGGCTTAGAAGTAAATATTAGTTTATGTGGCCTCAAAAGTTCAGATCCTCAGGCATTTAAGAGAAATGTGTGTTCTATCACCTTTTGGCCAGTGAGAGATTCTGTTTTTCATTGGCAAAGGAAGATGTGTAGAAGCAGGTCAAGTAGTCCCTTGAAAAGCTGAACTTGCAAATGGTGGGCTCCTGTTTTCCTTCTCAGTTTCTCTGGTGAATTTCTAATGGCACGTACTTCATGTGTCTGGAGGATTCCTTTCTGGAGATTGCTCCAAGGGTTTTCTCACCTCAGCACACATTTGGATATCTTTACTGGCCACCTATGACAGCCTTGAGGTTAAGGACAAGTTTGCCTTGAAAGGTTAACAAACAATTGCACGTCAATGAAAAGCCATATAAGAAAGATGATGAGCGCTGACCATCAAAACAGCTCAGAGTTCAATTCCGTAGATGCCTACTCAGAAGTAAGTTTTTTCTTTTCTTTTCTTTTCTTTTTCTTTTCTTTTTTCTTTCTTTTTTTCTTTTTCTTTTTTTCTTTGTTTTTTCCTTCTTTTCTTCTTTGTCTTTTTTTAATCTTAAAATTCTCAATAAATATCATTTTTTTAAAAAAAAACAGAAGTAAGTTGTTCATTTGCCCCTCCCCTGAGCAAAGTGTGTATAAGGACTGCAGCATTACAGTCAAATAAACCTATTAACAATCAAAGAGTAATATGAAAAACCAAAGCAGTAAGAAAAAGTAAGTGAAATAAAAGCTAAAAGCAATTATTTAAAAAGGCTTGGAAAAATAAAAAGGTGTTTTTGCCAGTTACCAGAAAGACATCAGAATGGGTTCCAGCTATGAATTCAGAGCAGGGCCTCCTAAGTTTATCTTAATGGACTGGGCAAGCTGATGTGGTAGAAAGCTTAAATATATATTTAAGTACTATAGATTTAAGTATTTCTCATGGCCTTTTAAAGTTTGAGCCTAGATGAATAGATTATTCTCACCTCTTATTGGCGTCTGTATAGGTAACTTGCATCTGATGTGAGGGTTCAATTTGGGGGCCCACATGTAAACACAAAACCCAATAAAGCCAGGAACCCCAGGAACCAGCCCCCACCCCATAAGGTGGAGGGCTGCTTATCGAGCTCTGGGAAGGCTTCAGGAGGGCTCTAGGATGCTGCCAGAGCCCTTCCACCCTTCCCCCAAAGCCTGGCAAGCCCACAACTGCAGGTGTGCACAAAGGGTGGGAAGTAAATAAATAGAGAGTAGGGAATGGTGGGGTTCCTCTGCTCTCCATTTATTTATTACCCACCGACCCATGTAAACCTGTGATCGCATAAATGTAACAAGTGTAAGCTGTGAGTTACCTGTATTTATTTATTTATAAAAGGGCTGACATACTGGCCCTTCACACAGCTACGAGTTCCCCAGGAAGTGTTCTTGTTAAACCACGCTGAAAAATTGTAGGTCTGTGATGGAACATATATTTAATACTTTTATTTTTATGTATCTCCCCCACTTTATTTGCCAGATAGAGAATAAATAGCAAAAGCACATTGGGCAAATATCCAATAGGTGGGTAATAAAAATGCTGTGCTCCATATTTTTGGTACAGATTTAGCCCTTCTGAGATAATACGTAAAGAGTGTTTTGTTGCCTAAATGATGCAGACATTGGCAGTTTGATGGTGACCTTTGTGACTTGATACATCTTGATTAGCATAGTTATTTGCTAGTCTTTTTTCAAAAGGTGAGGTAATCAATTTTAGGTCAAAACAAAAATGCCACATATTACACTGACTGTCCAACAGTGGTGACATCTGTCATCAAGAGTTACTGCAGCAGATGGCACTATGCCCTGATTGTTTGTGCCAGGCTACTCTGGGGGATAATTGTTCCAAGACCTGTCCATCAGCCGAGCTTGACACCACTAAGACTGCAATCCTGTGAACACTTTCTTTGGAGTCAGCTCCACTGAGTTCAGTGGGACTTCGTCTCGGGTAAGTATGCCTAGGATTGCAGCCTAAGCCTTCTTTAGTGCAACAATAGCAATGGCAACTAACCCATGGGCCATTTTGGGTATACATTGCTGAATGAATAAATAAGGACAACAACTTCATAGACAAATTTCAACTTACATACCACAACATAATGGGCAGGTTCTGAAACTATTTTCACATATGAAACTGTTTTTATATGTGGATTTTTTATATATGGAATTGTTATTTTATATATGGAATTGTTTTTGAAATCGCTTTCTGATATTATATGGGGGAAATTAATCAAATAAATATTTTTGTTACCACAACACCATTGTGTATGTTATCCATGTGTTGACCCTTGATGTGATACACTGCTGTCTTTTACTGTGCAATCCTATTTATGCCAACTTAGAAGTAACTTCTATTGAGTTCAACAGGACTTGCGATCTTGAAAAAATATGGCAAATAGAAGGGTGTTTTTCACCCTTACTGTTTGCTGTGCTGGAGAATGCTCTTTGCCCCTCAAAATTGCAAGGAGAGGGAAGGGTTAAACCTCCCTTCCCTCTCTACTGTGATCCCCATCTGGATCTCTGTCCAGGCACTTACTTTCATTTTAAACAAAAAATCATTTCAAGCTACACATTTAAAGTTGCATGAAATTAGGCCCTAAGATGTGGAAATCATACCACATGGATCATACCACATGGCAAGATAACTGCTCCTGAGAATCTACCCTGCAAGGGAGATCTTGATTGATCATGACTGGTTGCTACTGAGTGCTTTGGGAAAGGTAAGTTTTGTTCTGACCTGAAAATAAAACTGTGCCTATAAACTCCAGTTACTTTCTCTGAATGTTGACACCCAGGCTACATAAAAGTGGATGAGCAATACGACAGCTGCCAAGGTCAATAAGAGTTATGGTGACTTGCTGAGTAAGTCCTGGTTGCATAAATTAAAGCAGCTTAAGGGCAGCCTCAACATGCACAAATATGCAGCTTATCCAAAATGCTTTTGAACTTTCAAGAATTAACCTGTGGGTGATTTATCTCTTGCTACCTGTAGATAAGTTATGTGAAGCAAATGTTATTAAATCAAAGGCGACTCACTGAACCCTACGGTTATGCCTCACATGCCACCTTACTGAGAAGAGGATAGAACAGAAATACAATTGTCTTATTTATTTATTTATTTATTTATTTATTTATTTATTTATAAACCTGCCTCAGGAAAAGCCATGGGATGGGTGGTGGAATTGAAATGAATCAAAACTACCCGGGTGGTTTAATGCACTTGTACAAAGGAGACAAAGAGTCTTCTTGATGGGCTCACAAAACGGTCGCTTCCAATGCATTTGCAATGTCCCAAATAGGAGTTTTGATAGGGATTGCTGTGTACATCAGAGATAGTGGCTGCTTCCAGACTGTCAGTATTTTGGGGGAGGGATTTGATGGTATCCCTTTGGGACAATTAAGGGTGGCGCTGTGGGTAAAACCTCAGTGCCTAGAGCTTGCCGATCGCATGGTCGGCGGTTCGAATCCCCGCGGCGGGGTGAGCTCCCGTCTTTCGGTCCCAGCTCCTGCCCACTTAGCAGTTCGAAAGCACCACTAAGTGCAAGTAGATAAATAGGTACCGCTTTATAGCGGGAAGCTAAACGGCATTTCCGTGTGCTGCACTGGTGCTGGCTTGCCAGAGCAGCTTCGTCATGCTGGCCACGTGACCCGGAAGTGTCTTCGGACAGCGCTGACCCCCAGCCTCTTAAGTGAGATGGGCGCACAACCCTAGAGTCGGACACGACTGGCCCGTACAGGCAGGGGTACCTTTACCTTTACCTTTGGGACCATTAAAGTGGATTAAAGGGCCTGTCACCCTGGTGCAACAAAGCTTCCCCCCCAAAAAAAAAAACCACTTAAAAAAAAATCCTGGTTGCACTTTTTTCAATTTGGAGAGTGACAAGGAGATGCTCTGAAAAACGTGGGGTGAATGGATGGTTAACAAGAAGAACTGTAAACAAATCAGAATGAATGCTCAATAAAGTCAATAAAGGAAGAGACACATAGATATAGAAATGGGAAAGAGGACCATCTAATTGTCAATAAAGTCATGGCTTCCCCTGAACAATCCTAGGAGTTGTTGGGAGATGTCTACTCCCCTCACATTAGAGTTCCCAGAGGGATTGATTGTTAAATCACTCTGAGAATTGTAGCTCTAGGAGGGGGAATAGAGGTACCCTTGCAACTCTTAAACTACAGCTCCTAGGATTGCCTTAAATGTGTGGTGTGCAAATGCAGCCCCAGTCTAACTTTGCACAAGCAAATGAAGATGAATTCTCAATAAACAGATCATCTGGAAAAGTCCAAGGGCTGGGATACATCAGAGCTCCTCAGATTCTGATGAGCCCAACCTCTCCTTCCACAAATCCACAGCCTACTTAAGGTTGAACTTGGAATTGATCTGGCCTCAGTTCATTCTTGAGCAAAAGTTAGTGGTAACTCTCTTATTAACAGTATCTTTTTCAAAGAGTTAGCTCCAGACCTGCTCATTCGCAGAAGCGAGAGCAGATTTTAGGGGACACTGGGGGCTGGCAAGGGAGAGGGGTTGTCTCTTCCCTTCTTCCCTTGGGAGCATGCAGTTGGAAGAATTCTGTTCCATACAACTCTGGAGCCAAGCCAATGTTTTAAAACGTTTGACTCATGTTGTCGTCCCCCTGTCCCATACTGCAGCCTACCTAATTAAGGGCAGGAATGAATGACACCAGGTAGCATGAATCATATTTCACATCCAATCTCTTCATTTCAGTCCTGTAGGGGAAGCTTATTCCACAAGCCAGTTAAACAAGACCTCTCAGATTTAAGCTGATTAATGGCCACTTCACACAGCTTGAGTTAACAGCATGCCTCGCCAGTATGCCGTTTGTTCATAGTAAATGGGATTATGGGATGATGACTTTACAGCCACAGCCACACCATACATTTCAAGCATGTTTAAAGCACATGACTTCCCCGAAAGAATCATGGGAACTGTAGTTTACCCCATCGCAGAGCTACAGTTCCCAGCACCCTTATCAAACTAGTGCCCAGGATTCTTCAGGAACTTTAAATGTGCTTCAAACATTTGCTGTTGATGTGACCTACCACATACTTTGTTATTGTACTATGTCACTTAGCCACCTGTTTTCAGAACTTCCTCCAAGTTCAGAAACTGTGTATGTGAGGGCACAAAAGAAATCAGATGGCCATACCTGCTCATGAATCAGACCTGACGAGGGTACTATGGCTTAACAGATTTATGTTCATTTCCTTCTCTCTTTTTAAGTGATATTCATGTAATTTAGATAAACAGTCTCTCTCACACACAAAAGTTTCACAATACAAGATTGTTCACAGTCTCCTCCTGAGCCAAATTCTTAGGCCCTGTAAATAGATCTTTCATAATGAAAGTGCTGACACACTCTTAACTGAGGTGCTGGGAGCAGTAACAGTAGAATAATTACAGTGAAATAAGTGTTACGGATGGTGGGGTGGGGGAAAATGAGTAGACAGATCTCTCTCGTCCTCCTTCAGATATTAGCTTGGACTGCACAGGTTTAGAATTGCCAAAGAAATATTGCAAGTAGCTGTGCTCCGTGGTGGGTTCCCCCCTCCACATTCCAAAAATTGGTAATTGACCCTCTGAGGAGAGGGACAGCCTTTTTAAATGGGCTATTGACACTAATGAAGCCTCCAGAAAGCCCTGGCAATATCTTACATGTACTGAATGGCTCATAATCATTTTGCTGCCTGAGGCAGAGGAGAAAATGGCTGCCCAACTCAAGCCAAGGTGCTGAGCCCCAGAGATGGATTTAGGGCAGCATAGCTTGTTCCACCACACTGGGCACTGAACAGAAGGCAAGAGGCGTGTACCTGCCAATGAGGCCCAGAGGAAAACTGGAATGCATGTCTCTGGGGACCATGATCTCGCAGGAGCCTGGTGACTCACACAAGAGCACAGCACCACAAAACACACGTCTTTCAGAGCTGTGATCTTGCGAGAACCAGATGACTCGTGAAAGCACGGTCCCCCAAAACAAGATGCCATCAGGACAGTTGAGGGGTATGGCTCTGCCTGCCACTGCCTCTGGCTCCATTTCCTGTCTGGGCTCCCTGCCTTCCACTGCATCAGTCCCCACGGGCACCAGGTATGACGGCCCATCTCTGTGAACAAGAGAGATCAGAGTCTTTACAGAGCTAGGAGAGCTTATGCAGTAAAGGCCTTGTAAAGATTTCTAAGGAAGCCTAATTGAGCATAGCCCTGACAGACAAAGCTGCAAATCCAGAATCCCCCAGGACAGAAACATATATTGGGAGCAGAGCTGCCATCTAATTCTACTGCTTCCCAGTGGTGAAGCCTAATCTGCAGGGATTTGAGGAACAGAAGACCCACTACTATTAAGTTGTTTGTGGGGTTCTAAATATTTGATAGCCTGGTGAACAATCTAAACCTTCCTTGATTTCTCATCTCTTTCCAACAGTTATAAATAAACCAAAGTCACTTTTTACTTCTTCTGGATTAAAATCTTATTTCTTCCCCTGGTTGGTGGTGAGCCACACTATTGGGGCTGTTGCTCAGCCTGAAGGTACCTCAGCAATAGATGCCGTACATTTATACTTGCTTGGGATCATATTTATGATCCAGCTCACTGTGCAGAAATCATAGGGAAGAAGCAGACATCTGCAAAGAAACCACCATCAAATCCCAGTGGTGATTTGATGAGAATCAAAACCTACAGAGGGTTTGCCTACTCGATAGAGGTTCTAATATAAAGTTGACATAGTTATTGTTACATTAGATTACCTTGCTATACAATATACTTTGATTCATGCTAATGGAAACCTATGTGCACCACTGTGAGGTTTGAATACAGATAAAGCAGGACATCATTTTTAAGTGAACTAATGAACAGTTAGTATGTTGAGATTCGTAAGATATGAGACCTTAGCCTCCATTGCCCATTGTAACTAACAGCACAGCCATAATCACATCCACTCAGAAGTCAGTCCTATTGAATTCAGTGGGACTTACTCACAGGCAACTGGGTCTAGGATTGGCGTCCAAGTCTCTAATTCAGCCTTTCTCAACTTTGGGTCCCCAGATGTTGTTGGCATCAAAGCAGTACAAAGTGAATGTGAGTTAAGTTTTCTAGTCAGATCAGACTGAAGGTGCTTTGAGGAAATAAAACACGTCAAAAAGCAATATTTGTCAAGAAACTACAGAATCAACATGGAATGTGGCTAAAGTTCTGTGAATAGAAGTTATGGGTGCCTTTGCATCCCCAAACTCCATTACCCCAGATCTGTAACAATACCCAGAAATTGCAGGGGCACTAGAGGTTGCCATAGCATTAATATTGAAATAAGCCATAAACAGTCAGCAAGGAAAGCGTGCCAATTTATCACAGACCACAGCACCGTGGTATTGCAAAACAGATGCATAAAATCCATCTTTGTTTTGATCATACCAGATAGTAAGATATCTTAAAACAGCAGAGATCCTAAAACAGTAAACCAGTAAATTATATATCATGCTGGCAGCCTCCTCACTGACTAATGTGCTATTTTTATTGAGAGGCCGTAACCAGCAGCAGGCAATCATTTTGTTAAAAATCATTTTAACAAACATCAGCCATCTCAAATTTTAAAAGCAATGCAACTGGCTAAACAAGTAAAATAGACAAATGTTTCAATTTATTTTGGAGTCCCACACCAACATTTAGGTGAGATCGAAAGCACTGTTATCTCAAAGTACATTTTCATCGCTCACTAGGACATAGATGGTTATCCTGCAAGTAATCTGCTTAAATGCAGTGAAAAGAATATTTTATATGTTCCCTAAATGGCCCACAGAGCTTCATTGATTTCTTTTAATGCTATATGTACCTAAACCTAGTGATGAAATGGTAGGCCAAAAAAGCTTGGAATAGGGTGGTATTCAACTAAGTTTTACTCAGAGTAAACCCAATGAAAGTAATGGACCTAACTTAGTCATGCTCATTCATTTCAGGGAGTCAGTTCTGAGTAAAATGTAGTTGAATACCACCCATAATCTCTGAAAAGTCAACAACCCTAATTGCACTGCCTTTTTCGCCATATTGTAGAAACCTTTTGGGTTTGGTGGAACGTGGGTTAAGATGATATCTCAAATTCATTTACAAATAGGCTCTTCAATACTCCTAATTGGCTTGAGCTTAATGCATCAAGAAAGCTGCCTCCTCCTTTATGCTATCTTACATTTTGTGGTGGATGGGACTGTGCCCCTCTCTGGCATCGCTTATGATGCACGTACTTGTGAGCAGCCATTGCTACCAGCCTGGAGCTCCCCTGTCCTCACTGTTGCCCTTCCCCAGCAAATGTAGCACCTCTGCTGCTGGGAGGGCACTCTCACTGCACCACTGCTACCCATGCCCTGCTACTAGAGCCAATGCTGGTCCCTCAGCAAAGGTGCTATCTGAGGACACAAATCAACAGTCAAGCCACAATGATACACAGCAGCTGCTGCTTCTAGGCCAACCTTAAGGGCAGCCTCTAACCAAGAACATTGCAATAAACTAATCTTGAAGGCACCAATATAGCTCAGTCAGTGGACCATGAGATTCTTAATCTCAGGGTCATGCGTTGGAGCACCACGTTGGGCAAAAGAGTCCTCCACTGCAGAGGATTGGACTAGATTACTCTCGTGGTATCTTCCAACTCTATAATTCTATTATTCTAATGCATGGACAACTGAGGTCATGCTGTTTCTGTTCAGGAATGGCCTTAGCTGCCCTACTAGCCAGATACTGGTAAAAGGTATTCCTGGGTACTTCTCTTGCTTGCTTGCTTTATTTTGCCTAGCTTTCTCCTGGACATTGGTTGTTGGAAATAGTTTCTCCCCTTACCTCCCTCATTTGTATTGATTTGTCTTTATTTAATTCTGTTGCCTTATCGTTGTAAGACAGTGAAGGAAAGTTCATGCTTATGGCAGAGCAAACAGCTTTAAAACCATCCCATTGGAAAATAGAAATATTGGCAAAATTCTTGCTGCCGGAGTGCTAAAAATTTAGCTTTTGCAAATGCTTCCATTTAGTAGCAATGAAAGCAGAACAAATAGCAGCACTGGCATCCTCCGCATTTTATTTAGATTGGCACATAGTTAAAGAGATCTGATAGCTGCAATGGTTTTCCTTTATCCCACATGCCCCTCACCCTGGAGATGAATGCCCTTGCAGTGAGAGAACACCAGTTTTGGTAGACTTATTTGGCTGAGGCAAGAGTTATTAGCTTGGGGCTTCAGTGCTGCCCAAGGCCATATGAATGCCTGTGTTTTTCAAGCTTCAGCTGGTTTATTCAGGAGTGAACAGGCTAGTTTATTTTGAAATCAATAAAATAAGCAATCTTTTATTAAGGCATAAAATTGTTCTTTTACCTTTACCAAAGCCAGGCTTTTTTGCTCAGCCTTACATTTTGTTTTCCTTTGGGTTCTTATTTCTCCCTCTCCTCTCTGTAACTGCCACTTGATCAGTCTACAATATCCCCCTGCTGTGTTATACCTCAAAACATGTTCTAGTTCTTTAGGGTTTTGCTTTTCCATCTCTCTCTCCTTTTTATGTTGCTCTGTCAGTTCTTAAAAGGCCATAAAAGTGAATTTAGCATTAAAAGGAAGCTTCGGTTTAGCAGATTCAGGTTTCTTTGTCCTTTGTCCTAAACAGCACGATTTAGCAAACAAGAACCAGCCAAATAAAATACATGAGTTCCATTATGGGGTCTGATGTGGACTTGTGTTGTAACCTGGAAGATTGCCCTATTTTCTGTTACAGCTTTTAATGTGTTAATACTGTGCTCTTGTGTTACCCTTCAAAGCTACATTTGAAAAGTATTGCTGTGAGTTTGGTGAGGGGTGGGAGGGGTATGTTGTATGCCCGAGTTCCTTCTAATACTTTTAACAAGAACCCAGTAGCTGGAATAGCCAGACAAGTGTCTTGATAATGCCCCTCCATAGTATGAGTTGTTAAGGCAGCAATGCCAACTTGGCCCCACGACCAAGTGTGCATGGCCTTGACACTGAAATTTGTGGGTGCCTGACCCCTTCATGCGGATTTTTGTGGCTGCTCGGGCACCCAGGGCTACAATGAGTTGGAACCTATGTGTTAAGGTGTGGGGATGCAATAGAAAAATAGCACCCTTGTGCAAGATTGTGCAAGAGGAAGCATCTGCTGACTTGTTCCCCCACACGCCTGGGTCAGTGTCGCGCTGCCTAACCGCAAAGCTTACGCGGCTGTCATGCTGTCTGGTAGAGAAGTTATTCTAAGAAATGCAAACCCTAGCTGTTTTCTACCCGAGTGCTACACGTGTATATGCAACATGATGTAATGTGCGCAAGGCTAATAAACATGCAAGGCTGCTGGGGGAGAGAGCTCACTCCTTGCTTAAACCTTCACCCATGACTCTTCGTCATTTTTCCTCCGCACCTGGTGGGCTGGTTTCCCGACAAATGGTGCCTCGTGTGATTGCCTGAACGGCTTCCAGGACGCGTGCTGTCAAAGACGGTCCTTCCTGCTACTCACCCGCCCGGCTGTGGCTAAGGCGCCTTCTCATCTTCGGATCCCCGGTGAGTAGCTATTTTTCTATTTTTATCATGGGTTCTGCGCTCTCTAACCCCCAGAAACAATTTTTAAAAGACATGCAGCACCTCCTTCGGGAAAATAAACAGCAAGTACCTGAAGGTGATCTAATTGCATTGATTCTGGCCATAGATGAACATTGTCCATGCTTCCCTGAGGAGGGGACGTGGGAAATTCCAGCCTGGGATAGGATTGGCAACCACTTTCATGGCCATGGCCGCATAAATGTTCACGTCCTCAGTGCCTGGGCTAAAGTCCGTGGCTGCATGGCAACTCTTACGCCCAAAAACATTCTCTTGGCTTCATCGCAACCAAAACAAAAAACAGCATCTGTGTTAGACGCACCGCCTCTACCACCACCTTTTACACCTCCTCCACGACCGCCAGATTCTCAGCCTTCACCGGCACCGTCTGCTCCACCCATTAATCCTCAATTGCACCCACCGACGCCACTGGGGACTGCAATTAAACAAGCAGCCCCCCTCTTAGGTTTTTCATCTGGCACAGAACTTTTTCCTGTCTTGGTACCTGCTGGACCAGGGGGAGGGCCACCTCGTCATGAACAATTTGACTATAGACTAATTAAAGAGGTGCATGACTCCGTCCAGAAAAATGGCATCCAGGCTCCTTATACCTTAAGTCTGTTGAACACTATATTTCAGCAACCCTGTCTTCCGGAGGACATAAAATTGTTGGCTAGGACCATACTGCCACCGTCTGGAGTCATTGTATTTATGCAGGAATGGCAATTTCTGTGCCAACAAGAAGCCCCAAATGTTGCCGTGGCTTTAAACAATGCAGCAGCAGCAGCAGCGGCCGCAGCTCCAGCACCTGCCGCAGGAGGAGCACCTCCCCCCCCTCCTCCAGTCCTTACTCCTCAGGACGTTATGCATGGTCTTATTGGAACTGGCAATTTTTTTACCATCGCCCAACAGATTGCTGCAGGCGCTGCATATTGGGAAGTTGCTACCCGCTGCGCCCAGACAGCGTTTCAAAAGGTGCCTGACACGAAGGGTGACAGTACGTCCCGTTGGGGTACTGTTCGCCAAGGTCCAAATGAGCCATATGCTGCCTTTATCGATCGCCTATATGACTCTTTGAAGCGCCAAATAGCAGACACTCAAGTTCAGGAGGTGATCTTGAAACAACTTGCCTTTGATAATGCGAGTGAGGATTGTAGAGTGGCACTTCGCCCTCTGATCAGCCAGCAAGGGATAAACATAGCCGACATGCTAAAGGCTTGTCAGTCCATCGGCTCAGAAAGCCACAAGGCACGGCTACTTGCCGCAGCTTTATCCCAAGCTGCCAACCCTATGAAAGACAAACTTTGTTTTGGATGCAATAAGCCTGGCCATTTCCGCGCACAATGCCGCTCCACTGGCAGTCAGTCTGGAAAGCGCCCCCCCTCTAAGTGTCCTATCTGCAAGAAAGGCTTTCATTGGGCAAATCAATGCCACTCAAACCCTGCTAATCAGAATCAAACCTCTAGCCAAGGACAATCATCCCAGAACCAGGGAAACCGGCAAACGGGCCCTCCCCGGGCCCCAGTAAATCAATAGGGGGACAATGTCTGATGCCACAACTTATTCTCACTCAGGATGTACGATTCCCGGTTCCATTTTGTCCTCACAAAGCCTTGGTTATAGCCTGTGGATTTGCTATAGACAATTCTCAACGTTGTCTTGTCTTGCCACTTGCCTCTGCACAAACTGTTGGGGTATATGCTGTGCCTGGAACCATTCAAGGACCCTATGATTCAATCACCATTACGCTATATGCTGATCGCCCCTGCCATCTCCCATCTGGCACGCCAGTGGCTAAAGTCATACTGCTCCCTGCGGATGCCACAACTCCTACAGATACCCCCTTAATTGCTGCTGCAATGCCTCTCACAGCTCAGCGCCCTACCTTAAAAATGACACTGGGTGGACGTGAGGTAGAGGGGGTTCTAGATACAGGGGCAGACGTTACTGTGATTGCTAAACAAGCCTGGCCTCCCGAATGGCCTACAAAGGCAGCTGCCCAAGTTTTGGGTGTCGGGGGAGAAACCCCAGCTTGTCAAAGCCTTCACCCAATTATGATTCAAGGCCCTTCGGGTCTTTCTGTCACCATTTATCCTCTCATTTTGGACATTCCTGTTTGTCTTTGGGGACGGGATGTTCTTGAAGCCTCAGGCTCTTCCATTCAGACAAATTTATTCTAAGGGCCGCCCCTGCACACCCGAGGACCACGCTAGCCCTCACCTGGACATCAAACACGCCTGTTTGGGTTGAGCAATGGCCTCTGACTAAAGACAAACTTGCAGCGGCGGCCCAGCTTGTCTCGGAACAACTTCGCCTCGGACACATAGAGCCTTCTTCCTCCCCATGGAATACACCAATTTTTGTCATCAAAAAGAAAACCTCTGGCCATTGGAGGCTCATTCAGGATTTAAGGATGGTAAACAACCAGATGCAACCTATGGGCGCATTACAGCCTGGTTTTCCTAATCTTAATATGATACCAAAAGACCACAAACTTCTGGTGGTAGATATAAAAGACTGCTTCTTTTCCATACCACTAGCCCCGGCAGATCGTCAGCGTTTTGCCTTTACATTGCCTGTTCTCAACAATGCTCAACCAACGGAACGCTACCAATGGGTTGTTCTGCCACAAGGTATGAGGAATTCTCCAACTTTATGCCAGCACTTTGTCAATTTAGCCCTAAAACCTTTCCGCCAGCGCCACCTAGAGGTTATTTGTTGTCGTTACATGGATGATATCCTTGTGGCTGCACAGGACATATCAATGGAATTGTTAAAAGACCTTACATCTGCCCTGACAGATTTTGGACTGTGTATTGCCCCAGATAAGGTTCAGCAAACTTTGCCTATGTTATATCTTGGACATAAATTGACACAACAAGCTGCTATTCCGGTTGTTCCCCAATTGTCTTTTCCTGCCCGCCTAAGGCTGGTTGACCTTCAACAACTTTTGGGACACCTGAATTGGATAAAGAATTACCTTAATCTGCCTACTAGCACCTTGTCACCATTGTTTTCTGCCTTACAAGGACGCAAACTACCTGGAGAAGTCATCCCAGTTACAGAAGAAATGCTACAAGCCTTACAACAGGTTAATGCTTTACTAAGAGACCGAATGGTGGATCGCATAGACACTCTGCACAATGTGCAGTTATCCTTGGCAATTTTTTCCACACCTTTGCTGCCTACAGCCATTCTCTACTCACAGAAATTGGCTGCCCCCTCGGGTGTCAACATTGTGGAATGGATCCACCTTCCGCATACTCCACCGCGCAACATTTATTCCTCTCCAGCGGCTGTAATGGATTTGGTAATTAAAGGGCGCGCTCGAGCAAAAGCCCTCTCTGGACTGGACGTTGAAAAAATTTACTTGCCTTTTTCACTCACAGAAACACAACACCTGATTTCCACCTCCGTGGCTACTCAAGTAGCACTTGTGGATTTTTTGGGAACCATCACGCATAATCCCCCCTCTGATCCACGCCTGTCTTTTCTTTCTCAAACTGTCTATACTTTAAAAACTGCTCTCTCTCCGACCCCCATCCCCTCTGCCCTTACCCTTTTCACTGATGGGTCAAAAACGCGGGGGGTGGTGGCATGGGAGGAGGGTGGAAAATGGAAAACTGAATTTACTGAGCAACAGAGGTCCGCCCAGCGGGCTGAACTTGCTGCTGTAATCCTTGCCTTTCAACTCTTTCCTGACAAACCTTTTAATTTGCTTGTTGATACACAATATGTGTATCGCCTTTTGTCTTCCCTGCCTGTTTCTTATATCACGCCTGCGTTAGATGCTGATTTGTTTGTTCTTTTTTCTACCTTGCAGTATCTTATTCAAGAACGCCGTCATCCTTTTTATGTTGCACACCTTCGTTCCCACACCAATCACCCAGGGTTTTTGGCTCAGGGAAATGCCTTGGCAGACGCTGCACTGCGATCTGAAGTGTTTTCCTTGTTTTCTGACCCTATTCTCTCTCATTCTACCTTTCACCAGCCTGCTAAAGTTTTGGCAAAAATGTTTAAAATCCCTATTGCACAGGCACGAGACATTGTCTCTCAATGTTCTATCTGTTCTAAGGCTCCAACCATGATTCCCTTTGATGCGGTGAACCCTAGGGGTACGTCCCCTCTTGCGGTTTGGCAGATGGATGTTACTCACACCCCTCTGCTCGCACCATTTTCAAAAGTTCACCTGACAGTGGACACCTCATCTGCATTTATCTGGGCCACCCCATTGAAGGGTGAGACCGCTCGTCACGTCATTCAGCACACCCTGCGCTGTTTTGCTGTGATGGGTAAGCCACAAAGCATTAAAACGGATAATGGCCCAGCCTATATTTCCTCTCAGTTTTCATCCTTTTGTGATTTATGGAATGTGAAATTAATCCATGGTTTGCCTTTCAATTCAACAGGACAGGCGATTGTGGAGAGGGCGCACCTGACCTTCAAGACTCTGCTGTCCAAACAACTTGGAGGTCGAAGTGCCCCCTCCGCCGAGATTCCTTCAATTGTGCATACTGTTTTATTCACCCTTAACCATATTTTGTGTCCCCATAATAAGGAATATACACCGGCTGAGATTCATTTTCGAAAAGCAGAGCCTTTGGCTCGACCTCTTGTATCTTACAGACAGCTACCTGATCCAACATGGCATGGTCCTGTGCCACTCATCTCCTGGGGACGCGGCTACGCGGCAGTGGACCTGGATGGACGGCCTACCTGGTTACCAGCGCGCTGTGTGCGACCCTGGCGAGCTTCTGCCTCGGAAGTGAAAGCAGCAACGAGCCATACTTCACCCTCTCTGGCGGACGTCGCCTTCCTGCAGCCCTTTTTTTTTTTTTAAAGCAATTTATTAAATTTTACAATAAAAATAGACATAATAAACAGTGTAACATCGATCTTAACATATTTTCACATTTTCTTTGGACTTCCTCGCATCTCCCGCTCCCATTTTCATCATTAAAACATTTTGTCAGCAATTTATCATCTTATTTAAAATCTTATATCCCTTCTATATTTCATACTCATATAATTCTCAAAAGGAGCTAAATTTTCACAGTCTTACTTAATTTCTTAAAAGACTTCTAAATTTAGTGGTGCTCAGTTGTTTTAGTCTAGCATCTTATTTAGCATTCACTCAAATTACAATGTTTTTGTAAATAGTTCTTAAATTTCTTCCAATCCTCCTCAATCCTCTCGCCTTCCTGCAGCCCTGAGTCCCTACTGCACTTGGAGACATCGCCATCTGACCCTGAACGTGCCGTGGTTGGAATCACCTGTAACAGCGATACCAGTCTTTCCTGCAAAACTACCAAACCATCTTGTACCTTATTCTTTGCAAGCTCCACGACGCTCCTGGAACCACACAAAAAGGTTTCATTATGGTTTTGCCGCTGCCTGCTTAGGAAACTCTCCTGGCTATGAAGGATGCCCGCGATATACAGGTTTGGCATGGGTTTTGCCGCCCCGTGATAGTACCCCTATTTGTGTTCCCACCACAAATTGGGAATGGTCTTTCCAACATTCCCTGTCACCAATTAACAAAGCCTATATTGGTCAATTGGGATCATGTGTCTGTCGCACTGGTTGTTGGACTAAACCAGGTTTTTGGTTTCTGAAAAAAGGAAATGTTGCCACCCTCTTTCACAGAGGCTGTGAAGAGGTGGCAGTTGCTGTCCTTTTCCCTTATAACTCATATTGCCCACCTGCACAGCTCATCTGGTTCCTGCAACATTGGCCGAAACAAAAAAATTCTACTGGCTGGCTGCATCCACAGCACTTTCGAAGACATCGACGCTCAGCTAGCCATGATCCCAGCATTTTGTCTAAAACTGATCGTTCAGAGGACTATCATGCTCTCTGGACTGATAATACCTTTGTAAAAGACATGGCTCAATTGTCAAAGATTTTGAATTATACTAATTGTTGGATTTGTATGCATATTCCTCCACAGGCTCGACGCTCTGGCATATTGTTGCATGGCATCCCCATTAATGATTCTTTTAAGATAAGTAATAATCTCAAGATTAACCGCACACGTTTTCCACCAGTGGTATTGACCTTGTTAGAACCAGCAGATAGGTGTTTTAAGTTTAAACATAACACATCTGTATTTCTAGGGAACTACCCTAATTGTGCTTGGACTTATGAATATGTCAATACCTCCTCTTGTTTCTTGAAACTGCAATTGCTAGGGCTGCCCTGCCCCCTCTTGGTGTTGCCATGAATTACAGGGACCTCCACAGACTCTCCAACTGGACAGAAGGGCTATTCAATGCAACTATAAAAGCCTTGAAAGTAATTAACCAAGAAATGTCCAATATTCGTGAGGTTTCCCTGCAGAACCGCTATGCTTTGGACACCATTTTGGCCTCCAAGGGAGGGGTGTGTGGGTTAGTGTTATCACACTGCTGTATGTATATAAAAGATTATAATCTTAGTATTTCCACAACTATTAATGAAATGGAAGCCATGGTTAAACAAAATCCGATCTCACATCCTCCCATTCCTGACCCTTGGGAATGGCTTTTTTCCTGGCTTCCCGATGGATTTTGGTTTCGTCATTTATTGCTAATAGGCTTAGGATTGGTTATAGGATTTGTGTGTATTTGTTGTTGCATACAATGTGTTCCCTCGCTGATCACCCAATGTATGGGGTGGTGGTCTTCGCGACGCACTTCCTTAGGTGTCCCCCGCCGAGCATATGTTGCCAGATACACGCGCTTTCGCAATGAAATTTATGACTCTGATTAAATAAAATAAAAAAGGAGGGCATGTGGGGATGCAATAGAAAAATAGCACCCTTGTGCAAGATTGTGCAAGAGGAAGCATCTGCTGACTTGTTCCCCCACACGCCTGGGTCAGTGTCGCGCTGCCTAACCGCAAAGCTTACGCGGCTGTCATGCTGTCTGGTAGAGAAGTTATTCTAAGAAATGCAAACCCTAGCTGTTTTCTACCCGAGTGCTACACGTGTATATGCAACATGATGTAATGTGCGCAAGGCTAATAAACATGCAAGGCTGCTGGGGGAGAGAGCTCACTCCTTGCTTAAACCTTCACCCATGACTCTTCGTCATTTTTCCTCCGCACCTGGTGGGCTGGTTTCCCGACATTAAGGTAACAAAGTAAGTGGCCCTGTGCCAGATGACAAATGGAAGCAACCCTTCCCCCTCAGCTGCCTGCTAGTTAGAAAGATGAAAGCCAGAGTTGAGGTGTGTGAACTAGAAGCTAGAGGCTAGGAGCAGGCAGAAGCTTGAGAGAGAGAGAGAGCCATGCTTGATGACCGCTAGAATACAAAGCTGTGGCTCTGTGAAAAGCAAGACCCTCTTGAGGTCTCAATGCTGTGAGTCTCTCAATTGCAGGCTCAGGCTGTATGTATGTGTAAATAAACCATATATCCTAAGGACACCACAGTCTTCACTGTACCTCATTCTGAAGGAAACTGAACCCTGGTTAAGCACCTGGAACCCCTGGAATCTCACACGGCCTGGAGATTGAGGTGGTGTGCAACCGTTTTACTGAATATCTCAAGCACACACACTATTTTCTTTCTTTTCTTCTTTCTCTTTTGGTAGAATTAACAATCATTCATTGTACCAGCCAAATGAGCAAGCCATTTCTATGAGATCCATAGAAATGCCCTTCCTAATACAGTGGTACCTCTGGTTATGTACTTAATTCGTTCCGGAGGTCCGTTCTTAACCTGAAACTATTCTTAACCTGAAGCACCACTTTAGCTAATGGGGCCTCCTGCTGCTGCCACGCCACTGCCGTGTGATTTCTGTTCTCATCCTGGAGCAAAGTTCTTAACCCGAGGTACTATTTCTGGGTTAGCAGAGTCTGTAACCTGCAGAGTCTGTAACCTGAAGCGTATGTAACCCGAGGTACCACTGTACTGGAATGGTAAAATTCCAAGAACCTTGGCCTTCAGCAGGTGCCATGTGAGAGAGGTAGTGATTGTTGAAAATGTGGGATATTCTGACAAATTTTTAAAATGTTGTCATAATAAGGAAAACAAAAGCCCAGGAAACAAAAGAGTATGACTCTACTCAGAGTAGACCCACTACTCAGAGTAGGCTCATTATTTCAATGAGTCTATTCAGATTACTAGCATTGGATACAGCCAAATAGGTTTTAAACATGCCCTCTTAAGGTTTATTGTGGTTGTTAATGCCAACTACATTTAGAAAAAGTTTTCCTTCTTCAGAGGAACATGCAAAACCACCAAATAATACATTAAAAAGAATTTGGAACATATCTAAAGAACAAAACCCTTTGAAAACATCCTAAGAAATTCACTTTAGAACAACCCACTAATTGGGAACCACAGGCTTAAGGGTATCTTGTGTATGCAGCCTGATCCTGGATGAATTACTATAGGCCCACTGGCCCTGTCCAAACTTAGCCATTCCACAGCCATTTCTACCATGGATACAGTTTCGGGGGGGGGGCGTGTCACTGCAACAATAAACCAGTGGGCCTTTAAGGCGCCACAGAACACACACACACACACACACACACAGTTGCTTTCTCTCTCATTCGTTTAGGGAAGACAGGCTCTCTTCAACTTTTGCTTTTCTGGGATATCACATTTCCCACACACATTTGCATTTTTTGAAAAAGCAAGGTCACCAAGGTAATTCAAAAGATTTTCTTCTTGTGATGCTTTATCTCAGTGACTTACAGAAGTATCATGTCACATGAAGGCTAAAGAAAGATAAAGGATCGCATGCTGTTTCAAAGAGCTTCAAAGTGCTTTGCATGAAATAAGATGAGATTGCCACATTTTGTGCAGATTTTTCCATACATATATTCTTATTTTCCTTCCCTCAACAACTCCTGAAAGGTCTGACAGAGCAAGCGATTGGGACTCCCCGTTCTGCCTACATCTAGATGACATCACCCTGACTTTGCTTCTTCCTAGTGAAATGAAAACTGTTATGGTTATATCATCATCATCATCTAGATTATTATCTTCATGATCTGGATACAGATGCACCAAATTTGGGTTGTCAGGCATTCCTTGGTACCTAGCTTGCACTTGGCTCATTTCCCCCAAATGTAGTCATGGTTTAGCCCAGTGGCCCTGTGGCTAAACCTTGTAGCACCACTGCATTTAGACACTGCACCTTCTACCTTCTGGAGGCTGTGTGCATTTTGACATGCTAGAGTCGTCACCTTAATGTGGCAGAACCTACCAATGATTATTCAGTTCCTGGTAGCATTCAAGAAAGACTGGTTTTAACAGCTCACTCCAGAAAAAGGCAAATATACTCAATGAGGTTGAAAAGCATGCTCTAGTCTAGGTAAGTAGTGTATTTTATGGGTGCATACTGCGGCAAATTATACCTCATAATAAGGTATATTATCATAGACCTCCATGTCCTCTGCCTTCTGAACCAAGGTGGGTGGTCATTTCCATTGCAAAGTTAAGCAACTGAAATTCCATCAGGTAAAAACCATTGAATTTAGTCAAACAATTTTTGATATTTTAACATATAGATATTTTATGATGTGATCTGTTATGAGGGGGTGCAGACCCTCCAAGTGCCCTTATTTTCCAGGGATGTCCCTGATTTAGAGAAGCCGTCCCGCTTTCTGACTTTATCCTGAAATGTCCCACTTTCCTTTAAGACATCCCTGTTTTCATTGGAGAAATGTGGGAGGGTATGAGGTTATCCAACCCCCGATCCATCTGAAGGCAACTCATGTATAGGGATTTTTTCTTTCTTTCTAATGTTTTCCTATGTTTTTATATATGTTGGAAGCTACTCAGAGTGGCTGGGGCAACCCAGTAAGATGTGTTGGGTATAAATAGTAAAATGATCACTATGGAATGGGACGTCCCTATTTTCATCAGAGAAATGTTGGAGGCCTTGTGGGGTGGGGAAGCTGTGGCCCTCCATACTCCAATGGCCAACAGTCAGCATGGCCAATGAAAAGTG
Source organism: Podarcis pityusensis (assembly GCF_964106645.2). Classification (NCBI taxonomy): domain Eukaryota; kingdom Metazoa; phylum Chordata; class Lepidosauria; order Squamata; family Lacertidae; genus Podarcis; species Podarcis pityusensis. Next base: position 98,428,017 of record NC_138028.1, on the reverse strand, counting down.
AGGGATGAGAGGAGCTGTATCAACAGCTAGAGAAGAACAGCTGGAGAACCACAGCTTCTCCAGCCCAGCAGTATGGTTTTATTTGATTTTAAAAATGGGGGGAAAGTTTAATGCTTTGATTTTGTAAGCTGCTTTGAAGTATGCAATTAGCATTGAAAATAACAAACTATACTACCAGAATTAATTACCACAGGTCAAATTGTCTCTCAATCTCCCCTCCCCCCTCGCACTCTCTCACACACAAACACTTTGATTAGTACCTTTGCTGTGTAGCACAGTTATTTTTAATACCTTTGACACTGTACAAGGTGGTAGCAGCTGGAGACCCTTGGGAGAAATATGGCCCCTTGAAGGGCTACCTTTCTCCCCAGTAGAGTATGTTGGAAGTGTATATGTGGCAAAAAAAAAAAAAAAAAAAAGCCTTGCTGGTAGATTTCTTTAGGAGATGTAGATACAGCACTTGCCCCTTTCTTAGAGTGGTTCTTCAAAGGCCATAGGGCCATTTCATTGTTTATAACAATACTTACTCATTGCACAAAATCAGTGAATTAGCAGAGGGGGGGGGGAAGGTGCTCCTGACCAGCAATTGTAGGTAGCACATCTCCTACATGAATAGCTTTGTAGCTGCAGTGGTTCAGTTGGGTCATTCGGGATTCCGAACTTACAGTGATAATGTGCATATTACGTCACTTAGTTCAAAGTGTGATAAGCCAGCTTCTGCTGAATGGGGCCTGAAGTTTTTTTGGAAAAGCGATTCTGACGGCCAGAAACAAGGCACTCATGCCATGAAAACGTAGGTAGATCCAACTAGCGGGCTCTACAGACCCTGATCATAGGGGAAGAATTATTTTGTGTTTCCATAGCATCTGCAGTTAATAGCAATAAAACAATTTAGTTCTTGTGTGCACTGCAGGCAGCAATCCATAGAGATGGATGGTGGCAGGAAGTTCCGACAGAAAACCAAAGTCTGCTCCTCCAAATTCTCAAAGGGAACCTAACCGTTTTATTGCGCCATCGCTGCCTCTGTCTGTATTAGTCCATAAAAACAATCTAATAAAATTCTACTTAGACACATAGCCCTGGCATTTAAAGTGAACGGATAAAAAAAATTACTTCATCACACTCGCATATCATGGCATGGAGTAGGAAACGAGATGTTTGGTGTGAGTATGAGTGTGCTTCCCCCTAGCACTAGTAAGCTCACGTGATTTCTCAAAGCTGTTATGATGGATACAGGGAGACCCTGAATGCAGATGTGCTGCACTTGAATCATTCAAGACATACAATAGGATAACTGTGGTTCTCATGATATCACTTAATTCACCCCAGGAATTAACAGGCTTGTCAATTTTGCTATGTAAAATATGAAAGAATCTGTAGATGTGTGCTTGAATATATAGCAGGGGATCTAAATTAATGTTGTAAAAGTAGCACACAGGAAAAGGGGGTTTATCTCTTCAGTACTCAACCAGGATTGGAATGGAAGTGTCTGTCATGGTCTCATTGCTAAGCCACAATGTGCAGAGCTCAGTGGGACCAACCCAAAGAGTGTCTGAGGTGTACTTGCTTGGAGACAGAATCAGTGTCCAAAGTTAGGTCCAGTCCAAGGGTCGGGTGAAGAGCAATCCACATTGTCAGACAGTCCGGGGGTTCAGGGAATCCAATGAACAGGGGATCAAGGGTCAAGATGAGCAGGAAGCAGCAAGACAGGGGCCAGGAACATAACAAGCATTGTTATCAGCATCTGACTGCAGCTGGAAGCTCTGCTTAATAAGGCTAAAGCTAGCTGGTTCTCATCAGTGCCTTCTCCTCTGTGTCCTTGAAGGCTGATCAGCTGCAGGTGGAGTCACTCTGCCCTATCCCCTCTTCAGGCTGATGTTCAGCAGGTGAAGATGACTCCTGGCCCATGACAATGTCCCCACACCACACTATCCACTGTTGGGCTAGAAGTCTTAGGAGAGAAGTCCCATTGGTGCCAACGGGGACCTTCTTTTAAGGCTCCCCCATGGGCAGTGAACAATGACAAGGGACATGTTTGTTCCAGGCTCAGTGTGGGAGTGAATAGATAAGCCCTTCCTTCCCACATGCTGCCTTCGCAGTGAGAATCAGACTTCCCTACTTGTTCTCTAGTTGCCTGCTACATGATTATCTCTTGTTCAGTTTGACCCACAGAATTCAGCCTACCAGATCAAACGCTTAGTCTTTTTTTGCCAGGATTCTCTACTTTCTCTCTAGTCCTTCCCATCACCTATCTGAGATACTTCCTAATCAGAGATACTGGGGGTTGAACCTGTGATGTTCTGCATGCAAAAACCTCAGCTATGGTCCCCTCCCAAGCTCTGCATAAGTGTCGGGTCCAGCTGTGAGAAGGGGGTTCTGCTTGGCTCCTAGAAGGGCACACTGGAGAATCGATAGGAAAAGAAAAATCTCACTGGAAATGATGAACAGAATTTTATTAGCGATTTCCTTTGCTAAACTAATCTGTCTTTGCACATTTTGAAATGTCGTCATGAATGTTTTTCCTAAATAAACATTGATGCAGCCTCCGGGGCATATTTTAGATGCCAGAGAAGGAATGGATGGAGAAGTTAAAAGGCCCAGGGTAAGCTTGTCATTCACTGTTTTGTTAAAAAAAGAAAGAAAGAAACAACGCCAGAAAATCCACTATGACTGTTCAAAATTATATTAGGAATGATGGTGTGATTTTTTAAAAACCTGCTGAAATATAAAAGATTTATAAGCACATTAATACATCTCTACAGCCACTGTGAAGTTATAATGCAGGCCACAGTGTGAAACATCAGTTATATTCTATTAAGACAGGAGAAGGAAGGAGGGGAAGAGTGGGGTGGGAAACCGCAAATGGATTATAACAGTTATTTGCTATGGTTCGTAATTTAGAGTTCAGCCGCTTCTCTGTTCTTTATCTGTCAGATAATTCCCAGTTTTCTTTCTAACCTGTAATAAAATAGTCCATAGTAAATATTAAAAGAAAATATATTGTAGAGATAAAGGGGGAAGCACAAAAGTTTATTGGTGCTTATAGACTCTGTGGATTCAGTTTATGATAAAACAGTCAACAAAATCAGAAGATTCCTTCCTTGGCAAAGCCCAGTGGAAAGATTCATTTATAATCAGGGCTTAATATGAGCTAGGGCTTAGGCTGGAACTGACAAAAATCAGACAAAGAAGAATGTGTCTAAGCATGTGCAAAGTGTTCGTCGCTTGGCACTAAAAGAAGTGTCTCTCATTGTGGATTTCAGCTTCCCGGGAAAATGTGATATGCCCAGGCAGGCTTTAAGGACTTTTCATTTTAGATATTAATGTAGTTTATAACAAATGCTCACTTAATAAAACCTGGACATGTAGAAAAGTTCTGTGCATATACAGTGGAGGCTTCCCATCAATGGCTTCATTTGTGTGCAGGCAATGTTTTCTCTAATTAGCTGACTGGTCACACACACTTCACTCCCAATTGGCCACCATGGTCTACAGAAGATGTCAGCAGGAAGCCGTTAGTGTCTGTTCAGAGTGACAGCTACCAGCTTGTACTCCAGATCACAGTGCAAGGCTGCAACTTGGCTTCTGGGTCCTTGGCATTCAATATCCAGTCCAAGGTCTGGGCAAAGGCCCAGCTGCAAGGTGACAATTCTAAACAGCGACTGCTGAAAATCTATCCCAGCTGTCAACTACAAGGGCACCACTCCTTCACCTTGGAATCAGCGTATCAGTGCCCAGGAAACACAGCCAAGACCTTCCAATTAAAGCAGGAATCCTGCCAGTTTTGAATTAGATAATGAGACCCAGAGGAGGAGAGAGAAAGGAAGATGTCATTACGGTGAAAATGGATAAATGCACAATGACAGCCATGAAAGAAAGTTACAATAAATAACATTTTGATCAACATATCTAGTTTGAAACAATTCAAAGGAGTGATTCCCAGCTGACATCCCCAAACCAAAAACTCTTGAGTAAGCTGAGCAGTCATGAAATAAGAGGAGAGGGTCCTCTTGTGGACTAGGAAACAGCAGGAATAAAGGGATGGTTCCCTGAATGGATGGACAGAGGGATATGTTGCTTTTTAACTAGTTCATAAATGATCTAGAGTTGTGGGTGAGCAGCGAAGTGGCCCAATTTTCTGATGATACTAAACTGTTCAGGATAGTTAAAAAGAGATTCTAAAATGCTCTAAAGAGACTCAGTGCATAGGCGGTAAAATGGCAAAGGCAATTCAGTGTAAACAAGTGTACAGTAATGCAGTAATCATCATTTCACTTGTGAAAAGGGCAAATTCCATGCAAGGGATCATTAGAAAAGGAAAACAAAATTGTCAATGTAAATGCCATGTAGCCGCATTTGGAATCCTGTGTACCTGTCTGGTCTTCTCACTTCAAAATGGACATTGGAGTTGGAAGAGGTTTGGAAAAGGGCAACCAAAATGATATGGAGACAGAGCAACTCCTCTATGAGAAAGGTTTGTAGGATTTTTTTAGTTTAGAGAAAAATCGAGTAAAAGGTGACATGATAGAACTGCGAAAAAAAAAAAAATGCATGGCATGGAGAAAGCTCTAGTTTCTCATAAAACTAGAAATTGTGAACATCCACTGCATGTTGAAAGAATCCAGACAGGTGATAGAAAGCCAAATTGGATAGCTTTAAAAGAGAATTAGGCAGATTCATGGAAGATAAGGCTATTGATGGCTACCAGCCATGGTTGCTGTGCTCTGCCTCCATAGGAAGGCAGCATGCTTCTGAATAGGAGATTCTGTAAACCGCAGGAGAGGAGACTGCTTGCTTGCGTACCAATTGCAGGTTTTCCACAGACATTTGTTCAGCCATGGTGGGGATGCTGAACTAAATGGGCCATTGGCCTGATCCAGCAGGCTCTTTTTATGTCCGTATGGAGTCATTGAAGCCCTGTGAATATGTTGTTATGCTGTCTACAGCAAGGTACGGGAATACTATTCTGGGGGATGAGTATGTTGTGTGTGTGTGTGTGTGTGTGAGAGAGAGAGAGAGAGAGAGAGAGAGAGAGAGAGAGAGAGAGAGTCACATATGGGTTAAAAAAAGAGCTTCTATGGCCCTTCTGCCCCATGCTTGGCTTCAGGACAGAAACTTCCATTCAGACCGCTTTACTAGGGTACCATGAGAAAACACCTGCCTGAGGTCAGGCCGAAGCCCCAGATCACCCTGGACCCAGAAACCAGACTAAGGATTACCCAATGCTTTATTCGCCGAAAGATGTGACAATAGCTGTGAGGAAGGCAGAAACCCCAAACAGGTCCAATGTGTTTGAAGGCAAATTCCTTCCTGGCTCCAAATATGGCAACCATTTTTAAACCACAGCAAGGTCATTATACCAATCAACTAAAAGCAACATGTGAGGCAGGCAGGTTGCTTTTCCGCCAACTGTGTTGACAGTCTTCCCCACAGCAGGCTTTTATTCTCCAACAGTGGACCGGAATGAAGTGGGCCTGGGTGATCCCAGAACCCATTGTGTCCTGTTGTGAAGACGTCCAATGGCTAGTTGTGAGGGGAAGGATTTTCCGCTCCTGGGGTGGGGGGTGAAACCAGCACCCACCACAAACCAGGTAAGAGTCACTTACCATGAGCTCAGCTAAGAAAACACATGTTGAACAGCTGTGGTTTTACAACGAAGTATTGGTTTTATTATAGTGACACATAGTTCGGAATGTACACTGGGATATTTAAATAACAGATAAGATTTCAACACTACATCTAAATCCTTTCTGTTTAAGTGGTTATTCATTGTTGTTGCCCCTGTAAATATATTTGGGATTCTTTTTGTATGAAGTCATATATAAACTGAAGTCAAATATAAACTATATAAACTACTTCAGATGGGTTGGAATCAATATTGGGTTCTGCCCCCAACATATCTGTGAAGCATTTACAAAAAGTTTGTAGTTTATCGGAAAGCTTTGTTTAAGAGCAAAATTATTTTGGGCTGTGGGTGCTTCTCTAAAGCACAATAGGAACAAAAAATTGTTGTTACGCTTAAGGTTCAGTCCATAGCTTTGTATAGCAGCATATTGCAGTCTAGGGTCTAAAATCAACCTGCCACTACTATTCAGTTGTTCCACACTGCAGGACTCCCTCCCAAAGAGAACAAAAGTGCCCCCCAAATCACAATCATTTGTCAAAGACAATAAGACAGAATGACAATGATCAAAAACATTTCATAGACGCTACTTAAAGTCCTATCTCTGAGTTCGTATCGAGAGACCAAAAAAAGCTCTCAGGAAAAAGCTCAGAATAGTTGACTTAGGGCAACACTACGGCTTTAATGGTTTACTTGACTTTCTTCCCCTGTCGCTACCCCCCCAACTTAATTAGCAAGAACTGCAGTATAATGGAGACTTGTATTTCATGTTCACAGGTTAAAGGCAGAAACTGTCATTATAATCTAAACCCTATTTTTAGACCCCTGTAATTTTGGCCAGGGGGAAAAAATGACACAAATTGGTTTGGCCTGAAAATTGCCAGGTTTGCTGTGAAGTCAAACGAGATTTGCCTGCAAAATTTGAAGAAAATTGCTCTTGCTATTGTCTGAGTTTCTGGCCACTAAAATTATTCTAATTTGAAGCCCTGACTTCTCTAGCTCAATCAAAGAGTACGAGGGCTTGGCTGCTTCTTCTGTACCCCGCTTTTTAATGCAGAGTGTTAAAAAAGAAAACAAATTTAAACAAAGATTCAGAATGTTATTGTTAAGTAAGAGAACTTTTTGCGACTAAGGCTCATTTACGCAGGTTAACCAAAAGGGGATATTGTGCAGCTATTCTGGCTTTGGGACAGCTAATCACGCTGTATTACCTTGAAATTCCTGCCAGCACTAGACTTCTGTAGCACATAAGTAGTTGATTGTAAGAAACCAGTCACAGGGTGTCCACCCCTTTGCCAGCCCTCTTTGAATTTTGCTCAGCGGTACTCTCTCACACACCCCTCACATAGCAAAGGCAGTGTAGGAACGGTTGGTTGCTTCTGGGTCAAATAGGGGTGGTGATACGTTTGTTTGTTTGTTTGTTTGTTTGTTTGTTTGTTTGGCCAATCAACAAAACTGATCAAGAGAAGCAGGTTTTTTCACTTCCCCAACACTGCTCCTACAATAATAGAAGCTTTTCTATTGGGTTGGGTTACATTTTATAATTAAGTAGGGCAGGGCAGATGAGGAAAGTAATTTACTGGCAGTCACTGGGAAGCATTCTAGAGTGCAGAGGGATGGGTTTGCTCAGTTTGCATCATAATGGGAACCTACCGAACCAATATTGAAGAACTTTCCTAGCTATGAGGAGTCAGGGGAGAGAGAGAGATGAAACAAGAACTTGCAATTTGGAACAGACAGACAGAGAGTGAGAGAGAGAGGACTTCTGGCTGTTATGGTTGTCTTGGACGGGTGTATGTTGCTTGCCTAGGCTTTGCATATTTGTAGGTAACTACTGAAATGTCCCGTGGACTGCAAGAAGATCAAACGTATCCATTCTTAAGGAAATCAGCCCTGAGTGCTCACTGGAAGGACAGATCCTGAAGTTGAGGCTCCAATACTTTGGCCACCTCATGAGAGGAGAAGACTCCCTGGAAAAGACCCTGATGTTGGGAAAGATTGAGGGCACAAGGAGAAGGGGACGACAGAGGACGAGATGGTTGGACACTGTTCTCGAAGCTACAAACATGAGTCTGACCAAACTGCGGGAGGCAGTGGAAGACAGGAATGCCTGGTGTGCTCTGGTCCATGGGGTCACGAAGAGTCGGACATGACTAAACGACTAAACAACAACAACTGAAATGCTACAAAAAATGTAATGAACCAGACTGGTGTGCATGCTCTCTCTCTCTCTCTCTCTCTGTCTCTCTCTCTCTCTCTCTCTCTCTCTCTCTCTCTCTCTCTCTCCCTCTCTCTCCTTCAAAGGAAGCCAAACCCAGGTAGTACTTACGTTGGAACCACTCATCCCTCAAGGAAGTGGGTAGCATACAGCAGTATATTAGGAGACAGGTTTTTCTTGTACCTTTCATAGTATATGCCTAGACACGAAGAAGTGTTGCAGTATCTCTCACAACCCCCTTGATGAATGGAGGTATTTCACAAAAGCATTCCAGAAATCTGCATGGAGCTAGTTCTTCTGCATTGCCTACTAAGGGAGTCACAGGTGCAAAGCAATCAAGGCCCAATAAGGAACTCTGCAGCATTTCTGCTAAAATAAAATGTAGTATAGTGATCACTGTAATTTACAGTGACTGGGGAGTTCCATGCCAATTCCATTCCCATCATCCAGCCCAGAAGATTATGCAATAACCTTCACTTTTTACACAAATTTTTGGGAATGATTTAGTGGGCTCTCAACACTCCAGTTTCATTATTATTTTTAATTTTCATCTCCATGCCATTTTCCTCTTGAGCTACATTTTTGTTCCACTCTAATGGATTTCAAATCATTTCTATATTATGTGAATACTTTCCCTCTCCTTATTTCCATTTTGGAGAATAACTCTACTATATCAAAATGAGTACTAATAGGATCAGACATAAAGAAAGCCCTAGTGCAAACTCACTCTGATCTTGGGTGCTGCATTGACAAGAAAGGAAGCAGAGAGAGGTAATGTAGCTGACAAATTGGGCATGTCATGCTTTCATTGAACTGATTTTCATTGAACTGTATCAGATAATCTAAGCACAATAAACACAAAAAGGAGAAGCAGGATTACCAATTAGAGTATGGATAAAATCCCACAAGTTTCTCAAAAACCGCCCCTGGGAGCAGATCATGAGTCAATTTACACCCATATAGAAAGCATCATGGGAGCAAAAATGAAGACATAACACCTCCATTTCCAGGCGTATAAAGGCATATATTCTCTATTTTGAAGAGAATATTAGAAGCACTCTCACTTTACCTTTGTGAGTATGGCTTGGAATCACACACAGAAGAGCCTTGAGTAATGTCATGAGTTCCAAAACAGTAGCCACGTTCTCATGCAGCAAAAATAGTAATAGCATCTAACAGACATAGAGAGAAGTCCTAAACATTCAGACCCACTAAGTTCAATGAAAGTCATTTCCCAGCCTATGGATTCAATGAACATGTGAAGGGATAGAAGGATCTCATCCATGGATGATGCAGCCTGATGGCCACATATTCAGTGGTAGCCTGTAGGGGGCTGCCATATAAACAGATGCATGAAGGCCACCTCCAATGAAGTGGAAACCATAGCATCTATATGCATATCGGCCACCTTCACCCAACTGTGAACAAGGAGCATGAGTAGTGAGTAAAATCTCACTATCATTCCCATACATTCACTGAAATGATTGGAGGAGTTCTGAAGGTGGCTTAAGAGGGGTTATTTTTGTTGCCTATCATAAGAACATAAGAAAAACCTGCTGGATCAGGCCAATGGTCCATCTAGTCCAGCATCCTGTTCTGGTAGAGGCCAGAAGGATGCTTGTGGGAAGGATGCAAGCAGGACGCAAGGACAAGAGCACGCTGTCCTGCCATGGTTCTCAGCAACTGGCATTCAGAAACACTACTGGCTCTGACTGTGTAGGCAGAATACAACCATCATGGCTTGTAGCCACTGATTGAACTCTCCTTGAATTTGTCTACTTCTCCATTAAAGCCATCTAGATTGCTGGCCATGACTGTGTCCTGTGAGAGCCAACTCTGTAGCTAAACTATGTACTGCGTAAAGACGTACTTTCATTTATAGGTCCTGAAACTTCCAACATTCAGCTTCATTGGATGTCCCCGAGTCCTAGCATTATGAGAGGGAGGAGAAGAATCTTTCTCTAGCCACTTTCTCCATGCCATGCATAACTTTATAGACTTCTGTCATGTCACCTCTTACTCACCTTTTCTCTAAACTAAAAAGTCCCAAATGCTGCAACCTTTCCTCATAGGGAAAATGCACACAGTATGTATCAAATGTTCTATGGCACAAGCTATTGTGCACTAAAGCCTACTTTGTCAAGTACATGATAAAACTGATTATGTTGAAGCTTATTATGCACATCAGGGCACACACCATCCCTTCACGTGCATGCATAATGAAAACAGTTTCATTTCTGAAACAATATTTAAATTGTACAGTGTTTGAATTGTACCATTTCATTTCATTATTTTTTTTTTAAATCAGAGCACAGTGCTTTCATCAGCCACTATTCTCCCCATTGCTAACTCCTCAGGATATATTTTTGCATTTAACTTGATAGCAAATCAAAGCAAATGAAGGGGCAGAACACTAAGAAAGGGAGTAGACTCAGTACAGCAAGGCAATATGTGTAGATCTTAAAAAGCCAGAAGGACCAGGCATGAGGATCCAGTCCCTGTGATGATCATAACTCAAGTTGTCTAGGTGATTTAAATTAAGTTCTGTTGTATATTAAACAGGGATAGACAGATACTATTTGCAGTACTGGTCATTTTCACACATTTGCACCATGAACCCATTCCCATCTCCACTTGGATCTGCATTGGGATTTTAAATTATATATATATCTGCATTGGATTACCGGTATTTAAATATCTATATTTTCTTTCTAAGAATCATGTTGCAACATTCAGAAAAAGTGCAGAATCTCATGGAGAGCTGTGACCTGATCCACACATGACTCTGGGAAGTGCAAATCAGACCATTTCATTTCAGAAATCACAATAGGTCCAATTCCCAATGCATCTCTTCTCTTGGGGGCAGGGAGCAAGAAGGCAAAAGAATTTAGAAGAAATGAGTAAATAATTGCAACAGGGGAGGAATTATTCCTGTGCATCTGTATGCAGAGAAGTGGTGCCATCTATTGTGGATGTATTGGCAGCAGGACAGGACACATTATGCTCACAATGCATCAGAGGGGAAAAAGAGAGGGATGCTCATCCATGAGGAATAGCCAAACCTATCCAGACTGCCATGCAAGCTTCCCATTCTATAAGAAACTGTGCGTGACTAAGAAGTACTACAGTTGATCAGATGTTCAGAGACATGGACCTGGGTGTTGTACAAAAGCCAGGAGTGAAGGGAACAGAGAACAGAGGAAAACAACATGCCACAGAAATAACAGCAAATTCCTATGCTGTTGTGACATGTCCCTGACTCCTAGCTGTGAACAGAGTCAATTTTTGCAAAGGGTTTTATAAAGATATCATGACTCTTATGTGCAGGATTTTTATCTATCTATCTTTACAGATGCTATGGACCATGAGCTCTCTGGCTATAGTCAGAAGCATCTTTTCTTAGAAGTGTCACATAACTCAGTGGAGGTTGTTTTTTTTTTAGTAAAAGACAGATAGAATTCCGCTGTCCAAGTGCAGATAATTTAAGTCACACAAGGGCATTATGGCAAAGGGAGATGGTGACCAAAGGACCCTAACCTAAACAGAAAAAGAAAAAGAGTCCTGAGCAAGTATGACAGACTACTTTTCATTTGTTATATTTTTAAAATGCCCTTCAACTAAAGCGATAAAAGAGATATATAGGAGGTATGCAAGAGATACAATAAATACAACATAAGATTGACACTAAAAATCATCCAATTTACAGTTTGGAAATAAGCTACAAATTGCATGCTGTAGTTAAGGAGTATTTCCCAGTACAATCATAGATGCATAGAGTTGGAAGGAGCCTCAAAAGTCATCTAGTCCAGCACCCACCTAGGCAGAAAAGCCACCGCTACTAAATCACCGAGAGGTGGTCATCAGTGGTCTGCTTAAAAAGTTCTGTCTCCTTTTGACACAGATTGCTTCACTGTTAAACAGCTCATACCATCCTAATACTTAGCTGAAATCTCCTTTCTTATCATTTGAACTTGTTGGAATGGGTCCTACTCTGCACAAACAGAAAGCAAATATGCTCCACCACATGTGCATCTTCAAAATGAATAAGCATGTAGGGGAGTGGGCAGTAATCATCTGTACATGAACCAGTAAGTCATACTGCATAAACAGGCATTGCTTCCAGTTTGTCCAGTCCGGCTGCCTCTCCACAGCTGCCATAATGATCAAAACTAGTTTCATATTCAGGAAGCATTGTCTGAATGCACTTTGTTTGCCTTCAGTGACATTGCAAATAGTTGTGGCACCATCCTGTATGATTTCCAGATGGCTGCATAGGACTGATCCAGGAAGCACTGCCATCATTCATGGTGGACTTTATTTGCCACCAGTCTCATCACACAACCAAATCTGGCTAGCCAGCTACATGGCACTGTGTTGTTATCTTATTTACAATGTTGTCATTAATGGCCTAGAATAGTGCTAAAGCAGATACAGGAGACAATGACACAGAACAGGATTGGACATAGGTGAAATCTCTCTCCATTTAGGCTTCTCTCTCCTCTCCCCCCCTCCCCGGGAAATAACTTCTGTCCCCTTGAAAGCAAGACTTTTGATCCAAATATCAAAGTGCTATCTATCTGGCCAGAGAACAGTGGGCACATCCCTTCTTCACAAGTGCTCTGTTGCTCCATTGTCTTAGTGAGTGAGCAAAGGGGAAACAAAGGCATTAGCTTCTACTGGACCACAGGGACAAACTGGCATGGAACAAATCAGGAGCAACCTTTGTTGACCTTTCATCTCTTCTCTCACAGCCTTAATTCAAGGTGCTGCTTGCATCAAAGAAGAAGCCACATTGAACAGGGTCTATTAGTTATTATCAAGAAAACTGGGTCAGTGAACCTGAAGGCACCTGGGAAAGAATTTGGTGTAACAAAACACAGATGAAGGAGACAACAGAAGAGTCTTAACATGCTATGAGTAATAACTGCAAGCCCAAACATGTTGGGACTGGTTTACTTTGCTGACTGTATGTGTAGCTTATTTGATTGCTTATTGTTATGAGTTTGGGTGGTGGGAGTAGGCTGTAGGCAAGACCCTTCTAATGCCTCCCCCCCCCTTCTAATTCTTGGAATAGCCAGGCTAGCTTCCTGTTGAGGTGATGGCCTGGGTGGTGGGCCATTAAGGGAACAAAGGAAGCGGATCTGGGTGAGACAGCTGGTACCACCATCACCTTCAACTGGCTGGTAGTTAGAAAAAGAGAAAGGTGAGAGTTGAGTGTTTACAGTGATGTTACCTAGGTAAAGCAGCAATCTGGAGAGAGAGTCAAAGCAACATTTGAGAGCAATGTTTGATTTCCATTTGAATCCAAAGCTGTGGCCATGGGAGAAGCAAGACCGTCTTGGGGTGTTAATGCTGTGAATCCCGCCATTGCAGGTTCAGGTTGTATATATGTGTAAACCATATATCATTAAGACACCACAGTCTCTGGAGGACTTCTGGGGTGGCGCCACCGGCAATGGCGAACTCCTTCTGAACTGGGGGACTAGCTCCGCAGAAAACGGGTCTTCTCCACTACGGCGAAGCGGGGACCCTCTTAAAAATCACAGGCGGATGAAGCCTGTGACCATGGGACTCGGCGGGCACCTTTAGTGCCCCCCCAACCCGCTAAGGAACCCACTAACGGGCTCCGAAGTGAAGAGGGGGGAGTGGCGCGATGCTGTGAGTCAATTGCTATTTCCGTGGAGTGAAGCCGCATAGCCGCTGCCGGAGAGCGCTGCCTTTTTCCTGGGACAATTTGGACTTTAAAATAAGCACCCGTGAGTACGTAGACTTTGAACAATTGGACATCATATAAGGACTTGCGAGCAGGAAAGAATTGGACTTTAAAAATTTACTCTAATTTGGTACGGAACGGAAAGGTCTAAACAGGAAGTCAACCTTCCGTTCTTTTGTAAACAGAATAAAGCAAAGACAATTGAAACTAGAACTCAGAAAATCGTTTTTAAAAGATTGGATTTCACCATTTAAAATTGTGGAACCCCCCTTCGACAGCAGGAGAAGGGGTGGATCTTTTTGCACTGTTTAAAGTGACTTTAAAGTGAAGTAACTTTCCTCCGTCCTGATCCTGGAGCGGGGTGTCAGGACTGACGTTTGAAGTTCATTGACCAAAGACAAGTGTCGTTGACAGATAGCTAAAAGAAGAGAAACCTAGTGATTCCACTGTTCCCTTTCGCATTTTAAAGGAATATATATGGACAAAGTATCTTAAAAAAGGAAACTTTGTTGCAAGAACAAATAGAAGTCTTCCCCCTAGGGGGAGTCTGTGAAACTGTAACTGTGAAACTGTAACTAACTCCAGGGAGCCAGCAGTGGTTACAGATTACAACCGTGGGAACAGGCATCTGACCTTGCAGGACAATGTATTCAGAAGCCTTGTTGTGTGCTCTCTATAAAACAAATGCCCTACTGGAACAATTACACGAGAAGGTGAATTGGATGGCGACTTCGACTAGAAATTTTGAACAGGCAGTGGGAAATTTTGAACAGACAGTGGGAAAATATGTGGAGCCCACTCAGGAATTAAATCAGGAGAGTGTCTTGACAGAACAGGAGTTTTTGACATTAAATCAGGAGTGTGTTTTGACAGAACAGGCCCAACAGGAATATGATTTTTCGGATTTGACAAATGAACTTGGAAAAAGCCAGATTTGGAAAGGAAAAGTTTGGCTTGGTTTGGAAATGGGGGGCTGGATTGACCCCCCTATGCTGGGACGTTTGGACTTTTCAAATATGGCAACGGGCCGTGAGATGTTTGGGACTGTGGGGGCTCTAAATTTTGGAGGGTCTTTGAAACATGCTTTTAAATACTACATGGAATTTAGTGTTGAACATGGAAAAGGGGCTGATTTATCAAGAAGGGCTAAAAACATTGTCAAGCTGGAGTTACCACAAGCAGGAGAAAAGGGAAAATACAGTTACAAATATGAAGAAGAGCCGCGGAAGGGACATGGAAGAGACTTGAGGGCCTCGGATATAAGGTTGCCAGGTTAATGGGCTAGATTGACGGGAATAAGGACTGACAAAACCCGGAACCAGGAGGAAGGGACGCTGGATGAAGAGTGGATCTGTTTGTACCCATTTTTTCTACCATTAGAACTGCTTTATAAAAGTGATGAATGATAGAAAAATGTTGGAATGAAATTACTTGGCTTTAGCAAAGATGTTTAAAGAATTATGAAAGAATATTATGGTTATGAGAAGTTGGTAAGGATAAGATTTAAGTTTTAAGGTTTATTTTATTATAGATAAGATCAAAATAGTTTAGGGTAATGCAAGGACAGAATTTTATGAAACATGGAAAGGATTTGCTGGGATAATTAATAACTAGGATACAAAGAAAGGGAGGAGGAGGAGGTCTAAGAAAGAAGGCAATGACAGTTAAGGATTTGAAAATAATGAATTTGTTTTTTAAATGTTTTTAAAGGTTTGTGATTTTTGTATTTTTCTTTTTTTCTGTCATTTTTTCTTATTTTGAATTTTCTCTCATATAGTGGGAAGGGGTTTGTTTGTTTTTTCTTTTCTTTTCTTTTCCTACTTTGTCAACTATTTTTATTTTTTGTACTTTCTTCGGCTTCTATTTTATTTTTTTATTTTTTGTAACATTTTGAAAATTTCAATAAATATCTTTAAAAAAAAAAAAAGACACCACAGTCTCTGCTCTGCCTCATTCCCAAAGGAAATGTAAACCCTGGGTATGTCCCTGGAACATTGCGTCATTCTGAGATTGGTGTGATGTGCAACATAAACTGACACAGTTTACCTATTGACTTCATGTTGTATGAGTTATTTAATAACTTGACTCAATGTTTGTTACTAGGTTGACTGCTTGATTAAAATAAAAAGTGCCATGATTTCCAGCCTTATTAAAAACATTGGGTGATAGACAATGTAAGTATTACTTACTCTGATATTACCTATTCCATTGGAACCAGACACCACCATGCTTAAGGCAGACCCACTGAAATCAGTGGGACCTAACCATTATAGGGTATGGAAAATACAATTCAGTTCACATTGAAAAAGAACCTACCTTATTTGCACATCCTGAAATAATACGGGAACCAAAACACAGCCACCCTTTGAAATATATGCACTCCTTCAAATTATGCAGTCCAGTTCTCCGGAGATTTCCTGTGTGCAAAAATGGATACATTAGGACCAAGTTTAAATAATAATGCATATATTGGAGAAAATAACATTTAAAAGATGTATTGTATAGGGGGAAATTTATTTGAAAATTTACGTTTGTTAGGCAAAACTGCATACAAAAATGTGAATATTAGGAGGAATTCAAACACTTAAGAATTTTTATGAGAAAGCATTGCAAACTGATGAGGAAATGTGGAGGAATGAACTGAAGATTGGGGCGGGAGGACGAGAAGTTCAAAGAGCTGACAGATTTGCACATTCCTAATCATTACATGCCTAGTTCATTTCAATGTGTCTACCCTAAGCATGACTAAGGCTGGAATCCTAACAACATAAACTCAGAAGTAAGTTCCACTCATTTCAGCGGGGTTTACTCCCAGGTAAATGAGAATAAAATTGCAACCTAAATCTGGATCCAGCCTGCTAACTCTGCCTCTTCTCTGAGCAAAAGCTGTTAGCTGCCTCATTTGGTCTTTGACACAGTATACACCACAAGCCCCTGGGGCAGGTTCATGGCAATTCTGGATTCACCAGCTATAGTTTTTGGGCCATGAATAATGTGGCCATTTGAGCTTTGCTTCCAAGAAACCTCTTGCTGTATTCTCAAGGCAATTCATCTGTCTTTCAGTTTAAAATATAATGAAGCTGGCAGCGGCTAAAAATAGTATCTGAGATTCCTTCCCTTTTAAAGGTACAGTTGTGAAACTGGTCTGTAAACATCCATTGTGCATCCCTCCCACCCTATAGCCTCATAATAAGCAATACTAGGCGGTACGGAAGGCCATTCTCACACTGTCTGAAAAACTGCCTATTGTACCTTTTCTATGCTTATAGCATTTCAGCACTTTGCTCAACAGAGCATTTGCAAGATCCATTCTGTCCCTGAAATATCATAGCAAAGTATTCTGTAATTCTAGCAAGGACAGTTACCAAAGGCATCTGAAATATGGTTTTCCTCTCACATCAAACAATAATAGTAACATACGTGAAGCAGGACAGCTTCCTCAGGACATCAGTTTTGTCAGGTCCAGCCCCACCATTTAGGCAGAATGAGGCAGCTGCCTCAGGCAACAAATGCTGTGATGTCGGAAGCGGTAGTAAAGATGGAGTAGTGTCTGCTGTGGGACCGCCTGAGCTAGCCTCCTGCCCACAAGTTCTGAAGAGGTCATGTCCCATCACCAGTTTTGATGTAATATTTAGTAGCCAGGTCAGCTTCTATACCTGTCCAGCAAAACAATCTTCAGCCACCCCTTGAATTTTATGAGATCAAGTTATTAAACCCCTTTAGGTCCATTAAAAAGAAAATGGAGATGCACAAAGCTAGGAAGCCAACTAAATCCACTGGGATGCAGTTCTTCTTAAGTCTTTTTACACAGGCTATAATCAAGCATTCAGAACCAAACATAAAATCTCCTTGCACATCCCTTCTCCTTTCACCCAATTAAACCTCAGATGCCCTTTCCCTTATGTATAGATCAGGTGGGGGTCTAATAAGCAAGAGCTTATGTTAAGAGCTACCAATTAACTTCTTATACTCCCACATCCCAAACCTTCAGTTAGTATCATATCCGTTAGAATGGCACTATAATCTCTCTCTCTCCCCCCCCCCCTTCCCAACCTTCAATTTGAGCAAATTAAACACATTTAGGCTGTAAGCACACTATGGCTGTTGTGGACTGAGCTTGGGAGCATTTGGAAGATAAGAAGCTATCTATATTTCAGGACTTCTACACTGTGTAGTATTAAGTGTGCTGCCTCTTACCAATTTGAAACTCAGCCTAGATTTTTATTGCAATCATGATCTTCTGTCAGATCCAGGTCTTAAAAAATGAAATAAATGTCTGCAATGATGAAGGGTGGAACAAAAGTAAAATGCCATGCGTCCAAAGCAAGAGATGAACTTCTATTCAAACCTGAGTAATTTATACCCAGACCTGTGGAACTCCTGAGACTTGATGATAAGCTACTGAGACTTGATGTTACAAACTATCCTATGTATTGCTATTTAAATTTCATGTACAATGTTAAATTTTTTAAACTATTTCCTCTGACAACTTTGTTCTGATTTTTTGCTAGCTTTTCCATTAGGATTCACATAGTAAATAGATGTTTATAGCTACTGTTTCATTTGCAAGATACTGGCAACATAATGATAGAGAGAATGTTGCACACACACACACACACACACACACTGTAACTGCCACCTTGGAAACAGCAACATCTTAATCAGAGCAACTGATGAAGGCAGAAGCAAAAATGTTTTGCTGCAAGAATTTAAAAGTTCTGCTATGTTAGTCACTGAAATATATATTTCTTCGATAATGTAGATCCTGTATGTCTGCATACAGTCATCTTAGAGATTTACACTTATGCCCCATGTTGTGTTTCTATTGCTTTAAATAAAAATATGGAAGCCCTCTAGTGGTCAAAAAACTTAATTCCCGTGAATATTCAGCAGAGGTCTAGGACACCTTGTTGAGCACAATGGTCCAGCGTGAATAAATCACGATCACTTGCATGTTGCATTTGAAATGAATTGGAATTGCTTTGAATCATTATGCTGCTCTCACCTTTCTTCCCAGCATAGAAAAATGCTTGTGCAGCTGCGATCTTTAATATTCCATTACATAAACAGTGTGATTTCATAACACAGGGGTAGGGAATCTGTGTCCCTCCAGGTGCTATTGATTTCCAGCACCTATCAGTCCCAGTCATCACTGCCCATGATCAGGGATGATGGGAAGTGTAGTCCAAAAATGGCCAGAATAACCATAATAGCGACTATGTTGCTGCCTTCGGTGGCTGTCTTCATGTGGCAAACCTTGTTTCAGATCTTGAGTGGAGTCTATCCTTATCACGTACTCTGACTGCAAATGACTGCACATGAATACCTAACCAGATGGAAACATTCACCACAGCAGGGAACTAAAATAGCCTCCCTTTGTTGGGTATTTTGTGCACAATGCTATAATATGAAGCGATGAGGTCAGTCTGGAACCATGGTTTCCTTTTTGCAGCTCTGAGACCATTTGGATGGCCATCTCTGAGGTTGGATGGACATCTGACATGGATGCTTTAGTTTAGATTCCTGCATTGCAGGGGGTTGGACCAGATGACCCTTCAGGGCACTCCCAAATCTACATTTCTACAATTCTATGAGTTTGCCTTGATCCCTTCAAAACAACTACATCTCTGACAAAGGGGGGGGGACATAGACAATAATTATAAGAAAGAAAGAAAATAACAAATCAAGAAAAATAGGGAGCAAAAATTCCAAAACATATTATTATGCTCACTCCTTTAACTTGATGTTTTTATTGTGGTAGTCTTAAAAAAATTTAATCCTGAGAACTACTTTTAATTTTAATCATGAGAACTTTCCTTCTCTTAAAAATCTGTAAACAGAGAGACAAAAAATGTTGGTATAAATGGTATGACTTTACAATACAGTGTGATTCAGTTGTGGAATATGGCTCATCTATTGAAGACCAGGTGTTTATTGTATAATTTTGTATCTCACGTCACCATACTTTCCCATTTGCTCTTCACAAGCGCCCAACAGATTATCTCTCTTTGCTTTGTATCTTTTCATTGTCCCATTTGGTATCAATCCCCCCTCTTTTCTTTTCTTATGTTTTTGAATACCCCTCCCCCCCCCCAAAAAAAAACCCCTGTTCTGCTTTCAATTCCTTGAACTCTCTCAAGGTAAGCTCTTTTATCATACGCTGAAAGATTTAGTCGAAAATGAAGCCATTGTGTGCACAAAAATGATCTTTAACTGACCTCACAGACACTCAGTACTCATTACTCATTACCACCCTTTTGTATCACCCTCATTAATTAAGCACACACACCCCAAAAGCAAGGCTGAGCTAAATTACATACTTGTCCATTTGTTCAGCTGCTGGGCCTTGTCAGTTGTGTTTTGTGCTGCTGGTTTATTCAGGCTCTTTCTGTAAAGGGCAGCTGACTTCCAGGCCAAACACTGTGATACTGGCAGCAAATGAGTCTTTTCTAGACTCCCCCTCCTTTTGCTGGCCTTCTACTGGCAAAGACAACTGCAACTTCATGGGCCTTGCTGAGGATCCACCAATTACCTTGCATTATGGGGAAAACTCTTTAAATACTTTGTTTGCCCAGCAATGTGCAACTAGTACATTGATTTGAAATGAGAATTTAATGATGGCACTTAAAAGCTGGGAGCGCAGTCTGAACTGTAGAAGCGCATTAAGAAATTAAGCAAATTATTGTGTCAAAGCTGGGCAAAACGATTTACCAGCAAAGTGAAATGGCCATTTCTGTCTCCCCATTTAATCAAGTATGGAGATGTCCCCCAGCTTAATGTCTTCAATAAGATCGTGCTAAAAGAGTTTCTGCTTAGGTTGTGATAGGCAAGGCAATGAGGCATTCCTTTCAAAGTATATACAGGTAATATATACATGCTATCTGAAGCAAATAGTGTAGCAGTGGAAAACCTGTGCTGCCCCCCTCCCCAATGTTGTTGGAATCAAAACCCCTCCAGCCCTAGCTAGCATGGCCAATGGTCAGACATTATGGGAGTTGGGGTCCAATAACTTCTGGAAGGCCCCAGGTTTCCCACCACTGAGACCATGGGTGTAGCCAAGGGGGGCAGGGAGGGACAGCTGCCCCCCAATAAATAAATAAATACAAAGCTAACTGAGGTTCTGCCCCCATAACAAAAGGCATGCCCCCCACAAAAATCCTGGCTACACCCATGACAGACACAGCAATGCTTTCTGGTCAGAAATGACAAATAATAGATACTTGCCACCAATTGTTATCGCTTCCATTTGTTTTGAAGCAGCTTCAGTGTTTCTTCCATATACTAACACAGACTTACGAGCACCATTCTAGTATGTCTACTCAGAGGTGTGGTGTCCCACTGAATTCAGTTAGGACATACTCCCGGAAAAGTCAGGAGGGTCAAATCTCACCAGAATGCTTTGGGGTTATTAAAACAGTAACAGAAAAATATCAGATACAACAGAGCAGAAAGGTCTAACAGCATGTCATTAAGGAGCAGAATCAAGGAAGCATCTGGAGGCAAGAAGGCTTCTTTCGGAAAATGGAAATCTTGCCCAAATGTGGAGGGCAAAAAGGAACACAAAAGAAATGCAGGTGGACGAAAGAAATGCAAGTGGACAATGAGAGATCAGTGAGGGGGATAATTCAAGACAAGGAATATACTGCTAAAAGCATTAGGACCAATTACAATAATAACAAAAAGTATTTAAATAAATCAGAAGCAGAAAACTGGCTGGGGAGTAGGTTGAACCTTTAGATGACAAGGGACTGAAAGGTGTGCTAAAGGAGGAAAAGGAGATTGCAGAGGAACTAATTTAATTTTTTGTGTCTGTCTGTAGCTCTAGGTGTTGGATAGGCAGGCTATAATGCAGGGGTAGCCACCCGGATACCCTCCAGATATTGTTGGACTCTGCTTCCTATTATTTTTCACTATTTGCTATGCTGGGGCTAATGAAATTGTAGTCCAACAACACTTGGAATGTTCAAAGTCCAGACAGCAGTGCTAGCAATATAACTAGAAAAACTAATGCGACAAACCCCATGCCTGAATGCCACCAGTGTGGTAGCACTGGGAAAGCATCACAGAACAAACTAAAGCAGAAGAAATCCATCACTAATGCACCATTAGGGTGTCAAAGAGCAGACACCTGTAATAAAACACCCGTCTGGAGAGCCCCGGGATAATTTCACCCTGGTTCTCTGTTCACTACCACTCTATAGTGGTAAAAAGGTAAAAATAATAATTAAAATGCAACTTTCTTCCACCGTCTTTTTAACTGCCATGATTGTGTATTCAGAATGGTTACTGTACATTAAGTGATAAACAGTCCTTGTTAAATGATCCTTAAGAATTCATTTTTAGAGACTATCAGAGCACAGCGATACCATGTGAAGGCTGTGACTTTTTACACTGATTGATCCTTTCCTGTGGATTGCTTTAAGGAGTGTTTGCACTCTGATGTTAATGTTCCATCGGCTTTGCCTGACTGTAAGCTTCATTAGAAGTTGGATGAAATAACTACGTTATAATTACTGTTCTGAAACCCAATAATAAACTCATCCTTAGCCTAGTTCATGTAAATATACAAAGCAAACACAATGGGGGTATATAGTATAATTTGAAAGTATAATTGCATCAAATTACGTTTGTAATAATTCAGTGGAAGATATAATGCTTCCTAAGAGGTGATCTTTTTCTGAACAGAGATTCAGTAAACATGCTGTTTGGGGGGTCCAATGCATTACTTGTTAAAGCCATAAGCAGAACACTGAGAGAGGAACAGCCCTCTGATTGAACAGCTATTTGTGTACAATAATCATGATTTTTTTAAAAAAGAACATATTTGTTTCACACAATTGATACCAAGTGAGTAACCCTTGAATAGATTGCCCAAGAGTTACCTGTTGATCCCTTTCTTTATACCACTCTCCCACTGACAACTGATAATGTGGCAGGAGTTGGTGCAATGGTGCTGGAAGAACAGGAGAGATGGTTAGGCTGGGGGAGGCAAACACATGGGCTGCATTGTCCAATAGGGAAGAGGCAGAGAGCAGGCTACTTAAGCCAGCTCTGCCCTGCCCCCACTTTCCTTTGGTTGGCACCCACTATCCCACCCTTTGCAGTGTGGGCATTGCTATTCACCCTTTTGGAGGGGGACTGAGTAGGAATTTGGGGGAGAGCTCTTCATTGGCCCTGGGTCTCCTTGTTTTCACCTGCGTTCCACACTCTTTGCTGTCATCTGTGTGACCATAGGCATGCTATTTGGGCCAAATTACATTTTGTCTGGGCAGGTGAGGGAATTTAAATAGGATTTGCAGTAATTCCTATGGTAGTTTGGGATGGCTATAGGGTGAACATGGTGCATGTCAGATTCATACGTAAGGGGCAAAGAGGGAAGAGTGTAACAAACCTTGCTGTGTGGCCACAGCATGTAGCTTTAATTTGTCCAGCAGAAGAGAGGGATGGAATTCTGCCCTCCCCCCAGTTATTATTATTTACCAGAAAGCTCAACCACATGATCAAAAGCATGAAACCATCTTGGGTAGTTCTGAGAATGCTTCCACCATCTTGTTTGGGTCAATGCCTCCTGAATATATAAATTGTTAGGGATCAGAACAAATAATTAGTTCACCTGGTCCTCTCTTTCCAAGCAGATATGTTGTAAATGATCCATGCACCATGGGTGCCAACCAACACCCATCGCTCACTATGGGTGCTAGTTGGCACCTATGAAGGAGTTTGAATCACCCTTTGATTTTTCTGTGATTGCCAACTATATTAGGGCCACCATTTTTTTAAAAAAAACTCATATCCTGCTTTTTTTTTTTTTTAAGAATTCAAGACACCATAAAATATCAAACAACCCAATACAAAACCACAAAATGCATCAAACCACCATCATAATAAAACAACAATATGTTACCATAAAGCACCAATGCTGCAGCAAGCAAAGGCTTTAGCAGCTCAGCCAGCTGCTTGTGGCTGGAAAGCCAGACAGGATGTTTGTGACTGTTGCCATGGGAACAAAGGGGCAGTCCATTCTGTACTGAGCACCGGATGTTAGCTCAGTGTGTGTGTGTGTCACATGACCCGTACTGGATGTACTTGGGAGGAGTTTTCTTCTTGCTGTTGTTGAGTGCAGACATGATTCTCTGTACTGATGTAAGAGGCAGAAATAAATGATGTAAATAGTTTTCTGTCTGCTTCTTTCCCCTCCCTGGGGACACCAAAGGGGGAGAGGAAGAACGGTGTGTTCCTCTCATACATCTGAGAAGAATCGCCGGACCTCGCCTGCTTATCAGCAGAGGTTGGGAGACGCGGGGAGGTCGACAGGAATATCTGCCGGTGCCTACGCTTGTGGCACATTCCTCTGACCCAGGCAGAATTCCAACAGTGGCAGCCTTCGGATGGTTGCGATTCATCGGACATCTGCATGAGAGGCTGGTGGATTGTCCTCCTCTGCTCCAAGGAGGAAGAGAAGCGTCTGAAAGATGCCAGAGGCTCCACAGACAGCTGGTGGAAAGAAGAGGTGTTTCCAAGCAACGGAGCTCAAGGTATGCTGCATTTCGGGCTAAAAGTGTGAACGCAGGAAGATTAATTCCCTGGTTCACGGAGCTGCGTTTCAAAGAAAACAAAAGCTCCGGAGGAAGAGGCCTGCAGCTTGGAGGCTGAAGCCTGCATTCCACAAATTTTTGTGGTTGATAAGAAGTCCTATTGAAATGCATTGTTGCTAGGTAACGGAAAGTTACTGGCAAAGGGGCTGGACTCTGACTGTGAGCCTGGGAAAGCGAAACAAAATCAGAGAATGTTTTGGCTACAAGGTTTACGAGCTCTTGGAAGGGACTTTTCGATAGCAGCCTGAGTTTAGCTGCCAGGTGCAAAGAGCGTAAACAATTTGCAGTTTCCTGCGTGAGAAAGAAAAAAACAACTGTTGGATTTTACAGTTTGTTTGACAGTCTGAGCTGGAGGCTTGGCTTCAAGATGGATGCCAAGAAAGGGGGAGGTTTGCCTTGCCCTCCTTCCTTGACCAATGACAATTATTCATCTTGGTCTGTAAAGATGAAGGCCCTGCTGCAGAATCAGAGGCTTTTTGATGTAATTGAAAACCCCATCCCTGCAGCACCAACCAGAGGTTGGGAGTCACGGAACGTAAGGGCCAGGACTGTTATAATTCTGTGTGTCTCAGATGATCAGTTGGTGCATGTTCAGCATTTAGAAAATGCGAAAGAGGTATGGGACACGCTGCGTACAACGCATCAGAGAGATGCTGGTTCATCAGCGTTGCTGTATTTTGAGAAATTGACCAATCTGAGACTTGCGCCTGATGGAGATGTTCAAGCGCACCTGACAGAAATGAAGTTTCTGCGTCAACAGATGGTGGAACGCAATTTCCGTCTTCAGGAGGAAGTGTTTTGCTTCATGATGATAAACAGCCTTAGCCGCACCTACAAGGTTGTTGCCAGTCAGCTTGGTTCCCTACCGGCCGCGCAGCTGACCGCGGAGAGAGTTTGTGCTGTGGTTCTGAATGAACACGACAGACTTGCTGCACTGGAAGAAAAGGACAGGGGGAGGGAAGAACAGAGTTCTAATTCCCCCACTGCTGATGCTACTAGGGAGCATGGTGTAGCATTGAGTGCTGTCCGATGCTACAATTGTGGACAGACTGGGCATCTACAGCGAAACTGTAAGAAGCCACGCCAGTCAAGAGGAGCAAAGAGCAGCTCTACGAAGCCTGAGGCGTCAGGCAAAAGCCGTACCAAGTGCCAGGTGAAACCTGCAAAGGCTATGATGGCGAAAGGAACCACGCCAGATGTTGGGAACGCATTCATAATCGACACGGGCTGTACAAAACATTTGTGCCCGCACAGAGGACTGTTTTCGACGTTGAAGAAGCAAAGCTTCACTGTGAAACAGGCCAACGGTCAGGAGTTGGAAGCGACTGGAATTGGGACTGTGTATCTTGAGAGTCTGAACTTGACTATAAGCAATGTTTACCTGGTTCCAGAACTGAAATTTAATCTGCTGAGCGTGTCGCAGATTGCAAAGAAAGGACTGAAACTGTCCTATGATGCTAAAAGCTGCAAGATCTACAAAGATGGAGAACTGTTTCTTACTGCCAAAGAGAAAGATGGACTGTATTTGTTGACTTTCGATCAAAGTGATTACATGAAATGTAATTCTTCTGATTCTAACGAAATCTCTCTTGCAGGTGTGACCAGTCTGAGCACCAGGAAGGTGACGAAGAAGGTCGACAGAGCATTTCAGCGGGTGTATGCTGATGTGATTGGTCCTCTAGAACCATCTAGAGGCGGTGCACGATTTTACCTTGTGTGTGTGGATTGTTTCACTAATTATTCTTGGGTTTATATGATGGAGAAACCGCAAGAAACTTTAGAAAAGTTTCAGGAGTTTTGTGACAAGGTTAAAAATATGCATGATGCTAACATTGATTGTCTTTTCACAGATGAGAAGCAAATTTTTCTGTTACAGAAGTTTCAGAAGTTCCTGGATGGAAAAGGGATAGACCACAAAGTTGCAGTCTCGCAAGAAGCGTGGAACAGGGGGGTCTGTGTAAAAGTGAACAAAGAATTGCAAAAGGGAATGAATGCGCAATTGCTGAGTTCACATTTGTCACATGAATATTGGGCCGAATCGCTAGCGTCCTATCTTCATGTGTGGTTGAGAAAGGTCTCAACAGAGTTGGGATGTTCTCCTTTTGAGAAGCTGTTCAATAGAAAACCTTCTGTTGCCTATTTTAAGGTTTTCGGGTCTCATGTGAGAACAGAAGCTCCAGGTGGAGTAAAGAATGCCAGAGGCATTTTTGTGGGTTATGAAAAAGGTCTCTACAGAGTAATTTTGTCTGAATCTGGTCAGGTGATTCTCACAAAGTTCCTAGAGAGTGCTCCAAAGCAAGAGCGGGTAGTACAAACATTTCCCACAGGTGACGATTCAGATGATGATGAGTTTGATCTTATTGAGTTCAGTAGTACTGATGATGACAGCGATAGCTCAGACAGCTCAGTTGTCACAGTCATTGAGAGGAAATCTCACATAATGACTAGACCCTCAGAAGAGGAGGATGAACCATTGATTAAGCTTCGTACTGGTTCTCCAGAGAGTTCAGAGGCTGAACCAGTGAGCACAGAGGATCAGAACCTCTTACGTAGGTCTGAGAGAGCAACGAAGGGTGTACCACCCAAGAGGTATTCAAAGGAGTTTACTAACCTTGCATATGTTGCTATTGTAAACGACCAAGGACAGATTGAAGCTGTGTCTGAGTCAGAGACAAAGGCACAACAGAGAGTTGTTAACCGAGGTAATGCGAAGTCACACAACCAGAGAGGTACATTGGTTAAACCAGTGGCGGGTAGTTCCAAGGGTGGAACTGAAACAACAGGGGAATGTTATAAATATAACAACTGTTTGTTTTCTTCTCTGGATGACGCTTTGCTCGCAGCACACATTGATACTTTAGGGGGAGTATGTTACCATAAAGCACCAATGCTGCAGCAAGCAAAGGCTTTAGCAGCTCAGCCAGCTGCTTGTGGCTGGAAAGCCAGACAGGATGTTTGTGACTGTTGCCATGGGAACAAAGGGGCAGTCCATTCTGTACTGAGCACCGGATGTTAGCTCAGTGTGTGTGTGTGTCACATGACCCGTACTGGATGTACTTGGGAGGAGTTTTCTTCTTGCTGTTGTTGAGTGCAGACATGATTCTCTGTACTGATGTAAGAGGCAGAAATAAATGATGTAAATAGTTTTCTGTCTGCTTCTTTCCCCTCCCTGGGGACACCAAAGGGGGAGAGGAAGAACGGTGTGTTCCTCTCATACATCTGAGAAGAATCGCCGGACCTCGCCTGCTTATCAGCAGAGGTTGGGAGACGCGGGGAGGTCGACAGGAATATCTGCCGGTGCCTACGCTTGTGGCACATTCCTCTGACCCAGGCAGAATTCCAACACAATAAACATAGGAAGCAAGAATCCCAGCAAGGGACACTCTAAAAAACCAAAAACTAAATGGAGGTAAACAAAAACAGCACTGATATGCCCATACAAGAAAGATTATTTAACATGGTGTTTTAGAAAACCAAGCTCATTACTGACATCTTCTCCAATAGAGTACAAATTGCGTCGCTCAGGATCCAGCCTCAGAGTTCCTAAAAGCAGTCACCCTGGGTTAGAACGTAGATTTTTAAATAGCTATTTTAGAACTTCCATCCCTATTAATAACGGTCACAAGCATGACATCCCAAACTACAAGGTACTTTTGAGAGTTCTATTTAGTCTCGAGCACAGCAGCCTGTCATGGTCCTGTCCCCAAACTGCTCAACCCTTATTACCAACTGTTCAGAAGAACTCCTCCAGAAGGTGACCTTTCTGTCCCTTGTTCCTACACTCAGTGAAATCTCTATTATGTGTGGGCACTTAAGTGAAACCAGCAGAAAAGACAAAGGCCAACATCCACCGCCCCCTGAACACCCATGATATCTTGCAGAGCCACTTGGACATTACAGCTCAACTGAACTGAAAGAAGCTTTCATAAGTCTTGTTAAATGGTGACCCATTTCAGATTAGGCCTTTGTGATAGCATATGGAAAAGTTTCTAACACAGCTATCCTAAAAAACTGTTTTAAAGTTCCCCCGCCTTGAAGTTAATTTAGATGTGTGATACGTGTTACTGAGGCCGCTAATATATGATAGTTTGGTATGTCAATATTTTACTTTTCGATTATGTTACGTTTGAAAATCTAAATTTTTTTTTTTAAAAATGGAAACTTGACACCGATACAAATTGCAAACATTATCCTGCTTAAAATAAAGTGTTACTTAAAAATAATAATCATTCAATTGCAAACTTTTTCCTGCTTAAGGTAAAGGTAAAGGGACCCCTGACCATTAGGTCTGGTCGTGACCGACTCTGAGGTTGCAGCGCTCATCTCGCTTTATTGGCCGAGGGAGCCGGCGTACAGCTTCCGGGTCATGTGGCCAGTATGACTAAGCCGCTTCTGGCGAACCAGAGCAGTACACGGAAACGCCGTTTACCTTCCTGCCGGAGTGGTACCTATTTATCTACTTGCACTTTGACGTGCTTTCAAACTGCTATGTTGGCTGGAGATGGGACCGAACAATGGGAGCTCACCCTATTGCGGGGATTCGAACCGCGACCTTCTGATCAGCATGTCCTAGGCTCTGTGGTTTAACCCACAGCGCCACCCACGTCCCTTTTTATTCCTGTTTAAAAGAAAGTAAATACTTTTTAAAACAAAAATCCATTTGCATACTAGAATTCAATACACAGTATGGAAGATCAGTTTTAAAAAATAAGATGAAGGGGGGAAAAATAGCAATATCCCACTGTCTCCACCAAAAGTGCTTATCATCTTTGTCACTCTGCAGCATCCCAACTGAGAGAAGGAACACTAAAGTTCAGCCTGCCTGGCAGGATGAAACAGCATCACAGCTCTGATATTCATTTATACTACATGGATTCATAGCCCACTTGAAGGAAAAGCTAGTAAAATAATTTATGTCACCATTAAATGACCTCCATGCTGGATGCATTGCAGCCTCAGCACATTAACTGTATTTACCACTGGGAGATACAGAAATGAGCCTGACCTTTTTGACAAGGAAGAAATAAAATCATACTGAAATTGAAGTAAATCACAGGTTGCTTTAAAAAAATATTGCATGACCACAATTTCCTTGCCTATGTTCCTATCACATTTTATGCACATTTGATATATTTCTCGTTTAGCAGGCTAAATAAATTTTGGTATGTCGATCAATAGAATTTATCAGATAGCTCACAGGTTTGTTAAATGCTCTAAATATTCAATTTTTAAAGGCAACAATGTGGTTCTGAGGATGTCTGTGCTCAAATGCATGCCTTTTCACTTTGCTAGGAGGAGAAAAGTATAGATGTGAGAAATAAATGACCTGCTTTTAATCTTCTCTAGCAGTGATGAAGTGGATGGTACTTGTTGAAAAGCTAACTGGATATGTAGTGGAAGCACTTTGTGCTTCAGGCTGAACAAAACAGAATGAGAAGTTGTAAAACCGACTTAGGTTGCAATGCTAGACACCAGGGTTGGGGAACCTGTGGCCCTCTGAAGGACATTGGACTCCAACTCCCATCAACCCCAGCCAAAATAATCAAGGGTCATGTACAGTATTATAATAGTTGTAGTACAATGGCACAGGTCCTAGGTTCCCTATCCCACTATGCACATTTCCTTTGTGTATATCTCACTGAACACAGGGTGGTTTACTTCAAAGG
Source organism: Podarcis pityusensis (assembly GCF_964106645.2). Classification (NCBI taxonomy): domain Eukaryota; kingdom Metazoa; phylum Chordata; class Lepidosauria; order Squamata; family Lacertidae; genus Podarcis; species Podarcis pityusensis. The sequence goes on along the minus strand of NC_138028.1, from coordinate 98,398,202 downwards.
AGGCATGCTTATTATTGTTTCAATGCCTTTGAAACAGGATACTCTAGGCAAAAAAATTATATGATGATAGCTTCAGAGGTGTCCAAATCAGCGCAGTTTGGAATAGTTTGGTACCCCATCATGATTCAAAATGGCACCTGACAGTATCTAAACCAAAGCCTGTTCCTTCATATCAGGAACTATAATGTCAAACTGGATGATGATATCTCCAGAGGCATCCCAATCAGTGCAGTTTGGAATATTTTGGCCTGCCATCATGATTGAAAATGGCACCCAATAGTCTCCAGATTATAGATTAAAATATCTTTCTCAATCTCAGGAACAACCACGCTAAATTGTGTGACGATATCATCTGAAGTGTCCAAATCAGTACAGTTTGGAATAGTTTGGATCAACATCTTGACTCAAAATGGTGCCCAATGGTATCCAAATACAGATGAAAACCAGCTCCTCTATCTCAGGAACCATCATGCCAAGTATGGTGATGATATCTCAATAGGCATTTGATCACATAGAGAACAGATGGACAATGGACTTTCCAAAACATAACAGTAGATCAGTGCTATTATGCCCACTTCTTCATTTTTTACAGTGCAGTACAGTTATTCCTTGATGGGTCACAGGAATACAGGAAGTTTTCTTATACCAGGTCAGACTATTGGCTCATCTAGCTACAGACTAGCAGAGGCTGTTCAGGCAGGATTGTAGATTAAAGAGTTTCCCAACCCTACCATGAGGTGCGCGAAATTGTGACTGGGAACTTTTGCAGGCATCTATGGGGGACTGCCAAAGTCCTAGCCTAGAAGAGAGCAGAGGAAGTGGACATTTCTGTAGGAGATTTAAATTGCTAGAGATAAAAATCTGTAAAAGAGAGCAGAGGAGGACATTTCTCTTGGAGATGTAAATTGCTACAGGGAATAAAAAAAAAAAAGAAACACCCACACATTTCCATCCCTCAAGTCATTTCAGTCAGGAATGAGATCTACTTTCTAGCCTAGGTAGCTGACTTACACAGGTATCCAGTCAGCAGTGGCCCATCTCTATTAATACCCAGCTGACTTATGTCTACCATGGCTAGAAAGGCCTTGTAATGTTAACTGAGTGCTCAGTCATAGGAGACAAACTTGTAATATATTGCTAGTCTTCATACTTTGTAACAATACAGTTGTACCTTGGATCCTGAATGCCCTGGAACACGGACGTTTTGGCTTCCGAACACCACAAACCCAGAAGTGATTGTGAATGTTTGCGAATGTTCTTTTGGAACGCAAATGTCCGACGGGGCTTCCTAGGCTTCTGATTTGCTGCAGTGGCTTCAAACATTTTGGAAGTCGAACAGATTTCCAGAACGGATTCCGTTCGACTTCCAAGGTACAACTGTACATTATTAGAAGATTAGTCCTTTGTTGGTTCCAGTCAAGATTCAGGCTCCATCTGCAGTATACATTTAAAGCATCATCATACCACTTTGAAAAGTCATGGCTTCTCCCAAAGAATCCTGGAAACGGTAGTTTGTTAAGAGTGCAGAGAATTGTGCCCTCACAGAGTAACTATTCTCAGAATCGTTTAACAGTCAATCCGTCTTCCTAGCGAACTCTGGGAATTATAGTTCTGAAAAGGAAATGAAGGTCTCTCAACAACCCTCAGCACACTTAATAAACTACAGTTCCCAAGATTCTTTTGGGGAACCCATGGCTGTACAAAGTGCTGTGATGCTGCTATAAATGTATAGTGCAGATGGGGCCTCAGGGCTCAGCAGGCCTGCTGAGGTAGCTCTTTGACAATTACCTGGGTCAGTTTTATGATGAGAACAACAAATCCTTGTCATTCAGTCTGAGATCTTCACATGTGATTTAATGCTTGTGCATTCACTTTACAGAATGGGGGTGGGGCAGCTCTGTGCATATTTCTTAGCCTGGGAAAGCTCTTAAAGGACTGGGATGTGGCTCCTACACTCCCAGTGAAATTCCCAAATTGGGTGTGTTGGGGCACATATGCTTGCTCTGCTTACTGACCCCACATACCTTCCCCACGCCTGATCAACCCCTGCTCTCTTTACACCTCACCCATCCCTTTACATCTTGCCCAAACCTTCTGTCTCAGCTTACCTAATCTCCCTCCCCTCTCAGCTTACCTCTTCCCTCACCACTCACCTCAACCCACAACCCCTTTTAAAGGAGTGTCAGGTGCTTCAGAGAGCAGTTAGCCAAACTGCTCTCTGTTGTACCTCCCAACCTCCATTAAATAGCCCGCCTGGGCCACCTGCCACCTGTGCTGCTTGGTTTCTCATCTGCCTGTTCTGTCATCACACTGGAGTTGCTATGGGTGACTGTGTGAACTGCAGTGTGATGGCAGCTTACTGATTTTACAGCCTTGGAAACCACATTTGACCTTCCCTGTCTAGCTATTCACATAAAGTCAAGAACTAGAAGGACCAATGAGCAAAGAATTCTTAAACACTGTAGAAACATGCTCCTGTGTGATACTGACACAGGATGATCAAAAAGAGCAATTCCTCCTTGGTTTTCTTAGTCCACCCTTTTCTTTCCCCCCTCCCTTCCTGCAGTATATATATAAAAAAACAACAACAAGGAAATAAACTCATCTGCTTAACTGTATTACTTTAAAATCCATCTTTGATCTGTTTATATAGTTCTACACAGGATGAATAACAGGAATCAGTAAAAATTGCATCACTGGGACATAAAAGATAACAAAACGCGATCAAACATTCTCTGGATGCAATCCACTTTCTGGCAGCTAAGCTAAGCATCATTGTTACTCAGGCTGACAGTAATAGGCAGGTTACATTCCCCCACTTCCTCATAATTACTTGTCTACTAGCATACAAAATATTCTTCACTAATCTTCACAAGACTTAAATAAGCTTCTTTGCTTCCTATTGAGACAGCTAGGCGTTAGCCTCTTATTTTGGGCCCATGATTACAACTCAATGCACACCACATAGACTTCTGAATTCATTGGCCTATGACATTAATTCTCCCCTCACGTAGACATTCATAAGGATGTTGCCATATTGCAACCAGAACAGTTATGCTGAACTCAAGGGAAAGCAGTTGTGGATATAAGCTCTTGTGTAACTCTTTTTCAAATACTGGTTCTTAATCTATAAATCATCAAACATAATTAAGGAAGGGAAAGTTTATTTTCTCATAAACTGGACCCCGATGAAGAAATAACTGGACAGTGGGGAGAGAAAAAAGGCAAACAAATAAATGGATGGAAGAGGGAAACAAAGCTGACAAATACACACTGTCTGGATGCTTCCGCAGTTTCAGGCTCTGGTTTTTTGAGGGGTTTTTTTGTTCCTCCAAGAGTGTCGGTGTGCCTGCATGTAAGAAAAGGAACCCTAACTTCTCATTGTTGATTTCTCCCATTCATCCTCATTTTAGCTTTCCTTTTTCCAATTTACCCTTTCACCCAGTATGTCTGGTGAATAGTGAAGGAGGGAACTCCCATAACATGCATCTGACTCCAGACCCTCCATGTCCCCCTATTTTCCAGGGACAGTCATGGATTTACAGAAGCCGCCCTGGTTTCTGATTTGATCCTGGAATGTACCGCTTTTCCTCAGAATGTCCCTATTTTCACTGGAGGAATGCTGGAGGGTATGGAGGACACCCCTATTTTCATTTGGAAAATTCAGGAGGGTATTCCAAGATCCAAATAACTTTATTGTACTAGCCATTGGCCATGACAAATCTGAATCAAAAATAAATCCACAGGAGGGTATGTAACTCTCCCCCAAAGAACCCACTACCATCTTCCCTACACCCTGAGAGTTTGTTCTAGGCCTTCTGCAGTGTCTGGGACATAAAACGTTGGAGGGGGGCAGGGAAGCAACTGAGCTTGAGGCCATTATGAACTGCAAATGTTGCTTACTCACCCAGTGCTGAGTTATGACACACAAATCCCCAAGCTTCCTTTGTTTTTACTTGCCGCATTAAATGCTGATCAGTCAGTTTTCTTCAATAGAGTAACTGCTGACCTTTGTCTAAGCAAGGTCTACAGTGTACACAGGAGCTGGGAACAATTTGTTCAACTCATTGCTTTCCCCCATTGGAATACAATCACGTTAAACTGAACCCTAAATCAGCTGGAGAAAGAATAGGAAACACGTTGACATGAAGCAGAGCTGGCTCTCCTTTTGTGAAATGCGCCTCTTTTCAGCAAGAAAGAACCATGTCTTTCGGAGTCCGTGATACCAGATGATGCACCCAGCTAAGGTACACAGCAGGAACTAAGCCTGGCGCAGCGATCCATTTGTTCATGCTTCCACAAATACATTATCTCCTGGAGAGAAGGGGCCAATACAGAAAACATCACACAAGTGTATTTTCTTATCTCCACCCGTCTCTTGCCAAAGAAACCAAGGAAAGGAATATTTTTAAGTCAGAAAGTTCTTCCTGCCCATCACAAGCAGACTGTCATACACAGTTATTTAGATTACTGTTATTTAGATGACTAGGGACGCGGGTGGCGCTGTGGGTAAAACCTCAGCGCCTAGGACTTGCTGATCGCATGGTCGGCGGTTCGAATCCCCGCGGCGGGGTGCGTTCCCGTCGTTCGGTCCCAGCGCCTGCCAACCTAGCAGTTCGAAAGCACCTCCGGGTGCAAGTAGATAAATAGGGACCGCTTACAAGCGGGAAGGTAAACGGCATTCCATGTGCTGCGCTGGCTCGCCAGATGCAGCTTGCCACGCTGGCCACGTGACCTGGAAGTGTCTGCGGACAGCGCTGGCTCCCGGCCTATAGAGTGAGATGACGCAGAACCCTAGAGTCTGGCAAGACTGGCCCGAAAGGGCAGGGGTACCTTTACCTTATTTAGATGACTGGCTTCCTTTTGAAATCCTCCACTGTTTTGAAATGTTTTTTCCCCTAATTTTACTCCGAAAAGGGAAGGGGAGATTGCTGTTTAGAAATGAACACTACTGTACTGCACGCTTACATATTTGATTTAATTTAATATCAGGGTTGCTTGCCTTTTACACCCCAATCCTTAGCATATTGGCATGGCAATAAGGCCCACTGATTTAAAAGGGACTTATTTCCAAGTCAGTATATGCCTAGTTGATTGAAGTGTTGTGCTTCTGTTTGAATAGTGAACTCATTTAAATTACTACTGTAGTTACTAAATACAGATAATTTCTTTGGATATTTAATTAATAGCATTTTTTATTTTTAAAAAACCAGTAACACAGCAGTTGAGGAAAAATTACCTATGGTGAATTGTTGCCGTGACATGAGTTACATAGATTTTAACAATAATGGAATGATCACCATGCATTTTCATGGGTGACAGCTCCGCTTACAATCATATTAAGATCCGGTTTTGTAATCTATAATTAATTTTTGAGTTCTTCATTATTCTCAATTAATGCTTTCAGCTCTGCTTGGGATATTACAGTACAGAAAGGAAAATGTGCAGGCACACAAGAGGGGGGGAATATGTGTAGGCATAAAATACTTAATAGGGGGTTAGTGGTGACAAATATTGGACCAAAAAATGCCAGGGTCTTTGTGTGCATGTGTGTGTAGTTTTTTACAGCCACTTCCTTTTATATTAGGCTCCTGAAAGTAGTTGCAATAGCAGTCCATGTTCAATAACTCTCCAGCTGAAAGATTGCCTTTATGTTTACATATCATTATCATAAATGAATATATGTTGCATCGTCCAGCCAATTTAGTCAAAGTGAGCCTGGCCATTCATTTAAACAGGAGCAGGGCAAGGCTCTTAATTTTTAAAAAGCTGCTCCCTCGTAATTCCTCCAGTAATTGCTACTTAGCTCATTCATAATGGAAAAGCTTCCAAAACTGGCAGCGGGAACATACATAATAGTGATTTGCACTTTGGCAGTACTTCCAGTTATTCCCTATTTTGAGGCATATAGTAATAAAAAGATATGCCTTCTCATTAAGTGATTATTTTTTAATAATGGTGCATTATTTATTTTTTTATATAATTTTTTTATATAATAAAAAAAGCACAGAGAAGTACACGTCAAAAAGAGCGGAAATACAATATGAGGCCAAGGAACATAAAGGTACTATCCAGTGCTGGTCCTATTCAGAGTAGACCCACTGAAATTAACAGCGATGACTAATTTAGGTCCATGAACTTCAATAGGTCTACATCCTTAAATGTGTTCATGGCTTTAATGGCTCCCGTTCTAATTTAATTAAGCTTAATGCCACAACTTGTTGGAAGTCCATTAAGTGATGTGAAAGCTTATATGAGGAATCAGGTTATGAGGTCAACAGGAGTTGGACTTACTGACCTTTGAGGTCTCTTGTGCGAACTATGATTTTGAGTTGCTGCATCTCTAGAGAAAAATATTATGGGAGCCCAAAGGGTCGATTCAGTTTTATATACCACAACAGGTGCCACCTCTGTGACCCTTTGTCCTGCTTGTACTTCATCCATTCAATGAGCGAGGTCCGTTCTGGAATGGGAAGAATGGGGAGGAGGAAACAATGGACCTGAATGGATGTCTTTTAAACAAAAAGTTGTTCAGGCCACATCTAGTTATCATATTTTATATTCATGGCAACGTAGAGTCACTGAGCCAGCTTGCATACTGGCTGTCCATGCCTTCAGAGCAAGAGGTCAAAGGGCCCTTCTGCAGATGCTGGCTTCCAACTTCTGTCCAGTCTCCATTCCTGGCTCAAGAAAGAGACTGCTGTCATAGCTACCACAGAAGTGAGATAGAGGAGAGAGAAGACATGAATAGCCTGTGCTCATTCCAAAGTAACCGTCCAATCCTCAACCACTTACACAGGCCGGCATCCAACTTGGTCCCCTCCAGTTGTTGTTGGACTACAATTCCCATCATCCCTGAAGGGAGCTGTAGTCCACCAACACAAGAGGGTACAAGCTCAGCCACCCTGCAGCACTCACCTCCACTGCTACTTCCTAGCACCCAAAGGAAACAGTGGGAAGGGTCCTCCAACATCTGCCACAATGGTGTGGCAGCCTGAGAACCACCTCACCCACTGGCACTGTAGTGGCCGTGTAATTTTCCTGAAGCAATGATACACAAGGACCCATTTGGCTCTGGGTATATCAACGGAAGGCTTGCCCTTCAACATTTCTCCAATTAAAAAAGGGACATCCGATTCAATGATGACGATGATTTCCCCCCGCCCATCGGACTGGGTTACCCCAGCCACTGTAGGTGGCTTCCAACATATATGAAAACATAATAAAAGTGTACAGGGCTGCCTTCAGATGTCTTATAAAGGTTGCATAGTTACTTATGTCCTTGATTTGGGGGGTCACATAACTCCACACCCTCCAACATTTCTCCAATGAAAACAGGAACGTTCTAAAGCAAGGGAGACACTCTGGGATCAACTGGGATGGCTTCTGTAAATCCAGGACTGTCCCTAGAAAATAGGGACACTTGGAGGGTCTGGGAAGGTGGTAGCCTCTGGTACTGGGTACTGAGAACACTAGAACACTCCTGGATGAACTGGGCAGGTGGCGTCATGTACCACTTCTTTGTTTTAAAGAAACAGATAAGCAATCTTCAAAGCACTCCCCACTTGCCATGCTTTAGGCTCTCTGTTTTGGTGATTCCCTTTGGACCACTAGAGCTAAAGTGGTTTCTTACGCCTGGGTGACTCACCGGGTTATGAATCCGATGGACAAGCTTTGTCAAATGTCCTCCTGTGGACTCACAGACTTTGCAGCATGTTTCCCCTTCAGACCAATCCCTCACAGGAGTACAAAACAAGAACTCTTATTATGGAGAGCTTCTGAGCCAAGTGTATAAAAATAGGTCCTTTGTGTGTTTCTTTGCAGATAACTAGCAGTTTGAATGTGTCAGGGGAGAAAAAAAATTACACCTTCCTACACGAGCTGTCAAATTACCTGTCATCTGTTAAAAATAAATAAATAAGTAAGTAACCCAAACTATAAGGGACTGATAACCCACAAAGGGCTAATTATTTCAGCTTTGTAAGTAAGATGTGAAAAATGATTTCTAATGGCCATTCAATTTATTTTTCCAACTCCTTTGCTTCAGTACCACTATTTCCCTCTTTATTTTCAGAGTAGCATCCTACTTTCAAACAGAACACTTCTCATATATCAAACTTGCCATAATCTCATATTCTCTCTTGTCATACATCTATTGGAAACCAAGCTGATTCTGTGGTACTACCTAAGCAAATCTCTCTTTTTTTGCCGGGGGGAAGGCTATGCATTTTCACAGTCAGATGGCATCATTTGAGCATTTTCAGCTCTGTACTTACAAGGGCTGAATTTCATATTACACGCAAATAAACACATCAAGCTGTCCTCAACTGTCAGCCCAGTATTGTCCAGCACAGACATAGCCATTGTGGTGACTGTGGACTACAGCTCCCATCATCCTTGACCATTGGCCATGCTGCCTGGGGCTGATGGGGATTGTAGTCCAAAACATCTGAAAGGTGCCACATTGCCTACCTCTGCGCTAGCAGCAATTCTCCAAGGAGCCGGATAGAGGCTGTGTACACACCATATATTTAAAGTATGCAACCTCCCCACCAAGAATCCTGAGAACTGTCATTTGTTAAGGGCACTGGGAACTGTAGCTCTGTGAGGGGTAAGCTACAGTTCCTAGGGTTCTTTGAGGGAAGCAATGTGCTTTAAATGTATGGTATGTATGCAGCCAGAGTTCATTTTGCTTTCAGATGGAGAAGCATGGCACTTAGCTACTGGAACTTGACCACTGCTTGTCAAAACGCAGGCCTTGATGTCAAAGGTGAAGCTGGCCTGAGCTTGGGGAACTGAACCAGTCTCCTGATGCTGAGGCTGGAGGGCGGGAGCCTGCAGAGCTGAATCCAGGATCCTTACTCAGCCTAAGGAGGAATTGCATGGCCCCCGCATGCCAGGTGTGAAGCCCAAGAAAGACAAGTAAGCACTTATCCTCAAGCAGTAGAGTTGTGGAAAGGATGGGCTGAAATAAATTACTTTTTTAATAAATAAAAAAAACCCTCAGTTTATCTCTAGCATTTACAGGGCAAGTTGCTCACTCAGAATTGTCCAAAATGCTGCCACCTGAGTATGTTCAAATCAGAACTTTATTTTGCTTTGCCTTACTAAAAGCTGGATTTGAACTTCTACTACTTGATCTTGTCTTGCTTTGCTTGCTAGAACCTGAACTTTCCAGATTCCATTAAGGCAAACAAAAAACAGGCAAAGCAGCATTCTTACTTGTACACATCAAGTGATAGGGGAAAGGTGGGCTATAAATCTAATTTATAATTATGGTTATGACAATGACAATGATGATGATGTCTACCTTGGAAAAACAGTACAATCATTGCAACAATACTTGCTACTGAAGGAAGCTGCGCTGGAATTTTCTTAAGTTTCTCTCCAGCCTGCTCTATGAGTTATCCTGTTGGATGGAATAGATTGTCTTCCAAACCCAGGTATGCTCCCACTATATATCACCAAAAGCCATTTGGAGTCCTGGCTCCATATGAGTCCTAGCTCCCTTTTCACAAAGCACATGAGATACAAGAACATGGCCAGCTCTAGCAATTATTAGGGCAGAAAGCCTGGTGTTCATTACAATAACTGTCTGTGCTCCCAATTGCTTTTATTGATAAACAGTGGGAGCCTCCCTGGGGTTGGAGGAAAAATCTCTCCCACCCAGCAGGGTATCTCTTGGACACGACAGGATCACTCTGTTTAGTATGCATTTAAGTTTGCACAGTTTTATTTTAGCGTAATTTATGAGTCAATTATTTTTTTTAAGAAACAATGGTTTCCTGGCCACAAGCTTTTCAGATGGGGAAATGGAAAGCAAAACAAACCAAACATACCAGTATAATACCTGTACCCCATGCATTGTGTGGCGAGTTCCCGTCCCCCCAGTGGAAATAAAGACACATGACACAATTATTAAGGTTAATGAGCTAAATAAGACCACAACTTTATTGGTTACAGGTGATGAGTGGTATTGGCTTAGGCATTGGTCCTAACCGACTATATACGGCTTCAGCCCGTCCGCTTGAAGTCTGGGAAGGGTTAACCACCAGTAGGGGGAGTCCTGCTGATGCACATCAACTAGGAACTCCCCCGGGGTCACTGCTTGGGGCGTGCCTTAGGCCCTCACCTCCATAGGCTTCGGACAGGGCCACACCCCCCGGAATCCTTTATTGGACTACCCTTCAATATGCGGGGCATGTGATGGCGCTTCCTCCCCTCTTCCATCTACAAAACAATACCAATACCAATGCCTAACCACCAATACCAAGAAAGTTGTGACAATTTGCTATGAGGTAGGCTAAAACGAAGGAGACTTCCGGGGGAGGCGCCTCCGGTAATGGCAGAATTCCTCTGACCGGGAGGAATCTGCTCCGTGGAAATCTGGGTCTGGCCGCCACGGCGAAGGCGGAGACCCGTTAAAATCACAGGCGGGAGAAGCCTGTGAACGTGGGATTCGGCGGGCACCTTTTGCGCCTCCCCCACTCGCGGGGAACCCCGGTTTTTGGGGCTCCGGAGCGACGTGGGGTGAGCGGCGCGGTGCATCGAATCGTCTGCTTCTTCCACGGAGCGAAGCCGCATAGCTGTTGCTGGAGAGCGCTGACCTTTTCCTGTGGACAATTTGACTTTAAAGTAATTACCCGTGAGTAGAGTTGAAACGGAAGAATTGGATTTCTAAAAGTTTAATTTGGTATCGTAATGGGGAGGTTCAAAACAGGAAGTCTGCCTTCCCTTTTTGTAAATAGACTGAGGCAATGAAGTTGCAAGCTGGAGTCTTGGAAGGTCTTTTGTAAAAGATCAAATTTCCAATGGTAAAGAACATTAAACCCCCTCTTGGAGGCAGGAGAAGAGAGGGGGAAGTTGCAGATTGAGTATGCCTGCGGGAGAGAGCGAAGAGACTTAAAACACCGCCGCTCTGACCCTGGAAACGGGCTGCTAGTAAGACTGACGTTTTTTGTTCATTGACAGCGCTTAGAACGTTCATTGACAGCTAGCTAAATAAGAGAAATACATTGTTTCTACTGTTTCCGGCTGCTTTAAAAAGGAGTAAAAGTAACTGAAAATTGAAACTAATTTGAAACTAACTTTGGATTGTTTAAAAGAGGATACTATTGACTTTTACAAATAGAAACTGTTTCCCCCTAGTGGAAGCCTTTGAAACTGGTTGATTTACAAGAGTTGGACTAGGGGAATTTCCAGCTGCAAGTTAAAAACCGTGAGACTCTGGGACTGACCTTGAATCTTTCAAATGTTATGGTAAATGGAAGAGGAAAAACAGACCAGTCAACTGTTGATAAAACATTAAGGTCTGGGAGGACTTGGTAACAATCCAGGAGAGGTCTATTATTAGGCCCTCCTGTTCTTTTTGTTGTTGTCTTTGTACTAGTATATTTGAAACTAAGAGGAATGTTGACAGAAGAGGCTTTGGTGGCTGCATTAGATAAGATAAATGACTCATTGGATCAGCTTCACAGGAAAATGGACATGATAAATGCGAAGGTGGATGTTTCAATTGTTGAGGTTGACTTGAATGCAGGGAGTATGGACAATACCAATACAGAAACCACCCAGAAATTGATACAAGAACCTATTTTGATATGGCAAGCTGTGGATAAAGTCAAGGAAAAAGCTGTTGCTGTTGAAGGTACAGAAACACAACTGGAGAGAAAGAGAAAGACAGCCCCAGCCCTACAGAGGCAATTTGATGAACATAAGTTGACTCTCGCTATGACTGAATTTAAGGAAAAACAGACGAATTTGAGGATTAGAGTTCACCTTTGGTGGACATGCCCAAGGATTAAGACACTCTGGGAGATGATTCATAACGAAATGAAAAAGGTATTTAAATATACCCTTTTGAAGAAACCAGAGGCCTTTCTCCTGGGCATGGTCGGTCAATTGGTGTTAAAGAAGGATAGAATTTGTCTCATGTATGCAACAATAGCAGCAAGAATACTCATTGTGAAGTACTGGAAGACACAAGATTTATCTATCCGGGAAGAATGGCAGATGAAGTTGATGGACTATATGGAATTGGCGGAAACGACTGGCAGAAATCCGAGACCAGGGGGAAGTGTCGGTGGAAGAAAACTGGAAAAAGTTTAAGACTATGTATAGAAATATTGTAAAAATAATGAATGTTAGAAAAATGTTGGAATGAAGTTATATAGCTTTAGTAGAAATGTTATAAGGAATTAAGTATAAATAGAAATAGAGTATTAAAGGGAAAAATAAGATTAGAATATGTTAAGATAATTATAGGATAGAAAACAGATGAAGATGGAAAGGAATTGCTGAAACAATTAATAGAAGTGGAATACAGAAAGGGAGGCGTGAGGAGGTCGTGGAAATAAGGGAATGAAAGTTAAGATATTGAAATTGTTTTGTGTTTTAAATGGTTTGTGTCTTGTTTTGTTAATCTTATGTTTTTTCTCTTTTTTTCTTTTCTTTTTCTTTTCCTTTTTTGTTTTTTCTGTTCTATTGTGTTCAAATGGTTGGAAAATCAATAAATATTATTTAAAAAATAAAAATAAAACTAAGTGGCTGGTGCCAATTTGCCAAGTGGAAAAATTCCTACCAGGCGACCAACCAAGGTCCATAGCAAGGTCAAGGAACGAAAACCTTAAAGGGCAGGAGGGTGGGAAACAGGAACAGCTGATAGGTGGGAAAAGAGGGAGATCTCCAGCCGCACCTGCGTTACATAGGCCACGCCCCCAGAGCCGGCAGATTGGCTGGCCAGGGGGTGAAGTGGTCGGGGATTCCAGCCACTGCACGCGTGGTGGGGCTGTGACGCCCACAATCCCACCTCCTCTGCAGGGCGGAAGTGGCTTTATCTTAGCAAAGGAAAATATATTTGCAGTGAAAGCTTAAGCATGTTTACTCATATGAACATATGAAGAGCCTGCTGGTCCGACCAATAGCCCATTTAGTCCAGCATCCTGTTCTCAGCTAGATGCCTATGGGAAACCCACAAGCAGGATTTGAGCACAAGAGCCATCTCCTCTCCTGAGGTTTCTAGCAACTGGTATTCAGAAGCATTCCTGTGTAGGCAAAGTATAGTCATCATGGCTAGTAGCCATAGGTAGCCCTCTCATAATAATAATAATAATAATAATTTATTATTTATACCCCGCCCATCTGGCTGGGTTTCCCCAGCCACTCTGGGCGGCTTCCAAAAGAATATTAAAATACTATGATACATCAAACATTAAAAGCTTCCCTAAACAGGGCTGCCTTCAGATGGCTTACTCCCAGGAGAGTAAAGGGTTGCAGCTTTAATTGATTACCTCAACAGAGACTAGCATGTTTTTTCAAGTCAGACTTTTGCAGACCCATTACCAGCCTACCAAAGTCAGGGTGTGGGGGGAGGCAAGAAAATTTGTCAGGTTTGCCAGAATTATTGATTTTGTCTCTTTCAAAACTAGCAGATTCAATTCCACAAAGGCTTGCTGTTTTAATAGAGTTTACTTGGGAAATGCATATGCAAGGAACTTCCATCCATCATCGTTCTGACATCCAAGCTAAAGTCACTTTTAATCTGTATATAATGCTTGGGATTACATATTCATTTAATATAATCTTGCCTCCCTGGTTCACAGTAGGAGGCTAATATACAAAGCTGTCGTGATCAGCAGCCTGTTTGCTCATTCTTCCAGCAAAATGCACTGTATTTGGCTAACCTTTTGTTATATGACTGGCTTAGAAGTTTGACTGGCAGTAGTCAACATGGCAGAAATCTTCTCTTTTGAGGCTCATGGTTGATCATTGCTGAGCAATCTTTTGGGCATTAACTGATATAGTGAGGGAAGAGAGCAAGGAAGCTGGAGGATGTCAAGAAAATTCATAAGGTTTAAAGAAGCTGTCAGAAAGGAATGAAGGCCACCAAATGAAACCGTGAGGTACCTTTCTGTGTCATGAAAATCATAAAAATGGCTTCTGCTACAGCTGCCCCTCCACATGTATTTAGAATTAACATTTGCTGAATGCTAGGCAGAATGTATAAGGAGAGCTTTTGCCCACATAAACTGCCCTATGTATTAATATATTCAAAAGCAGCTGCATTCTGCCTCAGAAGCGTGCCTTCATTTTGCAATGTTTGAAAATATTAACTGAAAGGGGGCATTGGGTTTCATTTTCATTCATTCTGAAGAGAATGCCATGAGTAATGAAAGCATACATTGCTCACATTTCACGCCTGTTCATACCCATTTTCGAAGGGGAGGTCTAACCTGGTGCTCCCAGGTGGCAGCAATGGGGCTGATGTTAGCAGCCATTTAATTTTCCAAGAAAGTTGTATCGTTTGGGGGCCATTTGAGGCACAAAAAGGATGCACACTAATCCGAGTTCCCCTTTTCGGTGGGTGAAGCCACTGTTTCCCTTTCACTCATGCCCAGGAAGAATGCAATGTCTAGGAACATTCTGGGAATGTAAGATGGTAGCCAATAGGAATGCCCACTAGTATCAGTTCCCCTGCCGCTCAGAATGCCCCCCCCCCAAAAAAAAAGAGTTAAGGTAAGAAAACATACAATGAAATTGATGATAGGTGCATGACTAATGAATGAATAATGAAAGAAATATGGTTTTAACAAATGAGTACCAAAATGTTTTATAATGAAAATGAACAGTATATTGAAATGATAACAAATGTGTGCCTTTATTCTGCAAAGCTGATGGCTACAAGAAAGGTCTTTGAAGAATTCCCTCCCTAAAAAGGCCCATCCCTTCTTTTCTCGTGTGTGTGTGTGTGTGTGTGTGTGTGTGTGTGTGTATGAACAACTACTGCCTAGTCTGTATTTTAAGACCTGCTGGGGACGCCCTACTTCTTAATCTAACCTTAGCTTTAGTTGGGTGGGTGACAGCATGAGGCAAGATGTTCTTGGGGGGAGGGCTGATTCTGGGATCCCCAAAGAATTTGGTTGACCTACACATTGGCTTTATTTAAGCAAAAGATGAAATGGAATGTAACTAACCTTCTTGCTGACACTACTACTTTCTATAGTTTGCTATGATGTTGAGTTAATGCTGTTATTTTTTATTGTACAATTTGTTATATTGCATTGTAAACCACTCCATGCTCTCATTAGGAAGAAGGGTGGGATATAAGTATGAGGAAGGAAGCAAACAAACCAGCAGTTAATGACAATATGCTCCAACAGATGCTTTGGAATGAGTAATGGAAAGAAAAAGTTCACCTGGCAAATATTTACACTACAGTGGTACCTCGGGTTACATATGCTTCAGGTTACATACGCTTCAGGTTACAGACTCTGCTAACACAGAAATATTACCTCGGGTTAAGAACTCTACTTCAGGATGAGAAGAGAAATCGTGCTCCGGGGGCGTGGCAGCAGCAGGAGGCCCCATTAGCTAAAGTGGTGCTTCAGGTTAAGAACAGTTTCAGGTTAAGAACGGACCTCCAGAATGAATTAAGTACGTAACCAGAGGTACTACTGTACTTACAATTTTTTATTTGTTTTTTAAAAATCTTGAATTTTCTGGGAGGCACAGGGAGGTATGTAAACAGGAGAGATTTATTTCAAAATTCAAGAATGGGGGCATGAACATTGAGGGTGGGGTGAATCCTCACTGCTCCCCCCTCTCTCTTTCCTACCCAACATTGCCTCTCTCCTTCCATCCCTGTTCCCTTTTCATGAGGCACAGGACCAGTTCTCTGGAAGGAGAGGTAGACAAAAAAAGACAACATTAATAGTAACGCTGCATGCCGACCATTCTAATTTTTAATTAAAAAACAAACAAACATAAGATCCTGATATGGTAAGCAATATTATTTATTCCTGTCCTAGTAAATGGGAGAAGACACTTAGTATGATCTATAATCATGTATTTGAGGTAAGGAGGTGTCACAAGGGGGTAAATATTAGATTTTTAAATACAATGCTAGTTACACCTAAGCATCACTCATTCGATTGAGACACTTCCCTATTTACTCAGTTGGCTCCAACAAATAAATTACATGTCTCTGCTTCTTCAATTTGTTTCAATAACACAGGCATATGCTGAAAGCACAGTAAATCATTACTTAGCAGATTTCATCTGAGGTTCACACACCACATACACACAAACGATGGAGCTAGCCACTCTATAGCAACGTTAGGTCTGGCAAAAGTCAATAGCAAGGATTGCCGGCTATGATGTTGCCTCTTTGTAATGTTAGAGGCATCATCTAAAAATCTTGTGCAAGAGAGGTTATTTTTTCTAATTAGGTAGCCATGATAAGTTATGGAAACTCTTGAGCATTCCTTTGCCTTGAAGTTACAGTGGGTGAATAATTTCAAGACAAAACGAAAGGACCATTCTCCTGTGATTCTAAGCATGGAAAGAGATCAAAGACCTAACATCTATTTTGTTTGATTTTTCTCTAGGTTTGTAGGTTTCAAAAGAAAAAGTGACATTTTTTTTCTTCCTCTGATATGTTCAATATGGGAATGGTATTTTGATCCCCTGCAGTACCTTTAATACCAGGCTGTATACAATTTATTCAAAACAGATTAGTGACAAGCTCTTGTTCTTTAATTTAAAAGTAATAATAAAATAAAATCCAAGGTAAGTATAGCAAAAAATTGTATAAATTAAGTTTCCAACATGCAGTCTATGAATGTTACCTTTTTTAAAAAAAAAAAAAAGCATATAGAACGGACTTGAAAGTTCTCAGTAGTGAAATTATGTTAGCAGATGCAGTGTTTAAAAGGAAAAGCTTAGGGAAGCTTACTAAATATGTCATATCCTCATCGCCAAAGATCTGCTGAACCTTTGGGGCAGAATTAGCTATCTACACAACTTCCAGCAGAAATGACGGCATTCTTGTGCCACTTTGGGCATGTTCACATCAGTTTAATTTGTAATGACATTTTACATAATTCCATCTCCCTTTCATCAATCACCAGGGCCACTGGTACCAGGAAGAGCAGGGAGCTTCAGACTGTCCAGCTATCTGGACAAAGAGAACCCAGAAGACTGCAAATATCCAGTGCTACTTGACCTTAGTTTCTAAGTAGTCCACTTCTAGTAGAGGGAACTATTTCCTCCATGGCTGATGCAGACTTGTTAAAGAATAGCAATAGCAACTTCTAAGGGCAGGGGGAGCTCATTTTATATCGTCATTTCCTGTCCTCACTCCTAATGCCTTTGTTAATCAACACAGAAAGAGATGGTGGTGGTGTTTAGCTCTGCAGGCAAGGAGAAAACCTATAAACTAGAGATAGGATAATCCAGTGCTATTAGAAGCATCCTGGTAGAAGCACACTTCTCAAGTGCCATTTCTCATTTGCCTAGAACTGGCAGGCCACCTCCAAAGGGTTAATCCCTTTGAGGTCATCGCTTCAGGTTTGAGACTAAAGCAGTGTTGTCACCTTTCCTATTTAACTATGGTTAGTGGGGAATTCATAGATTGGGTAGCATCATCTTTCTCTAACTCCTATAGTGGGAACAGGAGGGGTGTGTCAGTGACAGCTGGACACATTAGAAGATAATGGATGGAAATGCTTCTCTCGTTGAAACCTGATACCGGTTGTACATTGGGTAGGGTCTTCTTTCTAATTTCTGTTGTGTTATTATCATTGAATTCATTTGCTGTTTGCATATCTCATGCTTTGGTGGGGCATTTTAGCATCTCCTCTAATAAATATTGCTTACATTTATTGTGTTTTAATTTTATCTTATTTTTATGCACCATGGAGGCCTATTGTCGAGCAGAAGGCTAGCACATACACATATAAATACACAACTGTAATAAATAAAATTTCACGTGGTGAAGATTTTGGCAAGCATTATTCCCATGAAGAAAAAAGAGGGAAGTTGGAGTGCTCATTGTTTGACTTTTGGCTTAATATAAATGATCATTCGATATATGTTTTGTGACTGTTTGGATCATTTTTGTTTCAGATCACTAAAGGGGCATGAGGGGGTAAAGCTAAAAATTGATCACATCTTGTGGGACCTGCACCACATTATCCTCACAATAATCCTGTTATTTTTATTCTTATTCAACAATTGGGTAGAATGATGCCAGTCTGTGGCTGACTGGATCATGGCTGATTCTTCCTTTCTCCTAGGGATGAAGAATGTGTGGACCTTCAGAAGATGATGCAGTACAGCTACTGTCATCCATGACCACTGATCATGTTGGCTGAGGCTGATGAGAGCTGAAGCACAACAACATCTGAAGGGCTTTATGCATGTTTCCCATCCCTGCTGTATCCACTACAGCATCTTGGCATTAATGTCAATGATAATACTGTGAAGTCTGGGAGCTGAGGCTTAGGAATGTGGATGGCATGAAGTCATTTGAAAACACCAACCTGGATAATTGAAGAACAGCCCAATCTTTTAAAAGGAGCTAAGGTCTAGGAATGCAGGTACCTTGAATTCATTTGAAAACTCCAACCTAAATAAATGTGGAGCAGCCTGATCTTTTTTTACTGCTTGATAAAGGAGGAAGTAGAGGTGAGGCATCTTGACGCTTGTAGCATATTTTTAATGAACAATGGATTAAAAATAGAGGAATGATCAAATGGCCTACAGAAACGCCACAGGCTTACTTTGAAAAACCAACCTTAAATTTCTCAACATGTGAATACATTCCTATGCCCCCTGAAAGCAAATGTTTCTGAATCCACCTATTTCTTCAGCATGTCCTCTTGACATAAAGCAACAATAACAAACAAACAAAAACCTTCTGCGCCTTGTTGTGAGATCACCCCTTAGTTACAATCCCCAGAGGTTCCCCAAGATTTGAAAACCAAATGGACAAGTTGCTGCAGTCAGAACCACCATGCACAGAGCCAGAAAGCATAGATACATTGGTACAGTTGAATAATTTTAGGCTCTGAACATAATAGTCTTCTGGGGCCGTTCTTTAGATGATGATGTGTATGGGTGCCCTGAAGGTTTCATAATAACGGCCTTCATAAAGTCTGGCCTGGCTAAGGGGAAGCAGCAGCTGTTCCTCTTAAGTTCCCCACTATTCTGCCCTGTTGCCACATGGTCTCTCCTAGGCTGCTTCATCTGCCCTGCCGCCTCATGTGTGGAAGTAAGATTCAGTTGCCAGTACATTCAGCATTTGTGCATTGGACAAAGAATGGTCATCATCTTGTCCCTCTCGGGCAGCATAATGATTTGGGATGACACCTACTGACATCCATTATTAACATCCCTTTTACAATGATTTGGCAAAATCTAATTGGGCTGCTATGGCTTTAGTCACACACTGGGGATTCTATTTTACAAAGCTTGCATGTCTGCATGCACAGCTGTATAACGTACATCTGCCTATAATACAGAAGTGGACTTCTGCTCTTGCATATTTACAAAATGGTACAGAGGTCAAAAACTTTGGGCGGTATACAACTAATGTATCCTATCAGCACAAGGATTTACATTTGTGCAATGGAACTTTCTTCTCTCTCCTGCCTCTATGCGTGCACCCCACCCACCCACAATCTGCTCCAGAGGGTTGGGGAACCCCCTGGAACAGATTCAGGGGGTGCATAGGGGATTGATTATGTGGGGTAGGGCGTACTTGCCTCCCCCTAATATTTTATTCAAGTTGACATCCCTGGTCCTGTTGATCTAGTGATAATACTTGTCCTGACAGAGGTTAATAATGGGGCATGGTAGTACTGAAAATTGCTAAAATCCTCAAATGTCATTTAAAACAATCACAGATCTATCAACCGCAAGAGCTTGAACTGACTTCTTTAACGCTGATGAAACTAGTTATATCATGAGCGTAACAGACTTTTGGAATGTGTGGTCCTTATTTTAATGGATGTTGCGTGCTGCCAGAGATTCCTGTGGGTGATTGTGTATGTTTGTGCTCATGTGTGTATTTTGTATATACACACACTAATGAATGGTAGGTGTTTTGCATTTTTTTAATGGTATAATGCATTTATGTTTACATTTTTAAATGCATTTAAGTTGCTTGGAGGGCTTTGGGTAGCAATGGCTAACAAGTCTAATAAACAACAATAACAATGCAATATGATCTGCCGCCTCCAGTAGTCCACCTTCACAGTTCTTTCCTAGTCTGTAAGGGTTACTGGAACTTTTGTTGCTATCTTGCGGCGAAAGGGATGTCATGAGAGGAATTACCATTTCACTGTATTCCTTTGCTCTTTCTGTACTATGTAATTATGCTGTATATAATGCGATGCTTCCCAAGAAGATGGGACGCATCTATATTACATGTAAGAGTGGAGCAGGGGGAGGAGGTGGTCTAGCTTCAGTCTGCTGCATTTCATAAATGACACTGGAGAATTAAAATGCACAAATCCAAAAGATAAATGGAGTTGTGCAGCTGGAATCCTTTGTGCAATTCAGAAGTGTGTGTTATAATTATTTGAAGGCTGTTCGAGAAGTTTTAGAATTGCCCGTGTGGGGAGGGATGTTTGTGAAATGGCATCATTCCCATTGCAAGCAAAGACTTTATTTTCTGGCCATGCTGGCTCCAAAGATTTTGTTGTCTGCAGTGGAACAAGGCTTCTAAAAGCTTTGCTGCACAATTCAGAGACCAAATCCCTGTCCCTATCTATTTCTCCCTACCCCCTGGTTCCACTGAAGCCATTTGCTTCACTGTGCTGGATGACAGAACCAGCCCTGTTTCTAAGTGACTAGGGCGGGGGCGACTCCAAACCAAGAATTGCCAATTTTTCAATTGGCCTATATAGGTTGATACTCAAGCAAGGTAGCAGGCAAAGCTTTTCAATGCACAGAGATCCTTTTCACCACCTCTAATTGCTGCTGGCAATTCCACAACTACGGAGGCAAACTGAAAAGACTCATCAGTCATACGGAAAAAATGACTTGCAAATGCAGGCTCTTGCTCTTGCAAGGGACTTTTAACCGTTATATGCTTAGCCATAATTGGGCAAACATAAATCATTCCTGGGATTAAGATTATGATTAAGCTGCTTTTACTTAACACAAGCTGGTATGATTAGGTGGCATATAGGATGGCTGGGCTTTGGCATCAGATTGTCCTGGATAGCTGCCCCAAACCGGCTCAAAAGATAGATATTCAGACGCAGGCTTCTAGACATGTAAAACTGTCTCAGGGCATAAATCAGATGCTCTCATCTATATGTCTGTTGGAATGTTCATCTGAGCATGGTTGCTGCTTGCTCTCTCCACTGCATTGTTTTCAATGAGATGTGCATTTTAATGCACGTTACAAAGTGTGCCTCTTGGCCATGGAAAAACTAATGGTGCCAAAACAAAATAATTACTAAGCACAGCTAGGGTGGGATGATCACTGGCTGCTCATATGCTACCAGGCTCATTTCCACGTATTAATTCACAAGGCCCTTAACAACATGGGTCTGGGATACAACACAGACCTAATCCCTTATGTCCCTGCTCAATCGCTGAGGTCTTCAGGGGAGTCACTGTTAGTGGTCCCCCATTGCACAGGCATATGCCTCATATCTAGCAGGAGCTGTGCGTTAAGTATTGTGGACCCAATTCTGTGGAACTCCCTCCCAGCTGAGATCAGACATGTCCCATCCCTGTTGAACTTCAGGCATCTGGTGAAGACTTTGTTATATATATATAAAATCAGTAAGCATTTTACATAGGTTTTCTGATTTTATAGTTCATCTTAACTGATTTTATCTCTGTTACATACACTCTATTAGTAAATCTTCCTCTTTCTCTTCCTCTTCTTCTTTGCTAAACTCTAAACAATTCTCTAAACAATAGAAACATGGCTCTTACCTGCTCAATTTCAGCAAGTAATGCTTATTTTACATAATCTTCTACCTGTTTGTCCCATGCACATCTGCTCTGGTGTGGCCTAAAAGCAGTCCAAGAAGTACTTTCTAACTGGAACAGCTGAGTACCCATTTAAATCCGCATTTACATGAGATCAAAAGTTAAGGTAGGCAGGATAGAGCAGTAAGAGAGTATGCTGTACTCTTTGTGGTTTAGAATTTCCTTTGAAACTACTATCTCTTGTCAGAGACTGCACTGAGAACATAATTGCCATGTGCAAAATTGTCCTATTTTCCATTGTAGGTGGGCCAAGTTAGTCAGCAGTGTGATTTCCATTAAACAGAAGAGGCTCTTCTCATGCATGAGTTTGTCGCCAGGTTTGTACGAGCATAAAGAGTGAGTCACTATTTTGGTACTTGTGACTTACTCATTAGCGTTTATTCAGAGACTTATTCCTTGCTGTAGCAGAGAATTAAATTATTCATGGACAAAGTCTAGAGGTGTGTGGTGTGTGATAAGCTGGGGAATGGGTCAACAATCTCTCCCCCTGCTGTTTCTTCACTCCAGATTGTCTCCCATCCAAAATGGCTATTCCTGATCTAAATGGCTCTTCAGATTATCATTACATACATTTGAGGCCATGTTTGAGACAAAGGTGTTTGAAAACATGTGGCATCATTCTCCCTGTTGACCATTTACTCAAGCCCTATTAAGGCATTCATATGTGACTTAAATGAACTCACAATGTGGTTAGAGCAAAAAAAACCCTTGGTGGGTGGCTCCTACAGAGGCGATGTCAATCAAGAGAATAAATATGGAGGCAAAATGGCCGATATATAGAGACTTATTGATAGAAAGAGAAGGGAAATTAAAATTAAAAGTGTATGAAGAAATCAAGGATGAGGATAGTGATTGGCTGCAACATCGACAATTAAATGAGATTTTTAAGGAAGATAGTAAGAAAGGATTTAGTTATACTGTTTCTAGATTTCAAAAATAAATAATAGAATAATAAACTGTTAAAGAAAACTTACAACTTATTATTAGAATGGCAGACAAAAGATGAAGAGGTTAAATCAGTCATGATTAAATGGGCATAAGACCTAGGACATAATATACATTTGGATGAATGGGAAAAGCTATGGAAGAGCAATTTGAAATTCACAAACTGTATACTGTTGAAAGAGAATTATATGAAAATGATGTATAGATGGTATATTACACCAGTGAAAATGGCAAAAATGTACAAAATGAGCTCTAATAAGTGTTGGAAATGCAAAGCAAAGGAAGGTACTTTTTATCATATGTGGTGGAATTGCAAACTAATTAAAAATTATTGGGACATGATTTATAATGAAATGAAAAAAATGTTTAAGATAACCTTTGTTTAAAATCCAGAAGCTTTTTTATTAGGTATTATAGGTCAAGATATACCAAAAGACAGGAATTTATTTATGTATGTGACAACAGCGGCGAGAATGCAATTAGCTCAAAGATGGAAAAGCAATGAAATACCAACGAAAGAACAATGACAAGAAAAGTTAATGGAATACACGGAAATGGCAAAGCTAACTGAGAGACTTAAAGATAAAGACAATAATGACTTCAAAAAGGATTGGGAACCTTTAAAGATATATACAGTGGTACCTTGGGTTACATACACTTCAGGTTACATATGCTTCAGGTTACAGACTCCACTAACCCAGAAATAGTACCTCGGGTTAAGAACTTTGCTTCAGGATGAGAACAGAAATCGCGCGGTGGCGGTGCGGCAGCAGCGGGAGGCCCCATTAGCTAAAGTGGTGCTTCAGGTTAAAAACAGTTTCAGGTTACAAACGGACCTCCAGAACGAATTACATACGTAACCAGAGGTACCACTGTATCCAGAAACAATACATTGAAATGAACTCATTTGCAGGATTTGAGTAATACACTTACAATCGACAAATACAAATAGTAAATACGAATAAGGACTAAGAGACTAAGTACAGATTAAGAAATAAGTTTATTTTATCATAAAAGGGATACAAAACTATATGCACAACAAAAATAATACACTCTAAACCAGAAAGGGAAGTTGGGGGAAGTCATGGGGGGGGGTATATTGAGTATGTAAAATGTAATTTGAGTTTCTTGAATATGTTAAAATTTGTTTTAAAAACTTTAATAAAAATATTTTTTTTAAAAAAATGAACTCACAATGTGGGGAGAGTAGGCATGTGCACATTAGCTCATCGCCAGTTGCTGTTCTAGTCATCTACCATGAGTTGGAGTGTGACTGTCTGAAGCAGGGATTCACAGAGAATGTTGGAAAAGGGGTCTTAAATATGTATTGTATTCCATTTGTACCCTCCTCAACTCATGGAGGGCAACTACCATGGGGGAGGGCAGAACCTGTGCATTCCCACCTCCTTGCATGTTCACTGAAGCCACTTATGAGCACCAGACTAGGATTCCAGTTGCAAACCAGGGCTTGTCATTGTGTCATGTGAAATGGCCCCAGGAAGCAGCACTTGTGATACTAACTCAGGGGGGGCGGGGAGATCTTGAGGGGTGGGGGTGGGGAGGAAAGTGGGAAGACAACTGCAGAAAAGGCCATAGGTTTTCGCAATGAACAAACTTCACTTCAGTAGTTTTTTGAAGCTTGTAATGATCACCCGGAAATTGATTAAATTTTGCTGAGAATAACCAAACTCTTGCCAAGATGATGCTTAGAATGAGATTAGCCCTGCAAAGGGATGAAAGAAGCACATTGACCTTTGCTTCACCATTTGATTGTGTTCTTTTTCATCTCTAATTAATTTTAGGATACATTTTACATTTTATATTGAAAAAATACAAATAGGTGGAAATTGTATTAAGACAAACACATTTTTTAAAAACACACACACAATTTAAATCAAATACTCAGAAACATCATTATGAAACTGATATAGAGGCATTCCAACATAACATAACCAATGCACGCTCTTTAACATCACTGCAACTAAATGTATTAGTCCAAAAACAGTTTCCTGATCTAGAAATTCTTGTGTTAAAGGGTCAAGCCAGCTGTGATAATTATCACACCATTTGCAACCTTTTTTTTATCGGCACCGGGTGGGGTACTGTCCTCTGACTGCTCCCCACATCATGCCTGCAATTGGCATTGAAGGAAAGTTCCCACTTGCTCCAATGGTAGTTTCTCCCCCCCCCCCCAAATGCAAATTGCAGGCACTGGAAGGTGTGGATACCTCAAAGCATCAAAATATTCCTTCCGAACCCCCAGGTTAAGGTGCGTAGCAGAAAACCTCACAAACACCTTTCTCCCTACCTGGCAGAAAAAACAAAACAATAAATTGAGTAACGGCAATTTGCTGGCTTTTCATGATAGTCTAAATCTAAGGCCTGCGGTAGCTTCCTCACTCTCCCTAGTAGGAAGGACAGTCCTGTAGCCTATGTTGGGGCTACAGTGGGAGGCTATGGTTAAAGTCTTCTTACCCTCATGTATATCAGGGTGCTGATGTAGATTGACCTCCTACCACCACCCCACATGCAATCTATGAAAGAATCACCTGTGGCCTGTCCTGCGAGCACTGGGGTAAAACCAGACAGATCAAGATGCAAGTTGAGAGAAAACCAAGTAAGTAGTTCAGATGAAAAAACTTGGGAGATAGCAAAAGGCTTCTGTGTGTGCATGCAAGGGTTTGTTCAGTTCAAGATTCCCAGTGCGTTTCCAACTCAAAAGAGTTCATCTTCAGGGCAACAGCTATTAGATGTAAGAAAGGTCTTTCTTGTGTTCTGAAAGGTTCAGTTAGCCAAACATGTTCAAAGGGTTTTCTTACACACCAGGAACATTGGACCGAAGAGACTTAGAAAACACTCAAAGAAATTTTCTTGCTGTTTTCTGTTGTGCCACTGTAGTTCTTTTTTTCTTCAAAAAATAAAACAAATATAGGCTCATATGCATGTAAGAATTTCCAGTTGGAATCTAGATGAGAAAGATGGTAAGGATTATCTGAGCCAGCTGCAAGGCAAAGGGTCATAATGTGATTCCAACTGAAGAATAAGAGCAGAGCATGACTACAGACTACAGACAAGAGGAGGGTAGGGAGGTAGCTTAAGACTGAATCCATGTGGCGGCTGCCCTTGAAGAGCTGTTTGAGTACAGTCACTCACTAAGGGCTTACCCAAACTTACCTTTTGCCCCACTCTTTCCAGCCAGAGATCTGCACTTTAATACTCCATGTCTGAGCATCGTTGTTGGGTTTTTGTTTTGTTTTTGCCCTGGATCTTTCCCCGCAAACCCTCACTCTTTAAAGCTGAATCCGAGCAAACACCCATTTGGGTTTTCCACAGATTGATATTTGCTCCAATTGAGCTTTAAAGAATGCATTTTCATAGAGAAAGTTCTGGAGCAAAAGAAGAGGGGTGTTCAGACACAAAGCTTTAAATTGTGGACTGTGTCTGGAAAGAGCAGAGGAAAGTAAGTGTGGATAAGCCCATAGCTGCTATTTCAGTTCTGCCAATGATATTTTGGGAGTGGAGGGCTGATTGATCTAGTCTGTTCCATTGATAAGAAAATGACACATGCTAAAGAAGGAAAGCAGTCTGATCTCCCCAAGAAACTGGAGAATTATGGCAGTGACTCATTTTCACTGCCAACATAGCGGAGAGTTTGAACAGATTGTAAAGGTTTGCACTACCGAATTGGAACATCCTTGAGACCTTGGTGACACCAAATAAACTTGTTACAGGACTGGGGGGGGGGGAATCTAGGAAGTGAAAGAGGATAATCTTGGCACTTCTAGGAGTTACAGCACATTCATCCTGAAGGCAATAACCACCAGCTTGGGAGTGTTTACTATCAAAAGGGTATCTGAAATCCTCTCTGCTTAAAGTTACTCTTAAAACTGCTTTACTCATCTCATTTTTTAGTGCTTTATTTTTATAGAAAGCCATTTTCTACTCAACTTTTACCACTGTTGAGCAAGTTCCTTCCCCAAGGATTTTATCTCTTTTGAGAAAGTGGTATAAAACTTACAAGGGTGCCAGTTCTTAACATTTTTATGGGTTGCAGTTGCACCCCAGATGCATAAGGACATGGGAATGGCAACTGTTCCTTTAATATATATTTAGTCGTAAAAAGAGGGGGAAAGGAGAAATATGAGGTCAAAGGAAAAGAATTAAGCTAATAAAAAGAAGGAATCAAACTGTCAGAAAGAGAGAGTCAAAACCTAATATAACAAACAGGAAACAATCCAAAAGGGTACTATTGATAAGCAGAGTAATATTGATTGTATTGCCTAAGACAAAAGTTAAACATGCAGTAAAGGCAATTAAGTCTCAGGCATTGCACAAATAATAAAACATTTAAAAATTGCATTTGAATATGTGCAGAATGATAGAATGACATTCTCAGCACCAATCAGCTGATTTGCCATGATAGCATGCATTCACTACAATTGCCAATCAGCTTGAAGTTGTCACTTCAAGAGGTCATAGTGATGTGAGATGATTGGCAGATGCATGCTCTCACCAGGAGTGGGGAAGGTAAGGATGTGGCTAGATCTAGTTGTCCACCCCAATATACAGTCCATGCACACTGCAAGGAGCTACTGTGTGAAGTTTCTTCATATTTTTAGAGAGATGTCTACATTTTAATGAAGTAATAATATTCAACCTGTCTATTTATAGTATTCTTTTGTGTAATGATGACCTATAGATTTAGAAAGAAGCTGAACCTAAGGTAACTTTCTAGACATCTGGCAATCATTGCCCTTTGCCCAAGGCCAATCCAGTACATGATTAGTTCATAAGTTTGCACACTCAGGCAATCTTGCTGTGCCTTTTCCACTGCAGTTTTTAGGAAGAAGGAACATCTGCTGGACTTTCTCCCTTGTGAAAGGCATGAAGTTTCTCAAACATAGCTTATTATCTTACCTTTAATTTTCCCAGCATTAACTTTCCTGCCTATGCCAGCAAAACAGTTTGGAATCTAACATGCAGGCAGACTTATGAATATGAAATATTAGAGAGATCACAATTCAAAGCAAGAAATGTGACATGCATACCTCATTTTGCACATTTTTTTCATTACTGAAAGACGGCAGCAAGAAATCATAAGTTGCATGTGCAGAAAGATCACAGCTGAAAATCAGATCTTACATATCACATAACAGCACTTTTCAGTAGACACAGATTGCCTTACATAGGCAGCTATTATGTCATTAAGTGATAAGCTCTGGAAGGATTCACATCTGCAGACAGCATCAGTCCATGAAATCAGTAATGATCCACAATCCCTAAGACACCATTCAATGTCTCCTCACTAATCTTGAAGATAACTGGGTGAGCAGCTCCAGCTGAAAACTGGTGATTTTTGAGATGTTGAGAGGTAATATGAATGCTCTGCCTGTGATATCTGATCTGTCATAGTTACATTATTCATGTTTTAGGCTTGTAAGTAATATGTAAATATAAAATGCTTCCATAATTTTTATTTTTCCAAGAGCCTGAGGCCTGATATAAACAAGCTTGACATACCATATACTCTGGATCCACTCTGGAGTGGCTAGTTTACGTAGTTATATTTGCCACTGAAGAAAGCTATATGGTTGAAACCTGTTTGGCACCTGGAAGTGTTGTTTACCCTCATGTGTTAAATTCTCTTGTGTCTCTCAGTCCACATTGAATTTTAGTATTTTATTGTGTTCAAAGGCTCTATAATGATTTGCATACAATAATACATTGAGTGAAACTTTCAGTTCATTTGATGGTCCTGCCTTTTACATTCTGTCTCAGAAGTTGGGTTCAAATAATAATTCATATCTCTGATTTTTATCCACTATCCTATGTAAGTGTCACAGTTCTACTTGCGTAGAACATCCAAGGCAAACTCTTCACCATGTTGACCTTTTTGCACAATGAGTCACAGATTTAACAATGAAAATGATCTCAGCATGATGGCTTCTCTTTAAGGAATGTTCTCCCCAAAGAGACTCACGTGCAGGTCGCATTAACATCTTCTCAGTGCCATGCAAGGACTCTCCTTTTCCACCACCTCTATGACTGTTAATTCCCAGTCACCCACCCCTATGTTCTGTAGGCCATTTGGTAGCTAGTTCGTTTTACTGGTGATAATGTTTTCAGAGAAGGGGTTTCATTATTGTTTTGAGAAGTAGCATATGAATGTGTGTTTTTCATCTTCCATGTAATTTTTGTCCATTGCCTTTTACTGTATGTCACACTGAGCCTTTTTGAATCAGGTGATGAATAAATGAAATAGAAAAATAACAGGACTGGCTTTGAGTTTGTTCTGGTCCAGCAAAGACAGAAGCCAGTGGCATCATCCAGAGAAGACATTGAGTTAAGTCCAAAAGCAGCCACTCAAAAATCTGAAGGCTGGTGATACGAACAATGAAAGAATGATTATTAAATTCCACAGCAGTCAAACAGAGGTGAAAGATGCAGGTGATATGATTAAATGATGTCCGGATTCTGGTCAGAGGCAGGTGATATGGTCCAAGACAGACAGGTGGTTGGGTTGCAGGAAGCAGCAGAAGCTAGACACAGGTATCAATATGATGCCTCTGTCAATATGTTGTTCAGATTGGGGAGCCAGGCCTGGGGCAGAAGGGCCCTGATGGAAGCATTCACTTGAACTTTGGAGAAATATCCCTTGGAGCTCTCCTAGGTCCTGAAAAATCTTAGCCTCAAACTGCTTTCTAGGTTGCTTTCTGCCTGTCCCTTGCAATTAGTGATGGTCACTCTTCCAGCCAGGTAATTTCCTCTGGGATCTTACCCAGAGCACAACAGGCCTTCAGCCAGTTGGAACAGGAAGCTTCACACAGAATCAATAAAAATGTTGCTACATAAAGAAATACAATGAATTTATAAAACTATGACAGTTGAGATTCTCATTGGGAATTGTTCTTTTCTTTTCTCCGTTTAAAAAATAATTACAGACTGAGAATCTACAAGAGAAGGAAATGAGATCGACAAAAAAATCAAAACAATATTTACAAGAAATTTTACAAAGAAAGCACCTCATTTTCTAAAAATAAATAAATGCATTTGCTCATTAGAGAAATGGGGACATTAATGTGCTGCTGAGGTAAGTAACAGCATAGATGATGCTCCTATGCCAGTAACAAGATAATGATAATCCTTTCCCGTTTCAATTCCTTCACCTTATTAGTTTTCCCTTTTCAGTGAAACACGCAGACCTTTCCTTTCCCCCCCAGGATGGTAGGCCATTCGCAAAATGCATGACTAGAATTAACAGATGATTTAGGGCATAAACTCCTTGCAGACTTCAAGGAACATGTCCTCAAAAGAGATTTAAGTAGCATATGCATATATTAACTGACCTGATCCTCCTCATGAGCGTAAAAATGTCAAGCATCAAAGAATATGTCTATGCTGTAATAAACTTTGCCTTGCTGCAATTCCTTTTCACAGAAAACTGACAATCCCACAGGTAACAGACAAAAATGACTCTGTCCATGTAACATCCCAATTGCTTTAAAAGAGCACATTTTATGGGTTATGCAGGGTTGAGAGCCATATCACAGCAGGACACAAGATGACCATGCTTACCCTGTCACAGTCAAGAGAAAAACTAAAATGGAAAAAGAGGAAGGTAAGATGAGAGATGGAAAAGTTGGTTGCCAGTATGTTCACAATCACTTATATAGTCATATAAGTAAAAGTGTTTATTCCCATAATGCCTAATTAACTCAATGAACTCACGCAGCATGTGGCGATCACCACTCTTTTATATGACAAAGGATTAGATAAATTCACAGAGGGTAATCTGTCAATGGCTATTAAGCACAGGGATCCAAAAGAGGCAGTCTACCCCAGATTACCAAATGTGAGGCCTGAACAATAGGGAACAGTTATCTCCATCATTATCCTATAAGTTTTCCAGGACACATCACACCACTGCTTGATTCAATGAACCTTGCTTCTTATGCTCCTATGCTTTCAGTAGGAATAAGGCACACTGACCTTTATCTGGAAACTGTAATCCAACACAGAGTTAATCATGCTTAAGTCCATTAAAACCAGAGAGAGGAAGTGTGCAGGACTGTACAGGGTTGCAGCCATAGTCTTTGTAAGGATCAAGTGATAAGGTATTTGTAAGATTGAGAACAATACACTATCTGAGAACAAGAAGGAGAATGTCTATAGTGCCTCAACAATGAAAAACACTTTTCCCTCCCAAAAACTACATGTTGCTGTGCAGGGTGCTCCTATATACACAGGGTACTTCCAGCCAGCCATGCCACTGATGGCATTCCCTCTCCCATCCAGTTTTACATTCCCCTCTGCCCAACAGTTAATCAGCATTCAACTGCCTCTTAGGACACCAGGGCTCATAGGGCTGGTTGGAGAGTTTGCCCCTTAAAGCTATTCTTTGTAGTTCTGGAAACCTCAGAGCCCGAATACCTCCCTCTTCTCCATTTAGTCTATATAAGCATTAGCATTCACACATCAACATAAAAAGGCTTATCACACACCCGTTTGCCCTGTTGCTTTCCCCAGGGGAAACCCAATCTTTAGCTCTGCATCAGAACAAACAGCAACGGGGGTTTCCACAGATTGCCACTTTTTTGATCTATTGGGTTTTCTGGAGGAAAGCCATAGGTGAAAGACAAAAAAAGTACACACACTTGGATCTATGCCTCAAAAGTGTGGGACAAGAGGAAAACCACTTGAACCTGAGCTTTCCGGGTGGAGGATAAGAGGAAGTGTGAATGAACCCAAATAAGGGACAATTTGATCACATGACTTTCTCCTGTTGAGTTTCCATTCAGTGAATGAACTTAAACCAGCATGTAAACCAGCCTTGCTCTTGTTTCTGTTGGGGAACAGAATCCTCAGCTCTCAGACAACTTCTGAGCAACAAAACACAACCCACCATTTCCTTAGTCCATTGAAGGGAGCAGATACCAGCTGGTTTGTTTCAATATGGCTTGTTTCAATTCACACACAGAGAGAGAGCCAGATTCTATGATTGGCTTTCTGGGACTGAGATTGGCTTTCTGGGACTGTGGTTTTCAGACATCCACAACCTCATTAGGCGATTTCTCGTTTACTCTGATGATCATGCCCTCCCCAAGAAGGCTCACTGAGCCCCAACATTTTAGTCTTGCACTTAATATGGCTCTTTAGGAAGACTGAGGTTTGAGTGATTAGTGTTTCTCCTTTCCTTCCTTTTTTGCTTTGCAACGATCTCTCCTCTCCCCTGCAGTCCCTAAACCCACCTCCCATTCTGTTCTGAAGGGACCACCCTTTAGCTTTTTAGGAAGCACAGGGGGTAGCAGGTGGAAGGAAGAAATTACTTTCCAGCCCTGGCCACTTCCAAAGAAAGTATCCCAAGTGGAGTTCTGCTTACAGAACTTCCAGACCCAAACCAATGTCTTCCAAACATGCAACAGCATTGATGTCTCAGTGTATCTTCAAAGTGCTGTTATTTACTTGTCCCTGTGATGATGTTGACAGGGAAGGAGGAGAGACTACATAGTTCATTTCCTGACGTGTTCTTTTCTCTCTCTTTTTTTCCCTTTCTGGCAGACAGCTGGAAACATTCATGACAGATAATGAACCACATTTCATATTTGAGAAATGGTGTCTGAAGAGGGGAGGGAGAAATGGAACAGTGACATTCATTAGATTTGCTTTGTTGCAACCTCACAGCATGGCAGAGAGAGAGAGAGGAAGATTTCCATCCTTGTTGCTTCTATTTGTTTTCAACATTTCCCTTTTGCCTTTGCCATCCACCAGCCTCCCTCTGGGCTGACCTCATTACTGGACACTCCTTTGGAGGCCTATCCTCATCCTAGATTGCCCATGTTTATTTAAACTTATTTTCTCTCCAGCTTCCCAAATAATCACCCTGCTTCCCTCTCATATTATGACCTCTGGAAAGGGAGTATATCTAGTTGGTCTACACTTTTCATAACCAGAGTTATTAGAATGAGAATTTGTGAGTTTTACAGCCAAAGATATGAAACTGTATCCACAAAGGCAGGGTATGCAGGTGAGCTGTATTTTATCAAACAAAATAACACCCTTTCTGGTTTTCTTTGCCTGCATCAACTCCTTGCTTATGGGAAAGCAGAACAAACATATCCTGGCAAGCATTTAGTAGGATAATTTCACTTCATTCTGTTTGTCTTGTCGGGGAAAGAGCTTGCTTTTATCCCCCGTTTCCTTGCTTTCTTACTTAATTCCATTCCTCATGGAGCCATAGATTAGCATGGGAGATGTGCTCACTTCAGAGAAGTAAAATTATGTGATACTAAGAGATGCTAAATTATTAGGATGCTCACTCTCACAGACAGCTGCTCACGTGAGTGGCATACTTGGAAGTTAGTGGCATGTTATTTCCCCTGGTGTAGAATAAAGTAAAGGGATTCAGAGTTGAAGACCAGTTACATACAGCACCTGAGTGTGGTGTAGGGCAATTTTGAAAGTAACCAATTCCCGCTTATGCACTTCTGAAATGGTAAAAATAAAGCCATGCAGAATGTCTCCCCCCTCCCTCCCTCTCTTTTGTTTTTGCATTTATATCCCACTTTTCTTCCATCATGGAACCCAAGGTGGCTCCCAGGAGGGCTTCCATCCAAACACTGACCATCCCCATATCTGCTTAGCTTCAGCAAAGTGGTGGTCTCATATTACTTCTGACCTATCCTCCCTGTGGATTTGTATCAGCTCCAAAACCTAAATATGTCATTGATTCAGTGACAGAATTATAGGATGCCATAAGGGGGCTTCCCTCTCCCCTTACCATTTGTGCTCTGCCATCTTGAGCTACTGCTTTTAGGTAGAGAATGGGAAGAACTTGGCTAAAACTGATGAGACTCAGGTGGAGGGGCTTGTTGATTTCATGGAGGGACCCCTTATCTTTCCCCCATATTTCAGGCCCTTTGCTGATTGTTCCAAATCAGTGGGCTTCTAACAAGAGCCTGTGGGGGTAGCAGGATAGTCTTGAAACATGCAGAATAAGAAATGAACCCTTCTTCTATGGCCGGGGTGAAGAACCCATGGCCCTCCAGATGTTGTTGGAATCCCAACTCCCACCGGCCCCAGCTAGCATGGTCAGCAGTTAGAAATTATGAGAGATGTTTTATGTTAAGGGGGAAACTTGCCAAAGAAGGGATCCCACAATGTTTCACTTCCAGCATTCACATCTGCAGAGAACTTCCTCTTCTACTGGCAAGCAGGGTCAAGACAACTTGTTATCAGGAACATTTAGAACTATCCTTCTGTTTTCAGGGTGAATAGGTTACGATTAATTCTTCCTGCACTTTTCTTAAGCAAATTATTATATAATCATGCCATTTTTCATTCTCCAAACAACCTTGTGAAATGAATAGAAAAGCAGTGACCTGTCACACACGTGGGAGACCGAGGCTGAGGAATGTATTCAGTGCTGCTCAGCAAGTTCATAGCTCAAATCCAGTTTGCTCCCAGGTCAGAGACTGACACCCATTCTCTCATGGTTAGTTGGCCATACAGATCAGATTTTACATTAATTATATACTTCTTTTCTCTGTTCTGTTCTTCAAATTGAAAGAGCTTTAAAGATCCCCCCCTCCCCATAAAAAGACTGATTGGCCTAAGTATACTGAAGTTACTTATTCTGCTTTCTCCAGCAAATTTGATCCAGTCCTGTGAGATTCTTTCCCCTCAAGAAGGAAGAGAGGTCATCCAAAACTGAGGCACATGGGTATCATTTCTGCATGGAGAGCCTCTTAGGAACAAACACATTTAAAGAGAAGAATGAAACCTTTCTTTTTTTCTAGAGAAGCAATTCAAATAATCCTTTTCAAACATTTGGTTGGTATTTGCTAGACTTCATGCTGAACAGTCAATTGTTATAAATCCAGGGATGGGAACCCGTGACTCTATGGGTGTTGCTGGACTCTAACTCCCATCAGCCCTATTCAACCCAACTCAGCATGGCCAATGTTTACGAATTATGGGAACTGTAGTCCAACAGCATCTGCAGGACCACAGGGTCCCCATCTCTGCTCTACAACCTGATGAAGCTGAGAGAGGAAGAAAACGCAGTTCACTGCGATGCAAATTTGCACTTTTCTCTTTCTGATCCATTATTGATATAATTTATTATCATGACTAATTAGCAGAGGGAGAAGACAACCCCTGCCCTGCCCCCCCCCCCCATCTTTGACTTTTGTATTTAAACCCAAGAAATCCTATAGAAGCAAATTGGTTCACTCTGAAATTGATTATATTTCGTATCATGTACAGCTCCGGCAATTTACCCCCAAACAAAAACAGAAGCTTTAAATAATACTGCTTTCTTCTTTTTGATTTGCATTAAGCTGTTTCTCCTTTCTGTGATATAACTAGACAGTTTACACTCTGGAATGGGATGCCTGACACATAGATAGACAGGCACCAACTCAGAGTCTATTATTTATTCAGTGACTGCTTCATTTATTCCTCATCTCCTTCTAAAATTTACATTTCAGAGACATTTCATAACTTAAATGCTTTTGCTGAGAAGTGCAATTGAGAAACATGTGCTGAATTGGGATGCTATGTGTCAGAACCAAGGTATGTGTGGTGTGATGTGGGGTGTGTGTGTAATGGAGAAGGCTGGAAGGGAGGGCAGAATGGTGAAAAGGCAGAGGTTTAATCAGAAGCCAAGGAGGTCACCTACTTCAAGAGTCAGGCTATCCAGTAACAGTCACAATGCAATTCACCATAATTGGAGGCAAGTCAAAAAATGCCAAGGTAAGGAAAAGGATGAACAAGAGAAAGGCTAAGAATAAGAATAAAGTGCCAAGCAAAAACAGACACTAAAGACTGATAGATCAATCTATTTCCACTCTATGTAAGTTTCACATGTGTTGGCTCATATTTCCATACCAATCTGCATTTAAAAAAAACACCCACCATACAGACAAAAATTGACATTGATTTAAACATTTTGGGAGCAAAATATACATCATTGTATGCATTATTCTAAAATATGCACTTTTGTACCCATTTTAAACAACCAACATGCAGTTTTAGGAGAAATCTATCACATAATTTGGAGAAGCGCAAAAAATGAAGGATAATTGCGTTCAAACCTGCATATTAATTCAGGAAGTGCAAATGGAGCATCCTTACTGGACTGATTGGAACAAGGTGTTGTTGTTGTTGTTTAAAATGTATTGATACTCTATATATCATTTTTGCCTGTAGAACTCAGCTCTTGAGTTATAAAAAGCCCTTAAAAAATAGGGCAGGAACTGAAGAAAACCTACTCAAACTTCCGTGGTGGAGACATATCCTCCCGAGAACATAAGGTGAACTTGCTGACTCAGGCCAACAACCCACCTAGTCCAGCTTTCTGATCTCACTGTGGCCAACCAAATATCTGTGGGAAACCCACAAGCAGGACCCAAGCCCAAGAGCAACTCTCCTCTCTTGCGGTTTCCCAGCAACTGACATTCAGAAGAATTACTGCCTCCAATCATGGCAGTATTATAACTATAGTTGTAATGGGTTTAGGGGTTGCTCGTGCGTAAGTTGCCGCCACTGCTGGCGAGGTTACCTGGTTAAACCCTTTCTGACTGAACAGCCTCCAGCATCGTGACTGTCTCAGTCGCTGGCAGAATCCGTCAGTGGGCGTTTCTTAAACTTCTTCCAGCACAAAAATTCCTTGACGCCAAGTCTCCTCCTACTCTCCCTGCATGGAAGTCTTCTGCGCAGGGAGGGTGTGGGCAGTGGAGTACCCGTACTCTCTCCGCTGGTCTCCGGCGAGGAGTCTTGGGGCCTCCTCCCCGATTCCCCCATCTGCCCCCCTTCTCTACTGGTGTTACGCTGATTTCCTTCCCCAGCAGACGGGCTCCCTCTCTCCCTACTGGGACCCTCTCCGCCATCCCTTTGGAGCCTTCTCTCCGCTTCCAGCTCCGATGGCAGTTCCCTGACAATAGTTTTGATGGCTGAAGTCTGAGCTGCATTTCCTGAAGGGTGGCCATCTAGGTTTAGCCTGATTTATGAAGTGTCTCCACATAATTTCTTCATAAAAATGGAGAGATCTACCCCAAGTTTGTTTTCACATGAACGTTGCAGTTTTCACTTAGGAAGCAGCCTTATACCAGGTCAGGCTATTTAAATCATCTATCCCATTAGTCTTCTCCGGAAGGCAGCATCTCTCCAGGGTCTCAGGCTGAGGCCCTTCATATCACCTGCTACCTGATTCTGTCAACCAGCAATGCCTGGGATTGGACCCAGGACCCTCTGCATGCAAAGCATATACTCTGTTGTGCTATGACTCCCTTTCACCTAATGCCTTTGCCCCCAGCCTAAATCATCCTGATTTGGGATCTGATGTTCAGATCATCAGGCTGGCTCCTACTGCTGCAATCAATGCCAACCTCAGTGCCAAACCAGCTGGCTGTAGTCATCCCTGTAGAAGCCACACATTAGCACAAGCAAAAAGTATTATTTATAAACTGCCTTTAGTTTACCGTAAAAGAATAAATAGATTATACGCACGCCTATCTCTTCCTCGCTATTTGATCGCTTGCCATGCGGAGACACTGGCATTAAGTAGCTCAAACAGATTTCCAGTTTTCAGGCTCTTTTCAAACTCCATTACTCTCTCCCACATAAACTTTATCTACGTCATGGTTGCTGCTACTGCTGCCACAGTGGCATCTTAAGAAATGTATTTCATGCCTAGCCTCAAAATAAAGAGATGATACAACAAAATGCTGCTGGCGCTAGAAGCAATTTGAATCCACTGATGGAAAATATAGCCCTGGCAGGCACAGTAATATAGTCCTGCTAGGATGGTTTTTTTAAAACTTTACAAGAGTTCTCATGCCACATTTTTAACACACACACACTAATAATAAATCAGTAATTTTGCCTGCATGCACACTGCCATCAGGGTGGATTGTAAATGTTTTATGGTTTTATACTGATTTGTTTTCTTTGCTGTGCTTTATAATGTTATTTTGTTCACTGCTATATATATAGCGCTTTATATTACTATGTAAAAAAAGAAGTAAATAATTATTGTGCTCTCATTACAGACAAAATTGTGGCTAGAAACAGAAGGTGTGGCACCATTTGCTAACCAGTGGACCAAGGTGAGGGTATGGGCAGCAGGCACCATGATGGACAGACCTTGGGTTATTGTCCTAGAGACCTTGCAGACAACCATGGGAGGGTGGAGAAACAAACCATCAAGCAGGAGTGGACTTTAAAAAAAAAAAAAAAGTAGAATTTGACAGTTTAACTGCCAGAAAAGGCCTGGCTAGAGAAGTTAGGAGTTTGTTAGGCAAGAGAAACTGGTTTAATTTCCTGAGGGAAAGGAAGAGATACTAGAAAGGGGCTAGAGGCATTTTACAGGCAGGGTAAAACAGATTCTAGGAGGAATTGGATTTATTAGAAACAGACTTATGGATGAAAGTTATAAGTAAAGTTCTTAATTACATCTGTAAAAGAAGTTTTGATTGAAGTACTGTGCATTTACTAGAGAAACCACAAAGCTTTATCTCACACTGAATGCTTGTTAATAAAATTCTAGTCTTTTCCCTATCGTGCCTCATCTTTAATTTATTCCCAGTTCAAGAAATAAGTGGTCACAGGACCTCCACAACAACAGTAAGAGTCCTTGTTTGCTGAATTATAGTATTATACACACTCTGCCACAAACATAGAACCTCTGGATTCATAGTTGTTTCTGACAGGGCAAGTCTAAGTTTAATTCACCTACACTACTTTGCTCCCATCTTTTCTGAGGGAGTTTGCCACAGACAGTTTTGCTCCCTCCCCACCCCCACCCCCATGCATTCACTGAGCACACTCATTCTGGGAATAGTTTTCCTTCCTAAAAAGATGAATTGGCTGAGGAAGAGTCCTCCAGAGTTCCAGGCAGGATCTGATCTAGCAACAGCACCATCCTTCGGGTATGGGATAAAGCACTCAATGGTTGGTTCAATATCTTTGCTTCCTTCACATTTGGATATACACCACTCAGTGGTGACGTGCATATTTCAAAGAGCAATCACAGATTAAACACTACAGAGTGCTTTTGTTTCTGACATGATCATGAACACAATATTCCTCAGCAAAGGCAGTTCACACCACCAACTGTGAGACATCAAGTACCAAGTACTTGAAGGATAAGTTGTCAAGCAAGGCACAAGTGTCAATCAGCCCTATGATTTCCCCAGTCATTTACACAAAGAAAGAAGGTGAGCAAATATTGGCAAAATAGTATAAAATAGATCCATTCTGCTATTAGTACCCCGCAATCCTGTGCATATTAACTCTGAAGTCCCATCATATTTATGGGTATTCCTCTCAGGTAAGTGTGTTTAAGACTGAACCCTGAGAATCTTTCTATATCTTCAAGTGCAGCAGAAGCCAAACCACCTCTTATCTTAAAAATGAAGGCTGTGAAAATTTTCTGGAGATCACAATCTCTTTCGTTAAAAGCATTCTCACACTGGCACAATGGAACATAGGAAATTGTCTTACACCAAGTCAGATCATTGGTCCATCTGTTTTGGTGCTGTCTAAATGGACCAGCAGCTGCTCCCCAGGTTTTCAGACATTTCTCCCAGTCCAATCTGGAGTTGTCAGAGACTGACCTGCAACTTTCTTCATGCAAACCAGCTCAGCTCTACTGCTGAGCTACGGCCCTTCCCCTCAAATGCTCAGTCAGAGTACTAGAAACAAACTGATTACTGCTTCCCACTGCAGAGAAGGATAAATTTTCTCCCTACTGCTGCTGAACATAACAAAGCAAGAAAGTACCCCAGGGGTCTATAGAAACGTAGGCTATTATTTCTGTGTAATTTCCATTTAATATATAGCTAACTTTAATGCGCTACAATGCTACTGTTCTGCCAGCCTAATCACCCCAGCATTCCGGGTGGGGGAGGAGATTATTCATGTTATGGTTTGAGGGCACCCCGACTATTTTGATTTCCAATTGTTCC
The DNA here is from genome assembly GCF_964106645.2 of Podarcis pityusensis. Classification (NCBI taxonomy): domain Eukaryota; kingdom Metazoa; phylum Chordata; class Lepidosauria; order Squamata; family Lacertidae; genus Podarcis; species Podarcis pityusensis. The sequence goes on along the minus strand of NC_138028.1, from coordinate 98,358,498 downwards.
CAACCAATTGTTGCTACATCAGAAAAAGGCATCGCAAGCGAGGCATTTTAAAACAAAGAATTAAAATGTAATAAGTGGAAATTAGTTTTCCTGCATCTGGGTTTATTTCTGCGAGCATGTTGTGAGCCACAGGGAACATGTAGCAGGAGCGCCATAGGAGAAGAGCTGTGAGCTTACATAATCAGCTATTAATGGAAACGTAATGCTCGTAGTAGGCAAGCCTGAAGATCTGTGAGCCTGTTCCATCATGGGTATTTGCTCTCTTTAACAGGGGCTTTGCATCCCTACTGAGCAATGACTAATTCATTCCAGGAGTTGGTGGTGTGGTTTAGAAGAGTAGAAGAGCAGTAGAGGCCTTAATGCATTCATGGTTTTGATGTTGACTGCTCTCAATAGGGTTCACAACTCTTGGCCTGAGCTATCTCTAATATAGGGATGGGGACTCCCAAGGTTGCTGGACTATCATATTATGTAGTTTGCTAAAAAAATCTGGGGATCGCAGCTCTGTGAGGGTTAATCATCAGTTCCCAGGATTCTTTTGGGGAAGCCACATGCTTTCAATATGCATTAGATGTGCTTTAAATGTATGTTGTAGCCCTGCAGTTATTTATGCATACTTGTTTGGAAAGTGTTGCAGGTACTCTCTGTGTTCAACTGACAATTGCTCTATATCTTTTAATGGTTTATAGCAGTTAAAAAGAATGGAAGCTGTAGTTTTGCAGTGCCACCACCAGCAGCCTTTTTTCTGTCTCATTGACAAGGATGGCTTCAGATTCTAAGCCTACATGGTGCGGGGTGGTTTCTCATGGCTGCCTCATTCAGGAGAGAGAGAGACAGACGGACGGACAGACAGAGATGAAAAGGATGGTGTGGAGCTTGGGAGTTTGGCAGGAAACCACAAAGTGTACATTTCCCTTGCCTGTTAGCTTCAACCCTTCCCCTGCTGACTGGAGGCATGCAAAATTTCTTATACCCAACACTATGCACACTTCTGGTTTTTTAAAAAATAGTTTCTGTTGATTTTAACTGTGTTTTGTTTTACGATGTATTTACTTTCTCCTATTCCCTGGTGGGCTCATCTTCCAGCATCATAACTTTTATATGTCTGGTGCTGTGGGTTAAACCACAGAGCCAAGGGCTTGCCGATCAGAAGGTCGGTGGTTTGAATCCTCACGACAGGGTGAGCTCCCATTGCTCGGTCCCTGCTCCTGCCAACCTAGCAGTTCGAAAGCATGTCAGAATGCAAGTAGATAAATAGGTACCACTCCAGCGGGAAGGTAAATGGTGTTTCTGTGCGCTGCTCTGGTTCGCCAGAAGCGGCTTAGTCATGCTGGCCACATGACCGGAAGCTGTACGCCGGCTCCCTCGGCCAATAAAGCGAGATGAGTGCTGCAACCCCAGAGTCAGCCACAACTGGACCTAATGGTCAGGGGTCCCTTTACCGTTACCTAAGGACCTAACAGAAGCAGAAGACATCAAGAAGAGGTGGCAAGAATACACAGAGGAATTATACCAGAAAGATATGGATGTCTCGTACACCCCAGGTAGTGTGGTTGCTGACCTTGAGCCAGACATCCTGGAGAGTGAAGTCAGGTGGGCCTTAGAAAGCACTGGTAATAACAAGGCCAGTGGAAGTGATAATATTCCAGCTGAACTATTTAAATTTTTTAAAGATGATGCTGTTAAGGTGCTACACTCAATATGCCAGCATGTTTGGAAAACTCAGCAGTGGCCAGAGAATTGGAGAAGATCAGTCTACATCCCAATCCCAAAGAATGGCAGTGCCAAAGAATGCTCCAACTACCGCACAATTGCACTCATTTCACATGCTAGCAAGGTTATGCTTAAAATTCTACAAGGCAGGCTTAAGCAGTATGTGGACCGAGAACTCCCAGAAGTGCAAGCTGGATTTCAAAGGGACAGAGGAACCAGAGGCCAAATTGCAAACATGCGCTGGATTATGGAGAAAGCTAGAGAGTTCCAGAAAGACATCTACTTCTGCTTCATTGACTATGCAAAAGCCTTTGACTGTGTCGACCACAGCAAACTATGGCAAGTTCTTAAAGATATGAGAGTGCCTGATCACCTCATCTGTCTCCTGAGAAATCTCTAGGTGGGACAAGAAGCTACAGTTAGAACTGGATATGGAACAACTGATTGGTTCAAAATTGGGAAAGGAGTACGACAAGGCTGTATTTTGTCTCCCTGCTTATTTAACTTATATGCAGAATTCATCATGCGAAAGGCTGGGCTGGATGAATCTCTAGCCGGAATTAAGATTGCCGGAAGAAATATCCACAACCTCAGATATGCAGATGACACAACATTGATGGCAGAAAGTGAGGAGGAATTAAAGAACCTTTTAATGAGGGTGAAAGAGGAGAGCACAAAATATGGTCTGAAGCTCAACATCAAAAAAACTAAGATCATGGCCACTGGTCCCATCACCTCCTGACAAATAGAAGGGGAAGAAATGGAGGCAGAGAGAGATTTTACTTTCTTGGGCTCCATGATCACTGCAGATGGTGACAGCAGTCACGAAATTAAAAGACGCCTCGTTCTTTGGAGAAAAGCAATGACAAACCTAGACAGCATCTTTAAAAGCAGAGACATCACCTTGCCAACAAAGGTCCGTATAGTAAAAGCCATGGTTTTCCCTGTAGTGATGTATGGAAGTGAGAGCTGGACCATAAAGAAGGCTGATCGCCAAAAAATTGATGCTTTTGAATTATGGTGCTGGAGGAGACTCGAGAGTCCTATGGACTGCAAGAAGATCAAACCTATCCATTCTGAAGGAAATCAGCCCTGAGTGCTCACTGGAAGGACAGATCCTGAAGCTGAGGCTCCAATACTTTGGCCACCTCATGAGAAGAGAAGACTCCCTGGAAAAGACCCTGATGTTGGGAAAGATGGAGGGCACAAGGAGAAGGGGATGACAGAGGATGAGATGGTTGGACAGTGTTCTCGAAGCTACCAGCATGAGTTTGACCAAACTGTGAGAGGCAGTGGAAGACAGGAGTGCCTGGTGTGCTCTGGTTCATGGGGTCACAAAGAGTCGGACACGACTAAACGACTAAACAACAAAAACAACAAATTCCCTGATGAGCCAGATGGGTCTACAAATAAAATGTTGATGTCCCAGGACTGTCAAGCAATTCCCAGCCATTTCTAGTAGGGCATTTTCAAGAACTTTCCACTATGTCATTTTACATGATGAGACTAGAATTCAGCCCCACAATTCAGCACACTATTTGTTTAAGTCATTTCTCACATTATGTGAAGAAAGAACTCAGTGTAATTCCTTGAGGCAGCTGTAAAACCGTCTGTAGTTCAATAACTTCTTGGCTGTCGTGGCCAACTCTTTTTATTTCCACGGGCTGTGTTGCAGTTAATTCTGAACTCATCAAGATGTATGATTAGAGCAAATTATTCTTTCAGGGTGCATTACCTTCCAGACTGAGAACATAATGGCAACTAGCCCAACTTGGTTGTAGCTTGCTTCAAACCCACACAGTCTTCTCTTCAACCGCCCACCAAAGATAGTTAGCAAACTGCGGGTCTCTACCATTATCCCTAGTATTTTCCAGAGCATTAATACCATTCAAAATATAGGCCTTTCAGTCCAGAAGCTATTCTCCTTATTCCATATTTATTGATTTCTTTAAACAGCTCCTAGTCTATTAAGAAAAATCTAATACACTGGCAAAACACTATGTTCTGCTGTTATAATTGTTTGGTCAGCAGCTGTTTGAATACTTGGGTAAATAGATTGCCACGTCATTTCAAATTCCCTGCAAGTTGCCATAATTATTTTTATGTCACCTGCATTGCACAGTCTCTTGTTTATTCACTGAAGTTAGAACTGCATAATAATCTCATGATCTCTCTTCAGTGTTATATAAATTAACCATGTACATCACCTCTCTCTCTCTCACATTCTCTCTCTCTCTCTCTCTCTCTCTCTCTCTCTCCCCTCTCTCCTCTCTCCTCTTCTCCCTACCTCATAGAAAGAAAAGGAAGGAAGGGAGGGAGGGAGGGAGGGAGGAAGACTTCCATAATAACTCTTATTTTCTCTCTTTCTCCTAAGCAAAATCTTCTTTGCTAAGCTAATATTATGAGCTCTTCCAGACCAGACTGTCACTGCTGCCAGTGCCACATGGAGTGCAATCGCAAACCAGCAATTCAGGCTGAGCAATTAAAGTTTATTGGAAGACATTGTGCAATAAACCTGCTTCCACAAAAGATAGTCCCTTTTCTGATAAGGAAAGTGACAGGAAAATGCAATGGAAAGTGTGAAATAACACCAGGGCCAGCCCAAGACATTTTGGCACCTGAGGCGAACCAGAAAATGCACACACACAAACCTGGCTAGGAAAGTAGGATTGAATGAAGATCTACATTGGGAACAAGCATGGGAGGAGACCTCCTATTCATTGGCTGCAGAGGTAGCACCGGGGGACAGAGCTGCCAAAGAGGAGGCAGATCTGGCATCCAAGGAGTGTCCTGCTACCATGGTGGCAGCAGGAGCAGGGGCAGGGAATGCATTCCTTGAAGGCTGGGTCTACTGCCCCTGTGGATGCTAAGGTGGTCACCTCACCTTGCCTCATGGGTAGGCCAGTCCTGGATAACACTTGCTTGACACAGTATCATTTAGCCTCGCTGCAAGCAACTCAGGACGAACACTATGTGTCTCATGCAACCCAATAAGTTCTGAAAGCCTAGCACAGCAAAGTCTTGAAGCACTCAGTGTACAGTGGTACCTCGGGTTAAGTACTTAATTTGTTCCCGAGGTTGGTTCTTAACCTGAAACTGTTCTTAACCTGAAGCACCACTTTAGCTAATGGGGCCTCCTGCTGCCGCTGCGCCGCCGAAACACAATTTCTGTTCTCATCCTGAAGCAAAGTTCTTAACTTGAAGCACTATTTCTGGGTTAGCAGAGTCTGTAACCTGAAGCGTATGTAACCTGAAGTGTATGTAACCCAAGGTACCACTGTAATGTTAGTCACCACCATGGCCATGTTAATGACAGCTCTCTTGTTCAACAGGTTATGTGTTGAAAGGTTTGTAATGGACCAGCTGGCCACAGTATCATAAGCAATCCTAGCTTGCAGGAGAAGACTTGTGCATTGATTCCATCTTGCGCCTGCCACCTCTCTGCTTTGCTAACCATTCACATTAACTCTTCCCTCACATATCACTTGTATCCAATCTGTTTTCAATAGCTTTATATAAAGGGTACTTCTAGCCAGCCACGGTTTAACTATGCTCCGTTATTAATTAGGCCCCTGGGCTAATGTGAAAGCTAGTGCCACTTGACAGAAATGCAATAGATGTGAAGCCAATTCTGGGCAGCTGCTTTTGAAAAATGTGGAACAGTTTCCTAGATGGGCTCATTTGGATGCAGCATAGCTGTGAAGGAGCAAGAGCTTTCAGCTAGCTATGCAGCCAGTGCTGAATTTTGTACATTTAAAACTGACCTATACATAAGTACCTCTTAGTGAAGGACTTGTTTCCATGTTGGCAGTTTTCACGGGAGGGAGGGAACTTCTAGATGATACTGCAAAAGATACTAACTACATCTGTTACAATAAAGTCACTCAGCAATTCAATTGGATGGTTCCACCTTTTGGCATTTCTTTATGTCAGTACAATGCTTCTGTTCTGATGCAAGCTCAAGCAAAGAAGGAATGGTCATATAGATGACCACAGATGCAGCAAACTGATTTTGTATGCACTGAAAGAATATTTAAACTGGCCTTTGAGGCTGTTGTAAAACAGTGGGGACACCTCAAAGACCTAGATCAGGAGTGGGGAACCTGAGACCCAAGGGGCCATATAGGCCCTCAGCCAAATTTCATGCCGCCTAACTTCACACAGCTGAGAGGTATTGGGAAGGAGAGTGGGGGAAATCAAGGAAGCCAACATGACTAGAATGATGGAGGAAGGGACGGGGAAGCTCTCTACAAGTGTTCTTCTTCCAACCAGGGCTGTTCCTGGGAAACTAGATACAACATTGTTGTATGGAGAGTGGATAGAGAAAAGTTTTTCTCCCTGTCTCATAACACTATTGTGGACATACAATGAAGCAGAATGATGGGAGATACAGGACTGATAAAAGAAAGCACTACTTCATGCAGTACATAAACTATGAAAGTTGCTCCCTCAGGAGGCAGTGATGGCAACCAACACCCTCCTCCAGATGCTTCTGGATTCCAGCTCCCATCATCCCTAGCCATTGGCCAGGCTCCATGCTGGAGCTGATAGGAGTTGACCTCCAACAACATCTGGAAAGCCACAGATTCTCATCCCTGAGATAGGTAGTTAAATCTGTCCTCTGGGACTGCAGGTAGTAAAATTCCTTCTTGTTAGTAAATACAACTGAGATTTTTAGAGCAGTTCCTGATTTTATGGCACTTGCTCACGAGAACATACCTGCAAGTCTCAGCCAGGATGAAAATTATAACATCAGAAGGATTTATACTGACCCACTCCTTGGACTCTCCTTGTACCTGTGTTGGACTCAAGAGTAAGCACAGTTATAAGTCCTTGTGATGGACTTATTTTACGGACTTACCGTTTTCATCACTGGAGAGCCATCGATAACTCAAAGAGCATTAGGCTTTGCTTCTGGCCATGCAGGCAAACCAGAGTGCACATGAACACCGTCTCTTAGAAACATGCCGTTGTGGCTATAAAGAAAAATATCTGCCTGACAGCAACAATTGTAAGAATGCTTCATGAAACAGAAAAACCTTTTAAGGTTTGTGAATGTGAGAAGTATACAAAAAAAAAAAAAATCTGTTAAGCAGTGACACTTGTGAGTTTTATTGGCTAATCTACTCCCTGGCTCAGGGTTAAGATGAATTGGTTTCCTTTGTACCATTCTTATGGAACACAGCACTTTCCTGTTGTATACATTTTGCTTTTGGCTATTCTTGGGAAAACAATAGCGATCAAGCAGAGACAAAATAAAGTCAGATAAAATTAAAGTACCGCACTGCAGGATATTGGGAGTCATCCAGCAGGTAAAATTGTTAGCCTATAAGAATAGGCTTCAAACTATCACTTTCTGGGGTGGGAAAATCAATTTAAAACAAATATAAGTGAAAGCATAACTACACCTTATAGTTGATACCAGTTGTCTAGATGACATGGCACTTTCATTGTCAGAGACTCTCTTTCATTTTTAGGTGCAGTTTCTATCACTGCCTCATGCCCTTCTCAGATATAAAGATTTATATATATTTCCAGGAAATGCTAAAATCCATGAATTCCTCAGTTAGCAAATGTTTCAGTCATAAAAAGCAATTGCTCTGTACTTGTTAACAAATGATTTCTTCCTGAGCTGTTTTGCAACAGTTTCAATTCACAAGTTGAAACCCAAGTTTTGAAGCCCAAAAATGGAGAGGGAGGCCCCAGGCAAAGAGGACTGACAACTTGAGATGGTGGAATATGCAGAGCTCGCAGGCTTAACATATAGAATAAGAGAGCAAGAAGAACACACATTCAAAGAAGAGCGGAAAATATTTAGTGAGTATATGGAAAATAACTGTACACAACTGAAAATGCTGGCAGCATTAAGATAAAATCAACAGTGTAATTAATGTTCGAGTGATGTAAAAGTGGAGAACTGATTAATATGGTCAGAGTAAAATATGCAGGAATGAAAGATTAATAAAATGAACCAAGGAAAGAGAAGGAGGGAAGTCGTTGGATATTTAACAGTATGTAAAATGTTTATTTTAAGATGTAAAAATAAAAACTTAATAAAAATTATTTAATAAAAGAGGGGGGAAAGAAACCCAAGTTTTGCTGCAATCCTACAATAAGAAGGCTACATTCCTGTGCATATTTACTGGGGAACAAGTACCATTCCAACTTAATTCCAAGTAAACATAGAGGCATACAGCAAGATGTATACAGGGTAGTACCTACAGGGTGACCTGTAGGCTTCCCAGGGCTATGCATATTAGGGGAAAGAAGGATCAAATAGCTTGCTGCTGATAACAGTTGACTGAGCACTGACTTTCCCACCATCTTTGATGCTGATCTCATTATGCACATAAGAGGATTAAAAATGTCCTACATTGAGATACATGAATGGTGAGGATTGGAAGAGAAGGATCAGTGAGTTGCAAAGTAGGATAGCTGCTGGGCAATGTAGTTCAATCAAGTTATGGTATGGTTGAAGTGACAAACGTTACATTCCTATGCATATTTACTTAGAAATCAGCTTCACTCTGTTCAGTGAGTGTTACTAGGATGAGCCCCAAAACATTTGAAGACCGGCCATATCAGATTGGGATAAGGGAAGGCTGTTTCAACAGTTAACATAGCCTGTTCTGACATTTAATGATATTGGAAGCGCCATAGCTCAGCAGGAGAACAGTTGATTTGCATGCAGAAATTTCCAGGTTCAATTCCTGGTAATTCCAGGTAGGGCAGGGAGAGACCTCTGTCAGAAACCTGAAGCTTCTCTGTTAGTCAGTGCAGACAATGCTAAGTTAGATAGACCAGTAGTCTTGACTTTCTAATGCATATTTCACTGCTCCTGTGACCATAGGTAAAGCTAAAGGGACCCCTGACCATTAGGTCCAGTCGTGACCGACTCTGGGGTTGCGGCGCTCATCTCGCTTTATTGGCCGAGGGATCTTCCGGGTCATGTGGCCAGCATGACTAAGCCGCTTCTGGCAAACCAGAGCAGCGCATGGAAACGCCGTTTACCTTCCCGCTGGAGCGGTACCTATTTATCTACTTGTACTTTGATGTGCTTTCGAACTGCTAGGTTGGCAGGAGCAGGGACCGAACAAAGGGAGCTCACCCCGTTGCAGGGATTCGAACTGCCGACCTTCTGATCAGCAAGTCCTAGGCTCTGTGGTTTAACCCACTGCGCCACCCACGTCCTGTGACCATAGCCTGGGTTAAACTGGACACTGGTGAAAAGCTCCAGGGGTCAGAAGGTCTCCTCACCAGCCTCACTCAGCTGCATTGACACTCTCCACCTTTCCATCCAGGCCCCTGGATGGCTATTTTAGTAGCAGATGGCTATGCCACCTTTGAATGTATTTTAGGAGAAGGCTGCCCTGGCTCTCAGTCACTGAAAAACGTCTACTCGGATGTCATTCCCCCCCCCAAAAAAAAGCTTTAATGCTCAAATCAGTGCAATACAGATGCAAAACGCAATTCAAAGACACAGCAGGCAATACACATATCTACTCAAAGGCACAGTTACACTTCTTTCTCTACTTTCTCCCCAGTCTCTCCCCACCTCTCTTTCCCTCTCAACCCCACATTGTCTACAAGAAATGTCTCAAACTGACTGTAATTGATTTGTATGAAGGATGCTATGATTTAAAAACAGAGACACTGAATGCACTTTTGTTACTTATGAAAAATCTTTCAACAGAAACATAATTTTAAAAAAATTAAAGGCACCACAGGTGATCCCTCCTTTCCACAGGGACTTCTGCAGCTAGAAGGACGCTCAGTAATTAGAGCGGATAGAACCGCCGAATCCGGGAAGAGCAGAGGAGGAGGAATTTGCGTTTATATAAATAACAACTGGAGCTCGGACATCAAACAAATGGACACGCATTGCTCTCCTGACTTGGAGTACCTAGTGGTGAAGTGCCGCCCTTTTTATTTGCCACGTGAGTTTAATGTTGTTATAATAACAGCGGTGTATATACCTCCCGATGCAAACACTACTACAGCTATGGGCCACCTGCTAACTGCTATTAGCAGACAGCAGCGGGCCCACCCAGATGGAGCATTTGTGGTTGCTGGTGATTTTAACCGAGCCGATTTAAGGACTGTGCTCCCTAAGTTCCACCAGTATGTTGATTGTCCCACTAGGGGGGGAAATACCCTGGACCGAGTATATAGTAACATCATGCATGGATACAAGACCAAGCCCTTGCCCAATTTGGGGCAGTCAGACCACATATCTTTACTTATGATACCATCATATAGACCTCTCGTACGCAGAATTAGACCATCAACTAGAGAGATACGAGTGTGGCCAGTAGGTGCATCTGAGCAACTTCAAGATTGCTTTCGGAGCACCGAGTGGTCGCTTTTTGTGGAGAATAATGTGGACACATATGCTTCAACAGTACTGTTCTACGTTAAAAGCTGCATTGATGTTGTCACTACCACCAAACAAATACGGGTGTTCCCTAACAACAAGCCCTGGCTAAACAGGGATGTGTATCTTCTGTTAAAGGCAAGAAATGCTGCTTTTCACTCTGGTGATGCGCAACAGTATAGAGAAGCCAGAGCCAAATTGAAAAAGGGCATTAGGAACGCCAAAGCTATGTACTGCCGGAGGATCGAAAAACATTTTGAGAGCTCCGACCCTCGTCGAGTATGGCAAGGCCTGCGACAAATTACAGGGCAAAATATTAAAAACGAACTGGCTAGCAGCAGTGCGCACCTGGCTGATCAACTGAATCAATTTTTTAGTCGCTTTGAGGTGGGAACTGGAACTACCGTCACTACAGCATTGGCTACCAGCACATCATCAGAAACTACTACTGATAGACAACCATTTTTATTACAGACCTGTGACGTACAACGTGCCTTTCGGAGCATTAACATTAGGAAGGCAGCTGGACCGGATGGAATCATGGGACGGGCTATTAGGGACTGCGCTGCAGAATTAGCTGGTGTGTTTACGGACATTTTTAACCTATCCCTGTTGCAGGGTTCTGTCCCTACCTGCCTGAAGACATCGATTATAGTGCCAGTCCCCAAGCAGTCAGTGGTGGTATCTCTCAATGACTATAGACCAATAGCCCTAACATCTGTCGTTATGAAATGTTTTGAGAGATTGGTGCTAGATCATATTAAGGCTGGTCTTCCATCCACTCTAGACCCGTTCCAGTTTGCATACAGAAGAAATAGGTCTACTGATGATGCTATTTCCATCGCTGTCCATACTGTACTGAGTCATCTAGAACGACAGGGAACCTACGCAAGGCTGTTGTTTGTGGACTACAGTTCTGCCTTCAATACAATTCTGCCAGACAGGTTATTTCTTAAAATGACCAATTTGGGTATACATCAGAAGATCTGTCTGTGGGTAAGGAATTTCCTGACTGATAGGCCGCAGACAGTGAGAATGGGCCCTTACTATTCTTCTACTCTAGTATTAAGCACAGGAGCCCCTCAGGGATGTGTGCTAAGTCCCTTTCTCTATTCCCTGTACACATTTGATTGCACCCCACTGTATAAGTCCAACACAATCATCAAATTTGCGGATGATACAACAGTGGTGGGGCTCATTAGTGAGAACGATGAGACTGCTTATAGGAAAGAAGTACAGGGGTTAATTCAATGGTGTAAAGAAAACAATCTTATGCTTAACACCAAAAAAACCAAAGAACTCATAATTGACTTTAGGAGAAAGAAAAGTGTATTTTTACCATTGCACATAAATGGCGAGGAGGTGGAGAGGGTTGGTAGTTTTAAATACCTGGGCATTTACATCTCTGAGGACCTCTCATGGACTGCAAATATTAATATGGTTGTGAGGAAGGTGCAGGGGAGGTTGTATTTCCTGAGAATGCTCAGGGGACTGAATCTATCTCAGCACCTACTTCTGTCCTATTATCACAGTACCATCGAGAGTGTCTTAACCTATAGTATATTATCGTGGTATGGGAGCAGCTCTGAAACGGATAAAAAAGCTTTACAGAGAATAATTAAAATTGCCCAGAATGTTATTGGGCTCCAACTACCAACCCTGGATGAGATCTTCACGTCTCGCACCTTGAAGAAGTCACACAATATCCTGAGAGATCCCACCCATCCTGCTCACAACTTCTTTGAACTGTTGCCTTCGGGCAGAAGATATAGGACAATGAAAACACGAACCACACGCCTTCTGAATAGTTTCTATCCAAGAGCTCTGATTGCACTAAATAATGATCTCAGGGCCAGTTGCAAGAAATAGCAAGTAGGGAGTAGGAAGGAATGAGACAGGTTTTTAGGTTATGTTATGCTTTTAATAGGTTATGTTACATTCTGGAGTATGATATGTTTTTATAGATTATGTCTGAATAGGATGAGAGTGTTGGAGATACGTGCAAATGTGTATGTGAACCCGGTCTTTGGGTGGGTGTTTGATTTTCGTTGTTGTGTATACTGTGTATATACGGACAATGACAATAAATTTATCTTAATCTTAATCTTAATCTTAATGAAGCTACTCAAGCAAAGATGTTGATCCAAAACTGATACACACACCCCTTGCAATCCCATTATAAAGGAATGGACTGAGCACAACTGAGCATGGCAAGTGGTTGTGTTAGATGGCAAGCAGTCTAACACTCCACCAGGGAGGAGGCTGAACCTGCTCCATCTGTTCATGCCTCCATCAGAGTCTCTAGGACCTAGGCGATGGGGAAGGTGTCACTGCTTCCTGCAAAACACACAGGGCAGACTGGACATCTGCCTCCTGGGCTATCGGAGCAATGGTTAAAATTCCCATAATCCCCCAAACGTTATCAGAACAAAGATCGACATTTAACATCACACAATTGCCACAACAAGGTGGACAAATAACCCATTTTAGTTGCAGACCATTAACCATAGCCTCCAATTAGTGCATAGGCAGATGGGATCTGGTAATCAAACAAGAGGAAGAACATGCAAGCATGTGACTAGGAATGCCAACAGCCAGACATACCTCTGCAGGGAGGAAATTCCACAGCAAATGCCCTCTCCCAGGCAAATTTGACCAAGGACTTAGAACATTGGTTTCCCAGATGAAATAGTCTAGTCCCCACTGTATAAGTGAACATAAGAAATTTGATAGAAGCAGAGGAAAAACATATGCAAAGTCCACATGTTAAGAAAAGTTTGCTTGCTACCCATTCAGGACAGCTATGTCCCACTTATTAATTATAGAGATGTCCCACTTATTAATTATAGAGATGTTACACATAAGCTATTCTATTAATTCATTGATTTAGAAGTAGTACACAATGCACAGCTTGGCTCAAAGATACAGCGATGGTTACATAAAACACTTGTTCAATTACTCTGGCTGCTTATTTTCCTTGAAGGTTCCCCATTGTTGTTGCCTGTAAGAAACCTCCTCTTCTCCAGGCTTAACTGGGATCTAGTTGTGCAATCACTCAACTGGACAGCTCCCTCATACAATGCAACCTAACAAAAGGTACCTCCTGGTGCCAGAAGTTGTTTGCTTCAGGAAAACAGCATTTTCCTTTCATACGTTTTAAAGCATTTTATATGACTTTGTGCTAACACTGTGCCATGGCACCGCTGTGTAAATGAATAGGCCTAGCCATTTTCCCATCTTCCTTTCTTCCTGACCTATTATGTATTAACCATTTCCTGTTTGCTTTCAGGTAGCCCAGTTCCCAAACCTGTTTGTGTCACAACACATTGTAAATCTGATGAAATCTATGTTAGAAATTTTGTGGTGGTGGGCTCTACTTGAACTCAACTGTATATTAGCACAACAGAGCCCCCACCCCACCCCACTGCAAACTACCAGAAAATTGTGTCTGAGTGTGTATGGAGGATAAAATAACTTTGAAAAATAGGCTGAAGTGAAGTTTAAAATGGCCACAAAATTTATTGGTTACAGAAAGTTTGGTATGCCCAACAGAAAGTCATCTGGCAGCCCAGTGTCTGGCTGACACCACCTTCCCAGCACGAATGCTGGGATAAATTTGATGGAAGTTCCATGAACCTCAGCCCCATCATGCCACAAATAACTAACATGGGCTTATTATTATGCAATTTGGGAGTGTGGCAGCCTTGCCAGTAACCCTCCCCCCCAAAAAGTGGTGGCTGAGGTCTAGAAGTGGTACCCCAATATGCCTTATCTGAACAAACTAGAGAACAAGCTGCCATCCAATCTCATTTTCCCCTGCTATGGACCTGGCCCAGTGTCTCCACAGCCTGACAGGATAAGTTGTGACAAAATAAGGTACAGTGGTACCTCGGGTTAAGAACTTAATTCGTTCTGGAGGTCCGTTCTTAACCTGAAACTGTTCTTAACCTGAAGCACACTTTAGCTAATGGGGCCTCCCGCTGCCGCCGCTGCGCAATTTCTGTACTCATCCTGAAGCAAAGTTCTTTACTCGAGGTACTATTTCTGGGTTAGCGGAGTCTGTAACCTGAAGCGTCTGTAACCCGAGGTACCACTGTAGAATGTAAGCAATGTTACTATGAGGAAGTGGGGAAACCCCACAAAGCTAAGCCCAGTTACTCAAGTAAACTTGAGTAAGTTTTCTTCTCAGGCCCCAACAGGTGCCATCTGCAGTTTTAAACAGGCATCAGATTATCCCCTTCAACCAGTGATAAAATATTCTTTTCAATTATAATAACAGTGAAAGTGCAGTAGACATCTGCATTGCATGCTCCAATATCCTGTCTTAAGCAATGTACAAAATAAATGTGTGCATCACCTATTCAAGGGATATATGAATATCGGTCCAAGCAACAGGAAAATGAGTTCTTACTTGCCAGTTATGACAGATGGCTAACAGGAAAAATGACCTCATTTGCCTTTCTGACAGTAAAATGACATCAAAGTTATTTTGATATATCTGTAAGATTACAATCAGCATAATTGAATTTCTACTGTTATTTTTATTAATAAAAATCCATTTTACAGCTATGATAGACTGACATGAGTACAATTGGCCATAATTTTATGCATATTTGATTTTTTAAAGATTCAGAGACTGCATTAAAAAAAATACTTTTGATGTATTTGCTATTGTCAAGACTAATTAAAATGTGGTGAAGCTGATGATTAAGTGTGAATTTGATGTTGAAATTTGACAAGCTAGAGCAGGTGTTGCCAACATGGTTACCTCCAGATATTGCTAGACTCCAGCTCCCATTGACCATGATGGTGGGACAATCCAACAAAATTCGGAAGGCACCATATTCATTATATCTCAAGAATTTCTTGATCTGTGTCCAAGCTTCACCGTTTACCAAAGTTTATACTTTACCCAGGCCAGCATTTTCAGTGAAAGGCAACTCATACGCAGCAGTTAAAAACTGTTCACAAATGATGCATAACATCTTCCGATGACCAACAGGGAAAACCTGGAACTGATCCACTGTTAGAGATTAGGGCTGTGCCCAAGCCAAATCAAGCTTATTCAGAGGAATTTGGGCATCGGCCAAGTGAAGCTGAGACAGCCACATATTGTCATGGGTCATATTGATGGCCCAGAGCTGTCAAGGAACAGGATATCAGGAAAGAAGGAGAGGCAAGCATTGCATAGAAAAATCATGTAAAAAGGCCAAGACCTACCTGACTGCGTCTTTCCAGGGGAAGGTAAGAGCCCTATGACTCTCCTTCCAGCCAAATGCCCCATCCTTAAAGCAGCAACCCACAGGACTGATGCCTCCATGCATCATCTGTTGCATGGAGGCATCAATCCTGTGGGTTGCAGAGTGCTTCTTCCCAAATGGCTTTCCTACAGGAAAGCTGCCTGCGACACAGTATTCCACAGGTGCTTCCACTTAACAGCTGCTCAGAAGAGGCATAGAATCAGCACGGTGCAAGGTACTCCTTTGCAAGTTGCTTCCCAGCTGAGAAGCTGCTTGCAAAGGAGAACACCATGGTCGTGAATCCTCTGCTCTTGGTTTCATTTGGGTTTTTAAAAACCTTAACATTAGCCCATCTCCTGGAACTAATTCAGGACTAACAGCTGGTTCCCAGGTTGGCCCTGGATCACTTGATTCTTCTGTGCTTGATTTATTCCTCCCCGTTTAATGACTGCAAACTGAATGCATCAACTGAACAGCATTAGCCCCATTCATGCCTTTGATGGGTATACACTATAAACTTGTTGGGAGTAAGTGTGACTTAAGGGAAGATGCCTAACACCGACTCATGTTCATACATTTGAAGATACAAACATAGTTTATGTGCATATGCTCTTCTGTGTGATTGGGAATCTGAAAAGTAGGTATCCTGATTGTATGGAGGGAACTGTAAATACACAAGTTAACACCTTCAAAATTACCTAGGTTAGGGATGGGGCTTGCAACCAGGAACCTCTTCATTCCCATTATCCCAATTCAGATGGATATCTGAAAAAGGCTTATATGCCTGTGAGCCTACAGTAAAATGAAAGTTCTCTTGGATATAGAGCTGCAAAGACTCCATCACAGACAAAAGACATTAATGGATGTTGCAGTCCCCAAGTGATGAAAACATGCACATGTGAGTTTCACAGGCTTTGAGGATCAACTCTAGAAATCAAGATGGAACTAGCCATATATCCAGTAATTTTTGACATCTCTAATCAAATGACTGTGGCACAACCATCTTTGAAATAATGGTCCACTTGAGACTGGAAGGATGTTTGCCCTTAACACAGCTGATCCTCAGTACCCATAGAAACCAAATAATTGCTGCAGCATCTTGGGATTTCTTCAGAATCAGACACAAATTAAAAGACACATTGCCCTCAATTATTCTGCTTCACATTATTTTCTACTCCTCCTGTCTTTGTCAGCTACGTAAGAAAGGCATATTCAAAATGTGTGAATGACAAATTTCTTAAAGAGTGTGCCCTGCAGGGAGAAAAAATCTTAATTTCTGGATTCAATGTATGATTTCTGTCATAGCAAAACAAGAGCTAATTTAGCAAACTCCAACATAAAGGGAGGGAATTAAAATATGTTAGCTGGAAGCCAGTCAAAGATGATACCAGGGTGCCACCAGAAGACACAGTGTTTGGCTCTCACAGTAGCATGTCAGCTATTCAATTCATTGCAAGCCATTCATCCTGTGAAAGTCTGCTTAATCATTTTTTTGAAGCTTTACTTTATTTTTCTCCTCTGCTTTGATGTGCCATGCAAACGTCTGTTGGAATGATCTTAACAGTGGCCCTTGCTATGTTTGTAAGGGTAGTGCTTCCTGAGAGCTCAGAAGAGCATCAGTAGTTAGGTCTGCATATTGGAGGTGAGGTGGGGAGAGGGTTGAAAGCTGCAAAGCTTTTGCTCTCTCCCAGGATTCAGTTGGTTAAGCCAGAACAGATTGACAACAAGAGATGAGCATTTAAATGATTGCCACAGCCAAATCATGGATTGTGTTAGTAGCCTGACTGAAGCTCAAAGAGCCCCCTTGGTTGCAGCCAGCTGACAAAGCTGTAGAATTAGCTCTCTGTAGCCAACTCAATGGTTTCTATTCAAACACCTTTTCCACTGTCTGCCTCCCTCTACTCTTGCCAAGTCCCTCAGCCATCAAGTACATGAACGGATTTGGCTAGGACTGAATTAACAGGTTCCAAATAAGCAGTCATGGTTAGACTAATGACTGGGGGAAATGACAGCTCTCCACCCTTACCAGTATGTGTTTACATGTGAAACCTCTACTAGCAGATCGCATAAAGTCTTTTACCAAAAAGCAGTGATGTCGTTTTTGTCAAGAAAACTCTATTTAGCATTAGGATTACATTTAATTAACAGCTAATGCTCAGATCGTGTGGTAGCGAAGATCAGCTTTAACGGTTTGTGGGAGGAGCACATTATCTCAACTCTTTTCAGTTCAAATCCATATGGGCCATCCTGCTCAACCCTCACCCCAGAAAGTATGACTCTATTAGTTATTATGGATGACTGGCAGTTTTGAGTCTCCCATTTAATTGAGTCACCTAGAAAATTCAATCCATAGGCACAAATGGGGTTGTATCCAGTGGGTCTCCTGGTTTTTGCCAATTCCCCCTTCTGCAATGCACATGAGTCTCTGGAAAGCTGCTCTTGACTGGTAGGGCACACCATGGCACAGTGTGGGATACGGCAACAAGGACTGCAAAAGGCAAGAGGAGACAATCTAGTGTGAGTTGTGAGGTTTCTTCATACATTGACAGCTGGGACAGCTCAGTCAATAGATCATGAGGCTTTTAATTTCAGGGTTGAGGGCTTGAGCCCTGCATTGGGCAAAAGATTCCTGTATTGGGTTTGACTGGACTAGATGATCCTGGTCCCTTGCAACTTGTATGATTCTATGATTCCATGCAAGTTCTCATCTGCAGCCTTGCAGTTTTGTAACATGCAGTTGCATAAACCTATGACTCATAGGTTCCAATAGAATTGTTTTCCTATTGGACCCCTGAGTTAGAAAGCTATGTGTTGTATAATGCAAGCATTTCCTATACCAACATGTCTTACACTATAATGTACCACATGTACAGCTTGTGGACTTACTATAGGCATCTGGTTGGCCACTGCAGAAAAACAGAATACAGGACTAGATAAGCCCTGGTCTAATCTAGTACGGCTCTTATTATTTCCTCACATCAATCCCTTTTCCTAGAAAGGATTAGCTTGGACAGCAGGAAGCGAGATGGGAAAGCACTTGTAGTGAGCATAGGCCTAATGAGAGGATAGGAAACATTTAAATATGCCTTTAATTATCACAGAATTGTTTAACTCATGAAACACACCCCTTTACACAATGAATAAACATTGAAAATTCGGAATATGCTGTGCAGCAAAATCCATTTTCTTCTGGGCACTTTCCCAAGCAGCCTTCCCCAGTGGTGGACAAGGAAATAAGCTTTCATTTTACATATTTATATAATTTAAAAGCAACTTGCAAGGAATTGTCATGCTAAGTCAGCTCATTAACGAGCTGAAACAACCTCTGCGGGACACCCTT
The DNA here is from genome assembly GCF_964106645.2 of Podarcis pityusensis. Classification (NCBI taxonomy): domain Eukaryota; kingdom Metazoa; phylum Chordata; class Lepidosauria; order Squamata; family Lacertidae; genus Podarcis; species Podarcis pityusensis. The sequence goes on along the minus strand of NC_138028.1, from coordinate 98,339,831 downwards.
TCCTGCCTTTTAAGAATTCCCAGGAGGTTCTCTCTAGTGCGTGTACTTTGGCTTCATTTATATGTCTCTCAAACCCTATGAAACATTGTTCACATGCCAAGATAGATCGGTGTATGTTTGCATGTGTATTATTACCTGAATTTTCATACCGTCTTCAAGCCTGTAGCTTGTGAAAGTAATTAGTAAACTTCAAAATAATGCAGTAGAGACTGTTTAGCTGGTGTATAGTTCTGCAATATCTAATTAGGTTTTGTAAGTTGCATTAATAAAGCCAGCTTGTCAAAAAAAAAAAAAGGTCATCTGTATATGGTGTTTAGAAATGGCTGATGGGGTGGAGGGGAAAAATAAACAGTTTCAGTGAAAAGTACTACATTTAATGAAAATGTTCCACATGGCAGCTTCGAGATGTTTCATAGTAAGCAATTTATAAACAAAGAAGGAAAAGAATGCCATTAAAGGCAGTGGGATGACCAGGTATAAAATTATCCCAGGGCAATTTCATATGTGTAGATCTCACTCATCTCATCATAGCTGAACATGTGATTTGTTTCCATGGAAAATTCTTCCATTCAGTAATGTCAGGTGACATGACTACTCCAGCAGTGCAATTTGATCTCTGATGGCTGTTTTACACATTCAGGTCAACATTTCATGTTTCAATCATATATGAACTCGCCCTCATTCTGATCATAGAATCATAAGTGCTGGATTGCTCACATGCAGAGGGCAGACATGTTGAAAGGAACTCACAGTAGTGCATTTATGCCTGTTCTGAAAGTCACACTACTTCTCCTGCCCCCACCATTGTCATCATTGCATTGAAGATCATGTCTGAAATAGGCAGTCTTGACTGTGTATGAGATCCCCTGCCTGATTTATAATCTGATTGGAACAGATTTGTTTGCCAATTTGGCACATAAAATATAGTAGTGCCAGCACCAAGCTTACTTGTAAGATAAAGGTAAAAGGTAAAGGACCCCTGGATGGTTAAGTCCAGTCAAAGGCGACTATGGGGTGCTCCACTCATCTCACTTTTCAGGCCAAGGGAGCCGGCGTTTGTCCACAGACAGCTTTCCGGGTCATGTGGCCAGCATGACTAAACTGCTTCTGGCACAACGGAACACTGTGATGGAAACCAGAGCGCACCTGGAAACACTGTTTACCTTCCTGCCGCAGTGGTACCTATTTATTTACTTGCGCTGGTATGCTTTTGAACTGCTAGGTTGGCAGAAATTGCGACAGCAATGGGAGCTCACCCTATCACACAGATTCAAACAGCCAACTTTCCGATCGGTAAGCCCAAGAAGCTCAGTGGTTTAGACCACAGTACCACCCACGTCCCCACTTGTAAGATATGAGCATTCCACAAACAGGTATGACTACCTTAAATTGATCCTCCCAGTAGGAGAGCAAAGGGAAATAAGCAGCATTTTTTTTCAAGGAAAACACTTTCTTGCCTAGAATTCCACCAAGGGGAAATTGTGGATACGGCATACTGGATGCCTTAGAAACCCATTGGATAGTTAGAAAAGCTGTGGGTCAGAAGTGCAGCTAGTTCATTGTCAACACAGTCCATAGTAAGAGAGCATGAGTGAAAAGAATGGATAAGTAGAGCTATCATACCATTTAAAAATATTTAATAAGCAACTGAGAGAAAATAAGCTGGAATATAGCTGGGACACCAAAAGATAATGAGGTGAGAAGATCTGGAGCCCTGTGTTCCTTTCAATGAATGCTTGAATGAATCTCTGCTATTTGGTTCTGCTTCTGTGCCTGAACTATATAGATCTTTGTCTATATATAAAGATCTGTGATACAGGAACAGTGTAACAATACAAAGCTCTGAGAAGAGAAGGGGCAAATGCAAGCCAAGGAGCCAACCCAAACAGAAACTCACAGAAATCTGGAGATTTCAAAAAATATCAAAACAGGGTTATATAAGTCAAGGTCCAGGAGAGAGAGGTCTGGATAAAAGCTATCTTATTGTGCATATTACTGGAATGATTATTACCATGATTTAGGATTGTAGTTGTAGAAAAATCCCATCAACCAGGAAGACTATGGAATATGCAGGCCTGTAGGTTTATATAAGGAATGGAGAATTTGTGTCCCTTCAGATGTTGTTGGACTCCAACTCCCATCAACCCAAGCTAGCTATCAGGAATGAAGAGAGTTACAGTCTTAACAACATTCAGAAGGCCACAGGTTACAATGTTTGGAGCAATGATTGAAGAGTACAGAATTATGCATGGGGTGGATGGGCAGATATTTTAATAATACTAGAATCTGGAGTCATCCAATGAAGTTGATTATTGGAATATTCAGGACAGACAAAAGTATTTCTTCATACCAAGCATAGTTATTTAACTATGGAATTTGCTACTACAAGATGCAGTTATGGCCACCAAAGCAGATGGCTTTAAAAGGAGACTGAACAAACCCATGGAGGATAAGGCTATCAATGATTACCTCTGAACACTAGTTGCCAGAGAATATGAGCACAAGAGGGCTCTTGCTCCCATTTGTTCCTTGTGGGCTTCCCAAAGGCATGTGATTGGTCACTGTAGGACCATTCTTCTTCTTCGGCGATCACTCGTAGCCGAGTAAGATTGTCTTCCATCAAAACGGTCTTAACAGTGAGTCCGTAAGTGATTGTGGAGGCGAATTCTGGGTCCACACATCCTTCCATAGTGGGGACATAGGCTTCTGGGCAGGAATTGATCATGGTGAGGGTTTGCCAAACATGCCTTCCTCTTACCATGTTTCTCCCTTTCATCCTGAGTTTGAGCATCTTCAAAGTCCATGACACCTTTAGTAAAGGCTATTCTCCAATTGGAACGCTCACAGGCCAGTGTTTCCCAATTGTCAGGACCAAATCAGACCATAGTCTTTGGTCTGATTCAGCAGGGCTATTTGTGTTTTGTCCCTGGTTTATATGGACTGAGAACAAGGGAAGCAAATGGGAAGATGTGGTCTCTGCTCTGGTGACAAATGCCACAGAATGAGCATTTTGTAAAATAGGAAGGACGGAGGAGAGAAAAGAAAAGTACCATAGCAGGCTTCTTTCTTTCAAATGCTTCATGATATCAAGGCAGATGGCATGAAGTTAGCTATACGTTTTTGCCCCCCAGGCAGGTAAGTGCCAAGAGCTGGCCTTTAAGAATGACAAATGGAGAAGTTGACTGATCTGTGAGGAAGATATCATGTCAAGGGGTGGGACTTTGAGCATTGCCTACTGTCAACCAAAAAGCTCATTAGCGACCATCAGCCAGAATGACTGACATAAGAGCAACAGCCTTAGCCCTCGAGATGCTCATGACTTGGCTGATTTACCAGATACACCTGCTATTGCTTTCCACTTCAAGAACTCTGTTCATATACAGACTGGATGCTCACATGCATTTTTGCAGAACAGTGGATAGGAAGTGGCTTCTTCTGTTCCTATGAGGTGCCCTTCTTGTCACAAGGATGGGGCAGGAGGACATAGGGAATATCTATATAGAGGGAAAGGCAGCAGAAGACAAATAGCCAAGGTGGCAAATGCCACATCATAGCAATCATGGAACAATTAGTTGGCAGCCATTTAAAATCCAGGGTAAGAGGAGTGCGTGCTGTTTAAATGTAATTAAAGGGCACTTAAATTCACAATAGATGACCTACTTGGAGTGTCTCCAACTGAGGCCATGAAATAATTCATGCTTCTTGAAATAAAAGGAAACCCATTGTTTCCTCTGCTGCCATTGTAAAATGCATGCACATGGGAAAGACTGCTCCAGGAGTGTGGGGGATCCAGCATTTTATTAGACAAATTAATGGAACCTTTCCTACCCCATACATCAGGGATGAGGCAGCTCCAGCTCCCTAAACACTGTTGGCCATGGTGTCTGGGGCTGATGGGAGCTGGGAAGAATATCTGGGGAACCAATAGTTCCTGATCCATGTCCTAAAAAAATAATGGATTCATGCTGCATTGGACCAATGGTAATACAGTGACAGAACTAGAAGAAGTGAGAGCTCATACCCCAGTCTCCTGCTCAAAGAGCTACCCGTCCCTTTGTAAACATGCAGAGTTGTCTGAGCAAGTGTGGTGCAGTGGGTAGAGTAATAGGCACCAACTAGCATAGTGGTATGTGCATTTAGCAGGTGGTAGTTATTAAGTATGTTAATTGGCCAGATTGTCAGGGAGGTGTAGGAAGTTATGAGCTTGTTAAGGTTTGGTAAGCACCCTTAAAGGTAAAGGTAAAGGTAAAGGTAAAGGGACCCCTGACCATTAGGTCCAGTCGTGACCGACTCTGGGGTTGTGGCGCTCATCTCGCTTTATTGGCCGAGGGAGCTGGCGTACAGCTAACGGGTCATGTGGCCAGCATGACTAAGGCGCTTCTGGTGAACCAGAGCAGGGCACAGAAACACCATTTACCTTCCCGCCGCAGTGGTACCTATCTACTTGCACTTTGACGTGCTTTCGAACTGCTAGGTGGGCAGGAAAGCACCCTTAGAACCCTTTAAAGAAGGAGGGTGTAGTCCTGAGACCTGCCTTCAGGGCTGTAGGATCTCATGGCATGATTAGGGAGCACCTTTGGGGACAACTTGTTACACCTGCCCAGAATTGTGGGGCTCAGGGAGGGAGTGGAACAGGAAGTTCTCCCTGCTCACCCAAAAGGGTGGGGCTTAAGGAAAGGGGTAGAAAATGGGCTACCCCTGGCCCTTGGCAGGGTTAACTCACCCAGAGTTTGGCTTCTGGTTAATCCCACACCTTTTTTTCACCTATGCAAATCAGTTTGGGGTTTAAATATTTAATTAAATGTGGCCCAGTTCACCCAACCTTTTGCAGCTTGCCTCTTTAGTTCCTTGTGTGGTCACACCACTTATGCAGAAAGTATCTTCCCTTTCTACTATCTCACAGGTACAAATCAAGCAAGTATTATTTGTTTATTGAACGAATGTCTATTCTGCTTTTTGTTTTCCAAAAATAAATCCCGAAGCAGTTTACACTATAAAGCACAACAAAATGCAATTTAAAAACAACCAATGGTCGGGAGAAGCCTGAGGAAACAGTTAAAACCTTCCTCTACTCTAAGCTATTTGGTGGCATGTTATGTGCTGCTTTGATAATTAATATTCCGTTTATTTTTAGCTAATTCTATATACTACCAGTTTTTGTTTTATTAATTGTACGGAGTGCAAAAAATAGTCTATGGATTCATTGTTTCATTGTTTGGGTCATATTGAGAAAAGTAATTAAGAAATTTAACAACAACAACAGTTTAATATTATTTAGTTGATTATGGAAACACCTTAATGCTGGTGTCCCTATTCTCAACAGAGAACAAAATTCCACAAAGGAAAATATCCCAGTCAAATGGGTCCTCACCAAATGGACATTCACAGGTTGAAGTACAGTCTGCAGGGCCCCATTCACAGACCATAGTTATTGAGGGGTATTGGCAATTGTGCAGGGAATGCTAATCCCAAACAATGCTCAGTTCTGGCTATGCTATGCACTTCACCATTTAAAAGCAAAATACCCTAGCAATACTCTAACACACTAAAAAAGACACCCTGGAGCTGAATGTGTGTGCCTACTGCAATTGTTTTATCACAATGCAAACTGAGTAACTCTGCTTATGAAAAGGCCCCTTTTGAAGTAGGTCCAAGAATGAATATACGGTAGTCTCTTCCCAACACAGCATCCATGAGAAGGAATTTTGAAAGGTACTCTACACCAGCCTAATATAGGTAAAGAACACATTGAAGTCCCTCAGTTAAATAAAATGGATCTTGAAAACAAAAGATTGACTGGTCACTTTTTAGGAAAGCCTTATAGAGAACATGTTCTGGATATACCTTTACACACACACACACACACACACACACACATATATATATATTCATATATATATATATATATATATATATATATATATATATATTCATACATTCTGACATGGATGCTGAGGCTGTCATAATTTGCAACTGAAATTATTTAATGCAAGCAGCACCAAGCATCCCTAGGTATAAACTAAGCTCTCTTTTATACCCACTGAAAGAAAGGCTCTTGCAATAATAGCTATAATTTACAGAAAACATTTTTAGTAAATTACCATAGACAATGGCACAATTTCCCACATTCCACGCACTGGCTGCCAACATTAATTTGTTTGTGTTTGAGAAACGTCCTCCTTTCTTGCACTCATTCTTCCCATTCCAGTACTGGCTTGAGAGACCCATCAGCTTGATTGACACCTTCTTTCAAATAGCTGCTACCTGCTTTTTTTATTTTTTAAAAAAACAAGCAAAGGCCAGATGTCCAATTTCCTCTCTCACTGTGCCACTGAAAGCTTTATAAATGCAACTAATTTTTGTAAAGTGTTAAAGCTGCCATACTACTTTGGGCTATTGTAGGAGATCTCCCTTAAGGGAGATATACTAAAGCCAGTTCATATGTCTGATAGTTGTTTATGTGTGGGTGTAGGTGGGTGTGGGTTGAGAGAGGGGGGACTGGCTATACAGTGGTACCTCGGGTTACATATGCTTCAGGTAACATACGCTTCAGGTTACAGACTCCGCTAACACAGAAATATTACCTCGGGTTAAGAACTCTACTTCAGGATGAGAACAGAAATCGTGCTCCGGCGGCACGGCAGCAGCAGGAGGCCCCATTAGCTAAAGTGGTGCTTCAAGTTAAGAACAGTTTCAGGTTAAGAACGGACCTCCAGAACGAATTAAGTACTTAACCTGAGGTACCACTGTATGAGGAAGAGCGGTGGGTGCTGCACTCCCAAAAGCCCCTCAGAAGAAAAATTAGACCCCAGATCATGGTGGTAGGATACTAGGAAGCAGTCTGGGTGAAAGGACCAGCTGAGAGGTGCTAGAAGCAGGGGTTTGAGCAATTAAGGGGAGTCAGGAAAAGCAGTGCCTTCCAGGACAGGTCTGGAGGCTGAGTCTCAGTGTGAGTGCAGACTCAGAGGGGAGTCAGAGGTTGCCCCTAATACCCATCAGCATGACAGCCCCAGTCCTGCTGGCTCTCTTCCCCCCGACATCCCGCTTGAAGAGAGTCCTGCATGTTGTTGAGCAATGGGCCAGACAGGCCTAGAGGAGGAGCTCCCCCCCTCCATGTTCATAGCAGAGGTGGGTCTTCAATCCAGCTCCCTCAAATTCAAATTCAGTTCACTGATCATGCTCATTCTGTGCTTAGACCATTGGTCCAATTTGCAACACTCCTCCAGCCTCAAGAAGAAGAAAAACAAACCCCCACAAGCCTTCTCTGGATCCAAGTCCTCAAATCACCCTTTTTTAGTATGGATTGACCAGCACTTGGGCAGCACAAATTAGCTCCCCTTTAGTATTCCATGCTCCCCTTATCTGCGCATTTAATCCAGTAGCAGCATGCAGGTCTGATCACTCCCTTTGAAAGTTGTGTTCTTCACAAAAGCCTTAGAGAAGATAGTGGAGATCAGAGAGGATGTGCCAAAGAAGCATCTCAAAAGTCCTTTGAAGGAAAAGTCAAATGGTAAATGCTTTCCTGCATGGTAATGAACCTGACTCTTCATATGTGGTATATTCGCCAGGTCGCGCCTTAAATTGTATAATGTCGTTCAGAAACAGAATGATTTGATCAGCCGGTGCTTTCAAGCACTATAAAAAGATTTGCATCATCTATTCATTTTGCACTATTGCTGTTCTTCCTGCCCTTTAGTCACAAGGTGAACCAGTCCTTTAAAAAAAAAAAAAAAAAACAAGGCCACTTCTAGTTCTGAACTTTCTTTGGCTCAGTTCACAAGATCTTACTTACTGATGTCAATAGAATTAGGGCTTATCTCTTAGTAAATAACATGACTGGGTCAGGGAAGAATGAAATCAAAGCAACCCCTGATGAATTAGAGAAAGATATGGAATAAGTGGCTGGCCCCCTTTATTGTGCCTGCTTTTACATCTCATGGTGTTATTATGTCTGTCCTCTTCTTAGGAAGACAACAACAACAACAACAACAACAACAACAACAACAACAACAACAACAGGATTTTGTGGTTATTAACCCACTTTTTCTGTATGCTTTTCTTGTTTTCTTTTTCATTTTTTATGTTGCTGCACACCATCCTGATGTTTTATGAAAGGTTAAGTATACATACGTTCATAAATAAATTCATTTTTAAAACTGTTATCAATAAACTCTATTGATACAAGAGCAGCATACAGAATATAAAATAAACAATCCATACAATACTCTACCGTGTAGCAGTAATAAAACACATTACTCCCCCCCCCCAAAAATAAAGACACTTAAAGCAATGGATCAAATTGATCCGACAACAAACTTAACATCCTTGAAATGCAATCTCTTGTCAACAAATGTTCCTCCCGTGCTTTGACTCCCCACCCCCCAACACATTATCCATAGACTGTAATAATAAAATTTAAGGTCTTATATATATAATAAATGTTCATAAATGTACCAACCAAGCACGTACATAGATCAGCACAGGAAGAACGACCTGAAACAATTTTGACTCCCAAACTGACCAAATGTTTTCTCTGCGAGGGAGGGGGTCAGGGAGCCTTCTCATTGTTACAGGAATTTGGTAATCACCATTTCAAAGTGTGACAGACTACCAGGAAAGGCAATCAGAGAAGGCATTATCAGATAACCTGAGAGACAGGAAAAACAACAACATTCAAATTTCTGTTTTAGACCACCTTTTCTGTGATGTAGGTATGATGTTTGTGGGGGGTGGTCTTGGGTTACACCCCTTCTGTGATGTATGGAGGCGTGGTCTTGAGTTCCAGGGCAGGGAATTTAAATCTATATAAGGGCAGGCACACCTTGGTTCTGGGTCCTCCTCTTTTCCTGCGTGTGTGGGGAGCACCCTGTTGCAACAGATCAATAAAGATCAGACTTACTAGCTGCTTTGCTTCTCAATATTCTCTTGGCTGGCCTCTGTTACTTTCTCCTACCAATAGGGAACCCATGTAAGGACTCTATACGGGCTCTTGGATACCCCATAAGGGGAAAAGGGCAGATTTATTTTGTTTACAACAAGACAAGACACAAGACAAAGTGAAAAAAGCAAAGGAAATGTTGATGACAATGTTATTCTCCAGCTCAAAATAAAGGATTTGGGATCCCCACCTACCCGCACTCCCATGGAGTAAAATAAAGTAGCCACCTTGAGTGCCATTTGGTGGAAAAACAGGATACAAATATAGCATGAAATACAAATTACTGCAGTGGAGATCTCCCCACCACCAACACACACCCCTTCATTGGTGCAGAATGCAAAAAACAAACAAACAAACAAACAAACAAACAAACAAACAAACAAAAAACTTCCTTTCAGCTTTCTTTGGCTAAAATTAAGGTCTACAACATATAGAGAGATGGGCACCTATTTAGGGTGAGCAGCACCAAGGCAACAATTCAGTCAAATCTTATAGGTGGTCTTCTCCCAAAGGCCAGGTTTTGCTCAAGTCTTGCAGATGTGACTTGATCACTACAGCTAACGTGCCATCTGATTCCTGGCAAGACAAGCAAAGACAAAGGAGTCTTCCAGCCATGATCCTCATCCTACAGATGCACCTCTTAGAGCCTGCTGCAGGACTACTTGTGTTTAGCACCAACTGCGCACCACTGGGCTAAATCAACAGCTCTTTTCTTAGGGCTGACATGGGCTACCTTTTTCATACCAGGGACTCAGCGACATTGGCAAAGGAAAAAAGCGCTTTATACGCCTTGTTTATGCATTCTAACATGGTGATACCAGATGGTGCTGTGGAGTTCCGTTTTTGCCAAGCCAATTTCTCAGACAAAGTTTAAAACGTGTTTAACTGAAACACTTCTTTGATGTGTCCAGATCCAGCCCAGTGTTCAAGTTACTTAGGTCTCATCCTACGTGTTGCTTTGCCTGCATGATATTTGGCAAAATTGGCCTCTTTGTTTTAGTGAGACTAGTAAAAGAATGAGCCAGCAAACATTAGGCCTTTTAAGACCCATTAAATGCAATGGCAGATATTTAAGCAAGTGCTTGTTGTGGGAATGAAGGACTCAGACCATTGATCCATTGACACTGACTGGCAGCAGCTCTCCAAGGTTTCAGGCAGGGAGTCTCTCCCAACCCTACTTGGAGACGCTGGGCATTGAATCTGGAACCCCCCACATCAAAGCAGATGCTCTACCACAGAATTATGCCCCTTCCCCTAATCTCTTCTGTTGGAATCAGTGGCACTTTAAGGTGCTTTCTTTTATCCAATAATTCTGCCCATAACTCACCAGATACAACAGCTTAATGAGTTTGCACATCACAGCCAGAGAAGCTGATAGTATAAATAATTTGTTAATGAAAGGATTAATTAATGCATAAATTTCATGAAAGGCAATAGCCTTGTGGCACTCAGTTCATTCAGTCAGAATCCATTAATTTGCATCACAGGGTGGGGGGAACCCCTTAATAATGAGTATAATTAGGTAGCTAGGGGCACAGCAAAACCTAAGCCACATTGCCACTCACTCATAGCCAGTGTGGTGTAGTGGTTAAGAGCGGTAGTCTTGTAATCTGGGGAACCGGGTTCGCGTCTCCGCTCCTCCACATGCAGCTGCTGGGTGACCTTGGGCCAGTCAGACTTCTTTGAAGTCTTTCAGCCCCACTCACCTCACAGAGTGTTTGTTGTGGGGGAGGAAGGGAAAGGAGAATGTTAGCCACTTTGAGACTCCTTAAAGGGAGTGAAAGGCAGGATATCAAATCCAAACTCCTCTTCTTCTTCTTCTTCTCTTCTTCACTCACTCCCAGCCCAGTTAGAAATCATGAGCAACAATGGGTCGTAACCAGACATCGTGCTGAGGGGGGACTAGATTGACTTTTTCAGAAGATCATGGATCTTAAAAAGGAACTGCGTGAAAGCTCAAACATCAATGTTTCTAACCTTGCCTATGAATACAGATAGATTAAGAGAGCAATAGATCATCAAAAAGTGCAAGGAAGCTTTAATTCGAAAAGCAGCCATCCTTAGGACTCAAGGTAAGGCAATACAGCAATCAAGAAGAGTTTGGAGGCAACCATAGGAAGCAGTCGCTCTTCCCTTTCCTTCTGTATAGTTCTTTTCTTTGAGAGAACACACTGCTTTTCTGCCAGAAATTTTCAATGGCAGGTTTCATCCTTTCAGCTGTGAGCTCGGTTGGGATGTGATTGTTCGCTCAGGAAAGTGCTGTTATTATAGACTATCGGGATAACAGAATCTCAGTAATAATTCACTATTATTTGGAAAAAGTGACAGTTTTAGAGATTTACATTTTGTTTCCTGAAGTGAGATGGGCATGGTATAGAATAAACCCATAAAGGAAGAAAAATAAGATATCTCAGCTTGTTATGCTCACGGTGGGGGCTGGCTGCAGTTTTATTCTGCTATTGTAAGGCGTAGAAACCTAAAACCTCTAGTTTTGGAGTGGTTCGGGAACAGGGGTGGCCCATAATTATGTATGCTCAGTCTTCTGAAAGCCTAGCCCTCCTTCCTGCCAAGCTACAAAGCACCTTGCTAGGTGTCTACAGCCTCCAAAACCACCCCCACTGCCACTTTTCCAGAGATCCATCTGATCTACCCAACGTTATTTGGTCACTTTCAGATGCCCTGTTTATTGAGCATTCATTCTGTCTGGTTGGCATGGAGATTAGGTGAAGTTGGCTATTAAAAACTATTCATTTTTATTTGTTTGCAGGGAGGTTAGACAATATTGTGCCAAGCAAATGTTATCCCACACTTTCCAGGATATTTTCTAATGACAAAATGTCTGATTTGGGCACCAGTTTGTGTGTGTTGAACAAGAGCTTGAAATCAATTCTCATAGTGCAACCTGAAATTGACAGTATGTGATTGAATCCAACCAAAAATTAATAGCAGTCTGGAAGTGTTCCATGACTCCCTCCAAAGCACTGGCTGACTGAACCATACTTTCTCACTGCCTCCATACAACTCTAGCAACTTGTCCAAGCTAACTCATTTATTCATTATTTATAATAGGGAATGATGAACATGTCTGTGGGTTGTTGGGTGTTTTTTTGGGGGGGTGTTGCAAGAAATTCCCCCAAATACAATGTTTTGTATTTTTATATGTCACTTTCACCAGCATATGCATTTTTGTGCACGTTCATTTCGTTGGACATTGCAAGATTTGGAGAAGTGAGAATTTTGAATCAGTTTGGGAATACCAGTTTGGAAATTGCAAATAAATGTCAACTGAACAAATTACTTTCCAAACTATAAACTTCAGTACCAGGTGTGCAGCAAATTCAATGTACTGGATATACAGGAAACCAGTTGTTTGATTGTTCCACTGCTTGCAATCTTTGCATTTTTGATAGAAACAGGAACCGACTATGAGGCTACTGGTACTGTAGAAGAGAGTAATTAGATGTCCTCTTTGCCATTCTTAAGTGGCCAATAACATGTATTATACTTCTCACATCAATGGTGGACCTTGGTATCTCAAATTTCAGTGGGGTTCTGTACAATGCCAAAATTCTGTGTACACCCCCACCTCTCATCTTCCATTCTACATCATGGTAGATGGCCCCCTATGGTGCCCCCACAAGGCTCTACGCACAGTGTGACTGAACCAGTCCCCCCCCCAACCATCCACCTCTGCTCAGATCCATACACAGCCTCATAGAATGACAAATTAGCCCATAATACTCCCCTTCACATATCTACACCTAATGACTGAGCAACAAATGATCTAGCCAACGTACCAAGACGTTCTCTGTTATTTGCTAATGAACTGCATGTTGCAACGCATCACTGTATGCTGAGATCTATAAGTGTAACTCTCAAATATCCTTTCCTCTGAAGGGGAATTTTCTTTACTTCAGAAAACAAAACTATAATCCCATTCCCAGTGCTTTTTGGGGGGGGGCACAAGGGGACGCATACCCCTAAACATTTTGTGAATCTTTGTACTTTTGTCCATTTACTGTATTTATTTTCCCCGATTTGAACAATAAAATTGTGATTTTCTTGAGTCAAAATGAGAGTACCCCTAAACTTCTTTTTTAAGGAAAACAGCATCATTCCTATGGCATTACAGAATTTTGCCTTTGACTACCTTTCAGTTCCTAGGCTATGTATGCATGGCAGGTGAAGATGCTACCGCCTGAGGAGCAGGTGCTTCCCTATTGCTTACAGTGCTCTTGAATATGGACATCTCCTTCTCATGTTCTCACATATTAGCAATCTGGACATATTCTTAAGAAACCAAGTTGTCCCTAGCGATACACAGGACCTGGGTTTTGTCGTCATCACTGTTCCTCCAAAGCATGGAGGAAAGCTACCAGCCACAATATGTTCTGCTTCCACTGTCAGAGGCAGTATGCTTCTAAATACCTATTGCTGAGAATCCTAGTTGGATGGAGTTGTTACAGAGCGCTGCTTATGAGCTTCCCACGGGCATCTGGTAGGCCACTGTGAGAACAAGATGCTGGATTAGATGGGCCATTGGCCTGATTCAGAAGTCTTTTCTTATGTTCAGCGTTGACAAACTACTCACATGCTCCGCTTCTTCCAGGGTTCCTATTATGGCTGCATATAAACACAGAGAGACACCTTATTTTTGATCCTCTCACTTCTCAGGGGGACTATCTGGGCTAATCTAGGAAATCTGTGCAGTTGCTCAAGGACAATTGATATTCTCACACACTGCAAAGCTTATCTTTTGAACTAGGAAAGAGGCAAAGGAAGATGAGAAGTCCATAATCAGGCTCCATAGTCATGGTAACTAAAGCCAGTTTGGTCATGTTATGACCCCACCTTGGAGACCATTGTGGTTTTAAATCTGGGTTCAAAACATGTTTATAACAAACCCCCCCCGTCAGATGTTTATCAATGAGGTTGGAGACCTGAGTGTGATGTTGTGTTCTTCGTCTTAGGGTATCTGGAACTCAATCCCTTCTAACCAAAAGGAGATTTTGGTGGTGTCAGATTCAGTAAATGCATATCTTCCTGGCAATAATGAAATTATCCTGTCCAGTTATCAGTGAGAGTTCACTTACATATCTTATAACAGACTCTGGATTGGAAGATAATAGAAAATGAGTTTAGTGGTTTGGCATCATTTTCCATTTGAATGCATCACTCAGAAAATTCAACTTGAATAACAATCTGAGCTCAAGGGCAGCCTAGACTTACATAGAACATGGAGCAAAGTTAACTTTGGAGCAAAGTTTAAACATTAAAATTGTTCTACAAAAAAATAATAATCAATAGGGCACTTGTGTATTGTTCTCGGCATACCATTAAAAAAAAAATCACTCAAGGCACATCATGATCCATCCAGTTTTTCATCTCTTTGCTCCTGGTTTATGTGACAATTTCTTGTAAATAAAACTGTTGGTGTGTTTTGAGAAGGTGTATTTTAAATCAGTCATCTTGGCAACTTCGGAGTGGGGCTTCCAAAAGTATAACAAATGCCATGATCTCTAAAACACTGAGTCATTGGGCGTGGCTTCTACCAACAGCTATCCAAATGCAATATAATAGACCCTGATGTACACTGTCCACCTCCTGTTCCAAATGCAAGTGTATAGCCTGCCACCTAGTGCAAGCTATAAGTAAAGCTTGCTGAGTTGGGAGACTATTAAGAGCCTATTCAAATCTTAAATTCTTGTCACAATTGCTCGTCTCCACCTGGAAGGAAACAGACTGGCACAAACAAGCACATGGCACAAGTGAGCATAAAGGCTAAGCAATGCCCCTACCAATATCAGAAAGGGCAAAGTGTAAGCTCCTAAGGGCAGGGACCTCTCCTTTCTGCTTGCTTCTGTTTCCATTAAACATGCTCACGTTACATGATGCACATTGATGGAACTCTATAAAATATGCAGTCCTGTTGTATGTATGTTTACTCAGAGGTTCGTTAGGGGCTAACACTCAGGTAAGAACACACAGGAGTGAAGCCTTAGTCCAGGGCAAAGGGTACCTGTGACCTTCCAGGTGTTGCTGGACTCCAGCTCCTATCAGCACAGCCAGCACAGCCAGTGGTCAGGGATGATGGGAGTTGGAGGAACACGGGTGCCCCACCGTGTCTGAGTCAGTTGCAGATGTTATACTAAAACTGGTGCATTGTCTCAGAAATCAGTTGACTCCTTATATCAATAACTTTTGTAATTAGCAACTAATTATTAGACAGGATTGATATGTGATGGGTATATTTCTATATTTGGGGGGAAAAATAGTAAGGGAGAAAAACCTTTTTTAAAAAGAGAAGTGGAACAAAAGGACTGCCTCTCCCCATATGAACTAACCCAGATCCTGCAATAATCATCTGAGGCCTTTCTTCATTTGCCTCCCTCATGAGAGGTCTGGAAGGCAACAACACAAGAAGGGGCCTTTTCTGTGGTGACTCCCCATTTGTGGAATGCTCTCCTCAGGGAGGCTCACCTGGCACTTATGCTACATATATTTAGGTGACAAGCAAAAACATCCCAGGCCTTTGGCTAATTCAACAGTCTATGGCCTTTTAAACTTGGGGCCGGGGGGGGCACGGAATATTGTCTTTGTTTGTTACTATGGTATGTATTTTTGTTTTTTTACATTGTAAAATACCCTGTGATCCTTGGATGAAGGGTGGTATAGAATTTAATTAACAACAACAGTCAACAGGATAATAAACTATATTCTGGCTGGTAGAACAATAAACAGTAACCCACTGGGCTTTTATAGCACCCTATACACTTGCCAAAATGGATAATAATTATTTTTCCTATAACTTACTTGCTTGCTTGCTTGCTTGCTTGCTTGCTTGCTTACTTACTTAAAAAATCCACCTTCCACCATATTGGCCTTCAAGGACTACAAATCCGATTCAAATCAATATAGTTAAAAAAGTAAAACAGCATAAATAAGTGAGCAGTTTAAAGCAGAAATGTATTCATTGGCCATCAGTAGCTCGGGTGAACAGGACAGTTTTAGCCTGAACATTTAAAGATGCACATGTCAATGTCAGGCCAATGTACTAGGGATGGTAGTTCAAGAATGGGTCACTGCTATGGAGAAAGACCTGTCTCAGGTACCAGGCTGCCTCCTCTCGGAAGACAGGAACATTCTTCCTGATAGAAGCCTCAGATGAAGCACTCTTCTGTCAGGCAGGTTCATATGGAAGACATTAATGCTTCTTCAAAGCCTGAGGCAGGCAGTTAATGCCTTTCTAGCATGTTAACTCTTCTATAATGTGATGGGTTTCCAAAGTCTTCATAGCTAATGAACGTCAAAAAAACAGTCAATGGCAAGTATTAGACTCAAAATGGAAACGTCAATAAACTCCTAAGTGAAGTTATATTACAGCTGTCTAATCCTGCCTGCAGATGTCAAAGTTGCCTATCATGTCTTGTGATTGATACTTAAGATTAAGATGTTGATCCAGAAATACACATTGAAAGAAGATGCCAAGGCTGAGGCAGCAGTCTTTGAACTATTGTCTTATCAATGCTGCTGTTATATTATTTATGGTTGCTATTATTAGCATTATTACTCTACATAGAAATATTGTTTAATAACCTGGAACATACCAATAGCTAAAAGCACCTGAAATCCATCATCTCAATGATGGAGAACAGTAAACCTCAAGTACTCCTACATTGAAATGGAGGCATGAGAGTTTCTAAAACATTGCGCTTGACACAACACCTACAAGGTCACAGATAACTATGAAAATGCCTGCAATGGACATTGTACTGTCCAAATCAGTGACTCCAACACTGCAAGCACTACTTGGTCCCTCTCCCTTGAAGGGGACACAGAGATACACAGCTTCTGTCTGGTAACTCATTTTTCACCTCAAGGAGATATTTGAGGAATCCTCTAGCTCTGGTTTATTCTGGGGCCATGAGACACTCTAGACAGATTACCCTGATTGAAGGTTATTATCAGAAATGTCACAACCATATATTAGTACATCCATCTAATTGCTTGCTTTTATCTTCAGTTTGACATCATCATATCTCTTGAACCTACAGCAGGATACTGTCACACATCTTGGGCTTAATTATTTCTGCTGCTCTGCTGCCAAGTGACTTTTTAATTGGTCATGTTTGGGGCTTTATGGCACTTTATATGCCATAAATTTATATTTTAATGGAAGCTGCTTCGAAATTCCAGGAAATGCTAGTAATGGAAAATAAAAGTTAAAATGAATGGAGGGATGGATGGATGAATACCAATCCTTTCATATCACTGGACTTTGAAATCAGTACTCACCCAGTCAGAATAATCTCTGGATTTTTTTAAAAAAGAAAAACTTGCTGTGGGGTGCATCTTCATTTTAAAAAATATGAAGGAATTGGGGATTTGGTCACTTTGCCTCTTCCCCACTGCCATTTTTCAAAGCAGGAGAGAGGAAGTACTGGGAATAAACAGCTAGAAGAATGTGGAAAGAAATCAGGAAAACTGCCAGTAAACAGTATAGAAATAGAATCCTGCAATATTCTATTGTACTCAACAATTTTGTATTTTAAGTGCTCATCTTCCCTAAGAAAAAGTAGGCATCAGAAATATCAGAGTAAGGATAATATATTCTTTGTCATGTCTCTTATTCAATTGCCATCCATTTCAAATGCACCTGAAATCAAAGACTGCATTGTAGAAAGACAGCTTGCAGGTGTACATGAATCTATCATTTTAGCTCAACTTGGTTTATACCTAGGAAAATTGTACAAAAATCCAAATTTTTGTGCAAGTTGCTGCCATTGTCTTTAGTTCCATCTGTCTGATTTGTTAAAGGGATCATCCTAGGCTGCTTGGTCAGCTTTCAGAAGGAAAGGAATAACTGTTTTTCAATAATGCCATGTTCAAAAAATATGGGTAAATCCAATCCTTACATACGCCAAGCCAAAAAGCAGTGGTGTGCCTCTGCCCCACATTATATGGGGTGCTGGTGCTTTGATAACTTAAGAGCATCCCTTAGGCTTTGAAGTGGTGCCTAAGGCTGGTTTGGAGCTTGCAGGCACCAAGATGGCTACTGTCTCATCAGGGACTCCAAGGTAGTGTCACCCTCTTCAAAGCTTTCGAGATCATGGCCAGGTAAACCTATGACTCAGCAACAAAGCTGCTAACTCCCCTGTCATGTAAAGTCCCATCCACTGCCATGATCCTCGACAAACAAGCAAGCAACCTCTAGGCCATTTTTTAATAAAAGAATAGTAGGGATAATGATGGTAAAGGATCACTAAGTCTGGAGACAGACCAGTTTCTTTTCTCCCTCAGACAAAGTGGTATGAACACCCACACAACTTGCCGTACATGAAGGTAATCTTCAGACACCCTTCTCCAGATGTCCCACTGCCTGAGGTGAGTCAAGCAGCAACTGGAGAGAGGCAGTTTGTTTTGGACATTGTGCCCTGTCTTTAGAATGCTTTCTCTAGGGAGAACCACCTGGTGCCTCCTCTTAAAGTCCTCCACAGTGGCTGAACTTCTGCAAGGGAGCAGCTGCCCTATCCTGCATTGTTTAGAACCCTGCAAGATCAGAGTGTTCTTAAATTGTGCAGGAAAACATGTAGAGAAAGCTCCACTGAGCGAGTTCAGAACCCCCAACACATAGAGGGAGAGCAGCAATGATAAATGAGGAAGGGAGTGGGGTGCGGGAAACACACACACACACACACACACACACACACACACACACCATTCTGTCCTCTCATTCATGGCTGAAGAGGGCTAGAGAGAATGTGGGAGACCCACAATCTTTATATTACCCTACCCTAATTTCCAAGTCTAGGATGGTTATAGGCCATCTTTCCACAACCTGATGCCCTCCAGATATTTTGAACTACAACTCCCATCATTCCTGCCTATTGGTTATGCAGGCTGGACCAGTTCAAAGAGAGCCAGGTTGTGGAAGGCTGTCCTAGGCTGTTGCAAGAGTGTCTCCACTTCATATGCCTGCCACTCTCTCCTATGGGCAGCTGTCCCATTGGTATCTGGAATAGGAAACCAGGATTCCCGGTTCTAACAGGGCTGTTGGTTTATGCCCTGCGAGGGCTGACCGACGTCTAAGAGTAAAACAAATTGTTGTTTATAATGGAACATACTGCTTCAGGATATAAATCAAGTATTTTTAGTTTTTATTATCTGCGTGCCCTTCACACAATGTGAAATGTGAGGCCTCGCTTCTGTTCCCTTCTGGAAAACTACAGGCAGTGATTTTAGTTTTGAAGTGGTTTTGCAGTTGTCAGCATGGTTTACGTAATTCTTGTGGGCAATGTCTTAATGAGGCACTGAAAGCTTTTGAAGAGGCCACAGCCCTCATCACAGACACCTTGGGTGAGCCTGCAGGCATCCTATAATGACCTAAACTCAAGGTATTACTTACACAATCAAAGCATTTAGAAACCCTGGGTTTGCAATTTCAACCGCACCATCCTAAACATTTAAGTGCCTCTCTAGATGAATTAACAACATAACACTCAGCCTTGTATTCTTTTCTGCCTGAAGATGCTGACTTGAACATTTTCTTCTCCCATTCTATGTTGTTTAGCGCAGTAGTGCCCAAGCAATGTGTCTCAGCTAAGCTGTCACCTTTGCCCTCTAGTAAAATTGTAATTAATTTCATATTGTCCTTCCAGGACATTTCTTTGCTACCTATCAAGCATTGGATGTTTCAGTAGTAAGTAGAACAGAAGCTCTCTTTAGTTCTATTCCTACCTTTTATTTATTCATCTCTGAAAGCTAGCGCACCCACCCACCCCAACTCAACATTCATTATCACATCTCTTTATCACTGACAATTCCTTCAGTCAGGGATGGTCACCTTGCAGCCCATGTTGGTTTCATCTGGCCAGTACTGGCTCCCTTTTCATATCTCTTCTTTTCTAGCTCCAGAAGCTGGGCCAGCCCTACCATTGGACAGAGTGAGGCAGCTGCTTCAGGGGGCAGATACCAGAAAATGGATGGCCTCCTCACCACTGCCATTCCCCATGAGTCCCCTAAGTTAGCTCGTTCTGCACTTCCTAACCTAGCAAGCTGTCCTCTGGTACAGTGGAGGAGCCAATCTGATTCTCACACTGCTGCACCGATACTGTGTTAACCTCCCCACTCACCCACCAATGTTGCCCCATTGCCAATGCTGTAGAAAGATTTAAATGATAAATCTGGTCAAATTCTGTGTGTAGAATCTGGGGGCATCATTGGGTCCTTTGCCTGTAAAGGTAAAGGGATCCCTGACCATTAGGTCCAGTCGTGACCGACTCTGGGGTTGTGGCGCTCATCTCGCTTTACTGGCCGAGGGAACCAGCATACAGCTTCTGGGTCATGTGGCCAGCATGACTAAGCTGCTTCTGGCAAACCAGAACAGCGCACAAAAACGCCGTTTACCTTCCCGCCGGAGCGGTACCTATTTATCTACTTGCACTTTGATGTGCTTTCAAACTGCTAAGTTGGCAGGAGCAGGGACCAAGCAACGGGAGCTCACTCTGTCGCGGGGATTCGAACCACGACCTTCTGATTGGCAAGTCCTAGGCTCTGTGGTTTAACCCACAGCACAACCCGCGTCCCTTTGCCTGAGTCTTAGCCTAAACCTACTTCTCCTGAGCATCTGGGAAAGACATCCATCCTTTTCCTCTCTGCTGCCACCTTCTTGTTCAGCTCAAGAGCTCTTCTGTTTGCTACATTCCCATTTAACAGCTTCAGCAACCAAAGTACTGAGCACCTCCTTCAGCCTGTGTGTGTCAGTGTCTGCTTTGCCAGCTGCAGCAAACTGAACGGGCGCAGATGCTCAACACCTAGCTTCTGGCACTGCAGATCTGTCCCTAGATCAGCCTATTGAAGCTGGCAGATGCAGCCACAAACGGCAGGTTGAAGGAGATGCTCAGAACTGCTACAGGGAATGCAGAAAGCAGAACAGATTAAACAGAGGGAATCTGAGGGGAAGACTGCAAAACGCAAGAACCAGTGGTGTGAAAGAGATTGCTCTTTCAGGGCAAACTCAAAGGGAAGGAAGGAAAGAAATAAAGAAGGCCTTAGACAGAGATGAAGATGTTGGCCACATGGCTGCAGAGTAAAAAGGAAAACAGGAGGTCAATTCCTGCTATCTGTTCATGAATCAGATGAGCATAGGTGTTGCTCCCAATATGAGATTTTGTCTCCCTTCACAGATCATCAAAACCTCCTCAGTGGAACATCTCCAGGCCCTATGTTCCCCTCTGCAGATATAGTTTCCTATTTCCCCTACCTTCTCTAAACCAGGGCTTTTCAAGCTGTTTTGTATTTTATGAATTTATACGTCACTTTGAGATATTTTCTTGTGGGAAGCAATAAAAAAAATGCAATGAATACAAAATAAATCATATCTAACCAGCCCCCATTCTAAAAACAGCAGACAAAATAACACTAGAAAGAAAAGTGGCGAGGGTGGGGGGAATTGAGCCACCAGTCTATCTAAATTACATAATGCCTTCTGATATTTCTTAGGGGTAACTTTCCACGTTACATTTAGATGCTGCTCTTTATTCCCACACCTATCTTTATTTTAGTTAGATATAGATATATCATGCATCCTGAAGTTACAGAACCATGTGACAAGATAGTTAACTAGCCTATCACTCTACCTGCTGCCTCCTGAATGAGGTTGAAATAAGCAAAGACCCTTCTCATTTTCTTTATTTCTCTCTGTCTGTCTTTGTCACACTCTCGTTCAGTCTCCTGCTGTCTCCCAAGAAGAAGGCTGGCATAAAATGAGGAGAAGAAGAAGAACACGCACACGAATTCATGCATATGAACACCTCTCTTGGATGGACCACGGATAATGCTCCACAAATCTGTCTCTCCATTGTTTGAATGACAAGATGTCTACCAGCTGATGACATTGTCCTCCTCAAACATCTCTACAGTGGTACCTCCGCTTATGAACTTAATTCATTCTGGAGGTCCGTTCTTAACCTGAAACCATTCTTAACCAGAGGCACGCTTTTTACTAATGGGGCCTCCTGCTGCCAGCGCACTGCTGGCGCACAACTTCCGCTTGCATCCTGGGGCAAAGTTCGCTACTGGAAGACCTGCTTCCGGGTTAGCGGAGCTTATAAAGCGTTCACAAGGAGGACGGTATGTAACCAGAGGTTCCACTGTATCACATAGTTTGCTTCGTGATTTTCTCCAAATAGATATAGAAGAATGTTGGCCCAAAATAATCTATCACCTGAAGGACAAGATGATACGAAGGCAAAATGGTGCTTCCCCCTTTCATTCCATGTGCATAGCCAACAGCTCTGTCTTCTAACAACTGAATTCCCACAGCAGGGGATGCCAAGCCAATGTGGTGCTTTCCCAATTATGTATCATTATGTATCATTTACAGACTGAAAACAACCACAGCAAATACCGATTGTATTCCCTAGATTGATTTCTGTTCTGGACATGGGAGGAATGAGTGAACATCAGCCGTCCAGCCCTGTTTCTGTGTCCTTTGGAAATCTCCAGCTACCCTTGCCTCAGAGCCAACAGCCAACGGCCACCACAAGCCATTTGCACAGAGTGAGTCACTTAGAGCCAGAGCTCTAACTATGAAGAAAAACCTACAACCTGGCTTAGCTATTGTGAAGTCCTAATAACATTCACTCTGTATTTCACGGGGGGGGGGGGATCTTCCCTCGCTGACTGTACTGTAGAGCGTGTCTGGCTAGCTCTTTGTAGTGCAGAAGAAAATAACACTTTATGAATGTGCACACTGTGAGGGAAAGCATTCTTGTCCAATACTGAAATCTTAGCGTTCACAAAATGTTCCTAAAAGAAGCATCGTGTGCACATTTTATTTTTATTCAATATGTAAAAAAAAAAAAAAGCAGTGCCGTGTGTGAATTTTAAAAATCAATATCAACCCTATGAAGAAGAAGAAAAAAGCTGATGAAAAAATAATCTATTTCTCTTTCGAAATTACTACCAAGCATGCTGATACTCTGCCAGATATTGGTAAAGCTTTTCAGAGCAGTAAATATTGTTGACATACTTTCTCTGACTTATGAATGCAGGAGAAAACAGCTAGTTCATAGCCCATTTGCTTGAAATACACCACAGCATGAAGAGCCCTCGGAAGCTGGAAATAAAACAAGAGCTTATCAAACTCCTCACCTGAACCTCTAGATCAGTAGAAGAAGAAAGTGACTGAAACTGTGGTAAATTGTTTTAAAACATGGGGGGAAGGACTGCCATCTCTTAACATGAGGTCAAATGTATAAAAGGAAAAGAGAAAAGTTGCTTCTCCTGTGAACAAGGCAGGCATAAATATTGATTACATGTCATGAAAAAGGCCTGACAATGAAATTATTTTAAAATTAGAAGGCTACATTATTTATTTAATGTGTTGTGCAGCCTCCAGAATATTAAGATGGCCAAGGAGTAGCACAGCGAAGATGGTACAAAAATGGAAGACTGCAGGAAGCCTGTGCAGTTTTGCAGTTTTATATAATTTTATCAAGTTTTGCTCCCCACAGCAGTGATTTCCACATTTTATGGAGCGGGACAACACATTTGATCCAACAGGAGGCAGGACCAAATGCTATCTCTCTGGGCAGTACCTAATCCACTTGTTCTGTTATACTTGGTTACTGAAGAGAACTTTCCAGCCTTTCCTTCCACCCACCCCCTGCCCTGAGACCTTCACAAATCAGCTTTAGGGGATTGGGGAAACCCCTAGAACAGATTTAGGGAGTGTACAGGGGGCCAAGAGATGCCATTCCATTATGCAAGCAGAAATCCTTGTGATGATGGAATGAGTCCCTTAATTCTACTTTGGTTATATACCTAAGTGTCCTGTTTGTGGCCCACTTGAATCAGCTGACACCCATAGAACATCAGATAATATTTGTGCATGAAAAGACTTCAGTGATGATTGGCTGTTATGTTTCTTTTGCTTGCCTGTTGGTGTATTACTGTACTATAACTCTTCTTGAAGACCTCTCGTCAAAGAGAAAGATAGGAGATACAGTCATACCTCGGGTTGAGCATTTTCGGGTTGCACTCTGTGGCAACCTGGAAGTAATGGAACGCGTTACTTCTGGGTTTTGCCGCTCGCGCATGCGCAGATGCTCAAAATGATGTCACGCGCATGCGCAGAAGTGGCGAATCGCGACCCACGCAGACGTGGATTATGTTCACTTCAGGATGCGAACGGGGCTCTGGAATGGATCCCATTAGCATCCAGAGGTACCACTGTAATTCCACCTATGTCTGGTTTGCCATTTACAGTTGTTCCTAGATGGAGAAAGTGTGGCTACAGTAATCCATGCTCTAAATCCTCCCATTTAAAGTACTCCAGTTCACTCAGTTTTGGGCTTGAAGACAGTTCGGAAATTGCTGCTAGTGAAAATTTAACCATCAGGATTTTGATGGGTCTGATGGCTCACGATCATGTAACAGCAGTCCTCAAAAATCTGTACTGGCTGATTTGTCATCCAGCCTCATTCAAGGTTTCACCTTATAAAGCCCTGAATGCTGCCAGCGACTCCCATGGCCAGTTGCCCAGGAATATACAAAGACAAGGAATGTTCTTACCATTTACTTTTTATTCAGTATTTACAGAGAGAGGCTTTAGAACCCAGCCTCTTGGATACTGGCGTTGTCCCAAGTGAATCTCCACACACCCCTGTCTCTTCCACTTCCTCATTTGTCAATCTCAACGTCTCTCCTACGGGTGCTGAGCAGTGCCCTCTGTCTTTGAGCTCTTTGCTCTCCTACTTTCAAGGCTCGCCAGGTTCTGGGAGAGGGGGATCTGGAATGCTTTCTAAAGACACTGTGTCCATTAGCTGTCATCCCCCCCCCCCCGCTGCTGCTTCCTCCGCTGCCTCCTCCTCTCCCATTATTTCCCAACTTTCCCCCTCATCTGCCTCTGAGCTGTGACCTCCCTCAAACCCCTGTTGTAAATCTAAACTGTCTCCCTCTTCTCTGGAAGGGTCAGGCTGGGGAGGCCGTTTCCACCATTCCTCCTCTGCCCAGTCCCTGACACTGAATATTTTTGGACCTGGCTACGTGAAGGAGAGCCTCTCTCAATATTCTCTTGCCTGTGGCCTAAGATCTTCTAGGGAGGCCCTTTAAGTAGTTCCATCATTCAGTGGAATCAGGGGAGGGGGCGTCTAGGACCTGCCGGAGGGCCTTCTTGGCAATAATGCCACTGTTATGGAACATGCTCCCCACAGAGCTCCATCGGGCTGCTTTATTGCTTTATGATTAATTCATATTCTAATATTGAAACCTGCCCTGAGGTCATGTGACCAAGGGTAGGATATAAAATGTAAAAGATAAAATAAAAACAGACAAATCAAATATAAATATTTTAAACCAACAGAAAGTACCTGGTACCGCGCAGGAATTCTTAACAAACAAAATATACTGAGGTTTATAAATACAGCAGGTAATGCAATTTGTTAGTTCCTAGGGATGAGCATGCACACACGCGCACCACGGCCCAGGAAACATCTTATCTTGATTCTTCCCCAGGGGCTGGGCTAATGCTAAACTGGGATTTTTAAGGGAGATGTTGTGCTCCTTTCTTGCTCTCCCACCCACACTGCAGAGAGTGGAAGGGTCCAGTCCTGCTGGATGCTGCTTTAATTCTGCTTCCTGCTGGTGTCCATTATTTTTTAGAAAAGGGAGTCTATTTTATCATGAAATAAGCATCTCTCATCATGTGCATGCCTGGCCAGCTGCCCTCTGACTAAAAATGCCGTGGTTTTTTGTTTCATATTTTCCAAATAGGAAAAAATGTGGGATGCTGCAAAACCAGCAGCAGCTCTGGTGAAGCCTGGCATGCCTGTGCTGGCCCTGATACTGACATGGTGCCTGTTTACTGCTGCCTCCATCTTCTTCCAGTCTCTGGGTAGTGATTTGGGCTGTGGGGATTCGGCCCGCGGGCCTTGTGTTTGACACCCATGCACTAGACCTTCCCCTTTGCTGTGCAGTAGGGCTCGGGAGTGGCCTCCAATGAGCTGCTCCACAAGCAGATGCTGCCTGCCACTCTAGTGGGAAATGATCCTGCTTTCTTCCAGGGCACTTCTGCTTTGTTCTTTATAATAGCTACTAAAGACCAAGCCATGACTTGAGCAACCCATAAGTCAGTTACAGCTCATTTCTGAATGCACTATATATCAGGGTATAAGTAAAGATGAAATCTTGCCCTTGCACATACGCACTCATACAAAGCTTTCCAATCTGCTGACAGTGCCTCATCTCTCATTTTATCCATTTTCCCCTCCAAAATGCATCTCTCTTCCATACCCTTTCCTGTAAATAGGCGGTCTGGTATATCAAATGTTTGTTTGTTGTATCCAGTGATGTAGCTGTGAGACTGGCATCTGTGGTCCTGAAACTCCCCAGAGTGTTCAGTGCAAGGAAACTTTGAGACCTCCCCAGAAGATTATTTGTTGTGTTTACATTTAAATATATTGTTGGCATCCGTCTGTCTCGAGAGGCAATGGAGTGCGCCTCCGGGGGTGAAGTCAAACCGCTGTGTTAGCAGCACCAAAGTGACTTCCCTGGAGCCCAGGCCTGGGCAGTGTGTAGGGAGATCTTGGGCTGCCCAGACAACAAGACTCTGTTCTCAGCCTTGTTGATGTGGTCCAAAGGAAAGCAGAGCATTATGTTTGGCTGCAGGCGTTGCTGGAAGGAGGTGTACAAGGCGCCATCCAACCATCTTAGGGATTCTACTCCTGATTTGTGTAGGGTTTACTCCTTAGCCTGCTACTTAGTTGCTACTTTTCTGTCTTTTATTGTTGCTCTGATTTATTGATTTATTATATCGTTGTGCTTTTATTGTCTGTTTTGTCACATTAATATGCTGTTCACTGCTTCCGGAGGCCTTCGGGCCAAAAAGTGGCAGATAAATCACCAACCAGAACAACAACAGCAGCAGCAGTACTAACACATACCCTCATAGAGGTACAAAAGGAAGTGACCCTTCCCAAACTAAAGGTTTGAAGAGGGGTGTGTAAAAGGATGAACCTTTTGTTGGTTGGTTGGTTTTTTATTTGTGGGGTATAAAGTGAGATGAGTGCTGCAGCCCCAGAGTCGGTCACGACTGGACCTAATGGTCAGGGGTATCTTTACCTTTTTACTGTCCTCAAAGCAATTTACACAGTCCATTTTCAAACAATGTTTCATTGACGTTGACTACTATTTTGGCAGTCAACATGCAAATGTTCCACCCTTAAATGACAGGAGCAGACTCACTCGCTTCTAGGCCTGATGTCTTCCCAGGTTCTGTCTGCCTTGGCAAAGGGCCAAAGCACAACCTATCACCACAAGCATTCACCCAGTGAATATCAATGCCAGGTCAGGAGATCATCAGTTCTCCTCCCATGTAGTTTTTCTCACAATCAGTAGTTTCCTTTGGAACTAGAGATACATAGAGCTATGAGTTGGCTGAAAACACCTTAATGGTGCAGGATCCCTCTCTAGGAACCTGGCATGAAGTAGCAGTCTTTCTGCTTTGCTCTTTGCCACCAGTTATGGTCTGCTGGTATATTTGTAAATAAAGGAAATAGTTAAAAAATACTGTAACTCTCCAATATTTTCTCTCTTATCATCATCACCATCACCCCAAGGAAATTAAGCTCTTTAGTGTTACCCCTGGAATCTCTTACCACTCAGGGAAATGGGAAAACATGGAACCATTTTAACAATTTTTAAGGTCTTATCAGTAGGGCAGGAGAATGAGAAATAATACATTGCCTAAATATGCTTTCCCACTGGCAATACTAGAGATGTTTGGCTTGGGAAAGAAAATTAGGCAGAAAAATATAAATGCAAACTTGCAAGAAGCTTGTCTGACTCTGTTCCTACAGTTAGAAAGGTGAAGAAATGTAGAGTTGAAAGGGACCATGTTGATGGAGAAAATCCTGCATCCCTGCTAGATGGCCATCTGAGCTTGTGCTTAAAAACCTATAATGAAGGTGAATCCACCACCGTCCAAGGCAGCATGTTTCCCTACTGAATACCTCATACTATTTGGTCATTCTTCCTAATGCTTTATTTAAAAGAAACCCTTTCTTGTCCTTTGATTCTGCTGGTTTGGATCCTACCCTTTAGAGAAGCTTCTCCCAACCTGGTGCCCTCTACAACTCTCATCAGCCCCAGACAGCATGGTCAGTGGTCACAGATGATGACAGCTGTAATGCAACAATATCTGGAGAGCACCCAGTTGAGAAAGGATGCTTCAGAGCAACAGAAAACAAAGTTGTTCCATGTGGTAGCCAAACATTTGAAGATGCCCATCATCCTGCCTCCTTAATTGTCTCTGCTCCAGGCCAAAAAAATCCCACTTCCTTCAACCATATCATATAGAACTTGGTCTACAGGCTCCCTATCATTTTTGTCACCTTTTCTAGACATAGCCCAGCTGTTTAATATCATTCTTGAACTGTGCTGCCCAGAAGTGGACACAGTACTCCTGCTGAGGTCTGAACAAAGAAGAACAGAGTGGTGCCACTGCTTTTTGCGATCTGGGTGTTACAGCAGCCTAGAACTGAATTAGCTTTAAAACTGCCACACCACAATGCTGAGTTGTGTTTAGCTCATGGTCTACTAAAACCTCTAGGTCCTTTTGATATGTGCTGCTGTCAGGCCAGAAAGTCACCCACACCACTATGGACTTCACAATTAAAAGCAAGCACATTACACCCTCAATAATAAGGTCTCTTGCTTCCTGTGAGTCATAGAGACTTCAGCAAAGTTAGGTATACCCATCTGTTTTGACATTTGCTGCTTCGTAAACCTTGATTTATTTGCCATTAATATGTTTGGTGAGAGCATCTACCCCCCCAACCTTAAAAACAGTTTTAATCATCAAGCCAGATGAACCCAGCAGCAAATCAAACTGAATTTGTCATTACAATCGCCATGCATGGAGCTCAGTGAGGTAACCACAGATTAGAATATTAATGCTTGTTTATTTCAAGCTTCACATAAACATAACAATTGAAAAGGAATGCCAGCATTTGCAGTCATTAATCATGAGTGATTTTCCGCTGTCTTGAACCTTTGCGAATAACTTACTCTTAAGATTATTACTGGTGGGCGGGGAGTGCAGTAGATTAAGGTATTGTTGAAGTCTGGCCACATTGCAAGTCTACTGGTAGCATTTTCCTCCCTTTCAGTTACCAGACATCCAGAAAGGGTGATCTTCCTTGTGGCTGTTGTGATGCTGTGGTCAGTTTTCAGCCCTTCCTCCTCTGCGTGAAGGGAGAAAGAACATATGGACATAAATGGAGGCTGCATGCCTAAAGTGATCAAAAACAAGAAGGACAGGGTTCTTATTCCTTCAACCATTACACAAAAGGAGGCATTTTGGCAGGTGCAGCTTGTCAAGCAGAGATGAAAATCTGCAACAGTCAAAACCGTCTCTTCTGCACAGTTGGCGAAGGTACAAGACCACCGTCTTGCTCCACAACAGATCACCTCACTCATGCATAAAGCTTCTTGGGTTGAAGAGTTCTTTAGGAAACAGGAGATCTGTCTGAATAAGCCCTGTAAATTCTAGGGTCCCCACCCTCATTCTGCATCAAAGGCATTTTCTCAAGTGCAACTTGCTGTGAGTGCAGCAATAGAATCTTCACAGGCACCTGCTGTCAGCATGTGGGGCAGGCTTCTCTAGGGAGAAAACTGTCAGGTGCATGGGTCACAAAATATTGATTCCTCCATAGGGATGGGTGCGAAATACAATCCTGTTTGCATTTAAAGGCATACATACCTAATTTGCATTTGGCAAAACATTATGCGAACCAAAGGCAGCCACCTTTTGAAATCTACACTTCTCCAAATTTTCCAGTGCAGTTCTCCAGTCAAGTGACGTGTACAGAAATATGTGTACTAGGGTAAGGTCTGCATATTCGTGCATACGTTAGCACAGGGAAATCGCTTTGCAAAAAAATGGGCATATTAGGAAAATTTGCATACAACAGTGCGCATATTGAGAGAAATTCACGCTATAATGCTGATGAGGACTTTAACAAATGAGAAAATGGTATGAAAATGTCGTGACCTGAACTCAAGATTTGGAAAAATGAGAAAAATCAAAATCGGCACATTTGCCCATCCTTCATCCTCAGTGTCTCAGTATTAGCTACATTAAGCTCAAATAAACCCTATGTGTTAAAAACAACAACAGTTTATTCCCTTTTCCTACAGCTCAGTTTTTTTGCTATCCTGAAAGCACTGATTAATTCATGGAATGTTGATAATATCTGAAGGCTCTCTTAGCAGAATTCGGCAAGCCTGAGGGTCAAATTCTCGCCCTCTGTTCATGCCAGCCACGGTTTTTGACAGGTTATCTATGTTGCCAATTAAAAATATTTTCTGGTTAGCCCCTTAGAATGAACATTGACACCCAAGCCAGCTATAATGCCACACCATCTTTCAAATATAATGCATAGTTTTGCAAATATGACAAGGATTTCATCTCTCCCTGCATGAAAGCAAGGGAAATGTGAGCTTCTCAGGTCTGGTATTACCCACTAACTCGTCTACATCATGTATAATTTGCATGACCAAGAGGTGGCAGCACTCCATCAGTCTTAAGTGTAACAATCACTACACTAGCTCACCATGCAGAGCAGCTCTCTCCAACCTGATGCCACCCAGATGGATTAGACTACAACGTCCATCAGTTCTGACCCAGTGGCCATACTGGCTGGGGCTGATGGGAGTTGTAGTCCAAAGCATATGCAGGATACCTGTTTGGTGAAGGCTGACAGTTCATTGGGAGTGCTAAAGAAAGAATGTGAACTAGGAGAATTTTTATTAAAAATGTATCAGCAACAGTATCAATTTATTACTCTGTTGTGCCCAAATGGCTATCTAAAGCTTAGTTCAAGCAAACACGTTCCATTATACATTCTTCAAGAGTCAGTTAACTGACCTTAAAGTGAGCATACTAGAACAAAGGAATTTCAAAGGCAGTCTGCTGTGGGAAACCACTGAACTGCAGTTCATCAAATGGTTGAGTGCTATTGCTTGTGGATCAAATCAGGACAATGGACTTCTATCGCACTACATGAGTTCTTGGTTTTCTAATGCCAGGATGCCAGTGTTATCAAGACCT
The DNA here is from genome assembly GCF_964106645.2 of Podarcis pityusensis. NCBI lineage: Eukaryota > Metazoa > Chordata > Lepidosauria > Squamata > Lacertidae > Podarcis > Podarcis pityusensis. Next base: position 98,308,779 of record NC_138028.1, on the reverse strand, counting down.
TGTGTATGTGTGAATGGCCACTGTTAAGAATGTAATTATCACCATCTGCAGTTTTCTGCGTTTTATCTCCTTCTGACCTCAATGTTTACAATTCTGCACTCATCCAGCAAAATGAACTGCAATGAGCTGAAAGCTTTGTAATAAGTACATTTATTAAATAACACATTTGCAAAACTTCTTATCTTTACTGCAATGGACTTAGAATCAGAGAGTTGGAAGGGAATCCCAAGGGTTATCGAGTCCAACCTCCTGCAATGCAGGAATTACGTACACGGCGACTGAATCTGGAAATCATGATGTATCTGTCCACCTTACCATCCAGTTGATAAAGAGTTAGGGTAAGTTGAGGAGAAACCATAACTCAGAGACAGAGCACATGGTTTGTAAGCAGAAGGTACTAGGTTCATTCTCTGGCATCTCCAGTTAAAAGGACCTCCGGTTAGGTACTGAGACTGACCTCCCTTAGGTGGCTGACAAGAGTGACGCCACGGATTGAAACAACTTTTGCATTACACAACCACACTCAGAAGAACTGAGTTTGGGATCTTAGTGGTCGAAAGCATAATACCAACTTTATTTTGGCCTGAGCTGAACTTTGTTTCTCATGTGAAAGTTGTCACTGGAAATCATTGTGTTGCAGAATCAGAGTTGTGATTGGGTTTACCACAACTTTCAGCCACAAGCTTGAGATGGTTTGCAAGTAAGCCTTATCTAGGAGCTAAGTTATCTCCAGCTAGTTGATACCCAAAACCAGAAATTCTGCTGCAGAAACTGATGGGAAAACAAACTCATATTCTCTGAATTTTGTCTGTGCTCATGGGAGGGGGGGGGGGGGACTGAAAATGAAATGCAGAAATAGCATGAAACAAAAACAAAGTTTCCCACGATGAACTAAGCTGAATAAAGACTTATTACTGATCTAATCCTAAAGCAATACACTGTAAGCCAATACACTTGACATTTGAGACCTTGAACTTTGTCTGGTATCATATCTTCTTTCCGTGTTGTTTCAGAATTGAGAAATATTCCTGTGGCTACATGCAGAAAAAGCCTGCAGCCCCTGAAAGATACCCAGCATCATAATTAATTTCCAGGCAATGACATTTAACTGCCATCTCTGCTTTTTTGGCTTCACTGCTTGGCTGGTGAGGGAATATAAATCTGCCTTTGGGCTTTGGGAAATTGGCTGTTACATGAATGCAGCATTATGCTCATCCCACAATATTTGTCTTTGCTTCCACAGGTTTATCCTGTTGTAGTCTGTCCTATTGTGATCTTCTATAGACCTTATTACAGGACCAAATTGAGCACTTCCCAGAAGTGTCTGGGTGACAAGACTTGGAAATTATGGCATATGGTTCTTTCTCAGCTCTGTCCCTTTCTCCCACAGAAGACATCATTTGGGGATTGTTGCTGTTTTTTTTAATCACTGTTGTCAGGGCTGCCTCAAGTCTCAGCTCACAAAAGACCAACGCCTATCTCTTCTTATATACAAAAGTGTTTATTGCAGTTCATTGTTTGCTTCACATCCGAGGCGCGCAGCCCTACGTCTGTTACGCTTAGACCGCTGAAGTCCCCTCCGAGTCAGTCCCTCCCCTGCACCAGTTTAAGAGGCTTGCGCTGCTCCACCTCTTTCTCTCTTTCCTTTTCCGCAGGGTCTTCCTGCCCGCTGGGGTTTCGCCCCTCCTGGATTCCTCTGACGCGGAATCCCCAGACTGCTCTTGCCCCCTCCTGCGGGCTTTGGGACCTGGCCCCTCCTCCGGGCTCCCTGTACTTCCGCACGCCTCTACATTTGAACTTGGCGCGCGCGCCCAACCTCTAACCTTCCTTTTGACAGCTACACTACTCCCTTCACTACTCCCCTCCCCTTCCGGGAGGGTGGCTTGCTCCGACCTCCCTCCCTTCTCTGCTGCCGGAGCTGCTTCCCCTGATACACTGGAACCTCCACCCCCTTCGCTGCACTCTGGCGGGGAGGCTGGTCCTGACGCCCAGCTGCCACTTTGGGATCCCCCGCTGGCCCCCTGCTCCTGACACGTTCCCCCTGGGGCTCCCCTGGCCTTGACTACCGGCGCCCCCTTCTGGGAATCCTCTGATTCGCTGGAAAGACTCATGGAATCTCTTGAGTCATTGTCATCCTCTTCCTCGCTGTCCTGGGACTCATCCCCATCGCTCTCCATCTCCTGCCTACCCTGTGCCTCTATATTTTAGAATGATTTTCATCCATTGCAACAACAGTAGGCAGACACACATTGGTCTCTGAGCCTGTTGCATTACACTGCTGTAAGAGCAGCTGTATAGTTAAGGCAACTGGGTTTTCCAGTGTTGTACCAGTCTAGTGGCTGAAAATTCATAATTCATAAAATTCATAAAATCAAGACAATTTGTTCTGCCGGTTTAACATTTGCCAAGGAGGCAAGTCTGCATGACAAGGAAATGATCTGGCCAACTGCCAGGAAATAACTGAAAAAGAACTGCCAAGTTCACTTCCAATATTTTGCACCAAAGGCAATTTTTCTTTATTTACAAACCATGTTCTGCCCACCTTTACTTTTCTCTTTTTGCTGGTTAAGATAACATCAAAACTTCAAGAGTATTGCAAGGGTTTCCGTTTTACTGGTTTGCAGGAAATCTACTGTGGATACCAACATTTTTCAATGCTAAGTGATCTACTGGAAAATACTGGAATGCCAGTCAAGTGGGATTTTGAGAGGAAAAGGAAAATACTGACAAGAAGTTGCACAGCTCCAGTGGCTTAGCTAGCCGCTCGGGTGCCTAGTGCGGGGGGGTGTCCTGCAGCCGGGGGCAAGGCAAGCCTCTCTGACGCTTGAAGCCTCTCCGCCACCTCCCCCTCAGCTGTAGGGCAACTGAGGGAGGGGCAGTAGGCAGATTCAGGCAGCGTGGAACCTGCAGGCACCTAAGCCACCACATCACTCCTAAAAAGTTTCGAGAGCCCAATTTTTTTTAAAAAAACCTCATTTTGTCACCCACCCTCAGTGATGACACCTGGGGCAGGGTGCACCCCCTTCCTCCACCACTGCACAGCTCTGATTGGCAAGCTGTGGAGATAATAATAAAAACCAGAGCTAATAACCTACTAAACAGCCTACTTTGCAAAATTGATGTAAAGATTACCACTTAAGAGATTTTTAAAATATTACATGGTTTTTGGCTTGTATCCAGCTAAGTTTTACTCAAAAGAGACCCAATGAAATTAACAGATGTAAGTTAGTCATGCTCATGGGTACAACCCTATAAATGCTTTTAATTACACACATACTATGAGATATGTAAAAGATAAATTAGCACATTAGCAGCACAATCCTATGCATGTTTACTCAGAAGTAAGTCCCTATGTGCTCAGTGGGCTTACTCCCAGGAAAGTGTGTGACTGCTTAAACTGCAGCATGCATTCTAACAATTATACAGCAGCAGTAAAGTTACAAATTGCCCCTGTCCCACATAACCCCACTACAAGAGAACTCATGTAATGCACTGAATTCTCTTTTCAAAAGAGCAGAAGTTACACCAACCAAAGGCAGTGGATTTTCCCAGCACTGCTAGATTAGAATCTAAACAACAACCACAACTGGAGATTCCAGGGATTTTGCTAGGGGCTGTTTGCATGTATTCTGCCACAAAGCAGAATAGTATTCTCAGCCCCCAGCCAGAGTAGTTCTGAGAAGCATTTGCATTGCAAGCTGCAACACTGGTATACCAACGTTATTTGAGAGTCCACTCTTTTCCCCAAAGCTCTGGAAAGTTACTGCCAAGCACTTCTCGAACATTGCAATCCCAAGGTGCTATTGGACTCAAACTCCCACCATCCCTGACCACTGGCCATTCTGGCCAGGGCTGATGGGAGTTATAGAGGGCACCACATTAGGGAAGGCTTGTGTTGACAACGCTCAACTAGATGGACCAATGGTTTAATTTGGTATAAGGCAGCTTCCTATGTCCTTATGTTCCTAAATATTATAGCCTTAGCTTTAGCCATTCTGTACAACAGGAATAAACTATCATCCTCTCCTTCACAGGAAGGGGCAGATGATGTGGTGGGGCTGCCCCATTCACTTGACCTCCCTTCAGGGGATGGACCCAACTGGGTGTGTCTGCACTGTGTTGACCTCGACCTTGCCACTCTCCATCACAATATGCAGCTGTGCAGCAGAAGAGACACAGCAGGAAGGAGGTTAGGTGCATAGCACAGCCTCCCTGCACTGTCTGCTACTGCTTGTGGGGCTACTGTGAAGGCAAATTAAATGAGGCACTAAATGCCCAGTGCTATAGAGAAATGATAATAATAGCATATGGGGGGAAGGCATACATTTCAAAGTAAAGCCACAAGAAGTGACTTCAAAACAGTGTGTGTGTGTGTTCACACAGTTTGTCTGCAAGATGAAATAGACATGCACACCCCACTTAAGTAGCAACCTACACACACACCCCAGAAGCAAACACAGCAGGTTGTAGCTTTGTGAACAACTACACAATGTGCTTATTGTTGCTCATAATGAAAAAATCTCTCCTGGCTAACAAAACACACACACTGTGCTATGTTGGTTTACTGCAAGATTTAGGATATCCCAGGTAAACTAGACATCCGTCATGAGCCCTGAGAGGTGACTCAGTGCCTACTATTTTCTTTGTTGAATTTTGTTTACTGCAGTGCATGGTGTTTCACAGGAGACGAGAAGAACGGCTCTCATTTTGTTCTTTCTCTCCCTCGCCCTTTCTTCAGCAAGCAAACTAAACTTTAAACCAATCTTCTTTATTGTTCTTTACTTACATAAACAAAATTAAGCTGCAGGGAGTCGATTAATAAAATTCCTGCTTAACACACACACACACTTTCAGGAAAGCTTCCCCCGCTGCCCAACACACATACTGCCAATCTTCAAGGCAAGTTTTAATCTCCCAGGAAAATCAATGTTACTTTGAATAAAATACCCGAGAACAGAGATTACTTAAGGGAATCAGGCTCCAAAGTATGATTGAAAAATATAGATTTCCCTCCCCCTCCTTACTGCAGGAGTACTATGCTGCAGTGCATATAAAAATGTGGTGTAATAATTATATGAACACATAGAGAAACTCCAGGTGTTATCCCCTGAAGGTTTCTTCCATACAAACATTTGAAAAGGAGGCAAAAATAAATAACAAAATGAGAAAGACCCTATAAGCTGCAGGAGGCAAAGAGAAGGAACAGGCAGGCATCTAAGCTTTGCACTTACATATGCCAGGTCTATTCTGCTGCAAGTTTTCTTATCATCAGGTCAGGTTCACTTTACACTAAGGACTGCCATTACAGTGGTCTATGTCGTGGTTTCTTGCCTGGATTTTAATTTTTTTGGGGGGGGGGTTGCAGGATGATGGTGATGAGGGTTATTAATACATTGTTGGTGATTATTTTGGCACCACCAGTATCATGGCACTTTTCAGAGCTATACAGGCAACATTTACAGGTCCTAGCTAGGGCCACGTTACACGTAAGAGTTTGAAGTAGATGTGTGCATGCTTTTTGAGTCATCCACACAAAATCATCCAAAGGGCAGCTTGTACTTTCTTCCCATTTATTTGGATTGGCGGAGAAATCCAGCATAAAACTGCATATGATCTTAGTGTGGATGCACTGAAGAACAATGTGTGTGTTGGGTGGTTGTGGTTTTGCATATGTGGTGGCACTTTGCTGGGTGCCCACTATTGCACCACACCACCTACATTCATCTGTTCGGCACCAGAGCAAAACCTAGCCATTTTACTCTATCAGCCCAAAGGAAAGAATGTGGTGTGCCTATTTCCACTGGTTGTTGCTGAAGGCATATTCACAACATTTTAAATATATATATATATAGCTGTTCTGTGCAGAACTGCTCTTGTGCAAAACAACTGCATTAAATTGCTCTCCACACCCCAACTTGCCTGTTTGTGCTTGTATGTGAAATGCCGGGTGCTTCTAGACAACCATTTGTCCTGATTGTTTGAGAGGAGGCTAGACAGCATTGGCTATTTAATGAGCATTCATTCTGATTTGTTTGTTGTGACACTGCATCAAAACAACTGTTATTCTATCCAGTGCATTTTCATGCCACTTTCCTTATTGCAATAAATATGATCTTTTGGGAAGCAGATTTGTTGCTCAAGATTTCCCCATTCACTATAACTGGGGACACTCCTGAATTAGCCAGTATGTGACTGAGTCCCAACCGAAAACAGAAAAGTCGGGAAGCGTCCAGTGTGCTTATGTTTTTCTCTAAGTCTGGAGATCCGAGGAGCTCATACCTCCACCTGCCTTGCCCCGGGGAGGTGCTCCTTAGGAGACTGCTGGCTTTCCACCCGGCAAGGCCAGGCGCAGCACAAAATTTATTTATTTATTTTTAAACTGTTGTTTTGCACAAATCTGGTAAATCAAAAGCATTTATTTCCACATGCTTTTTAAGATGTGTGCATTTTTCCATACACAATGTACAATACATCTTATTCAACCCATCCTTCATTCTTCATTGTGTTCTCTTCCATTCAGAAGCCACTTCTATTCTATCTATTTCTTGTCTCCTTTTAGGGACCAAACCTTCAAATGTTGGTGTTATTGTTAACTCACATATAGTCCTTCTCCAAGGGAGGGATTCACCTAATTAACCTCGTCAGATGAAGCCCTGCACAAGGTCTTCCACTTGCGCAGTGGGGCTTTCCCTCTCCTCTTCTCAACCTGTACACCCCTGCACCCCCAAAAAAATAGCTCTGGGGAGAACCCCAGAACAGCATACAGTGGAGAGAGGTGATTGTTCCATCTGGCAAGTTGACATGCTTACACAGAGAGATTATTTGTAATAGGGCGACATTGAATTCCACCCTCAGTTTCAATAGTCTCTCCCCAAAACCACTGAATATGTGAAAATCGTTTCCTCTTGATGCAGCACACCTCCAGCAGGCATGACATCCTGCGTTATTTATTTTACTTAATTTTAATGGATTGTACTATCAGTTACAGGTTTCTTTGTTCTAACTGGTCCAGTTGCGGTGGTACTTCTACTAAGTAGATTTTTCTTATTTAGAATACGAACAGATTGCATCTGGGGAAGCAAGAATTGGCTGGGAAGCCTATTTTAATAGAATTGGCTGGTGCTTTCCTTCATACCCCTGAAGCTGAGCAAAAGGTTCTTATGCCACGATGATGCCAAAGCCTCATGGCTGTTCCATTCTGCTTCCCTTTGCCAGCCGACAGGTTCTGCTGCAGGAAATAACAACAGAAGCAACAGCAGTGCCTCTGCTCCTTCTTGGTAAATACTCTTTGCTCGCATCTGCTACAATCACAATGATATAAGTTGTGCAGTCTGCTCAGATGGAAATGCAATAGGGACATTTGCATATTGGCTAGGAAAAACAACAACAAGCAAGAGAAGGAACACATAATGTACCTGCGCCTTTCTCTGAACAAAATTCTTATGGATACTTCTCCCAGGAAACCACATTATGTTATTAGGTGAAAAGTTATTTAGAAATGTATACCCAGCTCTTCTTGATAAGAGAAATTCAATGCATCTTACCAAAAAAAGCTCATAAATATACACGGCACAGTAATCTGTGGAATAGACGTTCGCATGACTCAGGCAGCGGAATGACACAGCAATAATGCATATCTCTACACAGAAGTAGTCCCAGCTGGGTTTTCTTCAAGGTGGGTTGGCCAATGTGATGCCTTCCAAATGTTGTCTGAGTGCAGATCCCATCACTCCAGGCTACTGGCCACGCGGGCTGGGACTGAGCAGCATTCCAACAGTATCTGAATGTTGGTTACTCCTAAATTTAGGATTGTAACCTTACAGTGCAATCATATAAATCCCATTGCAGGCAAAAGGTTCCAGGTTCAATCCCAGGTGTCTCCAGGTAGGGATGGCAGAGATTCCTGTCTGAAACTCTGCACAGCTGCTGCCAGTGAGTGTTCACAATGCTGAGCTAAAAGGGAGAATGGTCTGACTTGATAAAAGGCAGCCTCCAATGTCCCTATTATTAAGCTATCAGCATGACTTGGCACATGACCAAAGTGTCGGCTTATAGTGTGACATGCAAAATTCTTAATCCACTGCGTGGTGGTCTTTGTCTGAAACCCTGGATATCCACTGCCAGTTAATATACCGGTACACAATACTGAGTTAGATGAACCAATGGGCAGACATGAAAGAAGGCAGCTTCCTAGGTTCCTGTGTCACAGAATATCACATATCTGGCTACAACCAAGTAGCTGACTTGTGCAGAACTATCAAACTGCTACTTATAGGCATAGGGTTGTGCATGTACTCTGACACGGTTGCCAGTGTACTCACTGTTTCTTAAGTGGAATCTACACACATATAAAAAAACGCTGCGAAAATGCTTTTTAAAAAAACATTTTGGAAAATATATTGAATTTGCCATAGCTCACTGTCACCATCTAGTGTCACATTGTATATTGCACTTTACAACACACTTAAAATGTTTTATCTGCAGCTGTGTAGCTGAGTCCTTAATCTCAAGCAGCTTTTCTTTATTCATTTAAATACCAAAGTGTAACTATTTTGACAGTGCTGGGATCAAAGCCCAACAGAGCTCACTAAAGAAGATGTAGGAAAACTGAGCTTAAATTGGGCAATGATAGAATCTTATATTTCAGAAGTTAACAAAACCCTTGTTTCCAAACACTGAATTGGATGAGGAAATGCCACTCATCTTGCCCATCAGTCTTTTCTGTGCTTTGTATGTGTTTTATAACTGCTATCTAAATGGTACTTGTTCTGGCCAAGCTGTTTTTCTGCTTTGAGGTGTTTTTATATTGTTGAGTATCCTAAGTTGCTTTGAAGACCCCCGCAGTTCAAAAAGCAGCAGCAGTTTACTAAACAAATAATAGTTCTTTTCTTGCATTGCAAACTGACCCCCCCCCCTCAGCCAACTTTTCAGCAAGGAACAACAATCCTCAAGAAGTAAAATAGGCTGAGTTCAAATTTGTTTTATCCCCAGTTCAGGTTTTTAAATCTTTCTGGTTCAGAACATGAAGAATAGAGCCTGGGGATTGCAAGGGGGGGTGCACTATTGCAGTGTAATTGATTCCTCTTGCCATCATTCACACTAACTAGTAAATAGAACAGATCTAAAGATCTTAGCAATTTCCTTGCCAAATGGCTAGGTGGAAATGAAGATGCCTGGAGAGTCCCATCAAAAACAAGCTGGAAGCTTTTTTTGTTTGTTTTAACAACGGAACCTGAAACTGGGTTGCTGGGGCATTGGAGTCCAAGAGAAATACAGCACAATGTTCCCTTCCATTAGGGACTGACATTGATAGAAAATGTCATTTCGTTCTGATGGTGCTGATAGTTGATATGATCCTAATGGCCAACACAAAGGATGCAATCAACTTCCTATTGAAACCGCTGGCGCTAACAGCACTCCACCACATCCAAAGCCGTCAACCAGAAACTTTCCTTCTCTCAACTGAGTCATCCAACCTTTCACTTCACTTCCTACAAAAATTGTTCCTTGTGAATAATCAGCAGTGGTTGGCTGGGCAAAGTGAGGCCATATGTTTAACTCAACTATGCAATTGTTTTTCATAAGCAATAGGATCATTTGAAGTCAAGATATCCAAATGAAATTAGAAACACACATTTCGGGAAGGACTGACATTGTTGGGTAATCTCCTGGGCCCCACACACCCTGGAACCCACGGTTAACTCCCAGATCTCTCTGGTCCTCCTCATTCTTTTTCCTGCTGCTGTCGGTTGACCACCCTGTGTGAGCAGCAGCAATGACAGCACGGAAAAGGACAGCAACCTCCATTTGCCTTGACCTCTGCCAACCAGCCTAGAGGAGGAAGGCAAGTGAATGGGCAACAGTGGCAGCTGGTGTCCCCCAAAGCTGAGATGATGGACCGTGGCCAGTTGTTCTGTTTTCCTCCCCATCCTCCTCCATTGCAAAGATAACGTGGACACTTAAGCACTGCAGTTGTACAAATACTTAGCACCTAACTAAACGGGGGAGGTCTTACTTTGGTTCAGATGAAGCCCCTGCTGTCGCAGTTGCTTCTCTGTTGGGAGAAAAGTCGCATAGCCTCCACCTGTTCTGGTTCTCTCCATATCTTCATCCTTTTCAAAGAAACAGTGGACACTTTCACTTTGCACTTGTATAAATACTTAACACCTAACTGTCTTATATTGGTTAAGAACTGCTGTCACATTTTCCAGGGTGGGTCAATGCATTACTGAGAAGTAAGCCCCCAATGAATTCTATGTGGAATTCTCTCTAATAAGCAATGTATAGTATTGCAGCTGAATTGCTTGGCATTTCACTGGGTAACACTGAGCCCTGGTTGCTCTAAATAGACCAGCTTCAGAGCAAAATTCTGTGTTTCAAATTAAGTGCCGGATGAACTCCTATCTCCATTTGTCAAAGGGGAAGGAAAATGTACAATGTGACATTAAAAGAACCAACGTCTCCCTCAAAGATGGAAATCATCAGGAAAAAAATGTTGGACAATCTCCTACATATCAGGTACAAGCCCCAGACTGACACTCATACCCAGGTTCAAGAGGTCTAGGAGTGACTGAGGTCTGCTTTGTATTTGTCTAGCAGTGCTGCAACAAACAGAGATAGAAGACTTTACATGCAGCAGTGTCACATTAGCAGAAAATCAATTCTGTTTGCTTACATGACACATTCAGCAGACACTTCTCCAACCTGTGATGAAGACCGTGTTTGGTACAGATAGGACAGATAACCTTAGACACCCTTGCATTTCAAGCACCCAGCTTACACAAACTGTTGCTTCCTCTTTTCTTTGTAATTTATTCTTGAACCAGACAGATCCTGACATTTTAGTGTCTCAGATCAGTCTCCATACACACTGTGTGCACCTTTCAGATCTTTCGAGATATTTATTCATTGCTATGGATTTCTGCTGATAAAGCCAGAAACCTAAGACTACGGTGGTGAATATAAAAAATACTATATGTGATTTTTAACACTTTATGTTCTGTGCTTATGTTCTTCCTATTTCCATGCATTTACCATTAATATTTAATATTTTATTCAACCAAAATTTAAAGTAGTCGCTGTACTGAAATATGGGGTGGAGTGGGGGGAAGGAGACCAGACTTTTATCTGATCATGGTAACGCTCCTATATTCTTACCTGCAAAAATTCAAAGGCAAAGGATTTGTTTATTTTGTCTGGCAATGGAGGGACTTCACTCAAATACAGGGTTTGGCATTTACCTCTGCACCCATAAGAAACAGATTCCAGCAATTCTCAGAGGGCTTTAGTCATAACCTCCCGTCACACTCACAACATATTTATACCGCCACTTTCTTCTCTCTGCTCTACTCTTTCTCCTCAGACACTGGATGCTGCTTAGAACAAGCTTCTTAAAAGCCACACACATAATTAACAGAACAGAATACCTGAGTTGACTCTCCGTCCTATAGCCATCCCTTGCAAGCATCCCTCACGGCATGCAGCAATATCCAGAAACAATGCTGGGCACTGGAGTCTAACCACATTTTAATATCTCATAGTGCCCTGGAACAACAGTGTTGGTAGCTAGACCCAACTCTCAGGGGATGTTTGGAGTACAATACTATGCTGGATTTTAAAAGGAGGTGGCAATGCAGGTGGGTCCTGATGGAGTGTAGGGCCAGGTATTTATGCCAGCCCCACACAAATATATGCAAGCCAGGTAGATCCTAAACACACATATAAGCCTTGCGTTTAAAAGAAAAAGGATGGAAATTTATAAATAATTTTATAAATTCTTACCCAATGTAGCTTGTTATGAATACTACTGTAGGTATGTAGCCTAACAGATTGCTAATTGACTATTATCTTACTAGGGTCTTGCAACTGTATCGTGATTTATTCTAGGGGTGGCTAATCTGTGGCCCTCCAAATAGTTTGGAACCCAGCTCCCATCAGCATTGCCAATAATCATGGATGATGGGAGTTGTAGTCCAACAACATCTGGAGGGCCATAAGTCAGCAATCCCAATTCAGAGCTAACTAAAAACAAGGATCAAAAACCACTGTGTTCTTAGGACCCCTCTGTCCTGTTTGGTGGTCCGGAAGGATATTTTGTAACATAATCTAATGGTGCCATTTAGCAACAAGGATGTAGGCACAGCATTTAATAATAATAATAATAATAATAATAATAATAATAATTTATTATTTATACCCCGCCCACCTGGCTGAGTTTCCCCAGCCACTCTGGGTGGCTCCCAATCAAATATTAAAAACAATACAGCATTAAACATTAAAAACTTCTCGAAACAGGGCTGCCTTCAGAAATATTTATACTCCCTAAACATGTCACAGATGAAAATAGGGCCATACTTGTATACTTGGCCTGGGAATGTGTTACCAATGTTGTTCGGTCCCTGCTCCTGCTAACCTAGCAGTTCAAAAGCATGTCAAAGTGCAAGTAGATAAATAGGTACCGTTCTGGTGGAAAGGTAAACAGTGTTTCCGTGTGCTGCTCTGGTTTTGCCAGAAGTGACTTAGCCATGCTGGCCACATGACCCAGAAGCTGTCTGCGGACAAACGTCGGCTCCCCAGCCAATAGAGCAAGATGAGCGCTGCAACCCCAGAGTCATCTGTGACTGGACTTAATGGTCAGGGGTGCCTTTACCTTTTAAGTCTGTACAAGCTTTAAGATCTGCATCAGAGACCCTGTTTTCTAGCCCACCACTGATTGATGGTAGATTATAACCAGTGTAGCAGGGACTTTTTGGTGGTGACTTTTAGAAGTCTCTGCCTAGGAAAATATGCAAGGATCCATCAACACTGGTCATCAAGAAGTCCATAAAGGCTTTTTCCCATTCCAATCAGTGTCTGACTGACTACTATTTCATGCTCTTAAGACATGTTATTGCTACTCCTTCTAAATTAGTGGGACTGATGAGGTACTTTATTAGTGTGTGTAATTAAAACATTTTGTTAACCACTTTGTGAGGCCAGTATGCCCTGAATGGTGGGTCAGAACTATTTCAAATAATTAAGAAAATGGTTTAGCGAGGGCAGATGCCAAAAGATAGGGACTATGCCTGGTCAATAAGGAATCATTTGAATATGTGCTTTTACCTAAGGCACATCTGTTGTCACTCTTTCTGATTTTGCATGTAATAAAGTGGATTCCACACACACACACACACCACCGCTTAAACCTTGAAGGCAGTGGCGTAGCGTGGGTTGTCAGCACCCGGGGCAAGGCAAGTAATTTGCGCCCCCTAACCCGTGGATTTGCGCCCCCAACCCGTGGATTTGCGCCCCCTAAACCTAACCCCCAGATGTTGCGCCCGGTGCGGACGGCCCCCCCTGTACCCCCCACGCTACGCCACTGCTTGAAGGTAGGTTTTTTCCCCCTTTAGGAATGAAACTATGGACAATCTTTTTACCATACCTCTATTAACATTTTGGAGGGACTGCCAGGAAGGAACCAGAAATAATTACTGCAGAAGCGGCAGAGGCAGGGTGCTGGGGTGGGGGGAAGATCTACTAAAGCTGCCTTCACTTGTCCATAAATGCCTTTGGATACAATTAATAGGCCCACTTATAAATAAGTGGTTTTGAGACGCTGCTTCATGCATATCCTGACTTCCAGGGCCGACAAGTCAATCCTATTAGCTCTCTGGATTGCCCCAAGGGACCATCGTTGCTAAACAAAATATTGTGTCCAACTAGAAATAAGACTTCTGCTTTATTCCACAACTCCACATTTATGCCTAGCCATGGCAAATATACACGATAGTATTTGCAGCAGATGTAACAAAAAGTAAATTCGATTTCTTTTAAGAATACTTCAGCATGAACTTACAGATGAGAGTGGGCGGCAGAATAAACCTTGGTGGTTATATTCTACTACCACGTTTGGTGGCAATACGCTTCTGAATACCAGCTGCTGGAAACCACAGAAAAGGAGAGTGTTGGGGTCAGATCCTGTCTGTGAGTTTCCCAGAGGCATGTGGTTGGCCACTGTGTGAGCAGGTTGGTGGACTAAACAGGCTACTGCCCCAATCCAGCAGGCTATTCTTATTTTTATGGTTCTGACTAGATGTTTCAGGGGGCTTGTGGTAGCTAAGCCTTCTTGACTGGATCTCCAGGGAAAGCAGTTAAATTTCAGAGCAAGAACCTGGAAGTCTTCTGCTTCCTGCCTCCACAAGCATCACATTTGAGTTTGCAAACTCACACCCCAAGTGGTCATCCCAAAGTTTCAACAAGAGGCCAAGCATTGCAAAAGATATTGGTTTAAATAAGCATCTAAAGTCTGTATATCAGGACCGCTGCAGGCAGAAGCTAGCATGGCCTGAAGGCTAGAGACAATTTGGTGAATGGAGAATTTTATAACTAGACAGTAAGAATGCAAAAACACAAATATTCCATGGGAGAGTTCTGTCCCAGCTTTTGTTGTGCTATAGTGTAAGAGTGTCTCTCCAGACAGCAATAATGCAGTAATGCTGGGGAAGCATTGCAAAACACTCAATAAGGCAGAATGATGTTTGGATGGTCCAGAATGAACCCACCAGTAATGCACTATGATTGCATCAGTGTCGTGTTGCAGAATTAAAAAAAACCAGTCTGGAAAGATATCCAATTCTTATGGTCATTCAATCCTTGATAGTGTCTTCTTTCTGAAAATAACTTTTATTTAAAACAGTAAAATAATAATTAAAATCAGCCACATTGGCAGCTAAAAACACATAATCCTTTGTATACTTCACAATTAAAACAGAATTCACTGCTGTAAGATATAGCTATGGCTAGTAGGCTAGATGGCTTTTTAAAAGGATGAGATGCATTTGTGTTGCTCAGGTTTATAAGTTGCTATTAGCCATCATGGTTAAATGGAACTTGCATGTCCAGAGGCAGTTAAAGGAGATGTAGGAGAAGAACTGGAATGTCTCATTCCCCTTAGCTACTTTGCTTTCTTGCCAGCTACCACTGTTCCTGCCTCAGTAACTAAAACAGCCTCCACAGGACTGGGACTGCTTGATCTATATTACGGCTCGAAAAAGCTTTGTGAAAACAAGAAATATAACTGCTATCTGGGCAGAGGCCCAGAAGCTGGCCTTGCTCCCAGAGAGCTGCTGTCAATGGGGTGTGAGAAGTCATATGGTTTTGAAATTAGGACTCCACTAACACCTTTCTTTACACTTCAATTATTTCCATTTCCTCTTCCGCTCTTGTTTTCTCTCAGGTGGTGGCACTGCTGCGCCACATCTCAGAGCCTTTCTGTGAGGCGTCCAAGCCTTTTCTTCACTATTAGAAGCACTATTAGAAACACCTTCCACCAGTCACCTTACCTGCTTCTTAGCCTTCTGTGTACTGACAGAACAGTGTTGTCTTTTTGAGTCTGACTCATTTGCTGTCGCACTGCTTCTTTACAATAATAAAAATATGAGGGAGATATTTAACTATATTTTCTTATAGGTAATATCTCTTGACTCTGGGAATCCCATTCTCATTCAAGCAGCATCACTTCATCATTTCTATCCCCAGCACCACCACACACTAGGGAACATTAATCTCTTGCGAGGAAAGGGGAAAAACCAATTTAGCCCACTGGAGTTTGTAAGACAAGGCCAGGGCATTTGAATCTTTTTTTTCCTTTTCCCAATCAAGCAAAGAAGTCACAGGTTAGCTGATACAAAACACTTGTCTTACCACTTGATGGACTCCTTATTTGAGGGGAACTCCCCTCGGGCCTCTCAGCCTGTCAGGCTTCTGGAACGGACTCAGTAAAACGTGTGTCCTGTGCCTTGTATTTAACTTGACAACAGGGATCGAAATGCCAAAGGGAAACCTTATGATGCCCACTTTTTAATTAATTTGAAATGTTATAGAAGTCCATTGTCAATCAGCATTTGTTAATTTGTTTAAATGTCAGTAATTTTAAAGCTGAGTTAATTTGTTTGCATTTTAGTAACTTACAAAAAAAAAAAGAAGTGTTTGCCGCCAAGCCCTGAGTAAAGTTGAAGGGAAAAAACATATGTCAGATGACCCCCTGAAGCAGTTGTCCAAATGGTTTTGAGGTTGCATTTCATTCTCTTAGTTATTCATTTGTCCCCTTGCAGACTATTGTTCTGATATGGTGAAAGCATTTACTGATTAAGTGCCTCTCACAGCCCATTAAAAGATAAGTGCCTTCCAAACCCAGTGATAGACTCAGATAGAGGACACCGGGTCTATGTCAGCAACTTTTTGAAGGTAAGATGGTAACTCTAGAGTGAAATACTGGTACTGGGTGGACCATCAGTTTTTGATTAGGGGGTGCAGCCTGTCCTGGGTAGGATTGCACTCTCCCTAAAAGATCAAGTCTTTAGTTTGAGGACGCTCCAGTTAGAACTACTGTTGGGTGGACAAGTGTTATAGGTAGTGAGAAGCATATTTTTCCAGCTGGTACGTCAGCTATGACCTTACTTGAATGAAAGATGACCTCATCACAGACATCCATACCCTCATTACCTCTAGATTAGACTACTGTAATGAACAGTGGAGTTGCTCTTGAAAAGTGATCAGAAACTGCAACTAGTACAACATACTGCTATGAGGATATTGACTGGAATGAGGCTATCAGAACACATTACATTCATTTTGTTTGATCTACATTGGTTGCCAGTTTATTTCCAGGCTCGATTCAAGGTGGTTATTAAGATTTAAACAGCTTGGATCCCTTAAGGACTTTCTTTTCCCCTACGTTCCCCTTTGTTTGCTCTGTTCATCATCAGAGGACCTGCTCCAGATTCCAGGTGGCATCTAGGAAGTGGAATGCCTCAGGACTTTACGACTTTAGGCATTTGGCCAAAAGTTTTATTATTATTTATTAAATTTGTATGTCACCCCTTATCCGTAGGTCTCAGGGAAGTTCGCAGCATAAAAATACAAGATAAAAACATTAAATACATAATAAAAGCAAGGACAAAACAAAACAATAAGCCCCCTCCCCACACCCTCTCCCACAAACACATTTAAAAGGGTATCGAATGTTAATCAGCCACAGGCCTGGTTGAAGAGGAACGCTTTTGCCTGGTGCCTAATGGGGTATAATGAAGGCACAAATCAAACATCCCTGGGGGGAGAATTCCACAAATAGGGAGCTACTGCAGAAAAGGCCCGTTCTCATGTAGCCACCCTCTGGACCTCTCATGGAGGAGGCACACAAAGAAGGGCCTCAGATGATGATCTCAGGGTCCAGGTAGGTTCATATGGAGAGAGGCAGTCCTTGAGGTATTGCAGTCCTACGCCGTTTAAGGCTTTATAGGTCAAACCCAGCACTTTGCATTGGGCCCGGAACTAATTGGCACACCTGCAGATGTAGAGGAGAAGTAGAGCTGTGTGTCATCCGCTGTCATCAGCTTCCACAGGAGCACCTGTATCAGGAAGCCTTGATATTGCAGCACCGCCCTACCCGAAGTCTTCCACTAGTTCTTAAGCAAGAGTTCACAGAACAGTAGAAATGCATGTTCTCTTTCCACTTCTTGTCCTTTGGAAGCAAGAGAACCTATGTCTCATTGATGTTGTTCACATGGACTGTCCAATAGGTACTCATAATTTTCACACAATAGCAGAGCCATCTCTTGTCATCACCGGATTCCTATAGGTCCTAAGGGAAGTGTCAGATTTTAGCAGGTTCCTCCCTCCCACATATGCTCAGAAATCAAAGGGGAACAGGACAGTATGCATGTGAAAGAAATGAAACAAAAAACATTACTGTGTGTTATTATCACGTGCTGCAAGTATTTCTGTGCCTCAGAAAATGAGTCATCTGTCTGTGTCCTTTAAACTCTATTTGGAAAGTGATAAGCAGTATTTTACAAATAGGACTACACACCCAGCAGATTACTGACTAAACTGCTATTACCAGGAATACTCTGAATTTACATAGTGTTTTGCATCTTCAAAGAACTGTGCAAATATTACCTAATTGATCTAGGCTGGAAAACAAGTCCTGGAAATCTAATATCAATCTTATATGTAGAAGAGAACAAATCATTAACTGAAAGGAGCACATTCTGTGGAATCCTATTACCATAAATTACACACAGCTTTCCCCCTCCTCCTCAAAGTTATTCCCTTAGCCATCTGATTAATGACTGGATTGAAGCAGATTAATTTACTTGTGGTTTCTGGAAACTTAATAGGTGGAAACGTAATAGAAGCTTGATAGAATTGTCAGAGATAATTGATGCTTTAAGGGGCATGAAATCAGAAAAAGCATCCAGTCAAGATGGATTCACAATGGGATTTTTTTAAAAGAAAGAAAAAAGCATGAGAGGTGAGATTCTCTGGTTTTGATTTGTTTTTAAGTGAGGTTAAGAAATGATGTTTTTATGGGGAAATGCATGTTCTCTTCACCTATGAGACAACATCAATCCAGTGTCAATAGACTGCTGCTTATGTTAAGCTTTGTTATGTATTAATGGGTATTTTAACTGATTGGATAACAAATAATTCTGCTTCAAAGGAACAATACCAAAAGGAGCTATGTAAAATATTATGAATTATTGCACCATGCAACAGCACATCAGTAAAGGAATATAAGGACAGTGTGGGAAGGATCCGACCCCTTACAACTTCCTTCTTTCTGTCCTCCCCACATATATACCAAACATGTGATGTAATGGGTGGGATTCCCCAGATAATGAACCCAATTTCCCCAGTTCCCCACTGCATGAAGTACTGTGCTAAGCATGAGGGCTGTCCACATGTTGGCAGCTGACACCCACTGGACATAAGTAGAATCACACTTCTGACTCAATAACACCAATACAGTCATACCTCGGGTTGTGAACGTAATCCTTGCAGGAGGCATGTTCACAACCCGCAGCATTCGCAACCTGAAGTGTCGTGTCTGTACACGTGCATGATGCGATTCAGCACTTCTGCGCATGCGCGTGATGTAATTTTGTGTTTCAGCGCATGCGCAAGCGCCGAAACCCAGAAGTAACCTATTCCGGTACTTCCGGGTTCGGCACGGTCCACAACCCGAAAACGCGCAACCCACAGCATTCGTAACCCAAGGTATGACTGTAATACATTATTCAGAGCATAATTGTATCACAACTTGAGAAGGAACCTGAACGGTTGTCCTTCAGCATTCATTCACTGATTGTAGTAGGCATTTATATGGCATGTGTCACTGCTGAGCTGGGTGGGGGACCTGTGGTCCTCCAGGTATTGTTGAACTCTAACTCTCATCAGCCCTAATCAGCATGTTCAGTGGTCGGGGATGCTGGGACCTGTAGTCCAGCAACATCTGGAGGGCCAGAGGTTCCCTATCCTTTGTACTGTGCTTACTTGTACTTACTTCCAAACAGAATCATACAGAAAGGCTGTACACATATTACATCAGGGGTGCCCCAACTTTTTTCAAAGAGGGCCAGATTTGATGAAGTCAACATGTGTGAGGGCCGACCAAAGTTGTTGAGCTTTCTTTAGACCCCTGACCCCTATAAATAAACTGCCACAGGGGCCGGATAAAACCAGCCAAGGGACCGAATTAGGCCCCCCAAAACAGACTTTGGACATACCTATATTACGTATACTGTAAACGTGTGTAATTTTCTCATATATGTGTGTGTGTGTTGAGTGCCGTAGTCAATCAGTGAAAGAGACACATGTGCAATTTTCATACATTTTTTCATGCTTTCCATGTTAGAAAATGGTCACATCTGAAGCATCGCTTTGTGACTTTATATTAGAAAGAGAGAGTGGGTGGAAGTGTGAAGTCTACTAAAACAGACTTCATCGGCTTCCTCTGTAAAATGCCCAGCCAGATCCATGAGAGAAGCGGCATATTTTCTTTGAGAGTCCAATCTGCTCTCCATCATCGCTTTCTCTTAATACCGAGAAGTTCTGGCTACAGTACTCGCTCCCCCACCCATCTTCCCAGGAACTTGTTCACAAGCCAATAAGTAGGAGCCATTATAATGCTGCCTGGTTTGTAAATGCATTGAACAATGATGGCGTGCTTGAGCCTAACAGCCAGCCGTCCATGGCGATTATGAAGAAAAGGAGCTGGGTTTTGTTGTGTCCCTTATTGCTGTTATTGTTATTCAGAGAAGGGCCATCCATCAAGACATGACATGCTCGCAGAGGTCAGTCAGTCATGCCAAGAGACAATAGGAAAATCCATGGAAATTCATACCTTTAAAAATCTCTGGAATGCTCCTTTTAATCTTTCGCTACCTTATGCTATATTCTGGGGCTAGAGATCAACAAATCCAGCAACCTTTAAACACTGCAGTCATTTTAAAGTGATCTGCCACTTGCATGAAATGTTAGAGCTCAATCCCTAACCATGGATTAGAGAGATTACTGTCTTATTTACTTCATAATGCTGAGGACTAAAATATAGTGTCCCTTCCTGATCCCATGAATCTCAAAACATTTAAAAAGAAGCAATTCTGTTAATTGCAATGGACAACCCACTGATATATGCTTTGAAAAATGAAATGAGTTTAAGGTCTGGTGCAGACATTAACAACTAGCTTATCTCCCAACCTTGTCTAACTGTGTTTCTGGCATCTCCAGGTAGGTCTGGGAGAGCTTCGACCAGTCAAGTCTAGCCATAGTAAGCTAGATGGACCAATGGCAGCTTCCTACACAATCAAGACAGCCTTGTGGACTCACATGTTCCCTATCCTTCCCTTCCATCATCCACTCCCTTCTACAACTATTTGTAGTTTAGCCCTGAGTGCTACAGTTAACTCTGTTTGGCTAACACAGAAATAATCCTCCTTCTTCTCTGTTGAGCCAAGTATGACCAGATGCAATATAAACCTGACAAGCCATGGATCTGTGCTGATGGATAAATGCATAAATATATGAGGTGTAGGTCAATATTCCAGCTCACCCAAGCCAAATGCCTGACAGCTTCAGGCTTCAGCCACTGGGCTGCTCAATATGAATTAGCACCTAACCAGAAGCACATATCTCATTGGAATTTCTGACAACAAATAATGGCAATTTATGCCGTCCAGTGGCGGCTGTGCTACTTGCGTATTGGTATGTATTGGATAGCTCTAATAATTTCTAGTCAATTTAGCGCATCCCATTTGGTAAAGGTTATTTCACAGACCACAAATTTCATTGGCGTGCTTGATTCGTTCATGAGAAAGCTATTGATCACTGAGGTGCCAAGTGGTTTGCAGAGAAAGGAATGGAAATTACATGGTTAAGTAATTATGGTGTAAACAGATAGTTCTGTCTCCTGTATTGTATACAGCCCACGCACTCAGTTACTGATAGGGATATCAAATGTGTGAGACAGCTTGCTGATGAGCCCTGAAATTTGGCACCTGCATAGTCCAGTAACTAGAAAAATATTTGACAACAGGCAATATTTACTCTTCTCTCTCAAGGTGGATACCCCAATATAGTTAAGGCATTCCCAGGGAATGCAGAAGGCTTAAAATTGACACTTGGGTGGGACAAAAATGAGTCATTTTTACATCAAGTAGTAAAAATCTGGGGCATAACATTTAACACAGAAGAAGCAGTGGACATCCTGGAGCCAAACAGTTACTCCTGCTGTGGCTTGGCTTCCTACATATTAAACAAATCCAGAGAGGTGTGTGAATGCTACTTAGGGAAGAAGTCACATTCTTCACCTAGAGATGCTCCACTGCAAACTGATTCCTAGGGATTTGAAATAAGTGTTCTGACATTGGGTTGTCAAGAATATGCATGAATCAGAATTTGCTCCTATGTGACTTCTAATTGACAACAGCCCAAGTGGTTTTCAAATAGCCAGAGATACTTATAGGGCAAAGCATGGTTTTATTTGTTACTTAATGAATAATTGAACTCTTAAATAAAAGCAAATGCCTGAAGGGGCCCCAAATGAACTTACTGACCAGATATTAAAACTGTGAGCATGCACACACACACAAACAAACACACAAACACATGTGCAACAACTGCTTTTAAGTATGCGTATTCCCAATTGATCTCCTGGCCAAGATTGCAACTGAAGTGTACATTTACATACACAATGTCAAAAGAACATTGTTGTATGCCATATTTTGAGATTTATTGGAAAGCACCTTGGAATATAATTGAATAAATGAATATTCAGTTATGTCTCCTGGGCTGCAGTATGATGTTTGGATAATATGAACCAGGGTTAGGAAGCACATGGGCAACACAAGACATATCCCAGAATGAATGTCTTCTGCCAGGGGATATGTTAGTGACCTCATTCGCAGACATGTCTCTGGGTTGTCATTGCAGGTGAGGTATTTCATTTCCAATTTTAAATTCCCTGCACAAAGAAAACTTGATGTCAATTAGGGTTAAAAATAAAACTGCCAATATTATAATGCCATTATACAAATCTATGGTGTGACCACCTTTGGAATACCATGTACAGTTCTGATTCCTTCATCTCAAAAAGGATATTGTAGAGCCAGGAAAGGTGCTCTAAAGGCCAACCAAAATAATCAAGGGACTGGAGCAACTCCCTTTTGACGAAAGGTTACCCCTCTCGGGAATGAAAAAAGCCAAGTAAGGAGGGAGACATGATAGAGCTGCATTAAAATTATGCATGAGTGGGAGGAGAGACAGAGACATTTTATCCATCTCTCATTATACTACAGCCATGGGCCATCTAATGAAGCTGAATTGAAGCAAAATTCAGGAAACACAAAAGGAAATACTTATTTATACAGTGTATAGGTAACCTGTAGAATCTGCTTCTACTAGATGTGGTGATGGCCACCAGATTCGGCAGCTTCAAAAGGCGGTTAGACAAATTCATGGAAGACAGAGCTATCAATGACTAATAGCCACAATGGCTGTGTCCTACTTCCAGTGTACTGGAGTCAGTATGCTTCCAAATAACAGTCACTAGGGTTCACAAGCAGGAGAGCGGTACTGTGCTCATACCTTCCTTGCAGGCTTCCCATAGTCCTTTGGTCAACTGCTGTGTGAATAGGATGCTGGACTAGATATGGTTTTGGTCTGATCCAGCAAGGGCCATCTTATGTTCTTACAATGACTACTCCCCTAAAACAAAAGGCGTTCCACTTAATAGGGAGCAAAAGAGCCCGCCACAGCTAACAAGGAGCAGACATTGCAACCAATCAAAAAACCTTTCGCCATGTAAGCACACAACGCACTCAGTACCTGCAATGTGCAACCCCAGCACCTACTCCTCAAAATAAAAGTCTGTATGGTGAAGTAACGAGTTTCTGTATTATAGTCCTTGGTCCTTCCCTTGTAATAAGAAGCCGCTCTGTGACAATCAGGACAAATGCAGACCCAGTTTGCCATTTAAAAGAAGGACTGTCAATAACACTCCACAGCTGTCACTTTTATTACCCGTCTCCCTCCCCCACCCCTCTCTCAATGCATTATTGCACTGGTAACCATGGCAAGAGGCCAAATTGCTTCCCCTCCAAAGTGTACGGCTACACGAGAAAAGAAAAAGCACCCACCGTGTATGATACCTTTCACTGTGCTTAGACTTGTTTATGTTGCTGGGGCACGCACAGATTCTCTTGGCCATTTTGCACAGCACCTCCTTTTACAGAAAGCAAATGCTCTCCAGGTCTATATATCAAAGTTATGGCATTCCGTTTTTCAGCGAAATAAATAAATAAACCTGTAAATAAGGTCAACAGGATGGCGATGTTCCGGGTGACAGAACCCTTAATGGTTTTTGAGGAACAGCTTGTTTCTCTCTTCAAAAAAACTCACCTCAATTTACTTTGAGCCTGTGCCTCTTAAACACATTTTGCCTAAGCACAGGGAAGGCACAAATCCAGCCATTTTAATGGCCTTAGTTAAACACCACAAGGCCACCATAAGCAGCTCAATGTCAGCATAGCTACCCAGTTATGAAAATGAAGTCTGTGGGTGATCGTGGTGAGGTATAGTACAAAGTTTGCTCTTTTTAAAAATAGAATATTAAGCCCAATGAAATATATTTCATGAACAATAAGGAACATTCCAAATTCTAGGCATTCATAAATTTCTTTAATCGATGTCATTTATTTTGTATAAAATTAGAGTTGAAGATAAACTTCTTTCATTATTACAGCCGTATAGGATTCCCCTGGGTTTGTCCGGCTTCATGGAGACAAAGTGAACCCTCTGTTTTTACAGCTAAAAGATTTACAGTTCTATTATTCTGCCTTTCTATATGTCAGGTGCAAAACAAAGCTCATCACAGAGAAAATGATTGTCAGAGGCTGGAAGTCTCTCCAGGTCCTGAGACTGAAAACCATGGCCGCCTGACTCCTGTGAGGTGACTTGTGAAAAACAGAGCAGTAAGCAGAACCTAATACATGCTAGACAACTGTCCTGATTCACAGATAATTCACCACAATAATGGAAGAGATAGCTATGGGGGGTTATAGACAAAGATAAGGAGAGCTGAAGAAGCAAAACTGAGGTGAATACAAACATAAAGGGGAGGGCAGGAAGAAGAATTTGAATGGAGAGCATTAAAAAGCTAAATTATCTCAAATTCTGCAGCTGCAGAATTCAATTTTGTGACAAGAATAAAACCATGGAAGGTTCACGAATATACAGTTAGACTGAGTCAAATTGCTGGTCCATTTAGTGCTGTGCTGCATACAGTGAGGAGCAGTAATTCTCAAAGGTCTCAGCTAGGGAAGCTTCACCTGGTGGCACTGGATTGGAACTTCTGCACACAAATCATGTGCTCTATGACCTAGGAACACTCCCCATTCTATGTTGTGTCAGCTTGCTTATTTCCCAGCCTTTGTGCACTCGAATGAACCTGGCAACAGCACTCCAAACCAAAAATGGTGTTAGGTTCTTACGCTTTGGAAAAGTCAATGTGCAGGAATTTGAGAAGCAGTGGTGCTTGCATTGGGAGAGAGGTGAGCAGCCAGCTGACATCTATAAATAATTGTAATCCGCTTTTACACAGAAGTGTGTGGTTTGGGAAGGACAGCTTTGAACCACACGCCATGTTAACAATAAAAACAGCAGGTTGTCAGCCAGCCTCTTTAGATGGCTCTTGGCTTTCCTTTCTTCCAGATGGATTCACAACCCTCCTCCTTTTAAATCGCCACATAAATTTATCTCTTCTGTTTGCAACTCCCAAGTAAAACACTGACAATTCCCTTTGTTCTTCTAGTCGGCCTTATGTTCTCAGAGATCACTCTGATAAGACACCCACCAGATGAGATCTTGGAAGAAGATCAAGGCAATCACTTTGTCATTTCAACAGCACCCACGTTGCTCCTAAAAGAACCTTTTCCACTTAAGAGACTCTCACATGCCCAGC
Source organism: Podarcis pityusensis (assembly GCF_964106645.2). NCBI lineage: Eukaryota > Metazoa > Chordata > Lepidosauria > Squamata > Lacertidae > Podarcis > Podarcis pityusensis. The sequence goes on along the minus strand of NC_138028.1, from coordinate 98,283,500 downwards.
CAATGCAGCATCCTCCGTATCTTGTGGCCATCAGACCCAGTCAGTATGGCGAATGCACAGGGATGATGGGATTTGCAGATAACCCAGCAACATCTGGCACGGGAAGCACTGTGTTGTCTATCCCTGGCTGAATAGGTCAATGGCCATCCCAAGAAGCAGAGGTGTTGCTAGGTTCTTAAGACACTTAATGCATAGGCTTATGTCTCAAATTTGCACGTGCCAATTTATGTCTGTGAGGAAACTGAGGTGGTGGGTGGGCTCCCACTGACACACTGCATTTTGCAGCATGCCCAGCATATGTGTAAACAAAGTTTTTGAAAGTATTTTTAAAGCAAGGAAGGGGGAAGAGATCTGGGCTCAAGGTCCTTGGGCTGCTCCTTAATAACATCCATGGACAGGGGCATCATAGGGGGGCAGGAGACTGAGGGCTCCCCCAAAATGTTCAGTTGCGGGGGCAAGCCATTGCCCTTGCCCCTGAAGGAAGGGTTTGCAGTGGGTGCAACATTCTGTTCAATATTAGATGCAGAAAGTCTATTATGTGAAATAAGATGTTGTCCATTTATGCTTTGCCTTTTGCACTGGACCACTAATAAACATTACCACTGGTTATTCTGGCACAGATTAGAAGCAGATATGCAGGCATTTCTTGATGCGCTTCTGGATGAAAAGCATCCATTGCAGAGTCTGAATCGGGTGCAGCTTTCCCCACCATTTTATAATACATATGTACCTCCATTGTCTGCCTCAAACCACTAGTCTGGTGCATGGATATAGCAAGATTGGTGTCAAGTTTGTAAAGAACATCAGAGCTGTACAGATGAGGAATGATAAGGGATGCTTCATTCTGAAAATGGCCTGATTAATCCATCCCCTCTTTAAATCATTCTGTGAAGCAAGTAAAGTGAAAATGAACCCCTAAAAATGTCTAATATTTAACTGAGACAGAATTCTGAAATGCACTCTGTCTACATCTCAGTACATAGGGCGGGGAGTCCCACTTCTGTTGTACAGCTTGGACCGCTGAAGACAGAAGAGAGAATGTTTTTCACGATCATATCTCCATCCTAGACAGCAGCTCACATGCTATATATTACAAACTAGTAATGTATCCCTTAGCCTTTTCAATTAAAACAGCAAAAGTGTGCCTATTACTCTTTTAACACTGCTCTCTGAAGTCACACATGATGAGTTTAAATCAGCTTTTAGACTGAAATATTATAAGGAGCCAAATGGTCTAGAGATTCTGCCCCCATCTGCCATGGCCATCTTCTCAAAAAACCTCACCAGAAAAGTGATATACCTTTAAAATTAAAAGTAAGCTCCTCAAAACCAGCAGGATCTCTGCTTAGCAAGCAACAAAACAGAAACTGCTAAACTGAGCATTTATTCTGAGGTTTGGGGGGGGGGGCTATAGCTGGGTACATGGACGCAACACCAAAATCCACCACACTGCTACTTGCCTTCTGTTGGGTTTCATTTTCACGGCAGCACCCCAGAAACTCTGTGCCTGGTCGTCCTCCCCTAGATCAGCCTTTGCTATGCATTGAATTGTTATGTTGCAAGTGTAGGGTCCCTAAACAGTTCATTATAGGTGATGGGCAGAACTGGCCACTGGATCCTAAGTTGCTCCATTCCCCTGAGAGGAGGTTGATCTGGGCTAGAGTTTGCATTGCTAATTCCCCACCTTGCTTTCAATTATTATTATTTGTATTTATATACTGCTTCATGCCAAAAATAAGCTTCTAAGCCAAATGCAAGTATATAAACTAATTTCACAAACATTAAAATCTAAACATATTTGATTAAACATGCAATAAATCTCTGAAATAGATTTTCATAGCAAATAAAAAGTGTAGATATCTTCTGGGCTGAAGCAGCTCCTCACAAATGTGATGTATAGCTCTGTTGGTAGCGCATGAGACTCTTAATCTCAGGATAGTGAGTTCCAACCTCATACTGGGTGAAAGATTCCTGCATTGCAGAGGGTTGGACTAGATAAGCCTTGTGTTCCCTTCCAACTCTACAATTCTCTGATTCTACACCTTTCATCCTGTCCGGCACATAATATATGATGTGCCAGAAGGGATAGGGCTTGGCTGCACTCTCTCTTCATCAAATATCCTTTCCAGCATTACAATAGCAGCTTGCATAGTTAATAAACCAAGAGAAAGAGAAATCACGAGGAAACATAAGTACAGATTTAAGATCTGCCTGGGTGAAGAGAGCTGCTGTCATTTCTTCTATTTCCTGATCATGACTTCTTTAGGCAGGATTGGCAATTTCATCAATGACAGTCTAACTAATTTGTTAGTTCTCTGATCTTGATCCTTCTTGAAGTGTGGACAGCAGTGGAAATGGATTTTGTCACTGCATTAGGTTTGAAGACAGAATGGGACCAACATGTCTTTTTCCTTTATTTTCTGCATCTGTTGGGAGGGATTGGGACAGCAGCTAGGCTCAACATGCATCAGCAGTCAGCATGGTCAGGCATGAAGTGGTCCATGGGTGACATGAGCCTCCTCCAATCAATGATACCTGTCTCTTGTATGTGAAAAGTGTCGTTGTGGCTACATAAAGATAGCTAAAGGGCAACTACTCATAGATTTGAGACTACAAGCAGTATGAATGGTAAAATTATTCCATACAATAGGATGATGGGGAGAAATACAAAAAAAGCCCATTAAGAATACATCTTTTCATTGTTAAAAAAAAATGCAAACAACCAGTACCATTGCCAATTCTGCAAAAGTTGCTTATGAATCTTATGGTAATACCTTAAGAGTACAAAGTTTGCAACTGATTCAGGTACATGCGACTTTGTATCCATGAAGAGGAAGGAATTATAACCAGAAAGATAAGTTTTATTCCTGTGCAGCTTTTAGCAATATATCACACACACATTACAATGATGAAAGAAACCATCAGAAACTGATCTGCAATGCAAAACTTATGTTTTAAATACCAGATTTTTACATTCTGAAAAGGGTTGCATCTTCTAACCAACAGATGAACTAATCCGTGGATTTCTTTGAGAGGCATCCCTGGAAAACGTGTCTAAAGGGTGGTATTTATATCACAGGCTATCCCATTTGCAGAGAAGAAAAGGATTACCTTTGAAGTGTAAAGATCAAAAGCTATTTTTGCAGGTAATAAGATCTCTCTCAGATGGATTTCAGTAAAAGAAACTGGCTCATCTAGCGCAAAGTAATAAAAATGTAAGCAAAGTGTAATAAAAGAAAAATGGAAAGTAACTCACTCACCCTGAAATGCACCACACAGCATTCCACAAAACAATGTTTACCAGAACTAATGCGGTACTTAACACATAATGGAAATTCTGTAATATACTGGTTTTCTGAGGTTTGAAACAATTTGGTTGTGGTAACACTATCATAAACAAACTATTTCAAGTAAACGGTGATAGCAGTCAGAGTGAAGGATCAATGAGTGGACCTTTACCCAATGGATGCATTTAGACGAAACACTAAACCACAAGCCTCACCTTCTCTGGCACAGTTGTGAGGACTAACCACAGGTCATTACATTGTCCAGACCCTTCAAACTGTGGTTAAACTTAACTATGCTTTGCTTGAAATCACAACTTTGAACCACAGTTTAAGAAACTGATTTATTTTCACAGACTGTAGTTCAGATTAGCCACAGTTTAGGGTTTGAATGTAATGCTAAACTACAGCTAGTCAGATCAGAAGCAAAAGCTTCTGATCTCCTCCTCAGCTTGGCTGGAGAAGAGAGGAAACAGGAGAGATAATCCATGAGACTCACAGTTGCTCGTTCTAATTCTCACTATGCTAAGCTAGGACTTAGTGCAAGGGTCACGAACCTGAGGCCCATGGGTCCCAGTGTGCCTGCCAGTACATAATATGGCAGCCATAAAAGGTCTTAGCAAATAACTGCTCAGAAAACCACAGTGCACGAGATTAGGGATGAGCATGTCTACACCATTTTGTATTTCTTTCTCTTTTTCTGCTCTGTTATATGTGGCAGCCATTTTGTATTATGCCACACCCCTGCAGCTGCCATTTTGTGGCCTGCATTGATGATACTTCCTCAGAATTCCAAATGTGCTCACTACCCAAAAAGGTTTGTGATTCCTTTTTTAGTGTGTTATCCAAAGGTAGCTAAGATCCCTTTTTCAATACAAAGGTCACTTTATATTTTACAAAATAAACATGCACAGAGTTAAACGTGAGCCCACAATGTGAACAGTGGATTTCTCCAACAGAAGAAGAAAAAACACTTTAGGAACTATCAGGAAAGCCAATGAGTTATTTATTTATCGAGAGCTCCCAGCATGCAGTGTTTCTTTTGCAGTGCTGAATTGGTCTTCTTGTGTCTTAACCATTCCTATTCAAACTGTGTTTATTGCTGACTGGTTTCTTGAACTGCTGCCTACTTAATTGTTGCTTATCTGTCTGGCCCTTTCTTCCAGGAACACAGCAGTAAACAAACCAACAAAAGGTTATTTGGGTCACAGTTGTTGTAACCCTCCTGCATTTAAGGAGCACCTTTGAGCTAGCCTTCCAGAGTCTTGAAAAGCCTTGCAAAAAGAAAGACTTCAAAACAAATCAGTTTTTTAATAAGGTAGTCATGGGTCGTTTGACTCGTGGAAAATGACGACAAACAACATGTGGCCTTCCAGCAGCTGAATGGGAAGGCAAATGTGCCTCAACAATGGCTGAGTCAAGCTGTTGTTCTGTGAGAGAAATACATTGGCATCTACTGGGGGTGGGGGAGAGAAGGAGCCAGTTCCTCTCACCCCAATGAACTATATTCTCTGGATTCCCAACTTAATTTAAAAACAAAAAAAACCACAAACCTTTAGCACTTGTAAAACCCAATATAGGAGGCAAAATGTACAAATACTATTATATTCGTTGGTTTGTAAGAAACGAGCCTCTTCCCCTCTTTCAGTGCTTCTAGTCTATGAATTAAGACATATTAATTATTAGTATTCAGGAAAGTAGATCTAGCCTGGACTCTGACTGCTAATTTTTAATTTTTCCTCTGTTCCCTGTTGAGATTCATTCATGGTATACAGTTGCATTTGTTGAACTATGCACACATTCTCGCCCTTTCTGCATCCGGTGCACCCCAATGTTGATTTGGAGAGCAGTGGAGACACAATGTTAGTCACAATCCATATTTATCTAGTCATTTCTTGTGAAACATTGCATTTTGCTGCATTTTGCTGCATTTCACCACAAACCAGCTCCAATATGAATTGGGTTGGGGGAGAATGACCTTGCTGCATTTTAAGCTGGCGACATGTACACAACCTTGATCGAAACCAAATTAAAATATATCAGTCTGGAGAATTAGTTCAATGAGGTGTTTTGAAATCTCCACTTTCAGATAGCCCCAGGCCTAACCATCAGTAGTGCAACTTTGGGAGTAATATTAGGGGGAAATGAATGTTCAAGGCCTTAAGCCACAAATACTCTTCTGTGCCATTTATCAAGGATGCTAGCTTTAAAGCTTCCCTCGCAGCTTCCACTTTGCACTTTTTGTTAAGAGACCAAGTGAAAAGTGGAGCTGTGATGAGCCATGTGCTTCTCACAGCTGGGCTGGCAAGGGTGATCTATAGAATGCAAGGGGAAAACCTATAACTGATTTATGTAATATCACACCTGTGATGAGATCCATGGTGGTACCATTTCTCACACAGACCCCAACCAACCATTTTAAACTACTCTTATTTATTACGGTAGTAACAGGTTCATTCCACTGTAAATCTTCCAGAGAATTATAAAGTGATCCAATAATATAAGCCCAGAAGGTATTGCAGCAGCAGCAACTAGCACACAAAAAAACACCCAAACCCTTGGTTCATCCAGCTCTATGATGGGTAAGGGGACCTCTTTGTCTAGGCAACCAGTTAGAAAAAAATAAACACACACATGTATGCAAAACAAATTGAAATACTGTACTGTAAACCTTGGTGTCCTGTAGAGGAGGGAGAGAGGGGGAGGGAGGGAGAGAGAGAGAGGGAGAGAGAGAGAGAGAGAGAGACTTCCCTGTGTTTTGACTCTGATCTAACTTTTCTTTTTGAATTTCTCCTGTGAGTGGTCATGAGGCTGCTGGATTTGGTTTCATATGGAACAGGATCATAATCAAATTTTGCATAATTGTTCCTGAGATCTAGAAGCAGTTTTTCTCTTTGTTTGGATGCCTATTTTGAATGAAGATGATGCAAAACTGCACCGATTTTAACAAAATTTGGAAGGAAACTAACAAATTACATTATTCATTTATAAATCTAAGTTTTTATTGGCTACTTGGAATTCCAAAGTAACTCCAGGTACAAGGCTGCGTGTAATATAGGATTTCATATCTGCCCTTCGCCATAAAAGTCCCATGCTGGATAACAACAATCCAATGAAACCATTACAATTAGCAGAACTCTTGAGCTTACTGGAAGCCACCGCTGCTAGTTCTCATTGTTTCTCCAGTGGTGGCAGCAGGAATGGGGCACCTGTGGGGAATGCCACCCCATGGGATTCTGCCACCCAAGGCAGCTGCCTTAGTCTGCCTCATGGGCAGACTGGCCCTGTACATGGGTTCCCCCCCTCCTCCCAAATAGTTGCAAAAGACAGTAGTTTCAGGCAGCTGGCTGAAGACTTTGCCTACAGACCTCAAGTTCCTGCCTGCCTCTTCTGCTCTTGGGTCACACGGCAGTAATAAGGTGGGGTCCAAGGTCCAGCTTAGAGTTCAGTCAACCTTTGTGGAGTCATCTGATGCTGCCATTGGCATGTTCACGTCCTAAGGCTCTTCAGGAACAGAGATTTCTTCAGGATAGGCAGCAATGTGGGGAGTCTACTAGGAGGATCCTACTCTCCCTGCACCACCTCATTGGTTCCAGGTCTTGGCACGTTTTATAAATGTGGGGTTCCCCTATAGTCTCCTGTTCAGGAACCAATTGTCATTAGCAAGGGACTCACAAGTATTAATCCAGTCCATAGCCTCTACTTTCTTTCTTTCTTTCTTTCTTTCTTTCTTTCTTTCTTTCTTTCTTTATATTTTTATTGCAAAGTAAATACATCAGTACCAAACTATACATAAAGAATAATATAAAGAAAGAAACAATAGAGAAGAAAAAGAAGAAAAATGCAAAGAAAAGTAGTCAGTAAAAGAATAAAGAAAAGTATAATATTTCAATACAATAAACACTATTTTAGAAAATAGTGTTATACTATTATTACAAAATAATAGTAATAATAGACTTCCATCACTCTCACAACACTTCTTTCACTTTTCATATTTTATCTGTATTTCAGTATTATCTTCATCTTACTATATATATGTATATACAGTGATACCTCGGATTACAAACACTTTGGGTTATGTGTTTTCAGGTTGCAGACAGTGGGAAATCCGGAAGTACCAGAAAGGGTTACTTCCGGGTTTCGCCACTCATGCATGTGCAGAAGCACTAAATCACGCTTTGCACATGCGCAGAAGTGCCAAATCACGGCTGATGCAGCGCTGCAGGTTACGAACACTGCGGGTTGCGGATGTGCCTCCGTCAAGGATTATGTCCGCAACCCGAGGTTGAACTGTATGTATATTTCCCCATTTCCATTCACGAGGTCATTCTAGACACAGCCAAATTTTTACATTAGAACCTTGTCTTTCTAAATAATCATTCAAGGCACTTCCATTCCTTCTTGACTGTATTCATTGGCTTTAGTCATATTATATCTGTCAATTTGGCCAGTTCCAAATATTCACATAATTTACATAACCATTCCTCTTTGGTCGGTTACCTGGTTACCCTTCCAGTATTTAGCCACCAGGATTCTCACCGCTGATGTCACGTACATAAAGAATTTCAAATTTTCTCTTGGAATATCACTATTCAATATTCCCAAAAGATATGTTTCTGGTCTTTTGCTATGTGAAGTTCTTAGTAACTTTTTTATTTCATCATGGATCATGTCCCAGAACTTTCTGATCTCTGGACATGTCCACCACATATGGCAGAAGGTTCCAATCAGCTTTGTGCATCTCCAACACTTATTACTAAGCGACTTGTTCATTTTAGCCAATCTCTCCACTGTTAAGTACACCTATGGTACATTTTCAGGTAGTTTTCTCTTATTTAAATAACATGCTGTAAAATTTATAATTTTTGTCCACAGTTTTTTCCACTCTTTATATTCAATTACATAACCTAACTCCTGCTCCCATCTTATTACGGCCTTTCCCTTTTCCTCTTTTTCTATTTGAGCATTCTGTAACAGCTTATACATTTTGGAGTCTTTCGGTTGTTCTGTAAAACCTCCTTCTCTAAGGTTGATGCTTTATTATCAAACCCTTTTAAAGTCTTATCTTTTTCAAAGGTCAACCTAAGCTGGTAGTATTCTAGCCAACTTACCCCTAGTTGTTTGAGTTCTTCAAACCTTTTCAGTGAAAAGGCATAGCCTCTGCTTTCATAAACGCAAAAGCACTGAGTGTCTCCATATCATTTAATCATGGACCCATTTGGTAGGTGCACGTTCTCAATATCCCTTGATGGTTAAGGCTGCCCTTGATGTTTAATGGTAATTAGCAGCATATCAACTCAGATCAAACCACTTTCCCAGTTGGGGACGGGACGGGACAAAGAGTCTCTCCTTTTTACTTACTTGTTCTGGTCAACAAGATGACTCAGGCCAAAGAGGTGCAAGTGACTTGTGTCATGCCCCAGAATGAATCAGTGTCTTGTGGTCCAAGGTCATTCGCTTTTTCCAACTCTCTGACTGACTGACTGACTGGCTGTCTGCTTCATTTGTTTTTAACTTTAAGGAAGTTTGGTCCAGAAATTGCCTTAAGTACAATTTCCATCTCACCACAAGTTTCCTGTGGTCAGTTCTGAAATTATATTTAAAACTTTCAGAAATCACACTGTACCATCTCAAGTCTGAGGCATGCCCACTTTGACAAGTTATCTGTCTCATTTCTCATTTGTAGTTCCCCATGAAATGTCAAGAGATCGTCTCTAGTTCCTTTATTTCTGAACTGAAAACCACGACGTGGGGGAGGCATAATATAGTGTTATGAGTTCGTGAGTGCTAGACACCCTAAATTGCCAGGTTCAGTAGGTGTTATAATTTAATCAAGGCTTAGTGTGATAAAATTGTGTTAGACTAGTGTGTATTTAAACCTGTGTATTAGACGTTCCTAAATCCAGCATGTGTTAAGGGCTAATTAAGCTAGACTAAGCTTCCTAAGTTTAGGTAGTCACCTGGGGGATGGGCCAATAGGAGTACAAAGTACCTCTGTTAGAGGTGGCAAAGAAGTGGGGCCCTGTTCACTCGAGAGAGAAAGCCAATAGATTAGAGAAGAAAGAGGGAAACAATGTGGACCAGAAGCTTAGAGAGTTATGTGACAAGCAGAAAGCAGGAGGAAGATAAATGGCTGAGGACTGTTTGGATCTAGATCTGCAGCTATGGAAGAAGCTGGGGTGTTGAGGGTTTTGATGCTGTGAACACTTCCATCATAGGATGTAGAAATGTGTAAATAAAACATATACCATAAAAGCACCACAGTCTCCACTGTGCCTCATTTACAAAAGAAAACACAAACACTGGGTAAGCACACCTGGAACCCCTGAATTCTTGCACTGATTAGAGATTGGGAGTGGCATGAAATAATAGCTATAAAGTATCGTCTAAACTATAGAGCCTAGGGCTTCCCAATCAGATTGTCAGCGGTTCGAATCCCCGCGACGGGGTGAGCTCCCGTTGCTCAATCCCTGCTCCTGCCTACCTAGCAGTTCAAAAGCACGTCAACGTGCAAGTAGATAAATAGGTCCTGCTCTGGCGGGAAGGTAAACGGCGTTTCTGTGCACTGCTCTGGTTCACCAGAAGCGGCTTTGTCATGCTGGCCACATGACCCGGAAGCTGTACACCGGCTCCCTTAGCCAATAAAGCGAGATGAGCGCCGCAACCCCAGAGTCGTCCGTGACTGGACCTAAACAGTCAGGGGTCCCTTTACCTTTATCTACTTCATCTGCAAACAGCAGGAAGAACTTTCTGACACTAAGAGTTGGAACAGACTCTCACCAGAGGTGGTGGATTCTCCTTCCTTGGGGGTTTTTAAGCAGAGGTTGGATGGCTATCTGTCATGGATGCTTTAGCTGAGATCCCTGCATTGCAAAGAGGTTGGACTAGATGACCATTAGTGCCCCTTCCAACTCTACACTTCTAAGTTTTTGTGACACTTTCACAAACTGACCAAGACTTGAATTCTAGGCCACATATTAGAAAAGCTCTGTTATGTGAATGGACTACTTAATATATTTCTACAGTGAGTTTAATCTAGTGTCTGCTCACTCTAAATGCTCACAACCAGAGTAATACGGGAGATGATATTTGTTATGATAACAAAATGGGTCCAGCACACTAAACTGGGGCAGAGCCACATTTAGATCAAACACTTTTAAACCTCAGGGTTCTTTCTTTGGGAGGGGGAAAGAACCCCTTTCATTCCCTTTTTTCAACAGAAATTTGATAAAAATAGATTATCTTATTTTGTCTGCCACCAACACAGCAATAGCTCTTTCTGACAAGCTAATCATATTTGATAGACATCACAAAAATTGCAAAATTGGTCATAGATTGGCTCAGCCGAGGCCATCCTACAATGAGGAATTGTGTGACATTTAAAATGACTAAACGTAATACAGGATACAGATTGCATCGTTTGAACAAGTAGTTCAGCTTGCTCTTGACAGTTTCATTGTGAGCTTAGCTATTTGCTATGTTTCCTTATACTGATAATTTAGACATCTGGATTTTTTTCGGGGGGGGGGGAGAGCAGAGAAGCAGAGTTTGTTTTCACCTCAATCTGTGGCTGCAGCCCCGGGTTTCAGAAAGCCTGAAATGAGTTGTAGTGCTGGTGAAACAATCGTGTGCATGTTGTCACCAGATGCTGAACTCCACATCTTTTCAAGACACACCAACACAAACTGTCAAAAACAATAACACTTAAAACCTTCTCTCCCTTTTTAGCTGATCCACTGTTTTAACACCTTAACATATGCACTATAACAGATCCACTGCAAACACATTCAATGAAACGTGTTAAGAACTGGGGAAACATTGTATATTGCAGGAAATCTCTGGACCATGGGCCCAATGTGAGCCAGCCCAGGTCCCATTTTAGCCCAGAAGGCCATTTCCTCCATGCCCTGCCTACCTGCCTGCCCCTCTCCTGATGTCATGTACTATGTCAGGTATGGGGCAGGTAAAAATGCAGCTGTAAAGTACAATCAGGAACCTTGAAATGCATTCCTGAGTGTTCCTTGGCAAGTGTGGCTTGTGTGACCTTTTAAATTTGGCTGGGTTCACTTCCACTATGGGAGTCCAGGTGAAGGGAAAATGTCATCCAGGAGGTAGATGAATAGCACTCCCCCACTGCATATCCTCTTTTGGTCATTAAATCCACCCCTCAACTCCACTTTCCTTATCACCAGGGCAGATCTGAGTTTCAACATATGGGACTACCATTGTTAAATGTAGTCTGAGCCTAAGAGCCATACTAGATGGGGCAGAGGAGGTGCATTCATGTCTAATTTGGCTCTTAATCAAGAGGTCTAGGGGTACTCCCCAGTGATTTGTTAAAGCCCGACTAGAGTGTCTAGAGAAATACAAAGTTGACCTTTGAACATGCAGAACAACAATGGAATAATATTGCATGGTGATTCAAAGGTCAGGAAATGTATAATTCATATTAATTTGGAATAAACCTTAATTAGCCTTATTATTTTTAAGTGGCAACAGCCTACCAGTCTTTGAACCTGCAATAAATAATGTGCCACCCTTTGCGATATTGCTATAGTTGCCTGGAGGTAATGAAAAATGAGAGTGAGAGAACTATTTAAATGTTGAGGAAATATGGTGCTGTGCAATTAGGCCCTTCGTTTTCTAGTGAGAATGCTGTGTTATATCTGGAGGGTTGGGATGCACACAAACCCGATTCAGCTAAAGGGGAGAAAGGGGGAAATCTTTTGTGAATGCCAGCAATTAGTCAAAACCCTGTCTGATGAGTTAGTACTCCTTACACTATGGGATTCTCGTTGAAATTCTCCCCTCGTTTGGTTCTGTGTAAATGCCATTTGTCCTCTTGGTACTTAAAGGCCAAACTACTTTTCAGTTGAGAAAACTTGTATGCAGGGAAAGTACAGTTCAGGCTCCCAGTGCCCTGGAATTTGCAACATGAAAAGGGCTCCAATGGTATACACCTATGCATGTCTACTCAGAAGTAAGGCTCCTTGAATTAAATGGGGTTTATTCACAGGTAAGTAGATCTAAGATTGCAGTCTTCATCTATGCAAAGCCTACTTCCTAAACTTAAGCATGTGTTGGCAGGCGCTCTTCAGGATTAATTCACATACCCAGGACTAAGCCCTAATATTCCCTGGTTCCATTGTCTTGTTTTGGAAATATTCACTTTCTGATCAGACTGCAGTAGAAGTGTAGCTTCTAGCTTCAGAAGTAAGTTTATAGTGCCAGAACACAGTATGGCTGTACTTCACAAAGCAGCTTTGCTGGAATTAAGTAGAGTTGGGTTGGCTCTATGTTTGGACAGGAATCCACTTTGGAACCCTGAGTATTCCACCTTGCATTCTATCCAGTGCCCCAGCCACTGGATAGTCTATCATGGAATAAAAACAGGATGAAAATGATTTTATTTTTATTATTATTTTTAAAAAAGGATCACAACTGATGCTAAGAACAGAATTTGAATACAAACTTGAACAAAAATGTATCTGAAAATGCTGTATGGGTGTACCTAAAAGCAGTAGTGGATGGTGTAGGAAGAGACCACCACTCACCTGCTCACATTGCTGTTGCTTACCAGGAAGTACAGGGGGAGGCAGTGGTGAGGTCACTGTGGTGCGAACGCACCACCAAATTTGTTTCCGCCAGTGAATATGCACCCTGCCTGCCTTGTTCCTCTTCTACTTCCTGGTCAGCAGCAGCAATCCAACTGACATGAGTATGTAGGCAAATGGAAATCGAATGTATGGAATCACAATTCTACCACCATGGAATTGCCAAATGTGATCACCTTAGAAAAAAAAAATTAATCTGCTTCCACCTGATGGTGGACAAGCACTGCCTCAATAACACCCAGAGCTGAAGCAAACATCATTATCCAGTAGAAACATAAACTGGGCTGCGAGTCTAATATGAATCACTTCTCTGCATTCTGTGAATTTCTTTGTTTTTCAAAGCAGGCAGATAAGACATTCATCTTGCACATTACGGCGGTCAGCACACTATTTTTGCTTGTTTCCTTAAGCTTGATAAGTCCACTTTATACTGATTTGCCTCAAGGTCATCTATAGCCCTGTAATTTCCACTAGTGTCACACAAATTCTGAGGACAACATTCTCTTTGACAGCCTGAATTCATCAAAATCTATGTTGCAAGCTATGGCACATTCTGATTTATACTGTTCTGGATTGTAAAGGGCTGGAACACTGAAAACGGGAGCTTTACTACCCCCTAGTCTCAATTAATTGCAAAGTGTTTTCATTAGTTCAGTAATCTTCAGCATTTTGAAACCTGGTAAAGGGTTTCACTCCAAACTTGCAGCACAATGCCCTCTTCTTCTTCTTCTACCACAGATATATTCAGATGTCATAATAAACCATAGTTTATTGGGGCAGCAATGCAACTAGCCTCCCTACTCCTCCTTCAGTGCAGTGCAGAAGTGGACAGTGCGGTGAGGCAGCATCTCGTTGGCCACACTACTCTTGTTGAGGGGTGGGGGGAGGTCAGCATAGTACAAACACGCTGGTGGGAGCATCAGATTGGTTCCACCAGCATGTTTCCACCACACCAACACCAACAGCACGTCACCTTAAATCTGACAAACTCTGGATAATCTTAACAATGGTTTGTTTGAACCAAACCAGCTTCAAACTATGAGTTATGAGTCCAACTTGTATCAACAAGCCATAGTTAAGAGTAAACACAGTTTAGGATTTTCAACTCCTCGCAGTTCATGACATTATTTAAAAGTGACTACTAAATATTTTATTTTGAAATAAAGGATGTGCAGATAAATAAGAACCATTTAAATTATAATAGTAAAAAAGAAAGAAGAAACTCTGTTGTCTTCCGCTGCTTACACAGAAACCCACTGCAAACTGAGCCAACAGTCATTCTTGATGAGGTCTGGGAAACTGCTGGGGTTGTAAAAACTTTCCAAGCCACACTCCAAGCCAACTCTCCAGGAGCTGGCCTCCTGTGTCATAGCTGCTCCTATTAAAGGAGTCACATGCCAGATATTTAGTTGATAATGCATACATTACAGAAATAATAATGTCATGTTTATCTTCCTAGCCATTTACAGACTTTTAAGATTTCCATAAAATCAACCCAGTGCTATCTATATAAAAAAACAAAAACAGGACCCCAATGGAAATTCCCATTTGGGAGAACCAATTAGTAATTTCACTTTCAGCTCCTCTGGGACAGCTTGAATCCTGTCTGACAAATTTAGCAAATTGCAATGTGTACCAACATTCCTGATCTTAATAAATATGGAAGAATGTTTATTTGTATGTGTAGATAAAAATACACACACACAAACACCGCTTTGAATCAAGAATCCATAAGACAAATCGCAGCATTATTAAAATCACAAAACATTAAAAGCAATAATCCAAACAGCAGCTAAAACTAACAGATCACCAGCACCAAAATGATCCATCAGGAGCAAAAGGCAGTCACAGCTTAATACCATTAGGAAATCCCAAGAACACTCCAGAACAATAGTGGCTTGGAGGGATGGTGAAAGGTCAAAAGGGAAGGAGCAAGATTAATTACATAATGGAGAAAAATCCAAAGATTTGGCACCATTGAGAAAGCACCATTCCCAGGAGTCATCAGCCATATGTCTGGTTGGGCCTCCCACAACCAGGGACCTCAAAGAAAAAAGTCATGTGCTACCTGGGGTATTAAGATGGGAGAAGGAACTTCTACAAAATATGCTAGAGCCAGACTGTTTAGGACCTTTAAGGTAAATTGTGCACTTTGAATTGGGACCAGAAACCAACTCACAGTCAAAACAGTTGTTGGAGAACTGACATTATGTTCTCCAAGCTACATGGCCCAGGTAATACATTGGCAGCTACATCCAACACCAGTTTTATTTTCCAGACAGCCCTCAAAGGCAGTCCCACATATTATTATAGTTTTATGAGTTTGAGGGTGCATATGCTTACATTTTCACATGGTTTTTATTGTGTAGAGAAAATTGTTAACTACTTTGGTCATTTTTAAAGAAATTGGGGGAGGGGGTGTATGTGTGTGGGTAATAAATATTCTCCAGCATAGCAAATATTCCACCACTGCTTCCAGCAAAATGTTTAGAATCCATGCTCTATAGGCAGCTAAGAAAATTCCCCACTGAGATGCAGACTTGTAAATAAGGACTTGCTTGACAAATTGGGTGCATACAGCTGATATCTGGCATCCTACATTAAGGAAGCCTCCTCTTCAGGCACCCTCTGGAGAAAGCGGCTCTCTTATATCACTTATAGAAGGGTCTGGCAGGACTCTTCCCCAGGATTCTTAAGGGCAACAGAAATATGTATCATTGTTGACAAGTTTCCATGCTTGATTAGTATCAGATTTCAAAACAGGAAGCTCCAGCTGTTACACCAAATGACCCAGGCGGCCACAGACAACTAAGCTGAAAGATAGGAAACCAAAGTTCATGCCTCAGACACAAACAACACAATGGTCATAATGTTTGCCCACATGACTCACGTATCAGTGTCAAAAGTCACTGAGGGATAAACTCTAGAAGAGCTGAACTCTGAATAAACAAAGGTGGTTGGGCAGATTCTGTTGATATGCTCATCACTAATCAAAACAGTTTTTAAATTTGCTGTTACTTTTTAAAGGGTTTAAAAAGAAGCTAGGTGAGATTATCATCAGAACCAGACCTACCATTAGGCAGTGTGAGGCAGTTGCCTTGGGCAGCGGACAATGCAGGGCAGGGAGTGGCAGTGCAGTGCTGGGAGGCCTGCCTTGTGCCCCCTAAGCAAGGCTGCTGTCCTCAGAAGGATGTTGCGCTGTCAGTAGGCTTGGGGGGAAAACTGCCACTCTGATCAGTTTCTATATGTGAGATCAGTGGACACCATTTCCCTCAGGCAACAAAATGTATTGAGACTAGACCTGATGATCAGACAAGCGTTTCCTTTTGACCCCTCACAAGAAATCTGAATGTGCAGGTAATGCTTAGGCACAGACTGGTCACCTTCTTTGATAGCATTGCTGGGAAATGGCAAAAACTCAGCAAGTGTGCATGTGTGCATACACAACACACTGGAGTTTCTTTTTGCTTTGAGAGACAGTTTCCTCTCAGCCTTTTTTCCAGTTGTGAATGAATGCACACAAATCAGATTTTTAAAAATATTGAAATATATACAGGCACCCCCCAATTTGTGCAGGGGTTGTGTTTCAGGTCAGCACACACAATGGTGGAGGGCTCATAAGGCAGCTCTGCCTCATTATGTCCACTCCCCGTTTTGCCCTTTTCTGGCCGCTTCCAGGTCGCTGTGATTTGTGCATGTGCAGTTGTGCATGAATTGGACATGTGTAAATCAGTCATTTCATTCTCCCTAGATCAGTGGTAGCCAAACTTGGCCCTCTAGCTGTTTTGGGACTACAACTCCCATCCTCCCTAGCTAACAGGACCAGTGGTCAGGGATGATGGGAAATGTAGTCCCAAAACAGCTGGAGAGCTGAGTTTGGCCGCCACTGCCCTAGATATTTTATCATTTACCTTAAACAAAAATAATTGTAATAATACAAAAAAATGTGCTCCATCTGGCATTAGATAATATTTAAGTGTTTAATACACTGACAAATGCAAAGCATATGCTGCTTCCTTGTCTCACAACATTCATCATGACATGCTATTTGCACTTCTGTTATCTTCAGGACTTCTGACATTGTTAAGGTGTTGTTTTCCCTCTGCTCCTTCTCAACCAGGATGTGTTTATAGCTACAGAGTTCAATATCCACAATCCTTCTTGGTCTACCTTCATTCATCAGATGAACCAGTTCTTGCCTACTTTGTCTTTAAGTAACACAAGACAAATTAATACTTTGGCTGAATCCTGACATTATACAAAGACTAACCTCTCTATGCACTTGCAAGTTCCCATCTCACCTTTTCTGGCATGCCCATGAAGAGTTCAGAAATTTCTCCTTCCATTTTAGATTAACCAGTTTACTGTGCCATGGTTTACTGTGGTTAATCTGAACTATGGTTTACGGAAACATGACACTATATTCTAGAGTCAATGGAATCTGAGTACTTGTGTTTTCTCCACACACAATCTAGATCTATCGCTTATTTTTTTGCCACTGAAAAGCACTTCTTGAGAAATTGGGTTCATTGGAAAGAAAAGCTCATTGCAGATTTATTCTGCACTTCCCTACAGTGTGTCCATTTGAAAATAGATGTAGGCGGTCTCGTCAAGGGGCCAAGTCATCATTTCCACTTCTTTTGAGTCTAAGGACAATAACCCCAATCTACTGCCTCACTTCACTTAGACAATGTGTATTACAATATGATCTTACAATTAGGCTTAATTAACTACAAACTGCTCTGTAAAGTTCAGCGGAGCTGGTTTGAGAAAACAACTGCCTGATTATTTCAGAGCTGCAAACCTCTTGTTCAAACATGTACGTAGCTTAATTTATTGGTGTCATTTCAGAGGTGCATATTGTACAAGGGGAAGTTTGATATCCAGAGGAAGGGGAAGAAAATAAAAAGAATATTTGAAGACAATTCAAGCAAGATAAAGCTAGGCAGGGGGGTGAATTGTTAGTCTAATTGACCACATTACAAAAGCTGCTTTGCATCATCAAAGGAACTAGCTTTATAGCATTTAGGGGCCAAACTCATTGGACAGGATTCACTTAATGTACCCCTTGATTTCTGTGATACTACATGGAATAAACTCAACCACCATTTCCCCACTGTTTTATGCAATCACCCTGCAGAAGCAGCTTACATGGAGGTGATTTGTCTGAATGGATCTGTTGTGTGATGGATGACCCCAATACTTTCATCAAGGAAAATGTTGCGAGGCTGTCGGACATATGGCAGTAGCCCTGGAGGCTATTACAAACAAGGGCTTAACCAACCACATTTCCAATCCTGAAATGTGTGGTGTGCTGCTGCCTGCATGTGAGAACAAATTCCAATGAAATGTACAGTATTTCAGCTAGTATGTATGTATTTTTTTTCTACAGCATTTGCAAATGACTTATATGCACACACATCATCAGTCTCCACCCCCCGCCCCAGAAAAAAACAACAATTTGTGTGTGTTTTGCAGCCTTGGGCTTAGTCTACATAGGCAACAGAGAATGAAGTGTGCCATTTCAAACCACAGGTGGCAGGAATATCACTTTCATATATTCCTCACACTAAAAACAAAGAAAATGTAAAAAGAAAACTTAACACACAAAAGAATGAGGTTCTAGCCTGGCCCTTTGTCTGTGGTAATGGCTTTCTTTTGCAGTGCAGGTTTAATGTAGGAGATTTCCTATATCACTGGTGCAGCCTTGGGTCAGCAGGTGAAAGCGGTTGAATCCTGAAGCGATAGAACAGACTGTACCACCTCAGGCAACGTGTAGGGGGTGTCACATTTTAACATGTTTCTCTGCATTGAAAAAATCCCTGTAAGTAGAAAATTCACTCAGCAGACAGCAGGCAAAACACTTGTCAGAGGTGTGGAATTGCAGGTTTTCCTCGTAGGGTAACAATAAATTCGGATGTTCCTAACCTGCAGCCCCGAGTGAAAAAGTCAGCTTTGTCATCTGAAGATGCTACATATCGTTGTCCTGCATCATGCATGTGTAGATCTGGCCTTGATCATTTCACATTTGTTGACTAGAAACTCAAAATGAGAAATGGCTCCACTAAAAAGTCTTTCATTTGTTTTTGTAGCATTGTCTGTGCATCCAACTAAGCAATAAGACTAGATCCATTGAAATTAATGGACCCAAGTTAATCATACGCATTAATTTTAACATTGAACCAACATTAGACATAACCCAGCATGTTATATTTGTTATCTGTGAACAAGGTCTGGATTTTCCTATTGTTTTATTTGATATTTATGATTGATATTTTATTATGTCCTGTATATGATGGAAGCCGCCTAGAGTGGCTGGGACAACCCAGTCAAACGGGTAGGGTACAAATAATAAAATTGTTGTTATTATTATATTTATGCAATCAGTTGAAATTATCTTTGCATTTTGCTGTCTGAAACCCATGGTCCTTTCAGGAGAAGACAGCCGAAGCATGTGAAATGGGCCGTATTTTTTAAACTGCATACTTTTTAATTTCCAAGTAAAATTAAAATCAAAATAGATATGTCCAGGCTGATGGATTCTATTCAGGCAGAATCCACTGTTATTTTGAATAAAAAGAGGTCACAGCAGGCCACATTCATTAGTTTGCAGACCGATAAGTCTTGTTCAGGGCAATGGCTGAGGGGTCTGATTTCTCAAGCTTTAAGAGGAGCAGATTTAAAAAATGAGCAGTAAGTGAAAATATAATGATCAGACACCAGTGCCCCTCTCCATCTCCATCTTGATCTCTATATGTCCTTGATAAAGGAGAAGAATGCAGTAATATACAGGAGCAAATCATACAACTAATATAGGAAACACTCGAGACAAACAGAACCTAATTGTATTACCGAATGTTTGGCAACATACCAGTCATATTACAAAACAACCTACTTTGAAAATGTACAGGACAGGTCTTCCTGCACTTTAATTGCCTCCATATTAACAAGAGGGGTCCAGCCTCGTAGGCTAGAACTAAAATGGTGAGAAGATGATACTGCCCAGTGTCAAATTCCTGGAGGGTTCCTGTTGTTCACGCATAGAAAAGATACCTGATCACACTAACCATCACTTCCAGTTGTTTTGCTTACTTC
Source organism: Podarcis pityusensis (assembly GCF_964106645.2). Taxonomy (NCBI): domain Eukaryota; kingdom Metazoa; phylum Chordata; class Lepidosauria; order Squamata; family Lacertidae; genus Podarcis; species Podarcis pityusensis. The sequence goes on along the minus strand of NC_138028.1, from coordinate 98,263,507 downwards.
CTCCTTAACATCACCTCCCCTGTGACACAATCCTGTAGCACAAATGTCAGATGACAGGATAGCAGTACCAACTGCCTATCAGAAAAGCCCATCAAACTTCTAAAGCAGGAAGGCATTTGGCAGACTTTCCCAATCAACGGTTGGCAGTGAATAGTGGCTGATCTAATGCTTCACTTTACAGCATAGAAGGCTGTTGTTTTCCACAGAATGTGTCTCAGAGGGTTTCCTCCCCAAGTCTCTCTTTTACCCTCATTAATTTCCTCTGATTTCTAATGTATTAAGCTCGCTGTTTGGACCCATCTTGTCTTTTCAGAGTTCCTCGTATTTTTAGTCAGGATGTACAAACATCATGTATATATATATATATATATATATATATATATATATATATATATATATGGGAAGCCATTCACAACAGCGTAAATGCCGTTTTCTAGTCAAGTAAAATGTTAGCTCTTTAGTACTCCAGAATTCCTCTTTGGTTTGAATAACAGCAAAGCAACGAAAGTGGAGGAGAGAAAAGCCTTGGAATGCTGATGAAGGACCGGGCTGTGCAGTTTTTAACACTCCAAAATTGGGGTACAAGAGATGCAATCCAGACTTAATTGGATTAGGTTCTCCTAGATGCAAAACAGATTTCATGTTGCCCCAAAGGCTTCTGGGACAAATAAACAGGAATCGCTATCCCCCCCTCTCCCCCCCCCTTTTTTTGAAAATACAAAACCCAGCAGTTGCTCAGAATAAGATTTCATTCTTTTTGGTATTTTGATGTTTTCATTCTGATGACTGCTTTGTAATTATGATTGTGGTCTTGGGTTTTGTTTTGTTTTTGCTAATATTTTGGTTTATGAAAAGGTTGAATTTTATACATTGTTGATGTTCTTGTTTTTTATTGTTAGCCACCTTGAATTTCTTCTGAAAAAATAGGTAGCATATGAGATTTAAAAATAATTCATAAGCAAAACTGGGATAGCTTAGTCAGTAGGGCATAAGACTCTTAATCTCAGGGTCATGGGTTCAAGCCTCATATTGGGCAAAAGATTCCTGCATTTCAGGGGGTTGGATTAGATGACCCTCATGGTCCCTTCCATTCTATGATTATACGAAACAGAAGTTGAACAAACAGGTCCCTTCTGAGATAGTACAGTAAAAAAAAAATGGTAGTACTCACATTAGCAAAGCTGGAGAATAATTTTAGGTAGCGCATCAGGTGAAAAGTCAAAAGAAGCCAAGCTGGGTAGCATTACATAGTTGCTAGAGAGCATGTAACCCTCAAGTCTTATCTTTAGGTACTAAAAAGTCATTTTCTGTTATTGCATTCCTTGGCTGATCAATTTTGTATTCTCCAAATATAGGTAGCTCTTGTTCAAAAAAAAACCCAAAACCACAATACAGAATAATGCCTCCATTAGAACCCTCTAAAATATCAGAATAAGCCTTCTTGATGTCAGAGCAAGGTAACTGAGCTCTCCAAGTAATATTACAATATAAATATTGCATTATATTTCCCTCTTTCCTGAGCTATGAAATATTCACCCCAATCCTTGCAATGTCCATTTATGAAAAGAAAGTGCTAAAGTTTTTCCATGTCTGTTAAAGATTATTTTTATTTGCAAAGTTACAGGTTGCATAGATATCATACAGATGGACCAATGGGAGCATTGCTCAATCCACAGTAATATCATCTCAACCCTACAAAAGCACAATTAGCTTTTGGTCTCTGTCAGTTCCCAGATGGAGGCCTTGGGTCAGGCACACTAAATCAGGTGTGAAATCTGCACAGAAAACTGCAGATCCCCATGCTGCTCACAGCTTCTTCAAAGGAACTTTTAGGATCAAAGTGACACCATGACATGAACACCTCTATCCTTAGTGTCAGACTACCCCCCCCCCCACTCCCCACAGATCCATAGCATTACTGCTGCATTTATCAGGGAAAGCAACTTTCTGGACACTTTACAGGCTGTGTGCCTTGCACAACTTCACAGTTACCTACAGAAAACGCTCACACGCTAGAGCCCCATTTGGATATTCAGATAACACATGGGAGCCACGCATGCCAAACCCAGCCCCCAACTTTCCTTCTGGCTCCATCCCATATCTTCCCACATTGACCAGGAAACTCTGAAGAAGGGAGAAGCATGTTCAGCTAAACCCACTTTAAGCCCCCTTTCAGATCTTCCACCCAATGTACAAATATCTGGGCCTGCAGTTGGAAGGGACTGGGATGTTGGGAGCAAACCCAGCATTCTCAGCTTCCTCCCCCTAAACACAGTTTCAGACAAACACCTGGTTAGGACTAAGATGTCTACCTCATTCAGATCAATAGAGGGGGCAGTTTTACATAGGCACTGAATGGCCACCTTTGTTGAAAAGAATGCATAAACCTCTACTTTTTTTATTTAAAAAAACTCTGAGGTGTCAGTAATCTTATATTGATGAAATGGCTGCCATAGGCCAAAGAAAAAAGAAAAGAGGTGACAGTCCACCTCGCTGTTGAGCACCATCACAAAAAAAGCTCTGGTGAACCATACAAAGTTGAGGGTACTCTAGAGGTTGCAAAACTCTAGATTGGAGGAAAATATTTGGATCCTAATTTTGTGTGTTAACACTATTTTTTCATATTAAACACTGCATTGGATCCTTGATTTCATAGTGGCATTTTCTGTGAATTCTGAATACAGTGGTACCTCTAGTTATGAATTTAATTCGTTCCGGAGGTCCATTCTTATTCTGAAACTGTTCTTAACTAGAGGCACGCTTTCACTAATGGGGCCTCTTGCTGCCACTGCGCCGCCGGCACACGATTTCCGTTCTCATCCTGGGGCAAAGTTCTCAACTCGAGGTAACTCTTCCAGGTTAGCGGAGTTTATAACCTGAAGCATTTGTAACCTGAGGAATTTGTAACTCGAGGTACCACTGTATGTATAACATTTTTTTGTCAGATTAAATTGATAGTAACTCCCACATCTAATATGTTATCTCTTTTTTTTCCCTCTCAGCCATCCCTAGATTAAGTATCAAGGCATCTTTTGCTTTTATCTCTGAGGGAAGTTAGCCAATCGCTGAGACCTGGCTTCCTTCATCCACCCACCTCTCACCCTTCTGTAACTATCATCTTATTAAAAACAACCCAAAGGGAAGTTCTCCTCTGTGCCAGTTAGATGACAACACGTTCACTTTGTGCTTTTTGCCAAGGGATTTCCACAATTCCTTGGATTCCATTTCATTTTGCTATGGCCAAAACATAAATCTGAAAGTGAATGAGCTTCATGCAAGACAATACGTTACCTCTTGTCTTCATTTTTTTGCTCCTTCATTTGCTTTCCCAACCTCCTTTTATTTTATCTCACAGTCTGAATGGCGACACAGTGCCAGCTTCCTTCCACACTTGCAATAGTCAAGCAGAACTGCTGTTTCCCAACATCACAGTTTTAATTAGTTGCTTCTTCCCTTGCTCCCCTCATCTGCAGTCTTTCGCTTTCTTGCACTCAAGAGGCAGTTACGAAATCTTTCAGATATGCTTGTCAAAGCGTCTCGGATAATATCAGCGAAAACTCATACACAGCTTTCTGCCATAAGTCAATTGAAAGAAGTAGGTTAGAAAAAGTTTGGTCCAACAAAAAATATTTCCCCCCTATGGTGTATTGGATATTCGCAATAATGCAGTATGATAAGGCACTATAGAAAATATGTGTAATATTCTACCACAATTACTCCCATCACCCCAATCACTGGTACTGCTAGCTAGGAATGATGGGAGTTGTAGTCCAACAACATCTGAAGACCCAAGATTCAGAAAGACTGGCCTAGAGGGTCACAGGTCATATACATTAGCTTGGATCCTAAGTTAAAAGTTCATGGAAGGAGATTGTCCTGCCCCCCTGTGCCCCACAAGAGGCCTCTCTGGAGGACCTCCTGAACAAAGTGGGATGAGGTGCAAGGGGCTACATTCTGGGGTGATTCTCTCCTCTCTCAGCAGCTTCCCCATAAGACATCCCACATTAGGAGGCTAGGTGGCTGCCATATACTAAGTCAGGCCATTGGTCCATCTAGCTCAGTAGCAGAATTCAAGCTGCAGACTGTGCTCCTTTGGCAGATTTACAGCCCAAAGCACACTTCACAAGTGCGCTTGAATTTCTGTGTGCAATAACTGTGAAAGTGGACAAATTGGTTTGTGTGAAAACTGCATTCAAGAGAACCTAAAGAAGAATAGCATAAGTGTGTCAACTCCTTTTCGGTTGTCGTTGTGAGACAAACATTGGGAGGAGTTTGACACTGGCGCTTCTGGCAGCCATTCCGTAGCCTGTTAAAATCTGAAGATGCAACCAAGGCCTAACAAGAGGAGAAGATTGTCAAGGGTGTTTGACAACTCTCTTCCTTTCACACCCACAACCATCACAGGAAGAAGGTTCTCTTCATGAGAGGGACAAATGCTTCATATTGAGTAACAGGATCCACCACATCTTGCAAAGGTGTCAGATAAACCAAAGGAGTAGGTGAGAGAGGTGACAAGCAGGGAATTGTTGCTTATATTTGAAAGGTGAAAGTGAGAGAGGTGAAGATAAAATGAATTCATTTCTCTCAGGGTCCATTCTCATGACACATTCTGCTGCTCATGTTTTGAGGGGAACAAGCAAAGAGGTTTTTCCAGAAGAGGCGCCATGCCAGTATCTTGCAGCAAAAACAAAAAATTGTTTTGTAGCACTTTGAAGACTAACAAATTGATTATGGAAGAAGTAAGGAAGTAGTGAAAGACTCAGTAACAGGCTTGTGGGCTTCAGCTTGTGCAAACATGTCAGCTCTCAAAACTCTTGCGCTAATGTGATGTTGCTTCTCGCTCTTTGTATATTTCAATGTCAGCCCACAGGAAGGCTCTGCTGTCTTCAGTCCTATGTTTTATATTGGACAGAGCCTTGTTTTTTACATATCTAGGAAATAATAATATAATCAGTAATAACCAATGTTTCCTGGTTTATTCCCCCCACCCATTTGTTTTCCTAATGGTGATTGAAGCATGTGTAGAACAACATGTGAAAAACCCACAGGCAATTTGCAATGTAGCATCTCACACACGTCTTTTATGTCATGTGTGAATGGTGTATGAATATTGGGAAGCTGTGTTCAACCACAGAACCTGGGAACTATGAATGTATGGCATTTTCATGTATTTTCCCATGCATAAGTGCTTTTCATGTAGGAATACAGTAACGGGCAAAGGAAGACTCAAAGATAGGTGCGTATTTCTCTCTAGCCAAACCCAGCAAGTAACAGGCCATGTTGTGATACATCCCGTCAGCACCCTGATGCCACATGAGCCCTGCTGTTCCCCAAATCACCACAAACAATCATCTCCTTTTCTGCACTCCCAGGCATCAAATACCTTCAACCTCAACTCTTCAAATACTGTATACCTGCATAGCCTTTGCTATGGGAATTCATAGTACTACACTGCCTGCTCCAAATCCAATGTGCTCCAGAGTGTATGAGAGGAATTAAAATTGAATTCATGCATTTCCTTCCAAACATTTTCTTATTGCAATGGGATAAACTAGATGTTTCAGACAAAGGTGTGTATTTCTACAGTCACATCTGCTTCTCATAGTGAAAAACAGCTTTACTTGACGCTTTCTCTTCTGGCTTCAAATTTGTCCCCCCACCCAGTAGCCACTTTTCTCCACACAGAGTTCTAGATACAAGTTAATATCAGTGGTGCAGATAATGCCAAGGTTGCAGGTTCAATCCCAGGACAGTGGCATGTTTCTGCATTGCAGGGGTTTGGACTAGATGATCTTTGGGGTCCCTTCCAACTCTACAGTTCTATGGTTGAGTTTTCAAGGGCAAACATACATCTGGACCTTCAGTTCTCCAATGAAATTCACCCCAGTGGCAGAGCTTCATGCTCCGGCACCGGGGGGGGGGGAGCAGGCGGGGACGGGGCTGGCACGGATCCCGGGGGCATGGCAGGGCGGGTCACACATCCTGGGGGCGTGGTACCCAGCGCGGGAAGGGGAGCAGCCGTGACGGCACCCCACTGGGATCGCGCTGCCAGGGGTGGTGCGCTCTCCCCGCACTCCTCTTCCTCCTCCACTGATTCACCCTCCCTTGAAACTATTTTTCATTTCAAGAAGCAGCCACCAAGTTTTAAATACATATTTGAATAATGTGAGAAGGATCAAAGAAACGTGTGAGAGTTCACAGGACCTTCTTTGCTATCACAGATTTGTGTATGCCTGTTCCTGCATTACAACTTGTAGTCAGTTTTCTAGGCACGATTCTTCATTTGGAAACAAATGCAATAAAATATAGCAGGAAAAGTGGTCCTCAGAACAAAGGACGTGCACTTAGATTATAGCAGTGATCCTATAACTAATTACCTAGGAGTAAATCCCATTAAAATCAACAGGACTTACTTTATGTAGACATGTATGGGATTGCTCTGTATCTCTTATAAATTGTACTTTTTCCACAACTAAGAAACCTAAGCTAAGAACAGATAGTACGTTTCAAACTCTGGGATTTTAAAGTGCAAGAACGGAGGCCTCAGTAACAAGATTTCAATAATTTAATTAAACACACTAGACCAAAAGGATTATTCATTTATCAGTTTCATTCCACCCCCAGCTCGTCAGGCACCAGCTCACTATTGATCACCCCAGAAAACCCTTTTTTCTGGGCTTTTTTATTGAATAGAATGAAATATGCAACTAATTTTATGCAAAAATAATTACAAAAGCAGACAGCTATAGCAGGAGTATGGAATGATGAAATACTGAACCCAGGGATAGCTGGGAGAGTAATAAAATGGGATAGTGATCCATATTGATCTGAAGAATGCTTTTTGAATGAATGGAACCTATAGGTTGCTCGCCCTTGAGCATTTGTAATTATTTTCAGGAACTGAGCCTTTAAACAGATTAACAATAGCAGGCTCATCATTCTGCTTACTTATGTGGAAAGAATTCAGAATTTTAAAATGTCCAATAAAATAGCTGTTCTGAGCAATATAAAACGCAGAATATACGTGCACCTGTCACATGGACATGTAATTTTCTAGGGCAATAATTCCCAAATGAGAGGACTCATCGGGACATTTCAGAAGGCTTACAGGGGCTTTGCCAACGCTGGGTTAGCACTAGATGCTGGGCATAATGCAGCAGAATAGCTCAGCGGGAATAGCTTTTGAGCCTGAAGTAGAGTGGGCAGAAAAGCGATAGGTAGGCAACTACGTTATAATACGATCATGGGACATCCAAAAAGTATAAAACAATGCAGATACATAAGAACATAAATCATTCCCAAAATATAATTACAAACAAGCCTACAAGCTCAATGAGTGGTGTGAGTTTGCTGAGTATCTAATTCATATTTAGTCTAATTTGAGACAAACTCTCATCTCCTCATCAACACAAAGAAGCCCTTCTCTTTTCTGAGCTTTCATATTTGTCAGAGTTGAAAATTCCTGTTCACAATATTATGTTGTAGAGAACTGTAGAATAGCCAATAGTTTTGAAGAGAGGCATGGATACTGTTTCTAGTTGTATATCCATGCATTGGCTTCCAGGGTTCTTGGCCCTCAACCAGGATCTGTGCCCCTTTTGGAGAATTAAAGATGCGGTAGATGCTGTCATAGCTTTAAGAAATCTGATTTTATTTACACCTTCAGTCTGCATGGAGGAAGTGCAGATCTTACAGCATGGTCACCTCAAGAGAGGCTAGTTCCCCACAGCAGTGTAACCAAGCTCGAGCCCAAGGCATCTCTCCCAGCCTGCCTATAATGGATCTCTGTTGTTTTTCTCCCCCTTCTTCCCAGCACACTTTGCTAAAAACACCTAGTTACCCTGGCAACCTTCCAAATCTGCAGTCTCTGTTCACATCTTAGGGCATGGGTGAGGAGCGGGGGAGGACAGTTCTCCTGCATTGCCAATGGCCCTATATTGTTTCTTAAGGGTCCTAGCTTAGCCAGGTCATTGGCCAGGTTATTGGTTGTATGATAATTAATATTTATTGAAATACCTTCGGCCAAAAATCTTGTGCAACTGGGCATAGCCATCACATATGAGAATAACTCCCTCATCAGTTGCAACCACACCAGCACTTTGTTGAAAGCAACGCATCAATGTGTTTTAACTTGGCTAGCGTATACCGTGGTACCTCGGGGTTAAGTACTTAATTCGTTCCGGAAGTCCATTCTTAACCTGAAACTGTTCTTAACCTGTAGCACCACTTTAGCTAATGGGGCCTCCCGCTGCCGCCGGGCCGCCGGAGCACAATTTCTGTTCTCATCCTGAAGCAAAGTTCTTAACCCGAGGTACTATTTCTGGGTTAGCGGAGTTTGCAACCTGAAGCGTATGTAACCTGAAGCATATGTAACCCGAGGTACCACTGTAATATCATCTACATACTAATGTAATCATTGTTTATCTTACCCTAGAAGATACATTCTTCAGAAGGAATTTAGACCAAATAGAGCTCCAAACATTCTCTACAATGGTGTTTTCAGGATCTTTTTTTCCAGAAGACTTTTTGAAACCAGTCAGCATACCCCATGAGTTCAATGTAAGTACCGTATTTTGTAAATATCTGAAACGACTCCTTTTAAAGTGCATTTACTTTTAGAATACACCAGCCTTTGACAACCCTCCAGATATTTTAGACTAGAGGTCCAATCAGCACCAGTCAGCATGACTGGGGTTGATGGGAGTTGTAGTCCCAAAACATATGAAGAGTTGGGTGGAGAAAGGTGACAGACACAGAAGCAGCAGACAAGTGGGAAGTGGGTCCTTGCTTCTAAGTACAGGCAATGGCTGGTTTAAGCATGTCCAACTGACGTGCAACTATGCACAAGTGGATGGCGCAGACCCCAAAAATGGCTGGAAAAGGGGGCATAACAGGGTGAGGTGGGCTTAAATGCACTCCACCAAAACACGCGGTGGTCAGGAACACAATGCCTATGCAAAACAGTCACTGCCTGTATTTAAAGGATCATGGATCGAATGTGCATACGTGTTGAATTTGGGTAATAATACAGGAGTACAAAAGATAAAGTTGACTCAGCCTTAAAAACTGTTGTTTTGAAATAACTTACAGCATAAGCAAGGGGATTTATCTTTGCAACTTCTGATAACAACCATGTTCCTATTTTGGCATGCACAGTATGAATGAGGGCAGAATGTAGTTTCTGTGTTATCTGTTTTGAAAATACAAGATTAGGGAGGCAGTAGATTGGTTTGCACAAGAAAAAAAAATCTACAGGAAAATATTGTCCACAATAACTGAACTACCCATTCCATGTGGTTAAGGGTGTTGCCACTTTTAAACTCATTGAGCAAACCGCACTACTAAAGCTAAAGATCATGAATATTGACAGTATATGGTTATCAGAACAGCAAAAAATTGTATTCTGTGTTTCAGTTTTTAAGTTTGTATTTTTAATGAAAATTTTAGTTGTTAATTTAAAAAAATAACTTTAGTTAAGTTTTAGTTTCTTTAGTTTGCTTGATGACTAAAATAATGTTCTTTGTGATTGCGTTCAATAACTGGCATTCTGTGTTTCTTTTCCATCCATAGTTCACATCACTGGCCTCAACATGGAACAACAATATTTGTAGCTCAAGGCAGAATAAATGTTTTTATTTTACCCTAACAAGAACCCTATGAGGTAGGTTACGCTGGAAAGAATGAAAGAAAGAAACAAAGAAAGAAGAAAGAAAGAAAGAAAGAAAGAAGTCTAAAGTCACCAAGTAATCTTCAGATGCAAGACACATAACACACTCTCTGGTATCATTGACTGTTCTTAAACTCTTTATGATGCACTTTAAATCTGTCCGTGGGGATTTTCAACTGTCAGGAATAAAGGAAGGCTATCTTTCCTCTCCTCGCTCAGGCCTAAATTTTTTGCTACTCGCTATTTAGACATTATCCTAACAAGCAACTCCTATGTAATGTTTGCACCAAAGATAACAGTAATCTCCTCTGGGGTTTCCAGACTTTAAATAAGATGCTGTTGTAACTATAAGAGGTGCATGTTTGATGACAGCTAGAGATATCGCAGGATAATAGTACTGATGAGACAGCGTTAATTGGAACAGAGTGGGGAAGTGTCTGAAAAGAATAAACCACTAATTAACTTTTAATCATTAAGAAGAGCTGTGTGTGTGTGTGTGTGTGAGAGAGAGAGAGAGAGAGAGAGAGAGAGGGAGGAAGGAAGGAAGGAAGGAAGGAAGGAAGGAAGGAAGGAAGGAAGGAAGGAAGGAAGGGTTTCCTTCTATATTTTCTCCAAGGTAATATGATTATGGCACTGGCAAATAGCTGATGCAGGAAAAAAACTAACAAAGAACTCGTGTATGTTGAGAATACCTCAATAATTTCCTCAAGACTTAATATGCATGGGGCCTACTCCATTCCCAAATACACAGTCACCAGAAACACACACACACACACACACACACACACACACACACACCCCTTCTCTCATGCACACATATATTTAGATTCAGGTAGGTAGCCGTGTCAGTCTGATGCAGTCGAAATATATAAAAAAATAAAACATACTGTCCAGTAGCACCTTAGAGACCAACTAAGTTTGTTCTTGGTATAAGCTTCCGTGTGCATGCACACTTCTTAAGATATATTTCCATATATTTGTTTAACTATTTTGTGGATTTTAGCTGTCTTTCATTAACAATCTTATTACATACATTGCTTAGAGAGCTTTTTGATTAAGCAGTTTATAAATCTTCCTGAATACATAAATCACATAAGAAACATACTGTATCCAATATCCACCAACACTTTCAAGAATGCATATCCATAGCAGACACAAGGAACAAAGGTTGTTCCTCAAACCACAAGGTTGGCAATGGGGGAGCAGGAGTTGCACCTGTTTGACCAGATGGGTTGTGCTAGAGCCCCTTCATGCATATGGGGATGCTGGGACAATCAGGTTCTCCCCTCATGTGAAAATTCACTATGCCCATAGTGCTGACACATACGAGGCCACTTCACAAGCTGACTGAGTGGTCGGCAGCAGCATGGCTGACATGTGCACTGCTTAGGAGGGTATAACTGCTTAGGTGCAACCTCATCCCCCCCCCAACCCCAACATAGCAATACCACTAATAATGCATACATACCCATGGCAGCCCCACACATGCAAGGGACAAGATCCAGAAGCATGTTTTCAGATCCCACCCAAATACATACATACAATGTCCCCAAGTGGTAGCATCAGAAAAGAATTGGCAGTCATCAAATCCAAGTGAGGAGGCAAGGCTGAAGAAGGTAACACCATATATATCTTGTGTGAGGAGGAAGGAAGCTGCCAAGAGACCACCAAGCAGACATCTAATCTCCCTAAACATTATGCAGCTTGAGGTGAAGGACAAGATGGTGCCACTGCTCCATTGTGTGTAAAGAAGATGACTAGGCTGGAAGTTGAATCTTACTTCCACACTTTGTAGAGTAGAGGGGAGGTTATGTGGCACACATAGCTTTGCCTTCCAACAGAGGGGAATGGCTCGTGGTTGCCGCTGCTACCTGAGAAGGGTCACCGCACTCTGCCTAAGTGTAGGACTGGCCTTGCCATGCCCCTTGCAAGGTAGTGGCTGGGGGGCACCATTGCGGAACTGCACTTTCCAGTTATGTGTACATGCAGAATACTGCCATATCACATCACTTTTCAGAGTCTGTTTCTCAGGAAAAGAGATGGATGTGATAGGTTTCCAAGGTCTCTGCCCAACAGGAAGGGAATGGAAGAGCCACACAACAGTGTTTTCCAAGCTGGAGACAGCATCCCCCCAGTGACACAAACATGTACTCAATTCCAGGCCATGCCTGACAATTTTGATAATGGCACAGTGACAGGGGTTTATTGCCACATCATATATGTGCGTCATATTAGTGCATGGGCTGTGCGATCAGGTGAACAAAGTGAAGCCTATACTGCAGGAGAACAATAGGTAATAGATGATAGATACATCTCCATTTCATGTACTAATACAGCATTTCACATTCTAGAAACTTGTCCCATTTCAAATGAATACAGCCTTTCTGTGAGATTAATACCAACATTAGAATTCAAACCTGTACCTCTTTTTGGTCTGATCTTGCTGGGCAATGTAATTGCTATAATAAAATCATTTCTTTTTTCTTTTTTGCCAGTTTACTGTTAGCTTTCTTTCTTCTTCACAGAATCACAGAATCGTAAGTTGCAAGGGACCCAGAGGGTCATCTAGTGCAGCCCCCTGCAATGCAGGAATACTGCCCACTGCTATGCTGATGTGAGCTTGAATCACCAACCTTCTGGTTAATACCAAGACACAATGACCCATTGCAATACAGTGGCTACTATCCACTATTCTTCCTTCCTAGCTAGTATGTTTACAGCAGCAAAGTGTGGATAATTTTGTCTATAACAAAGCACATAGCAGGTGATATAAAATACCTTCTCTGCCCAAGACCTTAGAGAGTGGCTGCCAGGCAGAATAGACAATACTGAAATATATGGATAAATGGTCCAACTTAATTTAAGACAGTTTCCTGTGTGTATCTATGATCATTCAGATTTTGTCATCCATTCTATTGGTTATGTGGAGAAGGAAGGGGAGCACAGTTGCTTAAACGGGGGGGAAAGGCTGATTGAATAAGGGGCAACTATTTTGTTCTCTGGGGACTACGATGTTCCACCATAAAACGTAAGCCCTTGAACATCTGCAATCCTAACTGAAAATATAAGGAATGGAGAAACGCCATTTTGGACACAGGGATACTTAACAAGTAAGCAGAAATTCTTGCCTTATTTCCCTGAGAATATCTCTTTGGTTGTGAAACCCTACAGTGTAAATATGATGATGGAACGTGCTTTTGTAACTCTGTTTGGTTCTGCAACATTTGCAGTCAGCAAGACTGGAGATTTCAGAGTTCCTAAGCATCTATCACTCCAGTTGCTTGCTGACTAATTATTATTCCAATTATGCAGTTGCTCCAGTGGTTTCCTATTAGGTCATGTTTTCATTTTAATAATTCCAAGGCCTCATTACTGTATCACTTACTATGGAGGCCCTTGGTTCAGCAGTAATCCTAGGGGTCCTAGCAGCAAAGATGATAATGTAGATGAAGTACCTTGAGCACTTACGAAAAGCTTCACAGAAACACCAAATGCATTATTATAAATCATATTTGTATCCCACCCTCCCTCCAAGGAATTCAGGCCCATCATTGTGTATATGGCAAATATCCCAGTTTCTCTAACGTTCTGTGTTGCTATTTTTTCATTCCATTCCTAGACTGACTGAAAGACCTTAAGCTGCCAGTGCTTTTGTTCAAGTTGGTTTTCCCAGAGTCACATGGCAATTTTTTCACTATGGACACAGCATTTTCTGGAGAAGTATTTTCAGCAATAGTTGGCTTTTCTTCTCCTTACTTAAAAGAAAACCTGTGGCTGCCAGCCCAGGGGTTCTCCAAGCCACTTTTATTCCAGTCCAGTCTTATCTTGCTGTCCTACTATAATCCCACTAGAAAACAGACTGAACATTTCTGAAGTCTGTCAACAGTTTGAGCCAGAATATAAAGTCAAAATAGACTTCTAATTATTACCCCCAAAATGTACTTTTTCAGAAATGATCTGTCCACGGTGATGATGATGATGATAATCATCATCATCCTTCTCAAAGATGGTCCCTTTATAAAACAGTAGCTAACATGAGAAGAGAGGACTCCCTGGAAAAGACCCTGATGTTGGGAAAGATTGAGGGCACAAGGAGAAGGGGACAACAGAGGATGAGATGGTTGGACAGTGTTCTCGAAGCTATTAACATGAATTTGGCCAAACTGCGGGAGGCAGTGGAAGACAGGAGTGCCTGGCGTGCTCTGGTGCATGGGGTCACGAAGAGTCGGACATGACTAAATGACTAAACAACAACAGCTAACCAGAGAACTGCTTTTCTTCTTCATTTATATTTATGCCAAGGTAAATTCAAACAAACATGTTTATTGCTCAATCCCTGCAACATTCAATGGCCAATTGCATGTGTAAGACAGTTATTATGAAACAGAAAAAGACTACACAGAGACCTTACACATCGCTTCAAAAGTAATGCTTTCCTATTCAGAGGTTGATTATATAGCGAGGGCTGGTCTACATATGCCACATCTGGGAGCATGTTGCCCTTCAAATATTGTTGGACTCCAGCTCCCATCAATCCCAGTCAGCATGGCCAATGGTTAGGACTGATGGAAGTTGCAGTCCAAGGGTGAAAAGTGCATTGCATTGGCTTTCTGCATTGGCTTTCTGTTCAATGAACCAGGTACCAGGTGAGGTCCCTGAATCACACAGTTTTCTCCAGCTGAAAACAGATAATATGTTACATTTCTGTATCTTTAAAAAATAAACTGGGCTCCAACTTCCCCTATGTCTATGTAACTTGACCATTTCTTTATTTAAACACGCGGAATTGCCAGCAGTGGCGCTAGTTAAACAAAAAGCCAAAATCAGTGTTTGCTTTACTCTCATGAAATTACAACAATAGTAATTTCATGAGGAACAAATTTCTTAGCACTGGCTTGGCAAGTAATAAAAACATGTATACTCAGAAATCTCACTGGTTGGGCCATTGACTCTTAGCGAGCCCGGCCATGCCATGTATGTTTCCTTCCCTTGTCAGTAGGGTTCACTTCCTGGACCTTAAGGTAAAGGTAAAGGGACCCCTGACCATTAGGTCCAGTCATGACCGACTCTGGGGTTGCGGCGCTCATCTCGCTTTATTGGCTGAGGGAGCCGGTGTACAGCTTCTGGGTCATAGAATCATAGAATCATAGAATCATAGAATCATAGAGTTGGAAGAGACCACAAGGGCCATCGAGTCCAACCCCCTGCCAAGCAGGAAACACCATCAGAGCACTCCTGACATATGGTTGTCAAGCCTCTGCTTAAAGACCTCCAAAGAAGGAGACTCCACCACACTCCTTGGCAGCAAATTCCACTGTCGAACAGCTCTTACTGTCAGGAAGTTCTTCCTAATGTTTAGGTGGAATCTTCTTTCTTGTAGTCTGGATCCATTGCTCCGTGTCCGCTTCTCTGGAGCAGCAGAAAACAACCTTTCTCCCTCCTCTATGTGACATCCTTTTATATATTTGAACATGGCTATCATATCACCCCTTAACCTCCTCTTCTCCAGGCTAAACATGCCCAGCTCTCTTAGCCGTTCCTCATAAGGCATCGTTTCCAGGCCTTTGACCATTTTGGTTGCCCTCCTCTGGACACGTTCCAGTTTGTCAGTGTCCTTCTTGAACTGTGGTGCCCAGAACTGGACACAGTACTCCAGGTGAGGTCTGACCAGAGCAGAATACAGTGGCACTATTACTTCCCTTGATCTAGATGCTATACTCCTATTGATGCAGCCCAGAATTGCATTGGCTTTTTTAGCTGCCGCGTCACACTGTTGGCTCATGTCAAGTTTGTGGTCAACCAAGACTCCTAGATCCTTTTCACATGTACTGCTCTCAAGCCAGGTGTCCCCCATCTTGTATTTGTGCCTCTCATTTTTTTTGCCCAAGTGCAATACTTTACATTTCTCCCTGTTAAAATTCATCTTGTTTGTTTTGGCCCAGTTCTCTAATCTGTCAAGGTCGTTTTGAAGTGTGATCCTGTCCTCTGGGGTGTTAGCCACCCCTCCCAATTTGGTGTCATCTGCAAATTTGATCAGGATGCCCTTGAGTCCATCATCCAAGTCGTTGATAAAGATGTTGAATAAGACCGGGCCCAAGACAGAACCCTGTGGCACCCCACTAGTCACTCTTCTCCAGGATGAAGAGGAACCATTGATGAGCACCCTTTGGGTTCGGTCAGTCAGCCAGTTACAAATCCACTGAGTGGTAGCATAGTCAAGACCACATTTTACCAGCTTCTTTACAATATCATCATGAGGCACCTTGTCAAATGCCTTGCTGAAATCAAGGTAGGCTACATCCACTGCGTTCCCTTCATCTACCAGGCTTGTAATTCTGTCAAAAAACGAGATCAGGTTAGTCTGACATGACTTATTTTTCAGAAATCCATGCTGACTATTGGTGATCACAGCATTCCTTTCTAGGTGCTCACAGACTGTTTGCTTAATGATCTGCTCCAGAATCTTCCCTGGTATTGATGTCAGACTGACTGGGCGGTAATTATTTGGGTCCTCTCTTTTCCCCTTTTTGAAAATAGGGACAACATTTGCCCTCCTCCAGTCTGCCGGGACTTCGCCTGTTCTCCAGGAATTCTCAAAGATGACTGCCAGTGGTTCTGAGATCACATCTGCCAGTTCTTTTAATACTCTTGGATGCAGTTCATCTGGCCCTGGAGACTTGAATACATCTAAACTAGCCAAGTATTCTTGTACTTAGTTAGTCCTTAGTTATTCTGGGCTGTGTTTCCTCTGCTGAATCATTTGCTCCAAATTCTTCAGGTCGGGCATTGTTTTCTTTATCGGAGAAGACTGAGGCAAAGAAGGCATTGAGGAGTTCAGCTCTTTCTGTGTCCCCTGTTTGCATTTCACCATCTTCTCCTCTGAGTGACCCCACTGTTTCTTTGTTCTTCCTTTTGCTACGGACATACCCATAAAAGCCTTTTTTGTTGCTTTTAACCTCTCTAGCAAGCCTGAGTTCATTCATGTGGCCAGCATGACTAAGCCGCTTCTGGCGAACCAGAGCAGCGCATGGAAACGCCATTTACCTTCCTGCCGGAGCGGTACCTATTTATCTACTTGCACTTTGACGTGCTTTCGAACTGCTAGGTTGGCAGGAGCAGGGACCGAGCAATGGGAGCTCACCCTGTTGTGGGGATTCGAACCGCCAACCTTCTCATTGGCAAGTCCTAGGCTCTGTGGTTTAACCCACAGCGCCACCCGCATCCTGGATCTTAGCTCAGCATAATTTACTTCATACAAACTTATGCCATAGCTAATGGAATTAATCTATGCTTCGCATATAAGACCATGGGAAGTGGTTGATGACACAATGCATTCATATCAGTATATTTGTCAAGAGCATACCATGGGATTGTATCCAAAGCAGTACCAGCTGCAGTTGCTCTTCCGTTTCCTCTCCTTTCCCCAAAATCTTCTCCAGAGTGTCCCACAATCCTCCATAGCTTATTCTTAGGGTGCACAGGGAGTCGCAAAGGAAGAGAGAGTTCCATTCCACTATTACAAGCCACTTGCACTAGTAGAACAGGAACACTGAATACCACCCAATATAAAAACATGACTTGATACATTCTCAGCATGGCCTTAGGATATGTACACATACAGCCATAAAGTTTCTTAGCTGCCTTCCACAGACACATTGTATTTAGTTTGATCACACAAATTAAAATTTCTTAAGAAAATAGAAAAAGAAAAAAAGGAAAGAATTTCAAATGAGTTTGGTCAGTCTAAGCAGAAACAAGTCCAGGGAAAATATTGCTGTGGCAGAGTGAAAGGAAATGTGGTTCTGATTCCTTGCTATAAAGGAGGTTAGGATCAACTCACCCCCTCCCCTTCCTATTTTCACCCATCTCAAGAACCTCACAACATGCCTGGCAAAATATCAGGCACAATAAGATAGCACCATGATGTAAAGCCCCGAGGGAACAGTGGACCTTTTGTACTGAATTTGCTTGGGAAAAACTTGGGAAACAAAGCCTCACTTTGGAGCTCTTACAAGTTAAACTCACAGCACACCATTTTAAAAATACCTTTGCAATCTATCCCAGCGCTTTCTGTTTGGGTTTTAATCCAACAGCTAACTGCTTAGCCTCATGCCTTACAGCTTGAAAATAAAAGCCTGTGCAAGTCTCATTAGCCATACTGTCCTTTGAGAACTAACAGCTCATATAATAATAACTTAAATAGAGAGTGTGGTAAATCCTGCAAAAAAGAGCAATAATCTGAAAAATGAGTCATGCTTCCACATATGTATTATAAAGTAAGGCTTGCCAAGGTCTCGGCCCCTTCCCTCAGAAAATGCTTTTCTCCAGTTTTCTTCTGAAATAGGCAGCCTGTTACAATCACTGCATAGAATGTTCAACCTCCTGCTAATTGTAGAAAACCCACCTCTGCAGCATCGCACATGGCAGCACATGGGCCAGAGGCATAGCCTTGGCAATCTGGATTAGCTCACAGGCCTGATTGCCTAACCCAGTGCAGTCACCAATCCCCTACCCTATACAGTACATGTAAGTGCAATACAAATAACAGTTGTAGCACTTATGCAATCCGAAATACACTTATTTGGCAGTTAAACCCAACTGAACTTGACTTCTTAGTAAATACGCATATGATTGCATCTGCATCTTCACTTTCATCTGCCCCAGCTGCAACAAAGCATGCCTCTCCCATATCAGTCTCTACAACCACAGCAGGCGCTGTAATTCTCCAACAGTTTGACTTCACCCCCAAAGGTACACATTTCCATTGTCTCCCAAGACAGACGATGCCAACCATGCTTTGGACAAGTATGCACTCTAAGCCAGAAAAAAAATAAATTATTATTATTTATGAATTTATATACCACTAAATGCCTGGTTTTCTGCAGGGTAAACGTGTGTGTGTGTGTGTGTGTGTGTGTGTGTGTGTGTATGTATCAGTTCCCTGTTTTTTTAAAGTGGGTAAAAAAGTTTCACTGCATTGCAGAGTTTGAAAAAATATTAACCACATTACTTTTTAATGAACACAAAGGAAAAAGTGGAGTACAGTGGTATCTCGGGTTAAGAACTTAATTCGTTCTGGAGGTCTGTTATTAACCTGAAGCACCACTTTAGCTAATGGGGCCTCCTGCTGCCGCCACGCCGCCGCCACCCAATTTCTGTTCTCATCCTGAAGCAAAGTTCTTAACCCGAGGTAATATTTCTGAGTCAGCAGAGTCTGTAACCTGAAGTGTATGTAACCCGAGGCACCACTGTATTCTAATACCACCACAACAAACCTTTCCTATGACGAATACTAGACAGGACGAATACTAGACAGGAATCATTTGTAGATGTTACTGTTGAAAGGACAATTTGGTCTACTTTACCATGAAGCCATTTAGGCGGGAGCTGATTTTGGGATGGATGGGTGTTGGGTTTGATTCAGCCAGATCTAACAGCAGCATCTATGTTTCTTTGTAAAGTTTCTTGCAAGTTAAAGCACCAGAAAGGGAGTTACCCACACCCATTACTTCACTTTCATTACATAACAGTTGTTAAAGTGGACTGTAGCTTTTTGAGATGTTTTAAAGAAAAGTTAAGAACAATTCCAGCTGGTAACAGATAAAAGCTTTCAGTTGAAGGCACAGATATATTGTAATGTGTTTAGAAAAGAAAAGAAAAGGTTAAAACAGCCCTCCAAATTAACCCTCTTCAAAGCCTAAGGCTATAAAGATCTTGATTGGGCCAGCAAAGTTTCAAAGCCTGCATCCTGTTCCTCTTTCCTGCCCTGGGGATCCTTTGTATGAAACTCTTTGTTAAGCAATGCAGCTACTCCAGCAAAAGGAACCATTTTAACAATTTGAACGTTATACAGAAAGATTAAGGGGAGGGGATATTGAATTTTATTTGAAAGTTACCTAGATGATGATCATCGTATTCACTTACATTCTTTGGAACTCCTTTCATACATGCCAAGGTGTTTTACACTGAATTACATATTGGACACTCAACCAAATGTGTTTCATTCAGGTCCTGTCCCTGCCTCTCACCACCTGGCCCAGGGCAGGGCCTGCCCAGGAGAACGCAGAACAGCACAGAGTTCTTTCTAAAATGGTTTTAAATTTTCTTTTTTACCTTTCTTTAATTCTTTTTGGTGAGGAGGGTGGGATGGATGTTTAGTCAGGTTTGGGAATTTGTTTACTTTTGGTACATTTGTAATTTTTACTGTTTTTTGTTTTTATTGTTTTATTATTGTGTTGTTTTGTTTTTATATAGGTTTTATTTTATTTTAAGGGGAGGGGTCAGGGCTTCCTGGGAGTGGGTCCCAGCCAACAAAATGGCTGGGGCAGGTTCCCGGGGGGGCAGGTGCACTGGGACAACCGATCTCAGTGATCACAGGTAGGAGGAGGAGTTACGCTAAGACCAGACCATGTCATTACCGAGGAGGCAGGTTTAGTCGTTATTTGAGGACTATCCCTGCCTCCGGGTCTGGTCTGGTCTTGTCCGGACGGATACTGGAATCCACAAGGGATACACACATGACCTGAAGGTGCTGCTGTGCAATGCCAGGTTCATAAGACCACTGCCATCCATGACTTGATCATGGATGGAGGACTTGACCTGGCATGTGTAACAGAGACTTGGTTGGATGAAGCAGATGGGCCTGTCCTTGCCACTGCTTGTCCACCAGGTTTCTCTTCTGCACAGCAACCCAGGCCTTGTGGTTGGGGAGGGGGGGTTGCAGTGATTTTTAGGAAGTCATTAGTTTGCACCAGGCGTCCTATTGGGAAGACCCAGTTCTCTGAGTGCATGTTCTGGAAGTTGGGCAATAGGGGCAGTACAGGATTCCTTTTGGTGTACCAACCTCACCGCTGCACCAAGGATTCCCTGCCTGAGCTACTTCAGGTCATGGCGGATGTTATCCTGGAGACACCTAGTTTGGTTGTCCTAGGGGATTTTACACGACCTTACAAGGGGCTGCTCGGGACTTTGTGGAAAGCATGGCCTCCATGGGGCTGTCCCTGAATAAGTCTGGCCCAACTCATAGCTGCAGACATGCCTTAGACCTGGTGTTCATCTCTATGGATGTTGGTGATCTGACACTAAGTAAAAACGAAACTAAAGAAGTGCCATTGTCAGATCACGTCCTTGTGCAACTGGACTTCTCCGCAACCCTTCCCCTCTGCAGGGAGGTGGGATCGATTTGGATGGTCTGCCCCCGCCACTTAATGGATCCAAATGGTTTCCAAAGAGTGGTAGGGGATGCTTTATCCCATGTTGATGGCCTTTCAGCTGATTCCCTGGTGGCCCACTGGAATGTGGAGTTAACCAGGGCTATTGACTGTTTGCCTCCAAAGCGCCCTCTCCAATTGCATGGAGCCCAGACAGCCCCGTGGTTTTCCACAGATCTGAGGACAATGAAACAATCGCTGAGACGGCTAGAGTGCCAGTGGCGGATAACTCATTCTGAAGCTGACCGGACACGGGTTAGAGCTCAATGTCAAGCCTACCAAGTGGTGATAGCAACGACGAAGAGGACTTTCTTCACCGCCTCTATTGCAACTGCAGAAAACAGAAGCAGGAGACTCTTTCAGGTAGTTCGCAATTTAGCGGAACCACCTGCTCCATCGGGGCCCAGTACAGGCCACATGATCTCCTGCAATGAATTTGCAAAGTTTTTTGCAGATAAAGTCGCTCAGGTTCAGGAAGAGGTAGACTCCACCGTGGGAGCAGGGCCAAGGTGGGAGAGTGCTAGAGTCCTGTCTAGTCAAGTTGCATGGGATAAATTCCAATCTGTTACCTCCGAGGATGTGGACAGGCTGCTTGGACGAGTGAAACCAACCACCTGTCTCCTTGATCCTTGCCCATCCTAGCTTATAAAAGGTAGCCGGGAAGCGCTGGGCGATGGGCTTCGTGGGGTGGTGAATGCTTCTCTCTGTGAGGGAGCCTTCCCAGACCTGCTGAAAGAGGGGGTCATTAAACTGCTTCTTTAAAAAACATCTCTAGACCCGGACAATATGGCCAACTATTGCCCAGTCTCAAAGCTTCCATTTTTGGGCAAGGTTATTGAGCAAGTGGTTGCAGAACAACTCCTGGCACACCTGGAAGAAGTGGACCATTTGGATCCCTTCCAGTCGGGATTCAGGCCTCATCATGGGACTAAAACTGCCTTGGTCACACTGGTCGGTGATCTCCGGTGGGCTAGGGACAAAGGTGAGAGCTGTTTCCTAGTTCTGCTGGATCTCTCAGTGGTTTTGATACCATCAACCATAACATCCTTCTGGACCGTCTAGAGGGCTGGGAGCTGGGGGCACTGTTATACAGTGGTTCTGCTCCTTCCTCCTGGGCCGTGTTCAGAAAGTGGGGGGGGTGAGTGTTCAGAGCCCTGGGCTCTCACTTGTGGGGTGCCTCAGGGTTCTGCCCTCTCCCCCATGCTTTTCAACATCTACATGAAGCCACTGGGAGAGATCATCAGGGGGGTTGGGTTGGGTGTTCATCAATATGCGGATGATACCCAGCTCTACCTCTCTTTCAAATCAGAACCAGTGAAGGCGGTGAAGGTCCTGTGTCTGGAGGCAATTGGAGGATGGATGGCGGCTAACAGATTGAGCTTGAATCCTGACAAGACAGAAGTACTGTTTTGAGGAGACAGGAGGTGGGCAGGTGTAGAGGACTCCCTGGTCCTGAATGGGGTAACTGTGCCCCTGAAGGACCAGGTGCGCAGCCTGAGAGTCATTTTGGACTCACAGCTGTCCATGGAGGCACAGGTCAATTCTGTGTCCAGGGCAGCTGTTTACCAGCTCCATCTGGTACGCAGGCTGAGACCCTATCTGCCCGCGGACTGTCTCACCAGAGTGGTGCATGCTCTAGTTATCTCTCGCTTGGATTACTGCAATGCGCTCTATGTGGGGCTACCTTTGAAGGTGACCCGGAAACTACAACTAATCTAGAATGCAGCAGCTAGACTGGTGACTGGGAGCAGCCGCCGAGACCACATAACACCGGTCTTGAAAGATCTACATTGGCTCCCAGTACATTTCCGAGCAAAATTCAAAGTGTTGGTGCTGAACTTTAAAGCCCTAAACGGCATCAGTCCAGTATTCCTGAAGGAGCGTCTCCACCCCCATCGTTCTGCCCGGACACTGAGGTCCAGTGAGGGCCTTTTGGAGGTTCCTTCACTGCGAGAAGCCAAGTTACAGGGAACCAGGCAGAGGGCCTTCTCGGTAGTGGCACCCACCCTGTGGAACGCCCTCCCACCAGATGTCAAAGAGAAGAACGACTACCAGACTTTTAGAAGACATCTGAAGGCAACCCTGTTTAGGGAAGCTTTTAATGTTTAACAGACCACTGTATTTTAATATTTTGTTGGAAGCCGCCCAGAGTGGCTGGGGTATAAATAATAAATTTATTATTATTATTATTATTATTATTAATTATTATTACAGTTCTCAGTAAACTCTGCATTTGATCACTAAGCACGGGGGTACACATATATGTCCATCATCTAAGACTCACAGCTGAGCTTGGCAACTGCCTCCCTCCAAAGCACTGTGTCTGAGGTGTTGTCAATAGACAGACAAGCTCTGTGGTGTTAAATAGATTAGAAGGGACTTTACATCAGCTACTCCAAAGAAGGACCTACAATGCATGATGCAGCTATCCACAGCATCCCTGACAGACAGCTATCCAACCTCAAGCAGGAATGGGAAGCCTTCCATTGTCCCTGATCATTGGCCATGCTAACAGCATCTTGAGACACACAGGTTCTCCTACAATGGCTTGAATGCATCAAGCAGAGAAAGCCCACCACTTACTTTCCAGGGAAGAGTGTCCCACTCTCAAACAGCTCGTACTCTTGGAAAGTTGTCTGAAACTGGTTTAGCTAAAATCTGCTTTCTTACCATTTCCACCCACTGGTTCGAGTCCTGTGTGGACACAAGTGTATCTTGACTCCAATGCCTGAGACATCTGGCTTATCCTGTTCTGTATTTAGGACAGGGATGAGGAACCTCACCCCAGGGACCCAAGTGCAGCCCTCTATGAAGTCTGGATGGAAGATACAGAAGGTTGTGAAAGAGTATGTAGAAAGTAGCCTACTGCACAGTGGTAAAAGTCAATTTTGTTGCTCTTTCTACCCACCACTGGCATGTAGCCCCTGGAAGATTGTCCAGAAGGGAATGTAGCCCTTGGGCTGAAAAAAGTTCCACATCCCTAACCTAGATGATGCAAAATGGTTATAGAAGCTTGTTTTTTAAGATGCTTCATGCTGTCGCATTCATTCAGACCAAACACGCAGGACCTATAAGATAGTAAAATTTAATTGCTGGCAACAAACTACAAAGTAGTAGGCTCAATAATACATGGCAATAATAAGTCTTTTCTTTATCTCAATCGCCCTTCTTTGGATAACTAAAATGGAAGAGGATGATGGGCTATTTTCACTTGCCAATTGAGTATGCTACCAGCAGGAAATTGGCTCAATGACATCAAGAAGGGCAGACACTGTTCAGGCAGAGTATAGTTTGGACTCAGTGTTTCAGTGGCTTATTTACTACATCAGTCCCAAATTCTTAAATGGGCATGCAGATGTTAAATCATTGGGTTTGCCTCTAACCACAAACCCAACAGACTTTCACAACAGCGCTGCAATCAGCCAGTTGGGGACATTTTTAAGGCTTGTTGAATGCAAGGGAGCACCAGAGAGGGCCAGAAAGGCAGCAGAAACAAAGTCAGGGAGAGCCCAGAAGACAATGACCTCAATCAAAGGGCCACTGGGATAGTTATGGCTACAAGTGTCTTTGTAGGTTTTGCTGAAATAACTGGCTTTCCAGAAGATGTTGTGACTTCATGGAAAGGATTATGGCGCATCGCAGAAAAAGATGGAGGTTCCTGAACCTCCAGACATTGTGATATATCCAAGAAGCTGCAATGTGTTTGTGCGTGTCCCTCCCCCACAAATTTTACATTTTACCATCAGTCTAGGGATGTAAGGGCTGGAATCAAAATTGCATTCAAACACAGACTGCACTGATTTCATCACAAAGCAATTCCAATTTCTTATTTCAATTTCCTTTTCATTTTGACTCAGAGGCTGGGGATTGGTTGTGAGTACGTTTGGCTTGCTCCCTTTCTCCTAATTATATGAAGTGCAGAATGGCCGTGGAAGACCATTTACCCATAGTTTATATATGTATAGTATGAGAAGGAACAACTAAAGCTCCTCTCAACTATTCGCTTCAAGTGTTCAGTGAATACACAAGGGGTGCAGGGACAAGCACACTAGCTCTGGTCCCCATCATTGGCATTCTCATCACCCCTCAGAAAAACTACCCTATTCGGATAGGGTGCCTATCTGTAGTCAGCAGTACTCATGGAGTCTTCCCATGTTGGAGGAACTCCATCGCAGTTCTAAAATTCACAGAGTCTCCAGAGTACAAAAGAGGCTCCCAACTTCAGCTATTCTCCAATTTATAGAGCTTGACTTGAAAGGTAACATGGGGTGGAGCTACCACATTCATCCTCACGGCTCCCCCACCCACATATTTCTGAACATTTAAAGTGAACAGCTGAAGAGGGCCAAAGCAGGCAAGACCAGAGTGCAACATTCTCAGAACACATTGGGATGCTCTCTTCTAAGCCTCTCCCATCCAACATCCAATAGAGAAGATCAACAGGCAACCAGAACTGTGAATAATCTGCTCTTGAAACAAAACAGAAATGTGTACCGAGGCAACCAGTGTATGTGTAAAGGAAGCTAAATGGCGTGATCAGTAGATATTTATACAAACTGAGCAAATCGATTGTGCTATATTTATGTAGTATAATTTCCTATGCTTTGACAAGTAATGGGGATGCAATGAATTTTGTGGGATCGTGAAGCTCAGTCTTGCTGATATTATAAATCTTCAACACTACAAGCATTTGAACTCACAGAGACAGGGGGAAATCTGGAGTCACACACCAGTGTAGTCTTTATTGGAATCCCAGTCTAAAACTTTGCCTGTTTTGGCCCCTAATACCCAATGAAAAATATAGGGTTTTCACGACCGGCCAACGGATAGAGCAACATTTACCAGACATTCAGGTTATGTATCACTATATCCGCTTTCAGTCTCTATGCTTGGTGCCTCCCACAGCTAATCTAGCAAAACATCAACTACACGGTATTGAACTTTGTTAGCTTTCAAAGCTTACCTAGCTGCAACTGACCGACTTTCTGTGACTGGTACCCTTTTTTTCCTAGTCTTTTGCTGTCACTGTGCTGCAAAAGTTCATGTTTTGTGAATGATGCTCTATGAAGCCCTTGATTTGTACACAGAACTCCCTTGGAGAACAATAGTTGCTCAAGGCCCTAGATTAAGGGCATGGCAGAATAATAGAAAATAACTTGGAACATTTTTGTCATCTTTCATTTGAGGATTTCCAATGTGTGGTATCAGTTCCAAAATTAAGTCCTGAAGCACCTCTGTGAGGCAGATATCATTATCTGCTTTTTACAGGTGGATACACTAATGTATAGGATGGTTAAATGACTTGCCTAAAGCCGCACAGGCTGCAATTGCAAAAAGCAAGTCTTACACCCTACAGCTTTGGCTGATAAATCCAACCTCCTAACGACTTGGTCATAGCCTTACCTTTGTCAGAATAACTATAGTGTGTCACCTACCCCACAAAGCACTTTCTGAAATTTCAAAAACACTGTACTTATTGATGTTGTTCACTTTAAAATTCCAAAACAAGGCATACAGAAACTCAGTATACTTGCAGCTGTTTACATTTGCATGGCTTATCCATACTCTCCTGCAAAGTGTGGCCTACTGCATTTTCTTTTCCTTTAATGCAATCCTTCCAAAAGTTCCTCTCACAGCACTTTATCAATATAAATGAGGGGTAATCTTGCTTTGGAGTTTTGTCAAGTTTACCAAGTTGGGTTGCAAGGCTCTTTTGATCAACAGTGTGCTAGAAAGGGAGGTAAACTTGGCAAAACTGGCATGAAGAAAATGACTTGCTTTGTAATAACTTTGTCAGTATTCCAAGGAAGACAGTTGAAACTGACAAAACTCTAGCTCTTAAAAGATTCAAGGAGGATGAGGGCCAAAGTACACGTACACCTATAGAAGCATAGAATTGTTTAAACCTGGATCTGTCCCAACATAAAGAGGGAGGAGTGGGAAGGGGCTCCAATTTTCAAGAGTAAAATGCTATATCGACAACAAAATCTCAAGCTTCCCCATGATTGTCAATTCCTTCTCTGTACCTTGAACCCCATCCAAGGACCTTTTCCAGTCCAGCTGGAAATCCTGGTATGAGAACTCCAGTTAAATATATATGCTAAATATATATTAGTAGTACAGGATTTAAGTTCATTGATTTCAATAGGTCTACACCATGTATGACTAACGTTAGATATCACTCTATGTGCCTCCTGTTTATTTGTGTTGTATACTATGCATTTTATTGGTTGTGTACCTGCAATGTTTGACTATTTTTTGACTAACATCTGCCTGCCAAGTCAGTCAGCTAGTTTCCTTGGTTTGCTAGACTCAGCTAAATTGGTAAAGAAAAAGCGATTTATATGCGTTGTATATGCGATATAACATTGTGCCACCAGATGGTGCTGTGGAGTCCGGTTTTTCTCTACCTGTTTTCCCTGTTGAAATTTACAACGCCTTTAACTGAAACACTTCTTTTATGTGTCTAGATCCAGCCTGTTTCAGCAAATTCAACAGTACTGAGCAAAACCTTCATAAGAGTGCATGTTATGTTCTTGACCATGTTCATAAAATGCTCCCAGTTATCATGGCTGCTGCTAGCCTTTTGTGGAATTCTCCCTACCCCTTGTAGTAAAACCCTCCTGTGTCCCTACTGATACCTGATAGTCCCAATAGGTTCAAAATTCAGTGAGCTGCTAAATAACCTATATAAGAGAATTCCAGTGTCTTCATCTATCCTCTGCTAACTTAATGCTTAGGGATTCTCTCTCTTTCTCTCTCTAAGCTAAGTAAGAAGCATACAATGCAATTCACAGTCGAAATAAATAAAAAAATTGTCCACCTTAGAGACCAACTAAGTTTGTTCTGGGTATAAGCTTTCGTGCGCATGCACACTCTTCAGATACACTGAAACAGTTCTGGATCATTGGTTCAAGTGTTCAAAAAGTCAGTTGGTGCTGAAAATGCTTAGCATACAGACAGATGTTTTGCTCCAATTCCTGAGACAGTTGTCCATATCCGATGAATTGATTGACAGTCTAACAAAGGACTCATGTTTCAATGATACTAAAGTGCTATTCTCTTCTGGCCAGATCATTTTATGAGAGTAAGGGACTGGGTGGACTGGTAATGAATCTGTCAGGGTTTTTTCAAAAATTCTAGCAAAACAAAAGGTGAAGCATGCCACAGCACATCATGTCTTCATCAAGAAGCTACAGTTTGTTTACAGGTTTAATGCTCTCCCCAAAATGTTCTTACCTCTAGCTATCTTTACTCATGCCCACATCAGCCCAGGTGCTTGACAATGGCAACCCCTCCTGTTTTTGAAGTCCCAGGCAGGCAGCAAAACAGGAAGTTCACTGAACCCTTGATGGCCCTCCATACACATAGCTGCAGAGCAGCATACAGCTGGATAGATCTCAACATATGCAGCCCTGATATTCAGTTCTTTTTATCATGAGCTTTTGGGGGAGGGTGTTTGGGATTTTCCAGCAGGGAGCAGGGAAAAACACAACCCCCTTACTCTGTCAGGATTTGCTCCAAGGTGTGTGAGCTGTAGCTGGGGTGCGCTTCACATGGGCAAGCATCAGAAGGGCTAAACTAGAAGCAACTGGCATGATTAGAAACAGACTGGAATCAGGTAACAAGGCAAGGTACCAGGAGTCTGCTGTTGCTACTGAGTTATACAGTCTGAAGAGCTGGGGCTTTATATGTTCTGATTGACTTGTAGAATCAGCTGGAAGTACAAAAGCTGCAGAGGGCAAGGTCAGCTACCTGATTATGGGAATCTGCAAACAGAGGATGCCCTTTTACACAAGGCAAGAGTTGAGAACCTATGAGGGGCCGCTAGGGGGCGCCTTGGAAGATGGCGGATATTAACATCTATCCAGCTCGCACGAGGTAATTAGAGGCTGATTATGGGGAGTATATCAGTCTCCCTTCATCTCTCCAGGGGGGAGAGATGCCGTTTTCACCCGCTGTTGCCATAAATCACCCCCGAGTTCGGAAGAAGGAGGGGGTGAGGCACTGGGTGCACAACCCTCGGCGGGCCTCGGAACTCCTCCGCAGCTGCTTCCAGGAGCGAAACTAGTTGCGTTACTTAAAAGGAAAAAAAAAATTGGGAAAGATAACACACATGCTTCAAGAGAGGCAGGAGGTTTTTATCTGCTAACAATTTTACCACTGAAAGGAAGAAGACTGAGACGGACTGAGATGGAAGATTATATCAAAGTACTACAAATATGGTATGTGGATTGGAATGCCGGAACTAAGGGGGGGGAAACGACTTTTTATTTCTTTTGCTCTATGTGATTATTAATAACCCTCCCCCTGAAGATCTGTCTCAGAAATTAATTGCAAATGGGACTAAAAATGAATTGTGTGGGAATAATTATGAACTTAAAGGTTTTACTCTGTGAAGGATTTGGAAAGAAGAAGGGCTCTCTCTTGTGACGCAGTAAGAATGGAAACTTGATAAGAGACCTGTGTTGCTGGAGTTGGTCTTGGGGAGAGCGAGCCGAAGATATATTATTTTCGAGGAGATTGCGAACTGGAAGAGGCAGCCCTCCTGCAAAAAGACTAATTTACGATGCAACAGGTCGGAAAAGCTAAAGAGCGAGTTTCTAGACTGTATTTCATCGGAACGACAAAAATGGCGATTACTCGCTCGAGCGGAAAGGACTGTTGGAGGAGAGTGATTTACGAAAGAGCAGCACAAAGCCCACACAGAAATACAAATAAGACTGTCTTTTTCAACCCACTTGCGGAGCATATCGGAGGAAAATGGAAAGGAAAATGAGTAATGACAAGTATTGAGAAGAGGAAACTGGAAACATCATTCTTAATATGGAAGCAGAACAAATATTCGAGGATTGGACTCCTGCCAATCAAGAAGCATGGGTACCCCCCACAAAAATTTATAATTTGGAAAACAATTGGATTATATGATATGTATTGTTATAATTTGGACTAATTGATTTGATGTGTTTAATTTGGAAATATGAAATTTAATAAAAATTATTAAAAAAAAAAAAAAGAGTTGAGAACCTATGACTCTCCCAATGTTGTTGGACTCCCAGTCCCACCAGTGGGCCAAGCTGCATAGCCAATGATCAGGGATGATGAGTGCTGAAGTCCAACAGCATCTGGAGGGCCGCAGGTTCCCCACCATTGCCCAAAGGCCGAGTATACTTTCCAAGGAAACAGGATGGTAGGAGTCCAGGAAGAAAGGTTCTTGAGGCTGGTTACTGGAGATCTTTAGCACATTACACTCATAAACCCAACACGAGTAACTCAGCTGGTAGAAACAAGAAGGTAGAATTACCTGATGAAGAACTATCGGAGTATGTTTGGCTGATGCTGAATTAAAGCAGATTGCTGTTGTTGGCATCCGTCTGTCTCAGGAAACAATGCAGGAGTGCACCTTTAGAGGTGAAGTCAAACTGTTGGAAGGTTACAACACCCGTTGTGGCTGAAGAGACCAATACTAGAGCAGCATGTCTTTTCACAGCTGGGGCAGATGAAGCATCTGGTTGTGATGATGCAGATGCACCATAGCATTTCTTCTCTCTGCGCTCAATGGCATTAGGAAATAATAGCCATAACGTATGTGCATTCATGTCCAACATGTCTGGAAGTAAAAAATGAGAACGAGTAACATACTTTTCAAGGTTCATCTGAAAGGGGGTATATTTGCATGCTTAAGATGTTCTCTGTCAGTTCAGAATATCATCCATGATGTTATAGGCAGGACAAGACCCCGCCCGGTTCAAACTAATTATAATCCCTATATGTGCATCCCTCTTCGTTTGATTTAGAAAGAGCCTGTGATGTGTCCTGTTCAACAGCAGGAAAATCTGGTGTGTCTAGATCATGGCACGAAAAAGCTAAGTTCACTTACTAGGTACATATCTCAAAGTGGTTTACAATAAAGAAAAATCAAAATAATCTACATACATACACAGACAATAAGCATGATTTCAAATGAGTTAAGAAAAATCCAAATAACATATTATCCATATCCACAATATCAGAGAAAATCACTACACAGCACAATACAAATTCCCAACCAACATAAAAACCCACTATTCACACAGAATCTCATTCATTATCTATACTGTGAACTGGAATCAAAACCGCTGCCGTCCCCCTCCCCCCCCCCCAAAGTCCTTGACGCTTCTTGATGCTAATAGAAACCTTCCGTATTCCATATCTCTGAATCAGTCATTTTAGCTACAGTGGTACCTCGGGTTAAGTACTTAATTCGTACCGGAGGTCTGTTCTTAACCCGAAGCACCACTTTAGCTAATGGGGCCTCCTGCTGCCGCCGGAGCACGATTTATCCTGTTCTCATCCTGAAGCAAAGTTCTTAACCCACGGTAATATTTCTGGGTTAATGGAGTCTGTAACCTGAAGCGTATGTAACCTGAAGTGTATGTAACCTAAAGCATATGTAACCCGAGGTACCACTGTACTCTTAAAGGCAGGTTGATTCAAAAAGAAGCGCAGTCTAATGTAAGCTTCCCCCTTGGTATTTCTCCTGATAAAATGGTCGTGCAAGCGTACTGACAACATGATAAAGTTGTAAATAACACATCCAGAAAAAAGGTTTTTTCTATAACATATTCCAGGGTGAGACATGCCTTGCCATTTTATCATGTTGGGAGCCCTTTTTGCAGCTCACCATGTGAATATTTTAAGAGAAAGTCACCTTGAGACTTGCATAAAACAGCCCTGCAACAGTATTTCATAAATGGGACGGATATGCTACAGCAATGCCATCTTCCCCTTTATTGCACCTTGCAGATGAGGCCCTTCCTAATCCTTAAGGTCATCTTTCCTTTTCTCTGTCCATTGCCCTTCAGTGGCCTGGGCTCCTGCCTCTCTCCCTACCCGCAACTCCTGTTTTCTTCTTATGGGCTTATTTTTACTTTGTCTTTCTTGACTGTACTTGGTTCTCCTCATTTTCCCCCCTATTTTGCCTCAAAACACACACATCCTCTCACACAACCCTTTTTATTTCAATTCCTACATTCAAAACAATGACAGGAGGCGCAGTCTCTTTATGCCCTTTAAAACTCTTCTGCATTTCTTAAAATTCCCTTTGGACAAAGCAGACACATACATCAGATGAGTTCTCTGAGATATCTTTTCTGCACAGCTATCACTTTACATACAGATAATTGAGTAACACTGACCTTTTATTCGCACTGTATGTGAGATGTTTTTAACGAGAGATGCCAGTTCATCATATTCTCTGTAAATTATTAAAGGAGCTAACATGGAAAGCTGCCTTGGACAAGGTTGGACTATTTGTACACCTAGCCCAGTACTGATGGACAATCTCTCGCCAGAGGCTCTGGCAGAAGTCTTTGGCATTATGAGATCCTTTTAACAGAAGCCACGGATGCAAAGCATGTGCTCTACCCCTAAGCTACAGTCCCTCCTGAAATATACTGAATAACAGAAGGCAGTCCTGTATAGCAAAGCTTTTTAAGGTTTAATGTTTTGCTGTGTTTTTATATAAGCTGGAAGCCGCCCGGAGTGGCTGGGGCAGTCATATAGGCGGGGTACAAATATTATTAATTGTGATTTCTTCTCTTCCTCTCTTCTCTTCCCTTTCCTTCTTGATGTGCTTTTTCCTTAGGCAGCATTGGACAATTACCCACATCAGAGTATAATGGGCTGGCCTTTGGTCCCATCTGCACTATACAATCAAAGCAATATTATATCACTTTAAATACCTGTGGCCGCTCCAAAAGAATCTTAGGAATTGTGGTTTATTAAAGATGCTGAAAGTTGCTAGGAAACCCCTATTCGCCTCACAGAGCTACGATTCACTGAGTTCCCTAGGAAGAGGGATCAATCGTTTAACAACTCTAAGAACTGTAGCTTTGGAAGGGGGATACGGGGTCTCCTAACAATTTCCAGCATCCTTAACAAACCACAATTCCCAGGATTCTTTGGGAGCAGCCAAGACTCTTTAAAGTGATATGGTGCTGCTTTGAAATTATAGTGCAAATGGGGCTTTTATCTGCCGACATAAATCTGCATTTCTCTACATTACATGTCAGAATTTTTAAAAATTAAGCAGCTACTATGTACTACCTATAATCCTTTTTTTTAAGTGTTGTAAAGTGCTTTCCTGATCTATCTTCCCCTGTATTTGACTATTTGCACTATTTGTACTTTTGCAGCATTGCATGGGGAAGCACTTCACACACCATATTTGTTAGGTATATTACCCCAGTGTGGGATACCACTTAGAAGTACTGAATGAGGAATGCTGAGAGCCAGATCTAAATCCTTGGTCAGTCATAAAACTTGGGACAATCACTATACCATACATTACACGTGAAGGGGGTCCATGTGTCCAAAGGGGCAGTGGGGCTGTGCTGCTGGTTCTGCCCCCATGCTGCATGGTGTCCTCAGGCGTGGGACCTGAGTGTGGGTGTCTCAGCAGGAGAAGCCTATACATATGAGCTTCCATGAGAGCTAGAATCCCAGTGGTACAGGGTTCCAGCACCCATGGAAGTCTACATGCAGAGGCTTCCTCCTCTGCTCAAATGCCCATGTTCCATTCATGGATGCCAAAGGAGGGAGCCAGGAAAGATGTGTGGCATCAAGGGCAGGACCATCAGCCCCCATTTTAATGCATGGGCCCCATTCATGTAAATAACACTTTAGGGGGACTCATGTCTCAGTCTAAACTGACTCGCTGGGTTGTTTTGAGTATCAAATGGAAAGCAGGGAAAGAACATGTGTTTACAGCATTGCATTGTAGCCCATATGGGCATCACTGCTGCTTACCTGGATAGGGATGGGGTAAGAGCAGGGCAATAGGAAGGGCAGGTCTGTGCAGACACAGCAACATAACCATTCCTGCAGAGGATCCCATGCAACCCCAATAAAGGAAGCTGTTCCACTACATGGGCCACTGCTTAGCATTGTCCTAAGCACCTCAAAGCAAGGGCAGGATTTAAACACAAAAATCAATATTTTTAGCAATATTTGTATTTCCGTAGAATGCAAATCAAAACTAAGTCAATGCTGTTACCTCAGTCACCACCTTCTCTCTTCTTCAGTTTTGCTTTCCCCACTGTCAGAAGGAGATATATCCCTTTTGTTTATGTGCCTGTGACATAAAAGGGCCAGATATACTGGTGGTGCTAAATATATCACCTGGTTGCATCCAAGGAAATGTGTGAGGCTCTTCCATTGGTTCAGCTGGGACCAACTACCCCAGGGCAATTCTCACCACATGACTGACCCCATCAAGAGTCAATCCACTTTAAATACATCAGATGGAGAAAGAGAGAGAAAAGCCCCTTCATCCAGCTGCCTGAGACCAATTGCCATTTGCTTACACACACAATTTGCTGGTGCCTGAATTTGCTTCTTTCTCTTTTTGTTTTATACCTCCTAGACTATAAGCCCCCCCCGAACGATTTGCCAGAAAGACAGTATATTATCATGCATGCAATTTATATATTTTTCTATAACCAGTTTATAAGAAAAGGTACAGAGATATTTTTTTAAAAAATAACAGCTTAAGTCTAAGAAATACATGGTATCAAAATACAATAAAATACTGAATCACAACACTAAGCAGATACTGAGAGAGAGAGAGTGGGGGAAATAAAACATTGGGGGAAGCCTGATTATACAAACAAGTTTTTAAAAGGTGTTTGAAACAAGCTATGGTTGATTTGCCCTGAATCACAAGAGGGAGTGGTGGGAGGATGTGGAGAAAGCTTATTTCCATGATGTAATCACCAATATCTAAATGCTCTCATTAATATAATAAATACATTTTAAAATTGTCACCATCAACATATCCATCATAAAAAGACCAGGTGGCATTGTATCTTTTGGACCAACTGGTTGTTTACAGCTTTTACAAGCTTTTGCTAGGCGCAGGTCCATTCCATCGTGCACAGGTGTTCGGCAGCAAAACTGAAATAGATTTTGTTACAGCTCCAGATTGCCAGGGGTGTTCAGATCAGAGAACAAAGAGGACTAAAGTTCTTCAGAAGTCCCTTGGCTGCTATATACCACATGTTTTCAAACATACATTTATATGCCAAATTGTTCAGCGCTTCTTAACTGTATAATAAGTGGTTTCTTGGTTTGATTTCAGATTTTGGCCATGCCAGAGTTAATCCCTCCCTAGGGTTATTCTTCTTGATGGCATAATAGTTATCTGAGCAAATTTGTCTGTGCCATGCCTTTGACCACAAAAAAACGGTTAAAAACATTACGCCCATATGATTACCTAATACCTAAAGACCAATGTGGTTTTGAACTGGGAGTTGCGCCAATTTTTAGACAGCGGAACTCAAAGAAACAAATGAGTGAGCGTGTCCATGGTTACGTTGCCCTAAGCGACAGCAGGGGACCTTTCTAGAAGCAATGAGGCAGGTAGTCGACTTATCCTCAGGGTCCCTCAGATGTACCAGTATTTCTTCCTGTTTTGAAACGGGTATCAAGGTATCTGATAGCACACAATGTCCTGAACAGACTGTACCCAAGATATTTTTAGCATACCAACTCTACTGTTCAGTGTACTATTTTTCTAACCTTGTGTTTAGTTCTGAACAAACCACTTCAGAGATACCTCCTAGACATAACACAGATTTGACGTTTGTCAAGTCCTGGGGGACACAAGAATCAATCTCTTCCATGCTGTAGGCTCAGCTTAATTTCTCCTTAATTTCCAAACCATGGAACGGTTGGTGACCCACCAAACTCAACATAGCTCACCAACCATTGTATGGCAACCACCCAAAGCTTGCTAGACCTCTCCTGCCTATTTGGGATTACCAAAAAAAAAAAAAAAAAAAGGAAGGGGGAGTTAAGGATCTCAATGGCTACTAGCCACAATGGTTATGTTCTAACTCCACTATCAGTGGCAATATGTCTCTGAATACCAGTTGCTGGAAATCACAGGGAGGAAGAGCGCTGTTGTATTCAGGTCCTGCTTGTAGGCTTCCCATAGGCATCTGGTTGGCCACTGTGATAACAGGATGCTATATTAGACGGGCCTCTAGCCTGATTCAGCAGGGCTCTTCTTATGTTCATATGATAGCAATGGAAATTAAACTTGGTCTCCATCTACAGAGGCAGCATACTTCTGAACACCATTTGATGAAGGTATAGGATGAGGTGAGAGCTGTCACCTTTATGGCCTGGCAAGTAATGGGCTTTGTGAAAGCATCTAGTACATTGTTGGAAGTACAGAATTCTTGACCTAATCCAGCAGGGCTCCTCTTATGGGATCTTCTAAATAGGTCATAATAACCATTCTTCAGTACAGGCAAAATCAAATTGTGCTTAGCACTAAATAAAGGCCCAAAATTAGATTTCAAAACAAGCCTATTCAACTTGTAACTTGCCATTCACATTGACCAACACCTTGAAGAGTTTTCATGGAACTTTCACATCAGGAGGAAAGCCAGAGTCACGTCTGGTTAAGCAAGTCTGAGCCAAGAGGACCTGTTGCTCAAGGTGAAGCAATGACACAAGTCAGGTAATAATGCCTATCATTTTGACTGTCTTCCTAATCCTGATCTGATGTCAGATCTGGAAACGTCCTGGAAATGCATCCTGCATTGCCCTGCTATGTAATCCTCAGAGATAAAACTGTCAGCTTGTGCTGGCACACAAATGGAGACGTGTTTGCTAGAAAGATTAACTGAGTTGCTCAAAAGCATTTTGTCAGGGTCAGTTCAGTCTTAGCAAGCAGTAAACTATCCCACAGGAGAGCAGATTTTTCTTCCTCTTGAACATAACACCCTACCCAATGGAAGAAAATAAGACCACAGCCTTCTTTGGGGTTCCCTTCTGTGTTCTGTTTGGGACTCTGAAATACAGCTCTGTCCATTTACAAGGTGATTTCCAGGCATCAAATTAGCTCACACAATACCCCTCTGAGGCACTTAAAACAGCATTATCCCATTTTACAGATGGATGAGTTAAGGCATAGGGGTTAAGTGCTTTGCTGGAGGCCACAAAGGGAGCCATAGAGAAAATAGTCTTGCTTCTGCTACACAGCACACAGCATGCCTTCATTGCACAGGCCATTAGACAGTAGTCACTCAGTAACAAGCACGTAGTTTGGATGAGCAAAATGGAAGAATCGCAATCAAAAGTAGGAATAGTCGGGTGACAATAGTGGTGCATACCTCCCTTGGTACAGTGTTATGGTTGGAATGGGGCAGGCACAGGCAAACTCAACCCTCCAGATGTTTTGGGACTACAACTCCCATCATCCCTGACCACTGGTCGTTAGCTAGGGATGATGGGAGTTGTAGTCCCAAAACATCTGGACGGCCGAGTTTGCCTATGTCTGGAATAGGGGATACCTTTTCCATTCCATTTGTCTGCCGCAGAAAGAGAGGTGTAACAGAACATTTGTTTTTCATTATCCCAGGGCCCACTCCCATCCTCCTCAGCAGTGAAAACAGGCCCCTTTGGCACCTCCTTCCTCTCTGTTGCCAGCTATTAGTAACCATTCCATCTGGCTGCAGCAACAGAGGTGACACAGCTGCAACATATAGGACCATAGGATGCTGCTTGATGCCTCCACTGTGAGTGGAAGTGCTCTTTCTGTTCATGGCAAGGACACGGATGCAACAAAGACTCCTGCTGCCATAAGCTTGGCTCTTATATCTATAGAATAATGTGACTAAAGACGCTTTTAGTTCATCTTTTCAAAAGCTAGTCAACCATTTCAGCAGTTACATTTAAGTGTCACACTTTGTTCATCAGCGAATGTCATAAACATTTTGTAATCATTCAACAAGTGTGTGCTAATGATTCACAGATGCCTGATATGCTATTATTGTAAAGGCACTTAAGGTTCCACACTGTAAATTGCACGTTTTCAAAAACTTCTAACAAGTAGACTTGATTCTAATTTTCACAACCTATTCCATGGTAGCAGAGCATTTAATGCAATCAACAAATGAGGAAAAGTGCTGTTTTTTTCAGAGACGATTTGTTGCACACACAGAGAATGAGATGCTTTTGCTGACATAGCCACCTCTTTTATTGCTTTGGAAATCATTAATCACAGACTTCTACTCCTTTTCAAAAGAAGCTTTTCAGACAATTTCCCCCCATCCCTTAAATATAGTTTGAGTAACAACAGGGACTATACATTTTTTAAAAGCCAACTCCAAAAGACCATAATCCCAAAACTACTAACTGTGGAGGAATTCCAGTGAAATTAATGCCAGACAAATGAGTTGTGGACTCCACTCCAAGGCTGTAGTACTAAGCCATTGACTGGTAAGTAAGGTTTGCTTCAAACAGGACATGTTTTCTACACAGAAGCAAACACATTGATATCATAAAAAGCATGGAACTCATGCATGGATTTGACTTCTTATGAGAAGCCACAACCACAACCAATCACCTTTTCCCCACATGTGCACACTCAGTGAAATGGTTGTGTGTTGTTATCTGCATGTTGGTTTGGGAGGGGAGGGAGGTGGTTCCCCTGTTCTGTCCTCAAAGAAAACGCCTAATACTTCAAGCAACCCTAAGTTTCATCAAAAGCAGCAGAGCACAGTTCCGATTCCCAAATAAATGAATGATCGATCTTATAGTCATTGACATTTGAAAACTCTGTTCTTGAAGACCCTTGCCTTCAAGGGAGTTTTTCATCGAACCAATAAAGTCACCTTTTACCTTCTTTTGACTGCTGAATGAGCTTAATTTGTGAACCAGCAAAGTAGAATAGGAGGGAACAACCAGCCTCTGTGCCAATTCAATGTAGCAAACCTTGACTTTATTGCTGGACCTGTAAGTAAATACTCTATAGTCTAGAGTAAATAGTAGAGTTTAGAGAAAAGTCTGTAGACCAGGCATAGGCAAACTCCGGCCCTCCAGATGTTTGGGACTACAATTTCCATCAATTGTAGTCCCAAACATCTGGAGGGCTGGAGTTTGCCTATGCCGGCTGTAGACAGTTGCCTCTGGCCCACCTGCCAAAGAGTGAGCTTCAAGGCCAGGAGATCCAGGTTGTGTCCCAACATGCCCATTTGCTGCGAAGCAAGTTCTTTGGTTTCCATTTCCAGTTATAAACATGGGACTGGGGTGGGAGAGACAGGAATACTGATTATTATGATGCTGGTTTTAGGATGGGGAAAGTTTTTTTCAGCCTGACAGACCATTCATTCCCTCACAGGGAACTTTCCAAGAGCTGCATGCCAGTGCTGGATGAGGCCCAAAAGCAAGAAGTGAGCAAAGTTGGAAAGAAACTGGGAGAAGCAAGAGATTTGTGTATTTATTTATCTATACCTCATACAGTCATACCTCAGGTTATAGATGCTTCAGGTTGCGTTTTTTCAGGTTATGGACCGCCAAAACCCGGAAGTACCGAACAGGTTACTTCCAGGTTTCGGTGGTTGCTCATGCGCAGAAGTGCTAAATCATGCTTTGCACATGCACAGAAGTGCTGAATCGCAACCCGCGTGGATCACGTTGGCAACCCGAGCGTCCACTGTATATTGTTCTTTGTTGAGAACGCCCCAGGATGGTTTACCGCAATAAACATATCAAAACAATACAGTAAAATACTGTCAGGTGGAACTGAGGCTCCCCACACCTGTTTTAGAGTGGTTTGTACGTCCTACAGAAAATCTGTAAATGAAGTCATCTGTCATTCTATCAGATCAGTAGAATTCTATCAAAGATGTCCTTATCACTGAAATTCATGACAGGTTCAAATTGGATGGTGAAACATTTCTGCTTCAGTCCTTGGGCTCTTCAAAACATTTAGCTAAACCAGCAGTGTAGGACCCAATTTAATGATTTGACTTCTATGTCCCTCTTTTCACGTTGTCACCTTTCCCCATCCTTACCTACACTGCTAACAGTCCTGCCTAGAAAACCTTCAGTATTGCAGTATGGGAACTGCAATTCCCAAGAGCTGGGGAGGCCTGTGTAAAACTTCCTTCTCCATATTTTTCCACTTCTATTTTAAAAAAAGGAAATGAAATGCCACAGGTGCAACCCACCTTAAGTCACTTGTGCAACCTACTTATTGGCCCAGTCAACAATCATGTAGATCAGTGTAGATCTGTGCTCCTGAAGCAGCGACGCACCAAGATCCTATAGAGCTATGCCCCCCCACCGAAGAACTGCAGGTTATACAGAAAGGGGGAGCAACAAAAATTATCAGAAGTCCAGAAGTTCATATGAAAAAAGGCTTACGAGGTTAGGTTCAGGGAGAAAAAAACAATGTCTAAAGGAAGGCGAGTGTGGCAATTGTTTCTCTCTGAAAACACTGGAAAGGCAGTAAGAACAGCTAAACGACTTTTTCACACAGCTCATAGTAGTTAATGTATGAAATTCTTTGCCACAAGGTATAGTGATGGTTGCAAAAAAATTGCACAACAAATTGTGGCAGCAATAACAAACTTATGCATGGAAAGTGCTGCAAACAAGTGCAAAGACACCAGTGATTCTGCATTAGTTTCCAACTGTTAAGCAGTGTGTGTGTGTGTGTGTGCGCGCGTGTAACACACCAAACTAGCAGTACACACCGGGATTATGACCACAGTTGTGACAAAGACTTCTTTGCTAGAATTGTACAAATGAAAAGCATACATGATCCTTGCCTGTTCAAGGCAAACAAAGGCTTCACCAGTGCTAGTTAATGTGGTATTTTACATCTCTCCGGTATTGTGGGTGTTGATAAATAGTTTTCTAGTTGGATCTTCCTTAATTTGGCACTATGTTGTTAATTATTATTATTATTATTATTATTATTTTATGTTTTTATTATTATCAACATCATTATCCTTGCTTACTCTTCTTGCAACCCATTCTTATGTATGCAACTGTCATTTGAGTTCAACAGACTAATCGAAAATAAACATGTACAGGATTGCAGTTTTGGGAACTTTTATAGATTACGAATCAAGTTTAGATGGGGTGTGTGTGTGTGTGTGTGTGTGTGTGTATGGAACAACACCTCCATGTTCACCGAGTACCAAACAACGGACAAAGAGCAAACTATGACTATGTAAATTTGGCCTGTCGCTTTCGGAGACCTCTCCTTAAAACGAACATGATCTGCATCTTCTAAGGCTGGCTTTCTCTTCTCGTTGCTAACAATGTTTCTCTGGGGTCTGATTTGGGTTGCTTCCCTCTTTTAGTATACGTGGAATCCCTGGCGATACAGAAGACACGAACTCAGTCCTCAGCCTTGGATTCTGGAAAACGAAGCCCTCTTAAGCGGAGCTGTAGACTCAGTGGGCAAACGTAAGTGAAAGGATTTGCATCCCTTGCAAATCCATTAGGGACTTCCCTCCCCCCAGGCGTGTAGTCCGCGGCGACGACCTCATGCAAGAAAAGCTCGGCGGTGTCCCTTGGCGCATGCTCAGGAACCACGCGGAGTACCTCCTTTGCACGCTCTGCCGATCGCTCGCTTGCTCGCCCTCCTACTCTTAGCCGCGATCCCCACCCTACCCCTCCCTTACGGACTTGGGAGGAGGCGCCTGCTGCCTTGCGGGCTGGCTTCGAGGGGAGGGCGCCTTTATAAGGAGCGCGGGTGGCGCCGGCGCGAGAACTTTAGTTTGTTTGTGTTTGGTTCGGCAGCTGCAAGTGGCGAGGCGAGGCTGTGCCGAGAGAGCACGGGAGCCATGGATCGGAGCGCGGGTGTAAGTGTGGCGCGACGACGGAGGGGTGGAATGACTGAATGAATGAGAAAGAGTGTTCGGACTGGAGGGCTGTGGAGATGCCGCTTTCCAGTGGCGCGCGTTGCCTAACTGAGCGGGATCTCGCGGGAAATAAGGGAGAGCCCAAGCACAGCCATGCGGCTGTTTCAGTGGTAATAATCACAATAGTAATCGTGTTGGACGTGGGTGACGCCTCCGCTTCTCCAAGAGGCGAAGAGATGGGAGCGCGCTCATTCGTCTTTGCAAGCAAATCTGCTTCTGAGCTTCTAAGGCTCCTAGGGACTCTAACAATAAAGCAGATTCTCGCCCTTTGGCAGTAGATCGGGACTGCACCTTGCAATAATAGCCGGCGCAGTAGCCTTGCAAGAGACTGTAGAAAAGTCGCCCCCGGACTTTGCCCTCTTTTTTAAAGCTGGGGGTTGAGGCGGCCGTGGAGCGCGTGCTCGTGCACCCTTCCGTGCGTCCTTTTTTCAGTTTCCCTTAGGGAGAAATTCCATGGACAGGAACGCGACTTGCTTGCACGTAAATGTGCGCGAGTTGGGGTTGGCGGTTTGAGATCTTCCCCACAACGCAATAATAAGTAGAATCGTAGATGGACCTCTGGCGGGGTGCGCGCGTGGTTTGCAGCCCGAGGAACCTGTTGCGGTGGGAAGGGCATGAATCACTTAACTAAAACGGCAGCTTGCCCTTAAAAAAAGTCTCATGTTTACATACTGCCCCCCAAAAAACCCAAACTTTTTTTTGGCATGCCTTCTGTCTGTTAGGCTTGAGAGCCAGTTACGGGAGAAAGCAGCTCACCACCACCCCTTTGCTTGTTTATAGCTGCATCCTATTGAATTCCGAAGCATTATTCTGCGGCGAAACTTTGGCGGTGGCTCTCCCGTCTTCCCTGCGCGCGGTTAGAAACGCGGTGACTTCGCTTTGGCTGCACAAAGCGAGGAAAAGTTAGAAGGTGGATCGAGCGCGTTTGAGCACTCTTGAAGCCGCCTTGCCTTTCCAGTTCTCTTCAGTCGTAAGCTTGCATTGCTACAAAACCAGAGGAATGGTGCAGAACTCGCTGAAGACAGTGGCAACTCATATTTAGAAATAGGCTATGTCTACTCAGAAGTGAGCCCTGCCTTAATTCAGTGGAGTTCACTCCCAGATTAGAGGGTTTAGGACTGCAGCCTTTCGTCATTATGAGCAGAAACGATTTCTTCTTAAGTTTACCTGTCCCAAGTTAAACACGCAGCGGGATCTGTATGATGGATCCGTTTAAGACTGGGGAGGTGGAGCCAAAGGGTGGCGGAGGTTAGCTAGAGGAATATTGTGATTTGTGTAAGTTTGCTTGGAGGGTATATCACACCAGGTGGTCAATGGCTGTTTAGAATCATCAAATTGTAGAGTTGGAAGGGACCCCAAGGGTCATCTAGTCCAACCCCCTGCAATGCAG
Source organism: Podarcis pityusensis (assembly GCF_964106645.2). Lineage (NCBI taxonomy): Eukaryota > Metazoa > Chordata > Lepidosauria > Squamata > Lacertidae > Podarcis > Podarcis pityusensis. The sequence continues at coordinate 98,220,529 of NC_138028.1, read as the reverse complement.
GAATCTCAACTAAATCATCCATGACAGAATAATACCAACTTTAGTTGTTAGCTAAATGGGTAACAGATTTGGTTCAAAAGATTACTTAACATTCAGCAAAGGATTTCTAGACCTCAACAAAAATTCCTGAATAAGTTTTTGAGCCCTTGCATGCTTGGAGATGTGAAGATCTAAAGGGTCCTAGTTCATTTGCAGTTTGAACATCTGTGTTCAGCTTGGGGAAGAGATTTCTCTGTTGGAAAGCAATGTTGGCGCTTCAGGTTTGATCCAGGATGGCCTCCTTTTTAAAAGTTGTTAAAAATAAATAAATCTGTGGCCCAAATAAAAAGAGATGTGCTTTGAATTGGCCTACAAAGTTGCTTGAGTTCTGTTGAAGTGTGAGAGCAAAGATTGTGCAAGAGATGCAGAGGGTGGAGGGATTCTCAAAGTCTTGGGTAGCAGCAGCTGTGCCCAGGTAGCCACTCCCTCCCTTGGCTGTTATTCGCTGTCTGAGTGTTCAAACGGCTGGTGGTTTCCTGAGATGCCCTTCTCATGTCACAAGCTTGTGCAAGAGACTGGGGGGAAAACCTCAATGCCTGAGGGGGCAGGGGCTGTACCTAGATGGCCACGCCCTCCCCTTGCTTTTCTTTCCCTGTCTGCTTGGCTGGTGGTTTCCTAAGATGCCCTTTCTCTTGCTACTTCTCTTTTTTTATTCTGTTGGCGGGCAAAATTGAAAAATGTCCTTTCCCTCCTACTGACACGCAGTCCTATGCAACAGCCACGGGGGAACAGTAATCTAATGAGGACTTAGGCTTGTCCATTTTGCCCAACATCCTTATTATTCTCTGCCCCCTCCTCTAGTGTGTGTGTGTGTGTGTGTGTGTGTGTTTTTGTTCAACATCCAACCCAGTGAGTTTCCATTGAGTCACAGGTTTCCCCACTTCATTGTAACTTGTTAGTAGGCCCTAATAAAGGTCCTTTGAGTTGGCCCTATGGATGTTCTTGGATTTTCCTCTTAATGGATCAGTAATCCATTATCCCTTTCCTAGACTGCTCCAGGTCATATTATGTGAAACTGTATAGCACAGTGCTCTGCATGGCTAATGAAAACTTTGTATAAAAACTTTGCTTCAGGTTCATAAACAAATTTTCTGACCAGCATTTTATTCCATAGAGGAAATACTGAAGGGAGTCTGGATGTTTGCTTTCATATCCCAAGTTGAAGCTCTAGTGGGTGGCTTTTGTAAATCCATTATAATGCCTACTTCTGTTTCAAAATTAGTTTCTTCTTGTCATTAAGATAAATAGGGAACTAATGTTCATTTTTCTACTGTACATCTGGGAATCACTTCAGTCATGATGACTTGACTTCATAGATAGCACTTCCATCTAGAAAAAACCCTACAGACCACATGTGATCCCCACTGTGTATTATTTTGTTCATAGCCTACACATAGATGCAATGGAAAGCAGTGATTGACAGTATTGCAAGTATATCACATGTGCTCTGATCTAACTTGCCTGTAACAGTTGTCACCTGTTGCACTATGTGCACATGATTTGCAAGATTTTATCTAGTGATCCATGAAGAAAATTCCTTGTGTTTGAAGAACAGCGGGGAAAGAAATTGAAAAATTCCAAATTAGTCTGGAACTAATTTGCGCAGCTAGTTTCCATTTCTTATCTTGAAAGATTCATGTTTTCTTCCTAGCTTTTGGTTAGGTCACTGACCGTTCTTGGAAACTAAAATATGTGGTCTATATGTTAAGAAAAATTGAAAGTTTACAAAAAGGAACTAGGCTGTTATTGTTTATAGTTGCAGAATTAGGAGCTTTAAAGGCAGAATGACAGAACCCTTGGGTACACTACAGTAGCAAAGCATAAACAATTAAAAGAGAACCTTCCTTGTCTGTTGCAACTAATGAAAGTATAATAAATGTTCTCAAAAGCACTGCTTCCATCACTCTAATTTCCCTAAAAGTCATAGAAGAAAAGACTGACTGTTAGTGGCTTAAGGTCACCTCGAGGTACTCTTGAGGATTTGAATCCTGGTTGCCAAATCTAAGGTGCTATCTGCTATACAACACTGATGCTTGCTGCTAGTGAGTGTACACTAACTGTAAGCTCTCTCGCTGTCATCTAACTAGTTTTTGTTCTTTTAATTCTTCTACAGCTGTCTTCTGCATACTTTTTTGACCTTTCTGACAATAGTACCGATGAGACCGGCTCTGGTGACGATGGCAACTACCAAGGAGAAGCATGTTTTGGACAGGAGAACGCCGATTTCAACCGGATCTTCTTGCCCACAATCTTCTCCATCATTTTCTTGACAGGAATCATTGGCAATGGCTTGGTTATTGTTGTCATGGGCTATCAGAAGAAGCTGAAGAGCATGACTGACAAGTATCGAGTACATCTCTCAGTGGCTGACCTCCTGTTTGTAATCACTTTGCCCTTCTGGTCTGTGGATGCCGTGATCGGCTGGTACTTCGGCAACTTCTTGTGCAAAGTAGTCCATTGCATTTATACGGTCAACCTCTATAGCAGTGTCCTGATCTTGGCCTTCATAAGCTTAGATCGATACTTGGCAATTGTGCATGCAACCAACAGCCAGAGACCCAGGAAGTTGCTGGCGGAAAAGATCGTCTACATTGGTGTCTGGCTGCCAGCTCTGCTTCTGACTGTGCCCGATATCATCTTTGCTAGCACAAAGGTCACTGGTGAGCCGGGTGTAAAATACGTATGCCAGCGATTTTACCCTCACGAAACCTGGACAATTTCCTTCAGGTTTCAGCATATTATAGTAGGCCTCATCCTGCCTGGTCTTATAATCCTGACTTGCTACTGCATTATCATTTCCAAGTTGTCACAGTCAAAAGGCCAACAGAAGCGCAAAGCTTTGAAGACCACAGTCATCCTCATTGTTGCCTTCTTTGCCTGCTGGCTACCATACTACATTGGCATCAGCATAGACACCTTTGTCTTCCTTGGAGTCATCCAGAACGGCTGTTACTTTGAGGAGGTTGTGCACAAATGGATCTCCATTACTGAAGCCCTGGCATATTTCCATTGTTGCCTGAATCCCATCCTTTATGCTTTCCTGGGTGCCAAATTCAAGACATCTGCCCAAAATGCTTTGACCTCTGTTAGCAGAGGCTCAAGCCTTAAGATTCTCTCCAAAGGCAAGCGAGGGGGACATTCTTCTGTTTCGACAGAGTCGGAGTCTTCGAGTTTCCATTCCAGCTAACGATATATTTTATTTTCTCTCAATATTTGTAAAATTGGGACTCTATATATATATTTGTTCTATGTGATTTTGGAGGTTGAACTCCTTCAAGATAATGTACAAGTTTATTCCCAGACGGAATGTTGTATTTGCTTTTAGTTTTCTGTGGGATTTAATGGACTTATTTATAAAATTAAAAACTGTACATCTTGGTGAGTGTGTGTGTCTAGGAGGCAGGGCCTGAATATGTGGCTAGGAGATAAAAGTTTTACTGCTTGTCTGTCTAGTTGTGCAGATGTTGAATAACGGTTGCGTTTGAGTTTTTTGTATATAAAAGAAGTATTTTCAGTGTACTGGTTGAAAGAAGGCATAATATTTTATACGGATATTTAGGCCTCTGGCCCAGATTGCATAAGCTGTTTTGGTTTACACTAGTTTTATTGCATTGCAGAAAGTGGGTGCAATCCCAGAAGGCAAATATCAAAATGCATAAAATTGAATGCAGCTGGATTGCACCCAGTGACACTTACAACCAAAGTATCTTCTTGTCAAGTGCTCTTTTGATAGCAAATTGGTTTGCAAATCTTTTGCCATTGTAAAGTTGTAAATAAAAGTTTGTGATAAAAGAAAACTACTTGGGATTGTGTTTTCATTTTGGAGCTTCTTATTTATTTCCTTTTGTCTTGCTTGGAATTTCAGTTAGTAATTATAGGGTATTTTAAATTCTAGACAACCTGGTGCCCACCAGAAGTTAAGCTACAGGTCTAGTCATCCCTGACCATACTGTCTGGGGCTGATGGAAGTTGTATTCTATTAACATCTGGAAGGTACAACATGATTCTAGACAAACTATCATTCCTGAGAGTATTGCTGGGGATGGGGGATACCTGTGATGCCATATTATATGTCCATTCCTTAATATTGAGTAAAACAGTCCAAACTTTGCTTTTCTGACTTGCACCGGAACATTTTGCATGTCTACACAAGCCACTCTGCCCTGTACTATGAAATAGCCCCTAGTCTTTGAAATCAACTATTGTTCTTCCTTCTCAAGGTTAGATTCTGATTTGTGGTCTTGAGTTTGGGGGTCATTGACACCAAACCCAATTTCTCTCTGTGTGTTTTTTCCCTAGGATGCTGGTGATTTGTTTATTGTTTACACAGCCTTGCAGCAGCAGTAGTAAAAAAACCTACTTTCCCCTTGCCCTGTTTGCTCTCTCCCATCCATTGCCTCGTTCTGTTTATGTTGGGGGTGGTAAATGTAGTTCTTCAGATTCAGTTGGGCTGCCAACTTCCATTACTCCCAGCCAGCAAGGCCAATGGTTGGGAATTATGGGAGTTGTAGACCAACAAAGTTTGGAGAGCTACTGATGTCTCAAAACCACCTCTTTCTAACCAAAGCTCCTTATTTCTGAATGCACAGAGCCAGAAATAATACAACGATTTCTTTTTTTCAGAGCCAAGAATGCTATTCTGGCACAATTTCAAAGTTATTGAATTATTTTCTCACCCTTAAAAGGCATTGCAAAAGTCAAGAGGAATTGAGTGCTCCCATAATTTTGGGACAGCAAGTAGCTAATATCACCTCTTACATTAAGGCTAGAATTTTAATTTTTAACCATATCCTGTATGTGTAAACTTGTCTCTGCCTCCATTAAATCAATTTGAGACTAAATGGAGAAGAAACTTGTCTGTATTTGTAATAGGCTTACACTCAGGAAGCGGGGCGGGGACACCCTTTAAGCCCCCCTGGCCTATACAGGGATCTTTTGGGGATGAGATGTTAATGGCTTTGGGTGAACTTGCATTCTCCACTGAGCACTTTTGCAGGTGTCGTTTCATAGAGCACAACAAATGTAACTGTCAAGTAGGGCTTTTTTGACAGGAAACTGCAGATAATATGATTGTACAAGATGTGGATGCAGGCACATGTTTCTCCCTCATAATTCTAGAACACAGACTTGTTCAATGAAGCAAGACTTGCTTGTAGTTTCCAGAAAAAGGGAGTTGGTAGCTAACTTGAGGAATTTGCTGAACAAAGGTTTGAGGATGTGGTTCACTTTAAGTGACACTAGGAAGGGACTAAGCAAATAAGCAAAAATGGGAAACCTGTGGCTCTCCACATAAGGAGTTATGGGAGTTTGTGAGTCCAACAGCTGAAGACCCACAACTTCCCCATCTTCCACAGAATGAATGTTAGCTGTGATCACTGCAGAGATTGTATACCTCTGAATGCCAGTTCCTGTGGACAAAGAAGGGGGACCCTGGTGCCTTCAGGCCCTACTTATGAACTTTCTGGAACTACTGTTGAAAGCAGCATGCTGGACTGGATATTATTTTGATCCATACCAGCAGTGCTTTCTTACTGACATTCTTATTTTTTGCATTTATTGGCTATCCATATAACTTGGTTTTCTGGGCAGCTGACCAACCTTTTCAGAATTCCAAGAGCAATGCAAAGTTTAAACAGTAAAAACTAGTCATAAATACTACAAAATCGTAACAAACAACAGCAACATAAGTACAGCAGCTAACTACAAAATCATAACAAGGGGAACAATTTGGTAGAAGAACCTAGAATCCCAAGAGAACTATACAACACTGCAATTAAAAGGACTCTGGGAACAAAAAGGCATTTACCTGGTACCTAAAATGATCATAAATTAAACACACTGCTTCAGTGAGGATATGTGACTGACATGACATTGGGTCAAAGCAAGAGGAAGCATGATCACGAAAAGGGGGAGATGTCAATTATTTAGACAGCCTTTCACAGCAGGAGCACCCTCACATTCACTAAAAGTATGCACCATATAACTGGCACAATGACACCATTTGACATGGTTGCAATGTTTTTTCAGGAAATCTCAGCCTTCATGCACAACCTGAAGGGTTGAGAGAGACCCCCATGAGCACTTAGTTTCTTCCTGAGATGAGAAACTTGGAATGGGCTGAGATTTCTTTAGAAGAAACTGACATATAAGATTGGGGAAAAATACGGCTGGGAGAGTTATCAAACATGGTGTGGGTCTGTGCACATATGACATAACTCATGTACTTAGGGTGTTAAGGAAAATTGGAAGCTGTCTTGTACTGAGCCAAACCACTGGTCCATCTAGCTCAGTATTAGGTGTGCTGACTGGCACAACTCCAATGTTTTAGACACGTCTATCCTAACACTACCTGGAGATGTCAAGGATCAAACCTTTGACTATCTGAACATAAAGCTAATACTCTACCTCTAAGCCTGAACCCTGTTCACAAGGGAAGTTGGCCCACTGAAAGTTGCTGAAAGTTTGGAAGCGTAATTTCTCCCAGCACAGCTGGCTGGGTGGCTCTGCACCCAAACAGAGATTGCCTCTGGAAATGTAGTGTAATGGAAAAGAGAAGTTTGCTGCATGCTTTCTGTTTGCACAGAGAAGAAAGAGATTAAACTTGCATGATGCTTGTGGCATAGCAGACATGCCTTCAGTTGTGCCACCAGAAGCAACTGCACAGCCTGTCGTGGTAGAGTATACGCTGGGCAGTCAGGAACGGAGCTTAAAAAAGCAACTCTGGATCCTGACTGTTTAGTTTAACTCATGAACTGAAGAAGGATCTGCTAAGCAAAGCTCTCTATTCAATACAACGATGCATCAAAGTAAGACAACGTGAGTGAGCAAGCTTTCTCACACTGGCCTTGTGGCTCTCATTATCTGGAACTTCACTATCTCTCCCCTTAGTCCATGGCTGGGGAGCATTTTTCAAGAGCTGTGTTACCTGAGCAACCTTTCCAGGGCAACATGTCAGTGTTGGGTGGAGCCAGAGGTGAAAGTGGGTGGAGCAATGGATGCCATCCTTCCCTTTGTGTAGTAAACTAGTTGCTGCATACACACAGCCCTCTATCCTCCATCCAGGCAAGCAATAAACATTCAGTTCAAAGACATGTTCCATCCAGGCAAGAGCACTGAGAGAGAGAGAGAGTAAAGCAAGGCTGGTGAAGAGTGTAGCCTGGAAAGAATAATGTTGGTCCGATAAGAGAAGCTCGGAAGGCTACTTTTTGCCTCTGGAGCCAAGAGTCCCCAATTCCGGCTTTACTTTTAAGAGACATATTTTTCCCAGGGAATACAATAGTGCATTGCTATTTCCTCTGTGAAAGGAGTAGCTTGGCTCCCACAACCCTTCATTTTAGAGCATCTCAGATCTTTGAAACAATTCAAATTTACTGAGAAAAATCTAAACACTGTGCTGGCGTTGAAATGGTTTATTGTTTCCGCACTCATGTTTAAACCATTTTTCTGAAGCGAGGTTCCTTAGAAGGTCAGCACTCTGGTTCTATTTGCATAGAGTCCAATGCAAGTCACTCAAATTAAATCACATGCACCGCTTCTAATAAACCAGACTGTAATATATTCCAAAAGCTGAGTGAACACAACACACTCATAGTTCCATTATATTAGAATGACAAAAGCAAGACTCTCATTTTCAGTCATTTATACTGGAGGGTGGTATGCATGGTTTGCTAGTGTGGCCTCTCTTAGCAACTGTTTTCTCATGCTTGCAACGTATGCATTTTTAGCAATATATGCTCAACCGTAAAAAAATAACCAAGAGCAGGGAGAGTGGTGTTTTCGCACATGTATGTAAATGGACAAAAGATCTCCCTAAGAATGCATACTCCATTTCAAGAGCTGCTGTACACGAGAAATCAACTTGCAAATTAGACAAGATGGGCCAGTGCAGGATGTGTACAGACCACAAAGTATGAGATCCAGCACTGATTTCAGTACAGTGAGAATAGTTATGTGACACCCACCCACACCCATGCCAAGGAGATAAGTATAAAACCTTTAGAAGACATCTGAAGGCAGCCCTATATAGGGGGGGGGGGAATCAGTGTTTAATGTATTATGTTTTAAATATCTGGGAAGCCACCCAGAGTGGCTGGGGCAACCCAGTCAGATAGGTGGGGTATAAGTATTTATTTATTTATTATTACTATTATTATTAAATAGGATGTCCCTATTTTCATCAGAGAAATGTTGGAGGGTATGCTGTAGCAGGATATAAAGGGTTAATCCAGCCCAACCCTAATCAAGGGGTCTCAGTTACTGCTTGGGGGGGGTGAGGAGTTTAATACAGCTCCAAGTACCTTCTGGTTTGGCTGACATTGAAAGGAATGAGGAAATCACAGTGTGAAAATCACAAATGTGAAAGTCAAACAAATAATGTACAGTGGTACCTCAGGTTAAGTACTTAATTCGTTCCGGAAGTCCGAACTTAACCTGAAACTGTTCTTAACCTGAAGCACCACTTTAGCTAATGGGGCCTCCCGCTGCCGCTGCACTGCCAGAGCACGATTTCTGTTCTCATCCTGAAGCAAAGTTCTTAACCCAAGGTACTATTTCTGGGTTAGCAGAGTCTGTAACCTGAAGCATATGTAACCTGAGGTACCACTGTAGTGGTCTAACAAAGCATGTCTTTTCTAGAGTAAATTGAACATCACAAGGATGTGTGTGAATGTAATTTCACATGAAGAACAAAACTGCTGTGTTGTTTTTTTTTTGTTGCTCTTATTTAAAATGCAAGCCTGATGTTTCCTCCTTCAATTCTGACCTCATCTTTCTCTCCCATCTGATGTCATGTAATCCTCACTTAAATTCCCAGGGGAATTAATAGCAATAACAAAACAAACTCCCAAAAGAAAATATAGTCTGAAGTGCTCCTATTGAAGATAAAACAACAGTACCAGATAATTAATTGGTTCAATATTGCAACCATTCTAGAAATAAGATACCTGCCCACCTCCAGGTCTTCTTGTCGAGATGCTATCGGCTCATTTTAATTCCACCCCTAACAATGGATTCTGTGTGGTTTGTCTAATTTATATAGAGCAAACAGCTAGCAAATGCTCACAAGACTCCAGTATTAACTTCGGCCACTCCTTTACACTTTGCAGTCAGCCAGCCTTTATATTTCACATGAAACTAATGCAAAAGACTGTATAACAGAATAAAAAACAACAGACCTTTACCAGCAAGAGAACCTATGAAAAGGAAACCTCAGGAAGAGTTTGCATGCCCGTGATTTAAACCTCCGGAGGCCAGATCCAAAAGTCCTTGAAGACCAGCTTGCCATTTGTTAGAACACAAAAAACACATTGATCCACCCGGATGATTTATGGAAGTAAAGTATTCAGGATTAGCAACATTTGTAATCGGTGGGAATTTTATGGAGCCGAGACTTTCTTTCAGGAAAGAAAAACAAAACCTGTCAACAGTCAGGCAACTGCATTCTGCCCTAACTGAAGCTTCTCCTGTCAGACTGGGAATATCCCCTCACTCACCCAAGTTTAGGAAATTCATTATTCTTCAGCAGAGTTTCTTGTCTTTCAGCAAAGTAAGCAGCTCACGTATATGTCAAACAAAGCTTTAAGTAAACAGTAACACAATAACATACTGTCTGAGGGAAACTAAAAAAACAACAACACCATGAGCAAGAAGCAAGAATGACAGTAAGCCTCTCTGACTGACTATCCAAAGGGAGAGGCCAATTCCAGAGCACAACACAAAGGCCCCGCCCACCAGGTGCCAGGTATTTTGCTAATCGAACTAGGCCCCAGTGTTTTCCTTACATTCTGCACTAATTGAAGCTTCTAAACCATTTTCAAAGACAGCCCCGTTCTGAACCCTTGGCCTACCTGGTGGCAAGTCAGTATGTCAAGTCCAAAGTTCAAAGTCCAGGGTCAAGCCATGTGCCCAAAGGTCAGGAAACACAGTCCAGGATCAATCCAAGTAAGCCAAGTCTAAAGTCCAGCAGTCAGGATATAGTCCAGAATCAAACCCAAAGCAGAGTCCAAAAGAGGTCCAGGAGCATCCAAGCCAAGGTCCATCAACATGGGCAGTTGAGCAGAAACAGCACCTCAGCTCTGCTTTCCTTTTAGATTTCCTTTTATGCGTGCTGGTTACAGCACCTGGGCTTGATGAGCCATGTGACCCTCACTTGTTCTGAGCCCGCTCCAGCTGAGGAATCACCTCCTCCCACAGCTTGCAGGCCCCACCTGGCCAGCTAGGGAGTTGGGCTATGGGCCCTTACCTGCCTCAGCCTCCCTAGAGCAGGCATAGGCAAACTCCTGCTCTCCAGATGTTTGGGACTACAATTCCCATCATCCCTGACCCCTGGTCCTTTTAGCTAGGGATGATGGGAACTGTAGTCCCAAATATCTGGTGGGCCGGGGTTTGCCTATGCCTGCCCTAAAGCGTTCCTTCCTCTGTCACCTACGCCTCAGAGCCCACTGTGTTTGTGAGGACAAAGGCTCCTTTGGCTCTGGTGATGAGTCCTGCTGCTCTGGTTCCTGTACACTGACCCCCATACCTTCGCCATCCTCCATCACCCTATGAGTACCTTCCTTCCCATTCCCCAACTTGCCCCAGTGTGTCCCAGTCCCAGCTACACTCCTCACCGGGAGCCTGGGACCAATCCTTCTTGAACTGAGACATTGTTTATCTCCATGGCTATCCCCTCCTTCCAGATAAGTCATGATAGGCGAGGATCCAAGGCAAAAGTGGTTGCACAAACCCAGTCAAGTACATGGTCCATGACCTCAGGCTCACACAAACAGTATATTGGGAAGCCTGCTAGACTCTTACAAACACAATTTACATGCACACACTCCTATGCAAATATTCTACTGTATGGTTGGATATCAGGGATGCAGAAGAGGTAACACCTGTGCTATGAACACTATCCCCTTTTCCATGACTAGAGAAAAATGTCACTGAATGTCTATCCAGCACTAATGTATATGCAATGTACTTATTTAGGAAGATTTTGGCTAATCCATTCTCCAAGGAGTTCAGGGTTGCACACATGGTTATCACCTTCTCCCTCATTTTTATTCTACTCTAGGTTAAACTAAGAGAGAGTATCTGAGCAAAAGATCCCCATTGTGCTTCATAGTTCAAGACAGATTTGAACCTGGGTCTCCCTGCTGCAACTCTTGACACTCTAACCACTACACAACACTGCTGGTGTGCAAGGTATGTGTTTTAATGGTGTAAACACAGAGATAGGCAAATGCTACTGTCTCCCAGGGGCCAAAAATCCAAACATCAACATATGTCACAAAATACATGATTTGTCCTGCACAAAAGAATAATCATTCTGTGGGAGAAATAGCATATATGATGAAGCCATTAAATAATTGCATCTGTATTATCTGTATTGTACTTCAATGGTAGTGCTGGTGTTTGTTAATTAAATGAATGAGCCCTTCACATTCATTCAAAAGCAACATTTTAAAAAAATGTTTGGGAAAGGAAGTACCATAAGGATGAAAGGAAGGATTTCCTCAAACCAGATGTATTGCTGTAGCAACACAACAATGGTACATTCTCTCACAGAACCAAGAATTAAAACTTAGGAAACGTTTGAGCTTAAGTGTCTTAAAGGATGCCACTCCTTCACTTATGCATTCAATGGGCCTTTGGCACCAAAACAGAAATGCAGCTGTAATGTACTTGTTGACGGAAAAGTCAATCTCCTTTGAAATAACACCCATCATTATGTGACTTAGCAGTGCTTCTTCTTCTTGCATAATGAATTTTCTAGATTAATGTCAGATCTGTTGGAAACTATATCCAATGCACATGCATAGGAACTCAAGATTTATAAACAGAGCCAGCTCTTCCATTAGGAGTCTGGGGTGGTTGCCTCAGGCAGCAGATTTTGGGTGGCACTGAAGTGTAGCCAACAGTTCATTATTTCATTCATTATTGTTGTATTTTTACTGCTAGAGGAAGAAACAGTGTTTGTGGTATTTTCTGCTCCAGGGGCTAAAACAACTTGGTTGACCTTGGGTACTATACACACTGATTTGGCTAGGTGTGTGTGTTGTGGGGGGGGGGTGTCCATTTACTGTTCCACCTCAGGCAGCAAAATGTATTGGGCCAGACCTGTGCAGAAACATCAACAATGCCAAATGCCAGTGAGTAAGTCAGGCATGTTTCATTGTTGTCGGTGGCAGCAGCACTGGCGGGGAAATAGGGACATTTCAGGATCAAATCATTCCCATACTGTTCCTGGAAAATCTGGACACTTGGAGGGTATGAAAACTGTGCAGCACCTAGGAGAGACTAGCTAGCTCTCCTAAGGAGTTTCAATTGCAGCTCAAAATCAAACCAAGTGCATCCATTCTCCCTGGCTAGCATTCTTCCCCACATGCTGCTGTTTCCTTTTAAACTCAATTTTCAAACAGGATTACACAGCAATGTGTAAGAAAGAGGCAAGTAAAAGTATGACAAGAAATCTTCTACCTCTCGTGATGTGATGCTTTCACAGTGTGCACAGCTATATTTGCCTAAAAACAGCTAAATGTGTCGTGTGAAAGGCTTCTATGATGTGACACCACTTTTGTTGCTGTTCTGATTTTTATTTTCATCCCTCCAGGGAGCAAACGTTATTCAGGCTTGTTTGATTTGGAAACTGTTATCTAATGCTCCATAAAACAGTCAGATCTTCCCGTGATTACTCTGATTGGTCTAAGTGTGTATCTGAAGAAGTGTGCTTGCACACGAAAGCTCATACCAAGAACTAACTTAGTTGGTCTTAAAGGTGCTACTGGAAGGATTTTTTTATTTTGGTCTAAGTGAGAGAGCAGTTCTTCTGATGGAGGCCTTTATCTCTGTGTCAGTTCCATCAGTGACATCACTGAAGACAAAGAGCTGCCCATTTGCTTCTGTTCCTATTTACTCCCTGAATGGCTTTACCAGAGAAGGAGAAACAGCATGGTGCAATGTCTGAAATCGCCCTGCTGCCAAGAACTCAGTTGGTTAAGCGAGCCATCCTGCTTCAGCCTTACCTGCAATGTTGGCAAAGAAATTATGGTCTGCCTTAAAAGAGGGCATTGCTATTGCTTAAAATAAATGACAAATGGGAAGTGCTTTGAACATAAGAGTAGGAATATAGGAATCTATTTATAAAGAGTTGGGCTCTTCGTCCATGTAGCTTAGTACTGCTGACACTGACTGGCAACAGCAATCCCGGATTTCAGGCAGCCCTGATTGAACCTGCAGCTTTCTGCATGCAAAGCAAGAGCCTATTTACTCAAGAGAAATTCTCACTGAGATCAATTGGACTTACTCCCTGATTAGTAAGTGTGCTTAGGATTGCAGCCTAGGATCTTACTGCTAAACATTACTACTACTACTACTACTAATAATAATAATAATACAAATTTGTAATTTGTATTCATTGTGCCTCTAAGGTTGTTTCTTGAATTCCTTCAATATACAGAATGCATTTTTAAAAATCACAATACAGCGTAAGACTAAAACAGGCAACAGCAAAGATGAAATACATTGCAGTGTGATGGGATCACTGGTCTTATTTTTAAACAGTGGGCGCCCGTGACGTGTACAGCACACCCACAAAGAGCAAGAACATGCTTACAAGCCGTTCCGCCTCTGCTGTTCACTGACTTTTCCCTGCCTTTGAAGCCTGTTCCCACGGTTGTCTTTGCCCATCTTCTTCCATGCTGTTCTATACACTGGGATTCCTTTTCCCTCTCCTAGAGCACCAAAGATCACTTCAGTCATTTCCCTATTGAAAAGGCACTCCTTCTGGCAAGCATGTCACCATTAATCCACTACAGAAAGAAGTCTTGTTGCGACCAGTAACACCAAGCCAAATTGTGCCCCACTATTAATTACTCTGGTCTGGTATGATTCTTGTATTAAAGGCACTGGATACAGTACCATGGAAACTACAAGCAGAATTTTGCTTATATTTGTTTCGACACTAGGTGAATGCACCCTGTTTTGGAATATACTATTTAAATGGTACACGCTCTAGGGACACAACTGCCTTGCTATGCTATGTAATGGTCTGACCTACAAAGCTTTGCATATCTAAGAAAAGAGTAGGGCAGGGGTATTGTTATGACAGAGAGATTTCCAGTGAAACCACAAAGAGGTTCCAAAATAAGTGATTTTTACTAGAAACTTTTCATTTTACAATATACAGGAGAAGAAGGAAAGTATAATCAGGGGAACCACACCACACAAATTTCATTTTGCAAAAGAAAGTTCTATAGCATGTTGAATGCGCACAACACCTAAGTACAAAAGCCACCTGAACAGAAGGTCACTGTTCAAAACATAGAGAACATCAAAAGCAGCATTTCCAAATTTCTCGGTGGCTGTTCCAAGTTAAAGATGTCAAATCCTTAAAAAGCAACTTGTCAAGCGTGACCTTACACTACACAATTTAAATTGCCCCAAAGTAAATTTGGGTTGTTGTTAAGGTTCATTTTTTAAAATGTTTAGAAGCATGAATTACCAAATTATTATAAGCTGGTTCTTGGTTCCCAGATTCTTATTCAGCACAGACCAACCAAAAGTCAGTAACTACATCTAAAAATAATTCCTGCATCACTCAAAAATGCTGGGTCATCTTGAAGGAAGCAGTCTTCTTGTCAAGAAGGGAGCGAGTTGGCCAAAAGCTTTGTTTATTCATTTGATTTTTGTTTATTACATTTATATCCCACCTTTCCTCCAGGGGTCCAAGATGGTGTACATAGTTCTACTCCTCCCCATTTTATCATCCCAACAACCTTGTGAGGTAGGCTAGGCTATGAGACAGTGACTGGCTCAAGGTCACCCAGTGAGCTTCATGGTTGAGTGGGGATTTGACTCTTGGTGTCTCAGGTCCTAGTGCAACGTTCTTCTAACTAACTACACCATTCTGGCTCTCTTGTAGCAGTGTATAAATGTCACTACCTTATCTAGGCCACTCATGCAGCTTTCTGTTGGATATGAAACTGGGAGCTAGAACCAATTTCAGCCTTGTGCCTGGCTCTGTTCCTGTGCCTTATCAGGAGTTCACACACACAAATTTAGCACAGGAAGCTAACTTTCCCTGGAAATTTCCTCTAAATTTCCATATTAAATTAATTAATATGAAATGATTCCTCTGCTAAATTTGTGTGTATGAGTCAGCTGTAAAAAGCACAAGAGTTGCACTAAAAACAGCTAGTACTGTAATCCGAAAGGCAGAGTCTGCTGCTTTACAACTGGGTTGTAGCCCATGGTTGTTTTGTCTTAGCAAAGATCACTTCTGCTAGGGCAAGCTCGGCAGCACCATTTTTGCCAAACCCCCCCCCCCCATTCCCTGCAAAAATCAGACACCCCAACTTCTGTCAATGCTTTCCCTTAAAGCAGGCTTCCTCAGCCTCGGCCCTCCAGACATTTTTGGCCTACAACTCCCATGATCCCTAGTTAGAAGGACCAGGGGTCAGGGATGATGGGAATTGTAGTCTCAAAACATCTGGAGAGCCGAGGTTGAGGAAGCCTGCCTTAAACCAAAGATACCTTCAGAAGCAATCCACCATATCTCATTTAACTTGTAAGAGTTTCCAGATTGGGGAAAACCAACATTTATTTGCCAGCTTCTTTTTTCATACACTGATGAACACCCACAATTCCACGCATACTCTTTTAAGGCTCTTTGTGCCCACCTCAATCAGGACATGTGCCCAAGGCAGCGAAAGGTACGTGATTGCTATCAGCATGCCCCAAAATGTCGAATACAGCACTTTTTGCCATTCTTAAATAAAGTGTTTTAGGAGCAAAGCTCATTGGACGGTTGATGTTAACAAGCTCTACAACCACAGTGACTTTGTAAACCTGAATCAGCAAACCCTGAAAAAGGCATCTCAGCTGCTGCAAATGAAATTATCCACTAAAGAGTGGAGTTAATCTAACCAAAGGTCAGTCAGCTCGGGACATTAATAATGGGACCCTACCTTCATTCTGCCATTACATCTACAGCTGCCTAGGAGGTCATGTCATGGCTAATGCCTCCCAGTTGTATGAAGGCAACCACAAGTCCCTTTTAAATCAAATTAGTGCTGATTATTACATCACTAAATCATGGACAAGACTCTCCAAGCACTCTCATTCGAAAGGCTAATTTCATTTGAACTGCGCTTCTATCGAAAGGTAATGGTTCTATTTTTCTTGGGGTATGGTTGCCAATAAATATTCAGAGATTCTATCCAGTGTGATGGCAGAGAAACTCCTAATCATTTATCACTTAAAATAGGTAGGTACGTTTCATCTAGTATTTGGTAGTGGCTGTTATGGTTTATGATGCATTTTATTTGCTACACAGTTATATATATGATTCCTTCCATATGTAAAGGAATTCTTTGGAAGCTGTGAGGATCATGCAGGAGCAAGGTGATAATGTTTGCCCAACAGAACCAGCTATGGATTTTCTGCCGGCTTCGTTATAATCCTTTTACAAATAGTGAGCTGGAGAAAAAACCTAACTAAAAGTAAAAGCTACATTCTGATTCTATGCAGGTTTACACTGAAGTAAAAAATAATAATTGTAATTTCCAGGTCTGTTAGCAAGGAGGGGTTAGGGTGGGGCAGGTTCCTTTTTACCAGCTGGAGGGGCATGTCTGCCCCAGAGACCTCATTACACTCACTGAAAGCTTCACAGGCCTAGATTTACAGTCGACTATGCTGGCCGTTCAACCCAAAATGCGGTGCTTAAGATGAGCTGGGCAGAGGCAGTCTCAGATCCACTGGATGCACATCCCCTGAGAGTCCCCAGGATCGGGTCCCTTGCCATTTCCCTTCCCACATAGAAAACAAAAGAGGGTATGATTTAAAAAACAACAACAACCAGCAATTGGGAGAAAAAGAGGGACACTTTGACTTTGGAGTTCAAATGCCTCCACGATTATGAACTCAGTAAGTTCTGCTTTGGATGGCATGAGCAAGCAAGACTTTGGAAGTGGTGATCATCCAGCACTTCACTCTTCATCGCAGTTAAGATTATGCTGTTCTACACAGAATTTACTGCTTAACCTAAGCCTCATTTACTGCCTATCCTAAGCCTCATTTCTGAGTTGTCTGTTTAGGGCATGGGTAGGCAAACTAAGGCCCGGGGGCTAGATCCGGCCCAATCGCCTTCTAAATCCGGCCGACAGACGGTCGGGGAATCAGCGTGCTTTTACATTAGTAGAATGTGTGCCTCTATTTAAAATGCATCCCTGGGTTATTTGTGGGGCATAGGAATTCATTCATATATTTTTTTCAAAATACAGTCCGGCCCCCCACAAGGTCTGAGGGACCGTGGACCGGCCCCCCGCTGAAAAAGTTTGCTGACCCCTGGTTTAGGGTCAACACAACCACTGTAGCATTTTTAACAACTATATTTCAACTTCCTTCAAGTAGTGGAGCATACACACATAGGTATATGAGCCTGAGAGACAGTAACTGCCCAAAACCACCTACTGAGTTCATTACCAAGGAGGCATTTGAACTCAGGTTGAAATACTCTTATCAGCCTAATCCCATGCACATTTAGTCAGAACTTAACAGCACTTCGTTTAAAGGAACTTACTTCCAAGTAAGTGTTGCAAAGAATTGCAGCTAACCATGGCATCACACTGCCTGCCTGCCTGCCCTCCCTCTCAGAAAGCAGCAAGGGCAAAGCACAACCACTGAAGGCATATGACAGAAAAGAAAGCCAAGCAATTTTCTTGACTATTAAGATAATTCATTGGGCAGTAGTGGCCTTGGAGCAGCTACACACATTTGCTGCAAGTGTCCCAGTGCAGGACTGGTGTTTGCTGGTAAATACAAAGTCTGAAAGACACACACCTTTAAAGTTTAATATATGCAACCCTGATTAGAGAAGGACCAATATGTCAATTTTGGTTTCTCTCATTTTTCCAGTCTTAAATTATTATTCCCAAATTGATACCCATTTGTTTTTTTTAAAAAAATCCATCTGAAAATTCATATGCATTTTTTTCTGTGCATTTTACCTAAAATACACATTGTGTTTGCATTTTTTGGCCTAATATATGCATTTTTGCACATTATTTCACTAATATAAGTCTTTTTGTGTGCAATTCTCCCCAACATTTTTTGGATACACAGTTTTTTTGTTAGAGAACTACATTACAAAATTCTCAGAAGCATGAATGTCAAAGGATGGCTGCATGTTGCTGCTTTTTAGCATATTGGTTCAGAAAATGTGGGTTCACATAATATGAACCAAACAGTTTCTCCCCCTTCACTATCCCTAATTGGGCCTAGGTACACACACAACTGAACTCAAAATGAATATTCCATATTCTAGTAAATGAAAAGAATAGATAGATAGATAACAGCCCATCACTTACTAAGAAACCTTTAAACTCATTTTCCTCCGTGAGCAGAGTTCCATTTCAGTTTTAAATTATATAGAAATAAGTATAGATGTCTATGAAGAAAACGCACAGATCAAGACTCCCTGGAGGCTCGTTCATTTTAAACTGAACAGATGTCTTCAGTGAACAATCAGCAAGGGACAATCAAATGACAAGGGCTGAAAACATCTTCAGGAGTCATGAACATGAGATACATGAACATGAGATACAGATGACCCTTAAGCAACCTGCAGAACAATAAGTGCGAATAAGGATGCATTTCAGCCTTAAAACTAGCAAAATATTTATTTAGGCTTCAAAGGTGTTAAATATAAAGCAAATAGTCATCAGTGTGAACATTTCAGCTAAATACTCATGCAACAATGCATTCATTAAGGCTAATGCTTGAGTAATTAGTCTTCCAAACCTTGTCCACACAATCAGAATAGGAAGGGGTATTAGTAAGAAACTCTACATTGATGCTGTCCAAAACTATACCGTTTTCTAAACTGCATTTTCTCATCCTGGGTTGACTTAGGCCTTCCAAAAAATAATTTCCTCACACAATTGATATGTACAGTTGCTCTTCATTTGTTAGAATTGATATATATAGACATCTTTCTTCAAGGCTGGGTTTCAGTTGAGCACCTAGGTAGTGAATCAAAATGACACCTGGTTCACTGAAAGTCAGTGTTGCTTCTTGTCCTGACAGGTAGTGAAATCCTTGATGTAATTCAAATTCCTGCAACCAAGGGATTTGTTTTGTTTTAAAATCCTGCTTGACCAGAGCGACAAAGAAGCAATGTGCTATATACCATGAGTGTGTAAAGCCTCTCTCAAACCGTTACTTAATATACAACATCCTGCAAGAGCAGGAACATAGGCATGCACGGCACATTTAATTAGGGTTTGCACCCAGCATTGTTTATTTATTTAAATGAAGAAGGGAGGGGGAGGACAACAAGGGAAACAAATATAAACAAGGAAGAAGTAAAAAGCTAACAAAACAACTACATCAAAAATGGTCAAGAAGCCAAAACAGCAATTTTTTCCTGCAGATGAAAAGGTCTGTGCCAAGCTGGCAGATCCGGAGAGCCCACGGGTGGGACAACTCCTCCTTGCTTGTTTGTTTGCTTGCATACATGCATGCATGCCACAAAAGATTCCCTGACATAAAGGTAGAAGCAGTGCTGGAATGAACTACAACCAGAGCATTCTTGTTTAAGGGATTGTTAGACTTGCCCCGCCCCCGCCCCCGCCTGAACAGTTTTCCCACCCATGACACAAAATGCTCTTGTGCCTGAAAACCTGTAAGAAAGCAGAGAAAGAGGCACAGACCAGTCACATGAGTGGCTGTCTATGGTGACACGCAGGCTGTGGTACCACAGAAAACCTGGCTTGCTTTGAATCAGCCTGAAAGCGCCTATTGCTTGAGAGAAAGGCCTTTCAGAGCAGCCTGCACGTTTGCAAACATCTTTTGATAATGGCTGGTGTGATTCTCACTTCCTAGTTATTCACTGGCTCCTGTAAATGGGACTCTTTCATGCTCTGTAGTTTAGCCTAAGGAAATCCTGAGAGAACAATGTGTGAATCAAAGGCTTGTAGTTTCCCAACTGGTCTCAAGACCTATCAATGCGACTGGTGCCAACAGAAAAGCCCTATCTTTAAGGCACTGGTCACAATCCAGTGCAGAGTCGGGCAAACTTGAGCCTGATAAAATCAATCGTCTTTAAGTGTGCTTTATTCTCTGCTGGAGATCCCCTGGGTTTCCTTGCTGCTTCTTTTTTGTTTCTCTCTATCTCTTTGGGAACCAAAGGAGATGCAGCCCTGTACAACTTTGTGCTTTATTCTGTTTTGCTTCTGCTTTCAAAGGATTTCAGTTCCAGCATCCCTTCTGGATATATACCCCCAAAAGAGATTCAATTATCTCGCCCAGAGCTTGATCAAAAGTTAATAGGAGTCAGTGGAAAGATTGTCCTTGGCTTGGATCAGACTTCTAAAACAGAGCCAGTTCAATAGCCTTCCAGTTTCCTTTAGCCCCAATGCAGCTACCTGACGGATTTTGATTTGTGTTGATTTCCCGAATACTGGGTCTTTTCAGAAGACACCCTTTGCCCTGCACACTGATCAGATCTGAAGTATCTGCCTAGGAAAACCCCAAACAGTGAGTTATTCAGGAAACCACTGCTGTAAACCAGTCTACATCTGTTCTTCTGCACGGAGGCTTCTGAATGTGATCGCTCAACATTTAAAATATTATTTAGCCAGCCACCAGGATTTCAGAATCAACACGTCTCCTGCTAGTCCCATTTGGCCAATATTTGTTCACAAATCAGGCTTTTCTGAGCAAATCTTTGTCTTTATCTAATAGCCAAGCTATTTGTCTGAATTTCTTAAAAATGACATCTGTATGTAATCTCCATGCTAACTTGGCACCACCACCACCTTTTGATGACAGAGTACACTGTTTCCCATTCCCCCTTCTACTGTCCCCAGCTGCAGGACCCAGATGTCACCTCAGAAATGCGGGTCTCCCCTGGCAGCAATGCCTGGCTTGCTGTTGGCACCTTTAGGCTAACAGGGAGGTTGCCCGTGACAGAGCGAACGAAGCAGTAGACTGAAGGCAAGCATTCTTGTTTTAATTTTAAATTCCTTTTTGTTACACAAGGAACACAACTAAACTACACATTGAACAGACCCATGTTATAGTCAACCCTTTTGCTTCTTGCAGTTCCTTTACCTTTCTCATTGGCATCTAAGATCAGAAATCATCTTATGGCTGGCAGTGCAGATCAGCTTTAGCTGTAGCAGCAAATAGAATAATTTGTTTGCTACAGTTCAATCCAAAGTGTGAGAAATGGGGCGCAACCAGTGAGCTCTTCCATGCAGGTTGAGCAATGCCTACTTGCACTGTTCCGAACACACCGCATGTCAGCATGAGCATGTTTCTTAGAACGGCCTGATCCTTCAGAAGGAGAGGACAAACATCGGATATCAGGACTGATATTCGTTGCTGCCTCACCTATGGTGCAAGGGGTACTCTGTGGCATCAGAATGAAGCTCCTGAACTGAACCAAGCAACAGAATGGCAAAGTGACATTTTGCAGAAGATGAGGTCAAAATGTGATGGAAGTAAGAAGTGTTCAGCTGAGGGTTGGAGTGTATGTTCTGTTCACCACAGGGATACTGTGAAAAAACAGCATTCCTGTGAAGAGAGAGAGAGAGAGAGAGAGAGAGAGAGAGAGATGTCTACACGTGCTCTAAATACTTGATGGTGGAGGCAAATGAAGGGAGAAGGCCATCACTTGTATATCCTGATTGTGTGTGCCTGGATGAAATTGGCTGCAGAAACAGATGTAGGACCAGGGCTTTCTTTCAGCCGGAACTTGCTGGAACTCAGTTCTGGTACCTCTCGGGTGGGCACCATTGCCATGATAGCAGAACAAAAGAGATGTTCATGGTGAGTTCTGGCACCTTTTTTTTCTAAAAAGAAATAGCACTGTGCAGGACTAGATGCATAACAACACTTAAGAGATTTTTAAAAAAATAATAAGCGGTTTACAAATAATAAATGGATGGGCCTGTTAGGGCACATCCACACTGTTAAATTGACAGTGCTCTTATATCACTTCAACAGTCATGGCTTCCCCCAGAGAATTCTGGGAACTTAGTTTGTTAAGGATGCTGGGAAACTGTAGCTCTGTGAGGGGATCTCCAAACAGCATCCTTAACAGAATACAGTTCCCACAATTCTCGGGGGGAAGCCATGGCTGTTAAAATGCAAAACGTTTTGAAGGTAGAATGTGAATGTGATTCTAATAAAGTTATAAGCTATAACATTCAATCAGATGTACGTACGAATAAAGAAAGAATGAAATCTATGAACCAGCAATTAATCACAGTAAAAATTATGGGAACAATTAGAGACATCAATCATCCTTGACTACAACAGCATTTTTTTAACCTACTCCTCCCGGGGGAGGGGGTAGACTCCTGGCCACTCTAATGGAGGATTCCACAAATCACTTGTGCCCTGTGTGAAGAAGTATTTCCTTTCATCTGCTCTGAATCTGAATCTTCTGCCAATCTTCCTAGGATGATCCAAATATCCCCCCTCCCAAGATGTAGGACTTACAACAGTAGTAGTAGTAGTAGTAGCAGCAGCAGCAGTAGTAGGATCAAAGTCTTTTTAGCTGTCTTTATTGTCATAGAATCGTAGAGTTGGAAGGGACTCCGAGGGCCATGTACCCCAACCCCCTTGCAATGCAGGAATCTCAGCTAAAGCATCCATGACAGATGACCATCTAACCTCTGCTTAAAAATGTCAATGTGTAGCTTTGTCTAAAAGCCCATTTTACATGGTTTGTAGGCATCCTGACTTGCGAATTATACCCTACCCTACAATTCTAATAAGATGAAATGAGCCAGCTAAAAATATGCCAAATAAATGAGAGGGAGAAAAACATTTCTCTATCCACTTTATCTGCACAGTGCATGTTTTCATAAACCTCTAGCACATCCCCTCATACTTGCCTTGTTCCTAAACTAAAAAACCCCAGATCTCTTTCTCATAGGGGAGGTGCTTTTTGTCCACTAAATAAATAAAATAAATATTTAGCCCTCCTAGTTCCTTTGTGGTTTATGTAATTTTCTCTTAGATGCACCAGTGAAGACAGATGTCATAGTAACTCAGTGTAATATAACTTCCTTTATTTCACGAGATAGCTGTTTTAATAGTGGTTTTCACTGGGGCCTGTAGTTGTATTAGCTGCCTCTGCCAGGCTGTGACTCCATGCCCTCCCCACTTACTGAAAGTCAGGGGTTTCCCTCCAAAATACGATAGTCCCCTTAAAGAGATACCACCACAAGTTAGGTGCAACATTTGAACTTGTTGACAAACTGTTGATTGGCTCAACGGCTATGAGCAAACTATAAACTTACTCATCGGTCACAGGATGTCTGGGAGGTCTAAGTTAGCCAGACAGTTGACATCTGCTCTCAAACCACAAAGCCAGCACCTGCATGCAGAGTCTTAGTCAACCGAGTGTCTTCCTGCAAGGCTACCATGAGGACCACATTTCCCTCACCACCTTAATGGCCATGCAAACAAAAGTGCTGCATTTTCAGATAGCATTCACTCAGGTCCATGGCCAGAATTGTTACGGTGGGAAGGGGAGCTATGGATATACTGGGATAGACTTTATAAATCAATGTGAAATATTGAAAAGATACTAGGTAAATAAAAATAGCCTGATATGGTTAAAATTTGGCCACCATCCTGCTGCCTTTCCCTGCAGGAAAGCTATCCAATTTCTGCCTCTTTCGTCATCACACAGTTTAATTAATTAATGAAAGGGGAAACACACAGATAAAAGAATTAAACTTTGAAATACTGTATTTTGCACTAGCTTTTCTTAATGGGACTTATTTTTAAAAAATCAAGAGAGGGCATAAACTAGTGATGCATGTTAGGTGATTTTTAAAAAATCAAGAGAGGGCATAAACTAGTGACGCATGTTAGGTGAGGGCCTGTGTGTTCTTACAGAATGGGAATAAAAGGATGGATACTGCACTCCTCTCCATATCTGTTCAGAAATATGTACCATTAAGTTCAGTGGCACATCTTCCCAGATTAAGTAGGTAAGAGATTGCACTGCAGCCAACCTAGAAGAAAATCCTTTTGAACTCAAAGGGACTTACTTTTGAGTAGATATGTATAGGGCTGTGCTGTAGAAGGCTGATAGCTGCAACTGGATCATCAGGAATGTTTTATACATATAGGAAATCTTCTGTAAATAACAGGATTCTTCTTTGGTAATATGAAGTTGTGGGGGCTTAGAGCCCTTTAAAATTATGAGAGGCTCTGTAACTAGCTTAGAAATAATGAAATTCAAGGGCTGGGGGAATCTGAGAGAATTACCATTTATCAGTATTCAAAAGAAAACTGTTGCCAGCACTAACAAGGAGATTGCAGACTTTGGGGGTGTACGTTGATTCAGGAGGAAACACTTTCCTGGCACAGGATCCATCAAAATCTGTTTTTCTGAAGCTCCTTGCGCACGCTAAGTTCCTTTGGGATTATTGCTTCAGATGCAGTTGTTATGAAAGAGAGAGAGAAAGTGGTAGATGTTGCCCAACATGTTCTTGAAAGGATTAGATAATGGCATCTTCAAAAACTTCTGTAAAGGGTAAGAGACGTGACTATCAAGTTCTTGGACACCACCAAATCAGAACTTTTGGCACAAAGCTGTAAACAACACATGCAAAGTGTCTTCTTTGCTCTGCAATGGGAACAGAATCAGAGAGATAGGGACACTCCAACTACAAAACAGCAAACGCCATTTGTTTTCAGTGGAACTACTGATGGGATTCACAGTTTAAATGAAGCCTGTTTATCACTTGTCACTTGATTAGAGACAATGCTTTGCAAACTCTTTCAGTGTGCCCTGGTCTCTTATCAACAAAAACAAAACAAGCTTGAGAAAACACTGAAACAAAGCAGAACTAATGAAGTTGCTTTTGCATGTAAATATGAAGAGGAAGTCATTAGAGGATAGTCACAGCTCCTGGCTGTTTAAAGAAGCTCAATCTCAGAATGGAAATAAACTGTGCTGTGTATCAGTTAGTCATATCTCCTAAAATTAAAAACTAACTTGTGCCTGATCCTTGCTCACTACAAATCTGCAAAATTCCCCATTGACCAGCACTGATAGTGATTAAAAAACTGCAGAATTGTAATACAAGGAACCTAGTCAAAATGTATTTAAAAGGCTCAATTTACCTATGAATCAGGACATGTATACCCAGCTCTTCTGGTGTAACAAGGCATGAACAGCATTTGCAGGGTCAAGGTATTAGCACCTGGCAGCGGCTTAATAATCATAATCATAAGTTATTTAAACCCCCCCCCCCACACTCCAGGAAGCCACCCACCAATGCTACATTCCCCACAGCGCCTGGAGCACTTGGCAGAGTGTCGCCGCAGGGTATTATGAGAAATAAATATGATGAGAGGCTTTCCAGACCCAGCTGCTGACACCAGGTAAACCCACAGGGAAACATGAGGCCTTCTCAAACCTTGTGCCTATCCTGAATGTGTTTTATCAGGCTTCTGGGATTCCCATACACCTGTCAGGTATAGCCTGGAATGCATCAGCATCACCACCATATACCTTTGCTTGGGTGATGTCGCTGCTCATATACAGTGGTACCTTGGGTTACAAACACTTTGGGTTACAAACTCCACTAACCTGGAAGTAGTACCTCGGGTTGAGAACTTTGCGATGCGGCAACAGCAGGAGGCCCCATTAGCGAAAGCACACCTCAGGTTAAGAACAGTTTCAGGTTAAGAATGGAATTCCAGTACGAATTAAGTTCGTAACCCGAGGTACCACTCTACTGGTATGGCGAGAAGGGGTGCAACACCACAGGGGGCTTCCTTACTCCAAGGAGCAAGTCCAAAGTGGCGGCTTAATTTTTGAAGGTACGTTCTCCTTTCTCATTGCACCCTACTATGTCCATAGTTTGGGAATAGTTTGGGCTTAAAAGGTATCATCATTCCTGATCAATATTTTCATGTGTTTCAGGGTGGGGAGGGGTGTTTGTAGAAAGATGTACTAGTTAAATCTGCTAAAAGACAAAACCCCAGGAAGTAGTATTTACTTTTCAAAACGCCCATCTGATCTGATAAATATAGCAATAATGCACACAGACCAGTGTTTTAAGGTAACATTGCAGAAAGTTGGGCAATAAAGCTTTGAATGATAGCAAATATGTTCTCTCGCCCAAGTGCCAAACTTTAATGTGCTTCTCCGCAGCAGCATATGGTATAGCCATTATTTAAAGACTGCTTGTAAGCGGTACACATCTTTCACATCTAAGCCAGAGCAGGGATTAGATTGGGGACCCATCTGCTTGCCTCTGCTGACTCCTCCACAGAGTCTCCGACTCTTTGATAACTGCTGACATTCTAAATATCACAGGTGCTTTTGTTTGCCTATCTCGTGGCACACAACAGGAAGATGATTTCACTTTGTCCAAATCGATCTTAAAATTCTTGTCAGTAAGAAGAATCAAAGGAATAAACAGCTGTGGTCCGGCATCATTCACAACGCAATGATGCTGATGCAGTGTAATGCAGGCTTTTCCGTAAAGGGCTTTATTTCTTTATATTTTATTTAGAGCAGCATTTCTATGCATCCCACAGGGGGGGGGGCAGTTTAAAAAGCCCAGGCCATCAGCATGTGTAGATGATCCCTTTTATTAGCCTGCACTACCACCTTGCTCCTGATCACTGCTTCCTCTCCTCCCAATACAAATAAAGAGGATTCTTTTGATTTTTTAAAAATAGCTTTATCTGACTGTATAAGCTGTAAAGGGAGAAATCAAAGGGTTGCCCTTTGAGGTGCCTCTTGGTAAAATAATCAGCCTTGATGTTCCTCTTTTGATAGGCCACAGCATTTTAGGCAGCTCCTTAGGATTTGTTGCCATTTGACATGGGCTACTCAACAATTATCAACCTATATCTTTGTTGAATAACGATTATAAACTTTTTGCAGATATATTAGCAAATAGGCTGAAAATGGCATTAAAAGAGGCACTCCATTATGACCAGGCCAGATTCTCATCAAGAAGAGAAATGAAGGGCAATATTAGGAATATAATTGCTATAATAGAATATTTACAAGTGAAAAATGAAAAGCAAGCGGCTTTAATGTTTTTAGATGCAGAGAAAGCATTTGACAATGTTTCCTGGGATTTTATGTTTAAAGTTTTGGAATATATGAGCTGTGGAGACACAGAGTCAGGGCAATATATACTAAACAGTCAGCTAAACTGATAGTAAATA
Organism: Podarcis pityusensis; assembly: GCF_964106645.2. Lineage (NCBI taxonomy): Eukaryota > Metazoa > Chordata > Lepidosauria > Squamata > Lacertidae > Podarcis > Podarcis pityusensis. The sequence goes on along the minus strand of NC_138028.1, from coordinate 98,193,289 downwards.
ATGTCATGACTGACAATCGCAAAATAATTAAAGGAATGAGACACGGCTGCCTGTTGTCACCCTTGTTGTTTATATTAGTTTTAGAAGTATTGGCACAAACAATAAGATGTAATCAAGAAATTAAATGTATAGGAGTGGGACAGAGACAATATAAATTAAAAGCATTCACAGATGACGTGGTGATATCTGTAAAAGAGCCAATAGAGTCAATCCAGAAAGTATTACAAGAGAGAAAAGATAATGGAGATGTAGCAGGTCTTAAGATTAATAAAGACAAACCAAACTCTTGGTAAAAAATATGACTGATGAGAGTAAAAATAAATTACAAGATGTATCAGATCTAAAGATTGAAAGGAAAATCAAGTATCTAGATGTATGGTTAACAGCAAATAATATAATTCTCTATAAAGATAATTATTTAAAAATCTGAGAAGATATTAAAAGAAATGGGTAAATTTGGGACAGAATGAAACTTTCACTGTTAGTTAGAATGTTGACTATAAAAATGAATGTATTACCAAGAATGTATTACCAAGAATGTTATTTTTGTTTCAGTCAATTCTGCTGATTGGCAAGACAGATTGTTTCAATGTATGGCAAAAACATATTTCTAAATATATCTGTCAAGGGGGAAAAAAGAGAATATTGATAGATGCAAAAGAGAGAGGAGGTTTCTCCCTGCTGGATATGAGATTATATTATGAAGCATCTTGTCTTTGTTGGTTGAAGGAATGGATGACATTGGAGAGTCAATTATCTGCGAACAAATGCCGGCTCCCTCAGTCTTAAGGCGGAGATGAGTGCTGCACCTCATAATAGAATTCAACTGGACTTAACTATCCAGGGGTCCTGTACCTTTACCTTTTCATTGAGTATTCATTCTGATTTGTTTGCGGGGACATTTTATGACAATGAGCATTTGGCCTGATCAATCAACTGTTTATCCCACACTGCATGCTTTCCTAAACCCCCCCCCCCAATCCTTTAACTGAGCAGATCTGGTTTCAGTTGATGCCTGGATGGTGGCTTGGGTTGAAAGGTAGGGTGTAAATGTAAAAAAGAAAACAGAAAACATGATTGTCCCAGTTTGCAATGCAACACAATTTAAGAATCAGTGGTGGCAATTAGTTTCTATATTAAGAACTCTACATTCTAACTCCCTTCAGCTGAGCAACATCCAGCACAATACTAGCTATAGCTTTTGCACTAGGATTATCCATGTTTATTTTAACTTGTGAGCCACCTTGCATCCTGGTTCTGGGGGGAAAGGCGGAATATAAGTAATTAAATAACCAAGTATTATGAAGCAAGCCACTGGGCAAACAAATCTTGCTGAGCACTTGGGAAAATATTGGCAATAATTACTTTGTCACTTCCACACAATAGGATGACTGTACTTTGGGAAGAGACCCGGCTTAGTGCAACTCCAGCTGCAAGTCTATGCACGGTTACCTATGAGTTGGCCATACTGAACTATGTGGGGCTTTGGGGAACTGAATGTAGCCCCTTGCAGAGCTACAATTACCAGGATTCTTTGGGGGAATCTGTGTGCTCTAAATTTCCTTTTAATGTATGGTGAGGGTGTGACTCATCTAAGCATGCTGTAAGCTCCCCGATTCCTCGCTAACTAGCACACCACCCAGCTGGCCTGAAAGGCATGAGTGAAAACCTTTAATTCAGAATTTCCTTCTTTTGTGAATGCTTGCCTTCATCTTATAGTTATTCCAACATTGTTGTTTTGTGTGTGGCATGCCTGGCAAAGCTGATAAGAAAACTGTAAAGGTCAAGCCTAGATTAAGAAAGTGAAATGCATTTTCTCAGGCGTAAGAATTGCTGGTGTGTTCCTATATCCTGGAAATATTTGATTGGCGTGATCATCTCTCTCTCTCTCTCTCTCTCTCTCTCTCTCTCTCTCAAAACGAAAAATCCACCAGATAGATAGGTAGATATACACACACACATATGTATATATTCATGAGACGCAGAATGCTGACCTTCATGTGTGTTCTCCCCAATGGGCAACTTGTGTGGCTCATTTTCTGGGCATTGCAAGGAAACTGGGGGCAGGTGGGGGCGGGGAGATGCACAAGCCACTGAACTGCAGAGAATTGAAATGATATGCCGGGTGAATGCATCCACGAATAGCTAAGAAATTTTAATCCAGTTTTGAATTAACCTACACTATGTCATACGTTCGGAGGTTCATTTAAGCCCCAAATGATTTGCTTCTCTAACCTGCCTAATAGATTATATCTGTAATGGTTGCATTCTTCAAATAGCTCCATTTTGTCCAGCAGTTCTGAATCTGGTCTTCTCCTGGGGTTTATACAAAAAAAAAAAAAAAAGCCATTGTGGTGCAGTGGTTAGAGGGCTGGACTAGCTAGAACCTGGGAGACCTGGGGTCAAATCCCCACTCAGCCATTAGCCTCACTGAGTGACCTTTCACCAGTCACTGTCGCTTAGCTCAACCTACAGTACATTACAGGGTTGTTGTGTGGATCAAATCTGGGCAGAACCATGTTCACTTGACTGAAGCCCTTGGAGGAGCAGTAGAATACGGTATACTGTAAATGTCGCTGTTGATAATGATGATGCTAACAATTTCCAAACATGCAGCACATTTAACCTTAGGCTACTCTTGTTACAATGCACTGAGATTGTCGTGCTGTGTATGTGGTCCTGTGATCATCTGAATCAACTACAATACAAACCACGATGGCTATGCTCTGCTGCCACAGATTGAGGCAGCAATGCTTCAGAATACTATTTGCTGGAAACCACAGGAGAGAGTGCTTGAATCCTGATTGCAGGTTTCCCACTGGTTGGCCACTCTGAGAACTGGATGCTGGACTAGATGGGTCACTGGCCCAATCCAGCAGGCTTTTCTTACATTCTTATGACCTTCATTCAGATTATGATTGTTCACATTTCTATTGTGCCAAATGTGCAAACTGAGTAATCGTTGTCTCTGGCACCACTAGAACTAAGTCCCGCTGTGCTCAGTAGTCTCTCAGATAAAGGTGGATAGAACTGCAGTCTAATAACACACGCTGTGCATTTGCCTGGAAGAAATTCCTACTGTGTTCAATGGGGTTAACTGCCTAATAAGTGTGTTTATGACTGGAGCTGTTGTGTATTAAAGGGACGAGAATTTCTTACAATATTTCCTGTCTTCTAGAAATTACACGCAGCGCTTGTCCCCGGTGGCTTCTTTACAAGCACACAAAGTTTTCCCATTATGACTGACAAGAAAGACAACACAGTGTTTTGATATTTGAAGCCTCAGGGCAGGTAACAATGAGAAACAAAAATCCTCATCAAGGCACTGTTCATTGCCTGCCCTATCCCTAAATCTGCCCTCCCTCCAAGCCCACGATGCCACTTTGATTGACTTAACTCATTTCCATTCCTCAAGCTCTCATATTTGAAAGTATCTATCACCCACGAAATCTGAAGCAGAAACACATACGCTTATAAGGGATATTGTCATTCTCAAGTCACCCAGCTCTCTCTTAGCAGGAGCCAATCTCCCCACTGAGGCCATTTCCTCCTTTATTCTCAAGGTGGGGGGGGGGGATGGTAGTGGACCGACATAGCTGCTCCCAGCTTCTTATATCTATCCTCCCTTCTCTAGGTCTTCCTGTCTTCTTAAACATGGAGGGCAGGCCCTTGTCTCAGTCTTCTAAAGCACAATGCAGCCATCGGATTGACAGCCGTGTACATCTACTATGACACATGTGAGAATGAGAGCCTATGTCTGCATAGCTGCATTGCTAATTATTTACCCTTCCATTCAGCTTTCCCCATTTTTTAAATGCCTGCCAACCCAGTCTGAATAGGTGAGCTCATTTTCTCCCTCCCTCCTCTTTCCTTTGCCTCTGTTCCTCTCTTTCCCCCCTCTGATATTTTCAATGGGCTTCTGCAGTTGCTCAGGCAGACAGCATTCCGTTGCCAGGCAACTCTCCAAAAAGGGGAGCAAAATGCTGCTGGCATCGACAGAGCAGGCCAGTCTGCTCCAGGGATGCTGAGGTGCCATGGGCTAATTTTTGCCTCTCTGAATTTGGGTACGAAAGGGGACCCTTCTTCAGTATGACTGGTGAGGAATTATCGGGAACATTATTTTGTTGTTTGGCTTGGGCTTGCTCTCCGTCCTCCTGTTGATCGGTACTTCTCATTCCACCCCAAGGCCCCTTGAAGTCACGCACACCCAATCCACTTGCCAGAGTTTGGAATAGCTCACTGTCTTATGAATTACTGCCAATTTTGTAGCAACATTTGGCTGAAGGCGCCAGTCAGTGTAAGCTTGTCGACAATACTGAGCCGGATTGTGCACCAGTGGTCTGACTCCATGTAAAAGGCAACTTCCCACGAAGTGATGAGATCCATCCTTAAACTTTCTTGTAACCCTTCATAAGGAGAGATCTATTTGTGAATTATAGTTTTGTTAGATTTTAAGTAAGAAAAGAAAACACTACCTGCTGCTTCTGTTTTCTGTTACAGTAATATCAGAACGTTCTAAAGTAAACCCTCTTCCATGAAACCACTGCTGCAGAATCTTCTTAGGATCTTTTCCCAGTCTTTCACTGTCTGCTTAAGAACATAAGCCCTAATGGATCAAACCTAAGGCCTATCTGTTCTACTAGCCTGTACAGTGGTACCTCGGGTTAAGTACTTAATTCGTTCCAGAGGTCTGTTCTTAACCTGAAACTGTTCTTAACCTGAAGCACCACTTTAGCTAATGGGGCCTCCTGCTGCCACTGCGCCGCTGGAGCACGATTTCTGTTCTCATCCTGAAGCAAAGTTCTTAACCCGAGGTACTATTTCTGGGTTAGCGGAGTGGTAACCTGAAGCGTATGTAACCCGAGGTACCACTGTACTTCACAATGGCCAACCAGTTGCCTTTGGGAAGCCCATGAGCAAGGTAGGGATGAATTGCTGTTGGTTTTCTGCTTTTAGCACCATAGCTGGGGAGGCTGTGATTGATTACCCATAGTCTGATTTCCTGCTTCTTCTAATATAGATAGATTTAAAAGCATCTCCACGTGCCCTCAATTTGGAATCAGACCACTGTGCTGGAAGAAGGCTAACTCTTCTCCTCCCCCTATGAGGTACCCAATGTGATGTCCCCCAAATGTTGTTGGATTACAGTTCCCATCACTTCTGATCATTGGCTAAGGCTCTACCACATCTGGAGGTCACTGCTGTGGCTCTCTCTCCTTCTCCCTGTGCCAAGGTTGGGGAACCGGTAGCCCTCAAGATGTCCCTGGACTGTAGCTCCAATCACGCCTGACTACTGGCCAGGTTGGCTGGGGCTGATGTGACTTGAAGTCTAACAACTTCTGGAGCACCACAGATTCCTCATCTCTGCCCTGTGTCTTTATCTCACCTAAACGGCTTTGCCCCAGCAACCAGCGGGGGGGGGGGACTGCCCCCCTTAGGTCAAGTAAAACAATAGAAATACTTAACTAACTGTCCCTAACAACAGTACTCCCCCCCCCCAACAAAAATCCTGGCTATGCCCATGCCAGCAGCTATTTGCCTCCATGCAGCCTATATAAAAAGCTGGTGGAGATTCTTGAGACTTGGAAAACAGCACAAACGGAAGCTCCCTTCCTCCATGGTGCCATGGGTCCCAAAATCCACACACACTCATACCCATCCCATTGACTTTTTAAACAAAGGGACGGGGGGATCCCATCAGAACACCGTATCTGGTTTGGCTCTAATTCCCCATAACAATGAAGCACACAGAGGCAGGAAAGAGATTCAGTTACATTTTACAATCCCAAAATGGGCAACCCCCTCACCACACCACACCCCATCCATAGTTGCAGCTGGTGCTGTTGCAAGATTATTCCGGTGCTTCTCTATTTAACAGTTTCATGTTAAGTTTTGTTCACAAAAACAGGAAAAAAGAGAGAGAGGCCACCGGAGCAGCCCTCTGGGCAGATGCCGCAACAGGACGTTGGTTCCACCCCCAGTTAAAGATGACATTGCAAGTTGAGGCTGCTGCCAGCCAGCAAGGAACAAAATAATACTCCAGTTCTGTGCGCTGTGTACACACAGCTGTCTTCAAAGGGAAATGGGCTAATCCTACTGCATTTCCTTTCTTCAGCTGGTGTGCAAAGAAGGGCCTTGGGGCTTAGAGGGAAAGACTGACTGGCGTTTGTTCATTTCCCTCCATCTCCAGGCTCATTGCTACTGGAAAAGGACTAAGAGGGCAGGATTCCTGTCCATTTCCTTTTGCCCAACAGACCGGCTATAGGCTATGTTGAGTCTTCTGCCACACCTGTGCCCGTTCTTAAAGGACATGACTTTCTGTGTAAACCAAAACATCGCCCTACTTGTTGTGGCTGGAGTGCTCACAGACGTTTGTGTGCATGAGAATTCAGATGGGAAATGTCATTCGACAGGACTTGAAGCACCTCCTGTTGGTTCCCTGCAAGTTATCAAAACTAACATAGGCAAAATGGCAGAAAGGCAATACAAGGACATTATGGGTGACAGCAAAAACCAAAGTTAAGTTCAAGTTCTGGTGTATGCCATCTGGGTGGAAACAGGCACAGAAGCTACATAGGTGAAGGCCAGAACCTGACATGATCTCAGCAAATGCATGGACCAAATGGCACAACTACCAATATACTGGGCATGCAGAGGCAGGGTGAGCTTGCAGGGAAGAATTTGTGGCCAGGAGAAAGAGGAGGTACGTATACATACATACATACATACACACACACACACACTCACACACACACACACACACCTACACCTTGAACATCCCCCTTCTTGCTTGCAAGTACTTGCTTGTTTTGCCCCATTCTTACTCACTTCTGGTCTCACAGTCTAGCAGGAAGGGGGGAAATATGCTACAGAATTATGCCCCGTTCTATCTTACGTTCATGTCCCTACATGACTATCATGATGTTGAGAACTCTGCATTTTCTTCCTTACTATATTGCTCTGTCTTGATGCCAGGGGGAGAATGGTTTGGTTACTGAATCAGCATCATGACTCTTTGCTGCCTCTGAGATATGATGGGCGAATCCAAAAGCAAGTAGTGTAAATCCCTGAAGAATCTGAAGCCCTTAACTGTGTATTTATGTTTAAGTGAGCCAAAGTATACCGGTATGTGACTTTCCTTAGGCTTTTCCACCAATGAAGGCAACCCGTAGTGCTCACACCTAATGCCAATCAGGTTGAGCTTATAACTTGTAACTGCTGCCTCCCTCATTGCTTTTGCTGCAACTTCTCTGGGGTGCAAGCCCGAGCAGTGTGTCTGGAGGTCCTGGGCTGGCAAATTACAAGACCCAGTTCTCGGCCTTGCTGACGTGGTCCAAGGTAAAGCAGTTTCCTAAGCAGTTGAAATATGAGCCACACGCAAACCTCCCCCTTGTTTGGCTTAGTATTAATTACCGTATTTTTCGCTCTATAAGACGCACCAGACCACAAGACGCACCTAATTTTTGGAGGAGGAAAACAAGAAAAAAAATATTCTGAATCTCAGAAGCCAGAGCAGCAAGAGGGATCGCTGTGCAGTGAAAGCAGCAATCCCTCTTGCTGTTCTGGCTTCTGGGATAGCTGCGCAGCCTGCATTCGCTCCATAAGACGCAGACACATTTCCCCTTACTTTTTAGGAGGGAAAAAGTGAGTCTTATAGAGCAAAAAATACGGTATTATCACGACTTTTTCTTGTACCATAAAACACAGATCTTCATATTCCAACAGCTTGGACGATGCAATACAGTAAAGTGGTTCCTATGCTGAAAAGACAGGGTAGCACAGTGATGGTTAAGGGGGAAGCAGGCCATCATGTTTTTTCTACACCCACAGCATTAGCATAAAAGTGGAAAGGTGAAAAGACGGGGGGGGGGACCAAGCCACAAAAGTGCAGGCATTCCACCCAAATTACAGAAAGCTAGCGTATTTTAAGATTTTATTTTATTTTATTTAAAAAACCTACTATATTCTATTCTTCTTTCTGGGTGTATGTTATCAGGTATGGCTAGATCCCTCATCTGGAGATAGTAAGGTTACCAGATTTTTTTCAATGAATCTGGGGACACTTTTCAACTTCAATGGATTTTGTATGGGGACTGATTTGTAAATATGGGGACTGCCCCCAGGAAACGGGGATGTCTGGTAACCTCAAGTTATGGCTCACATTATGGTGAGAACCAAAGCCCAGACTCCCATGTCAAAACCTGGTATCTTGCAAGCTGATTGGCATCCAAGAATATTATTCTCTGTCTGAGGTAGACACATACATTGAGACATTTCTGGCTGGACTATAAAGCCATTCAGTGTCCCTGAATAGGCAGGAGAGATAAGGAAGGCAAGGAAAGGGCAGGGAGCAATCTATGCCCTTTGCATTTTGGAATCAAACCGTCAAAAGGCTCTCAGGTCCCAGCCTTTCCTTTTGCTGCAGTAAATGTGGGCCCTACAGGAAGAAATCGCTCAACACTCATAGATAGTATCAAAAAACAAATAAGCGCAAGAAACAAAGGCATCTTACAATGCAGACTTCCATGGCCATAGCAGGGTTAGTAAAGGTCACCAATAGCATGCAGGGGTTTAAGTTATTTTAGCCTGCCACATACATAGGGTTGGATCCAGACTAACACCATAACACCAACCATGTTTACTTACAACTAAGCCGTACTGAATTTATTGGGCTTTACACCCAAATACATGGAGTTGGTACTGCAGCCCTAGTTAGTAAAGATTAGCTGCAACAAGTTAGTTGAGCTCAGCTGAGCTTAGTTGGGACAAATTAGCTCACATCTGTACCATACATTTGAAGTACTCATGTGCTTTAAATGTAAAGTGAGGATGCAACCTTAGTCATGTATTAATTTAAATTCCCATTGGTTTCAATGAGAACAAAGTTTTTTTGCATTTTGACACTTTGGTCAAGCACTGTGGTCATTTTTCCCCTGTTAACTGGGAAGGGACTTCCAACAACCCAGTGATCCATGGGACCAAAACAACCACAGCTCCAGCACAGCAATGTCTCTCTCACATACATGTATTCATTTTACCTCACGTTACCATCCTGAGGAAGCAGCCTTCCTCAACCATGTTGGCTGGGGCTAGTGGGAGCTGCAGTCTAAAGCAGCTGGATGGCACCAAATCTGGAAAGTCTGGGTTAAAGTGTGAAATAAGATGAGCAGGGGCGTAAGAGAAGACTTGGCTTGGGTTTGCTCAAAAGCAGTGGCATATTGGTAAATTTTGAAGCACAGTAACTCACCATGATATCCCCCCCCCCCGAGAGATAAAAAAAAAAAAAGGGAAGGGAGCTGTGTTAATTACAGATAAATATTTGGGGACGGTCATTGAATAGGAAGCTAGCCTCATTGTCTTACTTCCTCTATGCTAATATGTCACAAATAATAGTAAAACCTGAAAGCCTTGTTATCACCTCCTTTGCCATAGCAAGGAGAGCCCATCACTTACCCTCCTAACGGTGACACCATTGCTCCTCTAGAGCTGTACTCCCTGGCATTCCCTCTGTGCAACACCACTGCTCAAGAGGGAAATCATTTGCCCTGTGAACCTTTCACCACATGTGCAAGAACATAGGAACATAAGAAGAACCTGTTGGATCAGGCCATCTTGTTGTCAACAGTCGCCAGCCAGGTGTCTATGGGAAGCCCAGAAGCAGTATACCTGAGCACAAGAACACTTCCCCCACTTGTGATTCCCAGCAACTGGTAAATAATAATAATAATAATAATAATAATAATAATAATAATAATAATAATTTTATTTATACCCTGCCCTCCCCAGCCAAGACTGGGCTTGGGGCGGCTAACACCAGGTAAAAACAATTGATTAAAATACAACTTAAAAACAAGATTAAGTACAACATTAAAATGCAGCCTCATTTCAGTAGAAACTCAAATCAAAAACTTTTTGGGGATGAAAACCTTCAAATCTTCACCAAGGCCAACTATCCAGACTGGTCCTACACGGGCCAGAAAAAAGCCAGGGAAGTCCCTAAATAGGAGTTCCACCACAGAAGGAGAAAGGAAAAAGGAAAGAGGGGGAAGGGATCAAGTTGATTCCAACCAAAGGCCAGGCGGAAAGAAATCAGATCCTGCAGGGCCCTTGTCTCATGAGACAGAGCGTTCCACCAGGCCAGAGCCAGTGTTGAAAAGGCTCTGGCTCTGGCTGAGGCTAATCTGACTTCCTAAGGGCCCGGGATCTCTAGGGTGTTGCTATTTATGGACCTTAAGGTCCTCCGTGGGGCATACCGGGAGAAGCGGTCCCATAAGTACGAGGGTCCTAGGCATACTGCCTGCTACAGTGGAGATCAAGCATAGCCATTGTGGCTAGTAGCTCTGAACTCAAGTGGGAAGAATTTTTACTCAAGCTGATAATCATGAATGAAGAGTCAAGTCCCTGCTTTTCCCTAAAGTATGCATTCGCCTCTCTCCTTTCATTACTGTTAGTACATCAGAGTGGTCAAAGGATTACTGGACCATGGTAAGTGATGTAAAGTATTTGGCCCTGGACATGTGAACTTCGGGTTTAAAAGAAAGAGCGTTTCACAGGCAAGGAAGGGCTAACTGAAGATGTGATCAGTCACCAACAGAACCTTATAAAAAGAGTTAATAACAAAGCAGCAGCCAGTGCATTAAAAAACTTAAGTGCCAATGGCATGAATCAGATTCCCGATTCTCAGTCCTGTATAACAAATGCAGCAATTGTAAGAAGTGACTGAATGGCAGGTGGGAAGATGAGAACAACCACAAGGAGCATCTCTTTTAATGCATCTCTTCCTCCGTCACACATTTTTAGAGACATAGTGAGCTAAAGGTCACCCTTAAAAAAAAACAAAAAACCTTGAATCCTTTCCAAAGGGTAAGGTGCTAAAGAGGCCTTTCAAATGACATTTCGCCAGCCTTTGCCATTTGGGAAAACAAAACGAGCCAATGCTGTTCATGTAGCTCAGTGAATTACTGAACCTTATAAATCTGGTTTGTATTTGATGCTTCTTTCAGGAACTGCAAGATGATGTGGTTCCTTTAAATACTACACACCCTTACACAAAGCAGTGCTTGACTGACACAGCAGGGCAAAAAGAACCTGATACCCTATTGTGGTATCCTTTTGTGATGACCCCCTCCGTAGAAGTTTACAGGGACTGCCACAATCAGACAAAACTGGGAGGAGGTGGGTAAGGCTCGCAGATTTTATGAAAGGCTGGCCCTACCGTTAGGCAAAGCGAGGCAACCACCCGTGACAGAGGATGCAGGGGAACAGAGAGTGAGTGGTGGCAAGGTACTGGAGTGTGTGTTTTACATGGCCTTCCCTGTGCTCCCTAAACTAGCCTGCTGTCCTTGGGTGCAGCGGAAGATGTTGTCCCGTGGCCAGCACTGAAATAGATTCAGCTGTCAGTCTGGGAACCTCATGGAAATCAATAGGATTGAATTCTATAGGGAAATGCATGCTGAATTAGGCTTTTTTGTTTGTTTCATTAGGATGTATCACTCTTTTAAAAAAAACCTTCTGTTGTCACAATGTTGAGCCTTACACTCAGCATTTACACCTCCAATGTGTTTTATGTTGTGCTTAAAGCACAGGAATACAGGACAATATAGCTGCTTCCTCTTTAAAAAAACAAAGCCAGCCTTTTGGACGTCACTTCAAAATGCACTTGCTGGACAATATGGGATTCTCAGTGAACCCTTTTGGCCAACTTCTGTCCTTTCTTAAGAGCTTCTGCAGCTTCCTTGTGTTTGTGTGGGGTTTTTTTTAGTTTTCTTTGACGATGCCTGTTTATAATGTTACAGGGAGGAAGAAACAAAGCAATTGTGAAGCTTGTTGAGAAGTAATTCGTGTGCTATTAAAAGTGACCTTGGCACTTCCAGTTCTATTTATTCCGTTTCCTTCCCATAGTGAGCCAAATCACGTCAAGTAAAGTGTAATCTCTCCTGAGGAGCGACAAGGCTAGTATCAAAGTGCAGGTGTCCCAAAATCCAGTACAGGCTAAAAGCCTATCATCATGTAAGATAAAGAAAGGGCTCGCTTATGACTATAAAATCTTATGGTGACTTTGAGTTCATGAGTTAGCTTCTCCAAGAAAACCATATCCCTAGTGTTTTCTGTGCATTCACAGCACTTCTGGTAGATTCTACTCACACAATGGGTTGTCTCATTACAGCCCAGTATGATTTTGTTTGGGGAAATTATTGAACTTATTTGGCCCTTTGTCTCCTCCTCATGCCCTTCAAACTTTTTTCCCCTGTCCCACTGGTGTTAGTTGTAGGTATACCCGTATAGTAATTTTGCTTCTTACTCATTTTGTGTTCTGTGTTTTTGTATGGTTCTTCTTCAGGGTGTACTTTTTTTGTCCTGTTGCCCTTTTTTACACACACACACACACACACACACACACACTCTAAATGTAAGGTATGATTTTAGCAGTTCCTGACCTGTAACAAGCTAATTCAAAATGCATATGCAAATAGTACTCTGCCGTTCAATAGACCCTAGGGAGCATGATATTCAGAAGTAGACATTTGTGCAGCATGTACTTTTTACATCAAGTCTCCTGGACCATTTCCCCCCCACCTGTTTTTCTAATTTTTGTCCCATCTTCCACAAACTTCATCAAGCTGTTCAGGTAATGAGGCTGGAATGATCATTTATCCTGGGCATATGCGTTTCATAATTGTGTGAACTGAGGAGATGGAACTCTTCTCCTTGCCAAAAGCTACAGAAATACTTCCAAAATCCTAATGGCTCAGGGAGCTATGAACCCAACACCACCAGAGGAAGTGCTGACATCTCACAGGAAGAAGTCAAGCTCCTTCATAAGCACAAAGCGCTCCAAGCACTTAGAATGGAAAGTGTTTTGATGACTGCACAGTGACCTTTGCAATACAGTAGAATTTAAGTTCAAGGAATTAAATCCTTCCTGAGATCACAGAGGACTACCATAGTTTTGCAGATCTGAATAATTCTACATCTCTCTGGTTCACATTTCTCTGGTTCAATCGCACTGGTCTTCCGGTCTGTGAACAAATTATATGAATAATAAGCATTACTAGCTAATAGTTAAGTTTCCTTAATAGGTTTTTAAGCCTAATGTACTCATGGGATCAGTTCCACTTATGCTTTTCTAGATGCTTTGGGCAACGTCAGAAAGCTAATTCAAATTCAATATTCAAAATACTTTGGAAAAAAATCTGCATTCAGCCTGCTTTAAATAGCAAAGAAATGTGAATATCTCAATACTGCAGAGACTGACAGCCTAATACCAAATATACTTCACTACTGATAAGCATAAATACAAACTGGCCCTTAGCATGTACACCTAAAAATACGATGTCTGAATGCAACCAGTGTATATTTTGCAAACACTTTTAACATATGTGGATGCTTTCCAACAGCAAGTTGGGACAGTTCCCTGTTGATTGTGTAGTCAGTGGCAACTTTTAACCATACCCTCGAACATTTCTCTGATGAAAATAGGGACGTCCTATTCCATAATAATAAAAAATACTATTTATACCCCACCCATCTGACTGGGTTGCCCCAGCCACTCTGGGTAGCTTCCAACATATACAAAAACATTTTTTTTAAAAACAGTAAACATAAAAAACCCTTCCCTATACAGGGCTGCCTTCAGATGGCTCGGGAGTCAGATAACTCCATACCCTCCAACATTTCTCTGAGGAAAATAGGGGCACCCTAAGGAAAAGTTGGACATTCCAGGATCAAATCAGAAACTGGGATGGCCTCTGTATATCTGGGACTGTCCCTGGAAAATAGGGACACTTGGAAGGTCCACTTTAACCCAGCTCACATCCACACCATACATTTAAAGCACATTTTTGTTGTTTAGTCATGTCCGACTCTTCGTGACCCCATGGACCAGAGCATGCCAGGCATTCCTGTCTTCCACTGCCTCCCGCAGTTTGGTCAAACTCATGTTTGTAGCTTCGAGAACACTGTTCAACCATCTCGTCCTCTGTCGTCCCCATCTCCTTGAGCCCTCAATCTTGCCCAACATGAGGTGGCCAAAGTATTGGAGCCTCAGCTTCAGGATCTGTCCTTCCAATGAGCACTCAGGATTTATTTCCTTCAGAATGGATAGGTTTGATCTTCTTGCAGTCCATGGGACTCTCAAGAGTCTCCTCCAGCACCATAATTCAAAAGCATCAATTCTTCGGAAATCAGCCTTCTTTATGGTCCAGCTCTCACTTCCATACATCACTACAGTGGTACCTCAGGTTACATACGCTTCAGGTTACAGTCACTTCAGGTTACAGACTCTGCTAACCCAGAAATAGTACCTCAGGTTAAGAACTTTGCTTCAGGATGAGAATAGAAATCGCGCGGTGGCAGCAGGAGGCCCCATTAGCTAAAGTGGTGCTTCAGGTTAAGAACAGTTTCAGGTTAAGAACGGACCTCCGGAATGAATTAAGTATGTAATCAGAGGTACCACTGTACTGGGAAAACCACAGCTTTAACTATATGTACCTTTGTCAGCAAAGTGATGTCTCTGCTTTTTATAGTTTCTGCCAAAGAATTCTGGGCACTGTAGTTTACCCCTCACAGTACCTTTAACAAATCACAGTGCTGGTGTGGGCATGGGGAGAAATGCTGCCTTTTACTGTCAAAGAGCAGGCAGACAGAGGGCTGGTGCCTGATCTTACAGCTGCGTGTCTCCATAGCAGTGACCAGAGGAGGAATGACCACTGGGAGAAGCGAAAAGAGAAGAAATGCCATGGTGCATCTGCATTAGCACAACCAGATGCCTTCTATTGCCCCAGCTGCAACAAAACATGTCTCTCCCATATTGGTCTCTACAGCCACAGATGGTGCTGCAACCTCCCAACAGTTTGACTTCACACACCCCTGAAGGTGCACTCCTCCGGGGTTTCCTGAGACAGACAGATGCCAACAACAGTAGGTGCTTAGCATTAAGATCAGAGATAAAAGATTTCTCTTCCACCTTTTACTATCATAGAGGGCTTATTGTCTGTCTTAACACTTAGATCAGAGATACAAGATCCCTTTAATTGTCTTCTGCCTGACATTGTATAACATCAGGTGATTGGCAGGTGGGTGTAGTTTGCGTCAAGCAGGGCTAATTTAGATGGTTCTTTCCCCTTTATTTTGGCTAATGCCTGACAATGACAGTGTGGGTAATTACAGTGGGTGATGGCATGGCCAGCAAAGTGCACATCAAAGTACAAGTAGATAAATAGGTACCGCTCCAGCGGAAAGGCAAACAGCGTTTCTGTATGCTGCTCTGGTTCGCCAGAAGCTGCTTAGTCATGCTGGCTGCATGACCCGGAAGCTGTCTGCGGACAAATGCCAGCTCTCTCGGCCTATAAAGCAAGATGAGCGCGCAACCTCAGAGTCGTCCGCGACTGGACCTAACAGTCAGGGGTACCTTTACCTTTAATGGCATGGCCAGCAATGGCCAAAATGTTACATGAAGTTACAACTTTGGATCTGAGGGAAAACAGGGACAAATACTTCTCAAGCACTGACAAGATATTGGTACCGGGGGAGGGGGCAGCTTTTAAGAAGAAGCTTAAGAAGAAAATTGTATTGTTTAATAAACTCATTTGGTATGGCAGCCCAGATTATGATTTAAATCATATCATCCTTTCATGTTGCTGTTTATTGCTCTAGGGAGTTGTGGGAAATTAAAATGGGACCTGGGCCCAACCACTGGATCACTGCTCAAATCACCGAGTAGTGTGGGTTTTTTAAGTGGGGCCCCAGGCAATGGATCCTGATGGGGTGCTGTGGCCCCAGCACCTTCCCAAAGATGCCAGGTGATGGGGCCAGACAGTCCAGAGAAAGTGGGTAAAACAATTTTATTCCTCGGCCAAAGTAGAAACAAAAAAAAGTGTACCCTGATCTATAGTTGCACTGGAGAGAGAAAAGGCATACCCAAATTTAAAATAACAACTTTTAAAACGTCCTAAATTTGCCCTAAAATTATTCAGATATTGAACTCAGAATTAAATAGCCCTTGTTATAGTTTTGCCTGTCCTGAACACTGGGATTAATTTTCTGGTGCTCATGATCGTGAAAGAAATTGCTCATTATATCCCTCAATTTGACACTAACAACTTCTGGCTCCAACATTACTTTTGCACTAAGACAGAATGTAAAATTAGGGAAACTGCCTATTGGCTAATTCTAGACATTTATCGTCTCTCGAATGCAGGGGTGGCTTTTCTTATTAATACAAACCATAGTTTTTATGTATGGATCATGCCAAACTCAACCCCTTAAAAAGAAAGCAGCCTATAGCAGGTGCACAGAGCTGTCAGACCTTGAAATTTGTTTTGAAACCAGCCACCTGTTAGTGTAATTGTGTAGCTGTTTTTCCTGGCTTATGGGATTTTGGTTCAGCTGTTGTTCTCAGGATAACGTTTATTTCCTCCAGGAATCGCTCAGTTCTCTTGCTGCGAGACTTTTGTGTGTGACTGTCATCCCATAGTCTAATACAATGTGAGCACACACAAAAAGACCTCTTAGGTTTGCTTTGGTAACAACAGCAGCCCCCTTCTTTTTGCACAATTATTCCAGTATATTGTAAATGTAATAACCTACCAGTACATCTTAGATATTGCTTCTTAGCTCTCTGCATCACCACTTTTAGTGTTTATCGTTCTGTGCTTGAGCACCTGCTTTGCATGCAAAAGCTTCCTAGTTTAACCCCTAGCATCTTCAGATAGGGCTGGCATGTCTCTTCTCTGAAAGAGCCACCAACATGACTTATTTATTTTATTTTTTATTAGTTGATGCATACACTTCCAAAGAATTTGTGCATACATAGAATTAAGGAACAGGGTGGTATCACTATGGACCCTTCCAGACTGCTGGGTGGTTTTGTTTTGGTAATGTCATTGATGCAATAATAGTAGGGCTGTTACCTTTGTTGGGGGACACATCATGCTCCTTCTGAGGTAGTTTGTCCACCTTTGGATTTGGATTTGATATCCCGCCTTTCACTCCCTTTAAGGAGTCTCAAAGCGGCTAACATTCTCCTTTCCCTTCCTCCCCCACAACAAACACTCTGTGAGGTGAGTGGGGCTGAGAGACTTCAAAGAAGTGTGACTGGCCCAAGGTCACCCAGCAGCTGCATGTGGAGGAGCGGGGACGCGAACCCGGTTCCCCAGATTACGAGTCCACCACTCTTAACCACTACACCACACTGGCTCCCCATTCTGGTCCCCATTCTGTGGCTCCTGGAAGCCGTCAGCATGCGATATCGGCAACATCCCAGGAAACAGCTTTGGCTGGCCAGTTAAACCAGGTAAGGGTAGCCAATGAATCTCAACCTGCTCCCCCCCCCCATGAGTTAGGAACTTCCCCTGCATGTGAAGACAGGCTCCAGCAGATTGAACGGATGAGACCAATAGTGGGCTCAAAGGTCAAGAAGGTGGTTTCTGCATGTGCTGTAGAGGAAAGTGAGGGGCAGATGGGGCTCTTCAAACTGGGAAGGTAGTACATCCAGGAGAAGTAAAACTCCGAACCTAAATCTCCGCTGCTTTGTGGGATATCTTCAGAAGAAGAAAACGCTAAGGAGTAAACCCCACACAAATCTGGAGTGGAGTCCCTAAGAGGGTTGGATGGCGACTTGTACGCCTCCTTCTGGCAATTCCTGCAGCCAAGCTGATGCTAGATGTATTGCTCTGCTTTCCTCTGGACCACATCAGCAAGGCTGAGAGGGGGGTCTTGTTGTCTTGGCAGCCCAAGATCTCCCTACACATTGCCCAGGCTTGGGCTCCAGGAAAGTCTCTCAAGGCAGATGGAGGCCAACAACAATATAACCACCTTGCCACCATCATTAATGAAAAACAAAAAGACATATGGAGTGGTTATATTGTTGTTGGCTTCCATCTGCCTTGAAAGGCAATGGAGTATGCCTCCAGGGGTGAAGTCAGACTGCTGCATTAGCAATGCCATTGTGATGCAGAAATGAAATTAGGAGCAAGGGTGCAGACCGCTATCAGGCTTCAGAAGCATCCAGGATCTCAGTTCCTTCAAGAAGATGCGATCTCTCCTTGAATATTCCAGCATTCAGCTTCATTGCATGCCCATGAGTTCTAGTGTTATAAAAGAAAGAAATTATTTTTTTCTATCCATTTTGTTCATGCCATGCATAATTTTATAACTTGCCTTTTCTCCAAGCTGAAAAGTCCCAAAGGCTGCAACCTTTCTTCACGGGAGAGTTGCTCCATCCCCTTTATCATTTTAGTTGCCCTTTTTTTGAACCTTTTCCAACTCTACAATATCCTTTTTGAGGTGAGGCAACCAGAATTGTACACATGTTCACATATGACTTATCACAAGTCAGAAAAACTTTGGGGGATGTGTTGTAAGTGAAACTGAAGAACACATATTACATTTTCTTGGAGATTAAGATGAATTGGTGAATTTATTAGTAGGATAAAATATTTCCAGCATTTTACAAAAGGGGAACCGCCTGGTATTATAGAAAGAATATGGGGAACATTTTCAAAACATCTCAAGCTGTACATATTTCTGACACACACACACACACACACACACACACACACACTGTGTGTGTGTGTGTGTGTGTGTGTGTGTGTGTGTGTATTCAAGTAATGATTGCTAGATTTAACTCTGCTCTTCCAAATATAAGATTGGAGTCCCCCGCTCCCAATTCTGTTAAAAAGACCTTGAGATTCATAGCAACCAAAAGTGTTGATGAGATTGGTTCTCTCCAATTTAAATGCACCGCTCATCTCAGCTTAGCACAAAATGTGGTTTGCTTCTTATCAGAATAGCCCTTCAGAACCGTGATTTTTAAACCTCCGTTGTTATCAACCTTTTAATTGAAAAAGGATGCCTCTTTGTGTGAAGTCCTTTTGGAAAAGAAATACTCTTTGCCTCTTATCACAGGCATGCACTTCCTCAAAGTTCCTGTTTTAGAAGTGTATTAATTGAAAATGCTGTTTGTCAGAGGAAAAGACTTCTGACTGAAGTTGTAAAACAAAGAGAATAGCCATCTCATTTAATCCTTTGAATAAGGTTTTGTTTCCCATTGAAGAAGGGGGAAAAACATCCGGAGGGTAGCAACTTCCTAAATGAAAATCCAGGATGGATTTGGATTTTCCTGCAAATTCTATTCCTACACCATTTTGGAAGGATTCATTATTTGCTTTGTTTTGATGGGAGTTTTAGTCAAAAATTGATAAATTTGTTACATACCTGCCAATAGCTGCGTTTTCCCTCATAGTTACAGGATTTAATTAAATTAATCCTCTTCATTCCACCTGTTATGTTGTTATATGCAAAACAGAAAAAAACTTCCTTTTCCCCCATCAAAGGGCAACAGAATAATAACAATGAAGTATTTTTTTTACTACAGGTAGCACTACCAATTTATCAATCACTTCCTTTTTTGTCTACAAAGCATTTCATGATTTGAAGGTGAAAAACCGACGTGATGGAAATTAGGAGATGCACATGCTTAAGCATGAAAAATTGTGTCGATTCGTAGAACAATGAGTAGGCAGTGCAGAAGCACTCATAACTGAATTCAAAAATAAGAGTTCAAAAGAGCACAACTATAATAGTTTTATTAAAATACAGCATAGGCCTTATTTTGGCACAACTTGTCAAGCATTTATTGGACTTATACCCAAAGAGACTCTAACCTCTAAATTCATCCACTTAGTTTATTTTTTTATTTTTTGCACTGCACTTGCCTGCTTTCTCTCCCCCTCTTTTGGGGGGGGGATGGGGGAGGGAGAATAGAATTAGTTTTGTTTTAAATCCCAAGCTGCCAAAATGTCTTCAGTTTGGCTTTGTGGTATACTGTACATAGCCTGAAGTATAAATTATTTAGTACTCACACATGGTCTGTCATGTCTTGTTACTTAAGTGCAATACAGCTTTCATCTGTGTATACCCAAGGGGGCCGTCCAATTGACAGCTGGTGATGTCACCCCCATTTGGCAATCCCCTTATGAATGGAGAGGGAGGGTGTTAAAGCTTTTTCAACAGGGCTTAGCGTGCTCCTCCGCCTAGTTTAACTCTGTGTAACAGATTTATTTGGACTCATCACTGTTAAGTTCACGGCAGGTAGCACCCCTATTAATTGGGTTTTTAAACAAAATATGGCTCAAAGGGCAACTGTTTCCACTTAACAGAAGGCACAGCAGATGAACTCTGCTGCCTCCATCCATTTCCATTCCAGATTGAGCTAGTTTGAGTAAAGATCCTTGCCAGTCCCATTACTAGAAAGACTGGAGATGTTGCTTACATCATTGATTAGCTATTAAAAATGAGAAATAATGGGTGATATCCTACTAAGTTGCACTCAGAGTAAGCCCATTGAAATGAATGGACTTAAATAACTTAACCTTGCGGATTTCACTTCACCCAATCAAAATAATAGTGTGTGTGTGTGTGTGTGTGTGTGTGTGTATCATTTCCTGAAAGTTGAAGTTAATATTTTGTGGTTTGGTTTTCAGGGTGTTGGCTGTAGAATCGCATTGCAATTAACACCAAAATGCATGTTTATTTGGATAGTGGGGGGAGAGAGAAGTAAAAAACTCATCAATAGGAGATATTGTAGAGGTGTGGCATTGGCACTGTGAAGGTCTATGGAAATAAAAATGTGTTGTGTCCCATGGAGTTACGTTCTTCTAGAAACAAAGATTGCTCCATTCAAATACAGGACATCTGGGAATCGTAAACATGTTTTGTTTTTGTTTTTTGTCAAATGAGTAAGGAACAATTAAAACAGTGGCTCCTGGGAAAAACCTGAGGCATTATTTATAGCCATGGGGGGGGGGGGGACGTATTCTGCAGATGTGAGTTTTCAGGACTAAAAAAAAGGGGTTTTGGTACACAGCACACATGTGCAGAATCTCACAAAACTAAACAGAGTTCTGGTTTCCTTATTTCCTTTCCAATGAGTGCAAAGGTGGGATACTACAGTGAATGGCAGCAGGGAAAGCGAGTACTTGTGCTGGTGGAAGGCAGTCTTAGCTCTGTGGGACTCCAAGCATGGGCACTTTGTCTGCCATTGTTTGACTAGATCGAGCCCCAGATGTTCAGTTTTAATTTAATTTACCCTTCACTGAGGTTCTATTTGACTCGAGTTTTTATGCAATTACCAAGGATTGGAAAAAAGAGTCCCCACAGCAAAAGAGACAAGACTCAGCAGATAATGGCAAATTATTTAACAACCGAATCCTGTGCTGCTGCTTTTGCTAGAATCAAGATTGTGTGTCAGCCGCAAAAGGCAATAATAACCCCTTATCCCAGGCAAGTGGAGCGAAGTCATTCATTCAAAGCTATATTAAATAGTTAGATAGTTATTCAAAGCAGTAATATTAGAGAAGTGGCCTCTTCAAAAGCTCTTAGGATGAGGTGGCTATCATCCCTTATCGCCACCAGCAGCTCATTTGGTAGCACAGACACTCTAAGTAAGGTTTCCTCCACAGAACTGGTGTCTGCTTCTGTATGCGTGAGTCTGAGGGGCTGAGCTATACCAGGTCCTATGGCCTATTGCTGCCCTGCAGGCCCATGACTAAGTCTGTTGATTTAGTAGGTCTATTCTAAATACAACTAATGTTGGATCTAACCCTTGGGTTTTATGAAATGGGTAGGGAACCTCCAGCCCAGGAGTGGATGGGGAGAAGCTCTGTCCCTGCCTTGCTTGTATTCATTGGCACCTCTCCATGCATACAAATATACATGGATAGGCACACTGTAGAGTTGTTATTGTCTGTTTATCCAGCTGGAGGTGAAGCCTGCCCTTGTGATGTTGCCCCCCTTGCCCTCACTTAGTTCAAATTAATGGAACATAGGAGCAGCCCAAACATTAAAAAAGGACTGGCAGATTACCAAAGTACGCTAGGGGCTGAACCCTTACCTCAGGCTGACTCAGTAATCTATATATCATCCTGCTATATATCATCCTGGTAAGGAGGATTTTAAGGGACGCGGGTGGCGCTGTGGGTTAAACCACAGAGCCTAGGGCTTGCTGATCAGAAGGTTGGTGGTTCGAATCCCCGCGATGGGGTGAGCTCCCGTTGCTCGGTTGCTCCTGCCAACCTTGCAGTTTAAAAGCACATCAAAGTGCAAGTAGATAAATAGGTACCGCTCCAGCGGGAAGGTAAACGGCGTTTCTGTGCACTGCTCTGGTTCGCCAGAAGTGGCTTAGTCATGCTGGCCACATGACCCGGAAGCTGTACGCCGGCTCCCTTGGCCAATAAAGCGAGATGAAAACTGCAACCCCAGAGTCAGTCATGACTGGACCTAATGGTCAGGGGTCCCTTTACCTTTTTAAGGAGGGTTTTACCACAATGGCAGGTGCGTGTTACTGAAATTAATGGGCATTCATATCCATCTTTTAGTTTCACTTTTAAAGATATATATACACACATATGTCTGTCTTGTTGTTGCATGTTTAATTTCTTCCCGTCTTGCAGCTCTTTCAGATTCACAGCTCAATCCTACCCCTAACCCAATTCAGAAGTAAGGCCTATTGAATTCAGTGGGTCTTACTCCAAGGTAAGTGGGGTTATGATTGCATAGTGGTATCAAATATTACTCTTAGATCAGACCTGTTAAAATAAATGGACCTCAATGGGTGTACTCTGAGTATGACTATCAGTGCAGGTTATACTGTATATGCCTATTCACTGCAAATATATGCATGCCAACTCAGAAGAAAGTCATGTTGAATTCTAGGCTCCAATCCTGTAGTTACTTTAACTTGGGAATAAGACTCATTGAAAAAGTGGCATTTACTTCTGGGTGGGTACGTTTATCTTAGTTCACAAAATGTATATACTGTTTTGATTGCAAAACAACAACAAATAAATAAACAAAGCAGTTTACAGTAAGAATAACGTATACGGCATTGTAAGTCGTTTGTGGCGGCATACTATATGTTTTTGTGGAGAAATTAAAAAGATAAAGGACCCCTGGTCGGTTAAGTCCAGTCAAACGCGACTCTGGGGTTGCGGCGCTCATCTTCCTTTCAGGCTGAGGAAACCAGCATTTGTCCACAGACAGCTTTCTGGGTCATGTGGCCAGCATGACTGAACCGCTTCTGGAGCAATGGGAACACATGACAGAATTGCATGGAAACGCCATTTACCTTCCCGCCGTAGTGGTACCTATTTATCTACTTGCGCTGCCATACTTTTGAACTGCTAGGTTGGCAGGAGCTGGGACAGAGGCAACAGGATAGCGGGGATTTGAACCACTGACCTTCTGATTGGCAGCCCAAGAAGCTCAGTGGTTTAGACCACAGCGCCACCAGCGACTGCGTCCCATTGTTGGATCAGGCCAACAGTCCACCCACCCCAGCATCCTGTTTTCAAAGCAGCCAACTGCATAGCTCATGCATAGCATGAGACTCTTAAATCCTAGCGTCGTGGGTTCGAGCCACACGTTGGGTAGAAAGATTCCTGCATTGCAGGGGGCTGGGCTGGATGACCCTCGTGACCCCTTCCATCTCTTCCAATTTATAGGAGTCTGACAAGAAGCCAAGCACAAGTGCTCCTTCGATTCCTGACGGCGGAGGGAATGCGGCTGAAAACAAATCAATAGCCGGCTTATCCTGCACTGATCTGTACAGCCCTCTTTTAAAAGCCACCCAAGTTTGCTGCCTTCACTGCCTCCCGTGAGGGAGAGAGAGCAATGCAACCCGCCCTGCTCCCCGTTTTATCTAGGCGCCCTTTATCTTATTTTTCCCTGAATTTCCCGCGCCTGCCTGCCCGCCTTTCCCCCTCCAACAGGCGACTACTTCTAAGACAAGGGAGAAACGGAAGGACACGTTGAGCGGAGGAACTCGGGAAAGCTCGCGAGAACGAGGCCGCTTCCCGCGATGCGTCTCCCTGAGCGAGGAGGGAGGGGTTGAGTGAGCAAAGAGCGGCCGGGAGCGCTCTCGCGTGACGTAGCCGCCGTGTGTGCTTTACGTGCCCGGAAGCAGCGTGAGCGGACACGCGGAGGGACTCTGGGGAGAGCAAGTATCGGAAAGGAAAAAAGCGGGGTTGGGGGAGTAGAGAAAGAAAGAGACAGGGTGGTACGGAAGCCCGTAGGGGACAAAGAAAAGAAATAAAGCGGCTCTGGCCAACTTTATTGCCGGAGGTGGCAAAATGCCCGGCGTTGCCGCCCGTAAGAACCAGGAACGGAACCGAGACAGCGCCATGGAGCAGCCGCCGGCTGATGTGGGTCTCTGAAGGGGGCGGGGTGGGGTCTCCTACTGCTTTATTGGGAGGGGGTGGGCTCTGAGAGGGGGGGGTTCAAGGGGGCGGGCTGCAAACTTCAAAGGCCCACTGCCTGGTCAGAAGCCTCCCCCCCCCACCCGGTTCCTTTTTCTTTCCGCACCCCCCCCATCCCATTTCCTCACACGAAACTCCACTGGGAAGGGTTTGGAAGGTGCCATGTTATACCTGTGCACGCAACTCCCTCCCCGCTACCCCATGAAGACGCTGTTTGCTATCAGGTCACACAGGTCTTCATAGCTCCCCGCTACGGGTTTCTCTCAAACTCCCCCCCCCCCACTCATTGTGCTGTGCAAGATGAGAGCAGCAACTTTTTGTGGGGGGGGGTTGGAGTTTCCTCACACGCACCCAGTAGGAGCGTACTTACTCACTTAAAAAAGAAAGAAAGCAGTCATCCAGGCATTTTTGAAACGCTGCAGAAAGACCTGTTTGCTAGAAGCAACAGCACAATGAGTTCCCGTGTGAGCACTGTGTCACCAAACCTTAAATGAAACTGCTGTCAATGGGGTGTGCATGTGCGCGGCTATTATTGTCCGTCTTCAGGTTAAGGGGTGTCTTACGGAAAGGTGAATGGAGGGGCTGTGCAATTGTTGGCACGTTCCTCAGGGTTAGGGGTGGATAGATTTCAGCTGATGAGCTGGGAGGACATCCTGCTAGGAACAGGGCTGGACAGCGGATGCAGGATTCAACCCTGCCCTCCTGCCCACCACCACCAGTGATGCCAGTTGATGGGCGGGTGGTGTGATCTGGGGAAAATGGTCTCATAGGCCAAGGTGCAAGCTCTGGGAGGCCAAGGTTGGCCCGTAGGCCATAGCTTCTCCACCCATGCTCTGTGGTGTCAAAACCTCTATTCTGCTCACTGAATGGGCATATGGGCCTGTTACAGGAGGCTTGCATCATAGAACAGGGTGGATACATACACTGTACTAATGTCCTAACAAGCTGAAACATGATTAGCTCCTTGTACTCTTTATCAAGGGTAATCTATTCTGTTCTGAGCACCTATATTTATTATGACTATATCATTTTTATTAACAAGACCTTTGAACATGATCTTGTTCAGAATCCTCCTTAGCAGAAAATATGCATTATATAATTTGTGTTATGCGCAAACTATCTTTAGTGTCTTCCGCTTTCATAAGTATCTATTATTTATACTTGTTTTCATTGTAATTATTAATTCTTGGAGCAGGCAACTGTCTCCACAGTTGATTTAACAGCACAGTCCTAACTGTGCTTACTGAGAAGTGTCCTGTTGAATTCAGTGGGTAAGTGGGATTGGTCTTGCTGCCTAAACTACTTAGTTCAAGCTCATCTGCTCAAAAATTATTCCCAATAATGATGAGCGGCCCCTGAGAATCAGCTGCTGCATTACCTCTGCTCATGCAAATAGACTTTGAGTATCACAGCCATAAAGGGCAGCTGTACAATGCAGGTTGAATCAGCTCTTTGGTTTGTGGAAGGGTTGGCGATCCAGTGGATGCTGACACTCATGAAAGAGAGAGATTTTTGTTGATTCCCTTTGCAATTTGATGTTCCACTTCCATGGTGTTCCAGAGGGTCCTCCAGTGATCTGGAGCAGGTTTTGGGCTGTACAGGACAAAAATCAACCCCTTTCCTTCCTGTTAGTAGGAAATTCCTTGCACATGATCTCTGGAGCAATTGTAGCTTGAGAAAATAAAATATATTTCATTCTTGAGTAAACTTAGCTGATAGAGTGATTGGGTAGCATTTGTAATTACATTTTATGTTCATGTCAATGTTAGGAAAATTGGAATTGCCTAATTCAATAACCAGTTCGATATATTTCCCAAGATGAGGCCATCCTAATATTTCTCTAGTGGAACTATCTTAGGTTTTCCCCTCTAATTGTTATTCTGTCTTGCCTATTATTGCCCACTGTGGCTGGCAGCAGAAACAACAAAGAGACTTGTGGCTTCCTAAAGATTAACAAATGTTTTTAATTCATTCCTATTGTGCAAATTTATAAACAGGTTCACAATCTGAGACCATCAAAGTGATACACAACAAGGCAAAAATAAGATTAAATATAAATTCTAATAACACATAAACCATTCCTACAGATGCACAGTTAATGTTTCATAATCAATTAGGTTACACCTTAGGGGAAACCATCTTAAACAGAAATGTATTCAGTAGGTGCCTGAACGTCATGATGTTGGGTGTCTTAACTAATTTCAGCTGGTAATTGATTCCAGAGGGCTGGAACTGCAACACTAAAAGTCCAGTTTCTAGTGTAACCTGAGCATACCTCTGGGGCATGCAGTACTCTCAGAAGCAGCCCATCTGAGAAGCGCAGGGGCATATGGGGGGGGGTTTGATCCTTTAGGTAACCTTTCTTAGCATAACCTTGTTTCCTGAGATACCAAGGATAGAAATTAGGATCATTTATTTATTACACAGACGGAGCCTCAAATAGTATATTGAAACAGAATGAGGTTGCAGCTTTAATATTTAGTTACTGGAGTGTTTTCTTAGTCTCACATTATTAATCTGAAACTACACTAGAGTAAATAGGATGAAAAAGTTTGGAAATATAGTCTAAATTCTGGGAACACTGCATTCCTTGTATTCCCATTTGTGCACCTGTTAGGCACAAGCCTGAGTAAATAATGAACTCTGTTCCATGACTTAAAGTCTGGGTCTGGCAGATCAACTGGGATATTGAATGCCATAGTCCAATTGCTCCACGAAAAGCAATCTATTCCCATAGGTTTATAGCTGGTGGTTGCAGCTGAGTTATTTGAGCTTATATCTGTTATGGCGATGATGCATGGGAAGCATGGTGATTTCACAGTTGTCAAGGCTCAACTCATTCTGTGATAAAAGCGTAGTTTGAGAAAGTTGATCCCTAGGCTGATGTCACTCACATGATGTTTTCCCCTGTGTTTGTGTGTGTGTGTGTGTGTGTGTGTAATGATCAGTACTAAAGGCAATGTCACGTAGCATATAGTGCTGAATTTAGCTTGTGGTGTACATTTTAAAGTAACTTGATAAAAAATGAATGTAAACTTGATGACATGTACATATTCTAGACTACCAAAAGCAAAGTGAAAATTGGCTCTTATTTGGAGATTCCAGTCTGTGTTTAGCACTTGACTTCTTATATAGAACATTGCCATCCATTAAGAGCTAGCAATGCTCAAATGAAGTGTGTCATTTCAGATTTGTGCACACAACATGCAGGGTTTTTTGTTTTTTTGTTTTTGTCTTATTTGGACTCTGGCTTGGTAAAAGCTTTTAGCATAACACACTGTTCTTCCCCTTTATAGGATTATGCCAAGGAAAGGTATGGAGTATTGCCGCTGATCCAGTCTCAGGAGAAGCCAGGTCAGTTTCAAAATTCTGGAAAGCATACAAAAACCTATTGGGTTGTAAATACCACAATCTGCAAGATAGTGCTGATAGTTGTGTCAGGTCCAATATACAGATAAACATTTCTAGTTGCAGTGGAGCCAGTCTGTCTGAGGGAAAAAAGGTAAGAGGTTGTTTCACTTCATGCTTGCAGTTAACAAAATACTGTGGAACTTCAGCTAAATTTAACACATGACAAAAAACAAACAAACCCCAGTCACACTAGCTATGTGCTAAAAATCTGAGAGAACAATTGGCACATATTAAGACAAAAAATATAGAGGCCCCTTTCTCTTTGTGAGCTAATGAATCCTGTTTGCAGAATGCCTGTGCAAGGACTTCTGCTTGCGCAGATGGGGCTCCCCCCCTTCTCCCTCCTTGCACCCCCCAAAATCTGCTTTGAGGGGATCAGGAGAAGCCCTGGAACATCCCACGGGAGGAGGAGAGGTGGGATTGCTGAGTCTAGAAAGCCAGAATGCTTGCCATGACGGAACAATTGCCTTAGCACAACGATAGATTCCTTCTTGAATCTTTGCTTGCAGATCTAAATTTCAATGAATACACTTGGACTGATTTCTAGGCATTCATAGGATTGCAGCCATGGTTTCTTGTAATCATACATCAAGTACAGTGGTACCTTGGGTTAAGTTCTTAATTTGTTCCAGAGGTCCGTTCTTAACCTGAAACTGTTCTTAACCTGAAGCACCACTTTAGCTAATGGGGCCTCCTGCTGCCGCTGCGCCGCCGCTGCACGATTTCTGTTCTCATCCTGAAGCAAAGTTCTTAACCTGAGGTAATATTTCTGAGTTAGCGGAGTCTGTAACCTGAAGCGTATGTAACCTGAAGCGTATGTAACCCGAGGTACCACTGTATGGGGAAGCCATCCAAAAGTTGTTTAACTCCCCTTGGCCATAGTGGCCAACGGTTATGGATGATGGGATTTGAAGTCCATCAGCTTCTGGAGGGCTACACCTCCACTTGTTGGCCTCTGTCTATCTCAAGAGACAGTGCTGTATGCCTCCAGCACCAAACTGACACCCTGAGATAAAAGGCTGGGCAGTGTATATGGAGGTCCTGTGCTGCCCATGCGACAAGACTTCCCTCTCAGCCTTGTAGATATGGTCAAAAGGAAAACAGAGCAATATGTTGGGCACCATTTTAACTGCAGGAGTTGCCAGAAGGAGGTGTACAAGGCGCCATCCAACCATCTTAGGGACTCCATTCCGGATTTGTGTAGGGTTTACTCCCTAGCCTTTTCTTCTCCTGAATATATCTCACGAGGTATCAGAGGTTTAGGTTCAGAGTTTTCCTTCTCCTAGATGGGCTCCCTTCCCAGCTTGACGAGCCCAATCTGCCCTTCACTTCCCTCTACAGCTCATGCAGAAACCACCCTCTTGACCATTGGACCTACTGTTGGTCTCATCCGCTCAATCCGCTGGAGCCTGTCTTCACATGCAGGGGAAGTCCCTAACTCACTGAGGATTTGAGAGCCATCAAATACCCTCACCTGGTTTAGCTGGCCAGTCGAAGCCGTTTCCTGGGGTTTGAGTGCTGTTGCGTGCTGATGGCTTCTAGGAGCCACAGGAGAGAGATGAGTGCAGGGTGGGGACCAAAGATGGGACAAACTATCCCAGAAAGAGAATGACGTGTCCCTTACCAGGGATACTACCCTTCGCCTAACACTCCACACCCCTCCTCTTACGTAATTAGAAAAGGAGCATTAGATATGCACAAAACGTAGCTAATAATGGCCTTTTTTCAATTGTTGGGTGTGGCCCAGCAACTCACTTGGGCTAATAAGACAGTTTATTTGTACAGTGGTACCTCGGGTTACATACGCTTCAGGTTACAGACTCCGCTAACCCAGAAATAGTACTTCGGGTTAAGAACTTTGCTTCAAGATGAGAACAGAAATCATGTTCTGGTGGTGCGGTGGCAGCAGGAGGCCCCATTAGCTAAAGTAGTGCTTCAGGTTAAGAACAGTTTCAGGTTAAGAACGGACCTCCGGAACGAATTAAATACGTAACCCGAGGTACCACTATATGTCTACAAATACATCAAGCCACTCCTGCGCACTTGCCTGTTTCCCGGGTAGGCATGTTTATGGCTTCAGTTCAGCCTTGCAGATAAGTCCATAATAGATATTACACTACATGAATTTGTATTTGGACATAATGCCAGCCTTTGAGAAGTCATGTTCTGTGTGCGAGCTGGGAGTAATCCAAGCACATATGTGTTGGGATGTATATTGTGCTGCGTTTGCAAAATGCAGCTTTGAAGAAGAAACAAATTGAGAGGTTTGGTTCTCATTTTTGAGAGAGAAAGAGAAACATGAGGGGAGAAATTGGGCAGTGGTTCACTGCATCATGTAAAGAAGGAATTGGAAGGAATAGAAAGTTGGATAGCGCTTTAAAAAGGTTGATTAAGTTGCCATTGTGGATTGGAGAAAAGGAAAGCATTCAGATTCAATGTTTAAAGAAACAAGTTATTAGAACTTTCTTCTTCTTTAAAAAAAAACACCATTAAGGAAAAGCAACAGATTACTTCACCTACTTGTGCAAAAATACTTTTGTGCAGCATGTTTCTCTTTAGCAGTTGCTTTCTGATTTTTTTTATAGAAGCAGTGCAATAGTTGAAAATAATTATTTGGACCTTGTCAGAACATGTAGTCAAATGTGTTTGCCATCTGGTTTTAATGAAAGTTGGGCCATTATGTCTACAGTATTTTTTTAAAAAGTTAATCTAATGCACATTTTGGGTGATGCCTTGAACATTAGGGACTTATGAAAAGTGTGATACCTCATTTTCTCCTTTTTATTCATGTCTGGAAAATGTTGCCGCTTTGTAATAATTTTAAATCGTTGATGTAATTTTGTCTGACTAAGGCTTAGCAGATCTGTTTCAGTTATCGTTAGCATTGGTGAAACTTGAAATTGGATTAGAACTTGTTACTCAGTTTCATCGTTTTTTATTTTTCCACCTCAAGGGCATCAACAGTGTAGTAGTGTATCCCTTTTACCACAGATCCCTGTTTCAGAGTAATTTGTTTTCAACAGCTTAATCCAACGCATGTTTCCTAGAAAGTAAATCACAATGTGTTCAGTGAGTCTGACACTATCTGTTAAGTGTGTTTAGGATTTTCTGTCTAAACTACTTAGAGAAGACAACATCTCCCCTTCATGGAAGAGCAGTGGTTACCTCTAACCATTCCTAAACTTATTCATATCAACAGAATTACCTCTGAGATTCATGGTATTCTTCACATAGAACTTCCTTAGAGTCATCTTATCCTTTTAAAAGCTTAAATGAATCTGCAGAACCTAAAAGAATTATTCTGAAGAGAAGCCAACCTCAGCGTATAATATAGTAGTTGTATAGCTGTGAAGATATTCAGAAAGTGAAAAATTAACAAAACAGACACAGCCTGGAATAGGAAGACACTAAAGTCAGAAGTTGGAAGGAGAGAGAGAGAGAGAAAAAAAACCTTAGTGTGAAAAGAGCAGACATCTATGGTACTACACAAGGTAGTTGTGCTTCCGGACAGAAAGAACCAACTCTAGTACCTGAAGCAGTGGTTTTCAACTAACACAGATATTAATAATTTACAAGATTGCTTGCCTTATTAAAAAGGCAACATTATTTATAAAATGTGCATACCACTTAGCATGAAGAGAAATCTCTAAGCGGCTATCGTAAAATGTAATTTAAAAAGTCAATATAAAGTCATATAAAATGCAGGAATCAAATAAAATCTTAAAAGCTAAGTAAAAATGGAATAAAACTGAGCAACGTGGACCTTGGCATGGGGGATGAGTTGGGTTTTCGTTGTGAAACGGAGCAGCTTTCACCAACGGCATCCCTAGGGCAGAGAGTGGGATGGCCTGTAGCCATCTGGGTTTCCCCACCACTCCAATGGATATCCCATCCTCTCATTTTCTGACCATGACATGCAATCTTTGTATGCACAGTACTTCATATTCTCTCTATCCCCCACCACAGACTCCTTAACTTGCGTACCTTATATAAAGCACTACAGTACTCAACTTACCATTCATTCATGCTGCTCCACCTATTCCATTCCCTCCTCTAAAGCACTGGTCAGATTATTCAAAGGGGTAGAACTATGTGTGTGTGTATGTGTGAACCAGTAAACCCTCATACCCAGGGAGAGGTACCATGCATAATGTATTGCTGTCATTCAAATGGGAGGTTAAGAGAACATGCGCCCAGACTTCATATCCAGTACCAAGTCAGAGATGGTGAACTGACTGATGCTGGGAAAAGGCATCCCTTGCCACCAAGTTTCATTTCTGCCACGAATGCATTGTAAATAGTTTTCCTTGTACATAAAATCTACAGGGTAGCTTTGTTGCATCAAAATGGCTATTGTTCCCCCTTCCTATGAATATAATAGCTAACCAAGTAATGTATTGCCTGCAGATCGTGTATTGGTTCGAATAAAGGACTTGACAGCAGAGAAAGCCGATGACATCGTCTGGGTTCGTGGGAGGATTCATACCAGCAGAGCAAAAGGTAAGCTTAGCTCTTCCAAGATTGCCATAGATAAGCCTTTCTCAACTTGGTGCCATCCAGATGTTATTGGACCACAACTCCACCAACCCTGATCATTGGCCACGGTGGCGGAGATTGATGGGAGTTGTGGTCCAAAATTATATTGAGGGCACCAGGTTGGGGAAGACTGTCCTAGACTGTTTATGCACCATTTATTTATTTAGATGGTTTATGTACTGCCCACAGCTTATGACAAATCAAACTGTGGATCTGTCCTTTATTAAAGGTCCATGAAAATAACACAGTTCTTTAAAAACATTTTATTATGGGTCAGGAAGGGTCAGGTTTTCTCCCCTTGTCCTGATGCTTTCTAGAACTACAGTGATACCTTGGGTTACATACGCTTCAGGTTACATACGCTTCAGGTTACAGACTCTGCTAACCCAGAAATATTACCTTGGGTTAAGAACTTTGCTTCAGGATGAGAACAGAAATTGTGCTGCGGCGGCGCGGCGGCAGCAGGAGGCCCCATTAGCTAGAGTGGTGCTTCAGGTTAAGAACAGTTTCAGGTTAAGAACGGACTCCTGCAATGAATTAAGTACGTAACCAGAGGTAGCACTGTACTCTGAATAGCAGCTTAGGGATTTTAAAAGAAAATATTCCAGCCTGCTGTGTCAAGGATATCTGTGTCAAGGATATCTAGATATCTCCCTGGCAGGAAAATGGGGTGGAAGGGTACCCAGCAACAAGCTGAAGGCCTTGCTTGAAATGAGAGCTAGGCTGTTTACTCAGGAGTAGATTGCTAGGAGATGGCCGCAGACTGCTCGCTTGGAAATAGTTACATGTGTTTAAAGGTGCTCTAGATTCTTGCTTTCTGTGTCTTTTCCTCCTGGATTTTTATGGAATGTTACACTCTTGAGAACGGTTTGCCACAAATGCAGTAGCCAAAACTTTATTTCTGTTTTCCATTTTGCAAAATACATGTGCCCGTATTGCTGCGTTAGTTCTTTTTCTATAGTTAAACATGGTAGAAAAAGACCTACAGGTAAATACGGTGCTTTCAAGAAGGCTGTATAATGAAATACTTACTTTTAAATGCCTCTAAAGTTATAAAGTACTATTTTGAAGTAAAATTTAAAACCATTGCTGAAGTATCAGCCATCAGGCATACTAGAATTTCTCTTTTCAAGTTGGATAATCGGAATAAAGCTAGTTTGTGTTACTTCCTAAGTTTTAAAGGAAATGGGAAACCCTGGAACGAATTGGCCTTTCATGTAGCCCCAAACAAAATATGTCGGCTCATTATTATTTTTTTAAAAAATTGTTCTTACAGTGGCCTCAAAGAAATCCTTATCTAAGCTTGAGCTCCATGGCATGGCTTGTTCAGACAGAACCACCTGCCTGTCATTTTTCTTCACTGTGGGAGCACTACTTCTCTTGGGGATCACTTTCCATTGCACGAGTTTAAATATGCTTTGACCACTTCAGGTGACATACAAGTCTGACAGATGTTCCATTTGTTTGAACTTCACTTACCTCATGGTTGAGAAGCCGTACATTTAAAGAAAAAAGGCTTTCCGGAACAAAATATGACAATAGCTTGAGGAACTGGAGTTGAACTCTGCTCCCCAAAATCTTTGACATGCTTGATAG
This sequence comes from Podarcis pityusensis, assembly GCF_964106645.2. Classification (NCBI taxonomy): domain Eukaryota; kingdom Metazoa; phylum Chordata; class Lepidosauria; order Squamata; family Lacertidae; genus Podarcis; species Podarcis pityusensis. The sequence goes on along the minus strand of NC_138028.1, from coordinate 98,159,492 downwards.
AAACGCTTCTTGTATTGGGCATAAATAGGGAGAAAAGAAAGGTTAGTTACTAAGTCTGGTCAGTTACCTATTTCACTATAGTTTCATACTTGTTCTGGGGGCATAAATGTTAACAGTAAAAGTTAAACATTTATTTTAATGGTCCCAGGGATATGTGTGTGTGTGTGTGTGTGTGATTTTCAAAATAATAATAATAATAATATACAGTCATTCCTTGGTTTTCGAACAGCTTGGTTCTCAAACGTTTTGGCTCCCGAACGCCGCAAACCCGGAAGTGGCTGTTCCGGTTTGCGAATTATTTTTGGAAGCTGAATGTCCGAAGGGGCTTCCATGGTTTCCGATTGGCTGCAGGAGCTTCCTGCAGCCAATCAGAAGCTGCACTTTGGTTTCCGAACGTTTTGGAAGCCGAACGGACTTCCGGAACAGATTCCGTTCGACCTCCAAGGTACGACTGTACTAGCAAATGTTCATAGTGGCCTGAATGGGTGTGCCAGCTTTAACTTGCATATATGTGTTTTAAAAATGGAAATATATGTAATCTTACACAGCCATGAAGCTTATCTGGGATGGTTGGCATGCACACATGAGTGCCAATATTGACTCAGAGTTAGATAGTTGAAAGAGCGGCACTGGCTAGTTTATGGTTTTAGTATACAAAGCCCTAAGCAGCTCACGACCAAGTTATCCAAGGGAGCATATAGACCAGCCTTTCTCCTGCACAGACCAGCCTAGTTGCTGTGATCTGCGGAGGAGGTCTGTTAACAGTACCATGGCCTGTAGAAGTGCACCTTACACTGGTGCAGGGGAGATCTTTCTTCGGCAGGACACCTCCTTTGTGGAATGAACTGCCCATAGAGATCAGGTGGGCTTCAACTCTGTGATGTTTTTGCTGACAAATGAAAACATACCTGTTCATCTGGGTAATTCCCTGACCATTAATTCCTGTTGCTCAACATTCCTGGCCACTGTGATTGATACTTTTAACTTTACAGTGGTACCTCGGGTTACATACGCTTCAGGTTACATAGGCTTCAGGTTACAGACTCTGCTAACCCAGAAATAGTACCTCGGGTTAAGAATTTTGCTTCAGGATGAGAACAGAAATCGGGTGGTGGCAGCAGCGGGAGGCCCCATTAGCTAAAGTGGTGCTTCAGGTTAAGAACAGTTTCAGGTTAAGAACGGACCTCCGGAACGAATTAAATACGTAACCAGAGGTACCACTGTATTTTATTGATCTGGTTTTAGTGCTGCATCTTGCTGTTTCACTTGTTTGTGAACCACCTTGATAATTCTCAAAATGAAGGATGGTATAGAAATAAATGAATAAATATATTTCTTAAAATGGTGACCTTATTTTATTTCAGAATTACCCCCCCTCCACTTCAAAATGAGATTCCTGCATTGCAGGCGGTTGGACTATATGATCCTCATGGTCCTTCCCAACTATGATTCTATAATTCTCAGTAGAATTAAGAACAAGCAAACAACTTGGACAGTGACCCGTGTTCATACGCTGGGCTAAACCAGGAGTGGATAGCCTCCCCCCCTCCCACTTGAGGGACCATAATCCCACACCAGTGGTAGGCAGAGGCAGAGCAGATGATGGGTGGAGCTAGAGACAAGTTTCTGGATTAACTAATCCAGAGTAAAATCCACCCTGCTTCAATTTTCACTGTGGTTGCCTTACATTAGAATTTCTGCTCTTGTGTGGTTAACTTGGAAGTAAAGCCTATTGAGTTTGATTCAGTTGCACTCAGATATGCAGAGTATTTTATCTTTAGAACAACAAACCAATAAACCCCCTGTTGTGGAAAGCAAGTGAAAGTAACCCCTTTCTGACTTTAGTGTGCCGCACACACATGCATATATGACAGAAGCATACAAATTTGATCTTGGAAAGTTGAGGGGGAAAGTTCCATAGGGAAGAAGCAGGGGGAGGGAGTTTATTTCTTATAAAATGAACTACTTCCAATTATATTAAAACTGCATGAAGGGAGGGGAAACACAGTAAGTAGCCAGGAAAAAATAAGTAGGAAACAAACACAAATGAAGGAACTCTATGGGGATGGAAGGATGGGGGCAGCACAAGGCAGCTTCAGGAGGCTATAGGGGCTGCCTAAAATGAGACGGGGTTCAGATTTCCCTCCTGTGTGCTGATGTGAAAAGTTTAGTTTCATATGAATGAGACCAGGCAAGCTTCAGGTTTGTGATCTCCCCCACTTTTGCGTCATGACTGCAAGGAGGGAGTTTTCAAAAGCTTTCGTTTCTACTTTTGCCTAACCACAGCCTGCCGCGTTATCCAAACCGTGGTTAATTTTAATTTGTTGCAGACAAATTAACTCTTGCGCAGTTGTGGAAATGCATAATACCGCATGGTGCGTTCAGATTCTCCTAAAAAGCCAGAGATCTTAATGAGAATTCTCCCAAAGTTTGGAAAGACCCAACCTGGGGGCACTACTGCCCCAGCCCCTTTGTATTTGTTTCCCTCTTGCACCCCTCCCTCGCCAGATTTGCAAATTGTGACAGGAGGGATTCAAAATGTACAACACCAATGCTACCTAAATTTCCAGATCATTTTTGGGCCTGCTTGAAAGCACCATTGTCCAGAGGAGCACTGGTAAATTCATTGTTAAAATAAAATTTAAAAACCCACCAGAGAAATGAATCCGAGTGAATAAAGTGCTACACTTCACAGCGTCACATGCTCTGAGCACAGTCTGGAGTCATTGGTATGGCTCAGAAGGAACAGATCCCCCCTTAACTATGCAAATGAGGGTTTTTCCCCCCTACTGGTCAGTGAATTATATATATGTGTGTGTGTGTGTGTGTGTGTGTGTGTGTGTGTGTGTAGCGGGAAATTAGAATGCTGGAACAGTTTAACCAGCCTTCAGCTTTAGGCTGGGCTACTGGTCTCCCTTATTTCCATTCTCTTTCAGATGTATATGTTTGTAAAAGGGTGGGGAATGGGCAGGTGAGAAGACTGGTGCTGAGGGCTTGTCTTGGGACGGGTAGAAAATTTCTGAATGGGCAAGTTGGTTTCCTTATGCCCCTTTCTAAAAATCTTTCTATCCCTCGTACCGTGTCATGATAAAAGAATCACTCAAGAGTCTGAAAATGTATTAACGTACACAGCGGAGAGCCTTTCTGCAAGCTTGAGCATAACAAGATATCATACTGTGCAATAATAATATTTGTTGGGGGGCCATGGGCTAGTTGCTATCTCTCAGGTTAACTGTGAGAAAATATGGAGATAAACCCATTTGTACTTCTCGGAGGTGCTTGGTATAAGGATGGGATTAGAAAGTGACACGTCTGATTAGGGGTTGTACTGCGTAAGGCAGAGAGATGACGAATTTCCCTGTCTGCCTTATGTTAGCCGCAATATTTGGCCCAAACCACTAACTGGTAGGAATCCAAGCTGTCAAACTAAAAATGAGATGTGTGATTCAGGTTCCGTTGGTGGCAAGCATTGGAGGAACTGATATGAGTCTCGGTAGAAGTCCACTCGCCAGTTCATTGCAACATTAATGTTATGAGTCAGAAAGCTGTTTCAAAAGGTGTTGAGTTGCATATGGAAAATTCATCTTGTCTGTTTCGCAGAATCGCAAAAGAGTGAGAGTGTGTTTTAAACAATAGTCATTTGTTCCTGTGGACAATTGGATTTAAAACAAGTACCCGTGAGTAGAAACGGAAAATTGGATCAAGAAATATCTTAATTTGGCATCGAAGCGGGAAGGTTCAAAACAGGAAGTCCGCCTTCCGCTTTTTGTACATAAACTAAAGCAAAAATTTTGTAAGCTAAAGCCTGGAAAGCCATCAAAAAAGTCTAAATTTCCTTCATGTAGAATTACTGAAACCCCCTTGGAAGCAGGAGAAAGGGGGGGGGGACTTTGTTTAACCCCTGCAGGAGAGGGAGTGAAGAAGGATAAGTTTCCACCGTCTCTAACCTGGGAACGGTGTGTCAGAGACAGAAATAGTTGGAGAGGTTCATTGACTGTGAATGGAATACTTTGACAGAAAGCCAAAGAAGAGAAATAAACTGATTCCAATGTTGCCTTTTGCATTCTAAAGAAACAAAATATCTGAAAAATATCTGAAAAATGAAAGTAATTTTCCTTTGTTGGACTTGCCTTAAAAAAAAAATGGATACAAATAGAAATTGTCTCCTCTAGAGGGAGCTTGTTAAATTGTTGCTGCAGTATACTTAAGGATTCAACAGCTGTGAGATTAAGATCGTGGGACCAGTCTTTTTTGACCTTGACTAAAGATGAGCTGGGAGGAAGATTGGGTGCTTGCTTTAGGCAAGACAAGTGCCCTGCTGGAACAGATGCATGAGAAGATGGATTTGATGAATGAGAAAATGGACTTGATGACTGTTGTGGTTAATAACTGTGGACAAGCAGGGAACATTGATACAGAAACCATTCAGGGACCAACTCATGAACCTGTACTGACTGGGCAAGTGCAGAAGATAATGGAGGAGGATGCGGTTGCATCTCAAATAATACAAATGGAGAGACCCGAGGCCCTACAGGAGCATAAGCCGATGTCATTGAAGATTGAAGTTGGAGCGGGCCAGGGGGAGTCTGGAGCTGAGGAGGTTCCTAACTTTGGAGAGACCTTGAAATATGCTTTTAAATACTTTTTGGATTACATTGATGATTGTGGGGAGTGGGACTGTGGGGAATGGGCGGGTTTGATGAAGGGAGATGGAGACAATTTTGGGTTGGAATCCCCCAGAGACCTACTCCTCAATGAGAAAGGAAAGAAATTAAGAAAGAGACCAACAAAAGACAAGGAAAAGGGCAAGTATAAACAACAAGAAGAAGATCTGCAGAAGGGACATGGAAGAGACTTAAGGGCCTCGGACATAAGACTTCCAGGTTGATGGACTAGATGGAATGGACAGTAAGGACTGACACGATCCGAGACCAGGAAGAAGGGACGTTGGATGAAGATTGGAAGAAAATCTATAAAGAAAATTTTTTATTTAGGGAATTAGCCTAAAATCAATGAATATTAGGGAAAATGTTGGAATGAAACTATATGACTCTAGCAGAAATGATATCAGGAGTTATGTATATTTGAGTATTAAGATTCAAGCTTTAAGGTACTTTATGGTAAGATAAGGTTAAATAAATTAAGGTAATTTGAATAACAGAATATGGGGAAAGATGGAAAGGATTTGTTGAGCTAATTATTAGGTTAAATTATTAAGATAAATTATTTAACAAAAATTGAGAAAGATGGAAAGAATTTGCTGAAATAACTAATTAAATTAGAATACAAAAAGGGAGGTGTGAGGAGGTCAATGAAACAAACAAATGGAAGTTATAGATATGTAATTTGGGATTTGTGTCTTTTTTTCCCTTTTTTATAATCTTTTTGCTGTATTGTTGTATTGGTTTTTGCGTTTTTTTCTTTTTTATGTATTGTAGTGTTGTTTTTTATTTTCTCTTCTTTTCTATAATTCTGAAACTATTAATAAATATTATTTTTTTAAAAAAAAAAATAGTCATTTTAATCAGAAATGGCCATGATCTCTGACACAGATACTTCCAGAATACCACATATATATTTCTGAGTTAAATAAACAGAGGTATTAACCAGGTTTCATAATAGGTTTCCTTCCATTTCCCCCCCTCTACTGAAAAGAGAAAATGTGAACAATCCTGAGAGACAGAAAAAGAACACATTCTCAGCCAGTGGAGGAGTGGAGCATACAGGCAAGGACTAACTTCTCCTGAAATAGGTGTCAAAAACACTTTTTCGAAAAACCAATTAGTGGATCCTGGAAGGGGAGGTAAAGGTAAAGGGACCCTTGACCATTAGGTCCAGTCGTGGCTGACTCTGGGGTTGTGGCACTCATCTCGCTTTATTGTCCAAGAGAGCTGGCGTACAGCTTCCGGGTCATGTGGCCAGCATGACTAAGCTGCTTCTGGCGAACCAGAGCAGCGCACGGAAACACCGTTTACCTTCCCGTCGGAGCAGTACCTATTTATCTACTTGCACTTTGACGTGCTTTTGAACTGCTAGGTGCACAGGAGCAGGGACCGAGCAATGGGAGCTCACCCCGTCGCGGGGATTCGAACCGCCGACCTTCTGATCAGCAAGTCCTGGGCTCTGTGGTTTAACCCACAGCGCCACCCGCGTCCCATAAGGGGAGGTAGCCTCCTTATAAGGGGAGTCAAACCTCCAGGCTTGACTCTAGCAAGGAAGCCTAAGACCCTCTAGTCTGTATCTTACACAGGGGCTAGAGTGCATCCTCCTTCTAGTAGGCTCTAATATCCGAGGGGGAAGCACCACATTCAGAGGGCAAGCGACTGATCCCATTCTTCCTGGAATCACTCAGATTGCATCTGCAGCAGTGAGACACAGAAGGGACCAGAGATGTAGCTCCCAACTACCTCTGTGTCACAGTGCCTTCAGGCTCCAATGTGCTCTCTTTCTCTCCCATTCCCCCCACTAGTCACTGACAGGCAGGAGCAATCAGAGAAAAAGGCTGAATAAGACCTTCCAGGGGAAGATAACAGGAGAAAGGTGGTGAGGCATCCTGAGAAGGATGAAAGCAAGTTTTGCAATACGGATGCTGGAGGCATCCTGAGAAGGATGAAAGCAAGTTTTGCAATAAGTCCTCTCAATCTTTTTATCCATCTGTTGCAGAGAGTTGGGGGAACCCCCAGAGCAGATTTGGGAGTGGGGTGGGAGGAAGTGAGGAAGAAGAATCCTGTTGCTGTGAGCAAAAGCCATTCTGCCAGTGCAGTTGCCCTTTAATTTACAGCGCAATCCTTTGCGTGTCTACTCAAAAGGAAATACCATTGAGTTAAGTGGCGTTTACGTCTTGGGCACATGTGTATAGGATTGCAGCCATAGAGATGCCCACAAAATTTTATTTATATTTGCACCCACTTCACAAAGACAACTGTTGTAAAATAAGAATAAGTTGTTTGATCATTTCAAGTGTCCTAAATACATAGGCTGCAATCCAAAGAGCTTATTTGGCTTTTTTTTTTTAAAAAAAAAAGAAATTATTTGGAACTATGAAAAGGTTATTGTGAGTAAAAAATCTGTGCCAAAGGATGCACATGTCTGCCTGTAGGCTTTGCTTTGTGAGCGTTTAAAAGTCTGGCTTAATTTTAAAGTAGTAGAACATATTTTTGTATTCATTCAGAAAGATCCCAAGTAACGTGCCCTGAATACACCTGCATTGTTCCTTCCTCTTTCTTTTCAGGAAAACAGTGTTTCTTAGTCCTACGTCAGCAGCAGTTTAATGTCCAGGCTCTGGTGGCTGTGGGAGACCATGCAAGTAAGCAGATGGTAAAGTTTGCTGCCAAGTAAGTAAGCAATTATATCCTGTTGTCACAGTAAACAATGGTGGGAACCCAGGCTCCCAGTGGTTGGGACCATTTTCGCACATGAACATCAATGCCACGTTTGTTTTTAAAATGTAGTTATTTAAATTGTCAGCTCACTATAGTGTTGAATGCATTACACTTACAAAGACAAAATGGAACACAGCCTTGAAATTCATTCTGAACTGCTGGGGGAGCATTCTGTCTCCGCAGACAGCTCCTATTTACTTTCAAGCTGGCTAACAAAAAAGTTGGCAGGCTGAACTCGGACACATTATTTTGTCGGATGTTTGTGTGTGCATGTGAACACAGGCTCAATCTTTTTTTATTTAAGCATGAGATCTTTACTGTGTAATGTATTCTGCCTCATTTAAATGCAAAGTGCAAATTGAAGGTATTTAGAAGTTCAGCAGTGCAATTTTTTTCTCTCCAAAAGACAGAAAGGGTTAGGAACCTAATTTGCACTCTTGTAATCTTCATTACTGGAACTAAAACTTGTTCTGTGTAGCATTCCTGCCCCTCCCCCTTCCTCAAGTCCCCCTCCCCCGATTGTAATTGGCTCTGTTTCTATTTTAGCAAGAAGCATTATGGTCAAGGCAAGGGTTTGCCTTCTCTCCACAGGCGCCTTTAAGATTGGGGTCTGAGTTGACAGCTGCCTGGGTTACCAAAGTAATTTGGGAATGAGGGCAGAAAGCAAGGTACCCTGGAAACAAGCTAGGCAACAGAACTAGATTGTGGCACTAGAGCAGGCTTCCAGTTCTGATCTTAGAACTCTCTCTACGTCTGGGCCTTGCATTGTGTGTAAAGTTACACTACTGAGAGTGGGTGGGTTATCCTTTGCACCTTTTAGTTTTGAGACCACCGATTGGCTTGATCCCTTACATGCCTATGTAGCAAAGTGGCCTTTACAAGAACAGAACATGTTTCTGTGTCCAGCTTTTGACTTGGTACACCCAGGCTTTAAATTATGAGTCTACCTTAGTATGGAGAACTCAAGATACTTCTGTTCTGTTTCTCAACATAGCTTTCGTGGCTCAGGGGTGGGCCCTAAATGCATGCCAGAAGGTGTAGACAGTTCTGATGGGGTGGAGAGGAAAGTGATGCATTGTTCTCCATAGAAAAGTTTTTCAGAGGTCCAAACCGTTCTGGAAATTAAGTTCAAGGCCATAGGGAGCAGCACAGTCAGTATCACATTAGCTTACTAGTATTTAGAGCATGTGTAACATGTTCTGTTAATTCTTTTAGTGTCTTTGAGATTCAATTTTTTTCCTAGTTCCTGGAGAACATAATTAGAGAAATGTGGGTTTTCTCTTTATTTGGTCTTCCTAAATGGTGCCCTCGCTTTGGCTCCAACTGTGTCATGAGTCCTTGATTGACCTTCCTAATGGTTTCAGCTCTGCTCTGCACCAGGCATTTCCTATTGTATCCTCTGTTCATGCCTAAATACTGAAGGTTTTTCCCCCTAACAAAGCCATGCATTTTGCCTCTAATTGTCAATTTGTCATCTCCGTCTCCCTTAGACAACTGCTCCCTAGGCAACTGGTTGTGCTCCCCAGTTCTTTTTTGGCCTTAATTTGGAGTGCTCCCCACTTAACACTATACACTTTGAATTAGCCAGTGTAAAGAATCAAATCAAATCAAAATCCTACCGACTTGTAGTGATTACCAAAAAAAGTTGATGCCAATCTTGATTGCTCACTCTAACCTCTCACCACCTTTTGTAAAAGAAAAAGAAGCTTGACTCAAAAGGAGTCTGTCCAAAGAGGAAGGCATGCTAATGAACCCAAACCCCCTTCACATCACATCTGGCTGCTTCACCCTTTTATTTCTTTACAGCTTTCTATAAAATAGAGGAGAAAATAAGAATGTACCGTATTTTTCGCACCATTGGACGCACCGGACCATAGGACGCACCGGATCATAGGAGGGGGAGAACAGGGAAAAAATTTTTTTTCTTGTTCTCTCCCTCTAAAACAAGGTGCGTTCAAGGTACCTATTTTTTGGGGGGGGGAATAAAGAAAAAAAATTCCCTCCCCAGGCACATGGCAGGCGCGGGGGAAGCCCGAGCTTCCCCCGACCCCAGCCCCCAGAACAGCCTGCTATCCGCAAGCCTAGGGAACCGAGCCGGTCTCCCCAGGCTTGTGGAGAGGTGCGCGAAGCCCGGACGCGCTCTTCAGTGCGCACCAGGCTTCGGAATGCAGGCAGCTCCGCGCCACCCTCCCGAGCCCCGCGCGGCTTCACGCCAGGATCGGGAGGGTGGCGCGGAGCTGCAGGAAGCCCTGGGGCGCAGGCAGCTCCGCGCCACCCTCCGGAGCCCCGCGCGGGGGTCTGGAGGATGGCGCGGAGCTGCAAAAAGCCCTGGAGCTCAGGCAGCTCCGCGCTACCCTCTGGAGCCCCGCGCAGCTTCGCGCGGGCGTCGGGAGGGTGGCGCGGAGCTGCAAAAAGCCCTGGGGCGCAGGCAGCTCTGCGCCACCCTCCGGAGCCCTGCGCGGCTTCGCGCGGGGGTCTGGAGGGTGGCGCGGAGCTGCAAAAAGCCCTGGGGCGCAGGCAGCTCCGCGCCACCCTCCGGAGCCCCGCGCAGCTTCTCGCCGGGATCGGGAGGGTGGCGCGGAGCTGCAGGAAGCCCTGGGGCGCAGGCAGCTCCGCGCCACCCTCCGGAGCCCCGCGCAGCTTCGCGCAGGGGTCTGGAGGATGGCGCGGAGCTGCAAAAAGCCCTGGAGCTCAGGCAGCTCCGCGCTACCCTCTGGAGCCCCGCGCAGCTTCGCGCCGGGATCGGGAGGGTGGCGCGGAGCTGCAAAAAGCCCTGGGGCGCAGGCAGCTCTGCGCCACCCTCCGGAGCCCTGCGCGGCTTCGCGCGGGGGTCTGGAGGGTGGCGCGGAGCTGCAAAAAGCCCTGGGGCGCAGGCAGCTCCGCGCCACCCTCCGGAGCCCCGCGCAGCTTCTCGCCGGGATCGGGAGGGTGGCGCGGAGCTGCAGGAAGCCCTGGGGCGCAGGCAGCTCCGCGCCACCCTCCGGAGCCCCGCGCAGCTTCGCGCGGGGGTCTGGAGGATGGCGCGGAGCTGCAAAAAGCCCTGGAGCTCAGGCAGCTCCGCGCTACCCTCTGGAGCCCCGCGCAGCTTCGCGCGGGGGTCTGGAGGGTGGCGCGGAGCTGCAAAAAGCCCTGGGGCGCAGGCAGCTCCGCGCCACCCTCCGGAGCCCCGCGCAGCTTCGCGCCGGGATCGGGAGGGTGGCGCGGAGCTGCAGGAAGCCCTGGGGCGCAGGCAGCTCCGCGCCACCCTCCGGAGCCCCGCGCGGCTTCGCGCGGGTGTCTGGAGAGTGGCGCGGAGCTGCAAAAAGCCCGGGAAAGCCTGCATTCGCTCCATAGGACGCACACACATTTCCCCTTCATTTTTGGAGGGGAAAAAGTGCGTCCTATAGAGCGAAAAATACGGTATACAACGCTGCATTTGGAGTGGACTTAAGCATTTATCCCTGTTCGAATGCTGTCAATATTTCTTATGTGTATATGAATGAATGACCTTGCCTTCATTTCACATGATCTGGCTCTCCTACCCATTTCATGGGATCTATCCGAACACAGTTTTGAACACCTAGCTATATATGAGAGGCATCTGCAGTTTTCGAGCATCTTAGGTTCATACTGCTTCTGCTTCTTCTTGTACATAGCCAAACAAGTATAGTTCTCCTTTTCTCAGTGTTAGCACAGAGCTGAGAACTTTCGTAATGGGGGGAACTATTGATATGAAATGTTTACCTGAAAATACTCCAGCTTTCATGCCAGAAGCTCTTACTCTGAGCGATGCGTTTCTGCTACTTAGTCATTAGAGGAAACATTTTCTTGATCAAGCTGAAAACATTTAACATGCTACTATTGACTTTGAAGTGCCAGCAGAGTGACACTGCTTAACTCAGTGATGGCCAAACTTGGCCCTCTAGCTGTTTTGGGACTACAATTCCCATCGTCCCTGACCACTGGTCCTGTTAGCTAAGGATGATGGGAGTTGTAGTCCCAAAACAGCTGGAGGGCCAAGTTTGGCCATCACTGGAATGTAATGTGTAAGGAACAGTGCAGAACCTAGCCATGCTTAAACCCAAGACACTGAGATCTAGTGAGCCTGTGGCAAAACATGTTACATTTGTTTTTCCACCAAACCTGTGCAAGAAGGGAAGATTTCATTTCAGAATAATATCCCCTCTCCTCCCACCACATGCTGTTCTGTGCATAACATCCCATATAGTTTAGCAAGCTGAGAAATGAGACTGGGGTTGGTGCCTCCCCAAGCCTCTTTCCCCTTTTCATTCCTGCTTCAGTGAGCTGGTCCTGGTTAGTGTAAACTACAGCTCATTTTAACCCTGAAAAGATTTTGAACCTGTTTTGAACGCACTACATGATCCTAGCTAGTAAACCAACATTAAAACGGCAATGCTTTATTATGGACATAGCAGGGAATTGTAGTTTAAACCAGCAGAGACTGATGTGCCAAAGCAGACGCACATGGTTGTGAATGCTATGTATGAAAGGGCCCACTAGACCTATCCAGTTGTTTAGAGGAAAGCTTCCTGCACAGCTCCACTTTCTTGCCAGTCAAGCTGAGCTCTTGTGTATCAGTGACCATGGAGCAGTCATGTCAAAGCCACTCCCCGCCCGCCCCCCGCAGCCTTCACTGAATTTACTGGCACAGTTAAAATGTTGAAGGTTTAGTGCTACCTTTCTTAAGAGGTGACATCAATCGATTGCTCTCTTTGTTAGCCTTGCTACTGCTGAGTTACAGTAAATAGGATATTGGAGAAGGGAGCAAAGGATTGCCAATTGTAGCTCAATATATAAGGTAGCAGGAACTGATCTCAGGTAGCAAAAGTTGACATGTTCATTTAGCATGGATTAGTTTCCTAGAGTTTTTACTGTTCACCAGCCTATTGGGTTGGATAGTAAATAACATTCAGCATAGCCTAATAGAACTGTCCTTCCAATAACTGCAAAATAAACCTTTGTTGTATATTTTCAAATAGTAGGCAAGTTAACATGTAGTGAAATGGGTCACCAGTACTACAGTTTCTTTATACATATATTAGTATTTTTTTTCATTGTTCGTTGCAAATGAAACTTTAAACTCAAACAACAATTTTGGAACTTGAGTCATGTAAAGTATGTTCAGCTTCAGCAAACAGAGCTCAAATTCATGAATACCAAGGTGTTTTATGAGACTTGACTCAAGCAATGGGTACTTTTGAATAAAAGGATTGAGGGAAAAACCCAAGAAAACTATTGTTGTAAAAGTCTTTGGCCATAAGCAGTTAAAGTGTTACCTGGCATAAACTAGCCATTGATTTAAATTACTGACCCATGAAACTTGTTTGATAGGCCTGCATGAGCTCACTTAGAAGTGGTAAGTACCCACTTCTGTTCTTGTCATGATTGAAGAGGTCCTCCCTGGAGCATCAATAATAGATCTTAGTGTCTCATTTTGAAAAGAATATATGCTCATCAGTTTGCAATTATGTTGTATTTCAGAGCCCTAAATAAGTTAATGTCAGATTTTGGATAGAATGTAGCCCAGAACCAAATCTTTAAATGAAAATGGACAGATGAGGACAAACTGAAATTAATATGGTGGTGCACTTTAGGTCAAAAATTGGTAACCTACATATGACTGTAGCCCAATTATGGGATGCCACATCTTGCATGTGCCCTTGGAGTTGACCGCTTTTGAGAGAGCAAAAGGAGGCAATATGGTCAGAACAGATCTTTTTGTTGAATCAGGCTCAGGTTCAGGGATGCTGTTATTGTTTAATTCAAAACAACTAAAAAAGCACTTAGGTGTCAGCTAAAGGAAAAATAACCTTCGTGAACTTTCTGCAGTATGGAAAGCTTTCTATCAAGAAACCTGATTGAAAGTGATTCATTACTAAGCGGTGGCTGTGGGTTTGATCTTGCAATACAAAGTTGTTGAAAGAAGTTTGCTCAAATGCAACCAGACTGCACAATCAATGTGGTTAAAGCAGAAAGTCTTGACTAATACTTGGATAGCTGAGCTTGAACGTTGCCATGTGCAGAAACTGAGTGTTGTTGGCTTTGATGACATAAAACTGTTTAACAGTGGAAATGTAGGTTATCCAGTTAAGTTCCTGAAAGGGATGCAATGCAAGCACACTTGCGTATTTATTGAGCCTCATGACCTAAATAATTTGACCATTTGGAATAGCGTGCCTTCGTGGTCTAGTTTGAAATCAAGTGATAGATTGCTCCTCATAACATTTTTTTTAAAAAAAAGAATCTGATTTGGACACATCCCACATTGAAGCAGGATTCTTTGGGCAGATTTGGGGCTTGTTTTAGATAAAGTACCCAAAGCAAGAACCTCCAGTGGGACTGGGCTGCTTCAGCAATGTTAAAAGCATATTGCAGACCGTGTGCCTGCAAAAATTGAATCCCCCATCTCGCTCCGCTTGCCATATACGAAAAACACCAAGGTGGGGAGAAGGGAGAAAGGGAGCTTGTGTGACTGGCATGTCTAACTTCTCTTGGATGGAATGATATTCCCAGGGATCTCCAATCACAGTGCTTAGGGGTATTACTATATATTTTTTAATTCCACATTAATTGTAAATGGAAGAGACGCAAAGCTTTATTTTTCTGAGTTGGAATTTAACTTTTGACTCTGATAAGCTTCTAAATTATTTCAGTCCAGTCTAGGGGCCTGCACAACCACTTGATTTGGTTCAGAACCCAATTTGGAGTGTTGGAGAAGAGCCCATTTGAAATGGGCTCTTCTCCAAAACACCAAATTATGTTCTGAACCAAATCATGTGGTTGTGCAGGCCCCTAGTACCTACAGACAGTGATAGAGTGGGATAAAAATGCATGCTCTGTTTTGAGTGGAGTAGATTAAATAGGTATGAACCATGGGACGCATTGCATGTAAACCTTTTCCTATGACACTATAGGTGACTGTATAGAATAGCCATACATGCAGATTTTATACTCTTTTCTTCTTCAAAAGATATTTCTGAGGTAGGAAAAACACATGGTGTGATTGCTTCCCACACTAAATTATTATTATTATTATTATTATTATATTATTACGCCCATCTGGCTGGGTTTCCCCCAGCCTCTCTGGGCGGCTGCCAACAAAATACTAAAATACAATAATTCACTAGACACTCTTGTATGTTGTTGACATATAGTTTTTGAGCAGTCATCTGGAAACAATGATATTAATGCCTTTCCCCCGGTGCAAAGATGCCCATATATATTTACTTGGAAGTAAGCTGCGTTCAGCAAAAGTTCCACTTTTCTTTGCTACTGACCTTTGTAGTTCCTCTTTGCTTCTTTCTCTGAATTGTTTTCTGTTTGCTCAGGGGCATTCCTAAACTGACTCTTAAATCATTAGTTCCTGTACACAATCGTTCCTAATTTCCTTTGAGTCCAGAACAGTTATTTCTTGGAGTTTAAAAAAAAAGGAAAAAAAGATCACAGTTGTGATCTTGCTTTTCTGACTGCCCTGATTCTTGGGCAGGTTTGGGTTGACTTTAGTTTTATGTTGTCTACTTTTATGTTTATTAATTTTCCCACAGCCCACCAGTGTGTCTTAAACTTACAAAGCACAAGTGCATTCTTAGGATCTCTTTAGGGTAGGCATAATAGTTCTTTGTTAAGTGATCCTAAGTATATACTGTTGCTTAGAATATATAGAAGAAGTGCCATGCTATACTGTATATGCTAGCTAAGTTAAAACACATTGATGTGTTGCCACTGTATAAGGTTGAGGTTTACGTGCTCCACCATTCTTTGAAGGAGTTTAGGCAGCCCGTTGGAAACTGACAGGTGACCTGCGGTTCACTTTCTACTTACCTCTATTCTTTTCTATCCGTGCATGGAGACACAGACTCTGGCTTCTTAATTCTGACCCTAGGTGGGAGTTGGTTGACACTGGATTTTTTATACTTGTTTTTGTAATCCTGGCTATCCTGTTTTGACTTTTCATTGACACATTACTAAGTGCTACAAAGTATGCATGGGAGAATACACAAATTCAACCAAGGCCCTCGTGTACCATAGGTTTGAAGCAAATGATAAGATGTAGGTAATCATTTTGTTACTATTACTATACCTATTCTGGCATGTTCATGACCATGAGCTGCTAGAAGTGCCCTGTTCAAATCTTCCCACAGTCCTAAATTCCCCAGGAAGATTTAGAGCAAACCACACAGTCTCCTAAGCCTTTAACAAAGGTTTAATTTCCCAGAATTAGGGAAGATCCTATGTTCAAACAAGCATGGAATCTCCCAGTATGGAAGCTGACTTCTACCTGTGGTAAAGGAAGAAAGCTTTCGCTTGATAATTTCCCATTGAGAATCATGGGTGGGTAAATAGCAGCAGGGCAGACCCTCAAGACCCCCCAGATTCTGAGATTATGAGAGACCACATATTAGCTCTAAAATACTTTTCATTGATTTATACAGCTCTGCTTTTAAAAACCAGTCAAGTGTGCTTTTTCTGACTACTGGAGAAGCAGAATTTTATACTTTTTGTTCATCTATATAGCACTTACAAACTATTAACTCCTGTGCAATAAGACCTTGGCCTCTGTTGATACTCTGATCTGTGTTCTCAGGCTTCTTGTTAAGAGTTGTAGTCTGCCCATTAGTGCTCTTTTACGTTCTCTCATTCTTGCAAGATCATTACTGGTGTTGGACAAGCCAACAGCTGGCAACGCTGTACAGTTCAACCTTTCTCTCCCTCTTCCTCATGACCTCTGTCTATCTCGACAATGGTTGGGCCTATACAAACATTAACTCCCATGAAACCTTTCAGCCACCACTATTTTCAGCCATAGGCTTGTTGGTATGAAACATTGAAGACAACAGCTGGAGTAGATGGTATGAGGAGTAGGGAAAGGGCACTTCACCAGGATTGGATTTTTCTGTTGATGCTCCTGATAAGTATATAAGTACCTTCTTAAGGTTTCCGTTGCTTCAGTTTGGCAACTACTGGGCTTGGAAAAACTACTGAACCTCTGCTGAGAAATCATCACCTTATAATACAAGCAGTTTGAGAGAAACCTTGACCTTTCCAAAAATCAACGTTTTTGATATTAGTATGCCAACACCTACCATCACGAATGGGAAACAGAGGATCAGTGAGTCACTTGTAGGGACTGCTTGAATGAGTAAAGGAGAGGAGGGTGGAATTAAAATCAGCAGACTCTATTATTTCAAATCCTTTCGATGTCCTTATTAAGAGCAGGCATTGATGGCTTTGACAGAAACCTTCTGTTTCAGTGAGGCTTGGCAGATCAAGAAATGACAATGATCTTTAACAGTCTTCATGGGAACTTTTAATTTGCATAGTGTGATTTAATGGTTGACCAGAGAACTCAGATTTAAACATCTCATTCTCGTTTCCTGATGTTGCTGACATACCACAGGGTCGAGTGTTTGCCTTTTAAAGTAGGTGGGATTAAAGAATTTGGAACCTCATCAAGGCTTATTTACTTGAATATTGTGCGGTGTCTGTTTCCTCTTAATCTGTTATTTGAGTCTCTGCAGTCTTGGGTTTTCTTCTACACCCTCCCTGGCTCCTGGACAAACAGCTAGCTATTATAGCCAGATGTGTGTTAATGTCAGGTCCATCTGACACCATGGCTGTGTCCCTTCCTGATCTTATTAAAGTCATCCCATTGCAAACTTGAAGAACAGTTATGTGGTATGGATCTGTCTGTGAAAACTGTTTGGAAGCTTTGTCTGGTACAGGATACTATCGCCTACCCCTGTAGAGAAATAGTGAAGTGGGCGCATAGTCGATTGATGTGGTTAGCATGCAATCTACCTACATTGCCTCTCTCCAATTTCCACTGATCCCCCCTGCCCTCAGGAGAAGCATTTCAGGGAGCACCGGATGTTGCAGTTCATAATCTACCTACATAAATGTTGGAGACAAGCCAGTAGGTTGGACTGAGACATCACAGTTAAGATTCAGATAAACCATAGTCTGGTATAACAGGAATGAGCATGCCATACTCCAGGCTCGTGCACTCCCCTCTACTCTGGTGCAGGTATGAGGATTTGTTTGGAAATCTTTGCTTCTTTTCTAGATCAACTGATCTAGAAAAACAAGCTAGCTTGTTTTTGTGAGCATAGTTAATATTAACCACAGTATATATTTTTTGGATGACACATTGATGTATTTTTACTCAAAATTCAAAGCAGAAACTTCCAATCTCATGCCAGAGGAGAAGGGAAATGTCTGTAAAGCAGTGGCCAGGGGGTGGGGGAGAAAAAGGTAGGATATTTATTGTAACACTAAACCAAACATAGCCCAAAGAGGCGCCTGGTTCAGAAGCACAGACATCTACCAGTGCAGTGTATTGGGCTTTGAGTTTGATCATGGAAGGGTCAAATCCTTACTCGGCCATGATGTTCACAAAGAACTTGAGTAAATCCGTCCACTGGATTTTTTCAGCCAATAGTGGTTAAAGCAAAAGAAATATAAATACACCCCTTTTCATTGGAAAAGTGCTGTCAGAATGAAATGCATCTAAAAATATGAGATGCTAGGGTAAAAGATATTAATGCACTGGTAATTTTATCTTTCAATCCCCTTTTTAAAATGAAGCTTCTGGCTTTTTTGACTGAAGACAAGCCTTCTGTCTCCACCCTACAGATAATTTTGAGATTTTTTTGTTACTAAGAACAAAAGCAGCCTTAGCATTTTTCTACTATTGCTTTCCCATGCTTGAGTTTACCAACAAAATCAAAATATTCCACTTTTAAGTTTATCTTTTGTCCCGTCTTTATCTGCACCTTCCTTTAAAGTGCATGCTTTAAAAATACACCTGACAATCTGGAAGAACTGTAGCCTTGCTCATTTGCACTTAGAGTATTATTTCTGCTTAATGCTTCCCAGACAGATGATGTAATGATTGGATCTGAAATGCTGACAAAAAATCTCTTTAGGGCTATCCTCCATTTCAGCCATCAACCCTGTTGTTAATTTATCACAGCTGAGAAATAATTTCACTAATGTCCCCTGCTTCCTGATGATGTGTTCTAAATCTCTTTACAGTGGTACAACATTTAATTTAAAAATAAGAATAAGAATAATAATTCCACATTGTGGCCATCAAAAATGCAAATGAATACTCCCAACTGTGACGCAATTATCATACCGACTTTTTTTTTTAATTGGCAGCATCAACAAAGAGAGCATTGTTGACATCGAAGGTGTTGTGAGGAAAGTACCGCATAAAATTGGAGGCTGCACTCAGCAAGATATTGAACTGCATGTTCAGAGGGTAATACTAAAAAATGCTATTGTGTGATGTTGTTTTAAGATTTCTGGTGATACTCTTAAGTACTGTTCTTCTTGGTGGAGAGTTAGGCAAGCAAATAGCAAAAAGAAGAAATAAAATGATTTATCCAGCATATGCAATTAAAATAGCAACATGAGGTAACTATAAAGCCATTTTATTTGTATATTAAAGGAAATATTCATTTCCATGTGTTCCTTAAATGGTATCTTCTAGATTGTGTTTAAAAATCTGTTTTTCTCAAAAGAAAAATATGCAGACAGACCTGGGGTTTTTTTGTAGGAATGAGCAGTTCACATTTTCCCCAGAAACCTATTCAGAAATAGATGGATAACCCAGCGTACATAAACATCTGCTTCTAAAGTGTAACACAGCACAAGACATTTAAATCGTATGTGTCTTCCAGGCAATCCTGAAAGGTGGAACCACTTACTATTTCTGTAGTAGTAGTGGAAGTGGAGAAAATTCAGGACCCCCAAACTTTTAAATGTTAATCCCCATGTTGTGGGGATGGTTGCTTGAAAGGCAGTAAACATTATTGAACACACTAGAGTGTTGGCCATATTTTTTGTCCCTCTTTTCTGGGAGGCTGATGACTTGCAGACCTGTTTCATAGATTGAGTACGACTTCAACCCATGCTGTAAATGTTTGTCACAACTTAAATTCAGTCACCTGCAGCTGGAGGACAAAAGTCAATTTTGAGAACATGGAATGTGAGGTGTTTAAGCCAAAGATGACAGACTCCAGGCTTAGCTTTCCATGAATTGCTGATCATGGAAGGCTTTTGATCCAGGAGTAGCGGTGGGGAGAAGTTATTTGCTTATTTCACCCTTCCCCTGCACCCACCTGCTCCCAGCTCTCCAAAGCAGAGTTTAGGAAGGTGCAAATGTTTGCAGGAAGAAGGGGCAGCTGGCCAGAATCCCCCTGCCCAGCTTCAGTCCCACCGTTGGAAGTTTGGATCCAGTCAACTGAAACTGCTCCCTTAGAAATCACATGTTTACTCACACTGTTGATAAAACACCTATTTCCCCCCTCTAAAATATCTCTCAGGTATTATGGATGTTCTGTCGGCGTGCTAATTTTTTGGGTACTTTTTCACCTTTTAAAAATACAAGCATTAAGTTGCAATCCTGTTCTGAACATCAGCTGCCTCCTTACCCATGTTACTGCAGTGATATATGCCTTTAGACTTCTGTCAGTGTAGCCACGAAGAATATTGGGAATTAACATACTTAATCTAGCATCAGAATGTGAGTTTTCAGAAAGATCAGCTATTTCAGGCCTAATAGCTAGATCATTAAATCGGCTTTTGAGATGGTGGCTTGGTTCATATGTCTTGCTACACCAAACTGTGGCTTAGTGTGAATGTACGAGTGTGTGGATTTTGGAAGAAGAGATCATGACCACTTTGTTCCTCCCTGGTCTTTCTCTTGCACTGAGCTAAGCCATTGTTTGGTGTGTAATCTGAACCCGTGTTTGTGGTTTAGCTCTCTCCAGCCTAACCATAAGTTTGTCTATGGCAGGGGTCAGCAACCTTTTTCAGCCGTGGGCCAGTCCACCATCCCTCAGACCATGTGGTGGGCCAGACTATATTTTGAAGAAGAAGAAGAAAAGAAAAAGAACGAAATTCCTATGCCCCACAAATCACCCAGAGATGCATTTTAAATAAAAGCACACATTCTACTCATGTAAAAACACCAGGCAGGCCCAACAAATAACCCAGAGATGCTTTTTAAATAAAAGGACACATTCTATTCATGTAAAAACATGCTGATTCCAGGACCGTCCATGAGCCGGTTTGAGAATGCGATTGGGCAGCATCCGGCCCCCGGGCCTTATGTTGCCTACCCCTGGTCTATGGTTTAGGGTTCATGGTTTGACCAGGAGAAACAGACCATGATCCTGGGTTCAAACAACATGCTTCATGCTTGGCTTAGTGCAGTGTAGCAGCAGAATGATCTGGGAGAAGGAATGTGCAAACCAAATCAGTATCACTGTAATCAACTTTCATAGAATGCAAGATAACAAAGTTCTTATTAAGTGTCTTTGATATTGCACTGAAAGTAAAACCAAACAAATGTCTCTCTTTACTTTTCCCCCTTGACTTATTCTATATTCTTCCAGAAAATCATTATGCAAAGCTTGTTTCATATTTCTGCCAAAAATATACTTCTGTAAATCACACTGTTTCTCAGTACTTTTATGCTTCTTTTTTTAAAAAATGTTTCTTTCAGATCTATGTGATCAGTTTGGCTGAACCCCGACTGCCCTTGCAGCTGGATGATGCTATTCGGCCAGAGGTGGAAGGAGAAGAGGTGAAAATAACTTTTTTAAAAGTTAATGATTAAACAAGGGCTTGAAATCTCAGTAGCTACTATTCATAATTTATCTTTTAAAGCCTTGAATTTTGTTATCATCCAGCATTAATGTTGTTATTATTGTTGTTGTTGTTGTTGTTGTTATTTACACCCCACCCATCTGGGTTTCCCCAGCCACTCTGGGCAGCTCCCAACAGAATATTAAAAGCAAAACAAAACATCAAACATTAAAAACTTCCCTAAACAGGGCTTAACTGCTCTTTTACTCAAGAGAACAAGGTTGGTACCTATAGTAATTACTCCTATTTCAACATTTTGTACACAGATACTTAACAAGCAGATAGATAGACCTGAAGTTTTGTATGAAGAAATTATTTCGCAAGCATAGCAGGTTTTGGATAAGATGCCCTGCATTCATTGTCAGCCTGTCTAGATTTCCCTCTCCAAAGATAGCCATCCTGAAGGAAAATCGTTCTTTAAAAGTCACTAGGAAAACTTGTCACAGGCCAAACATGTCAGATGTTCCAAAACTTTATTTGGTCCTTTGAGAACAGTCTCTGAAAAGGACTTCTCCAGGTAGCCTGCTGACAGAATCAGCCAGATGGGATGGCCTGTCCTGATCTCCCTTCTGTAGCCAAGGATGGTGATGGAACCAGCATACACCTGCTATTTGAATTATGTTCACCTTACACGTCTGGCTTTGTACTTAAGCATCATGCCAGGAGCACAGGAAGCTCCCGTTCGGAAACATCCTTAGTGAAGGCAATATGATACATGCAGACCACACAGCTGCTCCCTCTTGGTGCAGAAGTGGTTCACTCAAGCTGTGCTAGACACTTGGCAGGTGTCTTTATCTCAGGCACTGAAAATCTTAGGTGTGAGCAGCTGACGAAGTTTCCCTCTGAATGTGCAATGAACCAAAAGTTTTGTTATGTTACAAAACATGCATTGTTTCTCTCCCCCCCCCCCTTCTGCACGTGTGGTTTTCAGTGTGTTTTTCTTTTGCAACTCTTCAGGAAGGAAGAGCTACTGTAAACCAGGATACAAGATTGGACAACAGAGTGATTGACTTAAGGGTAAGAACCCCTTGTGTTGGCCTTGAAACTAAGCAAATGGTTTAGAAGGTGGGAAGATTATTTCTCAGGACTCAGAATTCTGGGGGGTTTGTATGACCCATTTGCTGTAAACTTGTTTCACTCCAGCAAAAGTCAGTGATAATGATGGTGCTAAAAGTGACCACTTACTTGTATTCCTGGGATGTGTAACATGAAAAAACTGCCAATGGAGAGATGCTTCAAATGCCTTTGAGTTTGTTACATCAGTGGCAAACACATACACCTACATAATACACAGTGGCCTCTTTAGCCCAGTTTTTTAAGAGTCGCAGTGAATTTTTGCCATCAAAACATTTCTGATGAGAAAACTGATTTTTCAAGGGGTGAGAAGCCCTCCGGGAAAAAATGGTATCAACTTTCTCATGCTTCTTTTCAACCACTGTTCCGGTAATCTGCTGCTGCCTAGATACCATTTCTATCAGGCTGACGTTTTGGTACTTTGCTATGCGATCCTGGTTGCCCAACCGAATTGCATAGTAATGTGATGACATCGGGGATGTTTGGAGCCAGCTAAGAGCTGGCTGCATGATGACACCTGAGAGTTGCATTGCCCTTCCCTTGAAGCTCTGTTTATAGTAGAACATGGATACCTTTTGAGAGAAATAAAACATGCCATGTCACTAGTCAATCTACGAGTCATTCTCCTGTGTACCAAATGCTCACCTGGGTCAACACCATGTGCTTCAACTAGGGAGTGTTGGCCCAGAACACAGAAAACATACATGAAACCTGTCCCCGCTGTTGGGAGTTCAACTTGGCCATTCTTTGCTCGTTGTTATTTGAGTCTCAGTGACTAGTTGCCTACCAAGACTTGAGGCGAAGGAACGATTCAAATGTAAAATGTATTCCATTCCCATGCATGTTTTCTCAGAAGCAAGATCCATCAAATTCCATGGGTCTTATTCCAAGTTAGCATGCCTGTCTGTGATTACAGACTTTGTTATGCTAAGGCAGCAGTTCCTAAGCATGCTTACTAGTGAATATTACAGGAGTGTCACGACTAAAAATCTGCAGTGAGGCATTTCATGGTACACAGAAATAAATTTACAGTGGCCTGTAAATTACTGCATAATCCTAAATCATATTTAATATAAAGCAAATATTCTTGTCCTGGGTGGGAGGTGGGTGGAGAAGTTGCTTTAGCACCTTCAAGACAAAACACTTGTTCATTTTTTTCTTTTCAGTTGTATAATTTTTATTGATGCTTATAGCTTTAATAATGTTATGTGAACTGTTTTATCATGTTCACTTGAAAAAGGGTATAGGAATACCTTTAACAATGCCAGAAGAAGGACTAAATATACATATATTACATTTCACTAGTCTGGGCATTTCCGTCCCATGGCTGAGAACACCTCCCCCCCCCCCCAACATTTGATGGACAGATGGCTTCCTTCCTTATTTAAAACATCTGGTACAGTTTATTTTGCTGGTGCTTTTCCATGATGTGTTTGCTCCCTGTGACACACCCTTGGGAAACCGGGTGATATGATGTCTGGTAGGTTGATAGATTTTGTCTTTTGGCAAGGATGGACTCTTCGCATGTTCTTGTTCTGAACCACTCACTTTGCAAATACACATAGTGTGTGTGTGTGTGTGTGTGTGTGTGTGGATACTGTTGCAGAACCCTCTTTTCTTCATGAATAATTATCATTAGTTTTTAGTCTAAAGTGAATGATCCTGCACATAATAATGGTTATCGTACTACATGGTTAGAAACTAGGCAAACAGCTGGCTGTCCATGTAAATTTGATCAACCACCGTGTTTGAATCCACTCCACATTGTAATACAGTAAGGGACAAGATGACTTCTGCCATTGTTTGCACATGAAATAGTGTATGGAAAACTATTAGTACAAATAATTGCCCCAGAGTTGTTGCCTTCCTGTGTTTGTGTAGCAGGATCAGCCTAACTTTCTCAGTCCACCACTGATTCCATTAGCAATACCATCATCAGGGTCATAAGTAAAGGCTGCAGCTTGAAGTGATTTGCCTGCCCACAAATAATGAGCCCAAGCATCCAGTGCCAAATAAATGGAACATTTGTAGGCTGTAGCTCTTTCTGCTGCAAAAGTATATATGTTAGAGAGGATAAAAATGCATCTTAAACCACCTGTCAGAGCAACCTTATCCATGATTGCTCTTGATATTTCTGGAAGTGTCATCTCCCTTAAAAATCATTGTGTGCATTCTGTGAAGAAATACAGGAGGGGGGGAAACCTGCTGATGCTGGTGGTTCTGCTTCATTGCTCCCCTCAAATATCTGTGTTCTTAAGAAGCATTGAGCTCTTTTTAATGAAAGAAATACAATTTTGGGGAAAGGCCACTGGAAGATGAGTTGGGCAGCGTGGATTGCTGGCTTCAGCATAGTGGAAGCTGCTTATTCAGTTTTAGATCTCATAATGTTGAAAACTTCTGCCTAAGCTTGAATGTGCGCAGCAATTCCAGATAGACACAGGAGGGGATATTTTATTTTCTCACATTGCCAGTCAGCTGTACATACCTTTGTTTTAAGTGACTTTATCAGGCATGGGGCTTTTGCTCATTTCATTTCTTGCTTGAATTTATAAAATTAGAGGTGACTGTGCCCAGGTTTGTGCTGAAATTATGTACATCATCTTGAAAGCCCCTTCTCAGATATCCTTGCAGGCAGGCAGCATTGCTCTGTGTAGAGTCAGAGAGCATTCTGAACAACCCCAGAGGTAATTTTGTACCTCTTTGGTACTTCAGGTTTGAATTCTAGATCTCTAGGTACTGGGCCTAAAGCTTTGACTCAGATTAAGACCTGGAATATACTTCAATACATAAAGTATTTGGTGTCATTATTAGCTGTGCAGTGGGTGATAGGTTGTTGTTTTAAAGCTGTTCTCAGCTTTTAAAAAGAAGGTTGTTTTTTTAAAAAGGTAGACCTGGTTTTAATTGTATTCTATTATTGACCCATCTCATTTCGGAGAAGGAGCAGACTGTAGATCTAAGAAATAAATAAATCCCCATATTTCTAGACTGATCCCTGATGTTTTAAAATAGGACTCACAACTAAGCCTTCGCGATCCCTCACTTGGGGTGGATGGGGATGGGACCACCTGAAAAGTGAAATGTAAACAGAACGGTTAGATATATGTACAGATCCTCCTGGAGGTCTGAGTTCAAGTAAGCAACATCCACATCAAAGTGGTTTACTTTCCAGCCTCTCTGTGCTGCACAAGCTAAAAGCGTTCTCAGAGCTTGCTCACAATATAGATAAAACATGTAACTGGAAGAAGAAGAAAATAGCAAAGAAATACTTTCGTATCTTGCAGGTGGGGAAGGATATTCCCAGTCTTAAAATAGCTAATGAATCCTGTCCAAATAAAAACCAAGAAAGGGGTAGGTGGAATGAAGTGAGGACAGGAGAGAATGGGAAAAATGTGTAACTCCACCACCCTCAGTTGTTAAGCTGAGAGGTTTGAGCAGGCCTAATTGTGGCTCCTCTGTGCATTTCACTGTTCCTTCAATGTGGTGTTAGTGCTCACACCTGTCACAACTTTGAACTTCAGATTGAATGAGTAGACAACTCAAGGCTTTGAGGTGTGTTGCAGGATTGCCTCCTAACTTGCAACCCCCCCCCCCCCTTTTAAGCATGCCTCTTTCAAGTGGGCCTAGTTCTTACTGAGATGGTATGTCTTTGTCTGGACTGTACAACTTCAGACTGCAGGTAGACCAAGTTGTCTACATGCAGGGAAATCTTGGTATTTAAGAGTGCTATATCATGGGAGAGCACCCTACCTGCCGTCTTAAGTGGTACAGCCAAGACACAGGCATACCACTTTGGTGAGAACAAGAGTTTAGCCTTAATGCATGTATTTACAATCTGACAGCACAAGAAGGTTGTGGTATTTTTCCTTAAGCTTAAACAAAGCATTTGTCTCCGCATGGATATGTGTGTTCACATACAACAGAGATGTATGTGAACAGAAAGATAAAATATTGCCTCCGGCATCCCAAAAGCAATATTCATTTTCACATTTTATGAGCAATAGTATATAACATTGACACTAGAGTCTCACACATTATTTAAGACTTGTTTTTGAAGCTTAAACTTCAGGAATGTGTTTAAGATATTCTTTATTGCTTTAGCACAGTCTCCAGTTCCTTATTGTGCTACTGTACATATACTGTGGAAGAATTTAAGACTTTCAGAATAAGATAAGTTTTCTCCTCCTCCCTTCAATCCGTTAATCCTTACACTTCTTTGATTGCAGATTCAGTTAACTGCATGAGGAAGAAAGAGTAAATGCACAGGAATGACTTTTGTCAAATATGGTTTCCTGGTCTCTTGTTTTCCTCGTTTGAAAGTCAGGTGGTTGAAATGGAAATTATATGTAATCCCATATCCAGTCTATAGCTCTCCTTCTCTTTAGATTCAGAGGAACTGACAGAAGCTTTGCAGAATGATATCAATAAAATCACTCAGATTTAAAATGAAAATCCCAAGTCCTGCAGTGACAATTCATTCTAGAGGAATGATAGGAATAAACATGGATACATGTGCAATTTTGTAGATGGGTTTTTGTTTAATTTCCCAGTGCTGACACCTCATTTGTCCTCACATTTGCCTCTACTGACATACAGACATATCTTCTGTCAAACTCTTGACCTCAACACTTCCATCTGGTCCAGGCATCTCCCCACCCCCACCTCCGCTTTTTAAAGTAACATTCCAATTTCTCAGAAGTTTAATCATTCAATAAAACAGCAGCAGCTGTGTTACTCAGTTAGCTCTCCTTTCAGTTGGACATGAGCCTACACTTATAAATTAGATGGCCTTACTTTGTTTCTGATTTCTTTGTGTTTGTTATCTTTTATAGCTTACATTGACAGCGTTTACTACTGTTGTTGTTGCTGCAGCAGCAGCAGTAGTTGTATTCTATGCAAGCATTCAATAAACACTGTTGTATATACATATAGCCAGATTTCTTAAATCCAATTGTTAGAAAGGTTTCAGAGGCTGCATCCTGTGTTTTGTCTGAGGAAGTTGAATGGAGGCTCTCGGATTGTATTTATCAGATTGGGGTTGGGGGTATGGCAAAATCCCTATTGGCCTGCTGCACTACATTTGTTGTGCTTTAATACAATACTTTAGACCCAGTGCGGTTTAGTGGATAGAGTGCTGGACCTGTGGTTGACATCCTCACTCAGTCATGAAGCTTACTGGCTGATCTCAATGTGGTGTATACAGTTATCCCTCATTTTATCCACACAGTAACTGTGTGAGGTAGGTTAGCCTGAGAGCAAGTGACTGGCCAAAGATGGGGGGAAGGTAGGATATGAATGTAGTTCATTTAAAAATAAAAATAGATGTCTCTGTGCAATCATAAGCACACTAGTATACCACGTAAACTTGGCTTTAAGTCCATAAATAGGTAGCTATGGCTGTTATAGCTAATTAGAAAGTTTAAGATAAGCTGATCTAGGTGACTTGGAAGCATGGTTCTCATCAAGCTAGTAAGATTTGAATCCTTCTGCAGGTAGAAAAGAGGATTACATTTGATATGTTTCGTTTTTAATGCACTTGCTACTATTGTAAATTTTATACAAATCCAACACTTGTTAGTAAACATCGTAGAGCTTCAGCCTGAATAACTGGCCACTGTCAACACAAGTAAAAATAAATTTATTTTAAAAAGTGACTTTGTAATTCCAAGAAACAGTAAACCTAAAGAGATTCCTATATCTAGACCAAAGAAATGAAGTGAAAATTTTCTAGTTTCTGACATGCCGTAAGTAGTAGACAATGGAATGAAAAGGCAAATTGATATCAGAGACTTGTAGCCTGTGATTCAGAGATTCCTATGCTATTTCTTGAAAGTGGACTTCTGTTAGCACATGAAGCTCAGTCTTTAGCCACCGTCAACAAGGGAGAACCAAAATTGTTCCCTTCTTTTTTTATTATTATCTAAGGCTTCATTGTGACACTGTGAAACAAACAAACAAAAAGGTTTTGCCCCAGTTGAGTTGACGTAAATGTTTTGGTTACATATCTAATCTAATCTGGGAATTACTCAGTAATAAATTAAGTAACAGAAACAAGTTCAGCCTTTGTTTATTGTCTGTTCCCTAATCTGCATCTTCACTTCAAGGTCAAAACCTGCTTAAGGTTCAACTTCCAGTCTTGGGGATCTTGCAGTATATTTTCTTAAGCAGTGATTATTTGTCTCCATCAAATTGCTTTTCCACAGCTTTTGTTGTAGGGTCCCATATCAAGAATTTTAGTTTTAGGGCCTGTGGCAGCACATTGTGCTACTTTGCTAGATATGTCAGCTGAATTTGAGAATTAGATAGTAACTCAAGATTCCTTTTCTTTCCTAGTTAAAGATAGAGCTCTGCTGTACTAAAACTTAGCCCCTGGATTAGAATTCGTTGGCCAGGGTTTGGTCGATGGAGGTTAGATTGCTATTTAAGGGTCTCATTGTTAGAAGTCACCTAAAAATATATATTTCACATGATTTGCTTTCCTTAAACTTCAAGTAAGGAGGAAGAAATAAAAGAGCAACCAAATGCTGCTTATTGACAGAAATCTGTTAGTTCTCTGGGTTTGGCCTTATATAGGGACAGACCATTCATCCATCTAACCTAATATTGTTGACATTGGTCTTGTTCACATGTGACAGTGAGCCAAACTATGGCTTAATGAGATATGAGAATGTGAGGGCTCATGTGCCCCTCACTTTTCTCCACTGGGTCTGCGAGAGAGAGATTGAAAGCATCTGCTTCTGTTTTTAGCCCTAGAAATTTGCCAAAGCCTAGTTGCTTGTGAAGATGTTGAACAATACACAATGGTTAAATTTTTTTACAGGAGAACTATTTTTGATGGTAAACTAAAATGCAGTGTAGATCTGGCAGCACTTAGTAGTAGTAATAATAATAATTTCACTATACCCTGCCCATCTGGCTGGGTTTCCCCATATACTATACTGTACTGTACTAATCATATACTGTACTAGCCTAGTTAACAAAATAGCTCATTAGATTGTATAATACATTCAGGCTGTTGTAATGAACCCAAAAGCCAAACTCTGTATTCAGTCCATTGCTCTTATTATTTAGCAAGACAGCAAATTATCAAGTGCACTCCAACGAACATGTTGTGCAAGCATTTGTATATATTTTTAAATGTAGGCTAAATATATTATGGGGGTGGTTGTGGTGAGACTAAGCCGCTGGTGGTTGCTTAGTTTTCACTCTCTTCTGCGAGTCTTTTTGTTTTGTTTGTGCAGAACACAGTCGTGTGTGCGTCACATTAAGCACATCTCATGCTGTGCTTCCTTGCAGCTATGCCTCCTGTACTTTGCATAGCTTTGTTAGAGATGAGCCTGTATGTTTGTTAGAGATGAGCCTCTGCACTTCAAGCCAGACTTTATTTCCACCAGTCAGCTGAAAACAAAGTCAGGTTGCACTGAACCCTCTACTTTAGGAACGCAGTGTGACTGTGGTTAAGATCTCACGTGGCTAAAAACAAAACAGAGCGGGGTGGGAAACCAAACCAGCAAGATGGTACCAGCCACTTTCTCGTGCTGTTTTAATTAACTAGAATCTGTAACTTTCCAGTGAAGAAATGAAAGCAAGCTTTGGTTTAAAAAATGCAGTCCGTTGTGTTTAAAACAAAAACGAAAAAGCAACTTTATTTGAAAACAAAAAAAACCCGGACAGATGTATCACATTTGTATTTGTTTCTGCACATCTGTGGCTTGGCGTCATGTCATGTGAAAAACCACACATCTCAACCTAACTGAAAAGGTAGGCATCTTGAAAAGTTGCAGTAAACAGAACAGTGACGCACATCCTTATTTAGGAGGCACGGATGGTGGGGGGAGGGGAGGATAAAAAATGCCATTACTGTATAGACACATGCAGCTGTATGTTGCCAACGCAGTTGTGGGTTTGCTTTGAACTATTCTTTATTTTTTCTTCACAATAAACCTCAGGGTTCTTGATCTGCATAGCATGCTGGTATGTTAACTGTTTTGCAAGCAAGCAATCTGTGATCTCTGAGGAGTATCAAGCTTGTCTCTGTTTTGGAAGAAGAACTATTGTATTGGAGGGGAGAAATGGCAGAGGGTTCCCCCCCCACACACCCATCACTGCATTAGATTTTACCTTCAACTCTGTATTGAGCTGACTTTTCTTTGCTGTGTGTGGGTGACGGGAGTGGGTGACTTTGTATAGCCTCTCTCAATATATTTTATCAATTTGGTTTTTTCATCTAGTTTACATTAAGCATTATTTTTACTTCTATATATTCATTATGGATGAGTGCAACGACTACTGTGGAGCGGATTCAGCTATTGGTAGCAGAATGCTATAATGTTGTTCTGTAGAAAACAGTTGTACCTTTGTAACTTTTCTCTAAACGCCTTACCTATATATCTATATATGATGAATAAAAGCTAATCAACCCCTTTGTCTCAACTGTTGGTACAGATTTTTAGCAGTTTCTCTTGCTCTTTTTGTGCAAACCTCTCAGAAAGTTTCCTCTGCAGGCCTTTGGGTAATAAAAATTTCTCTTGAGAGAACTGTTTAATGATATCCGTTGTCCTGATAAAATTCAAACAGTGTCCAACAGCTGAAATAAAGCTAGAAATCTTAGTGTAATATCTTCTCTTTAACAGACCTCCACTAGCCAAGCTGTCTTTCGCCTGCAGTCTGGCATTTGCCAGCTTTTTCGAGAAACACTCATTCACAAGGGGTTTGTGGAAATTCAGACTCCAAAGATTATTTCTGGTATGTACTGGTTATTTGTAATGGATTCAAATAAATTCGCAATTTTGGAGGCAGTACACTATTGTGCAGGTGGGGGGAGGGGGGAATATATCATTGAACCAGAAAGTATTACACATTAAAACCTTTTCTTTAAAAATAAATAAATGCTGCTATATCCTTTGGAAAAACAGAAGTTGGTGCACTCCCCAGTAATCTCAGGGTAGAGAAACAGGCTTATTCCTTAGCATTTTGTGTAGTTTTTCCATCTGTTTAACCAGTCTTGAAGCCCAGAAAAATGAGCTAGCCTGCAGAAAGGCTTCCTAGGCTGCTTGGGGCTGGCAGAAGAGAGACAGATCTATCTTTCCCACAGCAGCTAACTTTTGCTTTTATGTATTTGGTTCATATGGGGGGGGGGCTTCTCCTGTTCCTTTCTTGGTTTGTTTGCTGGACACAGGGTGGATATACTGCTTCATTTCTCCTTTGCCAGCCTGTTCACTCCTCTACACAGAGTTCCTTGTCACCGGTGGCTACTAGGCTACTGCTTAAATGCAAGGCTGCTTTAAACCAAAGGCTATATAACAAGCATAGAAAACAAACCATATTGTGTAGTGGCTGGCAACAGCCAATTCATATGCTCACTGGGACCTACAGACAAGCCACCCACCTGCCCCCTCTCACTGCCATTGGCTGTGTGAAGCCAAAATCCATAGTCTGGAAAGGAATGGAAATAGTAAAATATGGATTGCAACGCCACATTCTTACTTCAGTTCCTCCCTTTCCCTATAAAACCCCACCTGAATGCCTCATGCCACATTCCTCCTCTTCTGGAGCAGGCATTTTAGCTTGCCTTGGTTTTAAGTCCACTCTAGCGCCATAGAAAGGGAAAGAAGGTGAGAATTGGGGTTGGAAGGTTGCAGAAGGCTTGGGCCTGTCAACCCTAACAACACGGACCTAGGTGATACCAAATGTGTCAGGCATTATTACTATGGCCAGCCCTTTTTTTAGATAGTGTGTTGCAGTTGCTTCAGGTGCTGGGGCGGTGGCAGCAGTCCCTACAGCCATTCCTCCTGAACTCTGAGGCCATTCACCTTTGCTGGACATTAGAGCTGTGTATACCCTCCCTAGAACGCTGCTGTTGGGTCTGTCTGATGCTATCCTATTGACCGTGTCAAAGTAAGATTCATTTGCCAGGCAGCTTGTATATGTGGAGTGGTGGTAGTGTTGGAGGGGAAGTGCCTTCTTGTATTTTACCTCAGTCAGCAAAATGGCGCTGGCTGGTGTCTTCTGACCCTGGGAGAAAGTGTTTAAACACTCCATTTTCATCTCTGAAAGTGTACTTGCTGAATTGTCAGTTGCATGCAATAATTGAAGGAATCAAGAAAAATACACCACTTAAGTTTGCTCCTGCTTTATAGATAAATGCATTTATTTTTCAGCTGCCAGCGAAGGTGGTGCCAATGTGTTTACAGTTTCTTACTTCAAAAGCAGTGCCTACCTTGCACAGTCCCCACAGCTTTATAAGCAAATGTGTATCTGTGCTGACTTTGACAAGGTTTTCTGCATTGGGCCAGGTGAGGAAAGCTCTTTTGTTTTTTCCCCTTTCTTACTAATGCAACAGTCATGTCTCTGGAGCCAGCGTGCACTAAATGTTCAGGTTATGCACGTACTGAGCATTGCGAGGCCTTTTCCTTTCTAATCTGCAAACCAAACAAAAGTTTCATGCAAAGGCTGCTAATCCATATGGCAGTTTGACAGGGTTTGCAGGCGGAACAAATGTAATATTTTCAGCTGATGCAAGAACAGTGAACAGAGCAATGGTGTTCTCTAGTGGTTGTTGGAAGTATACAGCTGTTTCCTGGCAGAGAAAAAGATGACTGCAACTGTAATGGTTAATCTCTTGATGAACTTAATAGAAGCCTACAAGCTTGGCAGCGCTAGAGGTTTTATTAATATGGGCTTGCTGAAAATCAGTACATCCTAAATTAGATGGTGCAAAATATTTTCATGTTCTGGTTTTCCACATCATAGATAGCATGTGCTTATCTTCCCTCTCCCCTTCCCTGAGCTATAAATTACAGGGGAGTACTGTACTCATTTTTGTATTGTAGAGCAATCCGTGCACCTCATATCCCCAAACATATTCTTGAATATAAGAACCAAGTTCTGCACACCAACGCTGCACTACTTTAGCTCCTGCCCCCTCCTATTTTTGATGGAAAGAAATTGCACAAAGTATTGGTTGACACAGAGACCCTGGATCATAGGTACCATAATATAAAATGTGGGTGGAGATAGAGATAAGAGCTACTTTTCCATGGCAGGAGAAACACCACCCTGTGTGATATATGAACTGGGGAAATATTCTGAGATAATACAAAAATATTTGTAAGTCTCACTGACTTCATTGTTGGCTTAAATTGTTTCTTGATGGTGTTCAAAGAATCTACATGCACACTGGTGTGTGTTACTGTTCTAAATCTTCACTAGTTTGGGAATAGCACAGACTATGCAGTTTTCAATGTAGAAGCTGCGCTCTCAAGTCGCAAAAAAAGCACCCTGTATTTGTAGGGGTTTTTTTGTGCTTTAGCCCCCAACTCAGAGTATGGACAGCTGTTGTTGAACTGTTATCTCCCAGGGGAGCCAGCAGCACCTCCTTGCCAGGATTCAGAGTCACTTGCAGAAATTTTACTACCACAGTGACCATTTTGGTGTTTAACAGGGGTCTCTCTGGCAGGAGATTAGAGTCCTGTTTCAGATAAGAGCTATTGTTCTGTCTATTTAAAATAGTAATTTGGTGCTAGAGTGTCTGTCTGAAGCTAGTCTCTACTGAGACCCATTTGTTCGGGATCTTAAAGTAATTTATAACGTTCTCCCCCTTTGTATAGTGTTTAGGGCAGAAGACTCTAATACTCATAGACACCTGACAGAGTTTGTTGGTCTGGATATTGAAATGGCCTTTAATTACCATTATCATGAGGTGGTGGACGAGATCGCAGACACCATGGTGCAGATATTCAAAGGACTCCAAGAAAGGTAAAAAGTAAATTACATGGCTATAGAAACCATAGAAAATGAGAGGCTATTTAATGTTGTCTGGAGTGCCAGTGCTAATGTGAGAAAGAGAGTTTGTATCATTTCTTACAGGCAAGAGTCATAAAAGTACCCTGTTGCCAGATGGATATGTACGGTAATCAGGATAACTTTTGACTATCTGTACACCAAATTTCAGCTTTTTCTATCTTGCAAGAAGTACAGTTTTTGATACTGAAGTCTGCTAGCAGGGCACAAGCATGATCTTGCATACGAGGAACCACGTGAGTAGAGAGAAATTTCTTTTTCTTTCTACTGATGGACCGTAAGTCAGTGAAATAATAGAATGGCAGCAGGTTAAAGACGAGCATAAAATCATTTCTTTGTTTCTCTAATGCAGTATGAACTGTTGGAATTCATTGCCTTGATGGCTTCTTAAAAGGATTAAATAGATTCATGAATAGGCCTTTCTTGGTTATAATAGCTAAGAAGGAGCCTCTGTGTTCATAGGTGTTATGCCGCTGAACAACATAGGTGACTCTCAATTCATTGCCCTGTTTGTGAGCTTTGTGGAGCATCAAACTAGTCAGTGTTGGATACAGAGTGCTGGGCTGTGTGGTCCTTTAGTCTGATACAGCTTGTGAATACTTGTTCTTGCCCTGCTGAACTGCCTTTCAGATTTTTTCTCATACCTACACATATAGTCCTTTTTGGCCCCTAATATTCTTTTTTTATAGACCAGGGGTGGGCAGAGAATACGCTTACAATTAAGGAACAAGTGCATCTTCGTCCAGGAATCTGTTTTCAGGGCCAAAACTGAGCACTCAGTTCTTTCACACACAAACCCATTCTAGACCAGGGGTGGGCAGAGAATAGATCTACTGGGAGATCTCTGGAAGATCTGAAGTACATTTGATACTTGATTCTGAGTTGTGTAACAATAGCAGCAACTTTTGTTTCCAAGCTAGGCTGCTGAAACAAAGATAATTGGGGCCGGGGGGTGGGTGGTTTTGCAGGAATGGGTTGGAGTGAAAGAACTGAGTGCTCAAGTTTTGGCCCTGAAAATAAATTCCTGGACGAAGATGCACGCATTCCTTAACTGTAAGCATCGAGCCCTCTTTCTAAACTACTATTTACACTTGGATTTTGCTGGTGGAGTTCAGGTTTCTAGGGGAAAGCCAAAAATATCCCTTTGGCATTAAATCCATTTGCCCCCTATTCTAGACTACAGAAAGGTAATGATATATATGCCATGGGAATGATGTACTTGGCCCATTTTAGGATTAGGTTGTAGGCCATGAACTGTTTCCTTTTGCTGTTTTCTTACGGTTGCTTGGGTGTTGAATATTTCACCTCCCGACAACAGCTTCCTGGGGTACGTCAAAGGGCAACCCATAGGTTTTGGGGATGGAATGGTAAGGCCATAAGGCTGCTCTCGGATGTAAGGGCTGCCACATAGCCATGTGCATTACAGTTAGTATTGTTGTTATAAAGGCTTAGCATAGTTTCCCACTTTGACCTCACACCTCATACAGGACAGTTTCATAACATTCTGGAGGGTACTTAGGCTTGTATTTTCAGAATTCTTATGCCCAGCTTGAAACTGTGGCCAGGAGCAGCAACAACTTTTTGCAGCTTTTTGTGGAAAATAGCAATTTGAATACAGTAGCACATTTACTGGTAACCCCTACAGTTGGCTACCGTAATGCCCTCAAGACAGGATGTGGCTGCCTGGAAATGGCAACTGGTTCAGAATACAGCAGCCAAATTGATTTTCCACTATAACCTGTTTATATGAGATTCATGGTTGCAGGTTGTTTCCAGGCTAAATTCAAGTGCCAATGCTTGCCTTTAGGACCCTTCATAGTTTAGGCCCAGGATACCTGAGGGTCTTGCATGTGCTCCTTCTTACTCCCTGAGATCTGATGATGAAAATCTCCTCACATTTCAACCAATCTTTTTTGTTGGTGAAGGAAGTCAGAAAAACGTAGATCATAAATGTTGCATGGTGTCAGAGTGAGCTCTTGTGGCGAAGAAGGATAGTGCCTGTTCTCTTCTGTGTTTTTGCTTTTGTGGAAAATGGCATTCTTTTTTACATGAAGGTTTCAAACGGAGATCCAGACTGTGAGCAAACAATTTCCATGTGAACCATTCAAGTTCTTGGAGCCAACGTTGAGACTGGAGTACCGAGAAGCTCTGGCCATGCTTCGGGAAGCTGGAGTAGAGATGGGGGATGAAGATGATCTCAGGTACATTCATGTTGGTGGGAAAGATTAGTGCCATATCTATTGGTATTGCAGATGTAACCATTTTGGGACTACATTTGGATTACATGTCGCTGTGAAAACAGTTCATACATTTGCTGGAATGCCAACACAAGCCTGTCACACTTTTCCAGCTATAGGAATTGCCACCATTATGCACTCAGGTACAAACAGAGAGACGCCCCATTAAAATAAATCTCCTTGTTAAGAATGTGATGTGTGAAGAGCACCTTTAACGTTCGTTCCTCACCATTCCAGGTAGTATAAAACATCTGTTCCAGAATCCAAGCTCTTAAGTGGAGGGAACAAACCTGGTGGTGCAGTATAGCCGGGAGCTGTCTATAAACAGGTCAACCCAAATCTGTGTGGCCCTGAAGTCTCTCTCTTGTCCCTTAATTCATCCTAGACCACCCAGAGTAGTGTAACAGCTTCTTCTTTCTGTAAACAGTGGTCTGTTTTAAAACAAAGAAACAAACTGAAAATCCTTGGTCCTGGGATTACAATAGTTCATTCTGGAACATAAAATTACTTTAATGGAAAAAAGTTGATGTGATTATTTACCAAAACAAATATTTGACCTGTCCAGTTAATCAACAGATGATGGAAAGCCTTCTGATTAAATTTGTCTTCTGCACAAAATAAGGAAGTCTGGCTTCCATGTTTGTGAACTATGTTCATTATAGAGGCTTGAACATCCTAAGAGTTTGGTTGTATGTATGGTTATTCAGAAATGCATCCATTGGAGTCAGTGGGTCTTATACCCATTTAAGCATCCCTAGGAAATATTACTTGGACTTAACATAGTTTCTGTATAATGAAGACACACAATTCTGTAAAGCAGTGACAGCTTACTTTCTGTCAGCTTCTCCAGATGGTTATGTGTCTCTTTATAGGCTCACAATATCTCAGGAGTAAACAAATGTCCCGACCACCATACTGCAAAAGAAAAACGTGTAGCGTTGGCCCTTTTGCTATAAGTATTATAGTAGTTTCATTTTTTAAAAAAATCTCTGTGGCGCTTTGAATTGCCTGAAACTAGCAACCAGTGATCCTAGGTGGAGTGTGCCTAAAGATGCCAGTTGTGTACTGAAGAATGGAAAGCATACAAGGAAGGCACTCCCACTGCAGGAAACAAAGTGTACTATACCAGTGCCAAACTTGGTTCTCACAGACACATTTAGCAAAACAGTTAATTGTGTAGGCACTACTTTGAATGCAATATATGGAAGTGGAGTATACAAATAGTGACTGCATAGCCACCTCTGCATAACATACTGCAGAGTCTGGTCTGGTCCCTGTTAGTCATGTGGCCAAGCAGAGACCAGCAGGGAATAAAGCCCACTGCAGGCTTGGGTGGTAAGCAATAAAACCAGCCACTCCTGATCCAACATTTGGAGCTTGTCTGGCTCCTATGACCAATAATACAGTATCACATTCATCCAGGGATGGCCTAAAACAATTGAATGGCATGAGTGGATCTACACACGTATTTTCTCATTTGTGGGATTTGTACAGCTTTTCAAAGATCAGTGCATAAAGACTCAGAAACACGAACTATAAAAAAGCTGCTTTAACCTGAACCTTAAAATCTTTGCTTTCAGTACACCAAGTGAAAAGCTCTTGGGTCGACTGGTGAAGGAAAAGGTAAACCTTTTAAAAATTACTTTGAGTCGTTAATATAGCAGTAAAGTGTATTTTTGGAATAAGTTTGAACAGGTATACTTGACAGGAAAACGTTAACATTTGTAGCAGGTCATTCCTATAGAATTTTATAGTGTTTTTAATATGTTGTCTTAGAACCTGCGTGATACTATCAAATTTAAATTCCTTAAACTTGTTGGAATTAACTGATTAGCAAAATCATGGGTTGTGAAAACCCTCAGATTTTTAATTATGTATTATTTAGTTGTTTTTTAAAACCCCTTTCCTTGAAAAAAAATTATGTTAATTTTATTTATACCTGGTCTTTTGTAGTATGACACAGACTTCTATATTCTTGACAAATATCCTCTGGCTGTTAGACCTTTCTACACAATGCCAGATCCAGCAAATCCTGTAAGTAAATTGTTGCATGCTTATCAGGGTTTTGATTGCTGTGAAATATGATGGAACATTGCAGGCCACTTTAAGGTGTCAATAGGGGACTGGCCTGGCATGGAGTTTGTGCCACAATTATACCATATTCATGTAGTAACTTTAATGTCAGGTGTTGAGTAGGTGTGGGTCTCATAATCTGAACTGATCATTGTCCTTTGCACAGGTTCCTTCAGGAACTAAAACCAATGCTAGCAGCAGGTGTTTTTTTGTTTGTTTTTCTTACTACAAGTCCCATGATCTCCAATGGAAAAAGATGCTGCTATTGTACTGACAGTTTCAGCAGTTTTGAAATCAGTGGACACAAGGGAAGGAGAGGCCTGCCTTCTCCGTTGGAAGTGGGATGGGCATAATCTGCGCTTAACAACGGCCAAATTTTGCATACCGCTTACCTGCTAGTTACTAAAATGCAATCTTTTTTTAAAGAAAACATCCAACTCCTATGATATGTTCATGAGGGGAGAAGAAATTTTGTCTGGGGCTCAGCGAGTTCATGATCCTCAGCTGCTGACTGAGAGAGCTTTGCATCATGGCATTGGTAATATTTCAGATATATATATAATCCTGTGTTTCACTTTCAAATCAATGCATGCAACAAGGATATGAAGAGGAGAGATTAGAGCAGGAAATGGAAGCCTTATTCTTTGTATAGAAATATAATGGTTAGATCCAAATTTAAGTTACTTCCCATTGAAATTAAGCGGTATCTAACTTACTCTGTTGATTTTGATGGGCCCTTAGTGTAGGATCTTAGTCTGAATACAGCCAGGTGTCTTAGCAACATATAACAAATGTGTCCAACAGATTTTCAGCCACAAACAACTTTTCTAAGGGTACCTGTTCCAGGGAACTTCCCCCAGGTCACGAGTTTCTATTCTGTACAATATTTGTCAGTCTCGCTACAATTATATTTCAGTTCCATCCATCCAAAAGCTCAGGGGACCATCAAATATGTTGAATTGTCAGGTGGACTTAAATGCAGGGGATGCACAAAAGTGGATTTGGATACCTGCAGGTGTTTCAGGGTAATCATTTTATCATTTGGTAAACGTGCAGTTGTTAGTTGCTGAAGGGAAATCAAAGAATATTGTCCCCAGGTAGGATGTCATTTACAGAAAGGACAGGTGGGCCTGGGGGCTGGTGGACCTGGTGCCTTTCCCTGTACTATATTAAAGCCGAAAGCAATATCTTGCTGTTCTGTGGATTTACTTTTTTGGGTGGGGGTGTAACCCCTTAAACAGAGCTGCTGCTCATATCTTCTGTTCAATTTTTAAACAGCAACAACAAGATCAACACAGCTTTGGCTACTAAGCACACTGGATTTGTGCAAAACAATAATAGTCTGTTGGGGGTTTTTTTTGGGGGGGGGGAGCTGTCCAGAAACTGAACTACTTTGGATTAATGTGTATTCTTTCTATTTATGCTGCATGCTTTTGCTGTGCTGCTAACGAGAATTGGACGTGAAGCAAAATAATCTATTTCTTTTACAGATTTAGAGAAAATTAAGTCTTACATTGATTCCTTCCGTTTTGGTGCACCTCCCCACGCTGGTGGTGGCATAGGTAACGTAGCTTATTTTATTTTCATTGTATTCTGGCCCTGGATTATCATCATATGGAAGGACAGTTTTACAACAAAGATGATCATAGCATTTGAGCTTAATTTGGAAAGCTAACCTGGATTTACCGGGGATGTGTATGTTTGAGAAACATCCTAAGCTTCTTATCTCTGAGATTTATAAAACAATCCATGCTTTAAGCTTTGCTTTCCTTTTTACAAGACAACTATCAAAGGAAATGATCGGACAAGATTCAAAAGCCCACAATCAAAGGAGAAAATCCTACTGCTTGTTAGCAGTGGTATTTCCTTCCCAGCCCCCCTTCCCACTAGTGGGGCATTGAATGATGAAGAAAGAAAGCAGTTGTTTATTTGATGGAGATTTATCCGTACTGTTAATAGAGGTAATGATATAAAGTCTAGAATACTCAGTGCGTTTTGATGAAACTCATTTAATTCTCCCCCACCTCCACTGGTTGTATATGGACAAACTTGAACATTTTTTTTCCCAAGTACAAAGCTGGCTATTTACTTAACACTTTTTCATTTACAGGTTATGCAACTTGCTTTATATGGCAAAACTTTGCTGATTTTGCAGGCAGTAATTAGCACATGACAAACACGAAATAGTACAGTCATACTTCGGGTTACAGGCGATTTCAGGTTGCGCACCGCGCCAAACCCGGAAGTACCAGAACGGTTACTTCTGGGTTTCGGCACATGTGCAGAAGCGCTCAATCGCACTTTGCACTTGCGCAGAAGCGCCGAATCGCGACGTGCGCAGATGCGCAGGTCGTGAATGATGTGGGTTGCAAACATGCCTCCCACACGGATCATGTTTGCAAGCCGAGTGTCCACTGTACAGCCATGTTACGCTACTCAAATACAGCAAGCAATGGGATACTATTCCATTGCTAACCGTTCTGGTGTGGCTTCAGCTGAGAAGGAAAATTGTTCCGGGCTCTAGCCCCACCAGCCTCACAGACTTTCACATTTTGAAGGGAAATGCAGGTTTCCCAAACCCATCTTTCCCTCATATTGCTAATTGAGGGGACGACCAGGGAAGCATTTGCAG
The DNA here is from genome assembly GCF_964106645.2 of Podarcis pityusensis. Taxonomy (NCBI): domain Eukaryota; kingdom Metazoa; phylum Chordata; class Lepidosauria; order Squamata; family Lacertidae; genus Podarcis; species Podarcis pityusensis. The sequence goes on along the minus strand of NC_138028.1, from coordinate 98,118,639 downwards.
AATAAGAGAAGGTGGGATTAACCTACCTCACCTCTGCTTCCTATCCTCTTTTTATCTCAGCCAAGCTCTGAAACCAGGTTAAAGGCAAAAAAGCTAGGGGTAGATTTACGGAGAAGAATCCGTGAGCCTGGGAAAGGTTAATCAGTATATCCTGTAAGTGCCTCCTGCATTCTTTTCTTGGTAAAAACGGTGCTGGATCCCGTCTTTGCCAAACTAAAAAACCAAACAACTTCAGATATCAGGCTTTCAGACTGGTGGTACTTTTTGCATAAGGCTGCTTTAAATATTAATAGAAATAGAAATTACATATTTTGAAGAATTTGCAGCACTGATCCACACAGTGGATTTTGAGCTTAGCCTCCTACAATGCAATGGTTTGTGCTGCGGATCTAATGAGCATGTGGTAGTGTTTAAGGGATGAGAGCTCTCTCAGCAGAAGCTAATGGGGCAGCCTGCTGTGCATATGAGGCTTTGGGGTGTGGTGATGCCCTCCAACAAAATTCTTCTTAGCAAGTGTGGCAGCTCAAACTGTGTTTGCTTCTGTTTGTGATGAACTGCAAGCTTGGTGTTTCATCCAAACCCAACAAGCTGCCTTCCAGTCATGGGTTGGTTTGTTTCAATTAACCACGGATTAGGGTTTGGATGACCTGTTAAATTGCATTGAATTAAAAACTAAAGTGAAAACTTTCTATCCCCTCATGGCTGTACAGCAGAGGAGCACACTGAGTACAAAACCTGATGTGACTCATGAACCACTCTGTTGGTTCATGTATATCTGTATATCTGTATATGTTTACACCACTTGGTCTTCTAGCTGATGAGACTGGATTTAATTTTACAGGGTTGGAAAGAGTCACCATGCTGTTCCTTGGACTGAGCAATGTCAGGCAAACGTCCATGTTCCCTCGTGATCCTAAACGTCTAACGCCTTAAGAAGACCAGAGCGAGTTTGAAAGTTTGCTCCCTGCTCTGAACAATATAGCATAAATGCAGTATGCAACGGATGTACATCTAACCTACTAAAGTGCCACAATAGCAAATGTTCCACTAATTTATTACTAATAATGAAGCCAACCATTTTAACAGATCTGGGTCATGTTGCAGAAAACGTAATCTTTTTATGAAACATATTTGAAGTTAAGGGTACTGTTATCATCTTGTACTTTACAGCTTTCTATACACTTGAATTTTTAAAAAATTCATAGTTGTGTAATAAGGGGAGGACATTTGTTTTTTTTTTTTTTTAATGTGGCAGCAGAGTAGAATTTGATCAACAGTAGTAAGAGAAATTGACAAAATAGCGAGTTGGAAACGGATTATTTTGAGAATTAACATGGGAAATACTGAACTCTGATCTTACATACTTATAAATGCAGATTGCAATAAAACTCCCTAACTATTTTGTGTGTGTCTCTTTTTTTCTACATTGCAGAATTTGTATTCTTTTGTCAGTGTGCTGTCTTGCTTTTCAATACTAGAAGATAACTTTAAGCAGGGCATAATTATCTTGATTCCGGCTGAACAATGAACTATGCTAGGAGCCTTAATAACTGGCTTGCCTCTCCACCTCCGTATCTCACAGGACTATTGAGGATAAAAAGAGATGATCATGTATGTAAGCCTTAAGAGAATGTGCTTAAAACAGGTGCGATTAACCTCAGGGCCACAGCATGGCAGGGGCACTCTTGCTGAACTACAACTCCTATAATATTTGACCATTGGGCTTGGGGGCTGAAGCCGGTGGGAACTAGAGTTCAGTGACATTACCCATACTTTCTGAGATTGTAAATCCTGGAACCTGAGATCGCTGAGATTGTAATACTGAAACCTGCTCTCTTGTAAAGTGCCATGCACACTGATGCTGCTGTAAAATACAATAATTTGGTCTTGTGTTTTGAAATTGCAACTAAAAGAGCTAATAGTTACAGTTCTGTGATGTTTTTATTTATTCAGGAGTGAGATATTAAATTATTATTATTATTATTATTATTATTATTATTATTAAACTGCTGGCCAGATTTTTAAGTGTTTCCAAGCAATTAAGCCGTGATGTGAGATTTGACAGTGGGTAGTACCAATGTATATACAGAATTATGGTATCCTAATTTTCAGGGGCATTACCATTAATTAAGGGTCCTGATGCAGGAATCAGTGTGTGCAAATTGCAGACACTTAAATAGACTTGGTCAAATGACACACTAATATTTTGTTTCATACCTTTTTTTGAGGATTATCACTCAAAACAAAGGTCTGGGCAAAAAATGGACAGTGCAGAAAATGAGGACTATGAAGTCATCCAGTTGAGAAACCAGGTTAGGCAGCTTAGCTAATGGGCCAGCTCTGAGTACTAAGCACTGGCATATTCCCAGAAACCTTTTTTAAAATGGGGTTGCCTGCATGTGCACGTTCCCAGCTGTATTTGTTTGCTAAGTGGATTATAAATAACGACTTATTACCACAATTTTATTGCTGTTAAATCTGGTTCCAGAAAGAGTTGTTTGTTCAGCTAATCCAACTGGAATCGATCAAATTCAATTACCTTTTCCCATGCAGAGCTAGTTGTATCTCTGGATAATAGGCTTTATTGGATGCTTCATCCTAATACAGAGTCGCTCACTGATTCATGCTGAAAGGTTTGGAAAATGATGTTTTAGGACAAATGAATTTATTGCAGATTTCTGTTTGTTTTCTCACAGATCATCCCTTATGCCTTCATCCCATGTGTGTGGAAATGTCTTTGCTCCATATTGCTATGCTTAGTATGTTCATTTGAGTAACTCACACAGATAACAGTAGTTCTTAAACAGTGGTACCTGGTGCCCTGACAGTAGACAACCTATGAATTGGAGCACATTACACCCATTAAGGGGGATACTGCAAAAAATGGCATCTCTGTATCAAGGTCTTCACTCCCTCTTTACTGAATAGATTAGCCCGCTGTAAGGATGGCTGCCACATGTTGTTTGTCTTAGTGGTCCTAGTTAATATTCCTAGTAACTGTATGCAAATACTTCTGCAGAAATCAACTCTAAACATGACACTCGGGGCAATTCCACTTCCATCCTCATGTTGAATGTCATGTGCCGTCATAGAATCATATACAGTGGTACCTCGGGTTACAGACACTTCAGGTTACAGATGCTTCAGGTTACAGACTCCGCTAACCCAGAAATAGTACCTCGGGTTAAGAACTTTGCTTCAGGATGAGAACAGAAATCGTGCTCCGGTGGCAGCGGGAGGCCCCATTAGCTAAAGTGCTGCTTCAGGTTAAGAACAGTTTCAGGTTAAGAACAGACCTCTGGAACGAATTAAGTACTTAACCCGAGGTAGCATTGTAACATGAAAAAATACATAACTACAACGTAACAAAAGTAGTCATAGACAATAAACATTAATACACAACCAAACCAATTTCCACATCAAGCACAAAATCTAAAATAAACTGAAGCATACAATTGATAGGTACTACGGTAATTCTATATGTACCTATTTGTGACATTAATAAAATACATTAGTTTCTACTTAAATTCATTTGAGGATTACTTCAAATGTTTCCACTTGGAAATAAATAAATTTGTATTTACTTCAGTTTGATTAGTAGGGTTGTTGACCATTGGGTATTCTGAGGAAATAATGCATTTACAAATCTTTCATACCTTTTTGAATTGGCTAATTGGGTTGATCAATGTGTTTGTTGTGGAAATAAATGAATTTAGATCATGAAGGAATAAAATTATATTTAATATGCTTTGCAACTGGGTTGTTGGGTGCTGGGTATATTGGGAATATATGTAAATAAATGAATTTTGCTGCTGCTTTTGACTGAGGTAGTCTGGGGCAAAGGCTGATAACAAGTAGTCCATAGGAAAGCCTTAGCCTCATGTTGGCTAGATACCTCCAGGCTGACTCGAGACAAAAACGAAAGGAAACCAGCAGGTGGCTGAAAACAACTGCATTGCAGATTTGAAGAGCGCGGCTGTGTGGCGCTCGCGTCCTGCTTTCGTGCCTCCCACAGGGCTTGAGCCTCTGCAAGAAGAGTAAGCCGGGTCAGATGCGCCACTGGTCCGATCCAGCGTGCACTTTTGTCTACAGTCCTACGCACAACTGCCTGGGAGTAAGCGTCCTTGGAAACAAGCAGCACTTCTGAGTAGGCACGTTTAAGAATTCGAATCCTTGCATTCATAAGGGTTGGAAAGGGACCTCAAGGGTCATCTAGTCCAACCCCATACAATGCAGGAATCTCCGCTAAAGCCTCTATGGCAGGTGGCCAGGAGATTCCCCTTCTGCCAATACCGACCAAAATTTCCTGCGGGAAGAACCTCTGCCACTTCGCAGTGCAAGAAAACACACACACACACACACACATATATGTATGTATATACACACATATATATGTATACACACATATGTATATATATACACACACACATATATATATGTGTGTGTGTGTATATATATATATATATATATACACACATATGTGTGTGTGTGTGTATACATACATATATATGTGTGTGTGTTTTCTTGCACTGAGAAGTGGCAGAGGTTGTTCCCTCCCACTTATTACGTATTCAGAACGCCCCCGCTCTCCCCGTTTCCCGCGCCGTCCCGTTTGGCGCGAAAAAATTTCCCGGGCGAAAGTTCCGGTGGGGCGTGGCCTCGGCCTCCGAGCGCTTCTGGTTGGCGGGCGCTGTCACGAGGGCGCCGCTAGTGGCGCGAATTCTCTCCTCTGTCTGAGCCGGAGAGAAAGAAAGAGAACTTGTCCGCCATGGATTTAGCCGCTGCGGGGGATGCTGGGCTGGCGGCAGCGGCGGCGGCGCCGCTCAAGCAAATCCGCGACGAGGTGGCCGAGAAGTGCCAGAAGCTGTTCCAGGACTTCCTCGAAGCGTGAGTCGTAGGAGCTGCCCGGGACGGGGACGGGGGGGAGGGGAGCGAAGTTGGGCGCTTGGCGGTGGTCGTGCGCTGGGCTTTGCTGGACTAGGAGGCCTAGATAGCCACCCTCCACCTGGGAGCAAGTCCGGCGCTCATCCGCTTCCCCGTAGCTTTTGCACTTGTGCTTTCCCTTAGTGGGGGGGCGGGGGGGGGAGAGAGTGTATAGTATTTATCCCCTGACATCGTGCTTCTCCTGGCCCTAAGACGCTGTTGGTTTTGTTTTGTTTTGTTTTGTTTGGGCAAGTGTGTTTGATTGCTGGGATTGCGCCTCATTCCCAAATGTCAACAGGTGTGCCCTATTTATTGGGGGGGGAGGGGCGTACGGGGGGGCGCAGTTGCCCGCCCTAAATCAATCAAACAAACAAACAAATAAAACTTAACTACATAAATCCTGGCCACGCCCATGGAGAGAGGGATCAATATTTAACTCTGCTTTAGTTTTGTGCCGGTTTTAATTGTACGTGTTATTTATTTACTGCTGTAAGTCGCCTTGAGTAGGGTTTTTTTGGGGGGGGGAGGGACTGATAAGTTTAATTAACAAGAGTAGTAGTAGGGGTTTTCCTTTGCAGTATTCAGCATCCGCTGTTGTCTCTTCCTGAATAACCTCAACCTTTTGAAGTGCTGTAAAACAGCTTTTCAACAGCCCCACCTTGTCTTTGCTCAAATGTAAATCCGCTGCTGCACCTTAAACTCTTTTGAGGCTTACTTCTGAGGAAGCATACATAGGCTCACTCTGCATAGCTGCAATCCTATGCACACTGTCAATTATTTACTACTACATTTCTATTCGAGGACCTCAAGGTGTTACGCATGGTTCTGTTCCTGCCCCATATCTTCACAGCAACCCAGTGGGGTTGGGTGTGCTGAGAGTCAGTGACTGGCCCAAGGTCACCTAAATGAGTTTAGTGGTTAAGTGGAGATTTGAACCCTAGTTTCTCAGGTCCTAGTCTAACACTAGGCACTAACCACTACACTATTACAAATCAGTAAAATCCAATAGAGCTAAATGATTCTTGCATCTGAGTAAACTTGCATAGGACTAAAAAGCTTATAAGGGGCTGTACTGTGGGACTCCTTGATAAAAGGCAGCTATTTTTTCCTCATTTTTTCACTGATTGCATCAACCCTCCTAACTGTAATCATTATTTCTTGTAATCTGATGACCACACCACTGGGGTCTGTGTATTTTTTTCTCATATTTAGATGCTTCCTTCCTTTTCATGTGGCATAATTAGTGAAAAGACAGGGCTCTTCAGTATTCTGTGTGCAGCTTATACAAAATGAACATTTTTACTCGCAGTGATAACTCAGCTTTTCATTAGGTGTTCAGTAGCAGCAGGGGTTCCCTCCTGTCAAGTGATGGTGTCTCATTATTAGCTTTTAAGCCTTTCTCTTCATAGTCTTAGCACAGAGCGTAGCACGTGCGGAGACTCACTATTTAGGAAACAATTCCTGCAAACTGTCCCTTAAAATATTGCTATTTTCAGATTTCAGAACAGTGATGGAGAAGTTAAATACTTGCGAGATGCAGAGGAATTGATTCGCCCAGAGAGAAACACGTTAATTGTGAGCTTTGAGGATCTGGAGCAGTTTAATCAGCAGCTTGCTACCACAATCCAAGAAGAGTTCTATAGGTAAGAAGGCTCCAGTAAACATGCTTTATTGAATAGTTGGCTCCATCATAACTATTTTACCCATCCTGGGTTTTATTAGAGGAGTTCTAAGTCAAGGCTGGGGAACCTGTGGACCTCTGGATGATGTTGGGCTCCAGCTCATGCCCCATAGCCAGCATGGGCTTTGGTTAGGGATGATGGAAGATGTAGTTCAAAAACATATGGATGGTCACAGGTGCCCCATTTCTGCTCTAAGTAACATTGAGAAAGAAGGGAATATGTTTTCACAGTTAAAGGTGCTTGTCATTCACAGCCCTCTGGTGGTGGTTTTTTAAAGTATAGTCAGGCATACGAAATAACGTTTGCAAAGTTGTTACTTGAACCAAAAGCCAAACAGATTTGTCAGACAACAGTTTTATATTTTTCACTTGTTTTAATATTACTGTATTTTACCAATGTACTTTTCAAGATATTTTAAAGGATAGAAATTCATGATGTATGCTGCTACTTTGATCCAAAGGGTATAAAATAAAGATTTGCATCACTAAAACTTGTTTTTCTATTTTAGAGTCTATCCTTTCTTGTGTCGAGCTGTAAAAACCTTTGCTAGAGACCATGGAAATGTTCCCCCCAATAAGGACTTCTATGTTGCTTTCCAGGACCTACCTACCAGACACAAGTAAGATACATTGATACTGTCAAGATGTAAGCATACAAGTTAGTAAGGTAACTCCAAATAAGCTCCTTCTTTGTAGGATGTTATTTACAATTCAGGAGCCTTCAAATGGCCTCCATTTAACTTGTGAGTCATAGGCTACCCATGCCGATTATACCATCATTTCAGCTATCAGACTATACTGATAGCCAACATGGTTTTATCAAGCGGAGTGATGCTAATGCATACAACCATACTCCCATCAAATTTTTCTTTTTTAGTGAGGGGAACAATACACTTATGCCTTGTGTTCTATATAGTTAAAAGAAAGTGTGCAGGAGATTGCCATGTGGGTATGCTTCAGAAATATGGAGAGAAGTTTTTTTTCAGACTCTGATGATGTTTTGCGCGAAGACATGGATAGCGATTTTGCAGATATGAGGCCTACTACCTGTGCTTTAGACCCTTGCCCGTCCTGACTAAGAAAAGTTGCCCAATAAGAACTAGCTGTGTGGGTTAATGTTGTGGCAAATGCTTCTTTCCATTAAAGTATGAAACCCATTGGGTCTCACGGTGGCATCTTAGCTCCAGGTTTCCCTTAATGAAATGGGCCTAGAAAATCAGTTTCAGCCTGGCTTCCAGCCTGATCATGAAATGACTTTGCTATCCTTTGTAGGTGGTGACCTTTGCCAAAAATAAAATGGGGAAGTGTGTCCTGTTGATTCTGCTGGACCTTTATGTGGTGTTAGACACTGTCAACCCTGGTGCCTTGTCTGTTTACAATATTTCAACAAGGTATTTTTAAAAGTTACGGGGAACAAGATTTAAAGTCAGCAGCTCAGGTTCCTAAACTTCTAAAGGTTTGATTACGTCCTCTGTTTAAATGTCAGGGAAATCATCCCACCATATTCAGTTGGCTTGCACCTAACTGCTGTGAGCAGAACAGGTACTTCTTTGTTCTTAGCTACAGAACAGTTTGTACTTGTCAGTTCTGGTTCTCTTTGGACAACAATGGACCATAATAGGCCATGCACTTGCTATCTGATTTTCCGAAATGTATTTTAAAACAGATGAGCTTTTGAATGTGACTTCGTTCTTTAAACAGAATTCGTGAAATGACGTCAGCTCGAATTGGATCACTAATGCGTATTAGCGGGCAAGTGGTCCGCACCCACCCGGTTCACCCAGAGCTCGTAAGCGGAACATTCCTGTGCCTGGATTGCCAGACAGTGATAAAAGATGTTGAGCAGCAGTTCAAGTACACACAACCCAACATCTGCAGAAACCCAGTTTGTGCCAATAGGAAACGGTTCCTTCTGGACACCAACAAATCCAGATTTGTTGACTTTCAAAAGGTAATTCAGCAATTGTCAGAATTTGCGCTGGGTTTGAAAACATGATGTGATGTCAGGTTAGTCTTCTATACTTGACTGGTTCAGCTGTAAACTTAAATAAACCATGGTTTGGCACCACATGAACTGTAATTTCCTCCCTGCTTTCACGGGTTTGTGACAAACCATTGTATGCCGTTTAGTCTAAATTGACAAACTAAAGTTTATGCTTGCCTTGGAATCCAGAATCAAAACATGGTTTAAAGTCTTGGTTTGAAGGTCACAAATCTTAGTTTGCTGGTTTTGGACAAAATAGTAAACTAAACTATAGTGAAAGGATGGGAGTCTTGACATGCAGGAAGGAGAAGAAACTCAGGTGCCTGACAGTATAGACCTGTTGGTGTAGGATTAAACAATGATTTAGCATTATGTCCTGTGTCTCTAAGTGTAAAGTTTTGCTCTTGCTACAAGTGGCGAACATTTTGCACAGGAGATCCATTCCTGGCCCTTGTACACATCAGTGGAGCACGCATAAGTCCACTGTGCCCTGTTCCACTCCTGTCTTGCCTTTTTCTGGGTCCGACCTGTGCATCAGCAGCCACATGTCAGTCGGATGTACAGAAAACAGTCACTACCTGCACTTGAATAAAATGTAGCAATTTTTGTGTTTTTCCTGTGTGTAAGTGAAAATCCTTCAACTGAGGATACAGTGGATGCATCTTACGAAATGCATTCTAGCTTATGCCATATTAAATTAGTTTGTCTTTAAGGTGCCACAAGGCTGCATTGGTTTCGTTACAGCAGGATAACACAGCAGTCCCTCTGGAATATCTTATGGGCAGCTCTTGTAAATTACTGCCATTCGTCTTCCAGAATGCTGTATTCAGACCTGGAAGTTGTCTTGTCTTCATAATTGAAGTGAATAGAGTTCACTCATGTCATGCTACCACTGGAGGGAGGGGATGAAGTCAGATTTCCCCAGTAACTTCTCCCTGCAACTGCCTGCATAGCCAGAAAAGCTGCTTCAGCAGGGTGCAGGACCCTCTACAATTAGCATGAGAGGTCAGGTACACACACACACACACACACACACACACACCTTGCACAAATGGAAGGGGCCTGGCCTTCCTTTCACAGGAGGTAAGCTCACAATCGAAACTAAAGTGTGCATATATTCAACCTATTAAGAATAATTTTCTGTAGTGAAAAATGTATTTAATTATCAGGTGTTTTTCAGAACCCAAAGAGCAAGATGCACCTTGTAAATTTAGGAATCTGTCTCAGCTGCTGTAGAGATCAGCAATGGCGCTGAGAAGTGATCTCATTGTGCAGCCTATAGGGACCACCTATCTCTAGATATTTTTTCACAATATTAGAAACATTCTTGACTTTACCATTTTGAACCACTTGTGTTTTGTTGCTGTACAGACCTGTCACATTTGTAAAGTGCTTTCCACTTGAGAAGAAGAAAGGTGTATCAACAAAAATCTGCTTTGAATGCGGGCTTAGACATTTGTCATTGATGGAAGACTAAGAGCTATATTTGACAGAATCTTTTGCTGCTGGTGTATTGCTTCTTTGGTGGTTGTCTTCTCTTGCTTTGATTGGTACTTGTCCAGTCTCTGTCCTAGGGGTTGTGGATTTGTGTCTCGTCTTCTCCACCTTCATGTTGTTGGACTGTAGGTCCCATAACCCCTGAGCATTTACTATGCTGACTGAGGCTTATGGGAGTCAGAGTCCCAACAACATCTGTAAGCCCACTGGTTCCTCACTCTCTTCTTACCCCATCTCAGTTTTTCCCACAGCCATCAGCATGGTAGAAAAACAAGCTTGCACTTCTGACAGAGCTCCCTGTGAGATTTGCCCTTTGCCTACTGAGGGTGATCTAGACATTTAAGGGAACCTGCTTAATAGCTGTGCTGTTACTTTTGTTTTATGGTGATGCTCCATGATAGCTATCAGAAAGAGCATGAAAATTAATCAGGTACTGTATTTGTAACCGTTACCAGGGTTCCTAGAAACTTGATGTTGGTAATTAGAAATTTCAAAAATTCTGGGTTCTTAAAAAATGTAAGGCACTTCATTAGGAATGCAGCATCATTATCTCTCCCCCCCCCCCCCCGGTAGTCTTCATGCTGGAAACATTTGGGTTCAGTTTTGTGACATTTTCAGGTAAACTAGTAATGATAAGATAACTTCCTGCTTCTTGACAGCTTGCTTTTCCTATCTCTTTTTTTTTTTGCATATAGATATTTATTAATTTTTCAAGAGAAAAAATAACAACAAAATACAAATAAAGAAAAGAATATACACATTAAAGAAATTTTCACTTAAAATTTTACATTGTTGCCTCTTTGTGGACTTCCTTCAGCTCGTCCGTAAATCTTTCGTAATAAAAATTAAAGTTGCACATTTCCTAGTTTGTATTGTCATTATACATTTCTCCTCTCCTATTTTCTTTAAACAATAACTCTTGATCTTTCACAGTGCTTCTCTAAATCCCCTTAGCGTTATTTGTCCTTTACTAATATGTTCCAGATAATCTACATATTTTCCCCATTCCTTGATAAACTTTTGGTCTCTTAGATGTCTAATCTTCCCCGTCAATCTGTCCAAATCCGCGTAGTCTAATAACTTTAGTCTCCACTCCTCCGTCGTAGGCATTTCCTGTTTTTTCCACTTCTGGGCCAGAATTATCCTTGCTGCTGTGACTGCATAGTATACAAATTTATGGTCTTTCTTTTTTATTTCGTCCCCTAATATCCCTAACAAAAAGATTTCAGGTTTTTTGGTAAACGTATACTTTAACACCTTCTTTAACTCAATGTATATTTTTTCCCAAAATTCTCTCACTCTCCCACACTCCCACCACATGTGGTAAAAGGAGCCCTCCTTCTCTTCACATTTCCAACATTTACTGCCTACTTTGTACATTTTTGATAGCTTCACAGGTGTTATGTACCACCTGTAAAACATCTTCATAACATTCTCTTTTACCGTTATACATGCCGTAAAATCCAGACCCTCCTTCCATAGTTTCTCCCAATCCTCAAATTGTATGGTATGACCCACATCTCTAGCCCATCGAATCATTACTGTTTTGACTTCCTCATCTCCCAAGTTCCAATCTAAGAGCATCTTATACATTTTAGATATTATTTTCACATCATTGTTTATAATTTCCGTCTGGAATTTTGAATCTTTATCTGCATACCCTCTATCTTTTATCTCTTTTCTAAACATTTCATTAACTTGGAAGTGATGTAGCCAATCATACACATACTCCTTAACTTGCTCGTATGGCTTCAATTTCCATTTCCCATCTTCTTGAGTTAACAGTTGTCCATATGTTGCCCAATTACTTCTCATGTTAATTTTTTTCACACTTATCACTTCAAGGGGTGAGAGCCAGTGCGGAACTTTAGGTTCTAATATATTTTTATACCTTTCCCATATTTCAATAAGTGGACCTCTAAAAATATGATTTTCGAATCCCTTATGTACTTTCCTTTTCTCACACCATAGGTAGGCATGCCAGCCAAACCTATTGTCGAAGCCCTCTAAATCGAGTAGCTCCTTATTTACTAGTTTTACCCAGTCTTTTATCCAACAAAGACATGATGCCTCGTAGTATAATCTCAGGTCTGGCAGAGCAAATCCTCCCCTTTCCTTTCTATCTGTTAAGAGTTTAAATTGTATCCGAGGTTTTTTGCCCTGCCAGATGAATCTTGAAAGCACTCTTTGCCATTCTTTAAACATTCGGCTCCCCTTAATTATAGGTATGGTCTGGAATAGGAACAGTACCCTCGGTAAAACATTCATCTTAATAGTATTAATCCTTCCCCAAAAAGACAATCTCAATCCTCCCCATATTTCCAGGTCCTTTCTTATTTCTCTCCACACCGGCTCATAGTTGTTTTTAAACAGATCTATATTTTTAGGTGTTAACCAGATCCCGAGATATTTTACTTTCCTAACCACCTCTATTTGTGACTGATGTTGAATTATTTCTATTACACTTTGGTCCATGTTTTTGACTATCATCTTCGTTTTCCTCTTATTTAGTTTAAAGCCTGCCATTTCCCCGAATTGATCCATTTCCTTTAAGATTTCTTCTATTGTAGTTGTTGGGTCCTCAGTCATTATTACTAGGTCGTCTGCAAAAGCTTTGATCTTGTAGGCATTTTGTCCGATTGTCACTCCTTTAATCTTATCATTTCGCCTAATCGAATTTAGAAATACTTCTAGCACCATTATGAATAGTAGTGGGGAGAGTGGACACCCCTGTCTTGTACCTTTCTGTATCTTTATTTCTTCTGTCACAACGTTGTTTATAATCAGTTTAGCTTTTTGCTCCGTGTATATTGCTCTTATCCCGTTAAAAAAATCTTTGCCCACTTCCATATGTTCTAGATTTTTCAACATGAAGTCCCATACCACGTTATCAAACGCTTTTTCTGCGTCCACGAACATCATTATTGCCTGCTTGTCAATCCTGGCAGATAGAAATTCTAACATATTAATTATATGTCTTATGTTGTCCTTCATATGCTTTTCCTATCTCATCAGGTGCGTATTCAGGAGACACAAGCTGAGCTACCCCGGGGAAGCATTCCTCGCAGTGTTGAGGTGGTACTGCGGGCTGAAGCTGTGGAATCGGCCCAGGCTGGTGACAAGTGTGACTTCACAGGTTCCCTCATTGTTGTGCCTGATGTGTCCCAGCTGTCTACCCCAGGTTGGTTGACCCTGAGCAGAGCAGAGCAGTGTGAGGGACTCCTTCCTTGTTAAGAAAGGGCATGTGTAGGACAACCTTCCTGAAACTCTGCAGCTTCAGTATACTTCAAGCAAAAGGCTAGGCTCAAATTATTTTCTCTGTGGTGGGAGCTTGTTCTGTGCAGGCTTTGCTATTACCACCTACATTCCAAAGTGAAGAGCTGTGCCTTTCTGCCTTTTTCAAATGTGTAATAATAATAATAATAATAATAATAATTTATTTATATCCCGCACTCCCCAGCCAAAGCCGGACTCAGAGCAGCTAACAACAGTAAAAATAGCACAGTTTACATAAAATCACAGTCAATTGAAATACATTCTAAAATCAGTTCAGAATCAAATTAATGGCAACCATTGGGCTAGAGTTCTATGAAGATTACGGAAGGAGAGAGGGGGTCAGACTGTGCCTTGGCCAAAGGCCACACAGAACAGCTCTGTCTTGCAGCCCCTGTGGAAAGATGTCAAGTCCACCAGATCAGGGCCACGACCGAAAAAACTCTGGCTCTGGTTGAGGCCAGCCTAACCTCCCTGTGGCCCGGGATCTCCAAGATGTTTTTATTTGAAGACCGTAAGGTCCTCTGTGGGACATACCAGGAGAGGCGGTCCTGTAGGTACGAGGGTCCTAGGCCTTATAGGGCTTTAAAGGTTAAAACCAGCACCTTAAACCTGATCCTGTACTCCACCGGGAGCCAGTGCAGCTGGTATAGCACCAAGTGAATGTGATCCCTTGGCAAGGAGCCTCCATGAGGAGCCTCGCTGCGGCATTCTGCACCCGCTGGAGTTTCTGGGTCAGTCTCAAGGGCAGCCCCACATAGAGTGTAGGCTGAAAATGACCACATGTTCCTGGAGCAGAACTTAAAAAAGGTCTTGCTCTTATAGGTGTCCGCGCAGAAACTGGCTCTCGTGTGAGTGGAAAAGAAGGCTACGAAACTGAAGGTGTCAGAGGACTTCGTGCACTTGGAGTCAGAGAGTTATCCTATAAATTGGTCTTTCTAGCATGTTACGTTGCACCAACGAACCCAAGGGTAAGCCTTACTCAGGAAGAGGAGCTTCCAGAATATTTTTCTTGAAGATATTAATGATGGGATTTGGTTCTCTTGTCCCCAGGAAAGGTGAGCGCCTACTGTGCCCTTTCAGTGTATCATTACGCCAAGCAATAGAGTAAAGTGGTGGATTTGACCCTTTTTGGATACTCTTATTCAAGAACTTGAACAGCGGAGCAAATTCTGGGCTAGAACCTTCTAACCTCATGCGCTTGGGGGAGTATTCTCCCAGCTATAACCTGAAATATTTTATTGCATTCTGCTGCCACATGTTGAATGTTTAGATCCATCCCTAAATGGTCTCATTTTGGAGATATTTAAATTGAAGTCCTCTTGTGACATACTTCCCACCTTTGCCTTAAGGCAGGGATAGGAAACCTGTGCCCATCCAGATGTTGCTTAATTACATTCCCCATCACCCCTGAGCATTGGGCCATGCTGGTTGGGGCTGGTGGGGGTTAAGAGTTCAACAGCATCTGGAGGCCCCCAGCGTCCCCTTCCCTGACTTAAGACATAAGTTATTTTCTAGTCTCTGCAATATTTTTGCATTTTTATATATTTTCCCTCAACCCTCTTTGTTTTAGTTTGGTGGCAAAGAGCTGCGAGATGAAGAACAGACTGCAGAAAGCATTAAAAACCAGATGTCGGTAAAGGAGTGGGAAAAAGTATTTGAAATGAGCCAGGATAAAAACCTTTATCACAACCTTTGTACCAGCCTCTTTCCAACCATACATGGTAAGATCTAATTGTGGAGCCATAGTAATGTTTGCTATCGTTGACTAATTTTCTAGGTCAGCTGGAAGCTTTCAAATTAAATTCCTATTGTCTAATATGTATTCATGTCAATTAAAAATGTCTTTTTTTGTTTTATCCCTTCTGAACAGGAGGTATCAAAACAGTGAATTTTGTTTCCTGTATGTCATTTGTGGCATTGTACCCAAAGAGTAAGATAGGAATACAGCAATTGAGAGTTGCATGCAGTCATTTTAAGATTATTGCCTGTTTCCTGGCCGTTTTTGCAAATACATAATGCTGCTTTTCTGTGCATTCTTTTTTCATGGGACCATGGAAAGAAGAGCCCCTAGTTTTGTTTTACCTTCTAGTTCAAACCTTGCTGTGAGAACATGATCCTGTAATTGTGGGTTTTAATCTGTACAGATAACTTCTCTGGCTTTTCCTTATTCAGTAACCTCTGTGCTCTAAAAGATGATTATAACCCTGGACTCTGATTTATAGACCGTTTAAGATAGCTTATTCCTATTGACTGCTGTGTTATCTTGGTAATCACTCTGTCTAACACAAATAAATTCAAACTGTAATATTTAAGTATGTTTCGCAATCACGTCCCTTGTTTGCATTTTAATGCCATATCGGGGAGAAATGACGAAGCAGCTATGATTTTGAGACTTTCCTGTGGCTATCCACCAGGCTTGTCAGAGATTTAACCAGTCCCTGAAGAAACTTGTTTGAATTTTGAATTACTGTCTGAAGCCAGCCCATAACAGCAACTAGAATCCAAGCTTTTCTCCTGCGTTGTGTTCTTAGAATTGACTCTAAATGTGAGCGTCCCCAAAACTAACTGTTAGTTATTGTGATGCAGGTAATGATGAAGTTAAGCGAGGGGTTTTACTCATGCTGTTTGGTGGCGTTCCTAAGACAACAGCAGAAAGCACTTCACTTCGTGGTGACATCAACGTTTGTATTGTTGGTGATCCGAGTACTGCCAAGAGTCAATTTCTAAAGTAAGTTTCTTGCCAACTAGCGTACGGTTAACTTGCATTGTCACTAGGTAGCTGGTTACAAGTACTTGTTCTTGTATGTTGTGTTCAGGAGATTTAGTCTTTGGTAAGAGGATATAGGATTGCTGCCTCTGTAAAACAGTGGCTTTATGCTGATTTCTGTGTTGGTCTTTTCTATCTCTTTACCAGTTATTCTGGTTTTGGATTGTAGTTGTATTTTGTTGTCTTTTAAATTTGTGATGCACCAAGAAGACATTGCTAATTGGGTTGTAGAGACTTTCAAAAATAAAAAAAAACATGACTAGAATACACACACACACACACACACATAATAATTCTTTATTGATTAAAAATTTACATATCTATACAAACATGTGATATCTCTTTACATATGAAGAAAAATAAAATTAGGTAGTAAACAGAAAACTTATAAAGTAATAAAAAAGGAAAAGAAAAGAATAAATTACAAAGATATGAAATAAAAAAAATCAAAAGAAGAAAAGACAAGAGAAGACAACACTATTTACACAATAAAAGTGTTCATCGACACAATCCTTCCCATTCTTCTCATTATACTGTCATATAAACATTTTTTTAACACAGATTTGTGTTGTATAATATCATTTATTTCTGCTTTGTATATATTCCTCTAATCGTTTTCTTTACAAATATCACTCAATTTCTGCTAATATGACTAGAATATATTAAAACGCCTAGGTGAAAAATACTGCTCTTAACCCAGCACTGAAATGGTAACAGTTTTGATGCCAGGCAACCTCCTTGTGGGGAGAGTGCCCTCCATTATGGCTGCTCAGAAAGCCCCCCACCCCACCCCCAGTAGATGCCCTCCATTCTCCTGATGGAACGAATACAGGGAGAAGGGCCTCTGCAGGAGATCTTAAACACTGAGCAGGGTGCTGCTACTTGTTGGAACAAAAACTACTTTCTTGAAGTAATAAACATTGTAATTACTAAATAGGCTTGCTTTCCCCCCTTGCTCATGGCTATCGAATAATCAGCTAGGTAATTTAGAGCCCTGCAGCCTGCAAAACTTTAAAGCCAACTGTAGTGTTTGTGTCGCACTTTCTGATGCGAATTGCTGAGTAGCCTGCCAATTTGAACCAACAGGCACGTGGAGGAGTTCAGCCCCCGAGCTGTCTACACCAGTGGAAAGGCCTCTAGCGCTGCTGGCTTAACAGCTGCTGTTGTGAAAGACGAAGAGTCCTATGAATTTGTCATTGAAGCTGGAGCTCTAATGTTGGCAGATAATGTAAGTTATCCAATGCATAGTATTTAGTAGCTCTGAAAGGAGGGAGCCCCTTTTGTTTTCAAGTGCGGAAGTACAGTTGTTGAATCTGCACTCTCTTTTAGGGAGTCTGTTGCATTGATGAATTTGACAAAATGGATATGAGGGATCAAGTTGCCATTCACGAAGCTATGGAGCAACAGACTATATCCATTACTAAAGCAGGAGTTAAGGTAAGTGGCTGTGTGTTGCTTGAACTTTGTGTATCCTTTGCTCAGATGGTATTGGGAGAGAGATTTCTTTACTTCTCCAGTGACCTTTGAGCCAGATCTTCTTTCCATCCTTCCCATTTTCTGTCAAATAGTTTCATTCCATTAGAAGAGCTAAGGAACTTTTCTTACAACTGAATTCTTCTAGAAGAGGGTGGCAGTCTGTAGTCCATATCCAGAACAGGATATCTTCCTCTTCCACAACCCTACGTCAAAATTAAGCCTGGCAGGAGCAGCAGCAGCAGCAACAGCAGTATTGCTGCTTACCTGGACCAGTGCAGGGGCCCAGAGGATGGTAGGAAGTTAGTGGCTATGAGAGTCCTGCAGTAGTCCCAACCTCATGGTTTTTCTGTGCCCCCTCATCCAGGAAAGCAGCAGGAGCACTACTGTTAGAAGACATCTGCACAACACCCAACTTTCCATGCTGGTCACTCCTGTTAAACATTTCTTCCAGAAATCTGTCCCACTGTGAAAAACTGGATAATTGGGCTATAATCCTTTGCAGGCTTTTGGGGGGAGCAAGCTCCATTGAACCCAGTAGGACATGATTCTAAGCAAGAAAGTTAACAATTGGGCTGCAATATACATCAGGTTAGGGACGCGGGTGGCGCTGTGGGTTAAACCACAGAGCCTAGGACTTGCCAATCAGAAGGTCGGCGGTTCGAATCCCTGTGACAGGGTGAGCTCCCGTTGCTCGGTCCCTGCTCCTGTCAACCTAGCAGTTCGAAAGCACATCAAAGTGCAAGTAGATAAATAGGTGGGAAGGTAAACGGCGTTTCTGTGTGCTGCTTTGGTTTGCCATAAGCGGCTTAGTCATGCTGGCCACATGACCTGGAAGCTGTACGCCGGCTCCCTTGGCCAATCAAGCGAGATGAGCACCGCAACCCCAGAGTCAGTCACGACTGGACCTAATGGTCAGGGGTCCCTTTACCTTTACTTTATACATCAAGTTAGGTGTCCATAATTTCATGAAGTTAGTGGCTTAAGCATCTGATAATTAGGGGCATGTTGATGGCCTTAAACAGCAGTAGAATGTATTCCTTTTAAAAAGCCTATCCACATAAACAATGAAGAAAGAAGCCTGCAATGAAATATGCTGATTCTCGCCTTTGTTATAAATGTTGCAGGGGAAATGTAAATGCTTTACTGTCGTCTTACACAGTGTTCCTGGAAATCATTTTCCTGTTGATGTATTTTGGTAGGGTGGAGGATATATTTTTACATGATTGATCAAACTGGCGCCCAGGCACCATTGAAACTGCTATGGTTTCTTCCCCAACACTTTTTCTTTATGTAATTTGTTAACAACTCTACACTGCTTAGGAAAAGCAAACAAACATGTTCTTGTTTTAACAGGCTACTCTGAATGCCAGGACCTCTATTTTGGCTGCAGCTAACCCAGTTGGTGGACGTTATGATAGAGCAAAGTCTCTGAAACAGAACATAAACCTATCAGCCCCAATCATGTCTCGATTTGATCTCTTCTTTATTCTTGTGGATGAATGCAATGAGGTAATGTGTAACCTACATACTGTATATTATGCATTTTAGATTCAGAAATATGCAAGCTATAAATGCAGTTGTCTGTGAATTCTCTTTTTTTGCCCATTCATACTCTTCCCATTGGTGCATTTTAATCCCTTCCATTGCCATATGTGTGTCTTTGCTTCCCCCACAACCATTGCTACATTTCTGTCTTAGTCTGCCCATTGCTTACACAGTGGCACATATTGGGTGGGAGTGGCGTAACCTGAACATCTTACAACAATGTGGCAGATGCAATTTCATCTTGGAATCCAAGACATTAACCCATGGGTAGGCAATGTAAGGCCCGGGGGCTGGATCCACCCATCTTCTCAATCTGGCCCTCGGACGGTCCGGGAATCAGCATGTTTTTATATGAGTAGAATGTGTCCTTTTATTTAAAATGCATCTCTGGGTTATTTGTGGGGCCTGCCTGGTGTTTTTACATGAGTAGAATGTGTGCTTTTATTTAAAATGCATCTCTGGGTTATTTGTGGGGCATAGAAATTCGTTCATATTTCCCCCCAAAAAATATAGTCCGGCCTACCACATGGTCTGAGGGACGGTGGACCGGCTGAAAATGTTGCTGACCCCTGCATTAACCCAATAACAGAGTTAGCTGCATGGACACCCATGCCGTGCATGGGGGGGGCACTGTGGCATCAGCAGCGGAGCAGGCGATCCCCTGCACACTGCAGCGTCGGGCGAGCGATCCCCTGAGTGCTTCGGCGGCAGGGTGGGCAATCCCCCCTGTGTGTGACGACATGCCTTTTTGTCACACACCCCTCAGGAATGACATCCAGGGCGAGCAACCCCCACCACACCCCCCCTTCCTACGCCCCTGCATCAACCTCAAGGAAGTTGTGGAAGGAAAGTTCCCCATCTCTCTTGTGTCCACCTGACTAAAAATCCTCTTTAGAGTGTTGGGGGGCATTATTGAATAATTTAGGATGATGTGCAGGAGATTACTGGAGGAAGGGAGAAACATCCCAATGTATTTTTGTATATTCTCTCTCACAAAAACACACCTCAGGGTAGCTGGCAGGTAGTGGGGGCACTGGTGGCTGTGATGCAGGAGAGGGAAAACTTTCCTTCTATGAACTCTCTTAGGATCCAAGTTGATGGAATTATTTGGAAGCTTGTTCATAATAGAATATTTAGTCCTTTTAAAAAGTGTGTAAAACAGATTGCTTCTACAACAGATGGTAGTTTTTTTAAAAAAATAATCCTGTTTTAGTGTTCTCTTTTTACCTCTAAAGACCCAAATGAACTCACTGACTGGACTAATTTGGTATCTATTCATGTATTGGACAGCTCAGTTTCATTTGAGCTGCTTGCATTACCTAAACCATCGAGATATCCTCAAACGTTTTGGAAGTTGCTGGGTGCATCATTGTTATTCTGTTGTTTTGTTAATGATTTGTTATAACTTTAGTTCACGTATTCTGACCGAAACCTACCCCCTTCAGGTTACAGATTATGCCATTGCAAGACGCATTGTGGATCTTCATTCTAGGATAGACGAATCGATTGATCGCCTGTATTCACTAGATGACATCCGAAGGTATCTTCTCTTTGCCAGGCAGTTTAAACCCAAGGTAATGAGACAGACTTCAGCATTAGGTTGGGATAGCTCAGTCAATAGAGCGTGAGACTCTTAATCTCAGGGTCATGGGGATTAGACTCAGTGACTCTTGTGGTCCCTTCCAACTCTACGAGATCTGTGATTCCAGAGAGTTTGAGCACAGCATGGCGTGAGAAACCTGAAATGATACCGAATGTATAGTGGTTACTTTGACTTCGACATAGTTGCTAATGCTCAGGCTCACGTACGAGCATGCCTGGTTAATTAGGATGTAGTGTAACTGGTATCTACTTCTGTGGCAGCGATTTGGAGCCAGTTGGGTTTGCCTAAAGTTTAGTGTGTCTGTTGTTTGATGCAGCAAGAAGTGTTCAGGTGAGCCATTGTGGTGAAGTGGTTGGAGTGTTGGGCAAGAGAGACCAGAGTAGGAATCCCCACTCAGCCATGAAGCTCACAGGGTGACCTTGGGCCGGTCACTCACAGGGTTGCTGTGAAGATAAAAAGGGGATGGGGGACAGATTGTGCATGCCACCTTGAGCCCCTTGGAGGAGAGATGGCATAAATACAATAAATAAATAATTTGGTACTGTATTTTTGTGCGCTTTTGTCAATGACAGTAGACAGGCACGTTTTAATTACGCAATAATTTTTTTTAGACTGATTCTTTCTTCTTGTTCATTGCAAATAAATGTCGAATCCATATCCAGCTGTTGATCTAGTTTGTAATGGAAGTTTGACTCTCCCGCCCCAATGAATATATGAAGTTTATAAATGGGAAGTGGTGCACAGTTTCACTATAGCTTTCCACATTTTCCCTTCATTCGTTCTCCAATAGATTTCTAAGGAGTCAGAGGATTTTATAGTTGAACAATATAAGCGCCTTCGCCAGAGGGATGGTTCCGGCATTACAAAATCGTCATGGAGAATCACAGTGCGGCAGCTGGAAAGCATGATTCGGCTGTCGGAAGCAATGGCACGGATGCATTGCTGCGACGAGGTAGCTAAACTTAATGGGGCAGCATGGAGCAGGACAGAGCTTTGACCAATGCAGCTGTTCTTAACATTTTTATTCTGTTTAAACATGCCCATGGTTCATTCTCATCATTTTAAGCATACATTTTGGGATTACTGTCGCTTGAAATGAAAACCTTTTATATGAATGTTACATGTTCAGTTTGTAAATAGTCCAGTGCTAGCTTATGTTTCTACATAGGGGTGGAAATGCTTATCCCTCAGAAGTTTTTAGCTGAAATTTTAGACCAGCTGCAAGTTTTTGTGTGGCCCACAAGCCTTCAGTCTTTAAGAGAGAGAAAGAGAGTTAAGTAAAAGACAACAACTTTATGAACTGTATCTTTAGCTTTCTTCATTTATAGAAGTTGGTGGTGTCTGGCGTTTGACTGTGAATCCAGTGTTAGTGGAGCCTTCCTCCTTGGCACAGGGAAGGGGGATAAGTTGGAAAGTACTCTTGTCGCTTCTATGGCCAAGAGATGTTTTGGAGCCCATCAATCGTATTGTGTATAAATTTTTGCACGTGTATATTTTGCTGTACACGGCCTTGGATTTTTTTTATATACAAGTTCATGGCATGTAATTTTTTTATAAATAAATAATGTGTGTTTGGACAGGTATTTCTTTATTCATCTTGACTCTTCTTAAACATTTGTAAAGGTCCATCCAAAACATGTGAAGGAAGCCTTCAGGTTATTGAACAAATCCATCATCAGAGTTGAAACTCCAGATATCAATTTAGACCAAGATGAAGAACAAGCCATTGATGAGCCTGAGGCCCAGGATGGAGTTCAGAGTGAGTAATTTGCTGATGAACTATAGACTATATCAGACTTCCACAACCTGTGATGTCCACTAGAATGTTTTATAATACAGCTCCTATTGTCACTGGTCATTGGTCATGCTGGCTGGGGCTGTTGGAAGCTGTGATCCAGAACATTCAGAAGGCACCAGGTTGGGGAACACCTGACAAATGTTTTTACCTGATAGCCTCATTGAAAGCTGTTATGATAAAGGTCGCAAAATAAATCTCTTAATAATAAAATAATTCTTGGAACTTGCTTGTTTCTGGGTCCAGTTCAGGTTCTAGTTTTGTCCTTTGAAGCCTTGCACAGCCTAGGGTTCTGCCTATCTGAAGGATATATACACACACACACAGAGAGAGAGAGAGAGAGAGACACACACACACACACACACACACATATATATATATATATATATATATATATATTTCCTCCAGTACTCTTGAAGCATAGTTAAAAACAAGCTATGGTTTAGCGTGTAGAAAACCAAAGTTTCTTCCTGGCTTTATTGCTCATGGTTTGTTTTGAAGGAGAAAAACTAAACGCCCAGGTTCAGACTTCATGACAGGTCAGGCTCTGGCTTGTTTTCTTGGCGGTGCAGCAGCAACAGGAGGCAGAGTGGAGCAGAGCATCTTTTAGCAGTGTGTGCTACCACGCTGTGCATTTGCCTTAAGCCAGTAGGTTTAAGATCTCAAGTGGAACCTTTTTAGTGCTGGAGCTCTTTCTTGGCATTCCCTGCTTGGCATCTTCTCAACAAGTATTTAGTCCACCAAAAAGCTTTTAAATAAATTGGATTTTTATTTGAAACCTGTTTTGCTTTTTATATGTGGTGGACTTAGTGTGGACTACTAAGAGAACCCAATTTGGACCCAATATATAAGCTTTAACCACAATCATGTAATCTGTTACCAAGGAGTAACTCCCATTGAAGTCAGTAGGGCTTAACTCTGAGTAGATATGTGTCTTATGGAGCTGTAAATTAGTCAATAATGTGCATTGGTCTAATCAAGATAATAGACATCGTATCGTTCATATTTATTGTTTTGAAAATAAGAACTATGCTCTGAAATCCTTATGGCTACAGAACTGAAAATGATAAGGTATCTGTTTGGAAGACTCCATAAAATCTTAGCCACCTAGAATATATAGATAACATCATTTGATATGATAAGAGAAATGCAAGTGCTACACTTTCAAAATGTTTGTTCTGGGTAGAGGGGGAAAACAGGCAATTAAGTCATTCATGATGTGCTTCTATTGCTGCCTCTGTCCCCACCTTGGCATAATGTGAACAAAAACTTTCTGTGCTCAGGAGATGGAGACACTGCAGTCGTTAATGGCTTGGTGAACGGCATCAATGGACATGCAGATGATCTGAGCAAGGATGTGGCACCAAAGGCTTCCCTAAGGCTTAGTTTCCCTGAATATCGCAGAATCTCAAACCTCATTGTAATGCATCTGAGAAAATCGGAAGAAGGTAAGAAATCGTTGTCTTGGTGCGTGCGGAATTAAGTACATGCTTAGTAATCACATTGCATGTTCTTTGAAATCCAAGTGCAAGCCACTGGGAAGGTCTCAGATTTGGAGCGTGTGGGGTTATGTGGTTTAAGCCATCCCTCCCCAGCTACAGTCCCCATGAAATCATCTCCTTCTCCCACCCTCCGACTTACCATTACAAGATGATTTCCCCCTAATGCTAACTGTAGCAAGAGTTGGGGGAGGAAGTAGGGTTGTGGACAGCCTGCCAAATTTGATTTGGGGCTCAATTCAGCAATTTGGATCAGCAAGTTCTGCTCTTCCCCCCACCCCCCAAAAAATATAAATCCTGGATTGGAAGGTCTTAGCTGTAAATAATAAACAAAGTCCAGCTCCCCTTCTATCCTGCCAGCAAGCGTTTTCCTTATATGGTGTCTTGACTTCCTGAATCATTTTTGAAACATTTTTGAGGCAGTCAGTCTGGGATTTCAGAGTGTTTTATCATCATCATCATCATCATCATCTTGCTTTCTTTTCTTCCTGCAGAAGATGATGACACCTCCTTAAAAAAGAGTGAACTTATCAACTGGTATTTAAAGGAAATTGAATCAGAAATAGATTCTGAAGAAGAACTGATAAATAAGAAGATGATAATAGAAAAAGTGATCCACCGTCTTACACACTATGTACGTACACTTATACCTGAAATTGTAAGGTTTTTTTGAAGTAAAAATCCTACTTTAAATTCCTTGAGGGATGTGATGATAAAAATAATGTGGTCTTTGATTAGCTCAGTGCCCCATCCTATATGCATGTTTACCTTGTGACACATGGCACTGTGTTAAATCCGTCTTGCTTCCAAGCAAGTATATATAGAATTGCATGTCCTGTTGTGTTTAGTGGAGCTTAGTTCCAGGTAGGTGTGCATATGATTGTAATCTAAGGTTGCAATACTGCACATACTTGGGTGCGAGTTCACTGAATCAGTAGTACATTCTTCCAAGTAGATATGCAGAAGAATGCACTTGATGGGCTGTTGGTGGTAGCCTTTAATTCTGGCGCACATAAGTTTTGTGAGAAATGGAGATGAAGAGGGCATGATATTAATTGCTGAATTGGAAGTACAGTGGTACCACTGGTTACATACTTAATTCGTTCTGGAGGTCCGTTCTTAACCTGAAACTGTTCTTAAGCTGAAGCACCACTTTAGCTAATGGCATTTTCCTTTGAAGTAAGTATGCTTGTGACTGGGGTGTCTTACAATGTGTGACCTAGGACTCTTCAGAACATGGCCTGACTGAGGCTCTCTGTATTTCAGGACCACATTCTAATTGAACTCACACAGACAGGGCTGAAAGATTCCGTGGAAGGACAGAGCATTGATGAAGAAGACCCTTACCTTGTAGTTAATCCTAACTACTTGTTGGAAGACTAGGGATTATGAAACAATTCTACAGTCACAACGTATCCATTCCCTATTGGAGACCAGCACTCAACTGGCTAATTTTATATCTTATCTGTCTATCACTTTTGTACATAGTTGGATACCCAAAAAAAGCTTTGTCACATAATTCACCCATCTTCTCTTTTTAATTCTCTTTTATTAAGGGAAAAGCTGCTCCATTCCTTTCCAGAAAAAGGGCCTTGCAACCTAACAGGGCAGCTGTTTAGAACAAAACTTCCATATCCTCAGCTCCTTTTATGCTTTTTACTTACTTTTTTTCTGCATCTCTGTAGCATAATCTTATGTTATAGGTTGACTCCTATCTTAATTTGTGAAAAATAAAGTATTCCTTATATACAAAATGATTTCTTTTTCTTTTTCGCTACGGAAATAGGCCCAAACGCCACTTTAAATAGGATTCTATAAAGCTGTGGCTCCAAACCAGATTTGGGATCTGTTGTTCAATGCTTGAATTAGAGGCTTAAATGTTTTGGACTTGGTATGAATATGATGATTTCACCCTCACACAGAAACACATTAAGACCATGAGTAGATGATACATTTGGCACGTGAGGCTCTATCCCAGGCCTGCACTTGGTTTTATTCAAAGAAAGAGTAGTGATACAGGGATGGGAATGCAGGCCATGGCGTGCAAGGGCAGGTCTGACTTCCTACACATGTTGTTTTCCTGACCACAATCCTCACCCCCAGCTACTTGCTCCCAAAGTATCTGGGTGGCAGTAACTTGGGGTGAGAAAAAGGCACAGGAGGAAGGGTCCCTTGTCGTTGTCAAACCCCCCCCCCGCCCCACCAGTGCCAGTTCCTGTTCTTAATTTAAAATGGAAGACAAGCCCACACTATAATCATAGTTGACATGCTGTCTAGTCTGTGTTTAAGAGTTTCTGCATCCTGTTTTTTACTATTTTCTTATTCTGATCTCGGAATAAACTTTGGGTAGAAAACAAGTTTTTTTTATGGAGGGGAACGTTAACTATTTTCCTTCCAATTCTCTGCACTTGTGTTAGCAGCTTAGATTTGGGAGCCCTGCATTTTAGTATCTTCTGGTTATCTAAATGGACTTTTCCAATATTTGCATTCAGGCCTGTATTGTTAAGCCCAGCAACTTCATTTCTTCAATACTCTGCATATGATTCATTAACAATAGCACCTTCAGTGGGACTTAAACCTTTGATTGTCTTATCTTTGTGTACGTTGAGGTTAGGGAACTTTGCATCTTTGTGATTGCACAAGTTGTTAATTTTATTATCTCTGATGTAGCATAAGGGTGGCACAAGTTCTTCCACCATTGCATTAGCAGATATGGCACTGGTGTACAAGGTGTGTTTGGTTTTTCTGTTTCCTTTGCCTTGCTTTGGAGTAGGCTGGGATCTTACTCAGAAATTTATTTTAGTCGCCGGCCCTCTTAGCGATGACTTAGTAAGTAATTTAAACTTCCAAAGTGGACTTCTAAGAGAACCTCTCAATTCTGCAACGGGACAGTCAAACTATCTTTGCAATGGGCCTTCCTTCCCTTCTCTGCCGCCATACTTCGCTGAGCTCCGTGCAAGTGGCGTGACCCATTTTAAAGTCTTCTTGCCTTGGACTCGCATCCTTCCAGAGGCAAATGCCCGAAACCCCAACCGGACGAACGTTGAATGCTACAAACAACTTCTGAGAACTCTCAAAGCGGCTGACATCGAACCGGTTTTAATTCTACATCAGAAACGTTTGCCGAAGTCTTTGGAGACCCGGCTTGCTTTGAGCAAATCTGTGACTTTCACCGACCTTTTCGTGGAATATGCAGAATTTTCCTTTGCATCTTTTGGTGACTTGGTGGACACCTGGCTCACTTTTGGCAGCCTGCCTGAGGACGTGGAGCGCTTGTCTCATGGAGATCCGCTGGCCCTCCCTTTGCAGGTGCTAGCTTCAGCACATGAGAAAGCTTATGAAATCTACCATGAAAAATACGCAGCAGAAGGTAAAGAAAATGGTAGGGAGGAGGGAACATGAGATGTGGCTCCTCTGGATAATGTAACATGCACTATGCGTATGGGGTGTGCATGAGAATTAAGTGCATATGGAAGACTGACTTCTGTGCACGTACTGATACTGCACAGGCCTTGGAAGTTCTGATCGCTATCTTGCACTCCAACAACATAACTGGGAGGGGAGGGACGTCTTTCATTTAAGAAAAAAAATCCTTTGACTTCTTCTGTCTTGCCCACCAGGCCTCTTAGATGGGCCCAGTCATTGTCCTGCGCTATCTTTCTAAGACTCCTGCCAAAATTATTTCTTGTCTGCTGAATGAATGGGCCAAGGAGCCTTATAATATTTAAGAATGACGTGGAGAGATCACGGCTAAAATCAGAACAATATCTTCATTCAAATCTCTCAGCCCACACTTTTCCCATTAAGGCTTAAGTGCAAAGAACTTGTTGTCCTCCTCCTCATGATAATAAACAGAAGTTCATTCAGATTAACACACATTACTTGGATATATTACATGCGGCATACTCCACCAACCTTAGAATGTAAGCTTCTTGGGGCAGAGATCAGTTTGTAAAGCACATGAATGTTGATGTCACTACCGCATTGGCCCGAATATAAGCCACACTCAAATATAAGCCGCTCCCTTAAAATTCCACAGGCACTCATGCCCATACCGTTTTACCGTATGTCTGTTTCAGCAGCGATATCGTAAAAGCTCATTTTTGTAAGGTCGCTAATTTAAGCCGCACTTTTGACAGAATTTGGGGGGAAAGTGAGGCTTGTATTCAGGCCAATACAGTATATAATGAGAAAACTATAAAGGAATTCCTGGAGATTGCTTCTAGTGAAAGTATTCCCTCTCCATTCCCCGCCCCCCCGCATTGAAATTTTGAAAATAAAATTGACAACATACTTTTTCTCTCATTTACAGATGGGAAAGTGTCCATTTCACTAGATGTTAGTGATGCTGGGCTGGTGTCAGCAAGATCTTTATTGACTTCAATTCTGGTGACGCCTTTTATTTTCTTGGGAGTCTTACAACAGCATATCCAGTAAAGCCAGAGGAAAGAAATTATTTCAATATGTAATTCTTTTGTGAAACCCATTGCCTCTTAGATGGTTATAAAAGGGGGTTAGACAAATGAATGAAGGGTAGGCATATCAGTGGCTTGTTTATTTGCTTGTTTTATAAGATATCTTAACTGTTCTTCCCCATAAGCTCCCTGGGCAAGTTACAACTCTCTGGAAGTTATTTGCCAAAGCAGAGTTGCCTCTTTCTAGATAGATACATAGTTGTCACTTTCTCATAATTAGGGGGTGTGAGTGCTGCTGTGGTCTAAACTACTAAGCCTCTTGGGTTTGCTAATCAGAAAGTCAGTGGTTCAAATCTGCCCAACAGGGTGAACTCCCATTGCTCTATCCCAGTTTTTGCCAACCCAGCAGTTTGAAAGCATACCAGTGCAAGCAGATAAATAGGTACCACTGCGGTGGGAAGGTAAGCGGCATTTTCGTGTGCTCTGGTCTCCACCACGGTGTTCCGTTACGCCAGTAGCGGTTTAGTCATGCTGGCCACATGACCCAGAAAGCTGTCTGTGGACAAACACTGGCTCCCTCGGCCTGAAAAGTGAGATGAGCGCTGCACCCCATAGTCGCCTTTGACTGGACTTAACCGTCCAGCGATCCTTTATTTACCTTTTTACCTCATAACAACCAGAGGTATTCCCTGAAAATATCAACCCACAGACCCATTTTTCATTTTCGTATATAGTTAAAATATATTTGTTTTAACTATTTTCATATATAGTTAAAATATATCTATTTTAACTTTTTTAATCTATCACTCTTAAAGATCATTTACCAACCTTTCATTATTTTTCAAAATGGCATTTTACATGTGAGGGGGAAAAACCAGAAGCATGACATGCACGATGATTCAGAATTTCTCTTATTCCTCACCCCATGAAACTTCAGTTAAAGAGCTCTCCAAGAAAATTGGTGATACGTTAATGATTCTTTATTTGAGAATGAGGCGGAGTTAATTGTTATGTAATTTACGGCGCACTATGTCAGTCATTCCGTTAGGGAGAGCATTTCAGCTAGTCAGATGGAATGATCCCCCCTACTCTTGTGTGCTTTTCTGGGTGTCCTCGCAACACCCTCCCCTGAGCAGATTTTAGGGACTTGGGGAGAGGAGGTAGGAGCCCCATTGTGCTAGCCAAACTCTTGCCCAATTGAATCCCACCTAGAAAATAAGGAAGAATGTCAATAGAGGAACTCTGGTTCCAAGTATAAAGTAATAATAATAGATGTTGCTGCTGCCTAAAGTGTAACTACAGTTATTATAAATGCTATATCTTTCTGTGACAATGCTCTGTTTTGATTCCAGGACTCTCTAGACTTTCTCTCTCTCAACCTTCAGTACAACTGTGAAAGTGAAGCGGCTTTCCAAAAGTTCCTGCATGAGCTACAGGTAATTCTTAGCAATTGTACCAAGTATTCTATATGGATGCTATCTGTTATAGATGGACATGGGAGGTGATGTCCCACAGTTTTGACAGTCCTCCTTGATAGAACTCATGCATTTTGCTTTGCTTTTTCTCTTATAGCATATGGGGATGAACAATATGGGTATTTTGCTCTTTAGTCTCAAGTTCCACGAGTGTTCCTCCTTGCAAGAAAACCGATTTGCAACAGTGGCTTCCATTTTCAGTGGTAAGTGTCTTCTGTAGGAAGGAACTGTGGTCTTGTGGCTTGCCTGTGTGGTATTTTGGATGTGTGGGTGTGAAATACAGTACAGGCTATGCTGTGGTCCGTATATGTATGTATTTATTTCAACCCCTTATATATCACCTAATAGCATGGTCTCCAAGTGGTATACAATAAAGTTACAAAAGATTTACTGAGCATAGAATTGGTTAAAGTTAACAGTAAAATCAGAAAAACTACTTTAAGCACCTGCTGAAATGAAAAATTTGCCTTCACCAATTTTGCCTGGGTGGGGGGAGGGGGCTGCTATCTGATCTGTTGTGAGAAAGTTCCACAGAATTGGGCCCACAATACTGAATGCACAGCTCCTGGTGGAAATGAGCCAAGTCTCTCCCCACTACCGCCTGTCCCCACTCTTACTGTATGAGAGAGACCTTGTACTATTTACAGGAAGTGGGGCTTCACTGAAAAAGGACTATAGCATAGGATGTTACTGGCCTAATGTCTGCCCTTTTCCATTGTGCTGATAAACTTCTCTTCTCTTCCTTCATCCCCCTCCCCCCGCCCCTCTATTTCCAGCCATTTCTGAAGTTCAAGCATGGGCAATAGGGTATGATGTGAATTGTGTCATGAACAGCTCGTCCGTTCAAGCAATTTGGTACAAAATGTTTATTTTTAATGTTAAATTAGTTTGGTTATGAAGCTGTGCTACTTGCATAATTAAGACTGCAGTCCTTACACAGGAATATATTTGTGTGTGTATGTGTGTGTTTCTGCATGCATACGTGTGTGCATGTGTATACAAGTGTCTAATATAGAGGTAAATTCTAATGATGGTACTCTATGGTATGCAATACTGTTACCTTTTTTGTTGTTGTTGCTAACATTGGCAGCCATTTTGTGCTGGAACCACTGTCATTTTTATCAAGGTATGAGTCCCAGCTTTTTTTTTCTTTTCTTTTTTACTACAAAAAGCACTTGGTATATGAATATTTAATCAGGATATAGCAAATAAGGTTTCAGCTGTGTCATATAGATATGGAACATAGACTAGCAGGCTTTATGAATCTTGGCTTGCTGTATGTTTAGCTGAATAGTTAGAGTTTCTTTTATTCAGGGATAAGGGCTACCTTCTGTCGTGAGCAACCTTCTGGGAGCCACATGGCAGTGGTGGTAGTGGGCGGGGACAGAGCTAAAATTGAGTGGAGCAATCAATGTGACTCTAATGTTGCTACGTTCCAGCTACAGAAAGCAAGAGGTTCCACCTATTTTTCTATCCAAGAAGGCAAGAGACATTATCACAGTTCAAGGACACAGTCTAGCCATGTGAAAGCCATTGAGGAGGGTGCAGAGAGCAGGGGAGAATCCTGAGGGTCACATAGAGAGGTCCAGCAGTTCACAATTAGTCCCAAAGCCTATGATTCCCCATCGCTAATCTATATACAGTGGTGCCTCGCAAGACGAAATTAATTCGTTCCGCAAGTCTCTTCGTCTTGCGAGTTTTTCGTCTTGCGATGCACGGTTTCCCATAGGAATGCATTGAAAATCAATCAATGCGTTCCTAGGGAAACCGCCTTCAGACCAGGTCCGGGGACAGTCTGTCCCCGGACCTCTTCTGAAGGCTGGGGGGGGGGACAAGGGCTTTTCTTCCCACCCCCAGCATTTTAAAAAACCCCAGGACAGCGGAGGACTTCTCCGCTGTCCGGGCGATCTTAAAATGCTGGCGGGCGGCATTTTAAAATCGCCCCGGACAGCGGAGGACTTCTCCGCTGTCCGGGGCGATTTAAAAGCCCCTGGGAAGGCAGGCAGGGGGGACAAAGACTTTCGCGCCCCGCCCGCCTTCAGAAGGTGTTCCCGCCCCCCGCCCCGCTTCGGAGCAGCGTTCCGAAGTGGGGCGGCTGGGGCAGGTGTTCCCGGCCCCCCGCCCCGCTTCGGAACAGCGTTCCGAAGTGGGGCGGCTGGGGCAGGTGTTCCCGCCCCCCGCCCCGCTTCGGAACAGCGTTTTAAAATGCTGGGGGTCGGGAGCGAAGCGTTCGCTGCCGACCCCCAGCATTTAAAAATCTCCCCGGGACAGCAGAGAAGTCTCTGCTGTCCCGGGGAGATTTTAAAATGCTGGGGGTCGGAACGCTTCGCTCCCGACCCCCAGCATTTTAAAATCTCCCCGGGACAGGGGGAGATTTTAAAATGCTGGGGGTTGGCAGCGAACGCTTCGCTCCCGACCCCCAGCATTTTAAAATCTCCCCGGGACAGCAGAGACTTCTCTGCTGTCCCGGGGAGATTTTAAAATGCTGGGGGTCGGCAGCGAACGCTTCGCTCCCGCCCGCCAGCATTTTAAGATCGCCCGGGGCAGGCGGGGGGGAAGGCAGGCGGGGGGGAGCAAAGACTTTTGCCCCCCGCCGGCCTTCAGAAGAGGTCCTCTTCTGAAGGCCGCCTGTGGGCGATAGTCTTTGCTCCCGACCGCCAGCATTTCCCTATGGGCTTTCGTCTTGCGATGCAAGCCCAAAGGGAAATTCGTCTTGCGAAGCGCCTCCAAAACAGAAAACCCTTTCGTCTTGCGGGTTTTCCGTCTTGCGAGGCATTCGTCTTGCGGGGCACCACTGTACATATAGATGATAATTGTTATACAGATTTAGGCTTGCCATATTAAAAAACCCCAAAAAACTGGATAAATTTCTGTAGGTTTGATACCCACGATATTTGAAATCTCTAATTTCAGCCTGATTTGAATGCTTATCCATCCTGAATAAAAATTTAATGATAATAAAAGTTTGATTTATTTATTTAACTTACTGCATTTCTGTTCTGCCCTTCCTCTGAAGATCACAGGGTAGTTTACAATACAAAAATACACAACATAGTAACAAATAAAACAATGACCCCCTCCCCTATTTTGAAAGGCCATATATTGTTTAATTAGCCAGAGGCCTGGGAGAAGAGGAATGTTTATGCCTGGTGCCTAAATTCTTGACATATTCTCTCTTTCCTTTTTTTTAGCTTGTACACAGGAAATCTGGCCAGCCAACCAAAGGCAAAGGAAACCCTGATACCTACTATTGCTCCACTTTCATCCTATCAAGCAGTTTGGGAAAGATTTGCCAGCCAACCTGAGCTGGAGAGAGACTCCTTTTTGCTTGACCTTTTCCCTAACAGTTTTCTCTGGGGCACATCGACAGGTTCCTTCAATGTGGAAGGAGCCTGGAGAGAGGGTGGGAAAGGGGAGAGCATTTGGGATCAATACGGGCACCAGGGCCATGCCCACATGAATCAAACAGCCGATGTCGCATGCGATAGCTACCACAAGCTAGATTATGACGTTTATCTCCTTAGAGGCCTTCGCCCAAATATTTATAAATTTTCTATATCCTGGCCTAGGGTTTTTGCCAATGGGAGTAAGAGCAGCTTGAACCCTCAAGGCGTAGATTACTACAACAAACTGATAGACAGCTTGCTGGATTCAAATATTGAGCCCGTGGTGACCTTGTTCCACTGGGACCTGCCACGAGCTCTACAGGATCTTGGTGGCTGGCAAAACGAGAGCATCATCACTGCCTTTGCAGAATATGCAGAGTTCTGCTTTGCTACTTTTGGGGATCGTGTTAAATTCTGGATTACCTTCCACGAACCCTGGGTCATTAGCTATGCTGGCTATGGCACTGGGCAGCATCCTCCAGGAATTACTGATGCAGCCGTGGCATCCTATCAGGTACTGACAACAAGTGCAGCAGCTTGGGCCTAATTTTATGGGTTGTGTTGACTCTACAAATAGAAAAGGTGGACCGTTGCCTCCTAGTCTGTGGCTAGTTCTTCTCTCACCAGACTTAGCCCCATATCTGATTTTGCCAGAGGGCATGAATGGAGTCAATGGGCAGATGAGTCTTTTAAGTCTGGTCAAGCTACCGTGTTCTAACCTATAATAGCAACAATCTTGCAGCAAGTGTGTGAGCATGCAGTTGACTCTTCCGTTGGTCACTGTTCTTGTTCAGAGGATGGCTTTGTACCCCCAGATGTTTTGACTTAAACATCAGATAACATGAATGAAAAAAATTGAAATTGGCTGGATTTGTGCCCTTTTCATTCTGAAATGGCTCTCTTTGGCTTTCTTGCCTACCTTAATGGTATTGACATGATACATTCCAGAGAAGCGTCTCTGCCAATGGAACTGTGGTGGCACGGAAGCTGTTCTCTCATGGCTCTTATGCCATTTGGCTTCTTCCCATGTCAGAGAATTGTCCCTCCCAGGGCTTGGAACAATACTGACAGGGAAAGGTGTCACAGCATAGAACAAACTCCTTGCATGTTACTTCTGGCACTACAGAGTAGTATTGGAAGTGGCCGCAGTGTGGTTAGAGAGACACTGGTTGTGTAACATTGGAAGGGACCCTCAGAAGCATTTTCATGCACTGTGAAAAAACAACAACCCATTATCTCGCTCCTGATAGGGGCCACAGTATATTTGGCATCCTATATATTCAGAAGTGGGACGCGGGTGGTGCTGTGGGTTAAAACACAGAGCCTAGGACTTGCTGATCAGAAGGTCAGCGGTTCGAATCCCCGCGACGGGGTGAGCTCCCGTTGCTCGGTCCCTTCTCCTGCCCACCTAGCAGTTCAAAAGCATGTCAAAGTGCAAGTAGATAAATAGATACCGCTCTGGCGGAAAGGTAAACGGCGTTTCCGTGCGCTGCTCTGGTTCGCCAGAAGCGGCTTAGTCATGCTGGCCACATGACCCAGAAGCTGTACGCCGGCTCCCTGGGCCAAGAAAGTGAGATGAACGCCGCAACCCCAGAGTTGTCCGTGACTGGACCTAATGGTCAGGGGGCCTTTTACCTTTCTATTCAGAAGTGGTTGTCCAAACAAGCATCTTTAAACCCATATCTACAAGTAGACTAGGAATCTCTTGGATCAGCAGAAGTAATTTTTCTCTGCATCCACACCTGACAGCATAGTGCAGTTGAGCAGTGTATCAGAATGTTTGTGCACCACTTAGGTATAAGGAGGAAGAAAAGAGTTTTATTAGGGTATTGGGCTTCAAGGGGTTTTAAAAGTTTAAAAGGGGTTGGCAAAGATTTCCAAATATCTGGTATCTTATAATGAACTTCTAAAACAAATGTATAAGCAGGTGGTACAATGAGAACAACTGGCACATTCAATATTTCCTGGCAGATTTGTGAGGATTTCGTAACCATACCTCAAAACAGATAATTGGGTAGATGTCAGGACATCTTCAGGGAAGAATCCCAGGGATTTTTTAATTGCCTTACAAATACCACACAGCTATCCATCATGTGACTGTCCTGCCATGAGACTGGCTGATGGACAGTTTCTGAATACTTGCAGCACATCTATCAGCCTGTAGACAGACCTGGATTAGCCTGCTCTGGGAATAGTTTCTGCCACATGAGCGTATATTATGTTACCAGTTACTTGGAATATAGGCTAATTTAGATTTAGGTGTTGTAACGCTTTGGCTTCCAAAAGAAAGGAGTTGGGGGAAGAAATGGAATCTTTAGCGGACTGGAATTGAAACCAGTTTAGGACAGATACTTTTATGGATACTACAATGCTATATGCTACAGCCATGTTTTCAGATGTTGGGGACTGGAAATGTTTCAGCAGCAAGCAAATGAGTGAGAAGGTAGTTCTCTTGCTTTTGAAGGAACTGTTTCCTGCATTGCAAACTGTAGTAAGTGTTCCTTATAACGTGGTGCAAACTTGATTTTGAGCTCAGGTATGACAAAAAGCTGCTATAATTACCTGATCTCTGTAAGCCTTGAGGTGTGGGGTTTGGAGCCTGGGCCCCTCAAATTTAATTTGAATGTTATGAGGAAATGTACTGGGCTGCAAATATCAATGGTGTTTAGGTATAAACCTGTCTTTCTACTTGGTCCAGCGAGCCGAGGCATAGTCCAATGTTGTACCTTCACATGTTGTTGAGCTACAACTCCACCTCCCCATTCCTGACCTTTGGCCATGCTGACTGGGCCTATTGGGAGTCCAACAACATCTGGAGGGAATCCATATTGGCTACCCTTCTCTGCTGCAGTTGAAACCAGTTCTCCAAAGTCTCAAGCAGAGGCCTTCCCTAGCATTTACAGTGGTACCTCGGGTTAAGTACTTAATTCGTTCCGGAGGTCCGTTCTTAACCTGAAGCACCACTTTAGCTAATGGGGCCTCCTGCTGCTGCTGCGCCACTGGAGCACGATTTCTGTTCTCATCCTGAAGCAAAGTTCTTAACCCAAGGTTCTATTTTTGGGTTAGCAGAGTCTGTAACCTGAAGCGTATGTAACCCGAGATACCACTGTATATAGATCATGTAAAGGATGAGATGTGGGGGCTGAACTTGGCACTTGCTTCATGAAAATGATGTGCTCTACCAGTGAGTTATACTCAGTGGAATAATACTTTTTCCTTCCTTCCCATAAAAAAAGGTGGCTCATGTTATTCTCAAAGCTCATTCTCGAGCCTGGCATGTTTATGATACCCAGTACCGCCCTGAACAGCATGGGAAGGTGGGAATAGTATTGAATTCAGACTGGGCTGAACCCAAGACCCCAAGCAGTGCTGAGGATGTGAGAGCGGCAGAACGCTACTTGCACTTCATGTTGGGCTGGTTTGCTCACCCGATATTCGTCAACGGCGATTACCCAGAAGTCCTGAAATCGCAAATCCAGGAGAAGAACCAGCAGTGCTCAACTCCCGTTGCCAAGCTCCCTGGGTTCACCGATGAGGAGAAGCAGCAAGTGAAGGGGACGGCTGACTTCTTTGGCCTTTCCCACTACACTTCCAGGCTCATCAGTGCTCCAGTGAATCATAGCTGCGCTCCAACCTATGAGGATATCGGAGACTTTTCCCAACACGTAGATCCTTCTTGGCCGCAGACAGCCGCACCTTGGCTCTATGCCGTGCCTTGGGGGCTGAGGAGACTGCTGCTGTTTGTGTCCAAAGAATATACTGGGACAACAAGAGTTCCGATTTATATAGCAGACAATGGCGCACCGACAGATGACGGAGGCGATCTTGTTAACGACACCGTGAGAGTGGATTACTACCGGCTTTATATCAACGAGGCTTTGAAAGGTACAAGGGGCTGTTATGAATTGGGGAGGGGAACAGGCATGCAAAAGGGAATTGAAAGAAAACCTGTAAGGATGAAGTCAAGTTTATTGACTTAGCCCCCTGTTCCCTTTCAACACAATATCCTCCAAGATCTTATCACATTCCTGTCAGTCTCCAGCATATGGTAAATATCATGCCCTGTCCCAGTGGGGAAAGGAATGGAATGAGTAGATATGTTCACCGTGTGAAAATGGCATGCAAACATCACTTTTTAAATGTGATGATTTTCGTTTGTTTAAAAATGGTTTGAGACACTGACCTAACTAATCGGAAGCAAATTTAATACTTTAATTAAATGTCCTCAAAATAACAGTTTTGCCGGGTAATAGGCATGCAGTGTTAAAAAACAGCTTAAATGCAGTATATGAAATACACAGGTTGCTTACCTAGGTTGGCTTGGAGGACAGCACCTGAGACTTGCTTAGCTATCCCGTTTTGTCCTGCCTGCTTAGAAGATGCAGAACTGTTTTGCTCTGCCCTTCCAAACAGGTCTGGATGCTCTTATGAGTTGAGCCTGGTGGAAAAACGATGTAATTAATGCATTCATCCCAGCCAGAGTATATTTTGTCACCCCATGATAAAAGACATCAAGGAATGCCTAGTTTGTAACCCCTGAATGCCTGAACATGAGAACACTAGTTGACACCTTGCATCTTCATTACTTTTTGGTCACTCCTGTATCAATTTACTGATAGGAGTGAGCCGTCAAAGATTGCATGCCACAGACAGAATTTTCACATTGCTTCACTCACAAGGCTTTTCAAGAGTCAGGCTGCTTCAACCTTGGACATTTACTGTGGAATTTACATGTACTTATGTCATCTGCATGACATAGTGATCAATACACCCTCTTCCCACATTTCCCATTACCTTCCTTTTTGTGTGTGTGTGTGTGTGTGTGTGTGTGTGTGTGTGTTGTTGTTTTTTGTTTTCAGAGCTCAGAAAATCTGGCCAGTAGTTGTTGTTTTTTAACACACTGGAACAGTTGCACAATTTCCCCAAGATATAGATAGATGACCTATTGCGCAGCTGTTAGCAAATTGTTTGGCCAATTATGTGCTATTTAGATTGTTGTAGCCTCTGTGGTTCATCTCTTCCCCCTAGGAACCAGTTTTGTCGCTTCAACCCTTTCCCCTCCAAAAAGAATTGTCTTATATCTGGTTCTTTTCTCTCTCTCACTCCTTCCCCTGCCATTAAATTGCGGGTGTGGTGGCTGGGAAAGAATACACAATCTGCAGTGCTGTAAGTGAGAAGGGAATATATAAACATGATCCTAATGTAGAGCTGGGATGCGGGTGGCGCTGTGGTCTAAACCACTGAGCCTTGGGCTTGCTGATCGGAAGGTCGGCAGTTCGAATCCCCGCAACAGGGTGAGCTCCTGTTGCTTGGTCCCAGCTCCTGCCCACTTAGCAGTTCGAAAGCACGTCAGAATGCAAGTAGATAAATAGGTACTGCTCCAGCGGGAATGTAAACAGTGTTTCCGGCGCTGCTCTGGTTTCGCCAGAAGCGACTTAGTCATGCTGGCCACATGACCCAGAAAAACTTTCTGCGGACAAACATCGGCTCCCTCAGCCAGTAAAGTGAGATGAGAGCTACAACCCCAGAGTTGTTCACGACTGGACTTAACTGTCAGGGGTCCTTTACCTTTACCTTTTAATGTAGAGCTGGGGAAAAGAACTGCACACCTGGCTACAGAATGCCACGTAGATTCCAGACGTCTGGAAAAGATTTGCTGCTCCACTTGCTGCTCAAAGCCAAATAGAAATGATTGGCTGCTAATTTATACATCTGGAAGTATTCTTCCAGGTACTGTATAGCCAAGTACTGTATAGTTGAGTAAAAATGAGGATGCATGTGTGAACCGGCCAAAGTCCTTGAACTGTTTAAGTGCATTATCACTTCCCTATGCCATTTTGTATATTGTCTCTTACATGCAAATGACTTTAAAAGGAAATTTAAATGTGCAGATGAATAGCAATAATAGTTTGCACTGACCTGGGACAATATGGGCTACCCTCTGAAAATCCATGCCGTCGCTGCAATGCTGAGAGAAGAGGGTAGTTGTGGTTGTGCTGTGTATTTAAACAAATGATTAAAAATCTTAACTAAATTCTATCTCCTTCATTGACAGCTATAAAGCAAGATGAAGTTGATGTTCAAGCATACATTGCCCGGTCATTGATTGATGGCTTTGAAGGCCCAGCAGGCTACAGTCAAAGGTTCGGCTTACACCAAGTGAATTTTGAAGATGCAAACAGACAAAGGACACCCAAAGAATCTGCCTATTTCTTCTCCACCGTTATTGAAAATAATGGATTTCCTAGCACGGTCTCAAGAAAATTTATCCAGCCGCTCAGAAAGGATGTTTCCATACCTCCACGGCTGCCTAGTTTACCAGCTTCTGAAGTTCCTTCAAAGGCAAAGGTGGTTTGGGAGAAATTTTCAAAACAGACTGATTTGGAAAGAGACACGTATTTTTATGGCACCTTCCCAGAAGATTTTCTGTGGGGTGTTTCTTCTTCTGCCTACCAAACTGAAGGAGGTTGGGATGCAGATGGGAAGGGACCTAGCATCTGGGATAATTTTACCCACATCCCAGGGAATGTTAAGAACAATGATACAGGAGATATAGCTTGTGACAGCTACAATAAAGTAGATGAAGATCTTTATCTGCTGAGAGCCTTAAGGGTAAACACCTATCGCTTCTCCCTGGCATGGCCTCGGATCTTTCCAAATGGAAGAAACCATTCTATAAATAACTATGGTGTCGATTATTACAACCAGCTGATTGATGGTTTGCTGGCCCGGAATATCACACCAATGGTCACTCTCCACCACTGGGATCTGCCCCAAGCTCTACAAGACATTGGTGGCTGGGAAAACCCTGTGATGGTTGAACTGTTTGATAGTTTTGCAGACTTTTGTTTTCAGGCATTTGGAGACAGGGTCAAGTTCTGGATTACTTTCAGCGAACCGATTGCCATCTCTGTGCTAGGCTACGATACGGGATTATTCCCACCAAATGTAAAAGATAATCCAGGCAATGCATCCTACAGTGTTACTCATGCAATACTAAAGGCCCATGCAAGAGTTTACCACACATATGACCAGAAATACAGAGAGAGTCAGAAAGGTGTGATCTCTCTGAGTCTCAACATGGATTGGGTTGAGCCAAAGACACTAAACGATCCTCGGGATGTAGAAGCTGCTGATCGCTACCTGCAGTTCATGGGAGGGTGGTTTGCACACCCAATTTTTAAAAACGGCGATTACCCAGATGCAATGAAGTGGAAAGTAGGGAACAGGAGTGAACTACAGAAACTACCATCTTCCCGGCTTCCAGGTTTCACACAAGAAGAGAAAGACTATATCAGGGGCACAGCCGATGTCTTCTGCCTGAATTATTACACTGCCGGAATTATAAAGCACAGCACCACCAGGCTGAAACCATATTCTTACGAGTATGATCAAGAACGAGTATTGGAGATTGACCCTTCTTGGCCTAGCTCAGCAATGGAAAATATGCGGGCAGTGCCCTGGGGGCTGCGTAGGCTGCTAAACTGGATCAAAGAGGAATATAGCAATCCTCCCATTTACATTACTGAGAATGGGGTTGGGCTAAAAGCCAAGTCTGATGTTGATGACACCAGCAGGATCTTCTATTACAAAACACACATTGATGAAGTTTTGAAAGGTAAAGATGTTGTAATAACCCAATAGGTTGAGGTGGTCTAGTTTTAAGACAGGACCCCTGACCATTAGGTCCAGTTGTGACTGACTCTGGGGTTGCGGCGTTCATCTTGCTTTATTGGCCGAGGGAGCCGGCGTACAGCTTCTGGGTCATGTGGCCAGGATGACAAAGCCGCTTCTGGCGAACCAGAGCAGTGCACGGAAATGCCGTTTACCTTCCCGCCAGGTACCTATTTATCTACTTGCACTTTGACGTGCTTTCGAACTGCTAGGTTGGCAGGAGCAGGGACCAAGCAACGGGAGCTCACCCCGTTGCGGGGATTCGAACCGCCAACCTTCTGATTGGCAAGTCCTAGGCTCTTTGGTTTAACCCACAGTGCCACCCGCGTCCCTAGTTTTAAGTTTTAAGATACTGGGTAAAAATAGAAGTTTGCTCAATGTAATCAGCTAAATAATCAGTTAGCGGTCTGTGTAGACTAGTTTTAGTTTTAGATTCTAGATCAGTCGTTCCCAAACTGTGCAGAGTCAGCACAAAATGCTTATACGCCACAAGGCATCATTAAAAGAACTCTGAGTGCCAAATTAGACAACACATACCAGTTATGTGATTGGGTTTTTTAAAGTATATTGCTAGATCAAGGGTATTGATCCAGAGTACAAGAGAAGGTGGGTGGTAAAAAGGGTTATAGCCCTTCATGCTAGAGTCTGGATCAATCAAGGTTGTGCTCCTCCTGAAATTTACTTTACACGCCCATGTTTTTACACTGAACCCAATTAAATAGCTTTAAACATATTAGGCTACTTGTATTTATATTCTGATTGCTCTGAAACTATTCTGGACCCCTCAGGCCTCCCTATTTTC
The DNA here is from genome assembly GCF_964106645.2 of Podarcis pityusensis. Taxonomy (NCBI): domain Eukaryota; kingdom Metazoa; phylum Chordata; class Lepidosauria; order Squamata; family Lacertidae; genus Podarcis; species Podarcis pityusensis. The sequence goes on along the minus strand of NC_138028.1, from coordinate 98,076,841 downwards.
TCTACAAAATGTCTGGCTACAGGCCTCAAACCGTGGATTATCCAAACAGCTACACGTGAGGGTTGTTTCTGCTACATGCATTAAATAGTCTGGTCATCCTCAGTCTTTGTGTCACAGTCAATAGCGTTTTAATAAGTACGAAATGTCAGTAAAGTATGCAGAAGTCCTTTTTTCTTTCCTTTCTTGATAATGGTTTTGAATTATAGTTATAATAAATATATTTTTTTATCTTTCCTAAAGTATATAATTCATAAGGTTTTTAGTAAAGCCTGGTTTGGGGATTTGCTATCCTTGAAAATGCATGAGTATGAAGTAAGACCTGAAACGAAATACAGTGGTACCTTGGGTTAAGTACTTAATTCGTTCCAGAGGTCCGTTCTTAACCTGAAACTGTTCTTAACCTGAAGCAGCACTTTAGCTAATGGGGCCTCCTGCTGCCGCCGCCGCAGCACGATTTCCGTTCTCATCCTGAAGCAAAGTTCTTAACCCGAGGTACTATTTCTGGGTTAGCGGAGTCTGTAACCTGAAGCGTATTTAACCTGAAGTGTATGCAACCCGAGGTACCACTGTATTGTACAAATTCTTTACATTTTTTTATATTATTATTATTATTATTTTGCTTGTCAGCACCCATCTCCTGCTCTTGTACTGGGAGGAAAAGGTGGTATGTGATTTAAATAAATAAATAATGCTTGTGGAAAGGGAGTAAGTCAGTGGGACTTGTGAATTGGCAAGGATTGGCTGTTAATATGCATGTGAACATACAATGGGCAATTAGTGTATTTTTTCACAATTCTGCTGTCTTGCTCATCGTTACATTGTTAAGCAAGTGTTTCTTTCTCTTTTAGCCTACAAGCTGGACGGCGTGAACGTTCGTGGCTATGTTGCTTGGTCTTTCATGGATTATTTTGAATGGTTAAATGGTTACGAGCCAAGATTCGGCCTTCACCAGGTTGATTTTGAAAATCCGAACAGGCCAAGAACTCCAAAACGTTCAGCGATATATTATGCTGGAATCATACGTCAGAATGGAATCCCTCTGCCAAAAGAGGAAGAATTCCTTTATGGAGAATTTCCAGAGAACTTTTATTGGAGTGTGGCATCAGCAGCATATCAGGTTAGGCCAGTTGGTCCCCACCCACCAGACCACTTGAAAATCGCAGAGCAGCTTAATGATTTTTCTGCTTCTGGTGGCAATTGCAATGCACTGTGCTAGATGCTGTATGATAGTTAATTGCAGTTAATTGCTTCTTTTGTTCCTTACCTGTCATATTTTATTGTACTGAAATTTGAATTCTGTAATATATAAATATAGAGGGATGTGGGTGGCGCTGTGGGTTAAACCACAGAGCCTAGGACTTGCTAATCAGAAGGTCGGCGGTCCGAATCCCCGCGACGGGGTGAGCTCCCGTTGCTCGGTCCCTGCTCCTGTCAACCTAGCAGTTCGAAAGCACGTCAAAGTGCAAGCAGATAAATAGGTACTGCTCAGGCGGGAAGGTAAACGGCGTTTCCGTGTGCTGCTCTGTTTCGCCAGAAGCGGCTTAGTCATGCTGGCCACATGACCCGGAAGCTGTACGCCGGCTCCCTCGGCCAATAAAGCGAGATGAACGCCGCAACCCCAGAGTCGGTCACGACTGGACCTTATGGTCAGGGGTCTCTTTACCTTTTACTTTTAATATATAAATATATAAGAAATAAAAGGAGCAACAAGAAGCAATAAAAATGCAAATAAGGATTTAATGGCATGGATGTGCTAGTCTTCAACCACAGATTTGCCGTCATGCCACAGACCACATGAATGAAACTCCAGGTTTAGGTAGTCTATTGCTAGACTGTTGCTTGTTTGTGGAAGCTATTCTAAACCTTCATTTTGTGAATAATATGCCAACTAAGCAAGCTGAATGCTGTCAGGCTTGGGGACCTTGATCATGGTGAATCACTAAGGTGAGAGCCAGGGTGCTGTAGTGGTTAGAGCTGCCTCCTCTCCCCCAGCTGTTGCCCTCCAGATGTTTTGGTCTACAATTCCCAGCATCCCTGACCATTGGCCAGTCAGCTTGTGGCTGAGGAAGTTGTAGTCCAAAACATATGGAGGGCACCGTGTTGGGGAAGCCTGGATTAAAATGGTGGACTAAGGTTGGCGAGACCCTAGTTCAGATTCCTACTCAGCCGTGAAGCTCACTGGGCAACCTTTGCCTAGTCGCTCTCAGCCCAACCTACTTCCACAAGGTTGTTGTGAGGATAAAAACTGAGGCTGGGGCATGTATGTTGCCTTGAGCTGGGATACAAATGTGAGAAATGTTTGTTTCCTTAAAGATTGAAGGGGCATGGAGAGCGGATGGGAAAGGTCTCAGCATTTGGGACCAGTTTGCACATACGCCTTTGAAAATCAGCAACGATGAAAATGGAGATGTAGCTTGCGACAGCTACCACAAGATGGAGGCAGACTTGGCTATTCTGAAGGACCTCCAGGTGACTCATTATCGCTTTTCCATCTCCTGGACTCGCATTCTTCCCGATGGGACCACCAAGTACATAAATGAAGCTGGCCTGAAATACTATGAAAGGCTTGTGGATGCTCTCCTTGCGGCCAATATCCAGCCTCAGGTAAATGATTGGAGTTCTGCACGCAGGGGAAAAGGTGTAACATACGTTATCAGTCTGATTTTTAATTAGATTATGTTTATCAGTGTTCACTGTAGAACCTGGCAATATCTTCAATTCTCAGACATCTTCAATTAGCTTGTGTTAAATGGTCAGAGACCATTTCATAGAGGCTGACACAAATGCGTGCTGCCATATTCTAATCAGAGGAGTCACTTATAAGCTCTACCTATTTTAAACTTGTGCAGAAGATAATGTGGGCTCAGGGTATTTATATAGGACTTAACAATTATGAAATCTGCCATGATTTTTAAGAGAGCAGAGAATGCAGTGTCTGCTCCAGAAATCTAAGTTTCTGCATTGGATTTCTTCCAAGTATCCACAAGGAAGTAGAATAAACTTTTATCAGGAATTCATTGTCCGCTCCCAGACTGTAGCCTTTTTCTGGACACCATTAGGCATGGCAGGTCCCATCTGTGTTACACCTTCCAGGTCATGCCGCAAGAACTTCTGAAAATACATCCCATATTGTACTCCTTTCTTGATTCTCGCTTTCTTTGACTGAATGAGGGTTCAGGGAAAGGTGGAAAAAGGAGAACTGAAAATGCTACGTTCAAAGTCTTGATAGCCTTGTAAAAGGTGTTGTTAATCCTCACGTGTTTTCTGGAACTAGTTTGCTTTCTGACCATCACAATCCAGGAATTGTTGTTGAGTTACATGTGGTAGTTACATGTGGTAAACGATGGTTTACAAGCTATAAGGAACACCATTTCAGATAAAACCACAGCGGACCTTGCCACCAAACTCTGCCAATTTGTCCTTACCCACAACAACTTCAAATTCGGTGATGACCTCTTCCTTCAGATCAGCGGCACAGCAATGGGCACCCGCATGGCCCCACAGTATGCCAACATCTTCATGGCAGATTTAGAACAACGTTTCCTAAACTCCTACCCACTCAAACCTCTCTTGTACCTACGATACATTGATGATATTTTTATCATCTGGACACATGGTCAACAGACCCTGGACACCTTTCACCAGAAATTCAATGATTTTCACCCCACAATCAACCTTACAATGAATCAATCTATGCAAGAAATACATTTTTTGGACACTACTATAAAAATACAGGATGGACACATAGACACCACCTTATACCGTAAACCAACTGACCGACAAACATATCTACATGCCTCTAGCTACCATCCCAAACATACCAAACAGTCCATTGTATATAGCCAGGCACTACGTTACAGCCGCATCTGTTCCAATTCTACAGACAGAGACTCTCACCTAAGAGATCTACAGCAAACCTTCTCAGAACTAAAATACCCAGCAGATGAAGTTAGACAACAGATCAACAGAGCCAGACTGATACCCAGAGAGAACTTGCTGCAAGACAGACCCAAAAAAGAAAATAACAGAACTCCACTAGTCATCACATACAGCTCCCAAGTTAAAACAGTTCAACGCATCATCAGAGATCTACAACCTCTCCTGGACAATGACAGTTCTCTTTCTCAAGCTCTGGGAGGAAGACCTTTCATTGCCTACAGACAGCCACCCAATCTTAAACAACTCCTAACCCACAATAATACTACAACCAGACTTAACACGGACACTGGCACCAGAGCCTGCAATAAACCCAGATGCCAACTTTGCTGCCACATACACCCGGACAACACCATTACTGGCCCCAACAACATCACACATACCATCTCGGGACTATTTAATTGCTCATCGTCTAACATTGTGTATGCCATCAAATGCCAACAGTGTCCTTCAGCTCTCTATATTGGACAAACAGGCCAAACCTTACGCCAAAGAATAAACGGACATAAATCTGACATCAAGAATCACAAAACAGAGAAACCAGTAGGAGAACACTTCAATCTCCCAGGACATTCTATACAAGATCTCAAAGTAGCTGTTTTACTACAAAGGAATTTCAGAAATAGACTGGAAAGAGAAGCTGCTGAATTACAACTCATTACCAAACTTAAAACAATGGAGAAACCTGGTTTGAACAAAGACATTGGATTCTTATCTCATTATACATGACTAAGCCATTTCTCACCTTCTCACCCCTTGCCTTTTCCTGTAAGACCTATTACAGTCGTTAAGAGTCGTCAACAGGCTCATCTCAGCTATCTGCCAATCTCCGATTCCCACCACCCTTCTAAGTAATACCCCTCCCCACCTTCTCAATATATAGAAGGATCTGGTAACTTCTGTTTCAGTGTATCTGAAGAAGTGTGCTTGCACACGAAAGCTTATACCAAGAACTAACTTAGTTGGTCTTTAAGGTGCTACAGGAAGGAATTTTTCTATTTCGACTATGGCAGACCAACACGGCTACCCATCTGTATGTGGTAGATCTGCATAAAATGGCTGACTGTGCCTAATAGTTAAATAATGGACAAACTTCACATTTAGCTTTACTTTTGCATGCCCCCCCCCAATTGCATTGCCCCGGTTTCCTACTACAATTAAGTGGTTGGTTATTTTGACAAAATGGCAGGTGTTTGTGAATGTCTTGTCTCCATCTCTAGGTAACTATATACCACTGGGACCTCCCTCAGGCCCTTCAAGATGTTGGAGGGTGGGAAAATGAGACTATAATCCAGAAATTTAAAGATTACGCAGAGATCCTTTTCCAAAGATTTGGAGAGAAGGTGAAATTCTGGATAACCCTGAATGAGCCCTATGCCATTGCTAACATTGGTTACGGTTATGGAGTCTCAGCTCCAGGTAAGGTGTAGGTTCTCATTGGCAAGAGCATGCCTTTCTTGAAGGTGTCTCCTGGTTGAAAGCCAAATTGCCTAGAACTATTGAGAAACGCTATCAAAATGCACCATTAATTGCTGCTTCAGCTGAAGCATTCTCCAGTGCTGCAGAATAATGCACTTCCAATCATCTTGTCTTCTTAGGCATCTCTGCCAGACCAGGCCGAGCCCCTTACATAGTGGGCCACAACTTGATCAAGGCCCACGCAGAAGTCTGGCATCTTTACAATGAAACATACCGCCCAAAGCAAGGAGGATTGATCTCTCTTTCCATCAGCGTAGAGTGGGCTGAACCCAAGAACCCTGCCAAGCAGGATGACCTCGACGCTGCCAGGAGATATGTCCAGGTAATGTGAGGACTCCACAGTAAACTTCTGTGTACCAGTTGCTGGGAAGAGTGCTGTTGCACTCAGGTTCTGCTCACAGGTTTCCCTTTGGGGCTTCTATGGGGACAGAGTGCTGGACTAGCTGGGCCTTTAGCCTCCTCAAGTAGGCTCTTGTATTATGTCCTTAACTCTGCTTCAGAGACTCAGCAAAACAAGATGTCAATCCTTCTAAAGGACCCAAGGTGTTGATCCTTGGGCACCATATTTCATCTGAACACTCAAATCATAATGTTCGCCACGATCCTGACCAGTCAGCTGCCATTGTTTGGATACCTTGGGGGGTGTTGCACTATCCTTTAAAAACAGACACTTGGAGACAGGGATGAGACTTTGCCTTTTGGGTCAGTCTGATGAACTGGTAACTATTGGTTCAGCCAAGAGACCTGTTGCCAAAGCGTTGCTTAATAAGCATCTCTTTTTATTTCCCTGTTGTAGTTCTTTGCTGGTTGGTTTGCTCACCCTATCTTCAGAAACGGTGACTATAGCGAGGTGATGAAAAGGAGGATACAAGAGAGAAGTGTTGGCCAATCGCGGTAAGTGTCTGGCGGGACTAACTGCAGCAGCTGGACCACAACCACGGGTGGTCCATACTGTTGGCTCATGTCACTTAGAAGCGATTCTTTCTAAATTGTTGAAATAAAAATAAACCACACGTTTTGAAGGGCCACCCTGGCTGTGTCCAAGAACAAATCTATCCTCCCCAAAGTAGTTTTCCTCTGCTGCTGTTTTCCTCCTGGTGTGCACTGCCCTCTTTGCTTAATGCCACAGGCAATCAGCAGCTAAAGCACAGTTGTGGGTAAACTCCCCTTGAAACAGAACCACCCTATATTGAAAGTTCCTTCTCCTCCATCCAGGGTATGTTCAGAGCCTGTAATACTGTAGTACAGCAAGGGAGCAGGAAAGGGTGATGATTGAGACAAAGCAGGGGACTAGTCTTTTAGAGTACCTGCTCTTTGAATAAGGTGAAGTACATGTGGTCATCATTACTGTTCATGTTAAAATTTCCAGCTACCAGCTGTTGCTTTTAAAAACAATACTTTCGCTCTGAATGACAGTGCCCTGTTTTTTAAAAAAAGTAAGTATGATGATAATTGAAGCTTTCCCTTTTGTTAAATGCATCTATGTGAGCCTCTCTCCCATTTTGTGTGTGTTGCAGACTCCCTGAATTTACTGAAAGTGAAAAGCAGAGGATTAAAGGCACCTTTGACTTCTTTGGTTTGAACCACTATACAACAGTATTGGCATCCAACTTAAACTATTCTTCTCTCTTTACATCCTACGATGCTGATAGGTAAGGTGTGAGCATGACTTCATACTGCATCAAAGCATGCATACTTTTCTGGAATTTGTGCTTTCACTCTGTGCCTAATAATCTTGGTTGGGCAGGCTGCAGCTGATGGAAATTGTATACCAAAACATCCGGAGGGCATCAAGTTGGTGATCTACTAGAAAGTTTTAAGGCTGAGTACCCATTTTCCTCTCTAAGCCCAGTGCATTGCACACTGCATCACACTTAAGCCCCCAACAAAAGAGGTTACTGCTGACCAGTCTTCATGATTGATGTCTAGCTGACTTTAATGGATCAATACAAATAACCTTTTCCCACATTATTATCATGTTCTTTTTTGCAGGGGTGTTGCCTCTATAACAGACCGCAGCTGGCTGGGCTCTGGTTCCTTTTGGTTGAAGGTGACCCCTTTCGGCTTCAGGAGGCTCCTGAAGTGGATCAAGGAAGAATACAATGACCCACCTATTTATGTGACCGAGAATGGGATTTCAGAGCGTATAGACGGGGGCTTCAATGATACTTGGAGAATACACTACTTAAGGAGTTACATCAATGAAGCTTTAAAAGGTACGTGGTTTCCTCTCTGCATGGTTCCCAATCACCCCCCAAATGTTTGTGACACATGGATTTAAATTGATCTGTGATCCTCTGCCCTGCCCTGCATTCCTTGCAACAGAGTTGGTGGTAAGGCCCTTCTGTGCCTGTATCTGCATAGGGCTGGGCAGAAAGCAAGACTGGTTTCTAGTGTGGGAGTTGAAATGTCTTCTGGAGCTGCCCCAGGACTTTCACTTTCTATTGACTTCAGGAGTGAAAGACTAGTCTGCAGAATCAAGACAGAATATGTTGCTTAATTCCCATTGACACAAGATCATACTCTTACGCCGCATTAAGTCCTCTAAAATGGTTACCACTGTCTGGTTTCATTGTTGTCATTGCCAGTAAATATGAAGACATGAGAAAAAAATCCATTAATTGACAACTTTTTGATCACCCAGATTGTGGATACAAAAGGAATTTGGGATTTTTAAGGTGCAGCCAATCTCTGTTAGGAATGGATACTTTGTAAAGCACCTAGTGTTAATAAGGGGTCTTTGGTTTTCACTCCCTGTTGATCATTAAAGTATAGTGTAAGCATGTATAGGGCTGCATTTTAAAACTCTTCCCCCCACCACCTTAACAGGAATTGTACTTGATGGTGTTGATCTGCGAGGCTACACTGTATGGAGCCTGATGGATAATTTTGAATGGGCAGTGGGCTTTGCTGAAAGATTTGGGTTGTATTACACCAACTTTACAGACCCAAATCTATCCAGAATTCCAAAGGAGTCTTCAAAATATTATTCATCTATCATCCGGTGTAATGGCTTTCCAGATCCAGCCACTGGGCCTCATTTGTGCCTTGAGTCACAATCTGGAGGTAGGTAGATTACTAATTGCGGAGTTAGGAAAATCCATGAAGTGGTACAGTAAAAATAACCTAAATGTTTAAAACTTTTAACTTCGCTTTTATAGAAAACTTGCATATTGTGTTAATGACATCTGATTCTGGAAAGTAAGGTGGTATATGGTAACAGAAGTTGGCTGTGTAAGAAAAAAATCTTTGGTGTAATGGCCTTAAATGATTTAGTCTAGATTTTTACAGAAAAGTTGCCCGAATGGCCTGATGTATTTTGGAAGGCTGGAGAAGCAAGTAAAAAAGATTTAAATGGGGGTGATCAGAAGGTACTCCCTGCTCATAGTGTCATTCATGTGAATTTCACTTACATTTCTAGGTACTACTATGGCGCCAACAAGCAGCAGTGCTCGGCCTATCGACAATTCAGCCATGAAGGTGCAGTTTTTGGGACTGGACTTGACTTTGTCTAATGCAGAAGTAGGCCTTTATGTGCTCTTTTCCCTATTCTTAATGTCTGTGCTAGGCATTGCTCTTTTTTCATATCTATATAGAAAAAGGACCAAAAAAGCCAGCCAAAAAAGTTTTTAAATATTGCAGCTTGCATTTAATTAGTTTATCATGCGATAGTTTTTTCTCCTGCCCATGTTTAGAACAGGCACACAATTATTTTAATCAGTGCTTTTTTTCTAGCAAAAATAGGTGCCGGTACTCAGCATGAAGTTGTTACAGTAAGTGCTATACTTTTTAAACAACAACAAGAAGAGGTGCTGGTACGGCGTACCCTTGAATACTCCCTGAAAAAAAGCACTGATTTTAATACCTATTGTTGACGTTAATATTTTTATTGCTTGAATTGTTATGTGCAGTTCACCCTGGGAATAAGGGGTGGGGACAATTTTAAAATAAATGAACAAGTTGATAACATATTGCAAAGTGTCAAGTTGGTATCAGAGATCTTCCAAATAAGGATGATACAGACGACTTCTTTTTTTGAAAACCTTTATTTGAATGCTCTGAGATTAAAAACTACCAGTATAGTCTTGTAGTTGCAGAAGCACTAAAGGGGGAAAAAATAAGTTATCCAATTTGCAAGGTATTATGCTTCTGCTAGTCAGACTCTCTTGTTTTAATCTGGGCTTCCGATTTGTTCCAAGATTTATATAGATTAAAAAGTGCCTTCAGATGACAACAGGGCTAGTTAGTATGAAATTCTGAAAGCTGATGGAAGATGGGGATTTTTTTACATTCTTTGAGCTTTTGGCAGTAGTTACAGTTGCAGTATCCAGCTACACAATTAACACCTTATTCCATGTGCTATGACAGGAATATGGCATAATGCAGGCAGCATACTCATACAAGCCCACTTGTGCAGCAGAAGGATTAAACTAAATCAAAGGGGAAAATCAATGATTACTATGCACAGTTTACTCATAAAAACTACATCTGTTGGGTTGAATTTCCATTCCAAGTATTGTTATCATCTTCTCCATCATCCTGAGTTCTCAGTCTATAGATTTTGCCTTCTTTTTTGAATTCTTCACCCCGCTTTTCCAATACTCGTTTCCTGACTGCTTGTCTAAATAAAAAAGAAATGCAGTTCGAGATTAAATCCCTACAGTGGCAATGTTTTCTAGACGTCAGAAGGTACCATTCATTCAGCTCCTGATTCAATTCTAGCACCCCATCCACCCTTCTAACAATTGCCTTGTACAGGAGAAGTAACTGGATAATTTGATTCAGTTCACATTAATACCTCTTTCAGTGTACAAAATGTAGTTTTTATTTCTTTCAAAATGCACCCTAGAGTGGATTCAGCTGAAGAACAGAGGGAATGTCACCTATGAATGACTATAGTGCACTGACATGTTTGCTGCCGGTTCCAGGCCATCACTTCCTGGCTCATGGTGATATTAATTTGGCACATTCACAAAATGTAATCTTAAATGCTCCTGGATGCATTTCAGAAGCTATCTTTCTGGCAGCAGCTGGCATGGAAATCCAAACTGCTGTTTCAGAAAGAAACCCTACCAAGTGAAGATGGCCAGGGAGCATGCAACACATTGTGTATTCTTATTGCTTACTCCTACACTGCTATTTGTAATCGCCCATCAAAAAGTAGATTCGGATTAGAACATGGTATCCTGTCCATAGAAGCCAGTTTGAGCCACTGATATGCTAGTTATTCATGTAGAGTTTCTCTGTATCCCAGCCTAAACAAGGGAAAACCCTGTCTTTCTCCCAAGCCCTTGCATCTACCAGAGGGAGTGAAAAACAATAATTTAAGAACACTTGTCAGTTCTACCTGCTTGATTCTGCAGTGTTCGATGCTGAAGGGTTTGAGTGATCCTGCTGATGAGGTCTTGCAGTAGGCTGGGAAGGAGGAGGATTCGTAAACAGGAAGTTGCTAATAAATCGCCAAACAGCTATGAGTGGATAAAGGATAGTACCCAGGAATCTCCAAAAATCTCCACTGGAAGACTGGACAACTGCTGTTGCTGGCCTTCCTGCCTGTTTGAAGATACAAAACAAACAGGACTGAAAACTGGACTCTAGAAAAAACTCCATAAATACACAAGGTTATTCCAAGAAGTAATATTGAATGGTTGTAAAACAGTTCATGGCACAATTTGAATACCTCAATAATCTTTTCCATAAAGCACACTTACCGGCAACAATACTACGGAAGCACTTGGGGCAAGTTCCAGGTCCACTAATTTTTTCCCATAATCATCTTTGGTAAATTCCCTCCTGGGGAACATTGTCGCCAATGAGAAATTGCCATATGTGTTGCCAACTGTCTGTAGTAGAACAAATCAGGTAAGTACTTTGTATTCCCCTTAAAATTTAGAAATAAAAATGGGAAGGACCTTTAACCATGAAATGCAGAGCTTCATCTCAACATAAGTTATTTCAAAGGGGGAAAACAACACTCTTAATTTACACATGGTATCTGTGCCCAACACCTACTATTTTTGTCTTCTGAAGACACAGGACCCAAAAATTATGCAAGAGGTATGCCAGTTAGGGCAAGTTTGAGGACACCTGGAAGCATCCTATTTTGTGGCCAGACCAAAACGAGTAGTGACATGATAAGGTTGTAAAACTTTCATTTAGTTTAACAAATATTCTCAGAACAGTTTACAATTGTTCAGATATTAGGGTAGTTAGCTTGTGTACAAGATGCAAATTGGTGCACACAGAGTCCCCATTTCTCAACTGCCCTTACCACAGTGTGAAATAAACTGAAGACCAGATCACTTAGCTGCTTGTGGTTTGTAGTTGTGTTAATGCAGCTGACCCACATTTATGGTCAATGTTATGCACTAACTAGATCAATAACTGGCATCTTTAAAACCCTCCCAAGCATTGAGACAAAGGGCCAAAGCTGCCACCTGTTTTTTCCTCAAAACGTTCCATCTTTCTCTCAAAACTCCTGAAGAGATTATGGTAACTATACATACATGATCTTCTATAACTTTAAAATAAAACAAATCCTCATTTACCTGTGCAGCAAATTGTCTGGCTTCTTCCAACGGGGCATCCGAAGGGAAACTATTGGTAAAAGAGGATCCATCTGGAAGGCGAAACTGAATTCTTGCCATAGCACTAGGGAAAATATATCAGTTTAAGAATGAATTTTAAGAACAGCTTCCATCACTTAAGTTCCTTTAAATGCTTCACTCATATACCAGGGGATATTAGAGAGGAAGAGTTCATCAACTGCATTTATTTTTAAGTTAGATCAAATTATTATTTGACATCTCCTTAGCAGCAGTAGCACACTAAGAGAATATACAGAATACAGAAGAAACATGTTCTCAGCTGAGGGTTTATCGTTTTACAAAGAGAGGGCCAAGAAGGTTGATTGTATGGGCTGATAAAGGAGTGAGACAACAAAGCAAAAAATGCATGGTGCTACAATAAAGGAGGAAGGTGGTGTGTACAAGGTGAAGGGAATGGGAAGAGTTGGATGAAGGCATGAAAAAGAATTCACCTTCTTTCCCTCTGTGATGCTTCCTTCCTGGCTTCCATTTCAACCAGCTTAGCTTGGAGAGCAGCAGCTTTTGCAGCTTCTGCTTCTTCCTTGGACCTTGCAAAACGAGCTGCTCTTTCAGCACGATCCTTCATAAGAGGACAAAGACATTCACTACATGTTACCATGGCCCAGTCGAGGCTATTTTAATCAGTGCAGTCTCATGGAAAGAAATTACTACCAACCAACTTGTAAGTGGTGAGGGACATAATTTGTTCTCATTTATTATATTCAATAAACACTTAACCTTCACATGCCATCTTCATGCTAAACCACGCTTTACCATGCCATGAACGAGCCTAGGTGAGTCTTAGATTTGCCCTCTCCCTCCTCCCTGTGTGCAACTGGGAATAGGAGTTTGGAAGCCTTGTTTATCCATTGTGTTTGAACTGACAAACGATTGGTGGCTTCGGCAACGTGTGCGATTGTCAGCGGCAGCCAGGCAGATAAGCGATTGTCAGCAATCCCCCCCCCAAAAAAAGCTCAACAACTCTGAGCAATCTCCCCGTTTCCTTAATTTGAAGTCCCAAAGAATAGGGGTCGTCTTATACATGGGGGCGTTATACACGGGAAAATAAGGTGTATTGAAGGTCAATTTGCTAAGAACTTACTTTTTTCCAAGAAGCTCACCTAATAAATCATATATACTGTACTAACAGAGATTTCAGTTATTTGAGTGATGCTCCATATTCAACACACAAAGGAGTATCAGAAAAATGAGTGAGAGTGAAATGCTGACTGGCCGGTGGGGGGTGGGGATAGGAAACTGGAGAGAGGGGAAGACGGTGGACAGGAATAGAGTGGCCGACATCCTGAACAGAGAGCACTCCACTATGCAACACTTTGTTGAAGGCCCCCTTGTAACAGATGACTTACCATTTGAATCTGCTGTCTGATGCGCTCCCTAGCAGCTCTGTCTTCAGCCTTTTCTCTGTTCCTTTCTTCCAGTATTCGCTTTGTAAGTTCTTCTTCTTGTTTCCTTTTGTACTCCAACATATCTTTTCCACTTTTTCTTCTTTCTACTTCTTTCTTGATTTCCTTCTGAGTGAAAAGAGAATACACCTTTCCTATGCTTTTAAAGGGATGCGGGTGGCGCTATAGTCTAAACCACAGAGCCTAGGGCTTGCTGGTCAGAAGGTCGCCGGTTCGAATTCCCACAATGGGGTGAGCTCCCATTGTTCAGTCCCAGCTCCTGCCCACCTAGCAGTTTGAAAGCACGTCAAGTGCAAGTACATAAATAGGTACCGCTCTGGCAGGAAGGTAAACAGTGTTTCTGTGTGCTGCTCTGGCTCACCAGAAGTGGTTTGTCATGCTGGCCACATGAGCTGGAAGCTGTCTGCGGACAAACGCCAGCTCCCTCAGCCATAGAGCGAGATGAGCACGCAACCCCAGAGTCCGCGACTGGACCTAATAGTCAGGGGTCCTTTTACCTTTACCTATCATATAAATACACAACTAATTTAAAATTTTCCTGAAAATTAGTTTAATAGAAAATTCCCGGACATTAAAAGAGAATGAAATTGCTGCTTTAGCCACCTGATAATTGTTATTCCAGCAAGCCTATTCATATAATTAAATATTATTTTTTGGGGGCGATATGTATTATTGATACTCATATTATTTTATGTACAGTATTTATTTTATTAAGCAGCTTATACGTTTTTCAAAATAAAAATAAAATGCAACATTATAAATTCAGTTACACTCTACCTGTTCTTCTTCTTTCTTTTTCTCTTCTCTTCTTTCTTCAAGTTTTTTTGTCACTCTAAATTTAGAAGAATACAAACACAAGGTGAAACCTTATTTCTGTGTGGGGAAGTGCACATCAAAGTGTTATACATGACTCTGCCAAAAAACAAAACCACCCAAAACTGAAAGGCAGTATATTATAATACAGCAATTCTGCTTTCCAACAGCAGTTCTATTACCATTATTAATTTTATATTTATTAAATTTCTATACTGCCCTTTATCCAAAAACAACAGGGCAGTTTACAATATAAAAACACAAAAATATGTATCATAATAACAAGCAAAAACAATAACTCAGTATTATCATTTATTAAATTTTCAGTTGCATAAAGTACTTCCTTGCCTGCACTGCCAAATACACAGGCCTGGTGAATTAACTTTAGTATGACAGAAAAGGGGTAAGAACTTTGCCATGAAGATGCATAAACTAGAAAACTGTGGGTAAAAAACAACACCTGCATTCTGTCCTGTTGCAAAGCTGGAGAAGGGTTGGCTGGCAGCAAATAACAAAGCATGAGAGCTTGTCATAGACCTAGAAGACGTTCTGCCAAAGAACAGGTTTCAAAAGGCGCTTAAAAAGATCTGGACTGTTTCGATGGGTAATTTAAACTGCATTGTAGCTCTGCACTACAGTTGAGAAGTGCAATCCAGATGACAGATCAGTGTAATTTTGCAGATCAGTGTAATTTTGCCTTCTCCTGTGCTTTTCACATTCTCTTGAAATGGCTTCTTCTCACACTATCTGCCTTTTAAGCCTTGGCTTGATGATTTGGCCCTTAAGTCAGACTCTAGAAGTAATAAGTAATGATAAATGGTGGCAATCTCCTCTTGAATTGATGCAGTCTGATAGTTATGGATGACACAGTTATTACAGGCAGTCTTGTGCTTGCCACACAGTCCCATCTTTTCTTTGTGTGTGTTTGTATGTTGGAAAAACGAATGAGAGTGCATGTGTGTGGCTGGCTCTGACCATGAAAACTGCCAGACAATCCTCAACTGCTTTCCCACTGCTGCATGCAGCCCTCAGGGCTCAAGGCTGCCTAGCCCTGCTTTCTAGAATAACCAGAAAGTCTGCAAAAAACATACCTTTCTACTTTGGCTGTAAGGTCATCTGTAGTCTGCGATTCCCCCCTTCCGTCACTTTCCACATTTGTCTGGTCCAAATTTACTTCACCTTAAGTAGTTTAGAAATAACAGGTAAGTGAAAAGAAGGAGATGGGAAAGGGAAAAGTATCAACATTTTACCATCATAAGCAATTGCTGTATGAACTCTTACAAAATATTGTTATCATGCCTCTATGAATATTAATGATCCAAACTAGCTCACTATTTAGAATAAAGAACATCTTCAGCTGCTTCTGCACAAAGTTGATATTCTGAATACTTCAACTTTGGATCCAGGTTCTTCACAACAGTTAAGCAGTTAACATAGTTTCAGATATCCTTTGCCTAATTAACGCACTGAATTGCTCATTCTCAGCAAGGCCAGTAGCGTACCTGACAGCACTACAACCTCCACTTCACCTGTCTCTGTACCACTCTTTCCTTGTGTTAGAATGAGCAAGGCATGGCTGGCCCTGTCCTGTTCTTGATGCACCCCTGAAGAAACAACTGCAGATGAGAAAGCGTGGCAGGGACGAGCAGCAGTTATGGAGGGGAATGAAAAAATAGTTACAAGGTAGTAGCATAATGAGGCACACACAAAAATGGTAATCACTTAAAGAAGGTCTTTCCCATCCTTTACTTTTTCAACCATTTTAACTCCATATGTAAATACTAATCTTGAATGTAGGCAGCTGCACATACTTACCAGCTGAGGATACACTTAGCCTTTCAGGCTGTGCTTCAGCAAGCTCAGCTGTTTGGGACTGAGAGTCCTCTGTGATGCCATTTAAAGATGAGGAACACGGCACAGAACTTTCCATTGCTTCATTTTTTAACGTGTGCATCTAAGGAAGAAAGAAGTGTAGATATCAGTAAAAGGCTGTAATTCCAGAATTTTTGCTTTTTAAGCCATTTTCTAAATCAAAGTGAAAACAACTGCTAGGCTTCAAAGTACAAAACTGATGCTCATGTAGCCTAATCTACAAATAGTAAGCTTAAGAGTGCACTTTGTATGATACTAATACATGGTGAAAAGAGCAGAAACATGGCTGCATGGCTGTCAAAGGCCCTGTTTGACTGCAGGAAGAAAAAGCAACTATTATTTTATGGATGACTTCACTTTCAAGAGTAGTGTGTAGCTAAAGATCTCCTGAAATGAGTACAATAACCCTTCTATTGACAGAGGGAGAGGGAGAAGGAAGCAAAATATGTCATATATTACTATTTCTTAATGTGAGAACAAGTCGTTTTGTTTGCACTGTTTTTCTCTGATGTTGTTTTATATCTCCTGAAAATTGGTGTGTAGCACAGCTCTGTCCCCTCTTTTAGCAGTTGTAGAATGAGAAGAAAGTTCTATAACAAAATTCCAGACCACTTAACTATAAGTCACCAAGTCAAGGAGCCTTGAATATAACAATCAAATTAGTATATAATATTATCCCACAGGCAGAGACTGAAGGCAAACTACTATCACAGGGGTTGATAAGGAAAGATACAACATTTAGAAAAAGATGCTTGAATAGCATATGCCCTGGTACACACTTAAGAGGCAGCTAGGATTAAATAAAAAGCTAGGGTCACCACCTGGCCTAATCTTATGAAAAACTTAATCCAAATTACCAGTTTGTCAGTTTGCAGTAAAATAATCATCATAAAAGTGCCAGTGGGAGGTGTGAAGGGGACAATAGTTCTATGCCATGTCTCAAGACTAATTACAGTAGCACCTCGGCTTACATTACCCTCGGGTAACGTAAACTTTGGGTTGCAAAAGCGGCAAACCAGTGTTTCACCACGCGCGCATGCGCAGATGCGCTCTACCACACTATGTGTATGCACAGAAGTGGTGCCTCCTGTTGTGGAAACCTTGGGATCCGACCAGAGCTCCAGAACGGATCCCACCCACAACCGGAGGTACCACTGTATAGCCTGATCTTAAAGGGGCAAATGAAGGGAAACACATGTGACCTGACCTTTCTTGCTGCATTAAAAAAAGGGTGAGAAACAAGTACATTTCAGGAGTGTTCCCCCCCCCCAATGATTAAGCCCATCAAGAAAAATGTCTTCTAGAAAAGGTCATTATTGCTCTATTAGTACATTTCCAATTTGGTACATAAAACTGGCTTAATTTAGCATAACTATAGTATGATTAAATATTCTTTCATCAAGCAAGAACATATAGAATTCACAATTCTATAGGCATACTGACACAGTGACCTTTTCCGCCTGTAATCCATTCAACAGGAACGAGCTTTTAAACATTTATTTCACTATGCTGAAAAACCAGGTCGGTCACTATTTCTTACCTGCTTGACTTTATGAATTCTTGTAACAAGTTCCTCTGCAGAAACGCTGCCAGCAATCACTTCCAACGGGACTCCATTGTCTCCTATAAAGAAACTGGATGGAACACACACTACAGGATCTATGCAGCAATAGTAAAGGACAACATCTCAATTGTAAGGAAGGCAAAAGTAAATTGGAAAAGAAACATAAATGCAAATGATTATAAGTTATTGCAAACAGCTGAGCAAAGCATATATTGAACTAGTGCCCCTCAGTGAAATGGGGGAGACAATTTTTGACAGTTTCCCCTTCTTTCCAAATATAGGGGCCTTCTGAAGCCGATTAGGGGTGTGTAGGGCTAGAGAAGAAAGAGGAGTACCTTAAAAGTGTCTGCCTTCTTGATCTGCCGACAGCACCTTTTATCAATGATGGGACACCAACTGGATGCCACCTATAGCAAACTGATGCTACCAGTACAGAAATATCGGAATTCCCCATGGAAAATTTAAGTGATACCAAGCCCATCACTTTTCTGCTGCCTCACCCCTCTTCTCCCAGCTCTAAAGAAATGTGTCAGATTATCATGGAGACAGTTTGCACAAAAATATTTTGAATGAAAACTGAACACAAGTTAGAAGGATCACTTCTAACCTCAAAGCATACACCTCTTTTGTTTTTAAGTGGCATCCTCTGTGAGCCACATCTTGAGATTCAATTAAATCACATGGGCAGTAGTTCATGGTCAAATATTGCTTTGGTCCTACCCTGATGGATCAGCAAAGATTCATTTAGCCCAGCTTAGTTTTCCTAACAGCAGCCAGTCAAATCCCTCTGGCAAACTCATAAGCAGGACCATGAAGAAAACAGCTTTTCCCATGATTTGTCTCTGTCATTGGTACTCAGAAGTAAATTGCCTCTGTACACCAAGGTAGTAGATGCTATTCTACATGTCTTAGTCTAATTGTTTTGGCATCAACTAACATTCCACACACAACATGTTTTGGTAGTGAAGCTCAAAAGTCAATAGCATGGTGGGTTTTATTTGTTTTTCATTACTCCTAAATTTACTGCAAATCAACTTGCTGTAAAAAAAATTTGAAGATCTATCTTCAGTTTGGTCACACTGTTTTTCTGAAATGGTGCTCATGACAGATAGTTATTCAATAAACCTTAGCCAAGATGGTTACAAGTAGAACAACCATCCCAATCATGGTGCTGTTTCATGCAAGCTGTTTTCTTCATGGAACAGCACCCTCAAAGTCCCGGTTTTTCAGTATATACCATATCACTATATAAACAATTAAGAAAAGCACAGAATGAAAAACCAGAGATAAACCCCCAGTGAGGAGAGCCAGAAATGACTATGGTTTTGATGCCTCTCTGTTGAGAACAGTAATACAAAATTATTACCTATTATTATTATTTACAATATTAGGAAGTGGAGGCGAGAAATACAAGGGGTGTTTCACTTTCACATACTTAGGCTTAGTAGTCAGTTATAGTAACCAGGAAACTCTTCAGGAAAAGGTGGGTTTGAAGATGCGTTTAGATGGAGTAAGAAAGGTGGCATCACACAGGTATTCTAGAAGGAAGTTCGAAGCATATGGAGCAGTAAAGGAGAACAGACAGAATCTCCTGAGGGAGGAGATCCTGTAGTTTGCACCATACAATAACAAAGCCCATAAATGAACATCTGAGTCTGAAATGATTCAATTTATTATATTTTGTTCAAGGATACAGATTTGGGAGAACTGCAGGCAGGCTTCACTGTGTAAAAAAAAGTATCAAGTTTAGACAATCACACTAATACGAAATGTCATAAAATAATCAGTTACATTGTTATTGTATATCTAATTGTTTAAAAGCCTTGTAGGATCACAACAAATTATTTTTTATTTCTCTAAAACACTACACTGAAATTAACTTACATAAAACAGTATGCAGATTATACAGTGGCTCAGTTCATATGTAATGTTATGCTAAACCATGGTTTAGCACAAATTATGGGCTCCAGGAAAGGAAATCATGGCTGCTTTATTCCTTCTCCAGTCCTGTGAGTTAAGCCAGGCATAGGCAAACTCGGCCCTCCAGATGTTTTGAGACTACAATTCCCATCATCCCTGACCACTGGTCCTGTTAGCTAGGGATGATGGGAGTTGTAGTCCCAAAACATCTGGAGGGCCGAGTTTGCCTATGCCTGAGTTAAGCCATGGTTTGGCTTAGGTGTCATCTGAACATGGGTTCATGGTTTGTCTCCTCCAGACTTTAAAGTCCTCCTGAAAGTATTATGGCTTTTAATTTTCAAAGTGAAAAGTATCAGTTGGATCTAATTTTAATGGAGAATGGAGTAGCACAAATATAACGAGAATAAAGTAAACTATTCAGTAAAATATACACTTAGTGTCTAGTTGGATAACAATATTCCACACACATACCAATTGAATTCCCTTCCAAAGTAACTACATTATACAGAGGTCTCTTTAAAAGTAAATTACTACTAACAACAAAAACAACAGTAAAAGAAGTTGCCAAACCTTTGGGTATCTATTTTAATAGCTACAAAGCCATCTGTTGCTGCCTCAGTCACTTTCTCATTCTCCCAGCTGGTAGCCATCTCTATGGACTGTTCATCATCCCCTGCGAAAAACAAGAAGTCTTCTTCACAGATGTAAATATAGATTAATTACAGATTACAGCATACTAGAAATGCAATGTTTATAACTTTAGGGCAAGGATGATCACACAACTACAGAGTTGGGATAGACCCAAAGATAGTATAACCCACTTACCAGGTGCCAACGGCTCAACTTTAAAAAAAGACTCTAGACCCAAAAGTGTCACAAACAGACAGCAGGTGCAAGATATGCACAACCAGCAGCTCCAGATGACCCAAACGAGAAAGACAAGTGACATATAATTATGTAAAGGGGGTGCAACATCAACATGCAGTGCTCCACAAAACAAGGGTCTCTCACAGTTTGGTGTTCATTTAAAACATTTTCGGATCACGTGATCAAAAGATTGTGTTAGAAAT
Organism: Podarcis pityusensis; assembly: GCF_964106645.2. Taxonomy (NCBI): domain Eukaryota; kingdom Metazoa; phylum Chordata; class Lepidosauria; order Squamata; family Lacertidae; genus Podarcis; species Podarcis pityusensis. Next base: position 98,056,176 of record NC_138028.1, on the reverse strand, counting down.
ATGACTGATAATTACATCAGGAGCTGCAATAGATCAACTTGTATTTGTTATTTTATTAATTTACATATGAAAAAATTATAACTATTCTGTTTGCAACTGCTAACTCATTATGTTCCAGCAAATAAATCTTTCACCACTCTCTAAAAGGCTAATAGCTAGTATTTATTTTATAATCTGTCAATCCTATGATTTTTAAAGGACAAAAAAGTGGCCAAACAATGCACCAGCTAGAAAATTGTAACATTTTAGAAGCAATTTAATGCATAATTTCTGCCTTTGAAACACTTATTCATATAGCAATATAAAAGCATACATATTCATGTGCAATTATTGTAAAAGCAAAGTAACAATTTTTAACAGAACAGAGCTATAACAACCCATATAGAAAGACTGCTGACAATCTGCAATGTTCCCCCTAATGAAATTAGGCATGAAGTGTTCATTTATATTTTCATCTATTGATAATTCACAATTTCAGCAACTGAAAGAGGGCAGAATTTGAAAGAGAATAATTATTGCCAGTTTAAAGGAGCAAGGGAACGATTAGCAGCTATTCATAAGTGAAGTAATCAAATATAAGTTAAGTGGTCTGGAAGAGTCTTCTATACCTTCATTCACCCACTATCTTAAATCTAAATCCATTTGTTACTGATGCAATGTTTCTCTCTGTCTGAGATCCTAATGCGTCAGCCAGACTATATCCTAAAAGTTCAAGCTACCAATGTTATACATAGCAGTTCCTCCTACTTCCAGCAATATGATCTATGCATGAGATTACTCCTGTACTTCGGATACACACACACACATATATATTAGCTTTCAGCCTGGGCTTTCCCTGGCCCATAAGATTAGACCCTATTTTTGTTTGTTTGAATTCCCTGAATTTGTGTTTTTATATTTTTACACAAATCTGGAGTGGATTCCCTAAGGCGGTTGAATGGCATTTTGTACGCCTCCTTCCAGCAACTCCTGCAGCAGAACTGGTGCCAAACGCATTGCTCTTCTTTCCTTTAGATCACATCAGCAAGGCCAAGGTCTTGTCATCTGGGCAGCCCAGGTCCCCCATACACACTCCCAGGCTTGTGTACTGGGGAGATCACTTTGGTGCTGCTAACATAGCAGTTTGACTTTACCCCTGGAGACGCACTCCATTGTCTCCCGAGACAGAGGGATGCCAACAACTTTACAGTAATGTGAATGTTTGAAGCAGCACCTGCATCTGGGTGAAACATTACTTAACTCTTGCTCTCCCCTTCTATTTATAACTTAAGATACTATCAGTTAAAAAATGATAATTTCTGAGGGAAACCTTCTATTCACTTCAGGGCCCTTCTACCTTTATTTTCATGGTGGGGGTTCTTTCCTGCACTGCTTAGCCATTAGCATACATGAGAAGTGGGGGATATGCAGGAAGAGCCCAAGTTTCCCAGTTTCCAGGAGGACTGATGAGTCGGTGCAGTGTGGACCCTTCCCATGGTATCTGCTGCTTTTCACTTCTGTAGTTGAAGAAGCAGGGTTTAAACTTTGAAAACTTATGATAGAAAGTGTGTCTGAATCCCTTATTCATACTTTTGATAGGAACACACTTCTCATTATGTTTCCCCAAGATGCTCTCCAAACTCAAGGACCAGAGTTTTCAGGAAAGAGTGCAAAGCTGAATACAAATACATAGAACAGAACAGAAGGGAAATGATCATAGGTATGTGATCTGATTTAATACTGTTGTTAACCCACTTGCTATCCACTTGACTTCTGAGTAGCATACTGTATCTCATCACTATTTAATACCTAAAGAGCTTTACAACAGAAAAGTCCACCATATTTTCTGTGCAGATACTGATACTTAGTAAAGTACAGTAGTCTGAGAAAGGGAAGGTTACATTTTTTTCAAATGATCTTGTCAAAGGTTAACTTGTATAATTAAACTATGCTTAAGAACAACTCTGCAGTATTGACAGAGGCAGGCACACATAGAAAATAGCTGAGCTGAGCCAATTGCTAGCACAGCTATAATCTGTGTACTCCAGAATCACTTCCCTAGAGAGAACATGAAAAGAAAAATAAAGAGCTTAAGTGTGCTGATTTCCCACAAGGATATTCATCATGTGATGTAAAATGCAGCGGACATGCAAGAAACATACCATGCACAAGCTGAGTACTGTTAATTTACAAAATGCTATATAACTGACTTTGCAAAATTTCAATGCTTTTAAGCAATCATTCCATTGGGCCACGATCAATTCTAACAGTTCTGCACTCTTCTAGCTGTTCATGAGTTTTCATCAGTTTGATGATACTGTTTTTGCTTAAGACTGATCATTCTAGTAATTTTCACTTCAAAGATGGCTGCAAAATTTCAGTATTTTAGCTCAGGGATGAGGGAAACTGCAGCCACAAAAATATTGCTGGACTACAGCATCCCTGACCACTGGCTATGCTGGGTGGGCTGATTGTTTTAGCCCAGCGATGTCCAACCAGTAGATTGCGACCTACCGTAGATCCCTGACTGATCCTGGTAGATCACAGGATCCTTATCATGTACAAAAAGTTATGGGGGGAAAGCTAAAAAAACCTCTGTGCAATCCTCCCACAAAAAGCTTAACAACTCTGGGCAACCCACCCACCCACCCCACGCACGCTCCTCCTCCAATGACAATCACTGTGAGTTTTTTTACGGTCTGCAAATAAAAACATCCTGAAGGTCCCAGGCCTCAGAGAGGTTAGGCTGGCCTCAACTAGAGCCAGGGCTTTTTCGGCTGCGGCTCCAATCTGGTGGAACGCTCTGTCACAAGAGACTAGGGCCCTGCGGGACCTGACATCTTTCCGCAAGGCCTGCAAGACAGAGTTGTTCCACCAGGCCTTTGGTCAGGGCCCAGCCTGACTCCCTCCTCTGGCAACCTGCACAGAACTTTGCTCAACGGTTGCCATTAAATTGATTTTAATTAATTTTTATAATGAAATGTTTTAGAATGTTGGATTATTTGATTGTTTGATTATTTGTTTGTTGTTAGCCGCCCTGAGCCTGGCTTTGGCTGGGGAGGGCGGGATATAAATAAAATTTATTATTATTATTATTATTATTATTATTATACTGGGAGTAGTTCACAGTCTCTTGTTGGACATGCCTGTTTCAGCCTATCCAGTGTTGTGTTAAAATTTGGAAATACTTCAGATCATTAAATTGACACGGATGACTTCAATTCTTTTGAATTATTTACTATATTTACATCCTACCCTCTCTCTAAGCAGCTTTTTGGTGTATCCAAAAAAGCCAACTTTAGGCAGTAAGTCAAACAGTCACCATTTCCAGTTATGGACAATTTTCCAGAGCTGTAGAACAACTTATATCAGTCTACCAACCACAATATACATACCATTACTATCACTATTCAGAACAAAACTGGATGCCATACATTTCCACAGTCCTGAAAACCCATTTACTAGAAATGTATTGGTAATAATTTTGCTGCATAATGTCCAGGAGCTGTCAACAATTGTTTTACAGATGCAGAAAAATATTTCATTCTCTCCTGTTGCCTTGTCAATTAAGATACATTAAATACACTAAAACAGTGAGATTTCAAAATATATGTGCATATCCTGAAGCTCCACCATTCTATGAAATGCAGGCCATCTCTGTATCAATTTTTAGTGCAACATGAACAACGTGACTTCCACCACCTATCTCGAAGGGTGCACCCAGAATACTTTCTAATCCTGTGTCACAAGTGGAATGATTGCATACTATAGTGCAAATGAGGAAAGGATATAGGGTTGCATCCAACTATATAGCTGTAAGCATGGAACAACTTTCGCAAGCACAAAGGAACTCTGCCTCCCTTTTCTGCCCTAGGGTTTCTCAAATCCTCTAGATCAGATTTTGAGATGATATGAAGGGTGTGGAAATCATTCTGTGCATCCAGTAATTTAGTTGGATAAAACTCTTAGTGCTCTTACAATAAATAAAAATAACGCAGACTGCAGATTCTAGTGCATTCTATTTTAACATCTGTATATGGTACACTAAACAGTTTAACAATCTATTATTTTGGATTCTAGAAAAACAATGGCATGTGCAGGCAGCTATTTTGCACACTATAATAGAAGAAAATTAATTTTTTATCAGAAGTGTCAAATATACTGGAGGAAAAAAATCCTGGCATGGACAAATGTAACAAGTGAACACCTAACAGCCTATCTTAGCTAACTTAGCTTCCTGTTTGCTTGTTAGTAGATCTGAGGCTACTCTGTATATAAGCTCTCTAGTGTTACTTAACTAGCAGAATTCTCCCAAATGATTGACACACTGTTTAGACTATTCTATTTAGACTATTCTAAATTGAAGCACTTCCTTGTCCCTTCTATTTCAGTGGGAAATCTAAAAGTTCATGAACTCTGGCAATAAATCTGCAAGGCCTTAATAGTTATCTGTAGTCTAGTTACTGTAAGCATATGTATGTTAAATATTATTACTATTCATGTGGGAATATTAAGAAAACAGAACTGCATCCAGAATTCATAGCATACAGCTGAAAGGCAGAACAAATTAGGCACATTCTGAGGCATTTACATGATCAGATGCCAGATTTTTCCAGTTATGGTAAAAGTACCGTACTTTCAGAACTTATGACTACACATATATTTAGGAAGGATGGGAGGAAAGAGAGGTAACAAGAGAAATTAGATACATAAAAGTATTTGTGGCAATTCCAAAAAAGGTGACAGCAGGAACGTAAGTGGAAGTTTGCATGGCACAGGCAAAAAGTTACCCTTTATAATTTGCCCTGAGTCTTAAGAAAAAAGTGGCAATAGGGACATGGCAATGACAGTATCAAAGGTATTACGGGTCATTTTTGAGAAAATGTGAGGTAATTGTGGGAATGACAGCCCATTATTGTCCTTTACTATCTTCCTGAAGACAGGTCTCCAGTTGAAGAATCGTGACAAATTACATTGTGGGGAAGAAGTCATACCAGATCTTACAGAAAACCAGTTTAATTAAAGTATAGAGTGACAATAATCTCCAGCGTTTGATGCACTGGTGCAGCACCTCTAATTCCCATAGCCTATATATGGTACATTGGAGACAGGCCTTTTAAAGGTGGTGTCCTGGAAGAAATGTTATGTGACTTTCCCACAGGAACTTCTAGTGCTACAGCACCAAACCAAAATGTGATGACCTGAACCCAACATATTCAAACATGGATAAACTTTAAACCAACAAGTCCTCCCAGAAACTATATGCAGGATACATGGAACTAGCGTAAGTCGTAAAGCATAATGGTGAAATTGTGGCCCTCCAGATGCTATCAGGCTACAACTCCCATCACACCAACTTCCAACAACATAGGAAGTGCTACAGATAGACCCTTTCCAGGGTGTAAAAACGCATGATGCAGCCAGCTTGCTGAAGCTAAGCATGTTTCGATTCGGTCAGTCCTTTCATACATATACGCTGCCTTGAGTTCCATGAAGGAATGCACATTAAAAATTCCTTCTTATCCTACGCAATGAAGGCATTTTATTTCCTGCTCAGCATGACACAGCAAGCACTGCCCCCATATAGGTCACAAGACAGGAGAGAGCACCAAATCAGTGCCAAGCTCCAAGGCACACATATGGCTGCTATGGATACACGGGAATAAGAACAAGCAAGAAGCATTAGGCTAGGCGTACAAGAAATAAAGTGTGGGGGGGGGGGGAGAGAGAGAAGGAAGCACAAGACCTTACTGAAGGAAGCATATAGCCATGTCTTTTTTTTACAAGCACTGAGCTAGGGAGGCCTGTTCTGTAACAAGCACTGGAAGGAAGGGAGCCAACTGTGATTACAGGACACGGGGATGTTTCCACTGAATCGCCAGTCCCCTTCCACGCACCAGGACACCCGTAACAGAGAATTTGTAAGGTCAGAAGAGGCCACGGGGGTCATCTACTCCAACCCCCCGCAATGCAGGAATCTTTTGGCCCAACGTGGGGTTCAAAACCAAAAATCCTGGGATTATGAGTCTTCACGCTCTGTCGACTGAGTTATTTGCACACGAGTGCGCTCACGTAGGTATTTCCAGAGAAACGCGGGCGCTCCTCATAACAACAATTTTTTATTTATACCCAGCCCACCTGGCTGGGTTTCCCCTCTTCCCCGCTACCCCCCCCCAATCTTTCAAGAAGACACCTCCCCCCTTTTTTTCTTTTATTTCATTAAAGGGGGAAACCGGCTGAACGGGCGAGCTCGGGTGCTTCTAAGCAAAAGCCCCTCTCCTCTTCCCAAATTTGCTGGGCAGTCGCGAGGGCGAGGCGTCGGACCCAAAGGCCCCGCGGAGGGTGGGATGAAGCCCCTCCGTACGTTCAAGAGGCCTTTTCGTAGGCGGAGGGAGCTCGCCTGAGGCTGGGCGGGGAGGGGAGGGAAAGAAGCCTGAGAAGAGAGGCACGGAGGCAGCCGAAACCTCCCCCGCCCCCGCCCATCCTCACGTTACGGAAACACGGGGGTGGGCCCGTACCTCTCACAAACACCACGAAGACGGCGCTGCGCTGTTTGGCGGCGGCAATGGCGGCCGGGATGGTGCCAGGGAACCACAGCATAATGGCGGCGGCGGCGGCCCGTCGGGCCTGGGCTTATTATGCACAAGCGCTCGGCCCCGCTGCCTGCCCCTCCGCGGCCTCCCCAGCGGTCCGTTTGCCTCGACGCGGAGCGCGCATGCGCGTCACAAACGTCAGCCTCGCTTCGGACGCGATTGCGTCGCGCTTCGCTGCACCTACAACGCCGTCTCTCTCTCTCTCTCTCTCTCTCCGCCCACTGAGATCCGCTTCCTGGATTACCCGCCGGAAGTAGGGGAAAAACATTGAAGGGCGCATGCGCCTTAATAATAATAAAAAAAGCCCACCCACCACCAATCACCCTCACAGCACCAAAGAGGAAGCGTTTGTGGCAGTAGGGCACGCTTAGATTCGGGAGGTAAACTGGGCTGCGATTCGCGCCTGTAGATTCCGCGGCGGGGGGCGGTTTTGTTTGTTTTTTTTAGGCGGCGGCTCAGCAGCAGCCGATTCGCGAGGGAGTGACGACGGGAGCGGCGCTTTGGGGTGGGGACAGCAGCAAAAATGAGGGCATGAACTGGAAAACTGCCAAAAATCTTTATTTTGTAGGCGAGGTACTCCAAACTGCACCATAGTACTGGCTAAAAAGTGAACGTGTCAAATAAAAACCACTTGATTTTTATGCAACACTGAATGATTTTATTTGCTAATGCGAACTAAGCACAAATCATGGGGCAGCTATTTAAACCTCCTAAATCCTATGGCGGAAAGGCTCATCTCCAAGCCTATCTGTTGCAAGATGTAGGGTTTGTTTATACAGTATATCTATTTAAAAAATAGAACTAAGATCTGGAAAGTTACAAACGTTGAAAACAAAGCAGACTTTATGGGCTTTGTTTCTCACAAGATAAATTACTTAAACATTCCACTGAGTTTCATACAAGTGTGCTAGCCAAAAATGTTTCTACAAAGGCCTTTTGGTATCTCTAGAATTTAGCTGCTTTTTATGATTACAGCTGCCTTTTTATTGAAATTGTAAATGCATCTGGACAGGTAGGGTAAAACTTCTAAACAATTAAGTACTCTTCTCACCAACAAACTTATTAGCTTCCTAATATCAAAGGCTGCAACACTCTTGTTTTTGTGGTGTGAGAGGAACTTAGGCCTTACAGAGCTTAAGAGTATTTGCTTTTGAGTAAACATGTATAAAGAGTGAGCTGCACTCATTGCTTTTTATGTAGCTGTTTTTTCCAGACACTAAAAACTCAAGTAAATGCAGATGGCAGCCTAATGAGATAGGTAAAGCGGCTTCTTGTATCCTTGAGGCATTTTAGTAGTTATACTAATAGTGAAAACCAGGCACAAGACCAATCTTGGCTCTAATAAATGAGTTTGCCACTGTATTTGCAAGTGACAACTCAAACAAAAACATGCTATTGGCAGGCCAGCTGTCTGGAAGGTACAACCCATAATGCAACACCTGCACTTTTAAGTAGGCTAAAAATGCTGGCTGCCAATCTAAAAAATATAGCATGCTAACTCTGTACTAAAATGCTTTGTTATACTTTGAGGAAATGGCATTAACAGGCAGTATGTACTAAGAAGCTGCCTCAACAAAAGTCCTTAATATGAGTTTAAGGACCACAGTATCTCCTGAATATGATATTTTCTCAGTACTTAGCCACCTAATATAAATTTCTGCCAATCTGTTATCTGAATTGACAATCTGAACAATTTCCTCCTAGCAACTCCACTTGTATGGGCTAATCTTGTGTAGCAGCGATGGCCGCTGGACTACAGCTCCCTTGATCCGACTATTGGTCATGCTGGCTGCAGCTAATAGGAGTTCTAAATACATCTGGAAGGCACTAATTTCACCACCCATTGTACAGAATAAAACGGCTAACTGATGCACTGTGGTTGCATTTGGCTGGGCAGCTTATCATTTTACTGCTAACAATTAAATCCTACTTTCTATTTAGCAGCTTGTAACTCGTTCCTAATTAGTCTTCCATCCAGACAGTTTCCTGGACCAAATTGACTGTAGCCAAGGTTGTACTACCGTTTTGTATGCCATAAAAGTGGATTTGACAACTTTTTTTGTTCAGCACCATATTCCACCCAGTTTATCTCCATGATTCATTTAATGCCACTGTGATTTTAGGAGGAGGAAGAGTAGTGTGGAACAGAGAAACTATCAGAAAGTGGAATTAGTCGAAGAGATGCTGATTACAACAAAGGTTTTTACATTAAAGCTGTAAACCCACCATAGATTATCCCACTAAACTTAATGTACAGTCATACCTCATGTTACGTTTGCTTCATGTTACATTCTTTCAGGTTATGTCCAGCAGCAACCCGGAAGTACCGGAAAGGGTTACTTCTGGGTTTCGTTGCTCACGCATGCGCAGAAGGGCTAAATAGCACTTCACGCATAAACACCAAATCGCGCTTCACACCTGCGCAGATACGGCGTTTCAGGTTGCACGCTTTTCATGTTGCAAAGGGGCCTCCGGAACGGATGCCATTCGCAACCAGAGGTACCACTGTAATTTAGTTCCAAGTAATTGTGCACAGAATGGGCACTGTATGACTTTGCTACTAAGATCTTACTTTCTCTATTTATGGCCAGAACTAATTCAATTTAATTGAAGTCTTACCTCATGCAGAAGTCCAATCTGGTACCCTCCATTGCTTAAGGATGCCTGCTATGACTATCTACAACTGCATTATGAAATATGAAATATGTCCATTTCTTTCAAGCTCACAAAAAAAAGTACACCGGAAAACTTGTACTTGTAAACATTTATTTTTTTTCCAAACTGAAGAAAGGCTTGCATCAGCACACATTGTACAGCCTTGCAAATTATACAGAAATTGAAAAGGTGTCTCCTTTATATGTGCAATGAATCATTTGATGTCCAGTGATCCTCTACAAATGATGAAAAAACATATTTAAACCACTTAAGAAGTTTCCAGCACTTATCAAATGCGATTACTCTTACAGTAAAAAAAGAAAAAGAAAAGAAAACTATATCAATGGGAACACAATTAAAGTGCAAACTTTTTTTTTTTACTTTTTGCCATTTGGGGGAGTCACATTTAATTTCCTCACTGTGTATTAAAAACTAATGGGCTCCAGTTAAAAATTTTCTGCAGTGCTCATTTCCCCCCTTTTAATACTTATCCTGATGGAACAGAAGCAAGCTGCTCAGGAATATAATTTATTGGCAGTTAAAGGTTCACATCTCTAAAGTAAATCTTGAAACGGCAGGACTGGAGAAGGTCTTCAGTAGTTATTGTTGGATTCCATTACCCTTGGAAGAGGAACAGAGGGGAAGAGAAATATGCTACCTTCCTTGCCCTTTGGCATACTGGGCTAGAAACACAGTGAAATTCCTTGGAAGCGCTTCTCTTTCCCTCCCTCCCCCAGATCACTGCCCTTAAACTGATAGAAGTGTGCTGGCTGTGTGCAAAGGGATTACAAAATACACGTAAGAATATGGTTTTTCCTTATGAACAAAAGTTCGCTGTACAACAGAGCTTTGGATCTGATACAAGAATTCAGAAATATAAAACGAAACTACTACAAAAGGGGTGTTTTCAACAGCATTCTTCAGAGAAGGCTGCCTGTCCGTTTCACATCACAGCAGTATTTTACTTTAAGTTGTTGATGATTTAAATTGCGTGTTAATTTCTGCATCTTCTCCTGGATCACTGGGCTTATTTTCTTCAAAGGCTTTACTGTCACATGACATCCAAGGAGTCTTTTATGAAGACAACAAAAACCCATAAACATCAAGCCAATCAAGTAGAGGAGATAAGGACATGGAAGTGATAAAGGCTGAATGTTCAATGACGTGGCTGTTACTGAGAACTAGCCCTTTCCAGAATGTGAAAGTCGTAGTGCTTCTTGCTTGTTCTCAGCCTAAACTTGTTCAGTGAATTACTTTGTTTCTTCAATGCATTTTGGGCTGCAGACATGGTTGGAAACGTTGCTAGAACCGTGTACGTAGATGCCAAGTCACTAAGTTTGGAAGGTTCAGCGTTCACATTACTATCTCCACTACCACAGTAGTGATGGTGTTGCTGCTGTTGCACTTGTAGGAACTGGGGATCCCGTAGCCACCGAATCTTGGCACCAACTTTAAGAAGTTCCACAAATAATTTTTCAGCTTCTGCACGAGTTATTCCTTCTGGCAGTTCAGTAATTTCTAAGACTTTTCCTACAACTGAGGGGTGGAAAAAGACATGCAGGATTAAAAATGGCTTGCTTTGTAATGCCTATGGTATCCAGAGCCAGACCCACCAACAAGTTTTTGTGCTTGGCTGGCAATCAACCCAGTTCCTTGACCTAACAATTCAATAATGCCCATTGTTATCAAGAAGAAACAAATGAGACATCAATAGCTGTGCAGCAGCTATTTTAAAAACTTACTGAATGGAAAGGTGCAGCATATGGTCATGAAATGACAAGGGCCACCACACCCTCTCAATACCTAGAAAAAAGGTAATCTATTAACTGCCAAGTTTTCTACAATGGCCTGAGGATACTAATGTCAAGATCAGTGTATCCAGTGGTGATTGTCCTTAGGCAGGAGGGAATTTATCAGTGGGACTCTCTGAAGCAGATTTAGGAGGGGTGCAGGGAGGATCACTGAAATGTCTCCTTCCCTTTTCTACTGACAGATTCCCTTCTGAAAACCCACTGCCATAATTAGAGATTACCCAGTAAATTTAAGTGGCTATGGGTTTCAGTAAGTAGTAGCAGTAGTCAACAACTTCAAAAATACTGATGCTTCTAAATCTGCTGTTTTGCAACAAATTGAATGTGAGAACCAGCATTTCCAGCAGGAACCCAAATTATAATATTTGGCTTTCCCCTCTCATGGCAGGAACCCTACAGATAAAACACACACACAAACACCCCCCCCCCATCTGCTGGAACAGAAATGTCACTTTGTGATTCTTGCAAGAGTCTTTCACAAACTCTGTCTCCGTTACAGGTACGTTTTAAAAAAAGCTCTCCAATGAGATTTATACACATTCCAGATATGGCAGCAGTTTCAAAACAAAAAACGTACTCTGGCTCTTCATCACAGAGAGGGGCACGTGTACAAAGCATACTATGCAATATCAGCTTAATATCATGAATGTGATCATGGTGATAGGGAAATAGCAGTAGCTCGCACAATCTGAGCACAGATGCAAAGCACTTTGGACAGGTAACCTATCGCACCTCTTATTGCTGTGGCATATTCTGAATCCATCTCCAGAAGACATTTAGACCTAGAGAGCTGTGATAGAATGGTAACAGGCATAATATACCTTCCTAGTAGTTCAGCTGCATCAAAGTTACAATAAGTCACATACCTGGTTCTCCTGCACCAAGGTCTGTTGAAGCAGCCTTTTTGGCTGGCTTTCTTCCTCGGTTCCCATGTCTGCTTCCAGGCTGACACTACCAGGGAGAGGGGCCAGACATACACAAAGAATGATCAGAGGTTGATTTTTACCTCCCACAAGGGATGGAGGGTATGACACAATTCATCTAAGTGGAGCAAATGGTAAACTACTGCTTCCTTTTCTTGAAAATGTTTTACTTGGCAATAGGTGCGGTGCTGTGCCATTTGAACCCATGAAGTAGCACATCTCTCACACTGACAAAAATTACTTGCACTCCAGAAGAACTCGAATAATTGCATTCGAGTAATTGGTCAATGAACCCTCTTTGAGATCCAAACAGCACAGTGTTGGTGCACTTCTACACTCTGCAAGATGGCAGTAGTTCTAGGTGAAGCCTAGATTCTTACTACCCCCAAACCTGTCTTTAACCTGGATTTCAACTTGAGACACAGAGGGCAAACATATACAGAATTCTGTAACACTATGCAGTTTCATTTTGACAATGGACATTTTTGTCTAGCCTAATTTGTAATGAACCTATCTTGGTTCTCCCCACCTCAAACTGGAGCATCACTTATGCATGTTTTTTATTTCAAAATAGCTGCTCCTACTTTTTACAAACGTTAACAATTCTTTTTTTTTAGGAAAGTGGGTAATCTCTCTTTCCCATTTATAAAATGAACCTGACTTACAAACAAGTGACATCCAAATTATTGGGCTGTTTCCTACTGTTCCCTACCTGTGGACCTGCTACATGCCCATGTAGCAGAGCTGGAGGATTGTACTGCAACGGCTGACCAAGTAAGGGATATCTGGCATCTCCTGAAAAAGACACATAAATAAACTTAGGTTTCAGATTGCTCAATCAATTCTAAATAATTCTAAACAAATGCAATTAACTGTTTCTGTGCAATGGTATCAATATTCCAAGTCAATGAAACTGCACTGACAGCAGTTAATTAGGATGGAGTCAGTTCCAAATTCATGGGAAGTCAACATGCCTTAGGAGAAACATTAAAATTCAACTCTCCAAGTGATTAAAAAAAAGTAAAAAATGTAATCAAGTTCTCACCTTGTCCAGGAACAAAAGGTCTAGAGAATGGGGGCACAAGAGGAAGAGGTGTTAACGTGGGACGGATGTTCTTTATGTTTGACAGCTGACTTGGCGCTGGCGACTGGGCTGGAGAGGTGACAGGACTACCTATTTGTGGACTATGCTGCAACTTTAAAAGAAAACAAAAAAGGAAAGAGAGCATTATGCCTGAGTTTACGAGAATAGATGAAAGCAACCCTTGCAAGTTTGTTTGGTGGGGAGGTGGGGGCCGTTGTGAATATCAGTTTCATAGATTGCAAGTGAACTTTGAATTTGTGCATTTTGAAATCTTCTCATTTCCCATTTCATATAAAGAGATGATTCTCTGTTATGCAGCTATGATGCATAAAATCACAAGCCCATTACAAAGTTGTTACTACTACTGTGACTGGCAAGATGCTTAAACACAAGAAACAATACTCTGCCCCTCTTCCTAGACATGTAAGTCAGGAAACCTATTGGGGATACCATTTGAAGGACAGACTGTGACCCATACTAGTGTGCTGTTCCTTTTGCTGCAGCACTAGGCCATCCCATATTGTGGTGTGTGTGGGCGAAGACACAGGAACCACTGATTATACCAAAAAAGGGGCAATTTTCTACTGGCGATCTGTACAACTTTCTTAGTCGTTTCCACAATATATAATATTTAGGTATGTAAATATTTTTAAAAACCTGCTACACACTGAAAATGATGAAATGAATGCTCCCCCCCTTTTAAAACATCAAAATGGAATACCTGTGTAGAGCTGTCCAAAGCGCCAAAATCTGTTGACTTCTGCCCTCTTTGATGGTCACAATAATATTTATTTTGTTTCCACTGGGGAGGTGAATGGGGTCGAGGCTGAGGATTGTTGGGTATACTGAGTTGCATCATTACCATTCCTCCACCTGGTGGTGGTGCTACTGCTACAAAACAAAATTAGGAAAGAAGGGTGCTTAAGTTCCTAGTTACCCCAACCTTCCTAAAGATTGCTTCCAGTCACATTAACCCAGCCACCTGCTAAAGCCACCAGCAAATTCTCCACTCCGTAATCCACCAATGTCAGAGATGAAGATGGGGTGAGACACAATTCAGGGCTTTTGTACATGTTGGAAGCAATTTTGCAGCCCTCCAACCTACTTTTTATATATACTCCGTCTACTGCACAACAGTTTTCCTGGGGGGGACGGGGACTATAGCTCATAAAGAAACAGGTACCTGTGTATCTGAAAAAGTGTGCATGCACACGAACGCTTATACCAAGAACAAATTTAGTTGGTCTCTAAGGTGCTACTGGACAATTTTTTTTATTTTTATATATATATTTCCTAAAGAAACAAATCTCCAAAATCCCAACTAATAACATTTAGAAACCCAGAGCTATTATTCTTTTTCTTCCTCTTTTTACAGTTCCATTAAGAACACCAAGTACACAATGCAAAGTACCAATTGTTCTCTGAAATTATAAGGATTTACTAGAAACCTTTTGTGGGTGCTTTGAACACAAAAGCCAGACCTAGGATATGCTGAGCACCCACTGCTCTCCAGATCCTTATTTCATTCCTCTCCTTCCCTTCCTTGAAGGAACTGAAGGTGGCACATACAGTCTCTCCTTCTCAAGTTCATTCTTTCCATAACCTTGTGAGGTAAGTTAGGCCAGAACAGCAAAAATATTTTAGGCCAGGAGAGCAGACAGTTGACATCATTGCCCCAATGCCCACTTCATTGGTGGCGGCAGTGGCTGCTGCTGCCGACAGGAAGAGGTCTGTCTAATTTTGGTGAACTCCACTTCCCCAGCAGAAGGCCCACCCCTGCCTGATGCATGCCATCCCACACTGGTTGGAAGGGTGCCCCTGGCCTTCTTGATAGGGCTTCTCAGGGGTCACGGGGCCTGGAGGGGTATTCAGATAAGAAGGCAGGCAAGTCTCCATTCATGAACTTCAACAAATCTTAGAATCCAGTACATGCATTACTCACTGTAAGCAATTTAACTGGACTAGGATTGATAAGCAAATAAGGTTGTTGTCTTTATTTTTAAAAAATTAGCCCCACGATCAGAGAGTGAAAGGGCCTAATGGTCACGACTCTCTTTTCACACCTGCACACTGTTGTCCTTGGAGTTGCTGGGAGTTGCAGGGCGAGGTTGTCCGAGGGAACGGTATCTGCTCTGATCCAGGAGGCTGAAGATATGCTACTGATGAGCTGCAGAAGGTTGGGGGGGGGGAGAGAGAGATGGAAGGAAGGAAAATACCGTGTATTAAATGCAAACTGTAGACCTCAGCCAGGACATCTGAAATTTGTGAAAGCCACTTTAGCATGCGATCTGATTTTGAACAGGAGAACCAATAAATAATTTACTTGTTACAGAAAGTACAGCTGCACAACCCTGCTAGTTCATATACCTGCCATCCTGGCAAAATAGGTAAAGAGGTGGCACAGGGCTGGCCCCTGCAGGATGAAGAAAGCGGCTAAACCTGTGTAAGGTGGTTATCCTACAGACCGCTTGGGCACATTGTTATTCCTTCCCTTTTTGCCATTTTACAATTCGTTTGTCGTTTCATAATTTGAAAAGATTTATAAGCTCTGGGGGGGGGGGGAATGAACCCTACTTACAATTTATACTAATAAAAACTAAGATGAGAGGGTGAAACAGTTGCCATAGGGGAAAAAATTAGTGACTGTTCTCATTTCTCTAATCTTCTTGTGAATTATTCATGGTGTGGCTTTTGGAAAGGTGACCAGGCTTTGAAGATTGCCATTAATGCAACACATTACTGCAAATTGCTGACATTAAAAAAATAAAAGCTGCTTTCAAAGCACAACGCACAAAGATCAAAGGAACCCTAAATATCAAATAGAACTGATACAAAGATAACCTACAGGCGAGATTTTTTCGTTGTTTTGCAGGGAATATAAACGAAGTCAGAACTCTTCACCAAGGTGACCTCAAAATCTATTTTGCAGTACTTCTGCAGAATAACTGCAGATGACCAAAGAGCTGTGCAGGATACTATTGCTTCATCCTTGGAAACCCATCCATTTTACTTGATAAGGGAAAGAAATTGGCCTTAAGTGGGAAACTAATGCTGTGTTGATACTTTTCTCTCTGCCCAGTGGCATATCCATGTTTGTGAAGTACAACCATAGGATACGTTATCTCTTGGTATCCATTTGCAGGTACTGCTTAAAACACTTTGTCTGTTTTGTCATTAGGGAGTAATTACAGGTTTATTCATCTGTGACAAATCAGATTAATTCATCCTAATGCAGAAATGCATTGGATGATATGTAGGAAGAAGTTCTGCATTATGTCTTTCATCACTATAGGAGAGGAAATGGTAGGGCATGGGTTCCACAAACACAGCAGGAGCCGGTAACAGGCTAAAATATACCTTCTGGACCAATGGAAGAATACACCACACTACTTGGGCTATAATCCTATGCATACTTACCCTGGGAGTGAGCCCCTTTGAACTACGTGGGGCTTTTACCTTCAAGTAGACACGTACAGGATTGCACTTTTGAGACATCTTAGTTTGCCTCTTAGCACTCAAATAAGAATCAGATCGTTTCATCCATCCATGTAGTACCGCTAGTAATAATAACTAAATGAATGCCATTAGAACAACTATGTATTTGTTAAATGCTTGAATAAATCTAATTGAACCACAAAGTGGCTTGCTGTCAGCTCCCACTGTTTAAATCACAACCTTCTTTGTGATGGTGCAAATGAAACGCCACAATTAGGAGTAAAATTTGAGCCTGGCACGAGGTACTGCATATGTTACACAACCCCCTCACACATACACTTTGGT
Source organism: Podarcis pityusensis (assembly GCF_964106645.2). Taxonomy (NCBI): domain Eukaryota; kingdom Metazoa; phylum Chordata; class Lepidosauria; order Squamata; family Lacertidae; genus Podarcis; species Podarcis pityusensis. The sequence goes on along the minus strand of NC_138028.1, from coordinate 98,039,351 downwards.
TGGATGCAAAGGTTCACTGGAATTATGTCACATTTCCTGTGTATGTAGCCTTTTTCTGTCTTATCTGTGTTTTTATCTGTTGCCTGCCTTGAGTCCTGGTCTGGGGAAAAGGTGAGTTGTAAATAAATATATTTATAATTTTACAAAAGCTAGAGCAGGTCACCTGCAGACTGGCATCAGTGAAACAGATAGCATAGGTAATTCTCCTACTTGTCTGGGACTGCTGCCAAATTAACTCCTTCCAAGAAACCAGGATTGCACAGAGACCTAAGACAGCTTGAGCAGTCAAGACACTGAGGAAACGCACTCACTATGTTATATACCAGGCATAGGCAAACTCGGCCCTCCAGATGTTTTGGGACTACAACTCCCATTATCCCTAGCTAACAGGACCAGTGGTCAGGGATGATGGGAGTTGCAGTCCCAAAACATCTGGAGGGCCGAGTTTGCCTATGCCTGTTATATACAGATGTATCATTCCTTTTGTCTGGGGTCTAGGTCAGAGGTAACCAGCTCAGCAGTAGAAGTTGGCTATGCACAATGCTGATCAGTTCGAAACTGCAAACTCAGACCCACATCTTTGAAGCAGCTTTGCTGCTCGTTTTAAAGGATTGTCTTTAATGCTGTGTTTTCCTGCTCTCTCACCTTTTGAAAAAGTGAACAGCACATCTTAAGACTAGGAGGAGGAGGGGCAAGACAGACAGCCAAGAGCGGCATTTAAAATGCTGATGATAACTCCCTATTGTGTTGTGAAGCTGTGGGGAAAGCTGGGCAGTTTCTGTGCCAGAAAAAAGGGAGTAAGTACAGTTTGAAAATGTATTATCTTTTTGCATCCTAAGTAAGCACAGTTGCAATTTTCCTGCAAGGAGGAGTGTGAACAAGGCACAGAGCATACTGCCGTAAAGTCTAAGATCCACTGAGCAAAATAAGAAATTTGAGAAAAGAAATCTATGTCCAGGAAGGCAGTTTATGGTTTTTGAAGTTTCAGCAGACATAGAATCATAAGAGTTGGGAGGGACCCTGAGGATCTTCTAGTCTAACCCCCTGCAATGCAGGAATATGCAGCTGTCCCTAACAGGGATTGGAAATGCAACCTTGGCATTATCAGCACCATGCTCTAACCAACTGAGCTACATGCCCTGCACATTTACAGCATTCCTTAACTAAAATGACTACCAGACATTTCTCTTTTAATAATATAATAAAAATAAAACAGCCTCTATGTAGGAAATTTCAAATCCTTGTAAATACATCAGCTCAGATTACTAAAGACCAATAAGTTTTTGAATGAACTGCTTTTCCTACTGCCTTTTTTTCTTGTGGATTCTGGCTACTTTGAGCACAACCTTATGTGGGAAAGCAGCATACAAATAATATGATCCATTCTTAAAAAATAATAATATTAAACTCACCTTAAATTATTCTGTTGTCCAGATGGAATGACACTGTAGTAAACTGGCATTCCCGATGTGGATAGTCCTTGGTTAGACTGACTGGGAATAACAACTGGCTGTTGATATGTCTGCTGAGACATTCCTTGGGAACCCTGAGCCATTGAAACCTGAGGATTAGAAGTACATTAGGATACCTAATGAAGTTTTTTTAAAAGAAAAAGAACTGACACATTTATTGTGACAACCTGTTTAGTAAACAAGGGGTGGGGAACTGGTGACCCTCCAGAAGTTGCTGGACTGCACCTCTCATAATCCCAGCGCATTGACCATGCTAGCTGGGGCTGATAGAAGAAGGGAGTCCAATATCAAATGGAGGGCCACACATTCCCAAGTCCTGCTGTAAACCAAGGTCCATAAATACCCATCCTGACAACAGCTTCACGGGTCCAAGAGAGACAGCCTAGTACTTACCAAGGAGGCATAAACCTATCGCTAGGATGAAATGCTTCAAATTATAGGTAGGGGTCCAAAATGAATGAGTTCTCATCCATACAAAGTAATTCCCTTCACAAAGAAAACTAGGTGTCAGGGCCTTCCAGAGCCTAATATTCTTCCTGGTTCTAGTTTTCCAGCAGCCCCTACATACAATTTGAAGTGGTTTAGCTCAGAGGAAGTCTTGGGTCTCACTCTTGACCAGAGCCTGTGGAATGGCAGAGAGGATTTTCCAGAGCCTCTGGCTCTTCAAGATGCCTATGAAAACGATGTGGAACAGTGGTAGGTGAATGTCAGCTACACAAAACTAATATGCAGAAAGACAAGGTGACGCACTGTATTCGGCCACCTTGATTGTTCTGCAAATGGGCTTAGCTGATCTCTGGAAACAGAGTAAGCAAACTTTCTCCATTGCTTAAAATCCAAACTGAGTAACTGTGAAGCTTTAGTCTACAAATAAAATGTTTCACTTCAACAAACCATTTTGTGGCAGTTAAGAATGAAGTTTGCATACATTTGTGATAACCCTGTTCCAAAAGTGACTAACCACCCTTAGTCCTGACTAGGCAAAGCTTCAGTGTTTTAAAAAAGAATCAATTATATTTCATATTTGCAATAAGAAGAAGACAACAGACAATAGCTTACTTGATAAGATGGCACAGGTGGGTACGGAACAAGTACACCTTGGATCTGATTTCCAATATTGTTTGGCTGGCCACTGACTAGATTTTGGTTCTGAGATTGCTGGACGCCAACTAAACCCTGGTAGTTTTGCTGCTGGTTAGGCATAACTTGGTAACCTGCAAATACAGAAATATTATTATTCATTTTGACATGTTATAACAAAACATATTTATACCCCAGTTCCCTTTAGATGCTACAGTTGTAGAACAGGAATCTGTGGGTTTATTGCACAAATATGTTGTAATGTTTAAAGGATCAGCATGAGGTTGGCAGGGATAACTGCACAGGATCTGTCAACAACTGTGCAGTAAGACCCATGTCAATAGCCCTGCTTGTTTAATTGTGGGCCTTTTCAGATGTCACAGCAATAGCACTGACTGAACTCACAGGAAAATGAGCTCCCATGCCAGTGTTATAACATCTAATGGGCACTATAGATACATGGGGCAGTTTTGTTTGGACAGTTCCTCCAACTAATCATAATTAGTTGGCATGTGGCAACTTTTGCCTACTTAAGTCCAGTGCAACTATGAGTTTGTACTTCATTTTCACTAAAATGACAGATTCTATTCAGGTATACAAAGCATTGGCTTTTTGAACTTTGATTCCTTTCCTTTTTCATTGTCTCCTTGAGTAATTTTGTTTTATTTTAATCAGTAACAACACATGCATATCAAGTTGAACAAGCCCACTGAACAACAATGCAAGACAGACAATTTATCTTATGTGTGTGTCTGTTTACCTGGTCACAGGTCTGACTTATTTCATGAGTTGGAACAGTCCTAAGTATAAAAAGAACATGGAATATTTTGCAACAAAAGGTTCCCCCTCCTATCATCTTTTCCATTTACTGACAAGATGGTAGTTTGGAAGTCTCCCAATGGGGTTCAAAGGACAGCAACAAGGGCTAAATTCTCACTGACCTTAAGCTAAGGTACCAGCTCACTACTTAAAGGCCAAGGTGTATTATCAGATCACCTTAAAAGTATATTACCAGATCTTCTTAAACCAAATGCCTTCATACAGATTGACAGAACAGGCTCAAATTTCTAAGTTACTTAAGAAATGAAGACTGAGCACAGTCTTATCAATGTCAGGTGCCTATTTTTTTTCCCTATTTTGAGAATAAGGTATATGGTCCCAGTAAAACTATGCATGGAGCTGGCAAGATTCAGCGCTGCTCCTTTGCTGGGTGAATAGAATAAGTTAATAGAAAAGATTCTCTGTCCCATCCAATTACTGGAAAATAATTTGCATGTGGAATGTCAAAAAAATGTACCATTCTTGTAAGCTTTTTTTTAATACAGTGTAAAGCATTGGGTGATGAGCACAGCTTTTAAAGGCATGGGTTATTTCTCCAGTGAAAACCCAGCACTGTATCTGTAACATTCAAACATGTTTTATTTCAATAAACTGACACTGAGCCCTTGGAAACTCAAATTAAGACCTACATTCTGCAATATACACCTTCATCTGTTAAAATATGATCAGCTGCCCCTTTCTCTTTTTTCTGGACACATAATGCTATCTTTTTGCTCTTCTTCCTAATTGCTTCTTTACAATTGTGCCTTCCGGTCTCCCTGGAAAATCATATAAATAAAGTAAAGCACACAGTGCTTGAGAGGCCTCATTTCAGCTGTTGCATTGTAATGTGTTTGGCATTTTTTTCTCCTTTGAAAACAGATGAGGGGGGCCAAGCCACTAGTTGTACTTTGAAATGCTGAATGCTGTGCTGAACTTTCAGACACTGATTTCCCAGTCCTCAGTTTCAAGGGAAGTATCACTTTCCATTGCACTTTGCTGTCCTGCTTTTGAAAACAAGATGTATCACCTGTGTCAGTGCGTTGCTGTTTAATAATAATCAGTTCTCCTAACTCTAAATGGAAGTGTTTCATCTGGACAGCCATGCTGCATTATTTACATGTGTGCATTCACAATCCCAGACACACTGAATACAGTACTAAACCTTAGGGCTCTCCCAAAAATAATGTACCCATTCATGATACCTTGTTTTTGTTTTTCTACAAGTCTTTCCTGCAGCAAATTTATCTGATTAAGAATGAGCATGGCATAAGATGTTAAGTCTGATGAGTGGACTACATCTGTTTTCTAGACACAGGCTATCAAATATCATGTTCATTACTAGATAAAGATTCAAAAGCTCAGAATGGAGAAGTGGCTGATTTCACCCAACTTCTTGTCCTTAAGGCAGGTTTGCCTTGTACCTAAAATATTGGACCTACTATGCAAAACTACATCCTGTAGAAGCAGGATCTTTATTTCCTTATTAAGATCATATGTATGCATTTAAGGAAATAAAGCATGCAATCTCTTTTAAAAGGTGAAATCAGTAATAATCTGAAGTAATTGAGTGGGACTGCAGCTAAAACACATGTTAACAATCTACTATTAAGACATAAACTTAAAAGATGTGTACAAGCCAGATTAAATATGCATGGTCGCAAAGTTACAGTTTACTTAGTATACCTCCCTCCCAATCTTGTTTAGAAAAGAGAGATCCTGAGGTTTTATCATGCTCTCCTCTCAACAGTTCTATATTTTCAAATAAAACAGATGCCTGAATATATTCAGCACCTAAGAAATTGTGTCCAGCAGCACTAGAACCCAGGCTACGGTACCAATGATGGCATAGAAACCTGGAAATCTACAAAAGTGCTGCAACTTCAAAAAAATTTTAAAAAAATATATTTCTCAGGGACTGCAGTGTAGCTGTGAAAATTATTCAGTGTCTTCTGGCACTTTCACACAGACAAAGCAAAAATCAATTTTCCATGCTGAGAGAGGAACTAGGGCAATATAAATTGCTGCTAACACACTGCCCCATGGGGTTTCAAGACACTTTCTATTTTTAGCTTCACTATTCTACCCCAGAATACCAAGTGGCATGAAAGAAATACAGCACTCAGCAGGAAAAAGAAAGGGAAGAAGCAACATCTGCTGAAATTTATTTTACAGCAGCGCTAGCAAACTGTAGTTAAAAACCTCATGCTTCCCAAAATTCAAGAGCTCTGCAAAGAACGAGAAAATACATTCTGCAATACTATCTCTTCCTTAAATAACGAAATTGCTTACAATACCACGATCTGCATCTCATGCAATTAGGAAGAGACATAATATTTCACTAACGAAGTGCAAACCTCAAGCATGGTGAGAAAACACACAAAGAACACAGGACACACAAAACAGACCACAAAATGGCAAAAAAAGCCTGTCAAAGATATTCTTGCCCAATGTCTGTTTCTGAACATCACCTTCCTGGTGCTTCCTTCTAGTGCCACCTAGGTAAGGACAGATGTTGCTGACTTTTCTTTCTTTATTTTCTTAAAGGGAAGAACAGCGTTTGCTCCTTGATCAGAAAGCAACAATCCAAGACAGACACACCTGAGACCCCTTTAAAAAGGAAGCCAGGAAGCAGCTGAAAAAGAGACCGGTTCACTGTGAGAAATGTAACCCTCTCAGACAGTGTTACGGCCCCGAATCCAACAGCTCATGAATAAAGCCAACCTATTGCACAATCTATCACACATACCACGGCCTGGTTTGCCACAGAGACACACATAAAACCACACATTTACTACAAAATACGTAGATATTCTGAAAGTTGTTTTCAGTAATTATCTAAAATATTTAAAATGCTGCAAAGTAAAAAGCCACAGGTCACTGAAGATAGTGGTGAACAACAGGTAGCATTCAAATGGGCTTATTCTTGCTTTCACTTAAGAAAGAATGGGCTTAAACACTTCAGTCCTTTCACATTTTGCAGAGCACTTGTGCTTTTTTTGTACTTACATAGATACTATTTCCTATTGCCCTAGAAATCTTTGAACTCCCATACACACAGCAGGAAACTTTCCAGGCCATTCTTCAAACATCCTGAAACTAACTTGACATTTCCTCTAAGATTCAGCAGCTTGGACCTAATTTACCAGCAGAGCACTGGTGGTTCCAGAAGCTTCTAAATGTGTGTATAAACTGGCACAACTCCTCAGAAACAAACCCGCTCTGGCCCTTTGGCTAACGTGCAAAACCCCTCCCGCAGGAGCATACTGATGAGCAATCTCTACATCCACAATGTATTGGTCATGGCAGTCTTGCCCAGCTTGAGTTGTAAAACAGGAAGTGGGAAATACTGTTCGAGATGGAAAATATTTAGGCTGGGACCCATGCAACCAAGTTCTACACTGCAAAGGAAGTTTCTGCTTGAGTTTCATCAACAGCAATCCTCAATATTGTAAGGCAAACTTGGGTGAGAAAACAGAGGAGAATTTTAATAACTGTGTGACGTGGTTGGCTAATGAGCCCTAAAGTATCTCAAAGGCCGCCAAGTCAGAGACAGTATCCTTATGCAATTAAAAGAAGTATCTTGGATTAGAAGGTAAATTAAGGAATTTCTAGGCCTCTCCTTCCTTCCTATAGCCACCTGTGCCCTCCCCAAAAGTTTCTTGGGGCAGGGCTTCTAAAGAATGCAAGATGGAATGCAGGGCGTTTCTGGAAGCAGGAAGAATTAGGATCCAAGCCACTGCATATATCCAACCTCTATACTTAGAAGTTACTTGCAGTCCCATTGAAATTCAAGAAATCAGTGTGAAAAGTTTGTATCTATTTTTTATACTGATTTCAATAGGTCCCAACTTCATATTGATTCAAGGCAACTTGTTCAGGTCTAAAATAAAGATTAAAGTAATAACATGTGCACACAAAAAGAGAGAGAGTTCATTTTAAACCTTGCTAAGATGGACAAAATCTAACTTTAGCATGGCTGTATTCCCATGTACAATGGCAAATATAAGCAAATATGATCATACAATTCTTTCTCATTCAATGTTAGTAGCCCTAAACCTACTACAGAACTACACTTTAGTAGTGCCAAAATCATTGCTGAAATATAATAGATTTGAAAGGTGGTTCTTTAAAAAAATAAAATATATTATTTTCTATTAGGATTTCTTTATCATCCTTGCCCTTGTAATATTGTGGTGCTCTGTAAATGTTTTCAAACACTGCTCAATAAGAATTAGTTATGTGATTTTAAATTTGTTTTTTAAAGTGAGAAAGCCTTAACTTTTTAATTTTTTTCTGGAATGCATGCTACCCTTCTGTCCCAAAGACATCCTCAAGGTGACTTAAAATAGCTGATATTTTATATAAAGGAATGGGTAATATTTGACTTTTCAAATGCTCAAATGCTACTTCATCCCTTCACAATGAGTCAAGGTGGCTCCTACCAATATAATCAACGCAGACTTTAAAACAGGTCTTCCTGGAGCCTTTGTGTGGGATTTGGAAGAGAGCAGACACTCTGGGTATTCTGATAACCAGCCTGATCCTTCCCTATAAAAGATCTTTCCATGTGGGCCTACGTAGATACAGCATGCCTGACCCAATGGTGTAAGAGGTATCCCTTTTTTCAAAACACAAAGTTTTCAAAGGCGGCATTAAAAAACCCTTATCAACATGACTAGATCAAGGCCACAATCTCATTTTTGACAGCCCTTGCACTTCTACAGCACATATTAAAAGAGAAGCCAATCCTATATTCCCTGCTATTTATTTAGCTGCTGTGGGAATGAAAACATGCTCACTGAGAACACAAGTGTTGCCAGTGGGACAAAAGCCGTAACTGTTCCTCTTCATATTCTAGAAAGCATTTCTAAGAGGCTCTCAAGTAAAGCAAAATTTCAAAAAATAAACAAAACATCTGAGTCCAATTGTCAATTCTCAAAGAAGAATCCCCTTTGTACTTCTTAACAATTAATGCATGCACAAACACTAAACCATACTGAAGTACAAACCTTCTTGACAATATAGCTCAATCTGTAAAAAGTAAGGGTGTCATTGTATTAAAACTACCGCCTATGACTAAACGAGGTTCAAGAAACAGCAGAAAAGACAAGGAAAAGACAAAGCCGAAATGTTATAGTTTTATGCAATTTTGAGAATGAAGACCCAGAGAAACATCAAAAGCCAAGGGCAATGGGAGATAAACTTGTTCGCCATAACTCAGGATCAGAGATATCTTATATGAAGAATTTCTGAACAAGTTTAAGGTAAAAACCTATGGAGCAATGCTACCGTTACAGTATAAACTGCACAAACTTGAAAGTTGAATATTGAGGAGAACATCAATCCATGTCAATTTGGACTTTTGTTAGAAGTTCTTCACATTGCCAAAAATGGATTGAAGAGAATGAGTGTTCAAGGTTATGTTTTCCAAACAAATAATTTACTTCCCACCCTCTTTTCTAGTGAATCCTGTCTCTTAGGTTTTATCAGCTTGAACAATTTAAAAGAATGCATTTTCACCAAATGGGAATTCTATCAGCACTTCAAAGCCAAAAAAACCTTACTTTATTTTTAACAGACCTTTCAGGCTTTCACAACAAAACCGCATTCCCTCCTGCATTACACAGCACCCTGAAAAAGTCCAGAAGTACATGCATTTGGGCTATAGGGGGTGGGGAGGGGGAGAGACCACCAACCTGTCTGCTGTGCAGGCTGTGGCAGTGGCTGGTTTTGCTGTGTGTTGTAATGAACAGAAGTAACTGGCCGATACTGCTGACTGGAGTGTGGATACTGGCCTGGAGCGCAGTAACAGGCTGGCATCTAAAAAGGAAGCAACATGTTGAAGATTCATTTATATGCTTCTATAATTGAGTCACGTCCAGCAGCATAAAATGATGGCAGATAAATAAGAAAGCCTATAAGCATACACATACACACACTCAGAAAAGCAAGTCTAGTGAAAAATAGGAGGAGTGGGGTTATTTAAACGTTTAGCTGCTGAACAGTATTATCTCTTGGTGAAATTTTAACATGCATTCATTGTATCCAGCTTTAGATCCAAAACAGCAGAAAGACACAATGTGGCTCCATGCTTTGTCAGCCGATGTGATAACCGAAGTATTGGGTTGTATCAGGCATGGCCAAAATTGGCTCTCCAGCTGTTTTGGGACTACAACTTCCATCATCCCTAGCTAACAGGACCAGTGGTCAGGGATGATGGGAATTGTAGTCCCAAAACAGCTGGAGGGTCACATTTGGCCATGCCTGGGTGGACACAGTGAGCATGATTAATCTAAGTACACTTATTTCAATAGGTTTTCCCCCCCCTGAATATGACTTTGTTGGATCCATTATCATAAACAGAAGAGGCTCTTGTGGAAGTCTCAACAATAACAAGACACAGGCTATAAAAAGTACAGTGGTACCTCGAGTTACAAACATCTCAGGTTACAAACGCTTCAGGTTACAAACTCCGCTAACCTGGAAGAGTTACCTCGAGTTGAGAACTTTGCCCCAGGATGAGAACGGAAATCGTGTGCCAGCGGCGCAGCAGCAGCAAGAGGCCCCATTAGTGAAATCACACCTCTAGTTAAGAACAGTTTCAGGTTAAGAACGGACGTCCGGAACGAATTAAGTTCGTAACTAGAGGTACCACTGTAGTCTCACTTAAAATACGTATTGTTTAGGTCAAAATACAGTATTACAAATATGTCAGTGGAACACCTATGAGGCATTATTTTAACTATTGTAATGCACACACAGTCCTTTTAAAGAACAGAAGACTCGAATATGTAATAAATATGCATCAACTTCTAATTCTGCTAAAATTAAGCAATAAAAAAGTTAATTCTTGTTGACAGCAAGGGTCCTTTAATTCTTTCTGTGACTGAAGTATGAAGTTCAGATTGCTTCCACATAAATTAAAGGGGTGGGAGGAAGAGGAAGCCCTACACAAAGCTAGATTCAGTTTAATCAGCAGTTAATATGAACTACACCTTTGACATTGTCTGGTAATATTACAAAGCTCTCTCTACCTGTGGCATTGGTTGCTGCATATATCCCTGTTGCTGAAGAACTTGCTGGTTGACAGGGTGGCTGGATGCACTGTAATTAGGAGTAGGAACAGGTTGGCCAGGGGGTGGCGGTGGGGCTGGTGGAGGAGGTGGGGCCGTTGCTATGATGAAACCAGATTGCTGTGGGGGCTGAAGGACAACCGTGGACTGGAACATGGTGGCATGAGGATCAGCAGCTTCCCCAGATGGCTGTCGGGAGAGACTCATATGGCTAAATTGGGAGCCTAGGTTGTCTTGCTGAAATAAGCAAAACAGTAAGAGTTATTCCTCTTTCGAATGCACGAGAGGAGATAGCACTGTTTGATTAAAACAACAACAACACACAAGTAAACATGAAATAGTGAAGTATCCTCACATCTAGTTATAGCAGCTTAAAAGTGAAAGCCTTAAGACAAAGGTAACATCTCATTAGCAGCAATAAGTAGAAATATGGGAAATGACACACCAAATTTTATACCTACAGCAAGAAACACAAACTTTAATGTTTGTAAAAGCTGTGTTCAGTGTGCCTGGTAATACTTTCTGGCAGTGGCGTAGCGTGGGTTGTCAGCACCCGGGGCAAGGCAAGTAATTTACGCCCCCTAACCCGTGGATTTTAGCAGGGGGCAGAGCTGCGAGTGCGAGCGCTCCCCCCCAGATGTTGCGCCCGGTGCGGCCGGCCCCCCCTGCACCCCCCACGCTACGCCACTGCTTTCTGGTGCTAATGTACCATGGAAATATTTGCCAACAGATACAGATGCAACAAGCTGGGGAACCTTGGGGGGGGAGGCGCGGAAATCTGGCTATTTTGTGTATGAGAAGTTCAATTACGCAAAAGAGCAAATTTGAGAATTTGAGTTTGTAACAAAAATGACATTTAGTAGCCAGGACAAATCACCTGTCCATTCATCGAACTTGGTTTTAAATATGTTGGGAATGGTGTGTGTGCACATATTATATATAGAGCAGGATTCAGCTAACTAGTGCCACTAGCAGAAGTGCACACAAGGACTTCCACTAATGCACTGGGGCTTTCCCATTCATCTGATGTTAAAGCATAATTCTCCAAGTAGAAATGGATGAGAAATTCATCCAGTTTCTTTTTAATGTAAACATACCAAATTCACACTTCCTGAATCAATACACAAACCAAAGTGCAACTTATCCTTTGAAATTCACGCTTCTCCAAATTTTGCAATGCGGTTATCCAACAAACAAATGAACTGCACACAAAAAATTATATACTGGGGGGAAATGAACACAAGAATGAGTGTATTGGGAGAAATTAGCATGAAAATGCATGCAAATATTCATGCGGTCCTTTAAAAAACCCACAAACTGATGCAGAATTGGGTGAACTGAACTTTAAGCGGAAAAAGCAAGAACTGACAGAATCTGAAATTTTCAGATTCATCCAAAAGACTGCAATGAAGGACTCCGATATGTGGAGAATCTTACCTTGCATCAGGAAGCTGGATGTCTATAATTTTGAGGAATGCAGCTAAGCTGCAGCACTCAAAAAGGGGGGGGGAGGCAAATTCTGGTACCCATCAAACATTAAAGGGTGGCAGAAAGCTTTTTATTGCAGTGGGAGATGAGAGAAAGCAAAACACCTTAGGAGGTTAGTCAAAGAAATAGGCGGGCGGGGGGGAGAGAGAAGGAAGGGCCCTAACAAAATAAAAAATATTCAAGGGGTACAAACAAATACTGTTTGGCTGAGAAAAAGTAATGTCAAAGCAGGGTTTTTTTTAAAAAAAACCAAGAATGCAATTGTTTTTGTGCACACAGCTTGTTTTTAACTTGCAGGTAAACTTCCAATGAACTCAGGGCAGGATTACTTTCTTCCTTGAACCCCTTTTTTGCACCCCGGCCCATGCTGAATTACCTTGGATGCCACAGCCAGTCAGTATTTGTATTATTTATTATGCATGCACATCCCAACACATGAAGCTAAGTCTATAAAGATTCTGTCATGCACAGAAGAGTTGAGTAGAAGGTATTATACCACAGTGTATTGCTGGGTAGACGAGACGGGCAGGAGCGGGGGTGGATAAGTGACTGTGGAGAATTGAACAGGCTGTGAAGAAGGCTGAAGAGGTCGGATAGGCTGAAGAAGTAACAGTGGAACACACACCAGTTAACAACAGAGTAAGAAGAAATGGAAGTGGCAGTATTTCTCTTCTTTTGGGGAGGGGGATAAATTTATGCAAAATCAAGAACATCCTCCATATTAATTGTGCAACTAAAAGTAAATTTGACACAAGACTCAGATTACCTACAGTAACCCTAACGATAAGCATTCCTCCATCTATAGGTGTGACTTGCTTCATAAGGACGTCCCACACCACATTAAGCAAGACGGATTTGTAAGATTCTTAGCTCTTAAAAACTTAGGCACACACATTGCATATGTAACCACGACAGGTTGTCTCACTGCTTTAAGAAAATGCAGTTACTTGGAACAAAAAATTGTCCCCTTAAGTCATAAATAGGACAGCGCCACCTTTCCCCAACTAATAGCCACAACGATCCACTGTTTTCTTCTCATCGGATGCCAAGAGCACTCAGTCAAGCATTGCATATTTTGACATGTGCACCTGTGATAGGATGTGATTGGTTGCTGGCTGTTGCTGAGATGGTAGGGGAGGAGGTGGCTGCTGAGGAGGTCCAGGCACTTGGTTTCTAACAGGCTGCTGAGGCATAGGAGGATTATACACAACTGGAGTGCCATCTGGATTAATGAATGGCTGACCTAGAGAACCGAGATGAAACACACACACACATTATTCAGCAAAATGCAATTTACCGGCAAAACAAAACATAGCATTACAACCACTACCTATTTTCAAGAGACAGCGCTGCTTTATAGTTTGCTCCTCAAGAGGACGAAAGGGTTTAATAGCAGGTGTCAAAGCAAGGCTTTTTTGTGGGAAGATTAAGTGGAAAAGCGAGGGCTTTGCAGATGGTCTCCCTTTCAGACACTGTTCAGCTTTAGCAGCAGAACCATATCACACCCCTTCACTCTCAACTGAAGGTGGCCCAATAAAGGACTACTGTACATTTATTCCTATCAACAGACCAACCTAGGTATAGAAGGTATTAACAGAAAAAAAGTAATTTAAGATCATAAACCAATTGCAGCATCTATACTTATCAATTCCACATTATTATTATTATTATTAATATTATTATGTGCCATTTGAAAATATTGTACACACATGAGCTCCTCATAAGGCAGAAGAGCATCATCTGATGAGAAATCTTCACTATTCCTCACCATTTGTACATCAAGGTATATAACATTACAATTTTACAAAGTCCTCTGAGGAGGTGTTAAAATACATGTTGCTGCAAAATTAGGAGAAGGGGAAATCAGGCTGGGAGGGTGAGGAGAGAAAGGCAGAAAGATCTTTGTGATCTTCAGAGGAAGGGTGGGATATACATTTAATAAATAACTGATAATAATCTTTTTTAAAATTTATTTTCTTTTACACATTATGGCAAGTTAAACGTTATTGTTAAAAGGAAGGAAAGGGGAAGGAGAGAGAGAGACAGAGAGACAGAGACAAGGCACAGACATCCACGGCTGGATACCAACCTGTTTGAGGGTTGATCAGAATACTTCCAGGTGGTATGCCTGCCGCTTCCAAGGGAAGCAAAAAGAAGCTACTGCTAGGAGGCGCCACTTGCCCACTTATGCCACCATCAAAGGGAAGGGAACTACTAGTGCTGACAGTTGGATAGACGGCAGATGTGCCATGAGAAGGCTGGCTGAGAGCTGTGACTGGAAGAGGCTGCTGGGTGTGAGAAAGAGAACCCGTGGATGACCCTACACTACTAGAAGACTCTGAACCTAGGAGAGGAGTAACGAGAAATGAATTTCACCTAGAGACAGAATAACAGTCATGCACATTTAAATAGGCAGGTTGTTATTAAATGCTTAACGCTTTTAAATGCACAGCCTGGAACTACAGTAGCTGCCCCGTCCCGCCCCAACCCCTGCAGCTTCTCCTGATTGTGAGTTGCATCAGCTACAAGTGCATGCCAGGAGAGCAGAGGGGCCTGCCCTAAAGCTGCCCCAAACTTCTGCACAGGTTCTTTGCCCTCATGCTGGGCATGAGAAAAATAAAGCAGAATGGCAACACACCATGTCTTATTCCCCCCCCCACACACACCCAAAAAAAGGTTCTAATCAATGGAGCAGTAGGCTGAGAAATCTGAGGCAACCAAAGCATGCAGAAGCAGTCTTCGAAAGAGACCATGTAATACCATTAGATTCCCCTCTATCACATACATAGCCTACAACAGAGTTTATGTCTGTTGCATTGGGTGGGGGGGACTCTGAGGCTCCTGAGCTCCAACACATCAGCCCCAACCAGCAAGGCCAGCTGTCAGGGAAATGAAAATTGTAGTGCAACAACTGGAAGACCACAGGTTCCCCATCCTGATCTACTGCACCCTTGCATATCAGTCAGTGAATTAGGTATCAAGATGAAGCTAATCTTAAGGAGAAGTCAACAGTAAGCCAAGTTGATGTCAAGAGGCAATATTAAGAACGTGTTTAACCTTTTACCAAAATGGGACTTGGCATAGCTCAACTTTAGCTTTAATATTTCAGATTCTGTAATAAATGTACATATATGAGATGTAAGAATAAGTCAGCAGCTTCTGTATAATCTTTAAGGTGATAAATATCTGAGATGAAGCCAACATCTTTCATTTTAAATGGCTCTGTTGAGCCAAGATTTGTCTTTTTTTTTTTATGAACAATTGCTCCTCACTGAGAAGAGCTCTCACTCTGATTGCACTTTTCATCTTCACACAGCAGATCAAAATTTATGGTACTAATTTTGCTTTTCAGTTGTGGCTGAATCAGTATGCTGCAAGCATGTCTACAAGTGTGCCTTGCAACATGATGCAGCACTGATGAAACTGTGGAAAGAATGTATACTGGCTTTCGTAGCATTCTAAATCAAGCCACTTGCTAGGAAAACAATTAACTGTTTATAAAATGGTATAATCTTCAAGATTTCAAATTTGATTGACATCAGCATAATTAAAGCTAAATCTGCATCCATATTAGAATCGTTTTTCAGTATTTTAGAAGTTTATCGTTTGTTTGTGTTTGCTAGCTTGCACTCATTTGGGAGGAAGAGCAGGATAGTCTTATTATTATTATTATTATTACTATTACTACTACTACTACTAGGAATCAATAGTCCA
Source organism: Podarcis pityusensis (assembly GCF_964106645.2). Taxonomy (NCBI): domain Eukaryota; kingdom Metazoa; phylum Chordata; class Lepidosauria; order Squamata; family Lacertidae; genus Podarcis; species Podarcis pityusensis. The sequence goes on along the minus strand of NC_138028.1, from coordinate 98,023,702 downwards.
AAATGTCTGGATAGCACCAAGTTGGCTACTCCAGATTTATACTATGGTTTGCTAGACTGAAATGGTCCTCTGTGAACTAGTATGTTACATATGAAATCTGAATACCTAAAGCTTTAATGCTTTCGTTTTGGTGCATTAGATCAATGTAGGCGTGGCCCACTGGTCTATTTCTGGAGGATCATTCACTGACTGTAGGCTGACTGCAAATAATCCTCGACTAGTTTATTCATTTATCTGATTTTTATGCTGCTGTTTTGCTCAACTGGGAGCCAAGTCAACATAATTAAACCATCAACTTAAAGTATATAATTAAAACCAAGCAACATAAAATTACATTCGTAACATCAATCAAATTATATTCAAACTGCCATTTAAAATCAAGCAACAACCTAAAAGACTACAAGCTTATCCAGCTTGTTTTTAAGCAAGACTACAAAGACTGCTTAACACAGATTACTTGTACCTTAACTGTGAAGAGATCCTGTGTATGTACTCTTGCCTTGGAAATTTAACACACTTTGGATGACCGCTGAGATTCCAGCAAAAAACAAAAGTTCTCCCGGGACTGAAGTTAGTGCTTTCCTAATGAATTACCCAACCTGTTTCTTATAGGGCCAACCTAACTATAGGATTTTCTAACATGCACAGGTATGCACTCACTTCACAACAGTGAACATTTTGCACAAGTTTAAAAGTTTTGTTTTATACCTGTGGATGCCCATTAGGAAGTTCAGAGAGGGAGAAAATGAGTGTATTCTAACAACTAACACAGCAAAGAACTGGAAGGACCAATTCTGGAGAACTACCAAGGAAAATGTTACAGTACTGTAGCCTCAATACTACGGGAACATTGTTGTGAAATCCAAACATTAAACAGTGATGTCTTGCTAGACAGCAGTAATGGAAAGGGCTCTTGTGCATTGCTGTGCCCATAACCTTAATTTTTTATGTGAAGAAACTCCACAAGAGACTGAACACCATCACCAACAAATATCCCTATTCCTCCCACAACATGGCCTACAGATTGATATGTTGGGCTGTGTCCAAACTCAGCGTTGAATTGTAAAGCAGAGATGAGATGGATCCTGTGAAATTAAGAGAAGGTTCTGAAAGAGCTAAGTAAATGCTGGAACATTGGAAGTTCTGCAAATGCCCTGCTGTCTTTCACAGTCATATCACAAACAAGCTCTTAACAGCCTCCATAGAGTGAGGCCACAATCCATGTTTCATTGACATGTTCTGCTATAAGACCCAGAGATCAACAGCTTTTGCTAACACCAGGAGGCTAAAAAAATAAAATAAAGATAACTAAGCAAGCTGACTTTCAAGACTGGCACTTTGTGTTTCAGAAAGGACATGCACTACTACAGATTTAGGATAATTCAGAGCTTTACACTCCCAGAAACAAAAAGTTGATAACTGCTTAGCTGGCAAAGAACATAGCTCCCAGATCACCTGTATCCATAGGAAGATATATTTTAAAACTGGTTCCCATTAGCAGGACTGAGCCTCTCATAGCTCACACCTTTTGTCAAATTAAGTTATTCCTTAAATTCATGCTTAACAAAAAATTATTTCATCTTATTTACTTATTTATTTAATTTCTATAAGCGAAGCAAAACTTGATACAGAAGATAATTACCTTCAATAGGAGATAGCCTAAATGTAGACATAAAAAATAACAAACTGCTTTCATCGTCGGGGAAGGGATGTAGTTCAGTGGCAGGGCAACTGCTTTGAATGAAGAAGGTCCCAGATTCAATCCCCAGTATTTCCAGGTAGGGCTGGGAAAGACCCTTATCTTAAAACCCAGAGACCTGCTGCCAGTCAAAGTAGACAATACTGAACTAGGCAGTTGCCCATGGGAGGCAACGCTGGCAAGGTTGTTCACCTGGCTTCCCAAAACTGAACATCACTACCAATTCCCAAGAGGGAAAGGGGGAACAGTGAGACAGCGGGAAAGCTCAGCTTCTTCAAGCCCAGGAGTGCAGAAGGCTATGCTTGGATTTGGGAATGGGTGGCCTGCACTCAAATCCCTGCTTTATAGACACTGGGTCACAACTGTCTCAATCTATCCTGGCTCACGTATTTGCTTCAAAGGTAAGTAGCTGCATAAGTACTTGTGTACATTAAATCCAATGTGTGTTTTATCTTACATGAAGAGTACACTTGTCATTTGAAACCTTACACACAGAAAACCTTACACCAAGAAGTTCTCAGCCATTCTTATGAAACTGGCTTTTGTAGTTATTCCCCCCAATTTTTTGCCTATGTCTAGGACCCGACAATGTTATTGAAATGAAAACTTTCCAATCTAAATATGTCAGGGACATACTGTAATGTTAACTGAATTTCAATTCCTTGATTGGCACTGTATACTGTATGTCAGGCTTCAGTTTACTGCCCCCAGTAATTAATCAGGACCAGTTGGGTTAATGCTGACCCAAATGCCTTGCCTAACCAGGTAGTTCCAAATATGTTGCATAATCAATGGCTTCTAACATGTTTTTTTTTGGGGGGGGGAGTAACTGACTCAGGTGGTAAAGCGGGGTAAAGCCATTGCCTTTATTCCAGCTGCAATGGGATAACAGTGGGCCTTGCTTGTCTTTTTATAACAACACAAACTTAATCACTATATCAGGAATGGGGAACCTGTGGCCCTCCAGATGCTGCAGGACTCCCAAATCTCATCAGCCCCAGCAAGCAATGAATGACCAGTGGTAAGATACAATTGGTGTTGTTGTCCAATGACATTTGGAAAGCCACAGATTCCCAACCACCACACTACAGACTTGTTTTGCAGCAAAATGCTATTGCAATTAAGCCAAAGCAACTCTCCTCAAAATAATCTCTGATAGGGCGGAGGACTACTTTTTGCAAAAAGGGGGTATATTTTCTCCTTAGATATTTGACGCATGTACACATTAGCAGATTGTTTGTCACTCATACCTGTCTTAGATAGTCTGCCTGTGCTTTTGCTGCTTCCAGTGCTATCGCCTCTTGTCAGAACAGAGATCCCACTGAAGCTGCTGGCTTTGGTCACAGCTGGCTTCAAATTGCGAAGGGAGCTATCAGAGTCGGTGCTGCTCCATGGACGGGATTCAGAATACTTTAGCTCATTGTCTGTACTGCTTTGAAGGCTGTTGGTTGACCTCCCTGAAGCATCCTTATTGACCCTGCAATTCACCAAATTGGCTTATAAAATACAGGGATTATTTGCAAAATCAGGGACAAGAAAAAGTGAAATACGTGCAAAATACTTTGGGATTTTTTAAAAAACCCAATTTATTCAATACCTAAAGATCTGCCGCCTTTGCTGGGTACTATTGGCTTCTTCCTCCTGGATTCTGTTGGCATGTTCAATAAAACAGTAGCTTAATATTTTATTAGAAAAAGCAAATAAGAACTTGTTTAAAAACTGATTTCTCTTACCTTTTGTCAATAATGTAATTCTCTTGGGAACACAGCGACTGAGGAAGAAACAGTGTAGAATGAAGATCACCATTGCTAACTACTGTATTATCAATCCCAATGTGACAAATAATATGACACACACGTTTAAATGTTTTTGGTCACCTGTAATAAATAGCCCATACTACCCAATAATGGTTCACAAGTTAATAGTAAGATTATAGCAAGCCATGTCACACACTAGCCTAGTCTACTCCTAATGCTAAGCCATGGTAAGGTGCTGGCTGCTTTTTTCATTATATTGTACAAAATTACAATGATACGAAAGAGTCAGAACGATTAAGAATCACCATATGTACAGGTGGATATCTGAACTCATTTTAAATAATGGTAAGATGATTTATGCTTAACGAACAGCAACGAACAGCAATACAGAGATCTTCACTCTCTCTGTAAGGGCAGATCAGGATTGTAAGGAGGTGGTAAAGGGGGCAAGGCTACCTTGACAAAAAGTAATGCAACCTACACCCTCCACATTGGCACATCCCTACTATCCCACACTCTTGTCACAGAAGTAGCATGTTATTAAAAAGAATCCACATCCCATATTATGTAAAAAGTGAACAAATGCCTCCCCACCTTCATGTCTCTACTGCAAGTTTCTCAGAAATACAAAATATTGTTGAAAACCTTAAGATTCCAAGAAATTAATATGGACATAAGTTTTATTAGAAACAAGGGACACTGGACAGCAAGTCTTAAAACATCCAGAATTTAACAAGTCCTCAGGGGACAGCTGGCCTGAGTAGTTTTTATTCCTCAGTCTGTTATCCACCACTCCTTATTTGGCGTAAATTTTCCTTATCTAAAGGTCTAGAGGTGGAGAAGAATAGCAAGTTGCTTGCTAGTTTCCAAACCAACTGAACGCTCCCTCAACACACTGTTGAATGTTAATGTAGTCACAGCATTTTTATGAGCTTTACCCAATGCACATCAAAGTGATTTAAATATTCAAGTATTATAAACAAAGTACTGTATAACAATCTAAGGTCATGGTAGTCATACATAGTCAAAGATGCTATGAATGTTCCTTGTAATTTAATACCTACATCTTGTGCAAATATTCGTTCTCTAGCTCTCTGGTATTCTTCTTCTCGTTCTTCTATAGATTTGCTTCTTCTGTCATCTTTTAATCGTATTCGCATCTAAATTAAATAAGTTATTAATTGCCAATTTCTATTGCACAATGCAAGTGTGTAGTCAAGACAACTATATGAGTTCAACATTTACCTGGTTATCATCTTTGTCTAGACTAGAGTTCTCTCTTTTAAGGATGTACCGCTTTTGAAAATCTTCACTTTTTTCATCTTTTATATGTTCACAAAACTTCTGGTCAGGTCTTTAAAAAAAATGAGTAAGATAAAATAAATCATGACAGGTATGAAAATGTTTTAAAGTGTGTGCACCTTTAAATCTGAAGAAGGTACAACTCTGAGAACACACTTGGGATACTGCCCTGGATACAGCTTCTGTCCTAACACCTTTATTTTCTTTGATCTATTTTTTTGCAACTAGTGAAGTTTATGCGCTTGTGAGAGCACTGATGTCCCTTCATTTCATACATTTATTTGAATAAATTGTATTGAGGCATACAGATACTAAGTAAAGCTAACAGCAGAATAAACATTTAATTTGTAAATGGGAATTCTAAACCCATTCACAAATAAGAAATTTATTTGGGGGCCTTGCTAACTACACACTGTGGTACACTAGCACACATGTTTTGCAATTTTTTTCATTTATTTTCTACTCTAGAGATTTGCATAAAAGCAAGGATCAAGTTAATTCCTGAACTATATTATAATTAAATGAAATACTTCCCAAACTACCTAAGAGTTACTGGATGCCCAAATGTAATTAGCAGGCACTTCAGAGAACCTTTAGACTGTCTTACCTCTTTTCTCTTAAAGGTCCCTGAATTTACTGCCCTGCAATCACCACTCCACTGAGTCGTCCCAGTGTGCACTGGGTTGATGATGTCATTAACAGCACTGATCGGCACTGGAGCGGGGAATCTGCCTATGAGGAAAAGGCAAGTTGGGTTTTATTCAATATGGAGCAGACCTCCAAGGTTTTCTTTTAAAATTCTTATTTTACATCCCAAATGATTTAAAATAAGAACATTGAAAACCTTTTAAAATAATTTACATAGTCTATAGGTTATATGAAATGCCTGCTAATTATTATTGGGGCTTCCAGAAAGCAGCCTATGTTTTTTGATATCAAAAGTTATTTTCACAATAAAAGGGCTCATCTGTTACTGTAGCTCATTCTCCAACTCACTAAAGTCTTCATTAACCAGGTGTCAAAGTCATTTTACAACAGGGAAGACAACAAAGAGTATAGCAAGCAAATATATGTAATTGTTGAGCACATCTTGCATAAGCACATCTTAAATATAGTTTTTTTTAATGTTGTATGTCTGTTTCATTTTACAGACTGAAAAGATGGAGTTACAAAGATGAGATAATTATTTCCAAACACAAAAAATAATTGTGGGAATGAAATGAAAACCCTCATAACAGCTAGTAAGTTCCACTTTTCTGCAATACCATTTTCTGAGCAAATATAGCTGCCACCCAAAGACAAAGAAAAAACTTATGGTATATCAGCGGACCACAAGGTGCTTGTGACTCTACTGTTATACAGATGACTAATTTGTGGGTGAGCAATGGAACTGTGTGTTCTCTAAACTAGCTCCTCTTCCCTAAGAGGGAAGCTATACTTTAACTCAGTAGTAAGGTGTCCCTCATCCGGCATGAGAGATGCTTCCAGAAAACCTTCAGCAATACCCATGGCTCCCTTACTTCTGCATAAAATGACCTTTGTGGATATTACTTGTGACTTTCTGATCAGGCATCTACATGGTAAGTGAGGGTTAACCCTCCTGTATTCAAACTCTTACACAGCAGAAATATTTCTAGGGGTCTTCTACATGGGAGCAACTATATGAGAATCAACATCTCATTGAACACAATGGCTTGGTGTAAGGCTCCAAAAGGAAAAGAGGCCCACTGCCAGTTTCCCAATGAAATCAATTTATTACATATGAAGGTACTTTGTCTACTGTTCTTGCTGAACTCTTCTATTTATGCAAAACGTTGCATGCTGTCCTTTGACTTTGGCTGCCATACTTAACCCCCAATTTGACAAAGCATTTCAGCACCTTTAACGCTATTTTTAAAAGACCAGGAAAACAACAACAAATTAACACAAAAAGTGTTGCACCAAGACCAGAAGACTTTCATGTATGATGTGAATGTAGGGAAGAAAGTTGCTGAAATTATTAAGGACAATTACTGTGTTTGAGCTGCCACCAACACCATCAAAACTGAAGACTTGGTTCCCAGGGTTGGCATTAATTATTGTTTCCTCTAAATTACTATAGCTAGAAGAGAAATGTTTCATAAATGGGGAAATATGGAAATCCCAGAGGCAAATGACTGATTGAATGACGTTTGGCATACATTGTACATGGAAAAGCTTGTGCATTTTGTTTGATTTCAAGAAGGGAGATCAAGGTTGTCTGATGCAAGAACTGTGTGTCAAGTTAGAACTAATCTGTTAACTATTACAATATTTGTTTTCAGGATAATACAGCAAAAGACCCTTTTTGTGGTGTAGATAGTTACTGAAGACTGTTATTTTATGAATAATGTGTGATTTGTGCATAACAATTACAGAATAACAAAGAAAAACAGGTAGTGCAACAAAAAGCTAGCTCTAACCCAATTATACATTTTAATTGTCTTGCCTGCTGTAACCCTTCTATTTTCAAGATCCCAAATTTTTACAATTCAGGAATAAGAATTATTCTCACAAGATGGAGGAACAGCAGCACTGAAGAGATTTCTAGATAGTCAGAGAATGAATAGTGACACCCTCACCCCAGACACTGAAAATAGCTTTCATTTATCATGATACCCACAAAATTAGTGATCCCTTTGATTTGAAATACAATCATGTTTTAGGGATCACCTCTAGGAAAAGAAGAATCCTTTAAAAAAAATGAAATAAAAATAGATATTCACTAGATTCTACCTGGGTCAGTAGACTAAAACATTCCATCATCCAGACAACTGGACTGCTTGATTAATGAAGAATAAAAAAAAAATTCCTAACTTACATTCTGGTATTGCTGGTTTTATTTACTATAACCGACTTCCCACTCTGGTCCACATTGTGCTCCAGTCCAAAGTAAGCAGCCACTCTGTGCAATAACATTCTATGGTAAGAGGTCATGGGGGGGAATTTCTTTCGAGGGATTCTGAAAAGCAGCATCAAGTTTTAGTTTTACTTGAGTTACTACACCGTATATAATAAAAACTTCTTCAAAACCAGCAAGTAGCACTTACTCGTTATTACCAATGAAATCTAAGATTTCCTGTTCCAATTTCAGCAGCATCATTCTGTCCCTAGAAACCAAAAAACACAGGGGTGAGACAAAGGAGGTAGTCCAACAGAAGACAATAGTGCTTCCAGATGCTGTAATATAATAAGTGTATTAAGCAAGAATACTATTTGTTCTATTAAAAAGGATTCTATGATTCTAAATCACAAATGTATTAAAATATATTAACAAGCAGAGCTTAATAAAGCCATGGCCCAGCTCTGCCATGGATAGGGGGGTAGGTGGGGTTCAGGCAAATTGTTGGCAAAACAACTGAGCCCAATGATATTGCATGATAGTTTGTCTTTGGATCCAGTGGATCCTGGACTGGCTCAGCCTTGGAAAGCCTTATTTGGCAGGTAGAACAAGGAGCCCTGCACTAGTGGAGTAATGCTTGTGTTGTTGTACCCAGGCAGAGCCTGGCAGAGTCTCTCTGCTCCCAGGCCTCCCCTCCCAAAAAATGGTTTCTTGGTGTAAACAACAAAAGCCACATGAGTTGCAGCCGAGGCAATTGCTGTAGATAAAGGATCGCCAACATGTTTCCCTCCAGATGTTGTGGCACTACCATTTCCATCAGCCCCCGCCAGCATGCTAGCTGTGGTCCAGCAACATCTGCCGGGGTCCACATTGGCTTCCCCTGCTATAGCCCCTGCTTTCCATCATATTAGCCATCACTTATGTAAGTTTCTGTACCGATTTCAGCAGATAATCATTCAGACAAAGCTATTTTAACATATGAGTAAAGGGAATGGAAATAATCATTTGAAGAAGTAGGCTTTGATACAACAGGATACAGAAATATAAATATTTTAAGGCTTTACACAAGGCATCCTAAAGCAGTGATTCCTAATTGGGGTCTGCGTAATCCACCCATGGCACCATTCCATACCCCTCAGCTGTCCGGGTCATGTGAAAAACTTATATTCAAAACTTATTTCCATAGTTATGAGCTAATTGGGAACCACTGCCCCAGAGCAATATTTGAGGCACTTACTAGTACCACAAACTAAAATGAGTAAGAAAATTTGAATTTAATAAATTTGAATTTAAAAACAACAAACTACCACCTCTTTACCTGGGATTATTTTTCAACGTATTTACTAAAAACTCATGTAGATCTATACCAGTTGAATCTGTATATTCTTGGCTAGAATCTAAAAAGAAAAAAGAAAGAAAAATCCAGGATTGGAGAAAATATATTAATTATTTTAGTAAAATATACTCCTTATATGTTAAGAGCTGTCCTTTTTACATATTAATAAACAGAACACCACATTTGGAAGTATATTTGGAAGGGGGGGCACACTTTCTGGCAACTCCCCCCTCTATACCCCACACTATTCCCAAGGGTCACCCAAACTAAACCAGGGGTAATCCCCTTTGACACATCTTGCCAACCACATCTTGGTTTAATAGCCAATATATGAACATGTCTTGGGAGCAGACAAGAAACCCCTTTACTCCTTCCTTTGTGAAAGCCAACAAGCAAGAAAGGAAGTCTTGAGCTAACTATAAATTTCCTTTTTTGTCCAAACCAGGAAACTATGGTTAATAGTTCCAGAATAAGCCAGAAAATTAAGCCAGCTTTAAACCAGGTGTCATATCCCAGCTTGTTCCCAAGTTGAAAAACATTGTTTCCCAGTTGAGACAACTTCCTGGGTTGTTTGTTCTCTTGCTCATATAAAAGGAGGGGGGGAGACCACAAAGCTTGTTCATATCTTGGGTTATTAAGTAGAGATGTGATTATCCAAACATGGCCACTGAAATCTTACTTCTGAACAAACATGCACAGAATCATACAATAAATTTGGTGACGGCCTAGTTTTTGTCCTTGGCCTTTCCCCACCTTCTGGCTTCTGAATGAAAGAGGGAGTAGATAAAAACGTTCTCAATCAGGTCCAGGCCACCGTCCTATTCCAGTTATACTTCTCCACCCTCCTCCTCCCCCCACTGCCACCTCACAGCATTCCTGCTAGATTAATGAGATTTTTAAAAAGAACGATAGATAGCAAACCTCTTGATAACATTTTCCTGGGCAATTTATCAATGGACTTTTCCTTTTCTGCTTCATCTTTCAAGGGTTTCTCCTCCTTTTCAAAAGACTGTGTTAGCTGGATCTGAATTTTCTCCTGTTGAAAAGTAAAATCCGTCATTTTTTCCCCTCCCACTATGAAAAATGTGTCATTTTAAGCAATCAACCAACTGCAGCGGAGAGCCTAGTATGTTGGTTGGAATCCAGAAAGGAATCACACAGCATTGTCTTAGAACCTCTCAATCCATTTAAAAGGAAAATTGATTTATTAGCATTATTTTATTTCCCACAAACCCACTATGTGTCTTTAGTGCACAACACAGATTTCAGTGGCTGGGGACCAAACAAAACCCAAGCAGTGGTCCAGTTATAATGCTACAGCAAACATGGATTAGCACAGACAAGCAAATATATGGGCATTTGCTTCGGGTTTTGCATTGTCTCTCAGCCTGGGCTCATGCTTTATTTCGCTAGAGAGTCAAACCATGTGTTTTAACCAAGATTTGTTCTCTGGCTTACCACTCAGGGGACATAATGTCGGGTCAAAACATGGCTTTGCTCACAGCAGCACAACAGCAGTAGGACCAGAAAAAGAGCAACGCAGCCATGATTTTCTCAATGGAAACCTGGACATTTGCTTGTTTACGCTAAAACATGGGTTTGGCTTAACGTTACATGAAACTAGGTAATTATGGCTGGCCATTCGTTTCAGCATTTAGATGGCAATTCTATCCCCACTTACTTGTGAGTTAACTCCACTGAACTCAGTAGGAGTTACAAAAAAACAAAGTTGATGGTGCAGATTCCCATTCCCTGGAACTAACAAAGGACACAGAACTGGGGGGTGGGGAGAAGGAAAGATGCATTCTGTAAAGCTAACTCCTCCCTTGTAGCGATCTTTCCTTTAGTTTATTTATTAAAACAACAACAACCCATTTTAGTGCCTGGATTTGACAGAATTTACATTGATACAGATTTTTTTTATTTTGAACAATTTGTCACATACCTTTAACATATTGCTTTAGTCTTTTTTCGTTTATCTAAATCTTTCCAAAATGACATTTGCTACAGTGGACACAACTCTATAAATCTGATTTAAGGGACGTGAAATATAGTTGCAGCTAGTGGAACAGTGCTCATTTATGCCATTGAAGACAGAACAGCAGCAAAATAAATAAAGTATTCATTAATTTTTCAATTGTAACTCGTTTCAACATTCACCAGAGAATCTTCAAGAAACAGAAATGAATTCAAGTTGAGAACCTTGCCAGAGAATAACTACTATAGAGCACACAAAAACAGAAATTGTTGAATTATGCCATAAACTGCACAAAACACCACTGTTTCAAAAACTAGTTCAGTCTACTTTAAAAAGGAATATATACCAAACTTTCCCAAAGTATCAAAATAACACAGTTATAAATATGATGATGTGTAAACTAGTCATAAAACATTTATGGAAACATGACTTTTTGCATTCATTCATCTTTTAAAACGAGCTTCAGATTTTGGTCTTTTTACAACAATGCAGTCTTTCAGTCCAGTTCAAATTAAACCTTGCAGTAACTTTAATGTTCATGAAAGATGAATTTTTCAATGGACTCAAACACCTGGGGAATGTCCCTGCTAGTGCGTCACATGTTGGTGGACCTAGCCTTTTCAAAAGCATTAATCACCACAGAAACACTGTGCCATATTATTGCTCTGACTTTTTAATATCATGCTGGTCAATGTCCATCTATCCTGCCATAAAGGAAAGTCCAATATATTAAGCTAAGAAAATAACAAGCTGCCAAACATCTTGAACACATCCTTGCTTTAATGTATACCATAGAAACTTTAAGTACAAACCATCCGATGGCATAACCAATTGAGGATTACAATATGCAGGGGGTCAGATTTGATGACCTTCCCTTCCAACTCTACAATTCGATGACTGGACAATACTGAATTTAAGGACTGTTCAACTAAGCTTGAGAGGGGTGTCTCCTGCTTTGTGATTAGGCATTTCACTTTATATCCTTTTGGCCCCTTTCAACTGTTAAGTATACCAACTAGGGATCACGAATAGGATTTCCTGAGCTACATACTGTATTGGCCCGAATATAAGCCGCACCCAAATATAAGCTGCAACTTTAAAATTGATTTGGGGGGGGGGGGGGAGAGAGAGAAAAAGAAAAAATATCTGAATATAAGCCACTCCATTCCTTGCTGCTCCTGGCTGCATACTGGGGGGGGGGGGCATGCTGCGTTGCCAGCAGCCTTTCCCCTTCCTTGCTCTCTCCCTTCCTGGCCTTGGGGAGAGGACGGGGGACTGCACACGGGGCGGACGCTGCTTTGCCACGCTCCTGGCACTGTTTGCCCTGAGCTCCTGGCTGCATACCGTAAGGTCAGGAATATAAGCCGCACTTTAACTTTTCACAGCTGGAATTTGGGGAAAAGGTGAGGCTTATATTCAGGCCAATACGGTATAAAGTATACAGATTAGGCCCTCTGCTGCTGTTCTCAAAGACTCAAATTTGCATAACATCTGTGAATATTTTTAGGTCATATTCAAATTTTTACCCTTGTCTTGCAGGTGGGGGGTGGGCAGGCCTGAAACAAATCTGGAGTTACACACAGGTAATATGTTTGACAAAGAGAATGCCAACAGGTGTTTACAGCAAAATACGAACAAACGCCAGTTAGCTAACCGTGTGAACAAAAATACTCTGAGAATATGTAGTTTCACACTTTAAACTAACTTGTGATTCTTTTTGCTCCAGCCAGTCCACTAATTCTCAGCCTAAAGGGCTGGCTCCTCTAAGAATGGCAGCTCCATGAGCAGAATGAATGGGTCTCCTAACAACTCTCAGCACCCTTAATAAACAATAGTAACTGGGGTTGGGGGGGAGCCATGACTGTATAAAGTGGTATGATACTGTTTTAAATGTATAGCGAAGATGGAGCATAAGTTCGCTTTACAGTGAATTTCTTCTGGTTGCTAGGATGGAAGAAAACTATACCAAACAGGAAATAAAAGTGCAGTAAATCAGAGGGAGAAACAACAACACTTTAGGACAGCAGGTTTCAAATCTATTGCCCAGTGTCCAAACAGCTCACTTACCAAACACAGATCTCACTTCACTGATTAAAACACAAAAAGGCAGGTGCAGGCTGGCTCATCTCAGAAAAGTCTCTGGGTGAGTGGCTCTACATAGCTTCAAAACTTTCCTTTCAGAGCATACAAAAATCTGTTTTGGGGTGTTTTTTTTACTGAAAGCTAGGAGTCCAGACCCTTGGTTGGCTCTGGGCCCAGTGCACAAAGCCTAGTCCCCTCTCAGTGGCCTTGATCTCCTTACTTACTCAGGGCTCAACAAAAATTAATCTAAGTTACTCTCAACACACCATACTTCCTGTAGTTTAGCAAATTGTGAAGATACAACAAAACAACTGTACTGCAAAATCTACCAATATCATTTTAGAGAATGAAAGAGAAATGCTTTTGCTTCGATGGAAACCTGACTCACCCTCACAGCTGAAGTTAAAAGAGAAATATGAGAAATCCGTTCATTTCGGAGAATAATTCAACCCTACATTACAATTCTGATTTGACTGATGGGTTTTTTTGTTTTTTGTTTACAAAAAAGTAACTCCTAACACCTCTCTTGCATTTGAGTGTAGGAATCTATTATCTTTTCCAACCCCTGCTTCCATTATGCCACAGATGTCAAGGAGGCTCAGCCAACTATAGTGCTAGTATCACTTCTGAATATACACAAGACAATATGACTCTCTTAACTATGGAAGCAGAAATCGGATCCTCATACTACAATGGAATGTTGTAAGGTATGAGTCATGACCCCCCCACCCAAGTAGTTAGCTAATTTCCCTGATGAGGATTTGCATTTAGTAAATAACTTAGTATAAGTTCATAGCAAATAACAGAATGCATACCCTTGCTATTAAAGAGAAATAATCTTGTTACTGCTAACTAACAACTAAAATGATACAGATACAGTGGTGCCCCGCAAGACGAATGCCTCGCAAGACGGAAAACCCGCTAGACGAAAGGGTTTTCCGTTTTGGAGGTGCTTCGCAAAACAAATTTCCTATGGGCTTGCTTCGCAAGACGAAAATGTCTTGCGAGTTCCTGTGGGGTTTTTTTCCTTCCGCCCCCTTTTTCCCAAGCCACTAAGCCGCTTATCAGCTGATCCACTAAGCCGCTAAGCCGCTTAACAGCTGATCGCTAAGCCGCTTATCAGCTGATCCGCTAAGCCGCTTAACAGCTGATCCGTTAAGCCACTAGGCCGCTTATCAGCTGATCCGCTAAGCCGCTTATCAGCTGATCCGCTAAGCCGCTAATAGCGCTAATCCGCTAAACCGCTAATGGGCTTGCTTCGCAAGACGAAAAAACCGCAAGACGAAGAGACTCGCAGAACAGATTCTTTTCGTCTTGCGAGGCACCACTGTACCACATGCCAAAGAATGTACACCAGCACACCGAAAGGAACACCTATTTTAAAAGGTAGCAACTTTCTGACTTGTGAGTTCAAAAATAACAACAAAACAACAACTAAGAACTTATTTTACTTGCAAAAGGGAGGAGAAAACTATATTCCTGTCAGATATATATTTGCAGCAGGGTGGGGGAACCCTGCTTTCATTTCTATTCCCTGTCACCTACGTCATAATACTGAGCACCACATCATCCAACTTCTCCCATTACTTTCTATTTCTTGACTCATTTAGACCTTTTCCAGTTGTACCTTGGGCTTGCTCATACAGCACTAAATCGTGGATTAGTGTTCCATGCAAACCAGGCCAATGACTATAATAAAGCCCTATGATACAACTGCATTTGCTCAGGAGTCCCCACACAGGGCAGACTTTTAAAGAGATTTACAAGACAATCCCACTATGCTGCTCTAGTAAGATGGACTCATAAGGCCACACTGGTGTCAAGGGAAGAAGTACCGTATTTCTACAGAACACGAAATTCAGGCACATTAAATATGACTACTTCAACATCAGAAAACAAGTCTCTAAGTTACTAGTAGGTATACTGCAAATCACTTTATTGATTGCAGAGCTAAACCTTCTATAATGTATTAGTCACACACAGATATTCTAGAGTTACCAAACATTCAAAAATCAAATGACTTTGTCAGCCAGAAAGCTGGGTATGAGCCACAGGAGACACAGAGCATGTGTGCAAACTATATTCACTCAACCTAAGTACTTTTATATTATTGATCAAGGGAATGATTTAGTGTTCTATCGTGATGAATTGTTCACACACCAACATGAATCCATAGGCGTAGACTTCTTTTTCTAGCTGCTCACATATTCCCCAAAAGGGCTAACTGCAACCCTAGTCCCGCTCTCTTTCAAAACATTCTTTAAAGAGCAAAAAACCCAGGTTTCAGGTCTCATACTCAATTTTATTTTTACCTGGATGTCCTGTGAAATTTCAGCTGTGGGAGGTGGAGGAGATTCTTCACACACAGCCAGGCCCCGAACTAGCTTTAACTTTGTACTTGACTAAAGAAAAGTATTTATAAATTAAAAATCTACAGTTCACAGATAGTTTTCCTCAATTTAACTTACTGCCAAGCGCATAACAAAACTGCTCACATTCGTATGCTGACTATTTTCAATACACAATCATTCATTACGAGAAGGCAAAAGAACAAGCAGTTAAAGCTTTAAAGTCATCATGATTATTAGCAGAAAGCAACTTCAGTTACTGGAAAAAAAATTAAGCAAAGAGAAGCACTATTTCCTCTGTCTAGCAACAAGAAGCCACTAGAAATATACAGGCAAAGCAAAACAAAACAATTAGGCAAATCAAAAATCCAAAACAAAAATACTTTATTGCCAAAGAAAAGAACAAAACTGAAGTCAATACATATTTTCACAAAATAGCAAGGCTTCATCAAGCATGAAGACTTCCTTAGCATGCCAGCACACAAGTCTACTGTACCTTTGACCTTTTTCCTGTCTGTCCAAAAGACTGCACTGGCCGCTGAATGGTGAGCATAACAAAAGAGAGTTTGCATTAAAACTTTATGCACTGACTGTATAAAAGCATTAATCAATTCACCAGCGTGCACAGCAGAGAGAAAACAATTCCATGCTGACCATTATTTGCAGAATTATCCATCCTATGAGCAAATGCAAAAGGCATGGTCCCAAGATCTTTGGATGGAGAAACATCAACCTTCCTTTCTAGAACAATAATTCTGTTTATACGTTGAAAAGTCTGTCAAGTTTATAACTTGCTAATGAAAAGTTAACACACCCCAGGACAAGTGCAAAAAAAAATATGTCCCTGCCCGCTCTGCCCCCCACATCTGCTCAGCTCAGACTGGCAAAGGGGTTACACAACTGTCAGAAACTAATGAAGATTATTGTTTCTAAAACAGCATTGTCGCCACTTAGCCAATACTCTTCTGCCTGGTTTAAGCTCTGGAAAGTAACTACTGTTCTTACCACTGTTCTTTTACTGTATTCCTCAGAGAAAATGCCATCTTCAGTAGGCACTAATACACATATAAGCAAAAACATCCTGCTGAAAGCAATCAAACTTTATATCAACAGTAATCTGATCAGCCACTAGGTACAGCCAATTTGCCACTGCCTGCCACAAGTTGAAAATGGTCTGGAAATAACCTGCATCAAAACTACTACTTCATCCAGTATAGAAACGACACATGACTAGGCCTGGGTGATATATCAATATACCGCCAAGGACCGGTATGAGGAACAGACTGTGGTCAGCTTCACTCAGCGGAATATCACTGGTGAAACCACCACTATTCCCGAGTCCCTCTGCTAGTGACTTCCTCCAGCAAGCATTGCTGGCAGAGAGACTTAGGAGTATTAATGTATTTAAACCCAAGTGCCGCTCATCTTTCTAAAGGTGCTACATAGAAATAGTCCAAAGCAGCCACATAGAAATAGTCCAAAGCAGCAGGACCAAGTTTGGACAGTTGTTTTCAGTTGTGTATCTCCAGAATTGTGTAAAGGTAAAGTAAATATGCTTGGTGATACAATTCTAAATCTGGGATTCCAAATCCTCCTTCCTTTATCGGTATCTGCATTGTTTGCATATATATTCTTGGAACTGAAGAGACCCTAAGGCATTTTCTAAACAAAGATTTAATTTTGTGAAAGCATTTGCTTGCAAGTTCTGAGATAAAGCTGAAGGTTCATTAGCCCTTGGAGGTAAATTAATTGCTTGCAGAAATTCTGGATGCTTTTCTTCAAGTTAAAGATAATAAGTGGTTACTGCTTAGAATGTCTTAAGCTACATCAGGCAGAGGCAAACTTGGCCCTTCAGATGTTTTGGGACTACAACTCCCATCATCCCTGACCACTGGTCTTCTTAGCTAGGGATGACGGGAGTTGTAGTCCCAAAACATCTGGAGGACCAAGTTTGCCTATGCCTGGGCTACATTTTAGAACTATTTAGTTTGAAAGCAATTCAGAAAGGGAGACATCTTAACAGATATAAAAATATACATGGTGGAGAGGAAGAGAGAGAGAGAGAGAGAGAGAGAGAGAGAGAGAGAGAAACCCGGGGTTATCAAATCAGGAGAATCAGGACAAAGGCACTACTTTTGCCACACACTGCATGATTAAACTACAGTTTAGACAGTAGTCTTCTTCTCAATGAAAGCGACCAGTCTCAGGTCAGCCAATGCTTTTAGTCACAATAGCAATATATTCCCCCCAGAATGAAAGCCTCTGATTATCAGTTGCTGGAGAACCACCGTGGGAGAGAGAAACTGTCGTCATATCCTCCTTACAGGCTTTCCACAGGCACCTGGCTGACCACTGTAAAGGAACAGGATGCCAGACTGAGTAGTCTGATACACCAAGCTCTTCTTATTACTACACAAAGGTAACGTTCCCTAGAAACATCCCTTGATGGTGGATAAAGCTACTGTAAACAACCTCTTCAGAAAAGATATAAATATCTTTTGTTTGTTCATCTAACAGTGAGCTAGACCTTTAAATACATGTATAGTTGTTTTTCAAGTGTAAGTAAGAATCTAGAGGCAGGCATAGGCAACCTTGGCCCTCCAGATGTTTCGAGACTACAGTTCCCATCATCCCTGACCACCGGTCCTGTTAGCTAGGGATCATGAGAGTTGTAGTCTCAAAACATCTGGAGGGCCGAGGTTGCCTATGCCTGATCTAGGGTCCAAGATCCTTCTACTAGGCCTATTGTTAGAACTTGCCCAATTTCAAGTGTGCAAACTGTGAGATGGCGGTTTTTGGTAATACAGTGTGCACGTGTGAGATGCAGCTGCATTTGCACCAAATGAGAGATTAGGAGATCATGCAAAGAGTCCTAGTGGTGGAGCTGTATAATCCAAGGCTGACAAACAGTCAGATGCTTAGGATCACTGCTATAGGAGCAAGTTTTATAATTGATGCAGGCCTGAAAGGAACAAAGTTATTTACAACAGCATGCATAAAACAGTAGCATGCATAAAACAGTTGGTGCTTTTATGCATACATTATAAATGTTGACTTTTGATAATGTATGTGGTTTACATTAAGGATAAAGTGCTGTTTTTGACAGATTTTGTCATAGATTTTTTTTGTCCTTTCCTATTTAGCATTGCTAGCCTTCTTGATGCATAACATCACCCTGATAAGGTAACTCTACAAAAGCACTGATGCCCCCAAACTGGAACAATGTAGGTGTGCATTGCCAGATGCAGTAGGTACCTGTAGAAGTTGTCAGCTTTAAATGTTTTCAGTCTTAGGCACCAATTCTAACCACACTTATCTGGAAGCAAGTCCCATTGAATATACAATTAGGATTGCAGTCTTAAAATTAGAGCCTCTTGCATATATTACCATGAATAAAATTTTAAGGAAAAATGATTTGGAGCCCAACTTGTGCAACAGAATCTCCCCTTTCTACCACCTGTAAGTCCCTAAATCTGTTATGGATTTAGAGGTCCTCCAAATCTTCTGGAACAGATCTGGGGAGGGTGCAAGGTGCACGCAGAGATGGGAGCAGAGCACAGTGGACGTAGAAGTTCCACAGTGTACAGTAAGTTAGTATCCGCAGGAAGCAAAAATAAAATATCTGAGCTTACCATAAAAAGCAAAATGGGGTAAAGGAGGAAAGGAGAACAACATGGAAGGAGAGAAAGCATGACTAATAGATCATGCTTATAACCAGAGGGAATGATTTCATATGGAAAGTGAACTCCTATAAACTTAAAGGGTGCCTAGCATTAGCACCCCTAGAGGCACTTGCTTGTAATTTGGCAGTATGCCTGCAAATTTCATCTGCTTCTGTTAAATGGAGTGTGGGAAAGGCTTTTTCTTTTCTTTTTACATTTTCTAATGGTGAATGAGGAGGAAACATGAATCACACTCTGATGGAAACAGCCTAATTTGGAAACCTATGTAGTGTCTCAGAGAAAGGTTCCAAAGTGCTAAATCATGGCCTAAACAAAATCCTGCCACCCATGTATGCCCCCTCATATATATAGATGCATTCATTCTTTACTTAAAATTGCTAAAATCATTACAATGAAAATCAAGGCCTGTTAAAGAGAAACTTACATGTAGCAGGCTTGCATCAATGCTTAATTTGAGTAAAAGAAATCATCAACAGCACAATTTGTATTAAGTAGGTGGCATTTGGAGGAAGGATTTTTCTATCTCATTCATTTTACAAGTATCTTTTCCTAACAGATGGGCAAACCTTTTAACTGTAATCTAAAAACCAGGTGCAAATTGCTTCTTTCAGTCTACTTGCAAATAACATGAGAACTGCCTATAAAGCACTTTTTCTGAATAAGAGTGTGCAATATGATCACATTCTTCAAGAACTAAGATTAAGGGAATAGAGATGCCAAAACAACAGGTGATGGGAAGCGGTAAGGACTCAGGAGGTTAGTAGTACCTATAACACAGAGAGTTTCTGCATGACACTAATTTCCACATAGTAGTGTTAGAAACAGATGTGAAAGCTAGGAGCTAAATGGCACTTTAAACCTAGGTTATGGGCGCAACAACGGAATATCTAGGCACGCTTTTTTATAACAAGAATACAAAGCTGGAAATGAATGAACTGCAGCTAATAATGTATTTTCACGTGGTCTAGTCCTTCCCCATCCCACCCCCTAATACAGTGGTGCCTCGCAAGACGAAAAGAATCCGTTCTGTGAGTCTCTTCGTCTAGCGGTTTTTTCGTCTTGCGAAGCAAGCCCATTGACGGATTAGCGGATTAGCGCTATTAGCGCTTTTAGCGGCTTTTAGCGGCTTATCAGCTTATCGGATAAGCAGATAAGCGGCTTAGCGGCTTATAAAAAGGGGGGGGAGGGGAAAAAAACCGCAGGAACTCGCAAGACATTTTCGTCTTGCGAAGCAAGCCCATAGGAGCTTCATTTTGCGAAGCACCTCCAAAACGGAAAACTCTTTCGTCTAGCGAGTTTTCCGTCTTGCGAGGCATTCGTCTTGCGGGGCACCACTGTATTCTTAAGAGGGTCTCGCCTCCACTCTTCAGAGAGTAGCTGGAAGTGGGGAGGCACGAAAAGGTCCTTATTTCCTTCCACTCTTCAGTTTTAATCTGAAATATTAGACGCAGTACTCTTCCCAAAGCTCAGAAACTGCTTGTGCTAATATAATTCCCTGTTACAAAATGCGCCTAGAACAATGGGAGTTTCGAACACTGCCACATAGCCTCAGTTTAAAAAATAATTTCCACATGGCTTATACTGAGAACACACTTCTGCTCACAGGCCTATTGCATGTACCTATGGGGGGGGGGGGAGACATTTCTCACAGTGTCACCAGACATTCATAGCAGGAAACTCCCCATTCTGAATGGGGAATGCCACTCTGAATGTTATAGCTATCACATGGAAGCTTCTTCAGGCATTATAATGCTGAAACCAGCATAAATTGTGTTAGATCTATTGCTCTTAATACTTTGGGGAACTGTATCACGGTCTATCCCAAATCATAAATGAGCAACTAAGCTATAATCAAATACAATCAAGTCACATATTGTTTATAATCAGCGCCAACTGTACTATTTCTACTTTATGTAAAACAAAAATCCGACAAATGCCAATGTCAAGGAATGCAAGGTATTCAATAACTCAAAGACCAAAAGTAATGTAGCACTGAGTATCAAATAGGTTTGTCATTAAGACCCAGTGAGGCCAATGTCTTGTACAGCAAAAGCATGCAGGGGAAAGAATATGAGAGGTGTGTTCTTCCGCTTCATCACTGTGTTCGCCTTCTTTCAATTCCAAAACTAAAAAAAGGTCTACAATGACATGGTGTCAGTAACTTGCTTTGAGTCTAAACCACCTCCTCTTATTCACTTGCCCTCTTGGAACTGCATGTGGAGGCTGGCATTACATTAGTCTGAGCAGTGGAACGAACAACAGCAGCAGAAATGCTGAAGCCCCGCCTGGAGTACAGGCACTGGAACACTAGGTACTGGAAGCACTGTGAAGTTCCCTTATTTCCTTAGAAATATTCGCTAACAGGGCTTCTCTAATTTCCTGAAGCATTGCTTCATTCAGTTGTAAAGGCTGGTCTGTGGGGAAAAGGGTAGGCTACTCGCATGAGTTTGTATCAGTTGCTATAACCACAATACGGACCATTGACAAATCTATTGCTGGCTTTACTAAAACTACAGACCCCTGCTGACAAACTCTAGGGGATAGATTAAAACCATTATAGTCATTACTTGAGGAAGAGGAATTCACTACCTCTGTACTTAGCTTATGAGAAGTCCCTTCTTCCTCCAAAAGCAGCTCCATTGTGCCCCTACAAATCAATGCAAGGCAGGAGAGAGATATTTGTTGACCATTTTCTGAGCGCTTCACAACAACTCAGCAGCAGATGGCTGCACCATAGTTGCTACCTCTGTCACTTAGATAAGTGGCAAAACAATCTATGGCAGGGCTGAAGAGGTTGAGGAACCAGACATTCCCGCCAAAACTGCTGCAGCAGTTGCACACACTATTTTGCCTGCCACAACACCAACAACTCCCAACTGTGGGCAAAGTACTGAACATGCATTTCGCAGGGACACCTGGCATTGTGGTGCAGTGGGGCTTCTTAAGCTTTCCCCTTTTGCCACCTTTACATGCTAACCGCAAACTTCAGCAGACTGCCTGCCTGCACATAAACACACACAGGAAGAGGAAGTGTGGGTGTAATTTAAGTGGATTAGGAGAACTGAGATGACAAAATATTGGCCAGAAGGTCCAAGTGGGTCCGTAAGCTCAGCGCAAGCCAACCTGATGGGCAGGTTTCAATCCTGTTGGGTGCTGCTTGACCAACATGATTGAATCCTCAGTCAGTAGAGCATGAAACCCTTAATCACAAGCCTGTGGGTTTAAGCCCTACATTGGGTGAAAGATTCCTGAATTGCAGGGGGTTGGACTAGATGATCCTTGTGATCCCTTCCAACCCTACAAAATTATAATCCTATGATTCTCGTCAAGCTTGTGAGGAGAGGGTTAACCTGCTGGGTGTTGTTTCATCAGGGAACATGTTGGTGAAGCAGATCCTTCTCCTGCAGGTCAACTTTGACAGGTGGGTAGCATTCAGGCAAAGGCATTTAACCCTTTTAAGATGGCTAGACCCTCTAAGCCACCTTTAAGTTTACCATTTTTTAAAAAAGATGGCTTTCCATTTTTGTTGAGTTAAGCAGAATATGAATGCTTAAGTAAGCAAAAAACTGAAGCACTTTTGAAATGAACCAATTTATATAATTTGGAAAGACAAAACACGACCACACATACAGAGTAAAAAGAGGAACCACCACACAGCAAAATTCATGTATTCCGTTCATGGAGCGTGTTGTTTGGGCCACTGAATGGAGACAAATTGCCTGACTTTGCAATCAGGTCAAAACAACAGATATTAATTTAGGCTCAATGTGTTTTATCAAGCAGCATGCAGTCACAATATTAATAGTGAGATAATAACTCTACAATTTGGTGCAACAAAACATGTACTGCTACCAAAATACCTCCATCTCCCTATCTGGGAAAATTGGCAAACGTACCTTCATATCTATTCAGGAATAACTGAAAGCAAACTAACAAGTAAACAATAAGGGAAGGGAAATGTAAAGAAAGAGAAAAATATACATGCAGTTTCTGTTATTAAAACATCATTGAAGTTGAATGGCATCTCACAGTAGGAAATTGTGGGGTGTAACGTAAAAAGTGCAGTAGCACTAAAGAATTCATTGCTCAATATGCATTATGAGGGTGAAAATAAGGTGAAAGAAATCTCTTACCTGCACATCATTTTTATTATCGGTACACCTTTCATCCTTTTCCACTTGAATTCGCTCGTGGCTTTCTGATTTTATGAAGGGTTGCACTGCAGTGTTGTGTTTTACCTCCGTTTCTGAATCTTTCATTGTTTCACCTCCCTCCTTTACAGTAACAGTATCAGTCATCCTCATTAGAAAAGGTTATTTTAAAAATCTAAAGGAAATATGGAGCCTTAAAAAGAAGAGGAGGAGCCATTATAATTTGTGTTCTCCTAGTTCACATATTATATAACATAACTGTAACAAGAACAATATCTAATCCATGCTTAAAAATAGTTTTCTCCATGAACATCCTTTCATCATGAACGACCACAATTACAGATCTCAGAACCAATTTAAGTATCAAAACTAAGTCTGAAAACCAAACAAGATTTATTAAGCTTTAAGAGTAAGAACTATGAAAGTCCATTTATTAAAACTCCAGTGTGATTCCCCAACTAGAACTTTGAGCTTGATCCAAGAAAATGTCATTTTCAGTAGCATATTCTCTACCTATTATTTGTACTAAACATATAGAGTGGAAATCCAGTCATAAGATGCTCCTTTTCAGAACCCCCAAAAGCTGTTCCAGAGCACTGGATGAATTTGTGGAACAGAACAGGAGGTGATGGGGGATGCAAGTGGAAATTACCTCCCCCTTTATTCCAGTGGGAGCCTCTACTGGATCTCAAATTATTTTATAAAAAGAAGAAGTCCTTTCATTCATGGAAGGGATACTTTGGATCCAATCCACAGTATTTAAAAATCAGACAATCTGTTAAGAAAATTTAAAATGAATAAAACCAGGATACATGAAAAGTAAGGGAAGGCCAATGACAAATATTCAAAAAATGGATTAGCCATTTATTAGGCCACGCAAAATGTCACAAGTAATGTAGTAAAAGCTTTTGTTTCCCAGAACTCCCTCTCCTCTATCTTTGCCCTCCATTGCCATTCCCCTTGTCTTTTTAGTTTGTAAGCCTGATGGAAAGACTTCTGTCTCTCTCTTTATTTTATTTTGTTGACATCAGCCACCTTGGGAGACAATAAAAGCAGGATAAAAATATACATAAATACACACATAATCAACAGCTATGGGGTCCATTCTACATACTTAAGTCTTTAAGACTGTAACCCTAACAACGCAAACTATGAGCTAAGTTCCATTGGACACAGTGGGATTTTTTAGTAAACAGGCAAAGGATTTGCACTGTTAAGTAGAAAACTTAGAACTTTAAAAAAAAAATCTTATTTAAAAGAGTTACATAATCAATAGCTGCTTGGCATTACTTGCCTGGTGTATCCTGTAGATCTGCGACTGCGGTCTCCCACGAAAATAAAATAAAATAATCCAAGGATCTTTTTCACAGTCGCCAACCAAGATGTCAGTTGTGATGAACCATCTGGAATCTGGCAGGAGTCCCATGTCCTTATCACCATTGGAGACCCCTGGACGGTATTATATTGTCGGGCATCAGAAATACCATCCCTTTTAGACACCTAAAACAATTTTTTATATATATATAAAAGTCAATCCAAAGTTTAGAATCTTTTAAAAACATGACATTAAGCCCATTCTCTATAATCCATTCAATAGTATCCTCCCAGATTGCCTTTGAAACGTGGGAAGTGTACAATCTTCAAGATACACTTAGCAAGTTATTCTTAATAATGACCATTAGTAAAACTAGCGGTAAGTGAAGAAAACTGGGTTGCAAGACATCACAGTATAATTTCAACCATAATAAATTTGAGATTCATCAAATTAAGACAGAAACATGAATCTTATTGCTACAGAGGTTGTTGTGTCTTCAAAATGCTTGCTTTGGCAAAAACGTGCATACTATATCCTAATGTGTTCTACCATCAGTATCAGACGCAGTACGATCAGCTCACAAAATCAGGCAGGATGGCATAAGCACTAGTGCAGGCACCCCCAAACTCAGCCCTCCAGATGTTTTGGGACTACAATTCCCATCATCCCTGACCACTGGTCCTGTTAGCTAGGGAAGATGGGAGTTGTAGTCCCAAAACATCTGTAGGGCCAAGTTTGGGGATGCCTGCAGTAGTGTAAGGGCACAGTTGTGCCATTGTACCATCATTACAATTTGAAGCTTGTACTATGGCTCAATTAGGTGGGTGGGGGAAGCAGCCCTATTGTGCTGGTTCCCACTAGTACAATGATTCAGTAAAATCTGGCCCACTGTCTGACCAAGTTTAAGATGACTTCCCCTTGTTAGTGTGCCATACACCCAAGTATTTCTTTAGTATATTGTTGTTGTTTTAATTAGCTTTTCACAAGTCAATAACAGGCACAGACCCTGGCTATTATGCATTGACATTTCAAAAGGCCCTATGACTATGAGACAACATTATGCGCTTTCATACTGGTGATTTTCAGTGCATGCTTTTTGATGGAAAAAAAGATGCATTCATTCTGTGAGCAGGGAACAAATCTGATCTATTCCTCATTTTTATATATTTATTTAATTTCTAAACCACCCTTCGAGGGTCACAGGGTAGTTTACAATATAGGCACATAAAAAATACACAACATAGTAACAAACAAAAACAACAACCCCCCTCCCCCAGTATTTTTCATTTCTTCCCCACCTTAAGACTGCTCTACACAAATTGCACAACGAAGTCATAGAGCAGTCTGCACTATTTTTAAATAAGCTCTCCAGTTAAAAGCTGCAAAAGTACAAAAACAGGCCAAAGCCTGGGCTCTCCCCTTAATAATTTAGTTTTTGGCAGGGTTGGGCAAGAATTTAAAGAAGTATCTAGCCTGAGGTAGTGCCCCATATTCTACCACCTCATTCCAATGCATCTGTACATACAGTCATAGGTCCCATTTCACATGAAAGGATACTTGTGTTGGCCCATAAGAAAAAAGCCAACGTTCATATTAGGGCAATTACCTCTGTTTAAAATTGCGGCACTTTATGCCTTATATGGATTTCCTCCATCCCATTCATGCACAGAAGGAAGCTGTGCACTTAAATAGGTCAAGGCCACTGGGAATTGTGATGTCTCTATGCAGTTGGAATGCAGTAAGATTTGAAATGTACTCTGTAGCAAAATGCGAAAGTGCCAACGATCGGCCAATAAGTCTATTGTTAAACATCAGGAAATTGTACGCTAAACATCTGCTAAATAAACTAACTGCTTGGGCTTGATGAAAATAACATCATAGGTCCAGAGCAGACAGGGTTTAGGTCAGGGAAATCCACTTTACGCAACTGCATAGTGTTATCTCACTTAGCTGCTAAGTACACGCGGCTTCATAAAGAATGTCTTTATGTGGCCTTCCTATATATCAAGGCTGCTTTTGACACTGTTGACAGGGGGCTGTTATGGACCAAATTGGAGACAATGGGCCTAAAACCTAGATTACTATACTTGATCAAAAAGCTTTATACAAAGAACACCTGTCGTATAAGAACAACACCAGGGAATGTAATGACAGATCCCGTCATTATAAACCGAGGAGTAAACCAGGGCTGTGTAATCGCTTCTCTCTCTTTTTAATCTTTTTCTTAATGACCTTGCTTCTTCACTAAAACAGGTGGATGCCCATAGCCCAAAACTCAACGCATCAAGCATTCCCATCCCCCTATACAGAGATGACATGATTTTGCTTTCACAGACAAGAATTGGCCTAAAACGATTGTTAAATTCCTGTACTGGACTATCTGTCCAGAATGAAATTGTGCATGAACTTTGATAAAAGCAAAATAATGGTTTTTGGGAATTCACGCAAGAGCTATAGCTGGGTATTTGGTAGAAAACCCATTCAGCAGGTATTTGAATTTAACTAACTGGAAATTACATTCCATCATAGGCTTCTATGGTCCTCGCACCGTGCAATGGCGGTGAATGCCAGTAAGATGTCTATGCAGGCCATAATGTGATTTTTCATAACAAGAGGTAATTCTGCCCTCAAGGTCTTCAACGTGAAATAATAGCTCAATTGCTCTATGGAATTCCAGTCTGGCTGCCAGGGTTTACCCAGCTGGTAGAACGAGTGAGGGCAGCTTTCTTTTTTAAGATTTTGCTGTCCCACATTTTGTACCCAATGCAGCCTTGTGTCTAGAGGGAGGTCAACACAAGGTAGAAACCATTGCCTGGGCGAGATTTCTTCTATGTTGGTTAAACATCTACCTCACATTAGACAAAGATCCTCCCCTCAGCAAAGTCTTGTCAGACCCCTTTATTTCCCCAGGGCTAGAACAGTTTTAATATAAAGGTACAGCAACTTGAACTGTCAATGGAACTTTTGTGATTGATGCCCCCACCATCTGCCAAGGCTATAATAAAAACTAGGTTGTGGGACATTGAACACCAGGAACTAACAGCAGCAGCAGCAGAGAAAACATGTTCCCCTCTTTACTTTCAACTTTCTTGGGCATATGAAACTAATCACAATTATCTTGAATTTCTGCTTATCCCCCAAGAAAGAAGGGCATTTTCGCTGGCCAGGTTTAATTCAGACCCATCAAACCTCCTTTGGGGTAGGTTCTCAGGAATGGTGGAAGGAGAAAGAATTTGCCCGTGTGAAGACCACCTGCTGGAAACTGTTACTCATATGGTTCTTAAATGTAAACTATATGCTGCTCTCCACCAACAGTTTCTAGATCAACTCTGCAACCCCAAATGGAAACCAGAGTTGGAGGTCATACATTTTCTATTACTGGGGAATGAGCAGGAGCTCACCAAGTTAGTGGCTAAATATCTTTATTTGGTTTTTTGTCGCAGAAACACATTGCAGACATCTGATCTCCTTGGAGACCTAGAGATGTAACATTAGACTTTTTTGCCTCTTTTCATTTGACAAATGTTCTGTAACATTGGGGTGGCGGTAATTCTGTATTGATTTACTATGGATGTTTGTATGTGATGCCAATAAAAGGTTTGATTATAATGAAAGTGCCAACAAAATGGAAGAATACTTTTCATTTGGAAATACAGAGCAACTTTATAATGTTATAATGAGATATAATGAAGGATCGATGTAGAAAAACAGCTACAATTGCCATAAAAGGAAAAGCAGAGAAAAATACTGAAAGGGCAGCAGAGGGCAGTAAAACTCTTCAGAATCAATACATGGACTGACACTTGCTAATCTGAATGTTTAGGAAGCCAGAACCCTTATAATTATAAAACACCAGAACATCTACTCAATTTGAGTGTCTGACTTTCTCCTTTCAAAATGCAGCACTGGCAACATGATCGACTGCAGAGGGCCATGCAATTGCTTCAGACATAAACTATAGTTTTTCATATTGTAACACAAGGAGATAGAGAGATGTCAAGCCCAAACTGGTGTACACTTACTTGGGAATAAATTCCATTGAACAGTAAGATTTACTTCTCAACAAATATGCATGGGGTTGGGATTTCAATGATACATGCATGCTGCACACACAATTGTGCCCATTTATTAGTTGCAAATTACTTCATGGCAGTGTAAGAAAAAAATATCACCAGGGTAGAGAAGACAATTTTGAACAATATTCCCTAAGAAATTGTAGACAGAACAGTGTCCCACTGTCATCTTACAAACTATGTTAGTGAGCGAAGCAACAATTCTTAGCCAGTACTAAGGATGCTTATTTTTTGAGGGTTTTTTAATATATTTTTTAATGCAATAAAAACAAAAAGGTCATTCTTCTGCAATGTATAAGAAACATACATGTTTTCTATAGATGAAGGAATTCATGAATGACATTTCATTTCTGCCAGATAACCAAATTCAATTATAAGTGATTTTTTTCAAAGATCAGCCAGAATACAAATGCTATGTGCAGTGCAATTCTACCCATCCTTATTTATTCAGAAACAAGTGTCACTGGGTTCAATGAGACTTGCTCCCAGATAAACATATATAAGACTGCAGCACAGTTTTTCATATCATAAGAAACAACAATCTTTAAAAAATACTTTTAAGAAGTGAGAAGTGGACTTGATTGCATTTTAAACTCCTCCACCTGTTCTTACAAAAAGGCAGTCTTAGATGTCAATACCTCTTAACTGTAGATGACTCTCTACCATTTAAAATCTGCCAAGTTTGACTTCATTTATGGAAATATATTTACTTGGGCCAGTTGCAACCCCAACTCCTGCTTAACAGTTTGCTCCTAATCACCTTTACTCAGAATGCAAAAACTTATTTCATAGTTAAAATTACAGTATGAACCTATGCCACTTGAATCAGAAGTTTCACTTTATTCAATGGGACTTTCTACAAATAAAACATGCATGAGTATGTATCTAAAAGAGGGTCCAACCTCACAGCCAAATTGTGTAAATTTCCTTAGAATAGGGGACAGCCAAAATAAGGTGAAATTCCCTTTTGACTCACGACTGTCCAGAGGGTCACAGTTCTTTCTTCCCCCTCTAGCTGCTTTACTGTCCCCACGGCAGAGCTTGCTTTTATGGGCAGGCCCAAGGTAGATGTTACTTCCTTAGGCTGCCCACAGCTGTGTCCCATCCAGCTGCACTCTCTACACCCAGTGCCAAGTGCAACAGGTTTTTTTAGTGCCCACAGAGTCTGACAAAGGTGCACAAATTTAAAGATGACAGCAGCACACCAAATTGCCCATGAATAGGTGAGCTGCAACCCAATGCATAATTGAGATTCCCTCCGTCGCAAATAATCCAGCAAGGGCCCTCAAGTGCCCCAAGGTTGTGTAGGAGTGTTTTACAAACATGATTCATTTTGCCTTCAATGCCTACGTAATAAACCATGGCATTCTGTGTACTGTATGTGCTCTTTAAAATAAATCTCACGTAAGCCAGAAGAGGCTGAATCACTGCCCATTGCCTTAAGTGCCACACTATTTTCAATTTGATAATTGCAGTTTACCACAGCATTTAAGAAATTATATTTCAAAGCAATATCAGCATCTGTGAGCTGTGAGTCATAATGCCAAAGGTGGGGGGAGGGAACAGTGTGCTGTTGCTATCCCTGTTCTAGAATGCATCAGAAGCAGAATATATTACACTGGGAATTTTAAACTATCCAGACACATTAAGACAGAAAGGCACGCCAGCTTCCACCAATAAGCCCTCTAACCTTAATGAAAAAGGCACACAGAGTACTAGAAGATCTTTGAAAACTCTTTTTGGGAACCACTGTCCTCTCTCTCAGGTCAGAAGCTAGGAAAGTTATGGATGAATAAGTGTTCCCTGCAACACTACTGTGTACAGAAGGGAAACACACAGAGGTCTCTGGCACTCTCCAGTTCAATCCACATTTTGTGGTCTGCAATTGCTTTGTTTTTTTGCCACAAAAGCTAAATTTTGAAACAAAAACAAAAACAAAAAAAGGTTGTCCTAAGGTAAGGGGGTATATACTGTGCCAACAGCAGTTGTTTGGCTGAATTGTTGTTAGCGAAAAACAAAAGGTCATCAAATCCATCAAGGATTTTTAGAACGGATCATATTTTCAAGTTTCAAAGTAGGATCTTCAACATTGATGCAGAAACCAAGGAATCTTCCTCTGAATACCTTCTAGTCACAATAGGATACAATTCTCCTGCAAAAAAAACCCCCAGCCATCTTGTTATTTCTCTCTACAGTGGTACCTCAGGTTACATACGCTTCAGGTTACAGACACTTCAGGTTACAAACTCTGCTAATCCAGAAATAGTACCTCGGGTTAAGAACTTTGCTTCAGGATGAGAACAGAAATCGTGCTCCAGCGGCGCGGCGGCAGCAGGAGGCCCCATTAGCTAAAGTGGTCTTGGGGTTAAGAACAGTTTCAGGTTAAGAGGAGACCTCCGGAACAAATTAAGTACTTAACCCGAGGTACCACTGTATGTCTCTACACAGCAGGCAATTGGGCTGACGCTCTTGCAAAGTTTGAATATAAAAATGCAGTTGCTAGTGTGTTCACCAAAAGGTACAATTAGCATGACTACATAAAAGTCAAAAGGAAGGAAACAAGTAAAAACCAGCTCTTTCAGCAGTGAAAATGCTTTCATTTTGCTTACAGTTTGATTAGTAGGTCCTTAAATACCAGTAAGACCAATCTGTTCCCTAATTAGCTTGCAAGGCTTAGGTAAGATTGTCTGCT
Organism: Podarcis pityusensis; assembly: GCF_964106645.2. Taxonomy (NCBI): domain Eukaryota; kingdom Metazoa; phylum Chordata; class Lepidosauria; order Squamata; family Lacertidae; genus Podarcis; species Podarcis pityusensis. Next base: position 97,992,426 of record NC_138028.1, on the reverse strand, counting down.
GCTCGCTCAAATGCCATACCATAGTCCAAAGCAGTAACCATGGAAATGGGAACAGGAAAATGCTTTTTTAAAAAAAAATATATCTAATTATTCAGCACTATAAATAACATTTTCTAGAAAAAAGATCAAAGAGAAACATTAGTACTTAAGCATTTGTACTTGCTTTCACATAGCTATCAGCAGTCATTCCCACCTACGGAGGGATATGGTTGAGCACATATCAGTTTGAAAGCTAACAGGGCCAACCCAAAATATTATGTATACATCCTGCAAGGAACCCTGTCTACTACTTGAACCAGTAAAGGTTCTCCAGTATCTCAAGCGGAGGTCTTCCATATCACCAAGTATCCAATTATATGTTTCCATCTCCTCACTCCCACCACCAAGCTCCACCACCAACAAGCCTGGAGAGGACAACGAATCTCCTGTTTCGGGCTGACTGAAACCTTGAATAAAAGAAGACCTATTAGGGGCAGGGAAGACACCACCAAGAGGTCACTGCAGGTCTCATTCGTTTCTCTTATTTTCTAACATTAACACCACCATCACCAACCTGATCTGACAAAAGAATAAGAACTGCAGTGACAACCTTTGAAAAAATGGATCCATCAGAACTAGTCAATATTTTTTTTCATCAGCCTTCAAAATAATTTAGCTGATAGCCACTTACATGAAGAAAACCAGTCAGAAGATTAAGAGTTAAAGATCTCATTTAGCATCTAGTCTGGCTATAGTTAAATATATCTACATCTATCTTTTAGAACAAAAAATAAAAGACATAGCTACATTAAATTGTTTTTAAAAATTAGTAAGCCCCTGGTGGGAATGCAAGGTCTTGTATTTTGCTCTGTAGTGCATGAAATGGGATCAATTCCAATATCACGGTCAAAACATATAAAGCGTTCCTAATAATCTGATAGCCCTCTTATCTCCATGTTTCCCCCCCTCTATAATTACCATGTTCCAAGCATTTCATGAACTCTTATTTTATTTGTTGTAATGAGCATTAGATACTGAGATAAGAGGGAAACACTTGCTTAACGCTATCCAGCTAAGTCTGTAGCAGAGCAAGGTTGGTAACCTGTCTCTCAGGTACTTGTATGTAACTACAGTGGTTCAGTTTTCAGCAGCTTCCCAACTCTGGAGAATTTTTCTCCACAGATTTTCTTAACTAGGGGTAGGGGGGGACTTTTGATCATGAATGAAAGTTACCACGGGGGGGGGGGGGTGCTACCTAAGCTCCTAGCAAAACAACTTGATTTCTTGACTGAAGGTGTTATACAGGCTTCCTCAACCTCGGCCTTCCAGACTACAATTCCCATCATCCCTGACCAGTGGTCCTGCTAGCTAGGGATCATGGGAGTTGTAGGCCAAAAACATCTGGAGGGCCGAGGTTGAGGAAGCCTGGGGTTATACCTTAATTTACAGATTTCTGAATTACCTATTAACAGACTTTCGATGGGACACCAAATGGTTAAAGAAGCTTACACATCTTCCATAGGCTCCAGTTAAAAAAACAAATTGAAAGATATTATTGACATATTCTACCCTATAAACCTATCTAATAAGGAATCTAAATCTAGCACAGTACAGTCACTTATTTGCCACAAGAACAACTTTTTTAAACCTAGTTTTTGTTACTAAGTGTATAAAACATATCTATCAAAATGCTACTTAATCAACTACCAATTTTACAAAATAATGCATTATTTTAACCAACTTCTTTATTAACTCACAGAACAATTAAAATAATTTAGGTAAAATTATTAGGGACTACTGCTAGTATTCCAAGATTCAAAAAAAAAAAAAAAAATGAAGAGAGGCTGGACTGCATGTTATAAAAGAGTCTTTCCTATATACAGATAATAGTCTCACATTTATCATTCCATTATATAGCAACACATTTTAAGTTCAGATAATGTTGAGTGCAGTATTTAAAAGGTATTGCTGTAGTTATGTACATGATTTGATCTTAATATTGTTATCACGTTCCTTTAAACAACCCTGTATCAATTTAATTTGCCTATCCTAACATATAAACATGTTCCTCTCACACATTAAAATACATTTAATTTAGATATTACAGAAGTATTAAAAATGAGACATGAAAATTTAGAGTGTAAACCTACTAGCAAAATGCTTTTTTGCAATCTAAATAGGCAACACTGAGGAACTTCGTTTAATCTTTCTGCAGCCTATGACGGAAGAATGTATGTAGTGTTCCATCAAATATGCCATCATCAGTGCTAATTACTTTAACAACATTTAAACTGCTTATTATGGTGACTGATCAAAATACTATTTTCAGTAGGGAAAAATGAAAACAAAGCTATAAATAGATTCCACCACCACCCCTTCCTTATATTCTGGGTACTTCCTATTATTTTTATTCCTAAAATACAACACAAAATACACCAAAAACAAAAGTTTTTAAACATACCTCTGACTCGACTTGAATTCTAATTTTAACTTAAATATTTTAATCTATCAGCTTCTTGTCTATCAGCTACTAAATCTGTACCAATTGTTGGAAACAAAATGGGGGGGGGGAGCTATATATTGTACCATTGACACAACAATCCTGTGCCTGTCTATTCAGAAGTGAGTCCCAAAGACCTAAAAGGTCCTTAGAAGTAAGGATGTATGAGAATTTAAGCCTTAAAAAACATAATAATCCTAATCAGTTTTGGTCTACATAAAATGTACTATGCTGAACTCCCTTACTGATTCTAGTATAGAACAGCAACATTTTCTAACTGGACACAACCTATGCAGTTTCAACGTTCTTTTCTACCAGCAATCAATCACCTCTTCTAGACCTGCATTTGACATTTTTTATGGAATATCAGTGCATAATTGCAATCACTTGAAATAGTTAATGTATTATTATACTGCTTCTTTACTTGCCTGCCCCCACCTGTAACTTTGCTCTATTTTAACTAGTACAGTACAATGTTTACTAGTTAATTGCAGTGTTAATTTTGAGCAAATCCCCAGTCCTAGATATCCCAAGGAAGATCACTTTCTCACTACGACTGACTCTGCTGCACTATCATCAGAGCAAAAATTAGATGTAGGGATTTTTATACTTAACAAAAACAGGCTTAATATTGCACGGCATGTCCAGATGGAATCTATTCAAAGTACAGGAGGTAGTTTTATTTTAAACTATATGTAAAAACTTTCCAAGGCAACCTAGTTCCTTTAAGAATTTCATTTTTAAAAAAAACTTAATAGATTTGTCCCTTTTTTTAGTTTGTATATTATTGTGGAGGGGGCATTTTATTCAGTTGTAGTACATTAACAATAATCCATTATAATCTCTCCAAACTTCAACACAGTAGAATATGTATGCACAGGACTAAAGAAATTATGCACATCCATATTCAATACGTTTCATCAAGATATAAATTTAGCATACTATGAAGAAATTTGCCCAAACACCAACCACTTCTCTAGATAGATGCAAGCTTTCACCATATTGAAACTAGATACTGAAGAATTAACATACCTGCATCATGCCGGCAATTTAGCATCATAATACAAAGCTGCTAAAGGTACTCTTTCCATAATATCCGTTTTCTAAGATTCTGGAGGACTCCTTTGAAAAAGAGCCTAGCTTTTAAACATACCCACTGTTCATTTTTCAGGCATTTGGCAGGTAGCTGCTGAAGCAGTTGGTTAAGGCACTTGCTGAAGCATCAACCATAATAGAAAATCAACAGCTGTATTATGTTGTGATGTCAGCAACACCTTAGCCAGTCTCCACAGAGAAAAAACTGAAATGCATCAAAAGCTATATTGAGCTCTTCATTAGCAATTCAGCAGCAAGCAAGGCAAATGTCCTGTGAAACTGTGAGAATACTATGAAATGGCTGTAGGGATTTTTAGTCACTTTCCACTTCACATTTAACTCACACTGTGAAACTATAACATTTATTCCTCACAAAATAACTGAGGTTACCCAAAGGTTCAACCTATTTAAGACCTAAAATTAAGGCTGTTCGACCTGCCCTCCTCCCAATAATGCATAAATATAAAACTAGCTTCATAAAGTTCTGTATTTGAAAAGTCATCTTTATGCCAACGGCTGACTTAATTCTGTCAGAAATCAATGTCTCATTTTGTATTTTGATTATTTTAAATATAAAAAACAGAAAATGTATCTCACTTGGTTGGTCTTGTCAGATTTTTCTTAAAGATATATTACAATAAAAATGAGTCTTGCCTACTATAGATTTTGCGGGGGTACAACAGCATTCAACTAGTCCCCCATTTATCCCCCCCCCCACCTGCACAGCCTCTTTGTTTTCCTGTCTCCTGATATTTTTAGCTTGTCTTTTTCACCAGCATACAATAATGCAGCAAATCTTATTGGCGTGCCATCGTTTAAGGTTTACACTTTTGCAGAAGCACAAGCCTTGAAAAATACTACAGCCAGCCATAACACTTGAGCAAATCAGTCTAAGTAATCAGCTAATGGCTGTTATGCTGATCCCATGGAAATGGCTTTTTGCAGTGGGGTCAAGCTTCCTGCAATCAAAACTGCAAAATACAGTGGGGGGGGGGGGATATTTGCACATGAAATCTTAGAAAAATACTTTCAAAAGAAAGCATTTATGTATTTAAGAGAAATTATGGACCGCTGTTTAAAGAACCATTGAAGCAATTCAGCCTTGGAACTGACTGTCAGTGCCAAGGCTCAGCCCTAGCATCATCTGTACTTTGCCATATCTGGGACTCCTAAAGTACCCAAAGGTAACAGCAACCAGCAAGGTGGTAATGCCCTATCTCAGGTCTTGAATACTCAACATTTCCAGAAGCCATTCTATTAGATGTATCGGTAAATGTTTCAAATCTTGGCCATGGATACAAGAACTAGCTACAGGTTTTTAAAAACAGTATTTATTCAATTATAGAACACTGAGGAAAGCAACTTGGGGGAAAAGATTAAGCTGAATGCTTTAGAAGGTTTTGTTTCCTTCACCCCAAGGTTTATGAAATTGGAGATAAATTATCCTACTTTTCGAGTTTAAGGGTGGATTTCTTATTATTTTTAAATGTTTATTGAAACATAAGTAAGTCCACAACAGTTAGTACCTTGCAATTTTATTTTATTAACCTGCTAAAAGGCTAATTACTAGTATTTCCATGATGGCTGAAAAAGAACTGGCCAGCAGGGAAAGAAGCTAATAAAAAAGGACAAACTTTCTACTATATATCTATATATTTTGTGGTTTTATATTTTAATTTTGTTCTGTGAACTGCCCTGAGACCTCTGGGTATAGGGCAGTATATAAATTCAATAGATGATTATGTTGATAAGAAGCAGAAGCAGCAGACTAGAGGAAGAATGAAATTATCCATCCCTCATCCACTACCCTGCTGCATTTCTATGGCAGTAACTGGAAGAAGCTTTCCTTCCTCTGTAGCAACCATGGAAACCATGGTGAAAGGAGGGATGCACTGGCCAGCCTGTTTACTCACTTGCATGGAATTCCAGGCAAGTTGTTTAAATAAAAGACTGGCAACAATTTAACAATTTAACAAAAACAAAAAAGGAGAACCCTTTTCTGCCTCCCCACTTCCAGCTACTCTCTGAAGACTGGAGAAGAGACCCTCTTAAGAATATTAGGGGGGTGGCCAGGTGAAGGACTAGACCATGTGAAAAATGAACACAATATTTTAGCTGCAGTTCATTCATTTTCAGCTTTGTATCCTTTTTAAAAAGCACACCTAGACATTCCGTTGTTGCTCCTATAACCTTGGTTTAAGGTGGCATTTAGCTCCTAGCTTTCATATCTCAGTTTCTAACACTGTACTGGGGTACAAATCTCCCTTAATTTGCAACAAAACTTTTTTTTTAATCTATCACTAATATCACTTGTATTTTAATAAAAACAATTTGACACACATGGGGGTTGCAGGATCACCAATTTAGGACCTGAAGCATTGAAGAGCCATAATTAGAAACATAAAATCAGAGCCATAGAGAGATATCCAATGTTAATGATACTCTGAGGAGACCTATGTTAGTCCATTAATTTACTTTGAGTATGACCTATGTTAGACATCACACATGAGGTTTCCCAGTAAACCACACTTGGTTCTACTAGTACTATATACCCGTCAACTGCCTTAATGAACTGCACAATCCCTTCCCCAAATGGGAAAATCTTGGGACACAGCTGTAACAGAAGACTAGGAGAGCTTGCTTAGGGCCTTGTGCAATGGCCACACAACAGCCTTGAAGGCAGATGAGCTGCATCTTGCCTATGTGGTAATTCCTGTCACCACCACATCAGTCTTAAATTTACAGGCCCTGAGAAGGGAGGTCATTCTAGGGTGCTGAAGGAAGTACTAAAGCCCAGAACCCTAAGAAGGCACACCCTGCACTTCTGCCAGGTCTACTCAGTCTTCTCAGAAAGCAGTGTGAGCACACAGCTCTGTATTTTCCTAGAGATCAGTGTGCTCTGCTTTTCTCTATCTACCCTACTCTTTCACTAAGTAGAATACACCCACCAGCTAGGCAGGTAGGAGATTACCAGAACATGAGTTTGGCATGCACACTTCAGACAACAGCAGCCAAATTATAGGAAGGGTTTTTTAAGTACACAAAGGAAGAGAAGAGAACACAGCAACAAGTAGACCTGCTTGCCTTGCTCTTGCAAAACAGAGGGCAAGAGACCCAGGTTTTTCTTCACATTGGCAACCATATGTGTCGTACAGAGACACCTTCCTCAGGAGGCAGGTTGGGGGGAGATACCATCTCATAGGAATCTGTTCCACCAGTTCGCTAACATTCAGAGGTGTATGATAGCTATTTCTAGATTATTGTCCTATTCTCTCAATCTTTCTCCCTGTGTCCTTGCATAGAACAGACAGAGCTCCTTTTATCATACAACTCTTGCGGATGCCAGGTGCAAGTGTTAGATGTTATATCTGCAAATACTGAAACCAGGGGATAAAATTCTGATTAGTTTGAGCCTATAAATCAGCACCGGTGAGAAGCTTTTTGTTCTTCAAAATATCAGCAAATTTAAGCATCTTTTATTCCTTCCATAACTGGAAAGTTAAGCAATGTTAGCTGGTTTGCAAATGGTGTCCAAAAAGTCTGTATTCAAGTGCATGTGAACCAGTTGCAGAAGACTGGGGATATACAAGGAACAGGAATCTAGTATTTTTATAAATGCAGGATACATGTTTACAGGAACTTCTGTCCATACCTTTTGTGGAAATTGGATACAAATGAACTAGGTTCTCAAAGTCAGCCTTCTATTTTCTTGCAGAACTGTCCACTAAGATAGATTGAAAATTAGTATCCACTCTTGCACTCTGACTGCGGATGTATTTGAAATACATTGAATATTGAATTGAAATAATGTATTTAGATACTGAAGAAAATCATTAACTCAATTGGACCCAAGATTAATCTTGTTTCGTGTCTTTATGAAGGCTTTTGGGGGAGGCAAGATGCAGAAGTGGAAGCACAAACTGTTCTAGTTGTAAGAATGTGCAAGTAACATGGCAAGAAAAAAATATATTTCCATGTCTGTGGCACAGCAGTTAAATCTAAAGGCACAAAGGCTACCCATTATTTCTATTTGCACTTTCAAATATGAAGCATGAAAAAACATTTTGAAACAAACTCTAAATATATAAGCAACATGCAGGGCAGGGATTTCACTGAACCGTTTGTATCCAAGCTCTTCTCACCTATCACACCAAATTAATATGGGTTTTCAATTTGCGTCTAGGCTCAGTTTTAAGTGTGAGTATTAACCTTTTAAAGCTTTAAATGACTTAAGTTACCTAAAAGCCCACCAGGGCCTTAAGATAAGTGTCAGAAGCCTTGCTCTCTGATTGGACAGTAGAGAAGATCAGATTGGTATCAGGGCGAAGGAAGTGTTCAAAACTCCCATTGTTCCAGGCGCATTTTGCAACAGGGAATTTCATTAGCTCAAGCAGTTTCTGAGCTCTGGGTGCAAATTAAAACTGCAGAGTGGAAGGAAAGGGGGACTTTTTTTCTGCCTCCCCACTTTCAGCTACTCTCTGAAGACTGGAGAAGAGACCCTCTTAAGAATATTAGGAGGGTGGGCAGGGGAAGGACTAGACCATATGAAAAATGAATGTAATATTTTAGCTGCAGTTCATTCATTTTCAGCTTCATATTCTTGTTTTAACAAAACTGAGCCTACACATTCCATTGCTGTGCCCATAACCTAGGTTTACAGTGCCATTTAGCTCCTAGCTTTCATATCGTAACACTGGGGGAAGGGCCTTTTTTGTGGAGGATCCACAGTTGTTGAACTTTTTCCTTCTGAATTTATGTCCATGTTTTTGATGGGCACTGAGGAAGTCTACTTCTAAAAAATATTTCTGCTGACTTGTATAATGATTAACAACTCAGAAATTTTAAAACTGCCTTATTTTGTATTATTGTTTGCATTTTATATCATTGTATAGGAAAGACTATCTATAAAGACAAAATAAAAGTGATTTATAATAAGTAAGAAACATATATCTGATGCAAATGATTTGCTGCATAAAGGTTTAAAAATTAAGTGCTGCAACCCTACTCCCTTTTCCTTTTCAGTTTCCACTGGAGCATTTAGTCCAGGGTTTCCCAAACTTGGGTCTCCAGCTGTTATGGGAATACAGTTCCCATCATCCCTGACCACTGGCCCTCCAAAAACAGCTGGAGACCCAAGTTTGGGAAACCCTCATGTATGCCTTCTGGCCCACTGAAGACCCAAGTATAATGAGCTGGCAGGAACTGTTGTCTAGGACTGGCCACAATGGCTGCGCTTGAAATGCAGAGTCCCAGGATCTGTATACAGGTTGATGGACTTCATTTTCAAGAAAATGGCACTCAAAGTAAAAGATCATATGGTCAGCACCCAGTCCCTGGTGTAGTGCAAGCACAGAAATTAAGCATAATTTACATATTTGGATTTGAGCATCCTGCATTAAATTTAAGCCATGTTCATCCATTCCTATCACTTCAATATCCATTAGTAGCTGAACAAAGCACAGATTACACAAAGGCAGTGTTTATAGAGGACTACAGACTACAACATTAGAACAGCAGATATGCTACATTTTCCTATTTATGATTACTGTACTGTGCTGTACTAAAGCTAGCTAATGCTGTTCTAGTCTTTGTCCTGTGACTACAACTGCACAAATACTAGTGAAGATAGCTGCACTTAAAACTAAAGTAAAAAGCAGCAGTGAATAATGACCATGTGTTAATCATGCAGTAGTGCATCAGAATGCCTCATTAATTCTGCAACAGAGCAATCAGTCCACTTAAATCATATCAAATTGAGATGCAGAATATTCTAGCGTACTTTTAAGACCTGACAGGCACTTTAAATCACTTGACGACTGTATCCGAGAACCAGAACTAACCTTCAACACAATATAGCCCTCTCCCATTGGCCCAATATCACCATTCCAGGGTGTGCTAAGGACCAATTCTCCATAAATTCATTTTGTTCCAAAGGATTTGGACATTTTAATATTAATGTAGGATTAGTATACAATTAAATATTATCCCTATGTCTAAATACATTTAATGTTTGCCTCCTAAACCACAAAATTACAATTGACTCTTCAAAAAAGAAGGAACAGAAGTTAAAATAATGGATGATATTCAACTCTACTAAGCCATATGCCAGTCTAGTGATTTAAAGAGGTCCACCCTAGGACTAACATGGGTTATCAGCCAATGTTTTCTGTGATTTTAATTTTTTTAATATTAATGTTTAATATTAAACATTTTCAATAAAGCAAATCAGAAACTGAATAATGTCGGTGGAAATTAAGAAGCAAACACACACATTTTATGCAGTGGTAGTTAAACTGGTGTTCTCCAGTTGTTGGTACTCTCAAGCCTCAGCACCAGCCAGAACGGCCAATGACCAGGGTGATGGGAGCTGAAGTCCAACAATATCTGAAGATGACTAAGGTGACTAACCCAATCTAAAGACTTGCACAAAATCAGTATGACATGTACAGTTGAGACACAGAGAAGAATGTGTGAGCGATTATAGGAAAGATTACAAGAACCATTTAAATGCTTCAGAAGATAAAACGTTAATACATTTTACAGGATAAACTCTATAGCTAGACCAGGGTTTCCCAAACTTGGGTCTCCAGTTGTTTTTGGACTATAATTCCCATAATCCCTGACCACTGGTCCCACTAGCTAGGTATTATGGGAGTTGTAGTCCCAAAAAAGCTGGAGAGCCAAGTTTGGCCATGTCTGATACAACCCAATACTTCGGTTATCACATCGGCTGACAAGCATGGAGCCACATTGTGTCTTTCTGCTGTTTTGGATCTAAAGCTGGATAACAATGAATGCTGGAGAGTCAAGTTAGGGAAACCCTGAGTTAGGCATAATGCAGCTGACTTAAAGAATTTTGCAGCTCAAATCCTATACAGGCAAAAGTCTCAATGAGTTCAAATGGGCTTCCTTTCGGGTAAGTGTGTAAAGCAGAGCTTTCCAAACTTCTTATGTTGGTGACACACTTTTTAGACATGCATCATTTCACGACATGGCAATTCAGTTTTACTAGCAAACCAAAGGTTAAACTAACTCCTTTCCAGCCTCAGGAAAAGCACGGGGAGCATTCGGGTGACACACCTCTACACTGCAGCCCACACACTAATGTGTCGCGACACAGTTTGGAAAGCTCTGATGTACAAGTTTGCATCTCCTAAAGAGGATACTTTGCCTTTGAAGGTCCTCTGCCTTTGAAGATGTGCTGTCTTTTGCAGAGAAATTTGCCAATTTCAATCAGAAAGCACATTTTATTGGAAACATTCTTCTTACATGTCTAATCAGAAGAACATTTGGCTTTTTTGAATTCTGTTTTTATAGCACTCTCTTCTCAAACACCAACATGAGCCATTTTCAAAGGGATCAAAACAAAGTCTAGATCAGTGTTTTCAATAGCTCCCTGCCTGGTGATCAGCAACACCACCAAGAGAATAGCAGATTGAATAGTATAATTCACAAGGGAAAGGAAGCAGCAGTAAACAAGAATTATCATTCTGTTTGTTAACTATTCTAGGTAACAAAATTAGCACCAACATTCCACGGCAACTGTGGCAATCTTCCCTCAGATGCCTCCCCCCAAAAGGTTCATAACCTTTCCAAATCCTCTCCATCCCAGCTTTGTGAAAGAAGGTATTTACTTCAACAAAAGAAACTGAAATGACATGTCCTCATATGTACAGTTCTGTAAATATATTTCTGTAACATACAAGTGTACAATGTGCTTCTTTTGAGCTCAGTCCCATGAAGTACATTATGCTCAGGCAAAGGAGACTTGTCCAATATCATGTATTGAGCTTCATAGCCAAGTGCCAATTCCCACTTCCCTGCAAAGAACACAAACTTTAAAAGAGGAGACTCAGGCATCCAAAGACCTGCATACAGTGATTGGGGAGCAGTGACTCTTCTCATGCATTTCTTTATGGTACTTTTTCCCTTAAGGCAACACTGGTTGAATGTCAGAAAGTATGACCTGGGATTCAGTTTCATTAACTAACTTATGCATAATGTTATGATTATTACTAGCTATAAAGCACACAGAGAAATAAACAAAAAACCCATCATTTTAAGCTGCTGTAAACCAATGATGCTAAAGGGCAAGTGTGCCTAGAAAAAGTAAGCAATTTTATTTATTTTTTTGGTAATTTTTGAATGTATTTTCTTTGCTCATTAATTGATGGAAACTTGTAAAAACCCAGGAGAAGTGTTGAGCACAGAACTACCTCTACCTTTTCTTCTTCTTCTTCTAGCGCTAGTAGAAGAAGAAAAAGTAAGCAATTTTAAACAGTGTAAAATTTAAGCAATTAGCTTAAGCAACTGGGATTCCAAAAAGTTCAAGGGGAAGGGGGAAATGCAACTGGCAACATATGCAAGACTCTGTACACACATCGTTAGTTGCCAAGAGAGCCACTGCTGCTTAATTAGCAGTATACACATTTTAGAATAAGATGTGAACAGAAAGATGACAGGAGTCTACAGACATCATAAGCAAAAGAAGACTGCAATGCTATGCAATTATGAAAAATCCCATGGGGATTTACTGGTGAGGAAATGTAAAGCGCAGAATTTGAGACTCTTCAGAGATTTATGTTGCCAGTAACAAAGCCTTCCTGAAATTCAGTAGTAAAATAATCAGAACCTTAATACTTTTCACATAATGACAAATTTGTATGATGCACTGCTCTATACAATCTTATGGTCTTTATCAAAAACTCTTTGTGGTGTTAACTGTAGAAGGTCACATAGCAAAGAATTTTATATACCAAGCATACCTTCAACTTCTTGAGAAGACTGAATGTAAACACAGTTTAATTAGGAATCCTGACCACAAGTTTTTCTTGTGGACCCATTTCTTTATTCTAAAATTCGCTTCACTCAGTTTCAACACCAGCAAACATCAGGTACTGTGTGCATTGTTAAGTAAGAAACAATTACACTTGTTTCTATGTCTTAATACATTGGGTTGCATCCAACAAAGCTGTTTCGTTCACTCAAGGACTTTTCCTTGGTACTTTCCCTTCCTCTCCTCGTGCCTACCCCCCACCCCAATCTGTTCCAAAGGATTGGGGGGAAACTCAGAATAGATTTGGGGAATGTGTAGTGGGGAAAAGAAGTTCTGTGACATAAGCGGAAGTCCTTGCACAAATGTGACAACTGTTGGATACATCCCATATACTTCCTCCCTCCAGAGAACAACATTCAGTGATGCTATATGGTGTGCATCTTCAACTTTTGCTTGTCACTGTTTCTTGGTTGTTGTGGCCATACAGAGGCAAACTCGGAATTAAAATGGATTCTACATCTCCAACTCTCTCTACGTCTCCAACTCTCTCACCCAATAGGAGTTAAGTATTCCCGTGCTTTAAAGAAGCCCTGGTGCACCTCTTCGTTCCACATTTTTGCTCGTCTTTCAATGTGAACACTACAAGAGTTCAGTACTTTCACCACAAACCACCTCCATGTATTTGGATATAACTTTCCTTCGACCAAAGAATAATTTGTTACCCAGTACTGAAAACTAAGAAAAGGAACATATAGTAAGTGTGTCTACTAAACAACGCTTTGATGTGGCACAAGAAAGAAAGAAAGAAAGAAAGAAAGAAAGAAAGAAAGAGCCAAAAGTACCGTTATTTAGTCTACATACTTAAAAAATGCCAGGGTTCAGTTGTGATTTATCACAGAATTAAAAGTTCAGGGTGAAATTCAATGTAGCACTAAGGAGATTTCTACTTGTGCTGACAGAACAATCATCTCCTTCCTCCCACCGCATGCTTTTGGGAAGGTTTCCTTGACCCTCCAGAGCAGATCTGGGGAAGGCATGAGGGGTAAGGAGAGAGGGAAAGTCCCAAGGTGCTAATGAGTGCTTGTGCTGGCATCCACTAGTGGGACTGGGCAGTTTAATCTGGTCTGTTGCATTCAATGTCCACTATGAAGAAGCAGTTGAATGTTTTAACAAGATAACTAATGTGCAACATGTGTATGGGGGGGGGTCATGTGGTGGAGGAGAATCAGGTGCTGCTGTCCTTGTCCTAACATTAATGGTCAGAGCACAGATGTCTGAAAATAAACCTCTGCTTGTGAGCAGCTGTTCATGCATATGGATCCATGCGACTGGGACACACATTTTACCCAGATATCCTAATCAAGTGACACACCTTCCTAAATCCACACTCAAGTTGCAGCTGTTGAGAAGGGCTGGCCTGGAGATGAGACATCATGGTGAGCTGTGCCATGAGTGCCCTAGACTCCAATACAGTGTGAATACGCCAATGTCTCAACAAATCTATGCTCATTTCATGGGCCCTTTCTAACCATGACATTTAATTCAAAGTCCAGGGTGAACAAAGACTAAAATAATTTCAAATGTTTTCTCTAAAACTAACATTTTCTTATCAGTTTTGAGATCAATAATGCTAGCAAGAAGAATGAATTTGTTGGCCAGCTTAGTGGAGAAAAACGGTTTATGTCTGAAAAGTTACTTGTTGGCCTATTCTTCTTAATTATTTTATATATTCTTTTACAAACAGCTGACAACTAACATCTATGTTCAGTTTTTCTGCCATCCCTATCACCTCAGGGTCAAAGAGATTGTGGTTCACCCTTCTTTCTCAACACTTTGCCTCCATCTGTATCCTGTAGCAGTTTTTAATCAGCAAAGTAAAGAGTATTCAGCCTAATAAAGAGAACAAGAGCTTATTTAGCATCCAAAGCTAAAAAGTTTTGTCTATCTACTACAAGGGGTGAGGCAAAGGAAAGAAGGCTCAGAGGAGCTAGGAACAACATCACTAATGATTCACCATTAAGACAAGGATAACTAACAGCAGTAATAACCTGCACAGAGCTACTGCATTTGATACTGTGGTGTTTTTTTAATTGAATTTTATTGTTTTAATTACTGGTGTAGGCTGCTTGTGGTGAAAGGAAGGACATTCTATAAATAAGTAAAGTAACTTGCCATGGGCAAGCAAATTAATGCAAGGAAAATGCTCCAAGATTTATTCAGTGAATAAAACCACAGACTATGGAAAGCACAAGGTAGATTTCAATGGAAACTATGCTAGCACAAATTGACCTTGGGTATACATAATATAGGTCTAACCATGGTTTGGTGTCTTAATCCTGGTTAAGATGTCAAATGTGGGCAATATTCACAAAAAAGGCAAAACAATGCTATGGCACCACCATTGTCCTTGAACTAGGCACTCTCTCCACCATTTGAACACAGTGGCTGAATATTTCATTTCCTTATTTAATAGCAGGCCATATACAACCCACAATTTCATCCAACATGACAAAACTATGGTTTACACAAGCCATACATTATACACTAAGATGGGTTGTAATCGTAGCATATGACACTGCATTGCAATCCTGGTGCACAAAGCAATTATGATTAACCACAGGAAAAGCTTACAGTAGTGGTATACAAAAAGGTTAGGCAAGCCATTTAGTGTTTGTTACAAGAATGAAGTTCATGCTCGTAACATTAAAATATAGTGTTGCATTGCATCTGAATAACCTAGTGTGGGGAAATTGTGTTTTAGATTGCAAAATGACAACGGCAGTGGGGCTGGATTGGCAAACAGAGGGGCAGAGAAACTGCTTTAACTGTGGTTTGCTCCATGCTGATGTAATATTTACCCACACAAACCACAATTTGCAGACTGACTTGATATAGATCTTGGTATGTGATCAGAACTTCATCACAGTTTAGCTGAAGAAAGGGAAACCTGTGACCCTCCAGACGTTTTTGACACCACAAGAGGCCCAGAGGGTGGCAACATGAGAATAGGCCGTTCCTGCAGTGGCTCCCCATTTGTGAAATATTCTCCCCAGGGACACGTTTGGCACTCTCACTACATATCTTTAGGTGCCAGGCAAAAACTTTCCTCTGTAGCCAGGTCTTTTCCCCTCAACCATCTGGCATTTTAGAAGTGGGCAGGATGTTGTATTTCTTTTTCCTCTTGGTTTTAATGTAGTTATGTTGGAGGGGGGTTCCCCCGTCTGTCACTCTGTTTGGTTGTAAGTCACTTTGGGTTGTCCTAGGCAAAATAAAGTGACTAACAAATTCAGTTGTTGTTGTTGTTGTTGTTGTTGTTGTTGTTGTTGTTGTTGTTGTTGCTGCTGCTGCTGCTGCTGTTGTTGTTAAGAAACAACTCTTATCAGACAGAGACAGCCTATGGCCACAGATAATGATTCCAGCAATATATGTTGGGCCACAGGTTCCTCATGCCCAGTTTTACGTACTTAGATGATGTTTAATCATGTAGTATATTTACATAAGTCTACTGCAGAGGATTATGGAATTGTGGCACTATAAATTACTATATAAATTACATACCAAAAAAAGTGTATGTGTTGCTGTTCATAGGAACACAAGAAACTGTCTTGTACCAAGTTAGAGTCATAAGAGTTGTAGAGTTAGAAGGGACCCCTAAAGTCATTCTTGTCAAACTCCCTGCAATGCAGAAATCTCAATAAAGCATCCATGGCAGATGGCCATTCAACTCTGCTTAAAAATCATCAATGAAGGAGAGTCCACGATATTCTAAGGGAACCTGTTCTACTGTTGAACGGTTTTTCCCAATGTTTAGTCAGAATCTCCTGGTAACTTGAAGCCATTGGGCTCAGGACCCACCCTCCAGAGCAGGAGAAAATAAGCTTGCTCCATCTTCCATGTGACAGCCCTTTAGTTATTTGAAGATGGCTAGCATATCACCTCTCATTAGGCATTAGATGTTAGACATTCGCTGCTACCAGCAGTGCCAGGAAAGAAAAAAAAGCATGTGTACCTGAAAAACATCCAGTGCTTCCCCCATCCTGTCCCATCCTGATCTTGGCAAGGGGCAGCACCACATCAACCTGCAATTGAGTGCAACAGCAACACCTCACCATACATGCTACAACAGCTTGAGATCAAACCACGTAATGTTTCCACGCCAGATGCACTGCTGGAGTTCAAAACGCTAAGCATACAAGAAGCACTTCTTTCACATGCTTCGATACTCTGTGTGGCCAGAATTTGAGGAACATTGCTCTGGTCTAAACCACAGAGCCTAGGGCTTGCCGATCAGAAGGTCGGCGGTTCGAATCCCCGCGACGGGGTGAGCTCCCGTTGTTCGGTCCCAGCTCCTGCCAACCTAGCAGTTTGAAAGCACGTCAAGTGCAAGTAGATAAATAGGTACCGCTCTGGCGGGAAGGTAAATGGTGTTTCTGTGCACTACTCTGGTTCACCAGAAGTGGCTTAGTCATGCTGGCCACATGACCCGGAAAAACTGCCTGTGGACAAACGCCGGCTCCCTCGGCCAGTAAAGCGAGATGAGTGCCGCAACCCCAGAGTCACTGGCTCCCTCGGCCAGTAAAGCAAGATGAGCGCCGCAACCCCAGAGTCATCCGCAACTGGACCTAACGATCAGGAGTACCTTTACATTTCGTTGCACATAATGTCCTCTTGGATTCCCAGAGAGAACTCTCTAAAGGCCAAGCAAGACTACAAAACAAAAGCATACAATTTCATCCAACAGAATCCTTCAGATACAGGAAAGAACTCACAGTATGAAAGCCAAGCATACCCTATTCACTCCTACAATCATATCTACTACGTACTTAGATTGGTCCAATTTGGCTTAAGAAGCCTAATGTGATCATCCATACCTTGCCATTTGGCACTATAATGAGGAGTCCAACACACAGAGTTAAATTCTAGGGAAGCCTACTTATTGGTGCAGGAACAAGCAATATGTTTTCTGTAACCTCATCAAAGAAAGCAGTATAGATAGATGCCACTTGATTTCTGGAAACCAACACATACTAAACAAGCATTCATATTTCCTTTCACTATGGTCACCTTAAAGCAAAATTCTGAGATCGTAAGAGGTCGTGTAACAGTCCACTTTTGGTAATTTCCCCCAGATCTTAAAGCAAAAATTACTAGAACGTATACCCTGGGACAGCTGGCTTCCTCTTGTCCACCTAATTAAGTCAAATAACTGAACCGAAAACCAACCCCAATGGCCCCCCAAGCAAGGTTCAAACAAATATATATTTGTACACATAAATAAGGGTCAAAACATTTGCCTCAGGGCATGTGGCAGGCATTCTCAGCAGGGTCACATATTCAAAACAAATTCAATTTGGCAGATTTCCACCTCACCTCCCGATGTCAAGGCCTGATGAAGAGTCCAACTGCTACTCTTCCCTCACACCAGAAGTGGGATTTCCCTCCCTTTCATACCCTGATTCATCTATTTCATTTTTACAAAACTTGAAGGAAAGGGCTTGGTGCTACTGCAGGGAGAACTAGTCAGAGATTGCTCATTTAAAATTACCACCTACAAGCATCATAGGATTTTGATCCATCATCTTTACTCCTCCGCCTATATTCTGCAAACACAAAAGGAAAGGAAAAGGAACTCACAACAGCAAACTAAACTACATTTTCCATTGCACATTCTCCCAAATTATGACTAGTTTTATAAAACACTTTAAGGAGACAGGATACATCACACAAATCTGTCTGCCAGGCATAATTAGAACTATGAACAAGAGAAACCCACAGGATGTACTGACCATCTTTTGCTGGCAAAATCCCACAACCCCCCTGTAAGTCCTTACCATAGCTAAAAAGTTATTTATTGCCCCCCCCCCGCGCAACACAATTCAAACGTTCTACATTGCTAGACATTACGCAGCTCCACTTTTAAGTTAAATGTCACATGAAGAGGCTGCTAAAAGCAGACAGTGATGTAGCTCATGTCCTGTTCCATCTGGACAGCAGCTCACATGGTGCCAGACACAACTAGGAACAGGAAGAACAACATTCCCACAAAGGCAAAACCATGATGGCCAGCTGTTTTGCAATGATGCCACAACTGACAGAAGCCATTAAAAAAAAAATTAGACCAACACACAGACTCACACAAGTAAAGCCCAAGCTAAACAAATACAGCACCTTTGTGCTGTTTCTAAATCTGATGTAAGCTCCTGCAGAATAACTTATTATGAACACTAAGCAACGATGGTACAATAATTCTATTTGAATATAGTATAGAGAGAAAAATTGTAAAGACTGATTCAACCCTATACAGTGGTACCTCCGGTTAAGTACTTAATTCGTTCTGGAGGTCCGTTCTTAACCTGAAACTGTTCTTAACCTGAAGCACCACTTTAGCTAATGGGACCTCCCGCTGCTACCACAGCGCAGCCACCACACGATTTCTGTTCCCATCCTGAAGCAAAGTTCTTAACCCGAGGTACTATTTCTGGGTTAGTGGAGTCTGTAACCTGAAGCGTCTGTAACCTGAAGCTTCTCTAACCTGAGGTACCACTGTAATGCCACTTACCATAGGAAATTGCTCAATTTCTTTAAAAATGAAACCAGAATTGCAAAGGCACTAAAAATATACTTAACTTACTAGAATACAGTCGCATTTTTGCAAGTGCTACAGAGAATATTCCTATTCAAATCCAGTCCAGACAAAGTGTCAAGTTAACTACAAAAGTACTTAGTTTCAAGTAAGATAAACGTAATGCAAATGTAGAATATGTACTAGGCTAGGAAACTTCTATAATACACATGGTACAATATACCAATAATTTAAAATGGCTTATGACGCCACAAATGCTCTTATCCTATCACTGTAATATCCAAGGTGGAGAAGATATGAATGCACCTTAACAATTCTACAAAGTCTCTCTCATACACAATGGGAAACCAGTGTATGTTGTATTATCTATTGCGGCTCTATCTTTGTTTCTCAATGCTTCATTTTTTACTGTTAACCACCCAAGACTCTCACAAGGAATGGGGGGATATATTAAATTAAATAATAAATAATATTTTGACTCCTCCTGCTTTTGAGTAAAGCAATTGAGACCAAACAGCATTACCAAATACCATTCCCTTTCTACCTCCAAAAAAGATCAAAGCATTCTAAGATACATCAACAGTTAAGCCACTTTGCAAACCTCCAATTTGCTTTCAGTATTAAAGTTTTTCCAGCCGCCATGATGGTCCATACAACCTGTATGGAAGGAAGATCTCAAAATCATTTGGCTACAATCTCTAGAAGAGGAACACTGACTGCAGGCTGAAGGGGTTATTGACACCAGTCTCCTGGAAAATTTTGAACTGGAAAATTATCTGATACCCAAAAGCTATCCAATTTAACATATTATTTAAATTTAACCGATATAAATCAAAAAGGGCAAAATGTTAATTTGTATGCATAAAATATTTCAAAGAGCCAAAATATTTGATTAGGATACAAATTCAATAAATCACAGTTAACATTATTAAAAACAAATCCAAAACTTTATTTGTAAATATTTTGTGACAACACAATAGCATGTGCTTTCCACACATGGTTTAAATTTTAAGGAGAAAAATGGAAGGCCCTGAAAACCATTAACATTATGTAAACACTTATGTCAATTTCTGGTCTTCCAAAGCAGCTCCCAAACATCATAAAACAGATTACAAATTTTAAATTACCAAATTTGACAGGCATTTTAGATTACTCCTTAATTTTGGGAAATGATGAATTTTCCACCTTACATCACAGCATGAGGGGGACCCGGCAGTTCTTTGTTACCTTGAGAACAAGAAAACATTCCTTACCTTTAAAGGTATGAGTAATTAGCTATTTTAAAAATGAACAAATCATTTCAACACAATAGGCAAAATGATCAGTCAGCCCAAATACAATATTGTGTACTTCACTTTTAACCACTGGTTCTCTCAATGTTTGCTCTGGGTTGTTGTTGGTTTTTTTAGCAGCTATCAATATGCCACAAGCTATTTGAAGAGTGAACAAGCCCCTAAGTAATCACAGGGGGGGGGGAGCATTTACATTATAATATGGGCAAGTATGCAGTTTTAAAGTCCTTCCTATGAGGCAGTTACTGTGCACTATTTGAAGCTCTGGTGACCCAGTTGCACTTACAGCTCTTGAGGATGCTAGAAATCAGTCCTCAAACAGGACTAGGGAAATTAACACTACCTTGCACCCATAAACTCAATCCATGACACTTTGCTAAAGCTAACAGAACTTATTGCCTCCACCCCCCATCAAGCCCAGGGAAGTGGGTCAAAGAGCACCAACGGGGAAATATATTGTCTCCCATTGCAGTCTTCAGAATTATATGTGCACCAGCCATTTTCTGACAAGCATATGATGCTCTACTAGTACAAGCCAAAGGATTACCTCATACAGCCTTTGGAGAGGACGCAAAGTTCAAAGCAAGCCATCGCTTCCTTGGGGGCAGTCTCCAAGCTGATAACCTACATATGTATCGCTCACGAGTCCAACGATATACAAAGCCTCACGCTCCCTACAGACCTTGTGGTGTAGTCCCTTTCACTAAAGATCTCAAGAGTACTGTCATGCCAAGTATCCCTTTGGAACAGAGAGGAATCTGCAAAGGCAGCTCTATCCACGGATTGGGATGGCAAACCCTCAAGCTTAGAACCGAAGTGACAACCACAGCTTTTAACCAGCCACTTCTTTTAACCATTTCAGCATGAATCAACACTTCACAGGGAATGAAGAAGGGTTAGCCACTGCAGGTCCCAAGAGATTGTTTCTCTCTCTCTCTCTCTCTCTCTCTCTGTGTGTGTGTGTGTGTGTGTGAGAGAGAGAGAGAGAGAGAATGAATATATATGAATGAGTGAGTGAGAGCGAGAGAATGAATATATATGAATGAGTGAGTGAGAGCGAGAGAATGAATATATATGAATATCAATCTATCTGCATCCATTCCTGGACCAGCTTCCCTTTCTGACAGATACTGGGAAGACATGTATCTTAGGACGGCACCCATTGGGGGGCGAAGGGGGCAGCGGCAGGGATTTCTCCCACGGCAGGCCCTCAGGTTATAATAATGCCTGCCTTTGGGAATAATATAAAAGAGTTGCCATCCGGGGCAGGAGGAGACTGGCCATGACATTATTTTGAAGCCGTCGTGTTTCCTCGCCCGAAGCAGGGAAGCCCTTCCACCGAATGCAAAGACCCCACTGCATCCACCCACCAACTTCCCCTCTCAACCCCACACTGTCCCTGCGGGGGGGGGGTCACTTCCCCCCCCCGACCCACCGCAAGGCCCGGGGGCGTAACTGCACCAATTGCATCCACGAGGCTGGCGCGCACTTCCGTCCAATGCAGGCCGGTCAGGGCGCGGGGGGGGGGGAGGCAGAGAGAGGGGGAGGGAGAGGGAGGGAGGCTGGCGTTGTGGTGGCGGCGCTGCAAAAGGGCAAGACCAACCTCCCCCTCGCCTGGGACGGCGGCTCTCAGGGTTCCAAGCCTTTCTGCAGAGCGCGGAGGGGACGGAAAAGCGGGGGGGGGGAGATATTTATAATGGAACTGGGGCGGGGGTGAGGGAGGGAGGGAGGGGGCGAACTTACCGCAATGGCGCGAGCCTTGACGAACGGGCGGAGGGGAGGAGGAAGGGGATGAAGGCGACGGCAAGGCCGGCTCGCGAAGGGGGCTTCACACACGAGGGGGAATTAACCCCATCACCAGCCCCCAACAGCGACTCCGGCTCCTCCTGCTGCTGCCGCGGGTGCCATAGAGAACCGCCCTCTACGGGTCCCGCCGGCCAATCGCGGCGCCACATGCTGCTGACTGCCGCCCCGCCCAACCACTCAGCGCCTGGAGCACGCCTCCTCAGCCCCGGAGCTCTACGCTGAGTGGGCCAGAATTCTGCCCACGCAGGAAAAAACGCCCCGGTGAAGCGAATGCTAGCCAATGGGAGGCCGCGCCTTTAAAGCCGAGCGACGGCCGGAAGCCGGCCAATTGGAGACCGGAGTGCGGTTTAGAAGACCGGCAATGCGGAAGCCCCACCCTCGGAGGTGCCTGTGACCAGTGGCGTTGCCTCTTTGAGGTGACTGACGGCCCCGAGCGCTAGTTATAGGTAGGCTTTACGGTCTGCTCCGAAATGGCACCTGGCCTTAATTCCCCTCTGTGGCGGCGTCTTGGACGTACATGCAGCCGGGACAGTAATTAATATTACGGAGGTGGATGGACCACAAATCCCAAGAAACGCTTCCAAATCGCCTTAGCTTCAATGAACGGGTCCATGAAGCGAGGCATTCTGGGACTTGTAGTACTTGGTGCAGAAGCTTTGCTTAGATTCCGAAGGCGCCTCCTGACAGTCTGTTGCCTTAAAATCGAAAGGTCTCCTCCTTGCAGCACTATATTTGTGGCCTTATATTTGTACCACTCGCATCATTATGTCCTCCACCCCAAGTTCTTCTGTCGCCGCGGTTAGCAGGCTCCTCCTCCAGTCACTGCATTGAGTCCTTAGATAAAAGCAGCCTACGCATCTCCCGCCTGCCTCCATGGCGCGCTTGTCTGCCTGCCAAAAATCTCAGCGGCACTTTGCAACCTGCTTGCATTATATATTTCATTACTGCGTTCTTACTGAATTCGGTGGGTCTTGTTACTAAGTAGGCACAGGATCGCCCTGCCTGTCTTAGCAACCCGAAAAAGCTACACCGGCTCCCTCTCCTCACCCCACCCCATACAACCCTATCGCCTATCGCTGTTCTAGGTTCTTGTCTTCCGATGCAAATGAATCTTGTGGGTTTTTTTAAACTGCTCTTTATTAAATCTTAGAGGCACAGGTATGTTGGCCGGTTACAGCAAAAAACTAAAAGGAATGCCCTGTACAAAACATATTTGCTATTTCTTATTATTAGCCCACGAAAGCTTATGCTTCAGATAGATCTGTTGTTCAAGATGCCAAAAAAAGTTTGCTGGGTGTGTGCTCCTTCCTTCATAACCCACCACCCTTCCTATCTATTCAGTTTCGTCTCTGCAGCTTCCTATACCCGCCGCCCTTACACATGAACTTGTAAATCAGCCGCCCAAATTTGTTTGTGATCTTCCATCGCTTCTCCTTGTTCCATGTGGCTTACATTGAAAAACGGTGCATTGATAGTTGTGCTCATTGCTGTCCTGTTTCCTGGAAGAGGGGAAAGGGAGCTTGTTTGTATTCTCGTTGTTTGACCATTATGGGGCTAGGGTGTACGAATGAACACAAATGCAGGGGAGGCCCGCCATTTTAATCTTTTTTTAAAAAGAAAAAAGAATCCATGCAGACAGGCACTTGCTAACGAAGTATTTCTGAGTCTACCGCGCTCTCGGTTTGAGGTCATTTCCGCTGCGTTTGAGCGCGAAAAAGTTGTTTGGCTGCTGCGGCAGGAGGAGGAGGAGTTGCTGCTGCTACGATTGCTGCACGGATGAAAGAGCGGGTCTCGGTGAGGAAGGCGCTTCGAGGTCTAGGAAGTGGAATAGTAATTTATATGCAAGTTTCGTGTAGTTGGGGCAGTGCAGTGTTCTTTAAACTAGTGAGACCTATTGACTAGGAGGCCGTCAAAAACGTGGGAGTAAAATACTGCATAGTTCTGCTTGCACCCGAGAGTGATTACTTGATGCAACGTAAACGATCTTTTGACGCGTCTGAATGGCATTCCTGAACTCCTAGACTGAAGTGGTTTGAAGGGTGGCAGAAAGGCAGATATATCCACAGACACCCCTTCAATTCACTTTAGGACAGAGGTACTAGGTAAGGTGAAATGTGGAGGGTATTCCTATGTATATCTGTTCAGAAGCAAACCCCGTTTAGTTCCGTGGGATTTACCCCTGGGTAAGTGAACATGTCCTGCCAACCTAGCAGTTCAAAAAGACGTCAAAGTGCAAGTAGATAAATAGGTATGGCTCCGGCAGGAAGGTAAACAACGTTTCCGTGTGCTGCTCTGGTTTGCCAGAAGCAGCTTAGTCATGTTGGCCACATGACCCGGAAGCTGTATGCCGGCTCCCTCGTCCTATAGAGCGAGATGAGTGCTGCAACCCCAGAGTCGTCCACGACTGGACCTAATGGTCAGGGGTCCCTTTACCTTTAAGTGAACATCGGGTTATGTAGTCTCAGTTAGTTTAGGGACTGTGCAAAAATGACTTGGGTTTCCATAAAGGCCATAGGTATGAAGAAGCGCTACCTAAATTTATTCTCTGTGTCTTTGCGATCCCAGTGCATGTTTTGATTAGAGCTGGAGACACTACCAAATTACCGCTGGCTTCTTCATTTCCACAGAGAGCAGTTCTGCTTGAGATTTTTGCACCAAGCAGTAACCCAACCCCGTTAAGGCTGGAGTCTTTTGCATACTTACCATAACAAAAGTGGGGCTTACTTTCAAGTAATCGTACATATTTTTGTGCTGCCCATCTATGTAATGCCTCATTCATTCCATTTTGAGGTTGCTATAAAATGCAGCTTTTTCATCTTGCTCAGCAACATCCTTTTATCCCACTCCCCACCACCACCATTCCTGGGTTTCCTTTGCTTAACATTTAATCAGAAGAGGAGTTTTACTGGGCTTACTACTTTGTGTCCCAATAAAAGTGGTGTTACTTTTTGTATTTACATCCGGCCTTTCCTCAAATAAGCTCCAGGTGGTATATGCTTACCTGGCCTCTCGCTCCACATTTTATACTCGGGAAACTGAAGTAGATTAGACTGGTGGTCTTCAGCAAAGGTTAGTGCCCATGGTCACTATTGAAATTTGCCTAATATCTCAGCGACTAACTGGGCTTTCAAAGGTATGTTGCAAATACTTCTCGCACATCTACTACTCTTCCCAATGCTTCCTTTTAAGGATAGAAATGCCCATTTGACTGGGAAAAACTCCAGTCTGGAACCCTGGAAAGTTGCTATTAGTCAGTGTTGACAGTACTGAGCTAGATGAATCGGTAAACTAACTTTGTATAAGACAGCTTTTTCTGTTCCTAAGTTTTCTAGAGTCATGGGTATAGCCAGGGTGTGGGGAGGAGGGCAGATCTGCCCCCCTAAATCAAGCAAATCAATAAAACTACTTAACTGACCAATTGCATAACAAATAACTCAATTCTGCCCCCCTAACATAAAACCTGCTGCCCCCCAAAATAAAACCTGGCTATGATCATGTCTGCGGGAGGCAGTGGAAGACAAGATTGCCTGGCGTGCTCTGGTCCATGGGGTCACAAAGAGTCGGACACGACTAAACAACAACAACAACAATGATCATGTCTAGAGCTGAATCTGTAAAATGAACTCAGCAAGAAATTCAGATCCTGTCACAGACCATCCATGTGATGTTACAAGCACGGGTGGCACTGTAGTCTAAATCACTGAACCTCTTGGGCTTGCTGATTGGAAGGTTGGTGGTTTGAACCCATGTGCCAGGATGAGCTCCTATTGTTCTGTTCCAGCTTCTGCCAACCTAGCAGTTCAAAAGCATAGCAGTGCAAGTAGATAAATAGGTACCGCTGCGGCAGGAAGGTAAACAGCGTTTCTGTGCGCTCTGGCTTCCATCACAGTGTCCCATTGTGCTAGAAGCAGTTTAGTCATGCTGGCCTCAGAACCCGGAAAGCTGCCTGTGGACAAATGCCAACTCCTTCGGCCTAAAAAGCGAGATGAGCACCGCATCCCATAGTCGCCTTTGAGGTCAAGGGGTCCTTTACCCTACTTTTACCCTTACCAACCCAATATAGCATTTCTGTGCATCAACTGCACAGTTGCTACCTGTCCTGAGGGTTCTAGTACCTAGATCCTAAAGATTCTAGTACCTAGAGGGTGTCACTTCATCCCATAAATGCAGCTATTCATTAGGACACAGCACAATTGCATGTAAGAAGATTAATTATTATAGGTGATAAAAATCAATGATCCAGGCTACTGTAATATAGTTCATAGTTGTACTTCAGTTGTGATTCTGGTTCTTTTGTGCTACTTCCAGTGCCCTGTAACAGCTAAGACAATAATGCCCAGTCTTCTTTAACAATTTATTTAACCAAAATTATACCCCACTTGATTGTAGTAAAATCTGCGTGTGACAGGATTGCTGTTGTACAGTGAGAGTGGGGATTAATACCCATCCAAAATGGCTGTTGATGGAGTGTGCCTTCTTTAACTTTGCATGATTTGGTTTTTTTCTGGCCTTGTTTTTTCCTAATCAGCCTTTGCTGAGGGCAGGTAAACCACTGCATTAGGTGTGGCTGGATCACTCAGTTACTCCAGGTGCAAAGGACCTGCCTTCCTGTAGAGGAGGCTGCTGTCACTTTTCCACTTGTGTTCTAGGCTTGCCACCTTCCAGTCAGTGAGCGATACAGAAAGAGGGTGGAGGAGTAGGCTCTTCTGAGGATAAAAACCACTTTAGCCTAAGTTAAAATCACATAATCATTCCAGTGTCGTTAAAAAAATATTATTATTGAGTTGTATTCAGTGAAGCACTTGTGCAGTGATGCCTCAAAAGGGGAATTTTGTCTACTGTGCTCTCTGAAATTTCATTAACGTTATTAAGTTTCACAGCACTTTGTGTGCCAACTATACACAAAGGGCACAGGACTCTCCTATCACCTGAACTGCACTTTTAAGTTGAATTCAAAGTACTCCAGTGATCAATTTAACATGCTTATGTGTACAAATAAACCCACGTACACATTTAACAATGTTTTAATAAAACAGCTTATAAACCAGAGTCCTTGAACTGCAACCATATCCATTTTGATACTATTTATGAAGTAAATGTGTTCAAATATGACCTATTTTGATAAGTGCTGGAGAAGACTGAGTGTGGCATTTTGAAATCAGATCTCTTATTTTTTGTCAGGTGGAACATGGCAGTGGTCATCCAAGAGACTTGTACACGTAAAACTTCTGGTTCAACTTCCGATGTCAGTGAAAGACTGTCTTACCTACCTGAAAACTTAAAAGACAAACTGCTTTCATTTCAGAAGAAAGGAATTGTGTTTGCATTGGAAAGAGGTGGCAGGTAAAACTATCTTAAACATGGATCTGTCAGTCCCTTTTAGGAGTGGGGAAACTAACCCAAGTAGTTACAATGGCTCCAATATATTTTCTGAATGTTATACTGAATTTCTAGACCTGAATCATTAAGTAGTTGAAGCTGAACCCAAAAGCTTATAGTATTCTTCAAGTATTTAGAATAGGAATTACTTGTGCATGTAGGGGAGGAAAAAGAATCAGGAGGTGCAGGGAATTAGGACAACACAAATCTTTATGACTGGGTGCCAATTGCATTTATAAGCAAATGTAAAATGAATTTTTTATCTATAGGATGAAGAGTAGAAAAAGGTAACATAATGACTATTCAAGACAATCATCAATCTAGTTAAATTGCTTTGTACATGTTACAGACTACCCTTGAACATAGCCACCTGGAATGTCAGAGAGAAGCTGCCCCTTGGCCTCTTCCCCAAATGCACCTGTCTTCTGTTAAAGGGTTTTCCAGCATGCACCCACCCCCTACACACATGCTTGCAGCTTGAAATGTGCTGTCTAGGAAATGTTTGGCCACTTGATTATCAGTTGGCTGGCATTTCCCCCCAGCTATAATTTAATTTGCTTTTCACTGGTTAACATGTAAGGGTTAGTGTTTTGTTTAGAATCGGCTTGAGCTGGACTACAACTCCCATCATCCCTGACCACTGGTCCTCCTAGCTATGGAGGGTGGGAGTTGTAGTCCAACAACATCGGAGGACCCAAGATTGAGAAAGGCTGCTCTAAAGGCTCAATAGTCTTTTTTACCATTCAACACTTTTGCCTCCTGATGGAAGTTTGACACAGCCTTTTTGTGAATGGAAAAGTACTTCACATAATTGTCAACGTGATGCCACTCATTGGGACCATTTTAACTTAACATTCCATGTACAAGTCATCTGAGGCTCTATTCTTGGTGAAGTACCCTAATTCTTGCAAGACAAGTCATCTTTGTTACAGATACAGGACCGCACAGTTGTGTTTAATGATATACACATTTTTTAAACGCACCAGGCGCACATTCCTTAAATAACCCCTATATGAGAGAGATGTTAATGCTAAAGTCTTGGCTTGTGAGTAGGATGCAAATTATATGCTAGAGTGTTACATAAAACTGATTCACATGAGTGGGTGAAAATCTGGAACTCCAAACTGAGGGGAAACAGCACTCTTCCTCAATACAGTCTGTTCTGTTAGGAAGTGTGAGTCCTGTTCGTAAAAGGAAGCAGGGGACTCTTTGGTACTAAAGCCAGTTTGCTTTTGTTATTTATCCTTTTGTTTTTCGAAAACATAAGAAAAGCCTGCTAGATCAGACCAGGTGCCCATGTAGTCTAGCATCCTGTTCTTACAGTTGCCAACTACATGCCTATGGGAAGCCCACGAGCAGGACCAGAGTGCAGCAACACTTTCTCCCCCTGTGGTTTCCAGCAACTGTTATTCAGAAGTATGTGGAGCTAGAACATAGGCATTAGAGTTATTAGCTGTTGATACCTTTATCTTCCATGGATGTATCTAATCCTCTTTCAAAGCCATTCACTACCTCTCGTGTGAGCAAAATCCATCGTTAAATTACTCACTTCATGACAATTTACCGTATTTTTTGCTCTATAAGACTCACTTTTTCCCTCCTAAAAAGTAAGGGGAAATGTGTGTGCGTCTTATGGGGTGAATTCAGGCTGCGCAGCTATCACAGAAGCCAGAACAGCAAGAGGGATTGCTGCTTTCACTGCACAGTGATCCCTCTTGCTGTTCTGGCTTCTGATATTCAGAGTATTTTTTTTTTCTTGTTTTCCTCCTCCAAAAACTAGGTGCGTCTTGTGGTCTGGTGCGTCTTATAGAGTGAAAAATACGGTACTTTCTTTCGCTTGTCCTGAATCTTCCAGCATGCAGCTGCATCGGATGTCCGTGAATTCTAGTGTTATAGAGAGGGAGAAAAACTACTGTATTCTCTGCCCTCTTTCTCAATACTGTGCATAATTTCATGTTACCTCTTAGGTTTTCCCTAAACCAAAAAGCCCCAAATCTTGTAACCTTTCCTTCATAGGGCAGGTGCTTCATTCCCTTTATCATTTTGGTTGCCCTTTTTCTGAATCCTTTTCAACCCTACAAAACTCTTTTTGAGAGGAGGCAACCCAAACTGTTCACTGTCCCAACTGCAGCCACTCTGTAGGTTTGTTATAATGGCATTATATCAGCAGTTTTATTTTCACTTCTTTTCTTAATGATCCCTACCATGGGATTTGCATTTTTCACAGCTGCCAGCCACTGGGTTGACATCTTTATCAAGCTGTCCACTTCAACCCCAAAGTCTCGTTTCTGGTCGGCCACCCATGAGCATATTTGTGAAATTAGGAGTTTTTGTCCAACCTGCATCAGTTTACACTTGTTTATTTTGAACTGCGCTTCCCATTTTACTGCCCATTCACTCAGTTTGGAGAGATCCTTCTGGAGCTCTTTGCAGTCCTGGTTTTAGCCACCCTGAACAATTGCGTATCAGTTTGGATAGGCTGTTGGGGGGCTGCTGTGGGGAAATAAGATTCTGCCAACCCCATTATGCACACACAACTCTACAGTCTATCCAGTGCCTTTCCTGTCACTGCTCAGCTTTGTGGCCAAGTGGAGTCTTGAACCAGGGTTTCCCCTTGAAAGTCTCAACACCCAAACTTTCTTACTACATTTCCTGTGTTTCCTTTTACTCATTGCAATGCTGATAGTGTCAGTGCCACAGATGAGTAGTTCTGCCATATTGTAGGTGCACTTTCAGTCTATTTCTGGACTAAAGCAACTTTCACCTTCTCCAAGGAGATGTTTGTGTGCCCCTCTCTGCCTTTGGTCTTATTTTACAACTGCTTATACTGTACAGTATTACTTGTTTCAAAGCGCCTAAATCAACTAGGCACTATATATAAAGCAAACTAAAATTCACTAGCTTGCCCTTAGGCTTACATTTTAAGCAAGATGAGAGATGGAAGGAAAATGGTGGTAAATAGTTAAAATGATATTGAATAAATATTAAAATTAAATGACTTTTCACAGCGATGCTAAGTAGCATAATTCCCTTTATTTTATTTTTCAAAGCGTAGTAGTAGTAGTAACATTCCTATCCTGCCCATTCACTATGAAACCCTGTGGGATGGGGAGCCTATGGCTCTCCAGATGTTGCTGGACTCAAATTCCCATCTGCCACAGCCAGCATGGCCATTGATCAGGGGGGATGGGAGTTGTAGTCCAATGACATGTGGAGGGCCAAAGCTTCCTCATCATTGGGTTAGGCTGAGCTCAAATCATTTTGTGAGCTTCATGACTGAGTGGGGATTTATAACCTTTCTATTTTAGATAGCTTACTGTAAACTAAAATAACATATATTATTTTAGTGTGGAATGGGGGAACAATTGCTTTCCCTGCCTTTACCTTGGAGTTCAGAAAGGACAAGTATTTAATTGACTGCTGTTAGGTTACAAGAGGTGTTCGTATATTTTTACACTTATGGGTGGAATCAACTTGGGATCAGGATAGCATCTAGGGTGTTTTATTTTTATTACTTAGTCTCCAGGTAAACTATTGGCCATGGTGTTCTCTTAGCAGTTGCATTCAAGAGGGGAAGAATCTAGGACACCGAGTATTATTCTTACTCTCTTTATGACATATTTTGTCCTTGTGAGCTGAGTTTAGAGCCTGAAATGGAATGGAATGCCTTATCCCCCTCAAATTAGCGTTCTTGGATATAGCTGTCATATAGCTGTCGTGAGCAGATGGTATGTGAATGATCTAGTCTCAATTGGGTAACTACCAGTTAAAAGGAAATGACTAATTGAACTTCAAAGAACAAGTTGTCCTGCTCGCTGCAGTCAAAATATGTGACAGAAATCAGATTTGTGCCTCAAATTTTTTATCTGAAGATTGCTTCGGAAGTACATAACCTTTCTGTTGGCGTAGGCAGCGTGCTCTAATTTCATTAACTCAGGAAGCAGTGAGGAAAAGCATATAACTAACAGGGCTTGGGGTGCGTGACTCTGGATTTTCTTTTTAGGATAAGGAATATGATTTTGAATTGCTGTATCTTAACCATAGGGAGATTTCTTTTTGTGGCCTACGTAATCGCTTCGTTCTGCCCACAGTGGCAGATGGAATAGTTAAGTAGACATGATACTATCAAGTATGTGATAATTAGATGTTTCTCTATAAAGAATGTGGTAGTTTTCTTTTTAGATGTCACTATCACGGCACGGGGACACAAGCTTTTTAAAAGCAGTATCTAATGGGCTAAATATGTTATTGTACTTATAAGCAGATCTACCTCCCTGCTGGTTTTCTGGAGCCTGACCGAAACCTCAGTGTTTAGGTTCTTTTTAGAAACCCTAAAGAGGTGTAGGTGGGTGTTTGGAAGCTGTGATTATTTTTTGTTAAATTGCTGCTGGTTTTCTATGCTTTACGCTGTTGTAAGCCATGTTGACTACAGTGGTACCTCAGGTTACATACGCTTCAGGTTACAGACTTCGCTAACCCAGAAATAGTACCTTGGGTTAAGAACTTTGCTTCAGGATGAGAACAGAAATAATGCTCCGGCGGCGCGGCAGTAGCGGGAGGCCCCATTAGCTAAAGTGGTGCTTCAGGTTAAGAACAGTTTCAGGCTAAGAACAGACCTCCGGAACGAATTAAGTACTCAACCCGAGGTACCACTGTATTTTCTACAAAAAGATGGGATGTAAACGTTTCAATTTATTACTTTATTAACAACAATAGCACCACTCTCTGGGCACCTTAAAGTACCGGAAAAAATTTAAAATGTTTCAACCAGCCACAAATAAATAAAATTGCATATTTAAACAGAATGTAATAGATTTTAAAAAATAAGAGATTTCGAAAGGTCACAGACACTACAAAGAAGCAGCTGGGCAAGCTTCTCTGGAGGTAGAATTCCACAACCAGGGTGCTACCACCTCTCCCTAGAAGCCAACTGATATGCCTCAAATGGCAGCGGCACTCAGAAAAGGGCATTTGAAGATGTTTTCAGGCTTCAGGTGGTTAGATATCAAAGGAGGGGGACTTTAAGGTAACCTAGTACAAGGCTTTAAATGTCAAAACCAGCATTTCTGTTGGGCCTGGAAACAAGCAAGCAGCCAGCACAGATCATGAAACAGTGGCATACTGTGTTAAAATCATCCAGCTGCAGTGAACTAGCTAGCAGACTTATCCTGGATTTGCTGAAGTTTCCAAACCATGTTCGAGGGCAAACTCACATGCAATGCATTGGAATAATGCAGTGATGTGAATAAGTGGTTGTTATGTGAATCCTTGGTACATGTATCATTTGTGGAGTTTATTTAAATACCTTTACATCACAACAGCTGCACAACTCTTAAGCACCCCAGCTGTCTGATCTGACAAAAAGGTAAAGGTAAAGGGTTTGTTATCAACAAACCAATTCCGACACTTCTCTCCAAATTTCTGCCCAATAACATCTAGTAGCCTCATGCATGTTGCACAGAGCAAAGTTGAAGGACCCATAACAGAAGAAGAAGAAGAAGAAGAAGAAGAAGAAGAAGAAGAAGAAGAAGAAGAAGAAGAGTTTGGATTTGATATCCTGCTTTATCACTACCCGAAGGAGTCTCAAAGCGGCTAACATTCTCCTTTCCCTTCCTCCCCCAAGTCTTGGTGGTTGTTTTTTAAGTGATGAATAATCACCCTGTACCACTCTCTGGATTTTCATGCAAAGAGTGAGCATACGCCACCTCAATTTCATGGTATCTCAGACTAAAGTTAAATTTGCACTTCCCAAACCACCTTGAAGAAAAGCATTATTGTCCGCAAGCTAGGAAATAAATGCATCATCCCCACAGGCAAAGTTTACGCCTTGTATTCTCTCAAAGCAGTCTGCGTTTTCTTGGCCCAACAGTTTTACAAAGCAGCATTAGTGAGACTTTCCCCCTTCTTTTCTCCCAACAGGCCCCCTTGCCATATCGGAAAAGACCAGGTGGTTTTCCCTGCAGCATAGTTATGGCTGGGACCTATTTGCTGTTCAAGAGTTTAAAGCCCGTGGAATTACTTGCGTTACTTAGATCCTGGTCAATATTAGCATTAAACAGTGTTGAAGAGAAATTGTTGGGAGTTTTATATCTTGGAAAACAAATATGTGTTAGCAAACTGTATAGAATGCATGCTTTATTCAGTTAAAGTTCTGGGTTACCTTCTAATTTTTATTTTTATTTTCACCTCTAGGTGTATGATTGCAGATGAGGTAAGTGGCTCTTTAGCCATTCAGTCTATTCTGTAACTGCTTACTTTGGATTAAACTAGTGTGCAACTGTGCATATCTTTTTTCTATAACCTATTTAGATATTTGTAAATCTCTTTGAAATGATTCATGGGGAGCAATTCGTAAATAATAAAATAATGTGTACTTAAAAGATTAATTAAAAGGATAATTTCCCCATACAGATACATGGTGCAAATGTAAACTTTAAAGTAGTGACAATCAAAATGGGACTTACTAATCAACATTGAAAATGTGGAACAATGAAGTCAACCTCAAGTAATATGTTTTCATAGACTGAAGTGCCTCTCAGTTTTGCTGAGAGGTGAATTTGATATTCAGCGAATATTTTTCAGCGAGTTAGATGTAGAAAAGTGTAGCTAAACACTGCTTACACAATGTGACCTGTTCACCACTCACTCCATCCTCTTGCCCCCACCCAGTCCTTGGGAAAGTGCCTGTAACAGCCAGGAATGGAGTGTGAGGGCATCAGCTATAATGGGAGAGGTGAACTGGGCAGCCTTGCACAAACCTAAGTGCCTTCCCTTTACGAAAGGGAACTCCAAATCTTAGCCTATGCCATGCTATCTAAATAGCCATAATGCTAGCATTATCGTTCTTCAAACTGTGTGTATGTGTGAAAGAAAGATTTCTTAGTAAGTAACTTTAGAACTGAGTTGGGACAAACAATAACCTTATCTCCTGATTTTAATTACCGGTGTTCGTTGTTACCGTAGTTCAAGGTAACTGCACCTTTAATTGAAAACTCCAACTGAATGGCGAAATGCTCATGAATTTATTCATTTTCAGTCAATTACCACCTTCACGATTACGTTACTTTTTAATTTGAGAGAAGCAAGTGTCTCAGTGTGAAGAAGCAACATAACAAAGGGTAGCTATTTAAGACTACAGTCATAAGCACATTTCAGGAAAGTAAGTTTCCTTAAAGTCAGTGGGTTATATTTGTAAGGCAGGCTGCAATCTTCTGCATACTTACCTGGACATAATGGAAACAGACATAGAATTGAGCTATCTTCAGTATATTAATACTCAAAACGTACAAGTTTATTCTTGTATGTGTTATGAAGAAATGATGATAAATTCACATAAACAAGTGTTGAGTGGAACCCGAAGATAATGTGCTGGTTGCTGCTGAAACATTATCTGTATACGAATATAATGCAATTTACTATTTGGTGGAATGAATTCCAAAACTGCAACTCTTTACTCAAATTGTCCTTTGGATTTCAAAGACATAATTTTTAATGATGGAATTTATAAGATGAAGATGAAGTCAGATTAACTTTAAACTAGCTTGTACACTTAAGATTTCCCTAGATGGTAAGGGTAGACAGCCCACAGAATCAGGAGAGATTTATTTATTTAAAGTACTTCTTAACTGCCCTTCATTGTACTAACGTGAATAAAAACTAGTTCATATGCAACAAATATAGATACAGTTGTACCTTGGCTCCCAAACGCCTTGGGAGTCTAACATTTTGGCTCCTGAACGAACCAAAACCGGAAGTGAGTGTTCCAGTTTTTGAACATTTTTCGGAAGCCAAATGTCTGACGGGGCTTCCATGGCTTCCAATTGGCTGCAGGAGCTTCCTGCAACCAATCAGAAGCCATGCTTTGGAAGTCAAACATTTCGGAATTTGAACGTTTCGGATGTCGAACGGAATTCCGGAACGGATTCTGTTCGACTTCCAAGGTATTACTGTACAGTTTTAAAACAAAGTTTTTTTAAAAAAGACAAGAGCTAATGCTGCAAAATCTAAAAAGCAGAGTACGGCAAACAAAATCATCTGTGATCTAAAATACCTGGGCAATCTGGAAAGTCATAACCTGACAGGAAAGCTTATGTTGGCCTCACCTGGTATGTTTCCTCAGGAAAGTAGCATGAGAAACTTACCAAGTCAGACCAATGGTCCATTTAGTTCAGTATTGTCTATATACTAACTGATAGCTGCTCTCCAGGGTTTCTGGCATGGGACACCCCAGTCCTAACTGAAGATGCCAGGGATTGAAACTGCAACCTTCTGAATGCAAAGCAGATGCTCTACCGCTGTGCCATGGCCCTTTCTCTTGGCATGCTAAAGGCAGGGTGCCACCACAGAAAAGGCCCTCTCCTTTGTGGAAACATGTTTTCCTTTACTAAAGAGTGTGTCTGCAGATCTTAGGGCAGAAGATCTTAAGACATAAGCAAGCTGGTATGGGAATAAGAATTTTATTTCCACATCCAAGGGACCATGATTATTCTGTGGGTTCAATGTAAAAAATCATGTGAATTTAAAATGATGTGTTTTAGTTCTTCCTGATCCATGAAAAAATAAGGAGTATATGAGTATTGGGGGGGGGTGTTTTATGTGTGTTGCGAGGGAGAATGAGGTATATTTTGTAGGTTTATATATCTGTGGATATGTGAGTATGGGGGCTTTATGTCTACCCATCTCCTTCTAATGTCCTTAACTGAGCAAGTGTTGGAAGTGATTATCTTAGTCTCCTCAAAATGCACTTAAGTTGAGTAATACATTTTGGAGGTTCTAAGGTGGCTGCCATCTGCAAATGAAAAGTGTAAACAGCTGGTAGGACTTTTTCTAGGTAAACCACTGATAAGGATGTTCCCTGCTTTCATACAATTAAGCTTTTCTTCTTTTTATTTCAATTTGTTGTGACTTAGATGGGCTTGGGGAAGACGATTCAAGCAATAGCTATAACTTACTACTACAAAAATGAATGGCCTCTTTTAATAGTGGTACCCTCCTCTCTGAGGTACCCTTGGGTTGATGAGATGGAGAAATGGATCCCAGAACTTTCTCCAGAGGATATCGTGATTATTCAGAATAAAACTGACACCTGGTAAGTGGCATGCTATCAGTCGCATTGCTTTGCCATCCAAACAGTAGCTCTGAAGCACTTAAAATGGTGTGGTCCTTTTGCTGTACTTACAAATCTACTTCCATTGTTAAGAGCGTGCTGGTCTGGTTTGGACATCTCACTAAGCCATGATTTAGTCCAACATGCAGAAACTGTAATGAACCTGAGCAAGCCCTCCTGCCCATTTCTGGCATACTTGGAAGGAGAACTTTAGCAGCCTTTTGTTTTGCTTCCACTGAATCTTGGCTTGTTGCTCACACACACACCAGGCATTGTGGTTTAGTTTCAAAGCAAATCAACTTCAAACCATGCATTCTGAAGCTGCCTTGTTAAACTAGTCATTGTGTGATGTGTGAACACAACTTCTGTGTGTTTGAATATCCATAAGCACTGCTTTACTTCCTTTACTTGTGACAGCTTTTGGTTCGGTATCTACTATTATCCTTTATATTATGAGTGAAGTATCTCAACTTTCTCTGATGTTTCTTTTTCTGTATTAATTAATATAAATAAAATACTTTCAAAAGCTCAAACACTTTTGAAAGCAAAACACGTCGGGGTTAATTGAAGTACAAAACAAGAGCTGTATTAAATTCTATTGCATATTTTGCCAGTCTTCTTTTGGCAACCTAAAACTTCTGTGCTGTATCCAGCAGAGTAAACATAAACTAGATAAATATAAATTAACAGAATTTAGCTAGTTTGCCATTTACCCTTACAGCAATCCATTTATAACTTGATGAATGTATGTTTTGCTCTCTCCTTTTTCCTAGGAGAATACCTACGAGCAAAGTCACTGTTCTGGGTTATGGCTTGCTAACTTCAGATGCAAAGACTTTAACAGAAGCTCTGTACAAACAGAATTTCAAAGTGGTGGTAGTTGATGAATCACACTACATGAAATCCAGAAATGCATCTCGTAGCAACATTTTGTTACCTATTGTACAGAACGCCACTCGGGCCATTCTCCTCACTGGAACTCCTGCCTTGGGAAGACCTGAAGAGGTTCTGAATATCACTATGTGGTGCCTGGTTCACATATCACAGCCAAGCCATGCTGGTCCACTGGGAATATACTTTGAGCGTGTGTCTTTTCTATTCCCCTCGCACTGGGTTCCTTATCTCACTTTATGGTAACCCTAAGTTGCCATGATGTCTGCTTTCCAATTATATGGTTTGCAGCATCCATAGTTAGTCTGATTAGGATGACTCTGCAAACTGTAGGGGCCACAAACCAAACCAGGAATAGGGGACAAGAAATTGGAAAAAAAGGAAGGGGAGGTAACACAGGCATCCAAAGCACATTCCTGACTTGCTATGACATCTGAACTGGGCATAAAAGTGAAATAATTTTATTTATTTTATTTAACATATATATATATAGAGAGAGAGCACTTAATCATCAAAACCTCTAAGCAGTTTACAAAATGGTATAAAGTATGCATTATAAATACAAATAAAATATACATAGTTTCTTCCTTTATATTGTACAGTGTAATTCAGATTATTCTATAGTTTAATACATTTTTTGTACTGCTTACCATAAGGATTTGTGCAGAGCACATTTTTAGAACTATGGGTATGACACACTTGGGCTGGAGTAGATGAGCATAATTCCCTCTCAGTAGAGAAATGGTGGACTATTGTTGTGGTAGAAAGCATTTAAGACTACATAAGCAGTAAGGTGATAAAACAAGACACCATTTTATTGAATTTGAAAAAATACAACCATTTGGTATAAGCTGTTAGACAATTCCTAGACTATGCAGCTGTAGCCAGGGCAAGGCATCTAATTTTGTGCTGGTGATGTCAGAGGGGCTACTTGGAAGTTGCCCATGACTGTGATGCAGTTTTCGGAATGGTGCTGGTTATGCTCATAGAAGCAGAATGAGTGTCTCTCAGATTTTGAGAAAATGGTCATCTTAATAATGTCCGCTTACAATGGTTTTTACAGCTTTTCATGCAACTTGAAGCGATTTGCCCACAAAAATTTGGCACATGGACTGAATATGCAAAAAAGTATTGCAACGCGCATTTCAGGTACTAGTATTTCAGCACCTTTTACTTCCCTATTGATGTTTGTTTTTCCCCTCTTGATCATTTTACTGATTTAATTGCTTGGGATTGTGATGGACAACCTTTTTCTGTAGAGGCTCTAAATCTTCAAGAAGTAAACTTTCAGGGACTATGTAACTGTGGTTGATTGGGCAAACCCCTTTTCTCTCCTTCTGCCTCTCCCCCTTTCCTCGTCTTCTCCCCTTTCTAACTGCAAGAAACTGGGCTGAGCTGTGGTTTAAGATTTCATGTCTGGGTTCTATATTTATTCTTCATGGGCTGGATTCAACTAACCCATTGTGTGAGCAGAAGCCAGCGAAAGGACTCTCACTAGTGCATCAGTGTTCCCACCACCACCACCACATGGCCCCTGAACTTCCCCCAAATCCATTCTGAAACCAGAACAGTAGGTGGAGGGGAGGAGAAGGGAGATAGTTCCATCTGGCAAGCAAAAATCTTTGTGTCTCCTTAGCACTACTTTGAATACTATCTCAAGGTTTTATTTATGAACTGTCCAGATAGCTTGTTGTTAATGGGTGGTGCAGTAATCTTACAAGTAAGGGGAATAATAATAATAATAATAATAATAATAATAATAATTTATTATTTGTACCCCGCCCATCTGGCTGGGTCTCCCAGCCACTCTGGGCGGCTTCCACAGAAACCAAAAATACAGTAAAATCACACATTAAAAACTTCCCTGAACAGGGAAGTAATAGCTCACCATTTTCTGGGTTAGGATGCATTATAGGCTCAAGTGTTGTTTTGCATGCACACCAAATCTTTCCCCATGTTTCTTCATGCTGAGTCTCACATTGGGGGGTCCCCCTGTGAGGCTGTTTAAGGTGCTGGTTTTGACCTTTAAAGCCCTATGCGGCCTAGGACCCACATACCTACAGGACCACCTCTCCTGGTATGCCCCACGGAGGACCTTAAGGTCCACAAATGACAACACCTTGGAGGTCCCAAGTCACAAGGTGGTTAGATTGGTCACCACTAGGGCCAGGGCCTTTTCAGTACTGGCCCCGACTTGGTGGAACGCTCTGTCACAAGAGACTAGGGCCCTGCGGAACTTTACATCTTTCCGCAGGGCCTGCAAGACAGAGCTGTTCCGCTTGGCCTTTGGTTTGGACTCAGTCTGACCCTTATGTCTTCCCTCCCCTTACGGTTTTGATCTATGGGCTACTTTTAAAATGAGATTGCATTTTAACCTGTATTTTAAATTGGGTCCCCCCCCCCCATTATGTTTCTGTTGTAATTTTACTGGTGTTAGCCGCCCTGAGCCCAGCTCTGGATGGGGAGGGCGGGGTATAAATAATAATAATTATTATTATTATTATTATTATTATTAGGAATGTTTTGCTTATGACAGGACTGAGAAACTCCATGAGTGCATTTTGGCTTGCCACACAGAATGACTCCTCCCGCCCACCCAAACATGCTCTTCCAATCCTGTTAGGGCCAATTTGTTGGGGCGGGGTGGAGGGCAGGGAAGGCCCTGTTGCACAAGAGGAAGGTTTTGCTCAGGGTTTCCACTGACAGGACCAATTAGTTGAACCCTCTTTTCTTGAACCAGCTTTGCCTTTGCTACAAGAACTGAATCCACACACAAAAAGGAACTCATAATTTGTTTCAAACGCCATGCTATCATTTTGTTACCTAATTTATGAAGGAATTTGGTTCAGCATGTTTAGGGAAGTTTTCAATGTTTTATCGGGTTTTTAATCTGTTGGGAGTCGCCCAGAGCAGCTGGGGTATAAATAATAAATTATTATTACTACTGCTAAATTTTGTGTTTCTGCAACTTGATTAAGAGATCAGCAACATTGTGGCTGCAACAGACCACTGAGATACTCCTTTATATGGTTTGCTCTTTTTGCAGAGGTGTGGAATGCTGATCAAATAGACTTGTGTGCTTCTTCTTTGTAAAATAAAATGCTAACTAATGTTGATTTAAATTAAGTGTCCTATTTTTCACTGCTCTTTAATTGCTCCAGATTCTTTGGTAAAAGACGACAGTGGGACTGCAGAGGAGCTTCAAATTTAGATGAACTGCACCAGTTGCTAAGTGATATAATGATTAGGCGTCTGAAAAATGAAGTTTTAACTCAGTTGCCGCCTAAAATCAGACAACGGATTTTTTTTGATCTTCCCCAAACTGCTGCTACGGTAAACCAGTGTACTATTAGCTGTGTGATGGTGGTGATTCATTTTTATGGTTTTAAGTGTTGTGTGTAGTATACACACAGAATTACCTCGCTCTGAAAACTCTCGTTGTGTGACTTGACTACATTTTTTTAGCAGTTCTATTCAGTGCGACCCTGTTCAAGAACCTCAGCCTGTGTGGATAAAAAATTAGGTTCGCCCAAGTATATAACTCAATGATTTCAGTGTCTCCCTGACAACTTTAATAAAACTTAGTACAGCTGAACTCTTCAGGAACTTAACAGTACCTTTTAGAAGTAGCGTTTAACCTCTCTTTCAGCGGTTACTCTTTCAGCGGTTACTGAAAGAAGCGATAACCAATAACTCCTATGAGAACGGTATCACTTTTTGCTAGTGGTGATATTCAGTTATCTATTAAAACAGGGTTTAGAAGTCTTGTTTTGCATTTACTGCCATAATTCCAGGAGAACACTCTCTTCCTGCCTTGAACTTTTGTTTGAATGCTTTAGCAAATTGGAAAGCATACTTTTATACACAGTTAAGTCCCAGTATGAACTTTGTGTAAGATTTAGTAGTAATGGGCGTCCAGTGCAGGGCTAAGTGGGAAATGTACATGAGGACTGAGATCCACTTACATAATGGGACTTCTCTCCATGCCCGCCTCCCCCTCCCACTGCACCTGTTCTGGGGGTTCCTTCAACCCCGCAGAGCAGATTTAGGGGCCTGGGGAGGAGGGAAGAGAGGGCGGGAAAGTCCTTCTGTGCAAGCAGACCTTGTTCCACACACAACAACAACAACAACAACTTAGTTGAATACTGCCGCATGGAACTGATGCGTGCTCAGTGCAGCTTTCAACACATTTTAAGAACCAAGAATCCCACTGGGTAATTTCAGAGGTACTTTGAGACACGGCACAAGGAGAATTCATGGTCTTCTCACTTGGTGCCAACAGCTACTAAAGTCAGAGTTTATTCATTTAAAATAGCGTTATGACTAATGGTCTGAAACAATGACAATTGCTGTATTTTAAATAAGTAGCACAATAAGTTGCACCGAATTAATAAGCACAACAGTGAAATGTTTCGTTATGTTTGCAAAGGCATTAAAGCAAGGTGCTGTAAAAGTATAGCCCTGAGACCAACGTGCTTCACTGTTTTTGATTTCTTCACCAGCTTTCAGTTCTTTTTGAGCCTTGAAGAAGGGGTGTTTTTAGCCACTGATATATGACTGAAACAGAATGAGCTGTAAATTCTTTTTATTTTGATATTTTTGTCCCGAGCTTGTCTTAGGCTTCTATTCTGGGCAGCAACATGTGACTGACCTACCTCTGCACTAGCATTCCTCTGAAGAAGCTGGCATCTTTAGGGACTGTTGTTTTTCTCTTTTCTTCTCGGTAGCAAAAGTAGGGCATGATTCAGAGAAACAGTAATTGTTTTGCCCTTTCACATTTTTTGCCTCTAAATATTGCCATTCCCTCCTGTGCAGGAATTAAATGCTAGCTTTGAAGAGTGGGAGAAATTAATGAGAGCTTCAAATTTAGATTCTGCGGAAAGTGACTTTTTCCAAGTGATGAGCCTAATTACAAGCATGTTCAAGCAGACTGCCATTGCCAAGGTAATCTTGATCTGTCTTGCCATTTTTAACATTTATTTAAAGAATTGTACTGCCTTTTCCTATATATACAAATTTGTCAGTCCATTTGTTAGATTGTCTCTTCCTGTATTTTCCTGAAAATTATAGCAGCCCAGTATAAAGTGATTTTTTTGTCACTGTATTTTGTCTTGTATCAAACTATCATGGCAGGCATGGGGGGTGAACCTCAGGCTCAGGGCCCAAATTTGACCCTCCAGCCATCTCTGTCTGGCCCTCAGAGCTCTCTCTAGGCCCCACTCCTCACCAGCTGTGCTTTGCACCCTCCTTGCCTACTTTCCTTGTCTGGAATGTGTCCTGGAATGGTGAGGGAGCCTCTCGCTTGCCTGTATAGAGAAGTCTGGCTTCTGTGAGGCAGCAGTGTAGCCCACTGTACAGCGGAAAGGTTTGCATCCATTGCTCTGGCCAGCTGTTGCCTCTGGACTAGCTTGCCACTGGCCCATGGCCCATGAGGGAATGAGTCCCTCAGAGTGAAAGAAGTATGGTTTTGAATAGCGTGCGGGATCCAAAGACACCCTTTGGTGAACAGAATTCCTTCCATTTTTGGAAGGGGCTCTGATGTATCAGGGCTTCTTCTGCAAATGGAAGTGCAAGATCATTTTTGCAGATTTTCCCTGCAGGCTGTGCACCACCTCCCACGCTGTTTCAGCGTTTTCCCCCAAATGAAGGGCTGCAGGAGCTATTAGCAAAAACAATCAAACCCCTCTCTCCCACCTTTCCCCACTTCCATTCATGGAAGCCTACACTGGGTCACACAGGTCATCTGAGAACAGAAGGACCTTGGTTCCTACCTATTGTCGTAAAGTATCTCTGAATTAATGAGCAGTATCCAGTTACACTGAAGATAAACTCTTGTCTCTAATTTGAGAATACAGGTTCAGGCTTTAGATAAGACAAGGCCACACTTTTAACTTTGTCTTTCAACTTAGTAGACAGTGTTCGTGTTTTAATTATCTCACTTGGCACTGTCTTTAGCTGCAAATTTATTTTCAGTGCCAAGTTA
Source organism: Podarcis pityusensis (assembly GCF_964106645.2). Classification (NCBI taxonomy): domain Eukaryota; kingdom Metazoa; phylum Chordata; class Lepidosauria; order Squamata; family Lacertidae; genus Podarcis; species Podarcis pityusensis. Next base: position 97,949,036 of record NC_138028.1, on the reverse strand, counting down.
CATTCCTGACTGCTTTTTAAGGGGCAGGCAGTATGTAACACAGTGTACTTGTAGTAATAACACTTTGTGCTGATTCCAGAGAACTGTAGTAGTGGCTCACTTACAGTCCTCCTCTGTGCTTCAGCTCTCATTATCCCCAATAGAAGCGCCATCTTCTAAAAAATAACATAGAGGGGGCCCAACACAATGTCCTGATGTCACACACGCAACATTGCACGGCGTCCTGATGTCGCTCTGCGTTTGCTTTGAACAGTAGGGGGTCCTGGCCCACTCAAAACATTGAGGGAGGCTTGGCCCCCAGGAGTTGGCGTGCATGATTCCCACAAAACCAATCCTGAAGGTCAGGCATCCTCAGGAATAGAATGGGATGTGGCCCAGCTGATAAGAGCTGGGATTCAGCAGAAATAGTTATCCCCTTTGGACAAGCAGAAGTGTCTTTCCATTCTCACAGTCTGCCTTCAGATACAACCCTTAGTGGATCTACACTGATGATGATGATGGGCCAGTAAGATATATCTGTAAGATAACGTGATGCATAGATTGGCTTTTTGTTTGCTTGGCACACTTCAGATAATGGATATTGTTCAAACCGAGAGAGGAAATTAATCTTGTATGCTAATGTAGTTTTCTCTTTTACATCAACACAAATTACTTTGTTTTATCCTTTTAACTGTTTTTTTACAACAAAATTCCAAGGTGCTTTGTATGTTTTAGGCAGGAGCAGTAAAGGATTACATCAAAATGCTGCTTCAGAATGACAAACTGAAGTTTCTAGTCTTTGCTCATCACTTAAGCATGCTTCAGGCATGTACAGAGGCAGTGATAGAAAGCAAGGTAAGCGTGGCTTATTTTCTTCCACTGCTTTTTAAGGCTCTTACTATCAAGCTCTAAACCAGTACGCATTCTTTTTGGTGCTTGCTTTAAAAAAATGCTTGCTTTTTTAAAAGTCTGCGTTTGTCGCATCTTGGCTGTTCATATGCAAAGACAAGGATTTCCTTTAACTTCGGGTAATGCTTTGGTTTTCTTACTTCACAGGTTCGATATATTCGAATAGATGGAAGCGTACCTTCAGCAGAAAGAATCAGCCTTGTCAATCAGTTTCAGAAGGACCCAGATACTAGGGTGGCCATTTTGAGCATTCTGGCTGCTGGCCAGGTAAGGACTAACAATATACAGGATACAACTTGTCAGTTACTGCTTATGGCATTTGAACTGTTAATCTGTATTGCCACTGACTTCTTTTTTTAAAACCCTATGGGCACACTGTAAGGCAAAGAGCTTGGTCAGTGAATTGACAGGTGTCACAGAGACCACTTTGTGTGTGAGAAATTCCAGATGAAACTGCTGAATTAAAGCACTATGTAGAGTTGTACAGTAATATCACCTCTGGTCATTATGCTGATGTTACACAACAGTTTGGGGGGGGGTCATGATCCTGCAGCAATTAATTTAGCAAATCTGTATAACTAAGGAAAAAGTTAACTAGTTTCTCCCATAGCCTAACCCTGAACAATAACCCGTTCCTATGTTTCGTTATGGTATTGTTTCTCACTCTATCAGCATAGGTCAAAGGAGTTCCTTAAATGTAGTATCTCATGACCAGCTCTTCAGTATATACCCATAGACATAAGAATTTTAAGATACGGTATGGGAAATACACAAACATTCCTATTCTGTTCCCTCAAAAGTCAGTTTCAGCATTCAGGCCTATATTTAACGAAATGGTTATATAGTTCCCAACAGTTTGTTTGCTTTTCCCAGCTTGGTCTCTGCAGTGGACAGTAGTCTGTTGTAACATGGCTGCCACCACAATAAAAGTACAAATGCATTGTCCCCACACATGTCTGCGAACTAATTTTCTGTGTTCAGGGGAATAAACCCATATGGAACCCACATGACTGGGGGGAATTTAGCTCAAGCATAAGAGGGACTGTCCCTGCTGTGGCCCTGGCTCTCTTGTGCCAGGTGACAGGCTGCTGTGAGTCTGGCACAGCTGGCCCAGAAACGAGTGCATTTACAAAAAAATATACATGCTTAATTTAAGGACGTCAGTCTAAGTAGCAGGGTGCCTGCATGAGGTACTCAGGGTGGAGCAACTGAGATAAGAGGATTTCCAGAAGCCGGTTTTATTGATCATAGAATCATAGAGTTGGAAGAGACCACAAGGGCCATCGAGTCCAACCCCCTGCCAAGCAGGAAAGGTAGATACAAAAGAAAAATCCATGATTACTACTGAAAGCTGCTGAGAGGAGAAGGGAGAAGTTCAGAGGAGAGATGGCAGTGAGCCCAAACAGTGATGGTTTGGCATTTGCAGGGAAAGGGTGAGTCTGAAAGTGGTGGGAGATGGCAGGAGAGTAAGCAAGGGTGGGAGGAAGTTACGCCTTTCCTTCCATATGATCTACCTGAAACTTAAAGAGACCTTAGTGTCAGGCTGTGGCAAGGTTTTGCTGGAAGGGAGGAGTGCAAGGTGGGAGGTGGGCCCCAACTTGGGAGTTCCTAAACCCAGGCAGGCAGTGGGAGCCAGCAGTAACTGGAAATGCAATTTGTCATTATTCCTTAAACCATGTTGGCTAACCATTTTCAGACTTAACTGAGCCTTCTGAGCCCAAGGCATTACGTGAGGACTCTCTGGCAAAAGCATTAAATACCTTTCCCTTTAGTCGACTCGGCTTTCCAAGCTGGAGCCTTCATTTTTGTCTTGATTTGTAGGGATTAACCTTTACTGCTGCCACTCATGTGGTTTTTGCTGAACTATACTGGGACCCTGGACACATAAAGCAAGCTGAAGACAGGGCGCATCGGATTGGACAGTGCAGTTCTGTGAATATCCATTACCTTATCGCAAATGGGACGCTGGACCCTCTTATGTGGGGAATGTTGAATCGCAAGGTATGTTTTCGCACTCATTGGCAGACCTCACTGTCCAAAGCACTGCTCTAAGATACCGACTGTAATATCTTCCTTACATTGTGAGTGCACATACACCTAACAACCCTATTTTCTAGATTGTCCCCTACCCTAATTCCTCCTTCCCTAGTCACTTCATATGATGTTTGCTTCTTGGGAGGAGGCATGAACTCTGTATCCGAAGAAAAGGTCAATAAATGATAGAATTTAAAATTCCTTTGGCTACAGAATTAAACAGAGTTCGTGTGTATTTTTTAAGCAGGTTTTTAAAAAACAAACGAACAGGTAAGACAGTTGAGAATGTCCTGTTAATAAAGTTTGTGTGTTTATAAAGCATTAGTACCAAAGCTAAAACTTCCTCAAAACCATTTTAGGTCTAAATATATTGGGTAGCATGTGGGAAGTAAAGCCAAAAATCTAGCTTTGATGACTAAAAGGTGAATTTGAAAACAAGATGAACTGAACCATTAAGAAGAATATAAGACTGACAAGTAGTTTTGTATCCGTAAACCTGACTCAGAGAAGGCAGAGAAGACACATGACACTTCTTAGAGGTACCCCGGCCTCTTAAGCGAGATGGGCGCGCAACCCCAGAGTCGCACACGACTGGCCCGTACGCGCAGGGGTACCTTTACCTTTCTATGCATATACTTCTGAAGTGGTTCAGTTTTAAAACCACCATATAAATATCACCACTAAAACACATAGCCAGTGATGCTTTCTAAAATTCACTTTACAAAAGCCCATTTCAACAAGTCAGCAACAGATATTATCTATAGCCTGTGCTCCCCTTTGATCTGTTTATGACTGACAGAAGGACTTCTAAAGCACAGTGTCTGGAAGCCTTCTAAAACCTGGAAAGTGAGCTAGTCCTGCTGGTCCTTCTTGTGTACAGAGCACCATAAATACTGGGAAGGCTGTCGGCCTTGTAGCCATCTGCCCTGTACTTCAGATGGAAGAGAAATCCATAACAGGATTCCCTCAGGTAAACTTAAAGCAGGTGTGGGGAACCTTTGACCCTCCAGATGTTTCTCAACTACTTGGCCATGGACAACGCCCATCGCCCCCAAGCAAGCATGGCCAATGGCAATAAGATAAATGGTAGTAAATAATAAAATGCTATTTATTTTAAGACATGTTATTTGTTGTAATACAATTTTTTTAGTCTACATAACCAGGGGGCATAGGGCATGCAGTCTGGTTGGAATCTTCACCTTTGGAAATGTAATTGCTTATTTTAGGCAGTTGATGATGAACCAAATGGGTTGGGTAGCAACCCTTGTCATGTGACGGAGGCAGGAGAGCAAAGGACTCTGGGAGGCAGGCTCAGTCCCCTCAGTTATTTTCTCTGATGGAACAGATCATTTCTCAATTGCTTTTTTCCGTCCAGAAGTAGAATTAATTTTGCTTCTGAGACAAAGGGGCTGCCTACTGCTGCCCCTGCTCTGGCATTAGAAGAGGCTTAGCAAGTTCATTGGTTTGGGGTAGGAAATAATAGTTTCTGGACTCCAAAACTACTATGCCCCAGCCCTATGCACCACCCTAGACAAGCATGGGATGAAGTTATGTTGTCAAGTGTGAAACCGTTTTTAATCTTTCTGCCTGCAGGCCAATGTTACTGGGACCGCACTAAATGGCAAGAAAGAAAAACTGCAGGCGCAAGAAGGTGACAAAGAGAAGTGGAATTTCTTGAATTTTGCTGAAGCATGGATCCCAAATGAAAACCTAAATGAGATAAAGAATGAAGTTTTATTCACTCATGTAAGTACAAAAAGAGATCATGTGTGGTGCTTAACATGTTCACGTATTTCTGAAGTCTGGGCATTCACATAGAAGTAATATGAATTGCCATTTTGCCAGGACTACATACTTATACTTCCTGCTTTGGTTTGCAGGCATGTTAGTACCTGAGATTCACAGGACATCCTATATGTACCTATATTCTCTTGTTGTTGGACAAGTCTGGGTTGTTTTGCAATTTGATTTTTTAAAAAAATCTAAAAACAAATTGGACAATTTAAACTTTTATTAGCTGTATTCAAATAGTCTGTCCATCTTTATTCTGTTCAAATGACCCGAAACCATGAAACCCACCTGGGACTTTCATTGCCAATAAGCAGTTTCACGTCTTATTGATTATAACAGAAATGTGTATACATGCATACACATGCCCTTCATTTTAGTTTAATTGCAGCCATTTATTTGCTTATTTTGCGCCTGAACGTATGTCAGTCTGTATGGATACTATCCAATTGGTACCCATGCACTTGTCAAAATGCTTTTGATCTGGCAGAGACATCTGCTAATACAGTATAGATATTGCCAATGTGGCACCATCATAAGCTTCAAATATCCCCCGGTGTCTACAAAGCCTTGGAGACCCACCACCCCCTTTTTCTCCCTTGCAAAATACAAATCACTGAAGGAGGAATTTGAAAATGGTGCTCTTTCCCACTTCCTGTTTGAACTCTATGCCTTTCAAGGCTCAGATTAATCATACTGGGTCTGGCTTTTACACAAATCTTTGGAAAAGTGAAGTGTATTTGTGTGTGCCCTTTCTTTCTTTCTTTCTTTCTTTCTTTCTTTCTTTCTTTCTTTCTTTTTCTCTCTCTTTGTCTGAAAGGAGCTGATCTGTGGGAGGGAGGGAGAATTGAGTACATGAATCAGAACTGAGTACATGAATCAGATCACTTCCATGGATGCTAGGGCACCAATTAGAGATACATAAGCGCACAAAATAGTAATTTCAAGATCACTGCCACAGTCATACTTAGTGTGGCAGTCAATTAAGTTTTACTTAGAGTATAGACCCATTGAAATTAATGACTGTGACTAAGTTAAGTTAATAAATTTTTTTATGTACTTATTTATTAAATTTACATTCTACTATTCGTCCGAGGATCCCAGGGCACAGTATAAAAACACAAAAAAATACATAACACAGTAGCAAACAAAGCAATAAAAAAACCCATACACAGACTGTTTAAAAAGCCAAGGATTGTTTAATTAGTCTAAAGCCTAGGAAATGAGGGCTGTTCTCACCTGGTGCCTAAAGATAGGTAATGAAGGTGCCAGGAGAGCTGCCCTAGGGAGAGAATTCCACAAATGAGGAGCCCCCACGGAAAAGGCCTGTCCTCATATTGCCACCCTCCAGATTCCTCATGGAGGGGGCAAATAATGGCCTCTGATGATCACAAGGTCCAGGTTGGTTCATATGGAGAGAAATGGTCCCTTGAGGTATTAACTTCATTCATTTCAGCAGGTCTATTCTCAGTAAAACTTAGCTGAATACCGCCCTTCATAATTTTTTGTAGTAAAGAAAATTTGCTTGATTCACTTGTGAAATGTTGCTTCTGATCTCTGCTTCGTAATACAGCTGCCTACCAAAATAATTTGGTGAGTGGTTGTATGAGTGCTTGGAAGTTGTTCCTTCAGTTTATATCAGCTATTGTAATTTGATTCCAAAATCTCATCAACAGTTTGTGAACTGACTAGGAGTTTGCTATAACTTCTGTGTGAATACATTCATTTCATACTTTTTAGGGTTGTTGGTTTTTTTAAAAAAAACCTATGGATTTATTATGGTGCTAACTCACCTGGGATTTTGCCAGGTCACTGGTTACTACTGTGCAGCAAATGTAGTGCATCCTGCTGCCATTTATCAGTATATCATACCCGAAAAGGATCCTCAACAGATTTGGTACAGCCAAAATCCACATCTTCAAGCAGTAGCCTCATTGTAAATATGAATAATACCCTTGGAATGACTGCAGAGCAGGTCACCGCTCTGTGCCAGACTAATTTGAGTACTCAATATGTTGTCTGTATGATACATCAATTAGCCTGTGGCTTTATAAGGCAGTTAAGTTAATCTTAAATACAGAAAGGCTGCATGTGCATACGCTGCAAGATTGGAGACATATAACCTTTTGCTTTAACATGCAGAAATGGCTTTGCAGTTGGGTGGTTCATTTAAGCGTAATACAAGAAGGGGGAGATTCGTTCTTAGGTTTCAGGTTCTGAGACCCAAGATGGCATGCAAATCCAAAGCAATTTAACATGACTCCAACTGTGTTATAATAACCAAAATGGCAATTAAAGTTAATATGTTTTTGACTGTGTGATTCCTTTGACCAAGCTGGGAACATTAATCATTTGCATGCAGTTACAGTATTGTGAAGATCTATTTAGCCTATGAGTTAAGTAAGAACCGTTTGTAAACTGCAAAAATAACTCTGGACTTTGGCTGGGATGGGGATATTGGCTACCATTCTGGAACAGGCACCATGCCTCTCCTCTCTTCCAGGCAACCACAATTAGAGAGCCAGTGTGGTGTAGTGGTTAAGAGCGGTAGTCTCGTAATCTGGGCAACCGGGTTCGCGTCTCCGCTCCTCCACATGCAGCTGCTGGGTGACCTTGGGCCAGTCACACTTCTTTGAAGTCTCTCAGCCCCACTCACCTCACAGAGTGTTTGTTGTGGGGGAGGAAGGGAAAGGAGAATGTTAGCCGCTTTGAGACTCCTTAAAGGGAGTGAAAGGCAGGATATCAAATCCAAACTCTTCTTCTTCTTCTTTCACCTTCACCTTGTGTTTAACCATAGTTTAATATGTCATCCAAGCTATTATTCATCTTAACTGAGGTTTGTTGAAACAAACCAGTTTTATAAATCATGGTTGAAAGCTGACTTATTCCAAACAAACAAAGTTATTACATTTAACCACTGTTTGTCAGGTTATGATGACTCGAGAAGCTGTTATTAATCCAAAAATCACACTGAAACCTTCCAAACACCTTGAAGCCATACCAGAGCAGGTGAAGGGCAACACAAGACCTCAAGCGGGGGGGCGGGGGGGAGGCTAGGCTTGTTCCCATCATAATAAACTCAAGGTTGGGAAGCTCAGGCCTCAGGATTTCTTTACATGTCCCTCAAGACTCTCAGTAGGCCATACCTCTCACTGGTCCTGCCCCTCCTCAAGTGGCAATGTCTCTTACTTGTCTTGGTGGTGGGTGAAAGCTCTGGTTTTTGTGTAGCTAGAAGGTAGTCTACTGTATAAAGGTAAGCCACATTTACTGCTGAGGCCACTTTTGCTCCCATCTACCACTGGCATGGGCCCCCGGCATAATGCAGTCATTGGGTTGAAAAAGCCTTTCTGCCTTTGCAATAAGTTTTACTCAGAGTAGACCCATTGACCTTATGTTTATTCTAGCAAACAAACTAATGGGTCTATAATTGGCAGGGTTTTTCTTATCACCCTTTTTATATATTGGGACAATTATACTCAGCTTCCACCCTTCAGGTATACGACCTGAGCTGTTAATGTATGAAAACAATTTTGCAAAAATGGGTGATCAGAAATCAGGTCTTATCTTATAGATCTTCATTGGGATCATGTCTTCTCCTGGAGCTTTATTAGCTAGTTGGCTTGCGATTAGCCTCTTAATCTGATTGGGCGTGACGTCTGGCCATTCTGGCAGTTCTAATAACTGAGTATCGTAAACTTGTGGGGGTGAGTCAGGACAGGGGCCATATATTCCTGTAAAATATGTCACCCAATCCTTTCCTTGGACAGATGCTTCTAACAAGTAGCCCAGCCCATTTGTACCTTGGGCAACCAGATGCCAAAATTTCCGGAGCTTATGTTTATTGATTTCTGCATGGCTGCTATGAGTAAAATGTAGTTGAATACCACGCCAATCCCATGATTTTATCATGACACCAGGCTTCAACCATTGGCTTCACTGAAGCAGTTGAAACTGGTGTTGTACCTTGCTGATTTCCCATGTAGCATCCAACTTTCTCAGTAGCATAAATCAAATCAATAAAATTAAAATTCATAAATTAAATTAATGCATACCTGGTAATGTGTCTTTCATGGGAAGCCATATCTTAGCAAGACAGAACATAAACTTTTTGAGTGTTGCACTGACAGCTTGCCGTAAATAATAAACACAACAATAGGTTAGGAAGTAGTCTAGAATCCACCAGATTGGAATATTGGTCCTAATATTTTCTTGATATGTCAAGTTTTTCCACTTAAAATTTGCTGTATTAAAAGACTACCTATTGGGGAAACGCTGCAGTTGGAAAGGTTAATAAATTAAGAAATGGAAGAATGAGACAATAGTTTGCAATGAAAGAGATGTAATGGTTGTTTTATTATCTGCCCTAGTTTGAAAAGGAAAAGCAGCATGATATTCGTGCCTTCCTTTCACCAAAACCAAATGCTGAAAAGAAGCGAAAAACTCCGTCTTGTGATAAGGCTTCAGGCTTCAGTCCAGCTTCTTCTCAAGCCTCCATTGAAATGGACCAGGAAAATGGTGGTTCTTTGGACTCTGAGGAACTCGTTGAGAAGGACTTGCTTTGTAGAGAAGCAAAGAGACCAAGAGCCTTACTGCCATCAACTCCAAAGAGCTCTCCTGAGAGAAAGAGGAACGCTTCATTTGGAAAAACAAACCTTCCCGTTACAAAAGAAACCACACAAGAAGGTTTTGGCACACCAGTACCTAGTTCAAGCAAAGGATGCCCTTCTGAGGCAACCTGGCGCTGCAACCTCTGCACTTTCAATAATAATTCATTGCTGCCTTATTGTGAAATGTGTGAATCTCCTCGGAGAAAGAACAGTAAGTAAGCCCCGTGCTCCAATTAAGATCTCCTTTCTTTCTTGTTTTAAAAAGCCATTTTTAAAAATGGCACGAAAGAATGCTTAAAAATATGAAGTATTTGAGGGAAAACTTGTGACTATTTGTCTTAAAATTTTCAGAAAAAGCTTCCGAAATTTTCACTTTGCCTATAAAGTATAACATGCCATACATTCAGTGGCAATGGGTGCCTCTGATATTACCAAGGTGTAAATGTAATGCTTTGTAGTAGAAATTCAATTTCCATGGCACCTTACTTTTCCCAGTCCTCTTCAGGAAATAACACTTCTTTCCACAAGTCCATGAAACGCATGTATTTTATTACTATTCTTGGTCAGACAATGCACTGTAGCTATCTCACTTAATTACCTTATTAGAAGATGGGTCGTTTTATTGGGAATTGACTTCGAAAGGATATATGGCATTTTATATTTATAAAGGATACCTAACATCCCTAAATCCAAAATTCAATTTGTATAAGGTTTTGTTCATTTTTTTAAGTTTGGATTTTATCTGCATGTGTTTGCCATATGTCCACCTTGTACACAGAGAAGCTCATTGCCTTCCTACCTCTATCTCTGTTAGAACCTCCCAAACAGGGCTGCCAAATCTTCCACACTTTACTGTTGCAGCTGCAGAATTCTCTGTCCCCCAGACTGAATTTCTTTTTCGGTATAAGGGCCTGGATCCAAAGCTCTCCCCTGCCTGCACAGGCAGAAGAGCATTTCAGCCTGTACAAGAAGACTTCATGATGGCTCCCAGTCTCCCTCTTCCTGCTGCAGCCCTTATCCCATAGTATCTCGCATATCTAATTCTTCTCTTGAGGGCCTCAAATACTCTGGAGCAGGTTTCTGATGGACTAAAAGTGGGAAAGAGGGGAGAAGGTCTTCATTTCAGGAATGAAGCTTGTTTCGCACACATTAGGATCAAAGCCAAGGTTGCTGTTCATGAAGCCTATGCAGTGTTGTAAATAAAAATATGCCTTTTTCCCATATGGGGTATCCAAGAGCCCATATAGAGCCCTTACATAGGTTCCCTATTGGTAGGAGAAAATAACAGAGGCCAACCAGAGAATATTGAGAAGCAAAGCAGCTAGTAAGCCTGATCTTTATTGATCTGTTGCAACAGGGTGCTCCCCTCACACACAGGAAAGGAGGAGGACCCAGAAAAATGCTGTGCAAGGGCTTATAAAGACTTTTGAAATTCCCATCCTGTAGATCAAGACCACCCCCCAGAAACATCATACATACATCACAGGAGGGGTGTAACCTAAGACCACCCCTCAGCTACATCACAGAAAAGGTGGTCTTAAAACAGAAATTTCAATATTGTTTTTCTCTTGTCCTTGTTTATTTCCTGTCTGGCAGGTTACTTGATTGGATAGTCTGAGGAGCCTGGCCAGTCTTTTGTAATGATAAGGCTCACACCCTTATTCAAACACAGACATACCCTTAAGACAGGATTTGTGAAGGAAAAGACCATGGGGAGGCTTTTCCATTTTGACCTTGCAGAGAAAACATTTGGTCAGTTTAGGAATCAAAATGGTTCCAGTTTGGTCTTCCTGTGCATGTATGTGCAGTTATAAACATTACCATATATCTAAGACCATAAAATTCCTATCACAGCAGTGAGTTGCCAATCATGCGGCAGCAGCCAGACATAAAAGTTTTTTCTGCATTGGGTGGCTGTATAGCATCATCCTGTCTAATGCCACTCTGTACTAGGAGGGAAAGAGTCAGCAGGCACGAGCTATGGCCTGCCTTCTCTATGGAGAACTGTCTATATAATTGGTTGTGTTGGCAACTCTTCTTTTAAGAGCTAACTAGTGGACTTTGCTAGGAATGCGCTGTAGGCTTTGCTGTTACCTATCAACCTATGTGTAAGGGAGGGTTTACTACTGTTTTTGTGGTGTTTGTTTTTTAAACATGTATAGGTATAAAGAACGAAAGCCAGATCAGCAATTCTGTTTCTCCAGGGATTGGGGAAGAAAGCGCAGCCCGAGAGATTATAACTCTTAATGATACAGGAGGGACAGCCCATAAAAGTTGCCGGAGAAATATCCTAGAGCAACCACTGACTGGGATGTCCAGTGGAACGAAGGAAGACATAAATGAGCAATCTAACTGTTGTGAGCAAGAGCTCAGAGTGGGTAAGGAAAACTGATTTCCTTCTGGAGCATAGCTACCTTGTGGTGAGCATGTCATTCTGTGTATCAACTAACATTTTATTGTGTATTCTCATGCTCTGGGTATCAGTACATGCAGAATATTTGCAAGAGCCCCAGAAGTGGTGATCAAAGGAGGGTATTCAACTAAGTTTTGTTCAGAGTAGACCCAGTGATATTGATAAAGATGACTAAGTTAAGTCCATTAATTTCAGTATGTTGAATACCACCCACAACGCCTTATATATACATCTCAGAGATCACGAATAATTCCGCACATGAAAAAAGCCTTGAGAGAGTTCAGAGATGGTGAAGCAGTTGCTCCCAGTAGATTTGAGGGTTCTTTACAGAATTGTGGTTTGTAATGTAGCAATTTGGGCATATTATGAACAAAGTTTTTAATATGTGCTTCTTTAAGGAAAATTTTTGTAAACAAGTAAAGCTTACTTATGTTTAGCAAAGTGAGACAAAGTTAAAAAAATGTGCCATGAAACACACTGCTGTTTAATATAGAAAACCAATCAAGGGTCCGTTTGCCCACACCCAAAGGCCACTGCTGAGACTTGGACCTGGCACAAGTTGCCTCGAGACTCTGCTATGCCAGTGTTTCATGTCACACTTCTGTTTGGCACAACTGTCTTACACAAAAGCGATTATGCCACGAGATTGCCATGCTGCTTCATAAAAACTAAAGTTCGACACAAACTGGTGGTGGTGGAGGAGTGAGAGCTTTCCTGCTCATTGGGTAGAGCATGCCTGTGCTATATTGTCTAATCTGCCCTAAGGAGAAGAAAGGAGAATGAGTTTTGATGAAAGTCATTTCACCTTTATTTACAGAACATACAGAAGACTCGGAATCATTCCCAGCATATTCTGGCCTGAAGTTCTGTGCAAGTAGGAACACAGACAGAATTCATGTCTACACAGTGGTAGGGTGCTGCTGCTGTTGTTTGCTTCAATCCAACCTGGAAGATTATGGAATGGTTCCTGCCCTTTTCTCCCTTCTGTAGCCTGCTGTTCTCTCCCAAAAGACATTCCTAAGGACTGAAGGACCCCCTGAAAGGGGATGCAGCATGGGAAGTTGTGACAGGAAGGGGGATTGGCAGTATTTGCTATAAAACACAACTCAAAACTGCATTCCGAAGAACATGGTAAAGTCTTTGCTGGTTTGATGCCTTGTTTATTTGCAGGAGTGGGATGTGTTGCTTCACGGCTTCCCCTTGCTCCGTGACAAGTTGTAAGCCTGGGGAATTTTTCATGAAGCAAGGGGAAGTCATGAAGTAACGCACCCCACACCTGCAAATAATCGAGGCATCAAACCAGCAAAAACTTTACCATATTCTTTTGAATGCAGTTTTGAGTTGTGTTTTATAGGAAGGGGGATTTGGCAGAAATCAAAGGGACAACATGAGAGGAGAGGATTGGCAGAAATTGGGGACATATCCCATGAAAGCAAAATTGCCTTTGCGGTCATGCTGGTCCCTGTTAGATCCAAGTCATTGCATTCACTGTTGTATAGGGAGCTTCTGCCCTAACAATGGGGAAAACACACTACAAATAACTTGTTTGTTCATGGCCTGTTGTTGGGTTCTTCTCTCTCTCTCTCTCAGTGTAATATATTTAATGTGGTTTAAAGTAGGCTTCTTTTCTGTAGAAATGAAAAATTATCAGTACATCCTAGAGTAGGTTAAAATAGTCTTATGCTGTAGGACCATCTGTCATTGTCTCATCTTTGATGTCATGGGATGGTTCATAAACATTTCTACTGCTCAGGGCTAAGGTATCAGCAAACTAGAATGTTGGCAGTGCAACTGCAGTGAGGCAAATGAAAGGTCCATGAATTTTGTTGTTGGTTTATTGTAAGAAGCAGTTCTGATGAGTAATTGAAGATAAATTTATGGTAGGAAAATCACCAACTTCCTTGAAACCTTCAGATAACCGAATACCTTCCTGATTTAGGAGACTTAAAAACATTTATTTGATCCATCTAGGATGGGGAGCCCCTGAATTGTAACTTCATTCCGCTGGATATAAAATTGGATAACTGGGAAGATTTACCAGCATGCTTTCAGCAAAAACAGAACCGTTCATTGGTAAGATCAATTGCTGCAGTTATAAATAATGCCCAGGGTGTATGCTTGCAGTTTTCCATTTAAGTAACAAAATGTTCTGCCTTGGTGTCAGGTTTTCAATTATTAGCTAAGCATATACAGATCTTAATTGCTTTTTTTAGTGGAATGTGTTTCTTGGGGGGGAGGGAATATCACACTTCCCTTGTCTGTGCATATACTCAAGTGCATAATTAAATTGCCCATCTGCAGAATTAGGAACTCAATTCCGTTGTCAGTCATCAGTCATTTTTTTAAAAAAATAATACTTTAGCACTGCAATATAATGGGTAGAGAAAGGGTTTAAAAATAAAACAGTAAGACTTCACAGGGTGCATGCAAATAACATTAAGAATTAACTTTTGTTCCTGTTCATTTTGGTTTTAAACTGTTAACACATTCCAGCCAGGAAAACGCATCAAGATGGGTACAAAACAGGGCTATGGTGGGGTGGGGGGGGGTCAGTGTTCTAAACTCCCGCTGTTTTAGGCACATTCTGCACTTCCAGCTACTCAGAGACTGGAGAATAGACCCTCTTAAGAATATTAGAGAGGTGGGCAGGGGAAGGACTAGACCATGTGAAAAATAAACATAATATTTTAGCTGCAGTTCATTCATTTTCAGCTTTGTATTCTTGTTATAAAAAAGCACGCCTAGACACATTGTTGTGCCCATAACCTAGGTTTAAGGTGCCATTTAGCTCCTAGCTAACTTTCAGTACAGTGGTATACATCTCTACTCAAAAGTAAGTTTCTTTGTGTTTAATAGGGCTTAATACCAGGTAGTTGAATACAGGATAGAAGCTTAGGCTTTTGTTCAGTTGCTGTTGGGAGAAAAGGATTCTTGTGCCATTAACAGCTGTATGGCAAGCACAAATTCAACAGGTTAAGTATTTTCTAGTATGGAAATACAGTTATGACAAGATGTACAGGTTCCACCTATTTGCTGCTTTATTTGTTTTATTTTGCTGCCTGCCAGCCACCTAGATCAATTCGCAAGCAGCTACTTGAGATTGGGGTGGGGGAAGAAGCATGGGAATTGTCTGTCACTCATTTTGCTGCCTGCCAGGCAGATGGAACAGGCAGCAGGCAGCTGCTTGAGGAACTTTTTGAAAATGTGAGGGTGGGGAAAGAAATGTTGGGTCTTCTTTGCTGCTGTGCTTGTTTTGCTGGCAGGTGGAGCACACAGCTGTTTGAGAGGGGCCTCAATATGAGAGCAGGGGGAGGATTTGGCAAAATTTCATGTTTCTGCTGCATGCCCTATACACTCCTAATTTAGAAAAGTTTGTAGATAACATTCAGTCTCAAGCATCACACTAGTATGGGCCTGTACTTTTGTGAGTTGTCTTGTGTATTTGTCTTGTGAAAATTCTCTATGTATTTTCTTATATTTATGCTCCATAAAGATACTTTTAAAAATATATTGCCAGCCAGCATTAAATATGTCTTCTGGAATACAGCGTGTGAAGAACTCTCAAAGAGCAAGAGCTTACAGGTATCAGACTTTATTATGTTTTGTATTTTCTCCTCCAGATACTGAGGTTTGTAAGAGAATGGAGTGGTCTAACAGCCATGAAGCAGAGAATTATCAGGAAAAGTGGCCAGCTATTTTCTAGCCCCATTCTTGCTGCTGAAGAGCTGTTGTCAAAACAACAAGCCAAGCTCAGCAGTACCAAACGGTGTGTGCTAACAGCCTCTTTTTCACTCCGGTAGAGGGATGGGAAATAAATCACCTTAATGATGCAAACATGACTTAAATTACAAACTAGTTTTAACCGAGTTGATTTGATATAGTAGGCTCTTCATGATTTTGCATGATAAAATGTGGGGAACAGTGAGAGAAATAGGTTTAGCAAAAACAATGCCAAAGGATTCAGAACTCATGAATCCCTATGTTATTACAATAGAAAATTAAGTAATTCATCACCCTGATGATAGTATTCATATCAATGTAATAATGGATCTTATTTAAAATAGAACAGAGAAAGCTGCTGGAAATGATAGTTTTCCAGATTGCATTGAGGTGGGCATTTCCTCAAGAATTCTGCATCTCAGTGTTTTGCATTGACCCACAGACTAAAAAAGAAATGTTTCCTATGTTTCTAGGTACATAACAAAAGAAGATGTAGCGAAAGCTTCACTAAAGAAGGCTGACAGTATTGGGGGCAGTGTTCGTATAGTTACTAAAAAACCCACAGTTGCCTTAAATGCCCACACTGCCTCTGCTGGGGAAAAGGACAACAATTCTACAAAGTAAGTTTCAAGTATGCAAGGTAACACTGATTTCCGTAGGTTGCATCTGCTAATGCAGTGAGACTTCCTCCCCTATCCCTGATCTAGAGGCTCTCCATACAGCTTTTTGGGAGTGCATTGGGGGGGGGATGCAGGCTAGAGGACGTTCCTTTGCTCAGGTCTAATGTGCAAAAGAAATGGCAACATTGGAGAAAGCCCCATGTCCCTCATTTTCAAACTGTTAGTCAGTTCTTGACAGGTGGGCACCTTTGTTAATCAAAACCGATCTTTCCCATTACAACTGCCATTAGCTCCAGCGAGTGTCACCAACAACCAGGGATGATGGTAGTTGTCTTTGCAAATGAAGTGGTGGAAAAGTTAAATGAGCCCTTTAGTGTAGGATGAGGGCCAATAAATTGAAGCTGAATCCAAACAAAATGGAAGTATAGTGGTACCTCGGGTTACATATGCTTCAGGTTACAGACGCTTCAGGTTACAGACTCCACTAACCCAGAAATAGTACCTTGGGTTAAGAACTTTGCTTCAGGATGAGAACAGAAATCGTGCTACGGCGGCAGTGGGAGGCCCCATTAGCTAAAATGGTGCTTCAGGTTAAGAACAGTTTCAGGTTAAGAACAGACCTCCGGAACAAATTAAGTACTTAACCCGAGGTACCACTGTACTTTTGGTGGGTGGTTCATCTGTTCAGGGTGGTGGTGTTCTGAATGGCACTGTGCTCCTCTTAAAATAGATGTCTGCAACATGAGGGTGCTTATAGACCTAGCTATTACTTGAAGTTCCAGTGGCATCTGTAACTTGAAGCATCTTTCTGCAGCTGAGTGCAGTCGCAGTGGCCCCTCCTAGACAGAGAGCTTTGTGATGGTTATCTATGCCCCGGTAACCTCCAGGCTAAATTACTGCAATGTGTTGTTAATGGAGCTGTCTTCGAAGACAGCCCAGCAATTGCAATTGGTAAGAAAGACAGCAGCAAAGTTAATAACTGGGATTGTTTGCCAGGAGCGTATCATGAAGGACATAGAAAACTGCTTATGCTGAGACAGGTAATTGGTCCTCTTGGCCAGTAATTTTGACACTGACTGGCAGCAGCTCTCTAGCACTTCGGATAGAGAAGTCTCCTCCAGCCTTACCTGATGATGCCAGGAATTGAATCTGGGAGTTTGTGCATACAAAGCAGACATTATACTACAGCGTTTTTGGTGGTTTTAATTAGTATTTTGGTTAAAAGGAAAATACTTTAGTGGTATAATAAAAAGAGAATTCCTTGTGTGCCTAAGATCCATGTTTGGGGCTAGTACTTTTTAGTGATAGAGCGCCAGCAGGGATTTAAAATCACAAAACATGCAGCAAAGCATGGAAATATAAGCTGCTGCTGCTGTTGTTGTTGTGGTTTAGTCGTGTCCGACTCTTCGTGACCCCATGGACCAGAGCACGCCAGGCACCTCTGTCCTCCACTGCCTCCCGCAGTTTGGTCAGACTCATGCTGGTAGCTTCAAGAACACCATCCAATCATCTCATTCTCTGTCGTCCCCTTCTCCTTGTGCCCTCCATCTTTCCCAGCATCAGGGTCTTTTCCAAGGAGTCTTCTCTTCTCGTGAGGTGGCCAAAGTATTGGAGCCTCAGCTTCACGATCTGTCCTTCCAGTGAGCACTCAGGGCTGATTTCCTTCAGAATGGATAGGTTTGATCTTCTTGCAGTCCATGGGACTCTCAAGAGTCTCCACTACCTTGCCCCTTCATGGATCACTGCCTTGCCGTGGCGAAGGGGCTTGAATAACTCAGAGAAGCTATGAACTATGCTGAGCAGGGCACCCAAGATGAACAGGTCATAGTGGAGAGTTTTGACCAAACGTGATCCACCTGGAGGAGGAACCAGCAAGCCACTCCAGTATCCCTGCCAAGAAAACTCCATGGACAAAGACAACAGGCATAAGCTGTTAGAAGGGGATATTTTAAAGGTTCAAGTTCCCACTTCCCTTAGCTTAGAAAGAGACCACGTTTGGCAAGTTAAAAGATGGTTTACTTACAAACTTCTCAAAGGTTAGATTCATGTGCTCTTCCATACAGCAGCAAGAAAAGACAGGCAAGGTTAGTTCCAAGGTGTAAATGTTTCTAAATTGTTTGTATAGAAACACAAAGCTGTCTTGCTAAAGCCACATGGTCTAGGCTTGGAGCAACCAGCCCAGACATCCTTACTGGTAGGGTTCACATGGTGTAAAGTGAGAGATCAGAGAGTTTGATAGCCCTTCCATCCAAGGTGAGTGGGTGTGACCTAGCAGGACAGCTTACTTTATGGTCCTAACACTTTCATGCATTAATTGGAGTGACTATATGAGACTGGATACGTCCCAGAGTTTTGACCCTTTGCTTGCTGGTGCTTAAAGAACTCTATTGATTTCTGGTCTGTTTCTGAAGTGCTGATCCTTACCTTCAAAGCGTACACAATGTGGACCTGAGGGAATGCCTACACCTATATGTGCCTGTACCATTTGTCACCTTCAAAGATCCTCTGGTTAGCTTCCCTATCTTAAGATGAAGCAGGTGGCAACTGAGAGAGCACATTCTTGCTTGTAATGCCTGAGCATTACCAGAGAGACTTACCTGGCAGCATTTTTTATGTCTTCAGTGCAAGGTGACCTTTTTTATTTTCCCAGGCTTTTAACTCTGGTTATGTTAAGCTTCTTCAACTTCTTCCCCACACCCTTATATTGTATAATTGAAGTTTAATTATGGAAGGTGCCCTGGAAACTTAATGGTGGGTTACAAATTTTTTAAAATAAATAAACAAAATGGGGAAATTGTTCTTCACCAAAATAACTGACCTGTTTTATCTTTAGGTTGGCTTCAGAAGATGGGAACTGCCCGGCCCTCATATCAGGCTCTAGTCAGGCTGATTCTGTTGAGGAGCCCACCTTAGGCAAAGGCTACTTGCAAGCTGTAGATAATGAAGGAAATCCACTTTGTCTTAGCTGCCAAATGCCAGCAGTCCAGATTGACCAGAAGTCCACCTCAACTGCCTGTGACACACGGTTTTGTTCTCATAAGTGCCAAGATAACTTCTTATTTCACACTAGCCAAAGCTACTTGAGAACTAGAGTATTTGAGATAGAACATGGGGTTTGTCAGAAGTGTTGTCTGAATGCCCAGGAACTCTACCTTTGTGTCAGAGATGCCCCAAAGAATCACCGTAAAAATCTTCTGGAGAGCTCCTGGATGTCCAAGCTTCCTTTAGCTCAGGTAAAATGTGCTGTTGGATTTAGTCAGTTACCAATCAGGAATAGGGAACTGGATCCAAGCTACTTTGAACAGGTGGGTGGGATCACCCACCTGTCAGTCAACTCAGATATGACATCAGGTGATTCAACTTCAAAGGAAGAATCTTAAGCCATAGCTGTAAAGATTCCTGCCAAAAGGGAGACTTGCATTCAGTGCTGAGCTGCAGGCCTCACTTTCTGCAAGAAAAAGTTAAGTTTGTGAGCATGTTATGTTATAAAATCACCTCCTCCTTTAGAAGATGAAGGCTTATGGCTCTTGAAGCCTTTCAAAGCCAGTATTTGCATAGTCCAACTATCAACACGCAAACCCAGCCTGTCACCTGTATTCTGCCAGCAAACTACACTGTGAAGACACAGTTTGTTGTTACAATTGTTTAAACTGTGGTTTAACACTATTTCCAAGAACCTAAAAGGCTAAATTTCAAAAGGTGTTAAAGAGTATCACTTGATCTTAACACTTGCTTCATTATAACTTGTCAACTTCTTCTTCTCTAATCTAAGAACAACAGACCTGGTCCAATAGCCATCACATGTATATTTATTTACCTTTTGCTCTTTACATATGTATCTAAAACCATTAACATTTTGAACAACTTTGGTTAGATGAGACCCTATTTCATGTTCATAGAACCAAGAGTTGGGGTAGGATTCCCCCCCCCCCAAATACATGTTGATAATCTGGTAGTGAGGATGTGTGTACTAGCTACATTTTGAAGTTCATGTTCAGATCTTCTGGAGGATTGTGAACAAGCTGTGTGTGTCTATGCGCCATCATTTTTCCTCATGGCTTTAGATTAACAGAACCACAGTTTGGCATTACATCTGAACTGGCAAACTGTAGTTTTTGTGATTCCTTCAACTAGGATTGTAATTGTTGTTTGGATGTTATGGCAGATTGGTTTGACTAACCAGTAAGTGTTTGATTAAGCCAGGTGTCAAGGAACTGCCATTGGCTCAGGGGCGAGAGGGGAAAAGCCAGATGGATTACAGAGAACCCCCAAAGATAATGGGAAGCAGCACCTCCTCAGTGGAGGAGAGTAACCGCGCCTCCAGTGGAGAGGAGCTTCAGGGCTTGGAGGAGGCAAGGTGGTGCCAGGACACCTTGCCTGGGCAAAGCGGGGAGGAGAGAGGTCCTCCGTTACCCACGCCCTCCCTGCGCAGTAGACTTCCGCGCTGAGAGGGGAGGCGCAGATTGGGCGTCAAAAAACTACTCTGCTGGGGAAGGTTTAAGGACCGCCCACTCACAGATTCTGCCAGTGAATGAGCCAGCCACGGGAGAGTGGCACTCCGCACAGAGAAAGTTTATTTTGGCATCAAAAGCAACGCTTCACAGCCGAGCAGAGAGGCATTTGCCTACTTGCTCTCAAGCAACCCCTTGGTACCTTAACACCAGGCATAGGCAAACTCAGCCCTCCAGATGTTTTGGGATTACAACTCCCATCATCCCTAGCTAACAGGACCAGTGGTCAGGGATGATGGGAATTGTATTCTCAAAACATCTGGTGGGCTGAGTTTACCTATGCCTGGATTAAGCCAAATCATGAGAGGAGGTAGAAAGGTATGTACAAGCTCGTTCCTAATTGGTAAAGGCTTAGTAGCTTATCTAATGTCCTATCTAATTGCAGTTAAATGAAATTATACGGAACCCAACTGAAGGTCAGTTCTGGCAAGTGGATCATATAAAGCCAGTTTATGGTGGAGGAGGACAGTGTTCCCTGGAAAATCTTCAAACACTGTGTACGGTTTGCCACAAGGAGGTGAGTACAGAATACTCTGACACAACCCTTCAACATTATGCATGTTGTTGTTGTTTACTCGTGTCCGACTCTTCGTGACTCCATGGACCAGAGCATACCAGGCACTCCTGTCCTCCACTGCCTCCAGCAGTTTGGTCAAACATCCTTAGACCTATTTATTCTTTGCCCTGTAGTCAATTTCGCTACCAGTTATTCTTTCGCATTTCCTTAATTCTTAAAAGTTGGCAAATTTTCTCATTTGCCAAGCAGATAACTGCACTCCGAAAGTTATTTACTTTAGATGCAATGCAGTTCTGTAATTCAGGTAGACAATATATGTTAGACCATCTTAAAAGTTACTACACCAACCAACCTTTTCAGTCTAATCAAGATGCTGTAATCACTGCCAGTTTCTCTGTACAGTATATGTTGATATGAAATGCATTTTATCTAACTATTCTCTTCTTTTCAGAGAACAGCAAAGCAAGCCAAGGAAAGAAGTCAAATGAAAAGAAAATCTGTAGCTTCAAAGTATGGATCTGATATTACCAATTTTTTTGTGAAATTATGAAGCTAAAATAATTCAGATGTGTAGTTTATGTGTAGTTCATCAAACTGATTAATCATGCACCTTAATAAACTAATAGGTTGATTTTTAGTGGGATTGTCCTAAACCAATCACCTAGCTTTTTCTAAGGCTAGATCCTGGAGTTATCATGGCAGATAAATGTTGAGAAAGGCAATTAGACAGACATGGCAGACGCATCTCTACCTACATCTTTGGCATTTTAAAGTTTTGTACTTTCTTAGTTCAAGATTTGGAACGTAAAATTGCATTTGACAGTGATAGACCAATAAAAATTAACGATTGTTCCCCAAACTGTATTAGTGGTTAATACAGAGAGAAATGCACCAATTTAGCCCTTAACCATCTTCTCATATATGACAAGTGCAGTGGTGGAATAGCAGAATATGCTTTTTAAAATATCAGTACTGCTGTAACCTCTAGCTTCCTAATTGTACCATGAGGTTTGTCCTTGTAATCTGCTGCTTTGCTCAGCTGCTTATCTTGACAGCACAATCCTAACTGTGTCTATTCAGAATCAAGTCCTATTGAATTCAGTGAGATTTCTGCCAGGTAAGTGAGGCTAGGATTGTAGTCTTGTGTAAAAAAATGAATGAATGGTCGTAAAACAGTGGCATGGCCTCAAACCTTAACATTTAGCATTCCTTTACAAGAACAGAACACATAGATCCAATGCATTAAAATAACCCTTTACTTTTTCTAACAGTATATAAACAAACAGCATGATTCTAAGAGTTGAAAGCCAGTGGTACAGAGGGTTTGAGTACAATTCATCCTGTGGCAAAAATGCTGCTGGTATATTCACTATAGTAAATTACCACTTTTTAATCACACTTTTGATGGATGGTAGCTTAAATTTTTGGTCCATCTGTTCTTTAGTAATATATACACAGCAATTTAGACCCACAAGTGAGTTGCATTTTATTATGTGTAGACTACATACAGCTTTAAACAAAGTTTATAACCCATTGATGGTGGCATTACACATTTGATGGTCAGGTTGGTCTAGATGAGCAAAGTAAACTTTCACACGAGGCTGTAGAATTCTACAAGTATCACCATATTTGCTTTTATGCTTAATGCAGAGTTCTGATATTTTCATTATCACTGTAAACAGGAATGGATTGCTCCCCAACAATCCCATCCCCAGCATCCCTCCAAAGCCCTTTAACACATATATGCAGATGGAGTTTTCCCCAATAAAAGTTTACTCTAAAGTTCTACCTACATCTTATGAGACAGTTGTTTGGCATTGAGCATTGCTCCTCAGTGACTAGTCTGTGAGTATTTTATTACTGATTACTAAATTTATGAAAGGATAATCCTCAGCTCTAGAGTACTGGACATGGAATGACCATTTGAACCACCGGCAGAGATGCATTGTCGGCAGGCTACACAGTGACATCAGAAGAATGTTGTATCAGATGAAAAGGCACCAGCTAGTCGGAAGTCCTCTTTTGTGAGAACACTATACATGCGCTGAGGCAGAGGTTTGGAGTATGGGGCAGGCCGTGGGACAGTTGTGCGCAAAATAACCTCACGTCCTGCGGGCAGGGGGAAGTCTCCAGCTGTTCCGGAACTGAAACGTTTCTCATCCAAAGAGCCAGACCTCTTAAGTTCTTCGTCAAGGGGCATCATTGTGGCAACCTAAAAAAATACAGAAGCCTCACTATTGATGTGTTTTGTTTGCTTCATAATCATTTTTTAAACCAAAGAACGGCAGGATAATTCAAAAAATAAGGGCTACATAAACAGATAGTCTTGGCTTTGAAGAAGTTGCAATATGCAGGCACAGACGGATATGTAAGAGAAGAATGAATGAGTGTGACAATGAAAGCACCATTTGCAGTGGATTTCTAAAGTGAAGAAATGTAGGTTTTTAAGTTTGTGCTTCTACAACACGACTAATACTGGTAAACAAGTATTAAACACACAGCCTGGGGGGCCACACAATTGACAACACCACAGACCACTCTCAGTCAGGTTCATGAAGTGGACCTTGAACTGCTTCAGACTGGTCTCCAAAACAGAAAACATGACATTTGTTAGTTAAAAGTCAAAACAATGTAATGTTGAGGTTCCAGCAAATTATGATTAAAATTAGACTAAAAGAGCTTTGCTATGAATTCTACAGTGTTTGGGTCTGTATCTAAGGAAACCAGTGTTAATCAGGGCTTGATGTATTTTCACATTACATGACCATCTAATGAGTCGGACCATTCGCCCATCTTGCAGTGATCCTTTTTAGCCCTGTTACCTTAGTTTGATAAAGGACATAACTGTGCCTGGGACCTTATACTATCACAGCACTGCACTATGCCAACTCCCTGTTTCAGGGAGTCCTGCCACTCAAACAGGATGAGAACTATTGTATGTCACAAATGGCCTGTCTTTCTTAGCACCAAGGAAGTAATTGGTTACTAAATGAGTTAAATTTCTTTCATAAAGCATCTCTAAGGTGAAAAATATGACTATCCTAAGTGGGTAGAGTTAGTTTACAGCTGCTTCATAACTGAGAAGCATAAATCTGTTCATGCGAGTATTTTATGAGGATGTATTAATAAAGCAAGAGAAAGTATTAAAGCAGCAAAAACTAAACTGCTTTCTGCAATAAAAGTGGACAAATGTTCCTGCAACAGTTTATGATGCTTAGTCCTTGCCAGCCAAAACACATGCACATCTGAAGAAGCCATAGGCAACAACTTGATTACCAAACAAGGCATGGCTCTGTGAGGCCTTGAGACTTCAAATACCTTCCAGTTAGACATCCACTTAAGGCTCCAGTTTTTCAATCACAAGTTACTTCACAACCTGGTTTCAAGACTTCTGGCTTCAGAAAATCTTGTTTGAAGTTGGTAAGATGAAGCTATTTTAATGGTTTGACTATGCAAGTGATCAGTAGGAGGCAAATCAAGCAACTGCACTATGCTGCTAGAGCATTCGTTTCTATGCACCTACATGAGGTTAGGCAGATGACTAGAAAATTAGGGAAAGATCTAGTTACCTCCTCAGAAGATTCAGTCAGCTGGATAAGGAAGAGAACCAGTGATAAAAGATAAAGAAAGGCAAGTCAGAGATGACTCACATGGGGTCAAGAGAGGTTTCAGAATTGTCTGCTTTAAAAGGCAGAGTGCCCTCCAGGTATATGCTGTAGTCAAGAGAGCTACTGTGATAAACACTCAGAACATGAAACAAACATAGAACACACTGATGCAGAACTGGTACAGATAATATGGTAAATTTAAACAATATTACAGTCTAATCAATCTCATTTTTGCCCATTCAGCAGATGCAACTTTCCATACATGTCCTAATCTAGCAACTGATAGACAAAAGGAGTTTGTTCATTTCAACAGAGGCAGTTACTACCCACTTATATTCATCTGAAATGGATGTTTAATGCTGCTATTAAATTGAACAGGGCAGCCTACAGCTGCAGGAGCTTTTGTGCCTCAGAATACATGCAGGGACGTGAATCACTAAACTTGCCTTATTTTTATCATGCATTTTAAAGCTGCTAAGGGAAAAAAATCAGTCCATCCATTGGTTAAAATGAAATACTACTGGGATTAAGTTTTACCAGTTAATGACCTTGCAGAAATGAATTATTAGCAAGCATTATTTTTACTGATATTCGTGTTCTAAAAGAACAAGCAGAAGATCACTTCAGCAAGAGGCTTTCCCAATCCTATCCACGGCAGTCCCTACACTAGACAGTCCCTACACTGGGATGCAACTTTGCGTAATTAAGTGATAACTTCATCATGTTTTCATTATGAATGCAGAGTTGCATGGGTTTTTTTCACCAGCACAGAAAATCTGCATGCTTCCTACTCCAATCATATTCTTCCTTAAGTTCTTATCTTCTCACTTGCTGTTTTTCATCTACTGTGAGCAATTTCCCATGTGCAAGTGCTTCCTCATATGTCTCCTGTCACAGGAAATACAGAGATTTATACATGCAATAGACCCTTCTCGCTACAGACTTCTGTGTTCCTACAAAGCCATTCCCTTAAAGGTGGAGGAACTCTCCAAAACAGCATGCAGTGTATCGCAGGGCTGGAGGCAGACTAGCGGAATGAGCAAGTGCACCCCAATGGAGTTGCAGGTATGCTGTCTGCCCAAGCAAGGGCTTCTTTGGGTCCAGAGTAGAGAGTACAAGTTCCTTAAATACGCCAACTAGTTCTCTGCGGCCACAAATTATTTGGTTGTTTAAAAACATTCTGTAAACTTCAACCTCTCTCACATTTGCAGCTCATGACCATGTGCAACCAACCCCTCTCCTTTCAGGCCTTCTCTTGCTCCTATTCCACTTCCAATCTTCTCCTAGGCCCTTCAGTAAGTCCCTAAAGTCTTCTGCCTACCCAAGTCCTCCCTGAGACCACACCAGTAATCAATAGCAAAGGACTGAAATATAAACATACATTACAGCATTCCAGAAGCTGCTATTATATCACACAATGAAAAATTAGACCTGGAAAACACTTACTGTAGGCTGTTATGAAATGCAAAGTTCATTTTGTTCTGGCAACCTAAAAACTACTACTTCGTTCAATCAATGTGCATTAGTACAAACGGACCTTACGTACATTAATGCACAACAAAACGCCCACAATTGTTTCACAGAACTACCACCCTGGAAGGAACACACTGATCTAAAATCTGTGCTTTGTTAAGTACTGCCCGTTTTACATTTAGCTGAATATTTAATATAGCCATAGTATTCTTATACACGGAGGCACGTTCCAAGCCTGGCATTTTGAACTGAGAGTAATCTTACATGGCCTACGTTAGAGGTGTTAAAAAGTCCATCTTACCCGCTGTGAATTCACAAAAAGCTTGTGAATTATAGTACCAGCATGTCCTCTTCCAGCACCAGTGACTGAGACTTCTGGCTGTTCCAGGAAAGAATTCACAAATCTGGTAGTGAAAGAGAAAGGAAAGGAAAAAGTCAGCAAAATAAACTAGTTTTTTCCGTTTTTAAAGAAGCAACCATATTTTAAAAATAGTTTCAATATTGGTACCACAGCTGAGTGGTAGGAAGGAACTGAGCTCACATTCCATGTATCTAGCTTAAGGCCAGTTTATGCATGGATGTACACTGCATGTATTAATTTTCCTGCTCTGGATGACTGGCAATAGAATTAGTTATTCAAACCAAATATACTCTGTGTTGAGATTTCTGCCATAGTTCTCAAAATCATCCCGATGGACCAAGGTTTTGATCTTTTATCTATTTTCCATTACCATGCATAATGTTATCCATAAATACTTAATATTGCCCTACTGCAGAACGTTTCAAGGGGAGAGGACCAAGGCAGTGGCAGAGAAACTAACAGTGCATAATAGACTATTAAGAGGAGTAAAATTAAAATGTAGCTTTGATAATACATGGTACCATCTTACCAGCTCATGTGTTGCAGCAAAGTGGTCAAATTCTGCCACCCAAAACACAACAGACAATTTGGATACTATACCACAACACGACTGGTCTCCAGCTTAACCCTTCCCCATTTTTTATTATTTGTACGTAAATGCTTTCTAGACTAACTTTCCCCTGAATAGTGGGATAGAGAAAGTAAACATAGCTTTTGTTTTGCCTTTATTTTAGTAAAGTTGTTTCTCTTGTATGGTTTGTCTAACATGTAACATTAAACTTGATAAAAAGTATTACAAGGAAATAAAATACGGTGTTTAAGGGGATATGGACACACTTCACGCTGCAGTGTCAAATGTGCCAATCACCCCGGGACCAAGAACTTCCTGCGAAGTCCCTGCTCTCCCACCCACACATTCTTGCTGCCATCCTTCCCCATGATTAATAGTTACGTCAGCAAAACATTAGCCATGGTTTCTGCTCTTCAGAGAACACTCTTAACTTGAAACCAGATTGACCTTATAAGAATAATCATTTATGTTGGCGGCTGCTCTGGGTGGCATGTTTCCTTCTTCCAAAATACACACAGGTGTAAATAAACCTGCCATGCTTATACTATCCAAACACCAGAATGCAGGAAAAATGCAGCAGATAAGCCTGGAATGGCCTTGCGCTTTGAGGTAACAAACAAAGCAAGAAGAGGGAGTTATTATGATACATGACTTGCACATGCCTATGAAATAAAGAATTCAAGATTACTCACTTTTCTAGAGCTTTGCGTTCATCTTCCTGTTCACATTTCTCTACCCCAAATTTGGCTTTCAGTGACCTTGCCCGGGCAATAGTGGCTTCCACATTCAAAATCTGACTAATAATTTCCTGTGTAAGAGAGAAAGTATTTTCCATTTTTGTTATATGCCTTACTTTTAAAGACATTTCTTCTCAAACTTAGTTAAGTAAACCCCTTACTTCTAATTTTTTGTCTTCTGGGTTTGGAAACCGGAGGACTTTACTAGAGTGGGTGATTATCTGCTTAATTATCTTCTTTACTGAAGAAATATCTTCCACCGATTCTGTTGTTAAAACAAGAAGTATATTGTAATAATAGTTCCACCTTCACACAAAGTATACTGCATTTTTTAAACAAGTGTTATTTACCTTCTTCCTTTACCTTGAGTACAGCTGCATGGATGACACAAGGCAGAAGATGCCTTGCAAGATCTGCTGGTTTCTGACCTGCTAAATAGTGCAGCACCTGAAGGTATGGTAAAAGGATTACATAACACCAATAATGTTCTCATTCATATCTGATCATCTTGATTCTGCACAATGAATCTCACCATCTCTCCAGTATTTTAAAGTACACATATTATGGCAACTAGGGTACTAAAATAAATCTTCTACATTAATACTTCATGGCCTTCATAAAAATGCCCATAAATTCTGGGGAAACATTTCCGAAGACTTTTCTCTGGTACTTTAGACTAGAGAACCATTTGTTCTTTGGGGAACTACAAGTTCTGTGTCTATCATAGAATTCAGATGATCTGAACATGACTGAACTCAACAAAAGCAATGAGTGTTTAAAGCACAACAGCAGAAACAAAACTCCACAACTATGTATATGCATTAACAAACAGCTTTTGGAAGCTACTAAGAGAACATCCCAATAAGTGAGGCTATGGAGAGGTGCTTTCCACTGATCAGGTGCAATTTTTGGATGAGACAGGTGTTGGGGAACAATGTGGCGAATGCTGGAAGGAAAAAGGGAAAGTGTTTGGAACTGATAAAGGGCAGCATGCAGACAGCTGAAAGGGAGCTCTACCACAATTACTGCTAAGTAAAAACTATGAGAGGTTTCATTCCCAAAGCGCTTACAATACCTAAGTGCTACTGATCTCCAAAGTTACTTCAAGTGCCTTTGCTGATTTTGTCTACATGTTTCCACAAACAAAATAACCGTCATTCCAGGGAATTATAATTCCAGAAGGAAACTGCATTATTCAGTCCAACCTTAAATGTGACCTGCATAGTCAGCTGGAGAGATTCAGGAAAGCCAAGACACAAAGTTCCAATGGAAATGGGCAGTGTCTGTGCAGCCTGTCGCAAGTCCTCTTACCTTCTCTGCCTCACGAGTGTCATCAAAAAGCCGTCTCTGCCTTCTTGCCGGAATCGGCTTTGCCGTCTCCCACGCTTCAACCCACATATTACTTGGAATCTTCATTCGAGCACTCAGTTCACCCCTGATGACTACATCCCCCTTTTCATCCACAATTTCCTCTTCAATGTAATCCCGAGGTGAATACCATCTCACAAAATCCTCCAGACAACAACCAGGGTTGGCAGCCTAGGATGCAGTGTGGGTGGAGAAAGCAAAACCAGAACATTTTATTTTTTCCTCACATACTTTCCAAGCTGTATATCAGGCGAGAGAAGCACAAGTGACTTAGGGGCACCTACACTACCACATTTCAATACTTGCATTTTTAAAAAAGATACATACACACATCCTCAAATTAAAGTTGCCAACTTGTCATAAAAGTCAGACGTGAATTTGTATTATTCAGAATTCCCAGAGCAGCTTCACAAGATCCACTTCTGTTTGACTTTTGCAGTGAGAGGGGAAATGTTATCTCTGGTGGCTTAGTAGCTAACCCCACTCTAATTTTTACACTGTGAATACAGAATGTAATTATATTGTAATACCTTAAGTGGCCCTACAAACTAAAACTCAGGTAAAAATACCCAAGAACAAAATGCATTATCACCACTTTCTTCTTTAAAATAGACAGAAAAGCGATAGGAAGGAACCCGCCCCTACCTCTGAAAAGTCTGGAAGAAAAAGGAATAATTTGCATTGGTGAACAAACGTTTATTTACAACACTTTTATACCAACTGTCATTCTATTTAGAATTCCACCTACCATAATACCTATTTTGCAACCTGATTTTTCTAGCCTATGTTAAATTGTTGTGCCGCATCTAGGAAATTGGGGTGCTTTAATATACAAGATAGATGAGAAGCTGCCCTAAGATGTAATGTCCTCGTCATATATGAGGAAGTTGGAAGCGTCTAATATTAAGATATGTTTCACACCTTTTCCTCCTTCATTAATTCAGTAGCTCACAAAGATATAATAAAGCAATCCATACAAATAATTTGGGGTGGGGGGGACAACTTGGACAGATTTTATAATGGGTAACCTCTTATAGCACAGAACTATGCTTATGTTTGAAAAGCAAGCCTAGGCAGAATACTTATGTTATTATACACCTAGCTCTTAAAGCTACAGAATACAATTTCACAGAGATCACAAAAGTAAAACAAAAACAATGAAAGCACACATTCAAATACCTCAGAAAGCTCAATGTAGTAGTCTTATTCACCATGACATGTACTAAAATTCCAAAGCTATGAGCTTCAAAGCCAGTTAATATGTACACTGGATTGACTTCAATAAGACTAAGCTGTCCTCAGCTTGAGTAAATAGGCTTTTGTGATTTAGGGGGAAATCACAATTCTTGCTTTGAAAAGAGTAATTCCAGAAGGTATAAAGTATCTAACCAACTACTTCTATTTCAAAACAAAAACATCAGCTGATTTTCCCTCAAATGATTGACACGGAGTCAAAATGAGTGCATTATCAGAGACAAACACCAGGCAAATTAGTGCAATATAGAAATGAACATTTTAAACTACAGTGAAGGTGATAGTTATACAAAGAACCACCAAGTAAAATGGAAGGAAAGCAATGGTGAAAGAGGTTACTGGGGGAAATCCTGTAATTGTGCCCTTTCTGACTGACTGGAGTGTTTACACTAGTATATTCATCACTAAGACGGTCCCATGGCATATAGAATCATGCATCCACCTTGAAAGATTCCATATCAGAAAGCAAACAGGCACTCTGCATGCGTGCTCGAAGATGAGCCCCTTCTGCTGATGTTCCCAGTTTAGCCAATACTTCAGACTGTTCTTCCAGAAGATCCTCAGTCATAGGAGCTGGTTCCTGAAAAGTACAAAGAACAAGCATTTCTTACATGGGGAATTCCATTCACACTTGGTATCAACAGAACAACAATCCTTGTGGCTTTATCAATTCAAGGAGCTCTTTTTCACAGTCCAATTTAGGAAAAGCTTTAATATGACCACAAACCAAGATCAAACCAGGGTTTGAAGGAGAAAAAGGATGGAGGCAGGACTACTCCAGCCTAGATGTACCAATGGTCTGGCTTTAAAAGTCACCTTACTTTTGCAGGAAAAACTTGTCACCACTATGCAGGAGAAACAAAATCAATGTAGTGGTGCCAGATTTCTTCCTATGATGTAGCTACCTCTAACAGGTATGACAAGTGAAACAAGTTAACAGAAATCAGAAAACCAGAAATAATTCCAGGTCTAACCTGTGTTACTGGAACATAGAGGGGGTCTCCAGGATGAAGCAAAGTCAAGTTGCCATGCTGATGTAAACGACCTTCTGGCTTTAATGCCTCTTTTGCAGCCCCTTTCTTCCCACCTTCTTGTCCATTTCCTTTAAGTTCCTCTGTGTCACTTAGGCATTCAAAAAATTCTTCTTCACTGTCACTCCAGGAGTCCCAAGATTTTCCTACTTCTCCTTTTTCTTTATCACCCTCTTTTAAATAGTCTTTACCCACCAAATCAATTGTTTTTCCAATGTCTCCAGAAGAGCGGTCAGAATTACTTCCTTTTTTCCCCTCATCCCTTGCTTTCTTTCTTTCAATACAACAATTTAACATCTGGAAATGAAAGCACATTGAAAACTTATTATGACAGGTATGCACACTCTTCCACAGTGGCAATATTTCCATTAAGCTGCATAACACAACTTATGTAAGAACAGCCGAGATCGACACCTGCACTTGCACAGCACGAAGACACTTCTGTTCACAAGTCATCACCCACATACTCAGAGCAGACCCACTAAAATTCATTAACCCAAGTTAGTATTGTCCATTATTAAAGTGATCCTGCTCTTGAGCATGGGACGCAGGCGGCACTGTGGTCTAAACCACAGAGCCTAGGGCTTGCAGATCAGAAGGTTGGCAGTTCGAATCCCCGCGACAGGGTGAGCTCCCGTTGCTCAGTCCCTGCTCCTGCCAACCTAGCAGTACGAAAGCACGTCAAAGTGCAAGTAGATAAACAGGTACCGCTCCGACGGGAAGGTAAACGGCGTTTCCGTGTGCTGCTCTGGTTCGCCAGAAGCTGCTTAGTCATGCGGGCCACATGACCCGGAAGCTGTACGCCGGCTCCCTCGGCCAATAAAGAGAGATGAGCGCTGCAACCCCAGAGTCATCCACAACTGGATCTAGAGGTCAGGAGTCCCTTTACCCTTTACTTACTCTTGAGCATCACTAACAATGAATAAAACTCAACTCGCTGATTATTTCTGTAATAATCTGATATGCTACCCAACTAATATGGTAATGGCAGGATACATTTTACAACTCTAACAATGTCTGCAACAATAAAAAAGTACCAGATCCTAGTTTATATTTTGTAAAGCATTAAAGATCATTATCTTGTATCCTAGATTGATAGATAACTTATTTTGAAATAGTTACCTGGAGTTTCTGGTGCAGTAAACAACATCTCAGATCTGGAGCACCACTCGTTAACCTAATATGAAGTTACATCTGTATTATTATTACATAAAAACCCTGTTGTAAACTAGTACTTGCAGCAAGATGTAAAGTAAAAAACGCAGTTTTCAGAAGGAGCAGCACCAAGGTATATCAGATTTTAATGAGTGCCTTGGGCCACAATCAAGCATATCTGCTTAAGACCTGCTTGCAAATACACACAAGAATTCAGGAAAACAACTACCGTATTTGACTTTTAAAAGACATCTGAAGGCAACCCTGTAAAGCAAAGTTTTTAATGTGTGGTGTTTTACTGTAGTTTTATAATTTGCTGGAAGCAGCCCAGAGTGGCTGGTGCAACCCAGTCAGATGGGTGGCACTGGCATATATATATATATAATTGCACCTGCCCTTATGATGAATTGCAACCTAAATGCACTTGGATCCATCAGTTATTTTTTAAAAAATAAACTTTTAAATCTCAAAAGCTATAATACAAATAAAAACCAAAAATAAGTAATTACCAAAAATAAGTAAGTAAATGAAATGAGAAGGATCCATCACAATTAATCAGACTGACCTCTCTGATAGGGTTAATCTAGAATTTAATTCTGAGCTACATGGAAGAACAATCAACAAAAATGTAAATAGTTCCCCACTATATTTTACACAATCAAGTTAACTGGCTGCAAACAAGAATGCCTCTGAGATGCCAGGAAAATCTGGCTCTCTCATCCTGACAGTGGAAGTTCTAAATTACAGCCTGTATTAATTAAACTGCAACTAAATGATGCTAATAAATACTAATATAATTCACCCTGGGATAAAGAAGTTGTTCTCCCATCTGTAGCGCATTTCCAAGACAAACTCCTGCCAGAGATGTGCAACTCCTTTGACACCACCATGGTAGAAGTTGATCATACAAAGACAAAGGGCCAGTTTGTAAGTTAAGCTGTCTGAAGGAGCAGATTTGAATTGGATGTAGATGTTCTATACACAGGAAGAAGCAGAGAAAACAAAGACAAAAAAGCATGAAAAAATATTTTGTGGTGTTTAAAAAATAAGCAAATTATGCAAGTTTCCTTAATTTATAATACCTGCAGAATTCATCTTACTTATTTGATAACTGTGTTGCCCTTGAGAAAATGTTAATAATGTCTTTAAAACACAGGATATACACAACTCCAGTCGCTAAAATATAGTTAGAAACAAAGCTAATAAAAACAAAGGTTTGTATATGAAAACTCATCCTTTTATAACTAAAATGGACACATAACAAAAGCCCCCAAGCAGACCTTTGGGTTGTGTTTTCCTTTTATTAAAAGCCATTTAGATTTGGCAGATACATTCAGGTAGGTAGCCATGTTGGTCTGACGCAGTCGAAATATATAAAAACATTGTCCAGTAGCACCTTAGAGACCAACTAAGTTTGTTCTGGGTATAAGCTTTCATGTGCGTGCACACGAAAGCTTATACCAAGAACAAACTTAGTTGGTCTCTAAGGTGCTACTGGACAATATATATATATATATATATATATATATATATATATATATATATACACACACACACACACACCGGTATATAGATTTGGTAAATATTAGTCACGTAAGCAAATTGAACTTACATAGTCTTCATTGTCTGTGGGTGGGAGGCATCCTGTTGAAGGACTAGTTCTGGCTTCAGATCCATCTGCTGATTTGTCAGCAGCATCAGGGAATAAGTACTTGAGGAGGAAAGTACATACTGTCAGTTTTCAAATATGTTGTCTTTGCCATTTCCCACAGCTATTAAGTTCTGCAATAACTCTTTATCATATATCCTAGATACCATTTACTCCTCTACAGAGGGAAGCAAGAACTTTATAAAATGATTTGTACCCCTGCAGTGTGAACTGACACTGGGCAAAGACACTCCTGGCCGCGGGAGAACGCGAATTTAAATATTATAAAGCATCGTCATTAATGCAACAGCACAGCTAGTTTACTTACCAAAAGAATAGTATTGAGGACGTCATTATTTAATGGTGATTCATCTACACCTCTGTGTTTGCGAATCTTTTTCTTTGCCGTGTGAACCATATTTGTCACAGACAGTTTATGGATTGGGACAGGTGCTGGTTCTGTGAGCTTTGACAATGCATGGCTTATGTCAGCATCTACAAAATACCAAGGCCACAGTTACAATTATCAATTTATTTGTCTTTATTTGCATTTACATCATCATCAGTATTCTTCTCTTTCAGTATGAAACAGCAAAACTACTTTGCTAAATACGAGTGTGCCACCTGCTGCCAAAACCAGAACTAGGCCATGCTGGATTTTTTTATGTAACCAAGGCTATGTATCCTCAAACATGCTGCTGCAAAGAAACTGAGCATGCTGCAGAGGGAAGGGGGAGACAAGATGAGGGCTTAAACCTTATAAACCATTTATGCTGGTACCTTTGACACAGAGGCTTAAAATAGACAATGATGGAGGAGGAAGAGGAGGCTTATAAATAAAGAGCTCTGAGGAAAGGGCTTCTTTTTTTTTACACCAACATATTTTCAACCCAGCCCCTCACATGAGATGCTACCATTAGTTCTATCAAGACCCTCCTGCTTCAGATAAAATTACAGCTGCTTTCATAGGCACAAAGGCAAAGAAAATTAACTTGACTTTTTACCTTTTCCCTCCTCTTCAAATGCTGATCTTCCAAGAATCTCATCAGTCGATTCTTTCCGACGACACAGTTTGAAAAATTCCGTGACAAAATCACCTACACAAGGAAATTAAAATTTTTTTTTATGCAGTCAGATTTCTGAATATTAGGTTTTCCCCCAAATCACATACCTAAAGCAGAGTCTAATACAGTCTAAATATATGTAATTTTAGCAAAGAAGGAATGAGAAAAACCTTTTCTTTTTTACATAGCATTGTCACTGCATGTAAGCACTGATCTCCCAAGCAAGCCTGAAGGCACATGCAGCAACCTTGCCTGAACTTACTAGTGTTTCGATGCCTAGAGACAATGAATTTCATGCCTAAGCAGAGCTCCCATATGCAAACTCAACACTGACGATTTAAGTGAATTTACAATCAAGAAAAATATATTTCTACAAGAACTTAGTCAAAACCAATTCCTATCTTCCTGAAGTAATTTTAAAGAATAATAGAAAAAGATAAGCTCTGGATTGCTTACTTAACAAACACTGTGGGTTATCAGCTTTTCTGACCCTCACAGACCACTGAGGTGCTTGAACAGGATCCAAGTCTCTTAAAAAACAAAACAGAACAGGAATGTTTTTATTTCTTCACTCATCCAATCATTAATACCATTGAAGAAAGCAACCTCAGAATTTGCATGTCAATCCTCACCATATTATTATAGAATATCTTTAACACACTTGTCAATCACTTACTTTGCCTAATTTTGTTATTTTCATCATCTATGATTACAAATGGATTTTTCTGTAAATCTCAATTTTGAATTTTTCCATACAGATTTTTTCTAATTCCCATCTCGCTCCTTGATCATGATGTGAAACAAACGGGTTTTTACCAGCTCCACTAAAACACTGACAATTCTCACATATTATGCACTATTCTTGCAGACTATTACACACAGCATATTGCCCCAAAGTAACCAGATGCATACAGCAATTCATATAATGGTATGAAATCATGTATTAATACTTTAAAAATCATGCTGCAGATGGTGCTTGAATCTTTTTAAAGGATTATACACATAACATGTATGCATTGTGTATGTAATATGTGCTTTTGCATATAATTAGCCACGCTTTAAGAAACAAACAAACCTGACAATGCATGAATGGCTTGCACCAAAGCAGGTGCCCCAAAGCACAGGTGGTCTAATACAGGCAAGGCTCAATTGGGCTGGAGCTGCCATATTCAATGTATACATCCATTTAAAACTGATGGCTTCTCCATCTCCATCTCTGACTGATTTTCCCAAGGCCATTCTGTGCCTTTTTACATAAGGCTGCCAGCATGACTCAATAGTTCTTCCTCATATCTAACTTTATTGTGTAGCGGCCTTCTTATACATCTGGGCTTTCAATGGGTTTTATTAGTGTCTTCCTGATGGCACTCTCACCATACAGCAATCATGTAAGTAAATCATACTGTAGATCCAAGTTCCTCTCTAACATGAAACTGACACAACTGTCCTTGAGTGCTCCAATCATTAGAATAGCAAAAATAACCACAAATGCAGGAGGAAGAAAATACATCACAGATAAATAGAAATAACACGAATTTTAAAAATCACAGGCGTCCAATTAAAATAGTTTGACTCAACCATTCTAACAGCAAAACACTATGAAAAGTGTTGGAATTAAAATAAAAATGTTAGAACTTTGTTGCATAGACAGTGCAGTGTCATGGTTAGAGTGTTGGAGTAGGTCCTGAGAGAGCAAGATTCAAATCTCCACTCAGTCATGGAGCCCACTGGGTGACCTTGGGCCAGTCATCACCTCTCAGCCAAGCCTACCTTACAGGATTTTTGTGAGAATAAAACATGATAGGAGGTGTGTACGCCACCTTGAGCTCTTGGGAGTAAAAGTGGGATATAAATGTAAAAAAAAGAATAATGGTCATAACAGCAGCTTCTTTCTTTCTTAAATTGCCTCTTAAGTAGTAGCGGTATCAAGCTTATGAGAAAATTGTAATAATAATAGTAGTAGTAATAATAATGTGAGCAAAATTGACTTTCATACTACTACAATAGCTACCGTGTTTGCTAAACCGATATTTAAGTATTTCTCAACTAGACCAGAATTCTAGATTATGCAGTGTTCTGAAAAATGAAGCTCAGATGTTTTGATTACAAAAAGAAAATGAAGTCAAAAATATACTTACGAATAAACATCGTTGTCCACAATTATACCCTCTGTTAGATGAGGCCATGTAGTTGCTAAATGAAGTTCACTGAAAGTAAAAGTGGCACACTTGGGAGACAGAATTCGGAAACCACACAACCATAGACTACAGTCACTACTTACAACGCATTGGCTTGGGTTGAACCTAACTCTAAACCGTGGTTTATTGAAGTATGGCTTAGAGTTGTACAAATCCAGTCCAGCAGCTTAACTATGGTTTAAAAATGGTTAAAAATCACTCTTTAACTAGAGCTTGTAATTGACAACCCTCAGTTAATGTTAACCATAGCTTAGCATTCTGTATGAACGGGAACATCCCCCTTAGTTACAGTTAAGAAGCTATCAGTGCCCAGAAGTTACAGAGCTGAAAGAGCAGTTCTTCCTGGCTTGTGTTTCTTATAATGTGGAAGTACACATAATAAACCAAGATGTAAGCAATAATCTGTCAGATGCCACAAGTTTAACTACGATTAACGTTAACCACAGCTTAATGTTATATGTGAATCTGGCCATTTTGCACACAAGTTTTAGTTTAATACACTTATGTCCATTATGTCCACATATGTCTTTTTCGTCTTATTTTTTAAATATACAGCTGAGATCCAATATTTTCCTGGTCATTGCTGCATAACTTCACACCTGTCCACAACATATACTGTATCTGTGTGCTTTCTCACTGTCTATTTGCATGCAAACAGAATGTTTATTCGAAGAAATAGCCTTGAAAATTAGGACAGTCCACAAAGCAAATACTTCAGCTCATGGATAGCAATTACATTTGAAGAGCTTTGGTCAATAGCATTACGCTACCGCTCCAGCGGGAAGGTAAACAGCGTTTCCGTGCGCTGCTCTGGTTCGCCAGAAGCGGCTTAGTCATGCTGGCCACATAACCCGGAAGCTGTACGCCGGCTCCCTCAGCCAATAAAGCGAGATGAGCGCCGCAACCCCAGAGTCGGTCACGACTGGACCTAATGGTTACCTTTACCTGTATCATGTCAGATTACATAAGCAACATTTCTTTTGAGTAAACTGTTGAAGATTTAGCTTCCCATCACAACAAGATCAATTCCATTTTACTTTAGAAACTAAATATTTGATTATACCAGGTCTTACCTGATGGGATCCTCACAGGCACCAAATGGTAACTTTCCAAACTCGAGGCCTCCAACTTCACCTCCAACCAAAGCATCTATATCTATTGACAGAAAACATGTTTGATCATTACATCAGAATTAAGTAACAAAATTATGCACTGGGTGACATCTAATATGTACACCCAACTTTGCCACAGATTTCCAGTGATTATCAGTTCGCTTCTCTCTTTTCCAGTCCCCATATGCATCTACAAAGTATTATCCTGAGGTGCTCTCAACAATCCAGATCAGGTTTGAGGGGCACACAATGGGACCACAGGAGGAATGGCGAGGAAGGAGAAACCCTGTTGAACAAGTAGATGCTTGTTCATGCTTCGCTGGAGCTCATCCAAGATCCAAGTAAAATGGGTACAATTTTTTCTGCCATATACAATTTCCGCAGAAACTATTTTTTTATGTAATGGAGTTTTGTGTTTCATTTTTACACTTGGCAAACATGTTGATAGTCGATACTGTTACAAAGTGATACAAGCTTGTGAAAGCTTAAACACTTATTTCGAACCAAGATGTCCAAGGACTGGCAAGTCATAAATTACATATTGAATGGCAAACATTTCAAGTTATTTATTCACCGTCAATGAGAGGGCTAAGCTTTACTGAAAGAAACAAAGGTGTCATGTACTTTGAAGACACTCGAACTTAGAATGCAAAGGAGAAACATGCTAAGAGGAAGGCACGCTTGGCAAATCCACACCGTGATCAACTGCCGCCCGGGAACCAATGTCCCCACTGTTGAAGGACATGTGGGTCCAGAATTGGCCTCCACAGTCACTTACAGACTCATTGTTAAAACCGTGTTTATGGAAGACAATCTTACTCGGCTATGAGTGATCGCCAAAGAAGAAGATTGAAAAAACAAACAAACTTGGATTGTAAGGATAATAAAGAACGGCAACAAGTATAATACGTGTCTACACTGTCCTATAGTATATCACATACATTTCTTGGGAATAAAAAAAGACATTTGTCATGATTTGCAGAAGAATTTTATAAAACCTTTTTGTCTGTGGACAGTTGGCATGCTATATCTGAAACTATTTAAAATACTCCTCCATTTCAAAAATGGTTTGCCACATAGCAAAAGGGCAGGGAAGGAAAGGTAACACGTCACTGCTGTCAAAGAAAAAAGTCCATAGTTCCAGGGTTCTGTGGATCTCAGCCACTTTCCGTAATAAATTCTACACAAGGAAGCATCATACCTGGTGGTTGTTGAGGCCAGAAATATTGTTGCCAGTCCTGAAGTACGTACGTAAGTCTAATACTTATATTGATTGGAGGTAATGGGGTTAAAGGGCAGCCCTAGGAGACATATGTAAAGAAATACAAAAAGTTAGGACCAAAGCAGATATATCTAGACATCTGCTTTAATCTAAGCAATGTGTCAGAAAGTTTCTATGAGAGATAGATTTTCAATGTTATTAGGAATTTACATCCCACCATTTTATCTGGTGGGAAGATCATTCATCACTATCCTTCCAAAATACCCCCAAGCTCAAAATAAATGGTTTACTATTAAAATGGGTCCGATATAATAAATGTACATGACTGCTGATCTGCTGAATGTATTCGGAAACTCAAAAAGTTTTGGCTTCCGAAATATTGCTAGCAGCAGTAATATGGACACACAAATATTATAGTCACTTCTCTGTGCTTCATAGCAACCTACTTCTGAAGTTCACCTGAGTTCCAGATGTAGCTTGCAATTATGAAGAGGGTTGACTGCTGTTCAGAAAAGGAAAGATGCACTGCTCATGCAAATATCCCTCTGTGCTCCCTAGGAGCATGAGCTAAAGTGTCTGAAAATCAAAAGTAACAGCTGATAAAGACTGGTTCACCCATGTACTTATGTCCACTTGAGGACAGGTTACTGAGTATGTGAACTGACTTTGTTGAACAGTGTCCTATGATATGACATCAAATGATACCTGGTGATGTGAAAGTCCTCTCTTTGGTGTTAAATATGCAATGGCCCATTCACACATGCAAGTCAACATACCATGTGGCAATTATTGCATGGATGACAATGCAAATCTGAATCCCATATTAATTGTTTTACACATTTGTCATATCGAAAGAGCATAACTTTAAATGCACTACAAAATAAGCACTGAAATATTTCATATTTCACAGGCATAATGAGACAGAATAAAAACTGATTAAGATAAGTACCAATAGCATTTAGTAATGGAGATGACTCCATTAGTTGTCAATGGCACTGTTACTCATTGAAGGAGAAGGAAAAGTCTAATATCAAAATAAGAACAGAGTCCAAGTCTTCCTGATTAAAATGGATTGATTGGCAGACATTTCCCATGAAGTCTTATCCACAGTAATTCTTTTCAAAAACCTAAAGGCTATACTGTGTTCATATGATATAATACAAACCAAAGGTTTCTCCTGTGGCTGTACCTGCCAAATATCCATTAATCTGTCATAAGAAGATGTTTTAATCTGCACAACATATAGGTACAGAGGCAGGATTTTCAGAATTTGCCCACTTTTCTAAAGAAAATAATTCTTGGCACGTGCAAATGCTTACATGCACCCACACAAACTATACTTACAATCTTAGATTTGAAGATGTCCAATAATCCTGATAAGTGAGTATACTGATTAGGGACTTTGCGAAGATGAACCATTTCAAAATCTGTTCTAACTCCAGGACCTTGACACTCTCCGACATACATTCTTCGCCATTTGTGATGAATTTGTACAAATACTGGCACCTGGCTGCAAAATATTCAGAAGAGCTACAAAAGTGTTTTAAGTCGTCTAGAGCCTAGGAAACACAGAGCTGTTAGCCTTTACTATTCACCATGGCAAGTATCAATTCATCCTAAGCTTTTAGCAAACAGCCAAAACTGTGCTTGAGATTTATTATTTTAGAAGGTATAGTCATATCAAACAACACAAAGTTTTAAACACACAAAGACTATGTAACAGTCTATTCTGTGGAATGTACACATTTGCCCAGTTCACATGTAATCCGTGGTTTCATGCTATGTGCATGAGATGAATGTGCATGATGTGGACCCTTACTTACCAGCCTGTGTTCCCCAATGCAATAGAAATTGAACTAAGGAGGAGGTTACATTTAGATTCACTAAGAACGGCATCATTATTTGCTGCTGGTGCAATGACTACAAATTCACGCAATCCATACCTAGAATAAAAACAATAATGCTTTCAGTTAATTACAGATTACAAATATTAAAGCCTATAATAAAATGCACATATATGTCTTTCAATGTTATTCAAGTGTGCAACATCTAATCTCTCTCAAACTGCTTAGTTTATATTCACTAAAAATATGGTTGAAACAAACTAAGATTGAAGTTTGATGTAGTTTTGTGAATAATAAACACTGAGCATATGTCAGAAGCATCAACCTTGTTCAGACATAACACATAATGCTAAGCTTTAGCATTATGTGAATAAACTTGAATGAGCACTGCTCTCACTTGTTCCCCACACTTCTCCTCCAACACAGCTGCAAGGACTAAATTGGAATCGTTTGCTTCCAGTTTTGCAACTACAGTTATGACTGAACCCTAAACTGCGGTTAACTGAAAAGTCCAAGCTTCATAAACTATGGTTTGAAGTCAGCTTGTTTAATTAAACTACAGTTAAGACTAAGTACAATTTGATTTCAAGTGTAACACTAACCTGTATTTACTTAAAAATAAAAGTGAAAGCTTCCTTTACAAGGTCACACCACAGGGATGCAAAGAGTTTGAGGTTCACCCAGGCTTGTTCACATATCACTATTCTGTGTACTAGTCAGTACATCATGAATTTTATATGCTGTGACTATAATGTAGCTATATGTAATGTAATGTTTTAGCAGACATACCATCTCACTAGACAATGAGCTCTGGGAGGAAAATCATTGTTCATGCACAGAAGGTCTTGCATAGCAACTGGAATAATATCTGTAAAACCATTCAGAATAATGAAAGAGTTCAGTCATAATACAAACTAAACATCTACGCATCAAATATGGTAATCAATTTAATTATAAAAGATAAGATATAGTCTGGATCCAAGCCACAGAAGTAAATAATAAAAACAAGAGTAAAATTACCAGATACATTATTAAGGCTACCATATGAGATAAGAATAGAAAAACAGAACAGTCCAATTCAATCCATATTTACTCAAAAGTGTCACTGAGACAAACTCCTAAATGTGCATATGTTATCATGAATGTGTTATAAAGTACGCAAGTAATATTACTTAAGTGGAGTATTGTTTTATCACACCTGTGAGACTTGAACAACAGGAACCAGTCAGTATTTAAAGTAACATTTAGCATCATTCCCTACAGCAGGGGTCAGCAAACTTCTACCAGCAGGCCAGCTCACTGTTCCTCAAATCTTCTGGTGGGCCAGACCCATAGCTGTCAAGTGTCCCTTATTTGAAGGGACAGTCCCTTATTCCAGCGCCACGTCCCGCTGCTGTCCCTTATTGATGGATGTTCTTAAATGTCCCTTAAATGATGTCCCTTAAATTTCAAAGGAAGCAGCTCCTCTCCCTCCCTGCCGGCCAGGGAGGAGGGAGGCTCCAACTGTGTTGCTTGGCTGTGTTGCTCACCCAATAAGAAGTCTAAGAACGACTGGGGGATGGCGCTTGCATGCCTTGTGCTGATCAAATCGGCTGCGTTCCCTGGGGACTCGCCTTTGTTCAGCGCTTCCCAGCGGAGAGGTGACGGTGGTTTTCCTTGAGGCTTCGTGTGGCTGCTGGCTGGGCTTTCTGCCTTTGGCTCAGAGGGGCTCAGAAGTTGAACATACCTGTGCTGAGTGCTCAGATCGGAATCGGATGGATATGTCATCGACGGCCCACTCACCCTTGCCGGCGAAAAGGTCTGTCTGGAGCGGGGGCACATGGTGAGGGAAAAGGAAAGGAGATCTCGTGGGGGGGAGGCTGTGTGTGTGTGGCTAGTTAATGCAAGCTGAGGGGGGTTTTGAATGCTGAACGCCATTTTGTTGCACGTGCTGCTGCAAACTTTGCAGTGCAAAGCCAGGCCGGGGAGCCATCTTAAGTTGAGGCTGCCTAGGCCTTGTGGTGCATGTGATTCAGATTCTATTCAGTTGAACCTCTGGTTACAAAGTTGGTTGGACAGTGTTCTTGAAGCTACCCAGCATGAGTTTGACGAGGCTGCAGATCCCTTATTTTGGCTGCTGGTCCCTTATTTTCAAGACTGCTGGTCCCTTATTTTCAAATCTGTAAGTTGACAGCTATGGCCAGACCACGCACGCACACACGCACACACACAGACACCAGCAGGGGGCTTCTCTCTCTCTCCCCCACTCCCTCCCCCTGCTTTCCTACCTCCTCCGGTGGCGGTTAGGAGCCGGCAGCGGCACCTCACGTTTCTGGGAGAGCTTTCCCAGGCGCGGGGCCAGCGGGCGCGCCAAGCTCCAGCTGAAGCCCGCGACGCGCCCGCCAGCCTCTCTGTCTATGGCCACGATGCTGGCCAATCCGAAGCCTTGCCGCCCGCGCGCTGAGGAAGCCCAGCGCAGCTTCGGATTTGCCAGTGTCGCCGCCCGCCCAGAGGTGTCTGCGGCTTCAGATTGGCTGTGGGAGCTTCCTGGAGCCAATCC
Source organism: Podarcis pityusensis (assembly GCF_964106645.2). Lineage (NCBI taxonomy): Eukaryota > Metazoa > Chordata > Lepidosauria > Squamata > Lacertidae > Podarcis > Podarcis pityusensis. The sequence continues at coordinate 97,904,753 of NC_138028.1, read as the reverse complement.
GAAGCTGAGCCGGGTTTCCCAGCGCACGGGCGGCAAGACTTCTGATTGGCCAGCGTCACTGCCTGCCCAGAGGTGTCCGCAGCTTCGGATTGGCTGCGGGAGCTTCCTGGAGCCAATCCAAAGCCGCCCGCGCGCCCGTCACGGAAGTCAGTCACCTTGCTGGTTTAGCGCGGGGACTGGCCGAGCGGGTGGCAAGGTCCTAGGGCAGGGTCCTCGTGCCGGAGTAAAGAGCCCCTCGGGCCTTATCTGGCCCGCGGACCTTAGTTTGCCGACCCCTGCCCTAGGGTATTTGAATTGTTTCCTTCAATGAATATTTGTTTTTTTTTAAAAAAAAGTGATTTCAGAAAGCTTCATTTTTTTCATAAAATATTCTGCTCTTTATTAGAAGCAGCATTCATAGAAGGTAAGATCTTTTAATCTCTCTCAACCAACTGGAAAGGAGGATTATATGCCCAAATTCAAATTGCATTGTCCTATTATATCAACTTTTAAAAACAGTGAAAATTAGACCACTGATATTCTACATGTTCTAACGAAAAAGTGACCAATTCAATAACACATTATTCATCACAATATTTATAGATTAGTAATAACAAGAGGCAAATGAGGCTTGTCAATCTGGGAAGGTAGCCCGTCTAAGAGAAGCAAAACTCTGAACCAAAACCTCTGCTGCCTTGCAGGCTCTCTTCGGGAGAAGAAAAGGCTAAGTAAACCTTACACAAAACTAGAGAAGAGTCGCTAAGACGATTGGATGGCACCTCGTACACCTCCTTCCGGCAATTCCTGCAGTGAAGAAGCCAAACATATTCCTCTGCTTTCTTTTGGACCACATCAGTGAGGCCAAGAGTAGGGTTCTGTCATCTGTGCAGCCCAGGACCTCCATACACAGTACCCAGGCTTGTGTCCTGGGGAGGTCACTTTGGTGCTGCTAACACATCAATTTGTTTTCACCCCTGGAGGTACACTCCATTATCTCTCTCTCTCTCTCTCTCTCAAGAAAGGGAGATGTATGCCAACAACAACATTCAGTAACAACACAATCTAATATAGTAAAGACTCAAAAATATTTGGGTGATGGAAAACGTAACTACCTTCTACTTGTTCCTCTTTTGCATCCTTGTCACTGGAGTCTTGCACAAGATAATGGTGTGTCACTGAGAATCGGAAATCAGCAAAAGCAATCTCATCGGATTTCTCCTCCCATGTTTCAGTGGTATATACACCCTGAATATCAAATAGGGCAGAAACATTAGTTATGTATGGGCAAAATTATTTGCAATATAACGTTACTACACATCTCTGAATGCAATTCCACTATTACAAATAGAAAGTGTTTTAAATAAGTTTCATATAAAGGAATTCTGCAAGGTTTTACTCATATATAAATCCCTGAATAACTTGAGACCAGGAGACCTAGCAGACCACCTTTTATAGGCCAAATTAACTTTTATGATAATCAAAGGAGCCTCTGCTGGAAACACTGCAACCAGCAGAAGGTCATCCAGAAACCTCTTTCAGAAACAAGCCTTTTCTGTTGTAGCACCAATCCTCTAGTCTGGATGCTTCAAATGTATCCTATAAACTGAGCTTTTTACACAGGATATTTAGATGTTTGCAAGTATTATCCCACTTAGCTGCTGACTTGGTGGTTTAAGTAGGAGGTTTATATTTATTGTATCCTGATCTTTATTTGTACTTTATAGTATTTTGATTTTATAAGTTTGTAAACTGCTGGAGGAATTCTGCCAAAATTGTTAAGTTTCTAAATAAAGATGTCATAGAATGGGACTAATGGTTTATATTTTCACCAAACAGTTCAAAAGGCAATCTTACCTTTTCCAAAACTTTGCCTGAAGAAATGCCAATAAGTTTCCAGTCATTCAAAACTTCCTCAACTCTGGAAATAAATCTAACAAGGAAAGTTATAATATAGAACTAACATCATGCAATGCTTATATTATAACTCATAGCCATAAAAATGAATATTAAAACATAAGGGCCTTAAAACTTTTCATGGCTGATTATTAGCACAATTTAACAGTGGTAGCTTTAGGCTACAATCTTATATCTACTTACCTGCAAGTAAGTACAGTACAATGAATTTAATAGGACTTACTTCCGAGTAGACATAGGATTGTGCTGTAAAACAACGTATTCAGGAGAATCTCTCTCTCTCTCTCTCTCTCTCTCACACACACACACACATATATACATACAGACACAAATCAATTTTAGTAGAGCATCACCAGCACATTCACTAGCATATTTTATATCTATATATCTATATATATCTCTAAATATATATTATTATCATTATTTAGTATACAGCAGTTCCCAAGGTAGATCATTTTAGAGCTGGAAGAGCCTTTGGAGGTATTCTAGCCCAACCCCTAACAAAATGCAGGAGCTACTCTACAATACATTGATAATGAAAACACTTTTTGAACAAATAGAGGAAGGTGCTCCCCAAGAGGCCGTTTAGGGTTTTAAAAAAGTCAAGGCCAGCATCTTGAATTGAACAAGGAAACAGACTCGCTGCCAATAAAAAAAATCTTAAGAAATGTTTTAAGTTGATGACAGCTAAAACCCATAAGCAAATTCTAAACCAGCTGAAAGTGCTTGCAGACATTTCCTGATCAGACTGCTTGACTATCATATTGTCTGTCTGGAATAAACTTCAGTTTATTCACCTTTGTAAAGTCCATTACACATTCATGGCTTTTGTTAAGCGAGGTCAAAGCTCCACTTTCATCTGATGAAAAGGAGAAATGGAGCCAAGTGTCATCAGAAACATTAATGGAACCACTCTCCAAACCTCAAGCCAACTGCACCCAGCATAGAAACCAATACAGTGGTGCCTCGCAAGACGAAATTAATCCGTTCCGCGAGAGTCTTCGTCTAGCGGTTTTTTCATCTTGCGAAGCAACCCTATTAGCGGCTTAACGGATTAGCGCTATTAGCGGTTTAACGGCTATTAAAGGCTTATTGGCTTAGCGGATTAGCTGCTAAAAGGCTATTAAAGGCTTAGCGGCTTAGATAAAGGGGGGAAAAGCGGGGGGAAAATCTCAAGACTCGCAAGACATTTTCGTCTTGCGAAGCAAGCCCATAGGGAAATTCGTCCTGTGAAGCAACTCAAAAACGGAAAACCCTTTCGTCTAGCGGGTTTTCCGTCTTGCGAGGCATTCGTCTTGCGGGGCACCACTGTACTGAAATCTGGAGAACCTCAGAGGATAATTCCCATGAAGAGAAACAACAGTCTCCTTACACTACCTGCCTGGAATCCTAAAGCACAAACCTCAGCTTCCAACACAGAATCTTGAAGAATATCAGGGCCAACAGTATCAAAAGCTGCTGAGAGTTCAACAATAAAAGAAGGCACTCTTACATATCTTTCCCTAATGCAGATAATACATCAGGATGAGCATGGCTGTTCCCAAGCTAACAGAAACCTAGGTGCTTAGAATCCAAATCCACCTAGATGCTTAGAATTAATCAAGCTCCACACATCAAGGAGAAAACTCTCTCACACACAGGTAATTAAGCCGCTGAAAGATTAGTGCTATTCGATCTGCTGCATCTATTTGTGTGTTATGTTTAGGGCTGTGGGCAGGATTACCTTCACCCCTAAATGCCCTGTGTGCACATTGGAGGCTGCTCCAATGATGTGCCCAGCCTCACTTCTTTTAAAGTTGGGGCCTTGGCCAGACAGTTGTCACAAGTACCCCCTTCCTTTCCTTTCTGGCCCGCATCCCCAATACATGGGTTGTCAATGCACCCTCCCCCACCTCCATCTCAGAATATTTTACTAGAAATGGAGGTAGTTTCCATTTTATTTTACTTTCTTATATAGGTTTGCTACATCAAGACTTTTTGGTTTAATAAGTCTCTGAGCTAAGACTGCCTGGAATCTACCTGAAGCACAATCACACCCAGCACAACCCACAGCTTCCAACGCAAATGATCTTGATCAGATGGTCAGGGCCAACAGGATCAAAAGCTGCTAAGAGATCAACCACCATGCCATCAACCCCTTTATATTTTGGGTTTTTCGTGGGTGGGTTTTAAGTTACCGTATACAGTTACCCATTCACCCAGCATGAACTATTTTCTGGCGTAGCTCACTTGCCATAGAAACAAGTAGCAGACAGGAAGGCAGGTTAAAAAAATAAAACCACATTGCCAGGCAAACTTGTTTTTCAGTCCATCTGTGGAACAGATTTGACAACATTCCTGGGGCGGAGGACAGGCTGCAGAAGAGCCCTTTCTGGCAACATGGAATATTATTATGGGGGGGGTAGGGGGTTACCGACCCAGCAACCACCTTTCAGGTGCATTCTCCCTCTCCCCAATTCTTAAGATGTCCCCCACCCCAAAACAAGAGGGGGGCTCCCTCCAGGTGTCGTCACTGGGAGTCTCCCCCTGCCTCTTCCTCTCCCCAAATTCGTCCAGAGCAGCTGGACCTTACAGCCAGCTTGTCGCCAGATCATCCGAGAGCCGAGAAGCGAAGACAGACACAGACAGACAGACAGACAGACAGGCACACACACCCTTCTCCTCTACTGTCAAACACACAACCCCAACGCAGCTCCGCAAAGGGCAAAGTAGGAAACGGGACGGGAAGAGACAACTCGAGAAAGAAGGGAGGCAGGTCATTAAAAAAAAGGGGGGGGACCGGCAGCGAAGGAGGGTCCGCGAAGGAGACGGAGGCGGCCCCGCCGCGAAGAGCGATACATACCTCTCCCACTCAGAGGCGGTGGTGAAATCGGTGATTTCGAACACTTCGGACTCCGGCTGCGGGGGGGAAAGAAGACGAGTGAGGCGCTGAAGGGCGGGTGTGGACGGGGAGGGGTGAAGAGGGGCGACCCGCGGAGCGTCACCCCCCTCTTTGCTTAGCGGCAGCGGGAGGGGGTGGGGAGGGCGCTCCGAAGGAGGACTCACCTCACTGTCGGCCGCCATCTTGAGCCAGCCACCGGCCTGCAGGACGGCGCAGCTTCCTGAAAGGGATGACGGGAGCGAGGAAGAGGCACAATAACAACACACGCACGCGCACAGAGGGGGAGAAGGGATGAACGTAGGGGAAGGGGCGAGGCGAGGCTCCCGGGTGGGCGGAGCTTGCGCGGTGTGACTTGTCAGGACGGCCATCAGCGAGTGGGGTATCCCGAGCGGGGTCTCTTGTCAAAAGATAAATGAAAAAGGGAGAGGGGTATCTTGCCTAAGGAAAGATGTCCCGTCCTCCCCCCTCGCTGTGGTTCGCCACACCGACTTCAAAGCCGAAGCGCCCTGTTGTTGTTGTGATTCTGGGTCTCCTGAATTTCTCCTGACATGTTAAGATTTTTACACTGAAGCTTTCGTTCTGGCTTGGTTTGTTCTGGCTTTGGTATAGAGAACCATTTTGTCATGGATTATTGTTATTATCATCATCATCATCATCATTGGTCCCTTACCTTTCCCGTCCCTACCTGGCCACAGTGATCCATGCGACAGCCACCTCCAGGCTTAACTACTGTAATTCGCTCTACGCGGGGCTGCCCTTGAAGCTGCCCCAGAAACTCCAGCGGGTACAGAATGCTGCAGCGAGGCTCCTCATGGTGTCTCTGCCATGGGAGCATATTCACCCAGTGCTTTTCCTTTAAAGCCCTTCGCAGCCTAGGACCCTCGTACCTACGGGACCGCCTCTCCCGGTATGCCCCACGGAGAGCCTCAAGATCCATAAATAGCAACACCCTAGTGGTACCGGACCCTAAGGAAGTTAGATTAGCTTCAACCAGAGCCAGGGCCTTTTCAACACTGGCTCCAGCCTGGTGGAACGCTCTGCCTCATGAGACCAGGGCCCTGCAGGATCTGATTTCTTTCCGCAGGGCCTGTAAGACAGAGTTGTTCTGCCTGGCCTTTGACTTGGAGCCAATTTGATTCCCTCCCCCTCTTTCTTTTTTCTTTTTTCTTTTTCCTTTCTCCTCCTGTGATGAGGCTGCATTTTAATATTTTAATGTTTCAATATTTTAATGTTGTGTTTTAATCTTGTTTTTAAGTTGTATTCATTCAACTTGTTTTTATTGTTTTTATTATTGCTTGTTAGCCACCCTGAGCCTGGCCTTGGCTGGGGAGGGCAGGGTATAAATAAAAATTATTATTATTATCATCATCATCATCATCATGCAGAAATTAATAAGTGCAGCCTAAACCCTGGTTAATTAAAAAATAATAATCATGGGAGAGATTTGGTCATAAAGCCAGGTTTACCTTACATCCATCCCCATCCTAACAGATTGCCCGGAACCTGGGTGGTCCTTTGCTGCCGCATTTCAGCATTTGATTGTCATTTGTAAAATGAGAAGAACGGAGAGTAAGATGAGCGTGGTGCACCTCTGAAGTGCTGCAAAAAAAATTGTAATTTACTTTGGCTCCAATCCAGAGAGTGTTTGTGCTGGTGGAGCAAATCAGTTGGAGATGTGGGTTTCTTACATTTGTTTTCCCAGCCAGCTGAGTCTGCTTGACTGGCAATTCACCATACAAAATGCCCCAAGGAGAGTTGCCTTGGCGACAGCCTGTAAACTAAACAGTCTGAATGTAGCTCTGTACATGGGATGGGGGTAGGGAGACTGAAGCAGAAATCATTCAGTGGGGTCTGCAGTCAAGGCCAGAACACTGGGAGTCCTATACACCTGGGGAACTATAAGCTAACATGCTTGGAGTGTCATTGTTGGGAGAAGCAAAGTGCAGGTAAGCCAGAACCACAGTATTACTTCATTTTTTATTTTGTTTCCTCTTTTTCGCATATGAAGTTCAGTGGGTTACAGATGATATGAGCACATTTTACTGCAGTGGTATTAGCTAATTGAATTTTGCACTTTTTGTGTTAATGACACAATTGGGAGTCTAATTTGTATATGTTGGACTAAATTCATATTATGCATCAGTTGGTGGCAGGGATTTATAAATGAGTGGAAGACCAGCATACTTTAACATAATTCTTTCTTCCTCATATTGCGCTCCACCACCAGATGAATGGGCTCTGTCCCTTTAACCTTCACTCTGGATATATGGACTTCATTCTTCATCACAAAGCTCCTCTCTTCCCTCAGTTCATGGGGCTCATGGATGCAAGTCCATGTTGTTGTGCCAGGTGTGAATCTTGAGTGAGTCCTTGCTCTTGACAAGTTAAAGACTACTGACTTAGAAGATGGATGGAAAAAAATATTTGAAAGCAGAAGTTACAGCACTGGGTTTGCTACCCTAGACTTTTGCAGACAATTTAAGCAACATTAGTTGCTTTAAGGAAACAAACATATGCATGCATTAAAGACGGCAATGGAAAATATTTTAACATTCTATTTTTATAAAGCTTAATTAAAGCATCCCTCTCATGCAAAAAGGCCATAGATAATTAAAAATGAAAGTCCTGGTGAACAAGCAGTGTTTTTGCATGGCGCCCAAGATATGTAGGTTTGGCACCAGACAAGCTTCCCTGGCAACAGCCTTCCACAAAGGGGGAGACACCACTAGCCCATTCTCATGTTACCACCCTCTGGACCTCCCATGGAGGGGGCACATGAAGAAGGGCATCAGATGATGATCACAGGGTCAAGACTGGTTCATATGGAGGGGGAGGCAGTCTCTGAGGTATTGGGGTCCTGAGCCACATAAAGCTTTATAGGTCAAAACCAGCACTTTGAATTGCTCCCAGAAACGAATTAGTAGCCAGTGCAGTCAGGCCAGGATTGGTGTGGTGAGCTCAGACTATTTTGCCCTGGTGAGCAGCCTGGCTGCTGAGTTCTGCACCAGCTTAAGTTGCCAAGCTATTATCAAAGGTATGTAGAAAATAATCCAATAATCTAACCTAAAGGTTACAAGAACATGGACAACAGAAGTTAGGCTATCCCTGTCCTGATAGGAGCATAGCTGGGCCACCAGCTGAAGCTGATGGTAGGCACTCTGTGCCACCAAGGGCCTCAAGCAACACCAATGGATCCAAGAAGTACCTCTAAGCTACATACCTCCACTTTCAAAGGAGGTGTGACCCCATCAACTTTACACAGTTTCCACTTCATAAAAGTGGAAGTGGTTTACCATAGGACCTAAAAAAAAAAAAGACACTCAATAGCACCTCCCAAAACTAGATCAAAAAGATAAAAACAAATCTATATAACTGTATAAAACGGAACAGTGTACAAAACAATATTAAGAGTCAAAGTCCAGTAAAGTGTGGGTAACGTACAAGCTTTTAAGGAGTGGGTGAAAGTTATTACTGCCTTTGCCCAAGGAAGTGCATTCCAGAGGGTGAGCTTAGAGCTTAAAAGACCAACTTCAATATGGTCACCAAGGGACAATCTGCTGGTCATGTAATAACCAGCAGGATATCCTCAAAAAATCTTAAAGATCAGTTTAATTCAGTAGATCACATTTATGACATTTTCTGATTCAGCTGTTACAGAGAAATAGATCTGGGTGTCATCAGCATACATTACTAATGAGTGCCCCCAGCATATTGTTTTATAATTTTAAAAGTTTTTTCTAAATTAAGAAATAATTGTTACCACCTGTAATCTGCAACCACCTTTCATGTAATCATACAATTAAATGACACTGTAGGGTTAGTTGCTTTGCTCAGGAAAGAGGAGGATGCACTGCTCTGGGTAACCATAGTAATTAGAAAGCTCTTTGTGTAGTTGATCACCATATGTAGGGAAAACAGATGTCATCTGCAGACAGAGTACGGATGATGCCCCAGCCACAGTTAATACAAGTGAGAGAGCCAGATGACTTCAAATACTTTTGTAAGTAAGCATACATGTTAATTTATTTTTCTCTTTATTTAGCCAATTATTTCAATCATCTGATTGGAATAAAGTTCCAAAGTTGGTGTTTTCTTTTTTTTAATTAGCAACATTGTGACAGTTATCTGAAGAGAAGGGAATAGGCTAATTTCCTATACTTAATAATTTCCTGTCTCACTTCCTCTCCTCATAAAAGTGACTGAGAAAAGTAAACCTTGAGCATAGTGTGATGCTTTTGCATCTCTAAAGGGCTAGATTCAAGGAAAGTTTATGGTCTATGAAGAACCTCTATCTGTTAGGATGAATCAGCAGCAGGCAAGATAGATCAATAACTTTTCTATGGTATAACGACCCAAGTATTAAACTGCAGATTAAGTTGTACTGTTAAAGCACAAAGATAATGCTGCAGGAGGCAGCAACCCTATACGCCAGATGGCTGGCAAAGAAGACAAAAGTCAGGTCAATTCACAATACAAAGTTTTGGCTAATTATGTTCTAGCAAAATTATAATATGTAAGACAAACAGTAAGACAAATACAGTTAATTTCCAGTCTTAGCAGAACATAAAAAAAAAGAACATGGGAAGAAATAAAACAAAGAAAGGTAGTACAAAACTCTTGCCACAAGCCTGCTCAGTCCTTTGGAACCCAATCCATATCACTTTGCTTTCACATATTAAGACTAAAGGGTAAAACAAAGGCAGAAAAATTGTTGAGAGAGAAAAAGAGTTTAGAATGGAGTCACCCTCTGCTCTCTCTCACTCCCTCTCTCTCCCCCTTCTCCACTGTCTGTATAGATGGGTGACTCCATTCTGTATACATGAGTGACTCCATTCTAAACTATATGTCTGATGCAAGGCTTAAGAAGTAAAACTGAGTATTAGCACTACTTTATTATTATTATTATTATTATTATTATTATTATTATTACCCCACCCATCTGGCTTGTTTCTCCAGCCACCCTTATTGAGTGGTATCCATGCTTGAACTCATTTAAAAACTTCCTAAACAATACTGGTTCATTAATAGGTGTTTCTCTAAACTTCCAGCTCAACCTATCACCACCAGTGGCATTTCATCCTATAAGAATGGTGCAGCTTCCTCCTTTAGAAGATAAAGCCAATAAAAATGCTGATTGTAATAATCTGCCCAATATTTTGAACCACTATTCCGTTCCTACGAAGCATACTGACCCTCAGTCTGAGGACCAGAATCACAAAATTATAACAGATGGCTTCACCGTCCTTGGAGATCCACACTCAGTCACCCTGGATAACTGTCATATGACCTTTCGATATTCCAAAGCCCAAGAAGCTGAACCGCAGTTTGAGTGCAGCAGATATGGAGCAGATATAGGAAATGAAGTATCCAGTGGTGAAATGCGTCAGGTTTTGGCAACCTTTGAGAGTTTAAGTATTACAAGCAAAGACTGTAGTTTTGACCATCCTGATGGTTACTTCAGCCAAAGCAAAGTAGTACATACAGCAGAAAAATATGAATGTTCTCCTTTGGGACATCAAGATAGTTCCAAAGCTAAGAACTGTGGGAAATCTTTTGCAAAGGGGAGTGGCAGCCTTACACTACAGTCAAGTAAAGTAGAATCATCAGAGGTGAAACCAGATCCAAACGAATGTACAAAAAATACTATGAATATTGAACCAGGAAATACTGATATGGATTCAAGTCTGCAAAGCAAGGTTACAGAACATCATGCTTCAGTGATTACTATTCCTAATACTTTGATGGATCTTGAACAATCTGAAAGCAGTATTTGTACAGCAATCAACCTGGGAATGATGGAAAACGTCACTGTGTCTGAAGCTGCTGAAAGCAATATTACGAAAGCAACTCCCATTAGCCATATTACAATATCTAACCATGAACCAGATCAGATCTCCCATGTTTCTAGACACTCTGCTCAAAGAAAGAGCATGCCAACTAACTTAAGCCACAGCTTCAACGTATTTGCTCATAAAGGGAGTGAAAATTTTAAAGTAAACAGCAACAGAACCACCTTGGCTCGAAAAGCTAGTGTGTGTTCCAAGATGCCTCAAGATTTTATTCTTTGGGGCAAGAGTTCTATCCAACACCACACTAACAAGGTAAAGAATCCCACTTCTCATTCTCAAGGACTAGGATTGTCTCATGCAAAGGCTGGGATTTCCTCAAAGCTTCAGAAGAAACACCTTCAGCAGGAGAAATGCCACTTCGGTCAAAGCAGTCAGAAACCCCCAAAGCAGATGCTTCCCAGCAATTCCAAACATTTTCCTAGCTCAGGAGAAACCATCAGCCCTTTTCCTGTAAGACAAGCACAGTCTTCCGTAGACTTCGTAGACCTGAAGTACAGTGACATGTTCAAGGAAATAAATTCAAGTGACAAAGGTCCTGGCATTTATGAAATGTTTGGAACTCCAGCATATTCCAGGGAGCCTCATGGCTGTGAAAACAGTTCCTGCAGGAATGTGCACTCTGCTCCAGCTGGGAGGCGCACTGCGATGAAACATAAATATAACCATCTCGGTGCAAAGAAGAGTGGCAGAATAAGAAATGTCCAGAAGAAAACATGCCCCAAATCACACAAGAATTCCCTTGGCATTAAACAGAAGGAGAAGGATTTGGGGCAAAGAGGGGTATCTGGGTTAGAGGGTTGCTGTCAGAAGCAGAAGGAAAGTGTGATTGACCCTAAAACAGAAGGGCAAATAAAGAGTGCAGCACCATTTCATGAAGATGATGATCAGCAGCTTCCAGTTCCTACTGAGTTTACTCTACCCGCTCAACAAAATGAAGTCATTCCTAATTCAAATTTGTCAACTATTGAAGAAGTCTCATTGGATCACACTTCAGAGGCTGGCGACGCTTTCATTAGTAAAGCATTTGCTATCAATGTTCAGGAATTACTTTGGCCGAAGGTTAAAGTTCATGCAGAATATGCTCCTTTCTTAAACTATGCAAAAGATACAAATGAACATATAAATGTAGCACAGAACAAAAGTTTAATGCAGGCGAAAATTGGATCAACTGCTTGCCTTGAGGATCTGGATGCAAATCAGGTTTTGTTCTGTGACGATAATCAAAGGAACCCCGCTGCACTATGTTTTCCAAACAGAGTAAACTCACCTCCTCCACAAAGCCCACAAGTTGAAAATGTTGGTTTATCAACCGAATGGACTTGCCTTCCTGCAAACTCTGTTTCCCAGGAATATCCAAACACCCTGATCTGCAGTGAAGAAATAACTGAAGACTCGTTTTGTTGTTCTGTATCTGAGCTGCTCTCTCTCGATAGCGCAGATGGCAACTGTTCTAGAATAGCTACAAAAAATGCAGATACTGTGGCACAAAACGGAAACACTGAGAGTAAAGGAAACAGCGCAGCAAGTGTTAGAAATTGTAAGGTAATTATTGAAGTTTTTATACGTATCTTTAATAGCAATAGAACAGTGAAAGCCAGTCAAATATTTAAAATATGTTGTGCCTTGAGATCTAGGACTCAATTTCTTACCATTCAGAAATCCTTCAGGCAATCTTGGGCAACTCTTTCTTTTCAGCCTCAGCTTTCCATTTGTAAATAGCAATCAGAACAAACTAATTGTACTGCTGGATCAAACCAATGCCCATCTAGTCCAGATGTCTCTTACTTTGACAAGCACACCAAGAAGGTAATGGTTTTCCTGTTCTCTCTCCAGCATGTGGTACTCAGAGGTACACCATCGCTATAAGTGAAGGTCCATTTAAATATTCTGTGCTAACAGCACTTGGTAGATCCAACCACCAAGTTACCTTAAATAGCAGCAATCTTTATCTCAAGACTGCTGTGATAAGAGTTTTTGTCTCTCTCTCTCAGGAAAGAAATAAGGTCTATTCAACATACTATCTAAATGACCCTGATCTCAAGTCTCTCTTTGCATTATTTCTCATTCAACGTGTTCTGGTTTGCTCTTCTGTCCTCTTTTTACAGGATTTTTCTCCAGATTTCCTGGAATCCAGTAGAGAAAATAGATTTCTAAATGTGGTTACATTTTCAGAAAACAATGTAGCTAGTGAAGGACCTATCCTGTGGACCAAAGGTGAAATCCTTGGAAAAGGAGCCTATGGCACAGTAAGTTACATGGGGAGTATATATAACACCCCTGTTATCTCAAGCTATATTCACTGTATCTCCCAAAGGACATTTTAGCATCAATAAACCTTGATCAATCCTAATTACAATTCCAGTCCTTCTAAACAAGCACACTCCCCCCAATATGGTGTCCTCCAAATGTTTTGCATTACAACTCCCATCAGCCCAGCAATATACTGGCTTCTAAGCAGAAAGTAATGAATGTACAATTGTGGGTGTTGTGAATCCACCACAATTGCATCCCTGATTAAAGTTGCTTTACTTTCTCTAAAGGAATTCAAGTGGGCTTTGTGTCATGGGACTAGATAGGACAAAATCTTATCTGAACAGACTTTCAAATGCAGTTGTGCATTTCGGGAAGCCATCCAAACCTCTGGGTGAACCACAAAATTGTTGAGAACTGTGAAGGAGTCTGCCAGGGCAGGTGGGAGGAGGCACTGTGGGCAGTATCCAGTGTCCTCATTCATTTAGTGCAATAATTTACATTTGGAGAATGGAACTGCTCCCTCTCTTCCACCAGACAGTGCACACCCCATACTCTCCACAAATCTGCTTGGAGGATGGTGAGGGAAACCCGAGAACAAATTTAGCAGGTGCGCAGGGAAGAAAAGGGTGTTCAGTTATGCAATGGCAACTCCTATAAAGCAAACATGGGAATTAAGCAGGCCTGAGTGTGGTCAGAGCTTAGATGGAAAGACCACCTATGAAGCCTGTGTAGGCCTCACTGAATTTTATGATGGAAGAAAGGTTGGCCTTGGGTTATTTACTGCCAATGTCTTCATAGCTTTCAGATGAGGGCACTCACTAAAAGCCCTGCATGACAAACACCAGTGAGGTGGCCTTTAAATATTGTGGGTTGGATTTGAAAGTGCCTCATTTGCTCATGGAAGAACTATTATATGCTCACGCAGAATATTTTTTGTGATCAGAAGGGCTTAAGTATGAACTGGGCATGTCTCTTCTTTAGTAGAAGAGTATACCAGAAGCCAGTTCTCTCAGACTTTGGAATATGACTTTTTTTTTGGGTGGGGCAACCAATTTTCATTAATATGTTGTTGGTGTTTTTACTATTATTGTAGTATTTTATGTGGTACACTACCTTGTCATATTTTCTATGGAAATAAATGAATACCAGATATAACTGCAGACATAATTTAAGCAGGATGTTATACTGTATTTAAATCAGATGCATGAGAACAGCATGCGTGAGTACATATAAATGTGTGTGCACACAGGAATGTATCTGTAGTTCCACTACCAAAATAGGCATTTTTAATTTTTAGGTTTATTGTGGACTTACAAGCCAAGGACATTTAATAGCTGTGAAACAAGTAGCACTGAGTACCTGTGACCAAATTGGGACTGAGAAGGAATATCAGAAACTGCAATATGAAGTTGAGATTTTGAAAAATCTAACACACATCAACATTGTAGGGTACCTGGGAACAAGTTTAGAAGACAACATAGTGAGTATCTTCATGGAATTTGTTCCAGGTGGTTCCATTTCCAGTATTATTCATCGATTTGGGCCATTGCCTGAAATAGTATTTTGTAAATATACGAAACAGATTCTGCAAGGGATTGCATATTTGCATGAAAACTGTGTGGTCCACAGAGATATTAAAGGCAACAACGTCATGCTGATGCCGAATGGTGTTATCAAGCTCATAGACTTTGGATGTGCAAAGCGCTTAGCCTATGTAAGTCTGACTGATGCCCACAGCGAACCACTGAAATCAGTGCATGGCACTCCTTATTGGATGGCACCAGAAGTGATAAAAGAATCTGGCTATGGGAGAAAATCAGACATCTGGAGCATTGGCTGCACTGTATTTGAGATGGCCACAGGAAAGCCACCACTGGCTTCTATGGATAGGATAGCGGCCATGTTTTATATTGGTGCTCACAGGGGAATCATGCCTTCCTTACCCAACCATTGCTCGACAAAAGCAGCAGATTTTGTTCATCTGTGTTTCACCAGGTAAGTAGTATTAATATTATAAGAGATATTAAATATCTGTAAATATTAAAGAGATATCCTTTTAATCATTATCTTTTCCTTAAGTAAAATGTTTAGTTCAATGAGTTCCTTTAAAAGGTAAGGGAAATTGCACCAGGTCTATGGTGTGACACATAGATTGCAAAGAAAAGGTCCGAGGTCCAGTCTTTGGTACCTGCAGATAGGGGTTGGGAAAGAGTTCTGCTTGAAATAAGGAAAGGCTGAATATCTCCCTTCCACATGTCTGGGACCATTTGTCCCCTGTAAAAGTGGATAGGAGTATGATCTGCAACTTTTTTGTAGCAGTGTCTGAAACTTATAAACTGTCAGACTGGGGTGATGGTACCATTATTTAAGAGAAGAGGCAAATGCTTTTCTAGCTTCTCCCTTTCTTTTAATAAGAACTAAAGCCTTTTGTCCAAGGCAAAGGCCATAAAACCATTTGAGAACTGTCATGAATCAAACCCTTAAATGTCAAAATGATCAGAAAGAAGCCCCAATCATTAAAAAAGAATATAAAAGCTTCAGCACAACCTTTTGATGCTCACCTAGTCCCATGAGATAGACAAGTTTTTCAAAAGTAGATTTATTACTAGACAAGTAATAAATCTATGTTGCTGACAGAAGCATTATCAATTACTCACAATAATTTTTTTTTCTATTGTTTTCCAAACAGGGACCAGTATGAGCGACCTACTGCTCTACAGTTGCTGCAGCATCCCTTCATGATTTAAAAACCTCATGAACTTTGCAAAGGCTTCAGTAGATGACAGATTTCCCCCTTACTTATTGAAGAGGTTAAATGAAATTTAACATTTAAACTTTCGGTTTGAGAATGGCTAGGCTATAGTGTGATTGGTATGTAAGCTGTGAAAGTTACAGAGTTGTAAATTCTTGTTTTTCATTTTCAAATATAGACATAATGCAATTTCAGGACGGCAAACTTTGTATCAAAATGTTATGGCTGTAGAACACTTAATCTCATTTTAAAATTAAAATCAGACATTTTGACATCTTTTGGCTTCCCTACCCCTGCAATTCATCTCCCCCCCCCCCCCCAAAGCCTGGGAGCCATGCAACACAATATGAAGTGTGGACAGCTCAGTAGAAGAGACAGGCTGACTGTAATTGCATAAAAGGAGGCTCATCTTGACAGGCAGTGGTTAATCAGCCAGTCATTCAACCACCATGAATGGCAGGCAAAATAGTAATTCCTTTCCCCCTCTACTTCCACGCTAAATCTGCTGCAGAAGGTGGGGGGAACTTTGCAGCATTTGAAATAGTGTGGGGAGCTGCAGAGAGCATTGGTGAAAGTTGCCTCCAGTCAACCCTTATTTTTGTGGATGGAATATTCTGGATTCAACCCAAAATAATAATAATACTGGTACATGAATGCTCAACTCAATAAAATAATCATGCAATTCACTTTTCTGATCAAAGTAGAAAAGAATAAAAGTAACGAGAGATTTTGAAGTGTTGCTTCTCACAACAGAAATGTAAGTCATTCTCTTTTATTATTTTTTTCCACAAAAAAGAAAAGAATTTCATTTCAATTTGATGAAATAAGCCTAGGCTTGGATGACCAAATGACAATAATCACTGATATTTCCTACCTCTAGGTAGGCCATTTAGCGCCATTTTAAATTGTAAATACGCATCGTAGAATAAAAACATACCTGTTTCCAGGCAATGTAGCGGTATGTGCTTTTATCCGTAATATAACCTTGGGTTCAGCAGTCTCTCAGCCTACCTTGAAAGGTTGAGAGGATATAACAATATAACCCTTTACTATATTACACTATATCAACAATATTACCCAGGAGTTACTTTCCCCTCCCCCTTAGATGTTCTGACATGTGCATAGCTAGAGTTTTTTCTTAAATAAATTATGACCTTGGGTTATCCTAATAATCTTACCTGTAATGTAGGCAGATGGACATATGCCCACCTTCTCCCGATTACATATGGTTAATTCAGTACTTCAAACCAATATTGCATTATGGAAATAGGGGTGGGGATTTCACTTCGACATTTCTTTTCCCTTGAGAAAGCCCTATGAAAACATTTTTCTTGAACTTTCATCCTCAAGCCCAACTATACATACATGGCTACCTTCCCTTTGGAAGAGGTAGGTGTTCGAGAGCAAGGAATTAATCCAAGAGACTAAGTTTCTTTCTGAGATTTGACCAGAGGAGAAAGCAGCAAGTTGTCTGAAGAGGGGGAGAAAGCACCTAAATCAGGCTTCCTCAACCTCAGCCCTCCAGATGTTTTTGGCGTACAACTCCCATGATCCTTAGCTAGCAGGACCAGTGGTCAGGGATGATGGGAATTGTAGTCTTAAAACATCTGGAAGCCTGAGGTTGAGGAAGCCTTATCTAAAATATACCCACCACATATTGGTACTTTTCAGTTAGTTGCCCATACTTAAATAGAAGCCACTGAAAGGCAACTCCCAGGGGGCTCAAGTTTTTCTATGTATGGGTATTTGGGGGAACAGAATGTAAAGATACCACAAATGATATTGATGTAGTATTAGAATATAATAATTTTATAATTTATATCCCGCCCATCTGGTTAAAATCCTCAGTCTTCACACTCATCCTAAAGTTCATAAATGGTCTACAGTATCGCCATAGTTTTAAGAGTTTATAGATCTATATAAAATTAAACCACTGAGGGTAGAGGTGAATCTGTTAAGACCTAAGGCAGAGGTATAAAAGTGCAATTTACGTAAATGCCAGAATTCAAAATGCAGCACTGACTAATCCCTGCAGTCAATGGCTATCATGATAGTCCACTCAACAAATGACAGTAAACTCAATAGTGTATAGCACCACTAATGGGAAACATGACTTGAGGTCCACAAAAACTGGGGCAGCAATTCCACGTATATTTATCGCAGAATAAGCACCATAGATTCAATAGGACTTGCTTCTGTGTAGACATTTATAGATAGGATTGTACCAAGAGTTCTCTTAATGCAACCATATGGGAGTGTGCTCATTTCATGGATTTAATGGAAATACTCAGATTTTCCCATTTCTCATGGGCACCTTTTTATTTTGTGGAGAGTTCCCAATTATTTATCCCATTAATCAGTTTCCTTTGCTTTGCAAAAATAGCCCAAACCACATTTTGTCAATAAATTTGTTCACATCAGACACTACTCCTATATGTGCATTCTATAATACATTCAATGTATGCTACCAAATATTACACTTTCAACTTTTACTCTGCCACAATGGTCACCTCCCAGTTATCTTTTCTCCCTTGTCATGCTGGAGGGCCATTGTGGCATGGATAAACTCCCATGATTTTATTTATTTTGCATCAGCTGAGTTTATCAATTTCATAAGTGTGCATTTTTTGAATGAGGGGGCATATTGAAACTTGTTTATTAAAATGCGAGATTTTCAAGTTGAGCTAGAATTTGTGCGGCATGGTCTACTAAGAGTGCTTTAGGATACATGTTGGTCTAAATGTGACAGATAAAGCAGTTTATTTGCAAAAGTGCTGCATCACCTACTGCTGCCCCAAAAAGATATGTCGCAATATCTTAAGCCTGACATATATGATCTGTAAACTAATTTCAATTACTTAAGAAAAATTGCAAACATCTAAGAAACCAAACCATGGTATTTTTATTATTTAAGTCTTAAATTAACTAGAGTTAATTCTACATATCTTACCAGCCCCTAGTATTGTTTGCATTTTAAGAGAATTTGAGTTCTTTGGTACTTCTGCCATTTATATTTTACAGACCTTTGTGGAAATTTGACTAGGCTCAAATCTCTTCAGCAGTTTTATCAAAACAGATCTAGAAGATGTGTGCCCCTCCAGATGTTAAGAGTACACCTCCAATCATTATTAGCCATGCTGGCTGAGGTGAGACCAACTATATCTGGAAGGTCATGTTTCTTATCCAAGAATATGGCTATGAAAGGAAACACTCATTCAATCTTCAAATAGCAACATTTGCGTTTATAGTAGGAGGACGGACCAATCCTATGGTCATTTATAGAATACACAGGGTTGATTATAAGTACCTGAACAGAACCTCATTCAACTTATGGATTTCTGCAAAGGTAAGACAAGAGCTGTATGTTTATTAGGATATTTATCTGTCTTGTAACATGTATCCATTACATCCTCATGTAGTAATGGGTAAAAAGCATTCCAAGGCAAAGCTACAGGCTTGTAAGCAAATACTATGAGGCTTTGTAAATAAATTTTATTTAAAGTAAACATTTACTGTTTGTCTTCTTCCTACTGGGAATCACAATTTAAGACATTTTAATCTTGCTTACACCGTATGGCAAAAATTCTTCAGGATTTAATAGCATGGATGAGGTAGCGAATAAAGTCTAAAAAGGCTAAAAAATATGCAACAATGCAGGATCAAGTTTCACAATACAGGGTTTTAAGAAATATTCTTTCAATGTAAAAAGTTACAAGGGTGAAGAAGTTAACAGTTTTGGATGAGGCAGACTGTGAAGGGCTAAGGACTAGATTAAAATCTGAAGATACATTATTCATAGTGTCCATGTTCAAGAAGTGTTTAAAAAAGACACCCATAATTCAAATAAACGTCTTCAAGTATGTAGTACAAAGTTTTGCATTACTGGCGACTGAATATTACATAGTAATTGATGCACAAGTAGTTACATTATACTGTAACTACAAATTGGATACATGCTCAACAATTATCTAAAACACTTAGCTTAGTGTAGCTAACGGGGTTTAAACTTCAGATTTGCTGCTGAAGTGTTTATAACCAATAAGAGCATAAACTGTGCAAGAACAGATGTTTCCAAATAGTGAATCCCTCTCAGACACGAGAATAACTTAATAAAATCTTTACATTAAATACCCAGTAAGTAACACTTGCTACTGTACTGAATTTATGCTGAGGTAAATTCCATGCACTTAGGGTTAGCTGGTAAAATGGGACATCGGCTTTTAACAAAAACCCATCAACATTCACTACGGTCATCAATTGTTTAAAAAGGCAGGTGAATGAAAACAGTAATATGACACTTACAGCCATAAAAATGTATACTAGTGGTTTAATTGGCGAGTGATTATTCAGAGCTGAAAAAACCTCCAGTTTTGTTATTACAATCACAAGTACAATTCACGTAGCATACGTGACAGTTCTTTTATTGTCTGAGATAAGGGAAAAGTTGGGATACCAATAATTGTATTTATTGCAAAGATAGTATTCCACCTGTAAAAGAAATATGGCATTTCACTCACATAACACACTTTTTTTAAAATTCAAAACGTGGCTGTCTGTATGAAATGCTAATGGAAAACAGTGATCCCTGTTCACTAATAACTTAAGTTTTTTTAAAAACTTACTAATTTCACTATACGTTTACGTATTTCAGTTCTTAAATCACGTTAATCTATATAACCATTATTAACAGTTCTGTGTCTCTATTACTGCATCAAGCCAAACATTTAAATGCACTTTCACATCAAAAAGATTATATAAACTTTATTTTTGCTTCCCCTTCTGAAAGCTACTGACATTTCAGCAGTCAACTTGGGTTTGTTTTTCTAATTAAAAAAAAAACAAAAACAAAAACTACAAATGGAGGCCTGAGCAGTTTTCACATTGCCTCACTGGAGATACTGTGTTGTGGCTGACCATCCATCCACACTTGGTACATGATCCCCGATGAGTGAAGTGCTCTCAGGAAGTGGCTCCCAATAAGGCCTACAGTTTAACAGGAAGTGCCACTTTTATTTATATTTCTGATTGACTTTGATACAAGGGGGGAAAGTTATGTATATTTGTCATACTTACAAGCAGCTCCAATCCTGAGTATTTATGGTTTATCTAAACATACAAAAATGTATGTACATTTCTCTCCACTTTTGTTGTAAACATTTGTCAGTATACTTTACATATCCCTTCTTTGAAACATGCAAATCATACATACAGTATAAATACACATTAAAAAAAATACACTCATTCATAAACTAAGCAACAAAAACTGTGGCTGGCATATTCAGTTATAAATAATCAATGTGCGAGGCATTCCATACAGCTAAGAGCAGCCATTCAAACCTACTGTTCTCATCTGTGTTTGTGGAAAATACTGTGATTTTTGCACCTTCCAAGTCATTTACAGTATTTATAACACTATCGTATGTGGAGATAGGCTCATTTACTATACCTCTTCTTCTCAGAGTGAAGGATAAAGCAGCACTTACATATATTATATATATTTATATATATATATATCTATATAAAGTAGGGCAGCAACTGCTGGGGTTGCGCTTATGAAGGTTTCCTTCTAATATTCTTAAATAAAAAAGGAGAAAGGGACCAAAGCAACTGGTTACATATTCATTCCTTGGGCACTTAACAGTGAATCCAGCATGTCGAATGTGTCTTTGTAGTCCATATGCTGGCTGTTTGTACTGTACTCGTGACTGGCATCAGGACCGTTCTCCACAGGGTTCTTGTCCAGTTTCACGAGGGTGCTGAGATGTCCGTAGCCCACCTGGTATGCGACAGGGGGAGGAGGGGGTAAGGGAAGGTTAAAAACAGAGTTGAGAGAGGATACATACTGCTTAACAGAGGAAGAACTAGATGAACTACCTGAACTTTTGGAACTTTTGCTCATTTTGGAGTGATGGTTGTGAGAAGCATCATTGATGTACAGCCTCTTTCTTGAAGAGCCGGAACTAGAGGAATTGGCATCACTGCTCAAGCCAACAGGACTCCTCAGAACAGCTGGCGTTAATCCATCACTACTATGTTTAGTGCCACCACTACTACTGCCACCAGTATGGGAATGGGAATGCTTATGACTGCTACCATGATGGCGGTTTATGGAATGTTCCTTGTGCTTTTCCTTGTTAACATGGGGACTAGAGTGCTTGCTTTTCCCACTGCCCTCATCTGATGAGCTATGCCTTTCTGAGGAAGAGACTTTGATTTTCATTTTCAGGTCTTCTTTGCTAGAGTTTTTTTCTGTGGGTGGAATGGGTATCCGCAATTTGAGTGACCCGCCCTTTTCTTTTTTGTCAGGCATGTGTTTTTCAGGCTTCTCTGCATTTGTAATGGGAATTTTCATTTTAATAGGGGAAGTTACAGAACTGCTACTTGTTGCTTGGGGTTGAGTGTGCTTTTTGTATTGCTGTTCGGGGCCCATATAGTGTTCTCTTACATCCAGTTCAAGGGTTTCTAGCTTGCGTTTCTCTCTGTATTTATCCAACGACATTTTCTGAGGCATTATTACAGGTGCAGATGTCACCTGCCCATGGTATTTGTTTCCCGGTTTGTGCACAGTAGAATGCTCAGAGAGTTTGTCAGCTCTGTGATGTAATCCTGAATGCAACTGCAATGAAGTGCCTGGTTGAAAGTTTATGTTGAACTGTCCACCAGGCAGTGAAGTATCTGGTTTCTGAGAATACATCTGTTCTGTCCTTGTTTGATCTTGGTGCTGAGGCCATTCTTGATGTGCTGACAGACTGTAAGAAGTACCTGGCATTCCTGTGGCCAGTATTGCCAGATTTTCTTGACTATCTTGAACAGAGATACTTCCTGAGTTCAGAGGAACTGGGGCAGGAAATGTGGATGCAGATGGTTTTTGAAAAGTTGCATTTGCAGATACACCAGCAACAGCATCTACTAAAATGGAATTCTGAACCAAAGATGAACCAAGAAGGGAGTTATCGGATGCCTGACCATCTCCTTTAGGTTTCCTTGCAGCCTGATTAGCCTACACAAGGATAAAAGTGTAAAATTAGGACATAATCTGAAGTGTAACATCTACAAATACATCTAGCAGTCAGCAGAAGCTACCCTGTTCCTAAACTGAAGAACATGATGCAACTGCAATTAGTTATTTTACTCTGAACCTTGACAAAGAACATTGAGCTCAAAAGCTCAGTGTTTTTGAACATCAGTTGGCTAAATAATAAAAAAATACTCACTTGGATTATGCAAACTTCTGCTGGGGGAGATGATTAACATAAATTCCTCCTTTACTCTGCACATCCTAAACACCTGTTCGGGTTTGAAGACCCTCTAGAACAGTGTGAGGATACAACAAAAGGGAAATTGGCAAATATCACTTCCCCTCTCCTTTCCTCAAGTGGAAGCCTCATCTCGACTTAAGATGCTACCATTTGTGGTAGGGTAACTCTGGGTCTAGCTTACTACATGTCATTTTCACAACTGTTTTATAGTTGTTATAATGAAGATTTTATTGGTTAAATTACTGGAATATCAAAATTCACCTAGCAAGTGATAGGTTGGATGCTGGCTTTCAACAAAGCTGAAAGCAGATCAGCAGATGCTTACATATAGTATAGATGAGGCAGTTTCTTTACCACAAGAATCTCTTACCCTCCAATTTCGAATCCTCTTTAATCTATTGGGAGTTTTCTCCAGTATCTGAAGAAACTCATGTGTCAGCTCTGTGAATGAAAACAAAATTAAGTGAAACATCTAAATAACTAGCTCAATTCCTATTAGCAACTTTCAGCCCTTTTTGATGACTAGACTTAACAAAATTTATATAGAATACCACTTGATCATAAACCCCACCTGAAGTGGCTATCTATTCAATCAAAAGAACTTTACGTATGCCTGAAACTAGTTTTCTAAGTCACTGCTTAAGATACTTTTTTGAGGGGGAGGGGGGATTTAAAAAGTAATGGGGGGAATACAATATATTTTAATGCCACTCCTCAGTATAAACCTCCAGCGTGATCCACCCTGGTAAATACACACCCACACCCAAAACACTAAATGTAGCATTATTTTTAAAAGTCAGCATTTTTAAAAAAGTGTTAACATTCAGCATGGGTGAAGCTATAATAAAAGAAACTTGCATTACATACGGAAATGGTAAACACCTAGTCTGCAGGTAACTGCTGGATAAGTGCCTGTTTAGCCATCATGGTAAAGGTTAACAGGAATGTCACAAACAAAATAACTAGAAACACAAATTTAAATAAAAGAATAAAGGAAAACAGATTTTACTTACCATCAAGTAATTCTAAAGTAACAGAAGGATCTACATATTCCCACCAATGCTTTCCATCAGTTGATACCGGAATCTCCCAGTTGGACCACTTGCAAGCCAAATGTATACAGACACATGCTATCACAGTTGGTTTGTATTGAAGACAAAATGTAGTAAGGTGCAGACTGTAGTTGGAAATGTTTCACAATGGAAGAACAAACGTCAAACATGGAAAAGAACAAAAAACAAGAAGAGAGTACTTATCACCACAGTATTCAAGGTAAATGTTTTTTTTTAATGTAAATGTGTTTTTTTAATGTACAACTTTGGGACTTTATATTAAAAAACAAAACATACAGGTATTCATACACAATAATTTAGATCTGTTTCTGCTAATAAAATGGAAGAACTACTACAGTATTCTGTTCTTCCAGCAGTACAGGAACTTAATACACAAGGAAATCAAAATATTAGCATTCAAAAATATCAATATTTCTGCAAAAATATACTCCTTCAAATTTTATGGCATTGTAATGCATGTTTCATTTTGAAAGTTTGTGAAGTAATGTGTAAAGCAACATGTAGGGGGGAAATGAAATCCCTGCCAGTCCAGCCTGCAACAGTTTGCATTAGTCAAGTCAACCGAGTCATGATCAAGTAAAAAATTCTAGCTGGAAGCAACACAACTGTGGCAATTCCATGTTCTAGCATTGATTTGAAATTTGAGCTAGTGGAAAGATATTCATTCTAACAAGTGTTTCCGCCCTAGCAAGTACTTATTAAACAAATATTTGATTATGTGCATATTTACACTAACTATGTCCTAGATCCAGAGATTTAAGCAGAAAAACAATTCTGTTTAATCAAGGCAGCCCCACCCAATTCCTCTCATTTCCTTGTCTACTGTAACCTTCAGTGGCCGATCCCAAGCTGTTTCATAGGGTCCACTGTGCCTTAGGATTGGCTTGGGGGGGGGGTGGAGTGGACCCTGGAAAGCCCTGCTGCATGAGCAGAGTTTCACTTTTATTTTCTCTGGATCCAACACAATGAGCTTAAAATCACATGCTCCTTTCTTTTCTCCACACCATAATCAGTTCATAATTAATCATTCAAACTGCAAGCCAGAATAACATAGGCATTTAGTTCCTCTTTCATCTCCTCAAACTCTCTTAACAATATCACTTTGAGGGGAGATCATTATTTCCTGTATTCTTGCCACACAATGGATCTCTTCCCAGGTCTTCAGATTTTTGCTTACATATTTTCAAAATTCATCATTTCCCCCTTCTAAACCCTCATTTATATTCTCCATTAACCTGTTTACAGTAGGCTTCTGCTCACTCTTTTTATTTCATTCAATCAAACCAATGTCTGAGTTATATCCCTAATGTCTCTCTAATGTCCTAATGTTCTCTCCATTTAAGTTTAACTCTTAGATATTATTTATAAAGTCGTCTTCTTTCACCATTCCATTTCATATCCGCTTCACATAAGTTAAACCTGTTATCCTCTCTTTTGCCTCTGGCTTTCATGCTCTCTCCAAGGCTGGAACTGTGCATCAGAATACAAATTAACCTATCTCCTTTTTGCAAAGTCTACTTTTTTCTATAAAATTAATGACTAGGCTGGTTAACATACTGATAAAACCCCTATCACACAGCCAGGAGAAATAATAAATCAGGATATAGTGTCACTTCCCCCAATTCCTGACTGGTCTTTATCTATGAACCATGAACTGTGAATTAAAATCTAATGATTAATAACAAAATAAGACAACTTCAAACCAGTGGTCATGACTCAAGCTTATTTTAAATCAGTTAACAGGACATGAATTGGGGAAATAACTAAACACTGTTTACTCCTCCTCCCAGCCATGCAGTAGTTGAGAGGAGCAGTCAAGACCAAGGCTTTGCTTAGGCCAGCAGATATTTTTTTAAACCCACATCTTTTCCATGCGAATGTCATCTGGGCACTTTCCTGAACACTTGCAATTTATTTACATCTCTCTTCCACCTATCCATTTTACTGAAAACTGAAAACCTGCTGGCTAGAGGTCATTTCTGACCAATTAATAGTAGGGCTTTTTCCCCAATATGTTAAAGAACTAGCCAGCTTCTGCACTGCTAAATGTCTTATAGGCTAGTTCTAATGTAGCTGTAACAAAAGCTTTTTTTTTTTTACTACAGCTGTTGTTTGATTTCTTTTTAGAAAAAACAATGCTATTTTATTTTCATTAAGAAAAAAAATGCCATTAACTACAAGGGTAAACTAGAAACAGCTTTGTACTTACCAAGATGCTCGGATTTCTAGGTTAAGTTTATCTCTCTGTAATCTTTAGCTGCTATTCAGGCTACCATTTTTAGACTTATGCACTCACAATCGAGAAAAAGTCACCAGAAAGCACCACTACACTTCACATCGTGCATTTAACCCCTTTGTGCCATTAGGCCCTTGTACAATACACCGCACTGCAAACAGGAAGGTACCACCACAGTAGATGGCCCAGTCGCCTGTTGCAACAAGGGTTCGACACAGGTAGGGGACCCTGCAGTAAAGGAAGCTATAGTGTGCTACAACAGTGCAACAAAGAGGTTCAGGATAACAACCTGTTGGTAGCCATGAAATAGGATGTCTGTGCCAAATCCTTGCTTGCTGTAAGAAAAAAAGAAACAATGAAATTAGACATCAGTATAGTTATTTCCCCAAATTAAAATGCTTTCTATGTGTGAAGATAATACAAGCGGCCCACTTGCAAATGAACACAATGCAAGCCATTGCCTAAGCAAAGTTTGTGTTTACTCAGCTACTCTTCAAACTATCTCTGCTACTAGGTTTTTTGAACATGAATTTATTTATTTAATCAAAGTAACACAATAAGCTAGCCAGTACTTCAAAACTCCGGGATAGGGAAACTAATGTTTTGAGGTAATTCAGCGGTAGATCATTGTCTTCATAGCCTGAGCCTTACAACTCCACTAATAGGTTTGCTCTAAGTAAATCATAGATGACCTCCATCTCGCCAATAAAAAATGAAGCTGGAGGTCAGCAAAAAACATCTGATTCTCTATAGTTTTCAGTGGTCACCACCAGTTTTTCACCCTGCCATCACCATTACTCTAGCAAAAGGAGGCAGCCCTCAGTGTCAGCCAACCTAGAAACTCAGCGTAACATTATGTTGATGATGTACAGATTTTTCCATCTTTGCTTTAGCACTGCTGACCCTTTAAGGAAGACAGCTCACAACAGCACCTGTCCACTAGACAGGTGGGCATGGTTTGGGGAAAACGGCTTACAGGCCAAACTGGATGCTCTGGCAGACCAAGACTGGCAAATGCTCTGGCAGACCAAGACTGGCCCACAGGCTGGAGGCTCCCCACTTATATTGTAGGATGTCATTACAGTGGTACCTCGGTTTAAGAACAATTTGGTTTACAAACTCTGCAAAACCGAAAATAGTGTCTTGGTTTGAGAACTCTACCTCGGTCTAAGAAGGGAATCCAAACACTGGAAGGGCACTGGCGGTGGGAGTACTCATTAGGGAAAACATGCCTCGGTTTAAGAACGGTTCTGGTTTAAGAACGGACTTCCAGAACGGATTAAGTTCGTAAACCGAGGTACCACTGTAGTTCTTTTAATTTGTCAAATGTTGATGTCACAACACTAAAAGAAGATTTCTAATCGTGTATTCTCCAATCCTGCCCCTTTGAAAGGTGGTGGCAGTGTTGGGATAAAGAACTGCTTCTTCAAAATTCACAAGATAAAAAGAGACTAAACTGCGCTTTCTAAAACAACTGTCTTCTTCACCTGCACTTTTTCAGATGATGAACTTTTTAAAATAATGTATGTGAAAATAGGGAAGCAGATAAAGATCTTCTTATAGGCTATTAATGTTTGTAAGATGGTGACCAGCAAATTCGAATAAACTGATGGATCAGAAAGACTGAGGAAACAGATGTAAAAGCCATTATATATAATGCTGTCTTGCTAAATTCTTCTAATTTAATATAATAGTCACCAAAAAACAACAAGGTATTACCATAGCATCTCAATTCTAGTCATTCATTTTCAGGCAAGTATAACTTTAAAAATAAAAATAAAAATCAGGAGTGGGCAGCCTGGGAGCCCTTGGCTTAAATTCATGGAGCTAGAAAGGAGAACAAAATGTGGGGAGTGGGAGGTGTGGCAGAAAGAAAAATGAGTGCCTCCTCCCACTTACTCCAACGCTACCTACCATAGACTACTCAGAAGGAATATAGCCCCAGACAGAAAAAGGTTGCCCACAATTGTTTAAAATTCAGGGAACTTTGGCTCAGTTCTCACTATGACTGTGACACATCATTTAATCCATATGCGGTCCAGAAATTAGGCAGGTCTACCTCATTAAAAAGAAAGAATAAAAATAAATATATTACAATTGAATAAGATGGGAGGCCTAGGAGAAAAGTATTTGCAGATCTAGAAAGGGAAAAGAGAGTCAGAACAGTTAATGCTGTGAAAACTGACCAATGCTTCAAAAGCAACTATGTATTGCAAGTACTTAATAATTTCCATCTATGGCCTGTTATCTGCCTTGCTTTGCAAAAAGAAAAATCCTTTATCCCCAATTCCATTGATTGTATATGGATGTCTACCTTATTCTCTGATCATCTTACAGCAAAATCACCCGTATCAGCAATATCTACAAAATATGTACCTGGAGGGCCAATTTTTACTTTAGAAACACACCACACAACTTATAATCTACATATCCTTTATAGAGCCAGGTAAAAACAAAACCTAGTAGTGATTTACTCACAGCAGAAGTAATATTCCAGAAACAGTTTTAGCAAGTCACACCACCTTCCTACAGAGATGTAGGGAAAGAATCAGTTAAATTGTTACTGACCTCTCACTAACTGCGTACATTTCACAACATCTGTGTGTGGATGCTCAATGGTAATCTCAAAACCTGAAAAATTAAATGTGTTATTTCACAACTTACATTATATATGTCCATAAATTTAAAAGTACCTGGGGCCATGTTTCTTTCAAGTGCGTAAATTAATAATCTCATAATGGACTACTAAAGTAAGTTTAGGGTACTTGCACTGAATGTTTTTTTTTTTAAAATGCAAGCAGTTATACTGCTTAGTTACTATGTGTACATTTATTGCAGTAAGTGTGGTTATACTAGATTAACACTGAAAGGACAGGCTATAAACATGGTGCAAAGACAAGAATGGCTTCTATGATCAGATTTCTCCTAATATATATGTTGTGTGTCCATCAATCAAATATGTAAGTATTCTATTACTGGAACTACACTATAATGTGAAGATGTTACTGGCTATACAGTTGCTTTAAGAATATCATATATACATTTAATATACTTACCTAAAGTTTGAAGCATTATTGTTTCAAGTATAACCAGCTCTTGGGCCTGCTGAAGGTATGCCTAATAATAAAGAAAAATGCTGAAGCATCAATACAGCAACTTTAACAAGTTAATAATACCAAAGTATATACCAAATAAACTGATTGGCTATCAACACTTATTTTGGGGTACACATCACAATCACCAAGACAGTAAGAAACTATTTTCTCTCATGCTTTTGTTTCTTTCATGATGTCTGAAAACACACAGTTCTGCTTAGCCTCATCACAACAGTTGTCTCTAATATGCATAGCAATATTGGGGATGTTCAGACATTTATTTCCCTTTCTTACCTCTAAGCATAGTGAGATCAGAAATGGTTCCTGGGTTCAAACCCTCTTCTCAACATTTTTATGTTCCCCTCAACTGTATGAAAAGGAAATGCTTGAACAGAGTATGTTGTTTGTATATGTCCCTAACCTGCAAAGTGCTTAAATAAATGCACAACACCCAGTTTAAGTTCTGAAAGGAGCTCAATACAGGAAGGAAGGAGGCACATTGAGACTCCTGCTCTCATTGCATGTAGAGGTGAGATAGAGAACATAATGTCTGAATAGCTCAATATTTTATGAGACGAGATGGTCATCTGAGGGAAGTAGAAAAAATGTGTAATATGGCAAAGTCTGCCAATAAAGCAAAAAACAAGCATTTTCCCCCAGTTGGAAGAAACATTTTTTTCAATTAAAGAAGTTATTTTGATTTCAACTATTAGGACAGGCTGCTGCTAATGTTCCATAATAATCATTTAATATTAAGTAGAAATGTATTATCTGTGAATTCAAATATGCAATGGGAAGGAACAACGCAGCTTACAATTCTGCCAAGACTAAAGGAAAAAGCTGGCAGTCTTTTAAAGTGTCAGTTATGCTTTATGAAGACTGATGTGTACGTACATCACTCTTTGTGTCCAGCTCTTGATGATGAAGGCAAGCATGTGCTACTTTGATAACATGTTCGAGTTTTCGTGGCTGTTCTTCCACTTTTGCAGCCAAAAATAATGCAGTAGGAGATATAATCTGTCAGACAAAAATGCTTCAGTGAGAACAATGTTGCAACACATCTCCCATAAGATTAGTTACCTCTAACAAATGGGTAAATCTTAAAACAAGTGTGATAAAGCCTTGTTGAAGTTGCAAATTACGCTATATTCTGCCATCTAGAAATATTAGAATGTAGCACTTTTCCTGAAATAGCCTTTACAGAATCAACGAAAGCACAAGACTTACTGAAAATGTTTAATATCCTATGCAGCAAAGATTGCCAATATGTATTTATTTTCATTTCTACTGTTTCAATGCAACAGGTGAGAGGGTGCAACTGCTTCAAGTCTTGCAGCCAATTGTTATTTGAACCAAAGTTTGAGGTGTGACTATTTTTGTCACATAGACATGGTGTTAATTGCTCAACCCATTCTCTGATTACCAGTATGTTAGCCCTCCCCTCAAGGGTATGCTATGATTTAAACCAAGGCAACCAGTACAACTGTGGATGATCTATATATCAAAAAGATAGGGAGCATGACCCTGCCAATTCTTATGTACTCCCTAGTACAGGAGAGCTTTCAATCATTCTAGATCACTGTTGTGGGCAAGGAGATAGTACCAAGGTAGGATGTGATTCAGCTCCTACTGAACAAGGAGGCTCCAAATGATGGTACACAAAACTCCTGGACTGCCTCAGGTGAGTTATCCTGTGGAGTTCCACAGGGTTCTATCTTATCTTTTAATATCTACAAGAAATCATTAGATGAGTTCACCATGGGTTTGGGGGCATGGAGTCATTAGTTTGCTAATGACACTCAGGTCTGTTTTCCCATTCTGTTTGCATCAGGCATGCCAATGATCTTCTTGCTTGGTTGCTTAGGCTCAGTGAGGGCCTGGATGGGTGTGAGCAACCCAGATAAGTATCACATATTGACACTGGGCAGTTTTATTGATCAGGGCTTAGGAACAATTCCAAAATTTAAGGAAGTCACACTCAAGAATTTGTCTTCACCCAAGTTTTGGCTGATATGCCAGCTCTACACATTGAGACTAAGCATCCGTCACTGTTACAGTCACACAGAACATGGTAACTTATCTCAACTACTATAATGCCCTTTGAAGTGTGGCTGCCACTGGGTACTGAACAGAAACCTCAGATGGCCTAGGGTGCAGCAGCACAAAATGGTCAGTCGCTGGGAGTTGGTGATATTATTTACTTGTGAATTCCAGTGTTGGTTTGGGTCCAGGCCTGCATTTGCCAACTTAGTGCCAGCTAGGTGTTTTGAACATCAATCCCCCCCACCCCCAGCATAGTTGATGGGAATTGTTGTCCAACCACATCTTAAGGGCACCAGGTTGGTCGAGAATATGGAAAGTACAGTTCTTGACATCTGAACCTGAGTCAAGACTGCTTTCGAAAGCACCTTCTCAAAAATATAGCCCCCTCCCTGCAAGGAGTCAAAATCAGCAGAAGAGATGTTGCCCTTGGTGCTGCCATCATATGAAGTGAACATATGTAACCTCAAAGAAGCATATTTTTGGTGATGGTATCTGAACTGTACAATTCCCTCCCTTAAAGTGTCCCACCAGATGCTTTCCAGAATTTGTGAGTGCATGATATATCAAGCCTTTACAAAGTTTTAATTCTGTTTCCCTTTCCCCCAAGTAGTGCTCTAAGCAACTGATTTGTCCGTACTTGGATCCTAAAGTTATTTAGCTTTGCAGCAATTAGCATTCAGCAACCAATGTTTACAGTTTCTCCAAGTTATTAAAGCATGGAAGCCTGCTAAGGTTCCTTGCAAAACAGTAATATCTTCTGTCCATTTACTGCATTTTCTCTTTTATGCTAAAAAAAAAAGCATTTTATAACAAAATTTAGCCACAAGTAGTATCATGTACAAACACTTTTAAAGAATATCTAACACTGATGAATCCTTATGGGATACACTGTTTACATTATAGCTATTTATCAGAATAATCATAGAATCTATTAAGTAGCAATGAAAAATAGGACAAAAACAGTATTAGAATCACAGGCTCATACTGTGTTTGTACTATTTCAACCAAACAGACTATGTTTCTTAAAGCAAAATTTAAGTCCTCTAATATGGCTAACACACACTATCAGCAAGAGAGAAGGATGCTACCTATCACCTACAAGCTCCATCTGCAACTTCTGGCTATTACAGAAGACAGAAGTACTTTGTCTAGGTGTCCTGAAGTTTCTAAGCTACATAAGCTGCCAACAAGCTGACTAAACAAAACCTATGATTGCTGGAACAACAAAGCAAGAGTAATACCAGAAACTAGACTCTTGGTCAGAGCACCATATTCAGCACCTTGGCTGCAAGCAAAGGGGGAGCTTGCTTGTGGAAATGACAAACCACATTTACAAGCAGGGTTTTCTTTCTACCCTGGCAATATCAATAGCTTGTCTATGCAAGTACAGTCGTACCTTGGCTCCTGAACGCCTTGGTACTCATACATATTGGCTCCCAAACGCCAAAAACCTGGAAGTGTTCCGGTTTTCAAACCTTTTTTGGAAGCCGAATGTCCAACATGGCTTCCACTTGAATGCAGGAAGCTCCTGCAGCCAATCGGAAGCCACACCTTGGTTTTCAAACCATTTTGGGAGTTGAACGGACTTCCAGAATGGATTAAGCTCAAGAACCAAGGTATGACTGTATGGCCACAATAACTACAACAAAACTGCAGCTATGCACACAACTGCCTCATGTGTATGCACTGCTTTGGATCACTGCCCTTGGCTTCCATGTTCAACACTACAGCATTTTTATTTCTTATATCCCAGTTTCAAAAATACTGCATTTTATCACTCATTACAAAAATGTGAGCATTCATTATCCACTCCAAATGATACAAAAATAGATAAGGGGCACTTAAGTAAAGGTAAAAGGACCCCTGACCCTTAGGTCCAGTCGTGACCGACTCTGGGGTTGCGACGCTCATCTCGCTTTACAGCCTGAGGGAGCCAGCGTACAGTTTCCGGGTCATGTGGCCAGCATGACTAAGCCGCTTCTGGCAAACCAGAGCAGCGCACGGAAACGCTGTTTACCTTCCTGCCAGAGCGGTACCTATTTATCTACCTGCACTTTGACGTGCTTTCGAACTGCTAGGTGGGCAGGAGCTGGGACCAAACAACAGGAGCTCACTCCGTCACGGGGATTTGAACTGCCGACCTTCCGATCGGCAAGCCCTAGGCTCTGTGGTTTAACCCACAGCGCCACCCGCGTCCCTTAAGGGCACTTACTTACAATAAACTCCCACTGTGTTTATGCTAATTACATTTGTAAAGAAATGTAAGTAAGTGTAAAGAAATTTCATTACTGAACTTTTTAGAAATACCTTTAAGGCTCTTGTTAGTTTCTGGAGGACATGAGAGACTGCAGCTTACAAGACACATTGGCACAGGTCTATCAGGTTCCAATTTCATTATGAACCACAAACTCCACTCCAGTTTATAAGCAGCTGGTGTTGTATCCAACATTCTGTAAGCACAACTCTGTATAGCCAGGCTTCCCCTTCCTCTCCTCCCCCGACACCCACAAAAATCTTCTATGGAGTCTTCTCAAACTTCTGGAGATTTTTTTGGGGGGGGGGGGGGGAGCCGCACAGGGAAAAGTTTCACCTTACAAGTGGACATGTCTTGTATTAAAGGGACAGGAATACTGGACACTGCCCATGGCTTTCAAGTAATGCTATTATGCATCCTTCACTGGCATTAATGCCCCCCAAATGAACTGATTGGAGCATGAATTATCCAAACTCTCTTAACTCACAGAGCTGTGAAAGAATCTCCCTAACCATGGCCATCCACTCATTTGAAAGTCTAAGCAAGATACACACTCACCTAAATCAAAATCAGCACAGCATTTTTAGTTCATGAAGATACTAATAGTAAACAAGATTTTATAAATGAGATTCTCTTACCATAGGTGACTACTTACAAGCAGAAATAACAGTTTGACTGAGACTAACTAATGTCAAATAAATTTTTAAATAAATGCTACATATCCCACAAATAGCACTGTTCTTATAAAGGCTTAGATGTACTTACATTTCTATTAAATTTTGTGAAGGAATGATGCATATAAAACCTGTGCATGTAAACAATTGCGGTATTAATTGTAAGTTGAGATCTAAAAAGAGAGTTAAGGAAGTTTTGTTTAAGTACCCAAATTAGAATTCTCTCTCCAAGCGCTTAAATTGAACCATAAGACACAATATGTAAAAGACAAGACTAATTTATTTTCATTTCATTCAGATATAACTTTAAAACATTGGTTAAATAAACAGGGGAACACACTTTATAACCCAAACTTCACTAGGCTGTATCTAGTCCAGGGCTCACAGATAAAGAATTGTGCCCCCATCCCCCAAAGGGTAAAACCACTTGCAAGAAAGGTTGGAATGTAGGGCAAGAAGCTTCATTGGGAGTGGTGAATTCAGAAAATCAGGAATGGTGTGTTTGAAATCACACTGCATTGGCTGTAACTTCTTCATATTTTTAAGTTAATACTATTATTTTTTTTTACTTGTACACAGCCATTCTGGGTGGTTAGTACGTTGGCATTGTTGATATTTGTCAAAGATGTATACTAAAGCTTTCAAGATTTTCAGATTATTCCACATTTTAGTCTACATTATGTTTGTTGGAAAAAGCCACACAAAGTTTGTTGTTTTAGAAATGATTAACTTTCTGCAAGTATTCCTAGTGTAGGAAACTGTAAATAAGTCATCACTGTAAGTCTATGAAAGCTGTTGCTAATCAAGGCATCCAGTCACATATTCAAAAGTTTAGACAATGCTTATTTGTCAAACAAGAACCCACAGTGGGTTCACAAAGTTACACAGGACTTACAGAAAATTTGGGATGGGTGATTAAGCTTTACTGTAGTAAGTTTGTTGCAGTCTGTGAAAGTGGGTTTGAGGATAAAGTTAGCCTACTAGTTAATATACCCAATGGGGGGAAATGTTTGTCCAACCTATTATAGCAGATTATCCTTGCTAAAAATAATAATTAAAACATCTGTGATTATGTCTAAATTCTGCAGAGAAAGAAAGTTTTTAGAATAAGCCTGTCATTCCTGATTTCAAACAACTGAAGGTGTTGTATAGAACACCCAATACATTATACAGTGCCTAATTTTCTTTTGAAATAATGGACTTTTTGCAGTACTTTGACCATTTTTTATTTTATTTCAGAACAAGAACTGGGGGGGGGGGAAGCATTTGCTAGGCTGCAGAAAGGCTACCCTGTGTGATCTCCTCAATCCACATGCTAGGAGAAGCATCAAATCTCCTCCACTTGAATGTGTGTAGGGAGTGGCAGGCTTCTGGCTTCTGTTGGGCAAGGTACCTTTTCATACCTATCTCGATTATTCTCAATTTACAAAAAACAACAACCAACCCACAAAGCTTAAACTAAAAACTTGCTATCTAAACCTGAGATTAAGAAGACGAAACCCTATCACGTATGCACAAAGCCATTACTGAACAGTTTAGCTGAAACAAGACGGCTGCACTTCAAAAGGCCCCCTTTTGAGACGCTAGCCCATAGTTTCTCTGCGCCAAGGGGCGACAACTACAAAAAAAAAAGCCTCATTTTCAGCCCCGCACAGAACTCACAAGCCACACAAACACACACGAGGCAGTACAGGTCACCCGTGCCAGCAGGATCCGGGGCCTGCAAGGCCATCGCGCCGAGCCGTTAACGCAGCCGCCGAACAAAATCCTCCCTCCCTCCCCGACTCCCGGGGGATCCTGTGGCGCCTCCCTCCCACCCACCCCCTCAGCCGGAGAAGAAGGGAAAGGCGAGCCAGGAGGAGGAGGAGGAGCCAGAGCAGGCGAGGCCTCCTCGGCTCCCCAAAGGGGCCGCCTGCCTGGAGGAAAAACTCGGGCTGGGGGTGGGGAGCAGCCGAAGAGGGTCTTTCCCGTCCATTTAGGCCCGCGACCACCCCTCCCCGTCCCTCTGCCCGCCGCCTTCGCCCCAGAAGGATACACGTTGAGGCGCTGGCCCATGTCCTGGATGAGGTTGGCTGCCTGCTGCCGGTACGAGAGCTCCTTGTCGGCCTCGACGCCGCAGCGGCGAGACGGCGTGTTCTCCAGCTGCTCCCGGCTGAAGAACCAGCGAGGGGTTCCCGGGCCGCCGCCGCCGCCTCCTCCGCCGCTTCCTCCGCCAGCCCCGCGCGACGCTGAACTCGCGCCAGGTCCGGAACCCGCCACAGCCGCCGCCATGACACAACCACTTCCTCCTCCTCCTCCTCCTCCTCCCGCAGCGGCAACCGGCACGCCCGACTCCTCCTCCTCCTCCTCCTCCTCCGTCGCGGCTTCTCTCGCGAGAACTCAGAATCCCGCGAGGAAGAGCCACGGGGCTTCCGCTTCTATTCAGCTTTATGTATGCATACATATATAAACAACAACACCCCAAAACCATAGAGTTGTTTATAGACTCTGAATGAGCCGCAGTCGGCAAGGGCGCGTTACTCTTTGGCTGTTCTCTCTCTATGATGTGGTGCAGCTTGTCTTCAGATTTTTACCTCAGCTTTAGAGGAATCGAATAGCAGCAATACGTGCAGTATTGAGTCCTGCCGGCTGCTGCCTGGAGGCTTATCTTCTCGGTTCCTTTACTCCTCCTTACCCGCCTTTTCTTTCCCCCTCAAGACAAAATGTAAGGGAGGAAAAGGCGGATTTCAGCGCCGCTGTGAAATTTAAGGCGGTCTGATGCGAAAGGGGACAGGTATGAGCGTCCCATGATATGCTCAATTCAGTGCAGACATTTGCTGTGTTCTATTCACTTGAATGCAGACAGGTGGCCCTTTCACTACTCTGGCTGTAGACGTGCAGACATGGGGGTAAGCCTGACTGAACGCAGTGGGGTTTACTTACAAGGAAGCATGAATGGGCTTGTATGAAGCAGGGCACCGTTCCTTCCTTCCTTGAGATATCCTCCTTCTGCCCACCCAGTTGCTAAGCAGCAATTTGAGTAGGCAACTGTCAACTGGGCCTCAATGAAAGGAAAGCAGGAGCTTGGAGGAAGGGTTTTATTCGTGAGGATAAGAGAGGGAAAGTGAACACAACAGATGTGCTTGTTAACCTAGTCTTTTCTATCCTGAGAGGAGCAGACAAGAGGTGTCCAAAACATAAGTCTAGCAGCAATGTAGTCTCTGACTGAAAGTTCTGGAGGAAGGAAAGGGCCCCTGGGGCCCAAAACCAATGTTACAACGAATCAGCACCCTCATGAAATCACACATTATGCTGGCAGATTTCCTCATCACTCATGCCTGTCCCCCTTTCCTTCCTCCAGAACCTTCAATCAGAGACTACATTGCTGCTAGCTAGGCACTCAAGATAGTGGCCTCCTGTCCCATCAAAGGTGTTAATTAACTTAGTATTGTCAGGATGATTGTGTTGTCAGGATGATTG
This sequence comes from Podarcis pityusensis, assembly GCF_964106645.2. Lineage (NCBI taxonomy): Eukaryota > Metazoa > Chordata > Lepidosauria > Squamata > Lacertidae > Podarcis > Podarcis pityusensis. The sequence goes on along the minus strand of NC_138028.1, from coordinate 97,867,032 downwards.
TGTTGTCAGGAATATTGTATTATTCGCTGCTGTGAATGGTTGCTTTATATTAGGCTTTACATAGAATTGTCCTGATTGTTCTTTTTACATTTAATTGCATATGATTGCCCCATTCAAAAGGTGGTCACCTTCATATTAATAGGATCACCTACAGAGCAGTACAGTATGTAAAATAAGTGCTTAAGAGCAAAGGGGTTCATGGAACAAATTAGAAGGAATTTAATGAATGCACTGCTATGAAACGATAGACCTACTTGCAAATATACTGATAGGTTTCAAATAAAGAATTTCCCCCTCTTCCATGTGTGAAAAAGAGCCATAGATACTCTATTCTATCTGCTGCATATGAATAGAACAAATGTAGCCCTTCTTCATATAGTTGAAGGAGAATGTTTAATAATTCTACAAATGTGGTCCTTTCTATACTATATATTTGCTGAGGAGCTTAGCTGAATGCATTTCTCCACTTCAGCTCCCAAGTGAGGCCAAGTAGGGAGACTTCTGTTACTATAAATACATCTAGCACCTTGTACTTTCATGAGCATTCCTACATGAACTGTGCACAGCTCAAGAGCCACAATTGTTGTACTGCATTCCATGTGAGGAGATGTTTCCTGAAATTCACATCTGGCCATTTTGAATGCTGCTATAGAAAGTCCCCAAAACATCAAAAACTATAACAAACAATTGATTCTGTAGATAACAAGGGAATCTACCAGATCTACACAGTTGAAAGGCTCAGAATGCATACAGCTTGCATGAAGGTGCATGAAGCTTCCAGATGTAAACCATAAATATTATACATACTTTTATTTGAAATTTTCATGGGGATGCATACACATAAGGATGTAGATACATAATTATACATAAAGACCCAACACTGCAATAAATGTTTATAGTTCTGAGGTTATTCAAACTGCTTTCTGTCAAGATTCAAGAATGCAAGAGCATTGCCAAACTTGAGCTTATCCTGCAACAAAAAGTAAGGAGGCTTTTGAGAGTCTTAACAAATGTTTTGGATACAAAAACAGTAATGGCTTGAAAAGAAATTAATATATCTGCACCAGGATTCTTTCCAAACAAATGTCCAGTGGCTTATTGTATAAAAATGAATTTGAATTATGAAATATAATAAACAGCCAGGGACAGTAGTAGCCAACCATTATTGGTGGTTCTCAGGAATCTCTCAGCATATGCAGAGGACTCAAGAAGGATCAGCTCCTCATTTTTCACTGGGCTTTGCAAACTCCCACAAGCAGTGAAAGGGATTTCGCCCTTCATGCTAGAAGACTTGGAAATCTGTTAATCCTGCTGGGCACAAGGTAAGCAACTCTTTTCCTCTTGAACCACAAACCCTGCTCTGATTTGGACTACAATTCCCATTAGTCCCAGCCAATGAAATTGTGATGGCTGGGACTGATGGAAAGATTTTTTTAAAAATGTAATAATACCTTTAATTCATCATCAAACTCCTCCATGGAGTCAATAAGTTTTCCAGGTTCATGTTCTCCCAGTGGAAATGGATAATCTGTTCCCAGCATCACTTTGTCCTGAAAACAGAAATAAGCAGGTGGATAGCATTATTATTAGCTAATTCAGGGAAGGAAATCCTGTAGTTCTCCAGGCATTGTTAGACTTCAGCTTCCACCACCTGTGACCACTGATCATGCTAGATGGGGCTGACAGGAGTTGGAATCCAACAATGACTTGGGGGCCAAAAGGTATTTGTCCTTGATTTAATAGGTGCACAGTTTCCAACTTAAGAGTGTCCTATGGGGAGCATTATTTTTTTCCCTATATATAAGTGAGGCACATTTTGATTATTATATCCCTAAAACTCTTTGGTTTTTCTGTGTGTGCAAATTGCTGGCCAGTAAAAGAGAGTATATAATGGGTAAAAGACGCCAGGAAGTTGAGAATTGTACAAGATTGTACTATTTACCTCAGAGGGTAAGTGTTTTTGTTGTAGGAGAAACAGTGCAATGAGGTGCACTCCCGAGTAAGTGGATATAGTATATGTGATTGCTTTAACATATGCTGTTACTGAATGGATGATTAATGAGGAAGAAAGCAAGAATTGGTATTTAAAGAAGGCAACCCCTTTCCTTCCTTCTCCATAGAAAGGCTGTTCTTCCTGTGCAAATTGCTTCCATTGTTATGGGTAGACAAAGCTGGAGGTTCTGAGGTACTGTAGCTTCTGTGATCATTTTGGATCATTCATAAATTATGTCGTGTGTTAAAGTAGAGGGAGGGAAAAGTAAAGTTATGACAAAAGAGGAAGGCGTATGGAGTGATCCATCATGCCATAGCCATTTGTTTCCTTCTTACTGAGAAATGAATACAAACTGACACTTAAATAAAACAAGCCCTGCTTCTTTTAGATATCACATTTACTCAGTGTTCAGTTGTCTCTGTGGTGCTCCAAGTACTGCCACTGAGCCTAACCTGCCTCACAGGGTTAATAAAATGAGATTTCCTTATTTATGCCATTTTGAGTTCCTTGGAGAAAGGAAGACAGACATATGTTATAAACACATCTTAGAAAAAAACAATCAAACAACACAGTCACTGATATCAGAACAAATGCCCAAAGCATTGATTCTGGAGGAAATTCTGGAGGCTGTGTACAAAAATATTTTCCCCTCTGCCAAATGTCTCCAGCAGGTGTCACCATGGGGTTTCTGAAAGAAACACTTCAATCTTAACACAGTTATGTCAAAGCACAGGCCCACTGCAATCTGCCTTGTGTCTTTTGGAAGCTATTGTAAAGCATGAAGGAAGAGATGTATGCCATAGATGACAAAGGAAATATTGGGCTCAAAGGTTCTGGAAATCTGTGATTGGCCAAGATCTCTTACATGTGTCTACTTTATACAACCATGTGACTCCTCAACTATGTACAGTATAAAGTAAAAAAGTCTGTTATGTAAAGTATATGTAAAGTACATGCCCTTAGGGACTTTAGATGCTCTTTCTCTTATGATTCTAAGCTTGGAACTGTGTTTTATGGTAACATATATCATAACGTATACCTTAACGCTCAGAATAACAAATCCACCAGCTGAGTCTGCTGATGTTCTAGAAATAGATATCAGAGCAAACAGGGTGCTGCAAAATATTGTTACTTTCAAAAGTCATTGCCTTACATGGTTGCTAAAAGAGTTCAGTGAAGGTCAATAGAGAAATAAATTACACCCTGTTGGGTCAAAGGAAGAGATTGTGTAACTTAGGACTCCACAGTCTGTTGCACAGCCACTTTTCTCATAGTCTGATATCATATCCAGCATGGGGCCAAAATGCATGCTGGTAATCAGTGCCTTTTTGGGGGTGAGGGTAACAAATGAGGTGCCAGTCCCCATACTTGGATAAATGTGACATGGGTGTCTGCACAAACTGGCTGGAGGGAATTCATTTCCCCTTAGCTGTGCACTATTTTTGATGTAAAACATTACCTTCACTTGGCCCTGCTTTATACATAATGGTGCTGCCCTGCCATATCTTACCAGGCCCTCTGCTTGAGCTGATAGGTCAATGTGGCCTTCCTGAACACCACCCTACGGTTGCATAGGTACCTATTTATCTACTTGCACTGGCATGCTTTCGAACTGCTGGGTTGGCAGGAGGGTTGCAGATACAGGCATGGGTGAAAGAGATGGCGGGGCCAAAGGAAATGGGTAGTAATATATATTAGTTTTGTGCCTCCCCTGAGACAGGAGCAAGGGAGGAAGGACAGAATGTACCAGAAGCTGAGGGAGAAATGGTGCTTGAAGGGAGGGAGCTTTCAGAATCCCCTCGGTCCCCTCCCCTGCTGTCTCCCAGGACCAGGAGGGGTGTGAGGAGACAGGCACAGTGACAACTCCTGTGTTGAAGGAGTCACAGGTTGTTTGCCCTTGTGCTGTTGGAGGAGGGTACTTAAGTTTGGGGTTGAGGGCTGACCCCCCACTACTCCATCAGTCCAGTCTGGAGCATAAGCTCAGGGAGGGGCTCTAGCTGCTTAGCCACCAGAAGTGTGTGTATGCATATTTGGTGCACCTGTGGAGCTACTAGAAGTTCATGATTTGTCAGTAAAGAATTAAACTCCCAGCCATTTGTCCTCCTTGGGCTGGGTATGCTCAGGACAGCTGATGATGTCTTTCTTTGCAGTGGCCTGCATAAGTTTTGATTGTGTGCTCAGATACTGAATGTTGAAGGTATCTTCAACATTCATTCCAGTTAGCTGTATAAATTCATCACTGAGAGATAGAAGTAAATGTGGAAAATTTTACAAGACAGTCCATGGTGTCTGGAGATTTTCTGAAAGTTGCATTGATTCCACTGGGGAAAAGACTCACAAAGCTCTTGAATATTAAAATAACCTTCAAAATTAAAACAATTCAGATACAATTTATTGGAGTGTGATTAGTGGTGCCTCAGCATCTCCTACCTAACTGTATAAAAGTCAGACAGTGTCAAATCTCCAAAAAGCCTAGCGCTTAAGCAATAATTAGCCACAGTTAAAGAGCTAGCTTAATCCATGTTGTATCAGCTTTTGTTAATATCATTGTTGATGTGTTTTATTTTTAGCATTGTTTGCTGGTAAAATACTCAGCAAGTAAAAAAGGAGGAACTGGATCAATCAAATGCATTTATTAAGTATCAACAACTAGGTTTTTATTGGTGAATAAGGACAGAACAGGTCAAAAGGCCAGGATCTAGATCAAGTGGCCTGCTGGCATGTTCAAGTATCACTTCTCATCTTTGTGATCTCTGAATTAGGGAGGAGAATAGGAAGGGCAACCTTGAAAAGCACCAGCAAAATGCCACCATTTTCTCTCTAGCATGTCCTAATGCTGAATCTTCCTTCTAATCCACCTTCCAACCTGGAAAGCGGAGTAGTTAAAAGACTGGGGCATGTTAGAGAGAGGGTGACTGTACTTCCTTCATTATTTGTGTGTCTCAATTTGACCCTTCTCAGATATTTATTACTGTCCCTGGAGGAAGATGGGCAATACGTAATCATTTCAAGTATACCAAGAAGATGAGTTTTTATTCTCTTCCTGGGTAACCCCTGTCTCACCAGTCTTTTTGCTGCTTCTCCTATTTCCTGGGCAAAGGAAGAGTCAATCTAAGGGTGTGCCAAAGGGTAGAGGCATGCCTTGGCTTCTGCCTCTTCCTTTCCATTTACCACCCAGGAGAAAGGAAGGCAAGAGAGAAGGAATGTTTAGCACCTAGCACCCATCCCTTTGCTTCCATGTCATGGCAAGTATTTGTCTTCTCATCTGATGTATGATGGAGAAAGAGAGGCTTTAATCCTTTGCCTCCCCCCGCCCCCGTCATTTGCATTAGGAAGGAAATTCCCATTTGCACCAATAGGAGTGCGAAAGAGTCAGGAGAGAGAGCTTACTTGCAGTCTTTGGCTAAATACCAGCTCACTCACCTTTCCTATTACATCTGTTAGCATCTTCAGTGCACATTCATCATGAACAAGTGAATCTGTGTAGAATGAACCAAGGTATTTCTTTGGATCAATGTTATTATCTACTGCACACAAGTCAGGCCGCACGTTGAATCCATGGGAAATGCGCCCCACTGTATAAGGGAAAGAGCCACCTAAAAAGAAAGATGTGTTGTAAATTACTTTGCCTGAATGAATATATCTAGGAGTACCATTAAACACTGTGAAATGATATAGACATTGCTGATATATTCAAGTTGGGGATTGAATCTGGGACTTTCTGCATATGAAATGCACATGCAGTGATCCCTGCCTCCCCATCCGCATTCCTAACAGCTATTTCCTGATATTGACCTTGAAAGGTCTAATCTGGCTCTATACCTGGAGTGCTGCCCTTGCCTCTACCATGCCTTAGCCATCCCCAGCTGAATGAACCTAAGCGTGTAATGCCCAATAGCTTAAATGGGCTGACTTTGAGTAGGGCTAGTGTTGAATTACCACCCCATCACTAGTGTGTGTTGGCGCAAAGAGTTGTATACTGATGATTTCTGTGTGTCCTCCAGCCTTCCTGCTCTCAGATACTTACCTCCATGGGCAAAGCAAACTCTTAGTTTGGGAAACAATTCAAATACCCCTCCCATAATCATGGAGCAAATAGCGATGGTTGTTTCCGAGGGCATTCCTAATAGCAAGAAAGAGTTATTAATTATTTCTACAGTACTTCTATGCATAATAGTTTTGTAAAAAAAAAATTATCACAATTATTGTGAAATTCACTGTGTATAATTGAAGAACTGATACTCCAACTTGACTTTACCAGGTCCCTGATTCATATTTTACCAGTAACACCTAAGAAAAGATGACATATGCTATAACATGATCACAGAAAGAGTTTCCTTGCTCCCTTTCCACTTTATTCGCAGCTAATTGCCAGGAAAATGAGTGTGATGGTGTCATGTCACATAGATGTTCCTGAGAGATGTGAATCAGAAACACAGATTAGGGGCCACAAGACACCCCTACATTATTATTGTTGTTTCTTTTAATTTATATACAGCTTACATGCCTTATCAAGTGATTGATAAGTATTACATCCATTATAAAATTGTCACACATACTGTAGTTAAATACACAATAAAAAGCCTACTAAAAGCACAACAATTAAAAAAGTTAAAAGGGCAATTAAAACAATTAGATCAGAAAGTTACAGTTCAGGGAAATACTTGTCTAAGTATGTTAGTCACACTCAAAGTAGATCTATTGAAATTGATGGGCGTGACTAATTTAAGTTCAAAGGAGGAATTCAACACCATGCTCTTCTTATTGTTCAATCAGCATTTGATTTGCCAGATGGAGCGATCCCCCTCTCCTCTCCTCACCTGCTGTTCTAAGTGTTCTCCAACACACACCCCTTGCCAATTTCAGGGGACACTGGGGAGGAAAAGGGAGGAACCCAATTGTGCAAGTGGAAGTCCTTACAAAGGGCTTATGCTGATGGGCCTCATTAGTTGAATCCCACCCAGTGAGTCTACTCTGACTAAAACTTAGTTGGAAACAACACGACAGCTGTAATTTGATAGGGCACCCTATCACATTGATAATGAACCCACATTGCATGGAGTCTCTCTGCACCAGAGCAAGTCACTTCCAAGAATGTGCAGTGTGACAGATGTGGAACCTTCCCGTATGAAAGTCTACTCCATTCTTTCCTTTCTCTTCTTCAGATATTTGATTCCCAACTCCCATGAGCCCCACTCAGCATAGAGATGATGGGAGTTGTAGTTCAAAATATCTGGAGGGCACTAGGTTGGGGAAGGCTTGCCTGCTCCATATGGGTGTGAGCCATTCTAATTCATTGTGGTGACCATGTAGAGTTGCTACTATACAGAAGAATGGTGCTTTGTTGCCCCTTGAGATAATTAGATAATACTGTACATTGTTGTATGAATGCATATGATGAGTTTACACAACATATGTATGTATTTTTCTGTTTTTATACTGTAAACCACTCTGTGATCCTCAGGTGAAGGGTGGTATATAAATTCAATTTTAAAAAAAATCTATATTTGTGGTGGGGAACAGAAATCTGCATGCTTCATTGACTTCCTCCCCTCCCCTTGCCTATACACCTCTCTCAACTTCGGTTGATGTTGTAATACTGTGCAATGCTGATATTTCACCGCTAGGTACTTAAAATAAAAACAAATTAATAGGTGCAGCTATGGTGCACTTCTCAGTGCCAGTTATAAGCAAGCAAGTTAAAAGGTAGCAACATTTTCCTGATAAGGTTTTGTTACAAGTACAGCACTTAGCCTGTTTACATACACATTGCCATATCCTCAAGTGTAACACTACAGATCTTTTTTCATTTATAAAAAGTGGAAAGAATTCCCAACTGGCTTGAGAGAAGTTTTACCAGCACCTTTAGGGAACCTTGGTACCTGGGGTTAAAGTCCTCTGCTTCCATCTTCAGTGGTTACAACCAAGGATCTTTCCTCCCCTGAATTTTCCCTAATGTGCCATATATGTGTCTCTCTCTTCCAATTAATGGGAATAAGGTTGCCCATAAGGAAGAGTGAATGGACAATATGCTTTTTAAAAATTTCTCAAGCAATTGAGCAGGCAGGCCAGGCCACAGGTGGCTCAGCAACTGCTCTCTCAACTCTCACTCATTCCCCTTTCCACCTCCCTTCATTTTCTGCCTGTGATATTCTTTTTCCAGCAAATCACTGGCCCTGGAAGTTGGAATCAAGCCCTGTATTGACTACCTTCACTCACAGGAAGTACAGATTATCATATCAGTGACTGGCTGGTTGCAAATAATCCCCATGGAAGGAAGAAAGAGAGATGACAATTCAGTTTAAAAATAGCTGATCTTCTCATCGCTACTTTTATTCTTGAAAATAAATTTCATTTTCATTTGAGGGAGAATGAACAATGTAGTATAAACAAAGAGCTATGGCAGAGAAGGCAGATATGCTTCTGCTTCTGTAAAGACATTCAGAACATTAGGAGTATCCTAAGATGTGGCAGGAGACATTTGGTCCCATGTGGGCTTAAGTAGAAAAAAATGTTGAAGACCCATGTGGAGTAAAGGGGGGGGCGGAGTTTGAGATCACAGTGCTATTGAGATTGAATCTTGAGATCTGACAAAGCTAGCAAATTTCTATCATGTGTTAATTACAAGCATCTTATTCCTATCTGCAATGTCTTTTGTGACTTCCGATGGGAAAAAAGGAAAGCAAAAGCGATTTATGCACCTTCATTTCATGCTTCCAAGTAGCATCCAAGGTGGTAACATACTTATTCAAGGATAATGCACAATCTATGCTTCAGTTATCTCATAATGGTGGGTGTGGGGGTGTAAATTGCCACAATTTGCCACCACCCAGAGGCATGTGGCAGCAAGGCATTACATATGTGGAAATTTATATATCCCCCTTTCAGTACTTCTCAGGGTGATAGTTAAAGCCATTTTAAGAGGACTGCTGTATTAGGGAACTTAGAACAATCAACGGCATCCTGATTAAAGCCCCTTGATGCAAACTTCATGGATGTGAATAGATTTAAGGAACTGTAAGAAAAGTTGTGCAAATCTTCCTTGTACATTTTCAGCTGTGTCTCCTGCATTGTTTCATTTATAGCCCACTTTTCCCCATCTCCATTTTATCCCTATAAAAAACCCCTGTGAGATAGGTTGGGCTGGGAGATGGCGAATAGCCAAATGTCACGCAGGGAGTTTCAGGTTGAGTGAGAATTTGAACTTGGGTCTGACACCCTGACTACTATGCCAAATTGGCTCATTGCTGTTACTCACAAACAAAATGAATGAATGTCTTTTAAGAATTGTAAGTGCTACTGACCTACGAGCCAGGGAAGCCAATATTTAGACATCCTTCCATCTGTCTGCATGTCCCAGGGATGCACAAAGAGGCAGCAGTTTAATTGTTCAGCAGCCTTAAAATCAGAGGCAGGAGGGAAGAGTTTATTAAAAAGTCAACCAAAAATTATGACATTTCAAGTAATACAATTGTCAATGTTTAAACGTAAGAGTCTGGTATTTTTATAACACAAGAGTAAGACATCTAAGAGCAATAATCATAGAATCTTATAAATGTAGAAATAGAAGGGATCCTATGGTCATCAAGTCAAACCCTCTGCAATGCAGGAATCTCAACTAAAGAATTCAGTCTCAGCTGCTCACTTTAAATTCCTCACTCATGCTTCTGTGGACTGAGGACAGAAAGCACAGTCATGTTTCAGCCCAACCTACCTCACCAGGTTGTTGTGAAGATATGAAATGGTGCTGGGGTGGGGTAGAAAGAGATATACTGTTTCCTGAGCTCCTTGGAGGAAGGTTGTGATAAAAATATAACAAATAATTGCTAGTCTTAGGAGGATCTATAAGTCAGTTAATGGGCTTCTCCAATGGGCTGGAATCTCCATCAGCCAGTGCCTGGGTCCATTTGCAGCATTTAGATGTACATACATGTACTATCCCCCTCCTTTTCTTATTAATTTCCATCTTGTCTTCATTTATATTGTGACCCTTTAGGTAGGTGCAGGCCCTTTTTAAAATTCTGTGTGAAGCACTTCAATTATTTTAAGTGCAAAATGAATGATTCATTGTTATTATTAGTAGCATTAAGAATTTTATATGGGAGTAACCCTTGTTCATGATTCAGAATCATGGCATGGACTTCCATACCTGGTCTCCTGATTAAGTTGGTATGTCAGGGTACACAGCATTTACATGTACAGGAACTACCAAGTTCATAGCATCTACATATACATCTACAAGATCCACCAGCATCTGCACTGGGTCCCTGTTGTCTTCCAGGTTCAATTCACAGCACTGTGTTGGTTATCATTTTTAGAACTCCAGTCACTCTAAGCTTCAACATACGTGAGACACTACTACTATCTCCATTTAAGATCCCATTCCTACATGCTTCCCTTCTTCCTCAGTGAAAGACAAGATGATATCTGTAGTTTGCAGCTCATGTAGACTTCCACATCTCCTTTAGGGAAGTTTTTAATGTTTGATGTTTTATTCTGTTTTTAATCTGCTGGTAGCTGCCCAGGGTGGCTGGGGAAACCCAGCCGGATGGATGGGGTTTAAATAATAAATTTTACTACTACTACTATTATTAGAAACAAGGGAATGTCTACTCACAGCATAGACTGGAAAGAGTTCTGGGGCATTCAGGTTCCAGTTGTTGATATGAGATCCTATCTGCACACCGGGAAATCCAAGCTCTTTCACACAACGATGCAATTCCTTCACAGCCAAGTCTGGAGCTTGCATGGGGAGGGTGCCAAGGCCAATAAACCTCTTTGGGAACTTCTTCACAGTAGTGGCTAAGTCATTATTTAAAAATTGGCACAGGTCTAGAGTATCCTTTGGTTTGGCCTGGTAAGAATCATTAAAGGAAGAAAGAATTAACATGTGGTTTTCAAATCGGGAGAGAAACAAAAGTTGGTTGTGTAAATAACCTTTAGGTGGAGTCTCAAAGAACAGTGCATATGCAGAACTCTAGAATTTAAGTCCCTTTGCTTCACAGAACAACTAAATAGGATAGCTTAGCTAGGAACCTATGGTCTCTTAGCAGGACAATTAAGAAGAAAAAAGGAGCACAAACACTAGAGGTGGTCTACTTTTCCTTTGCTGAGGCACCAATCCATGAAAACAACGTAATGCACCATACACACAAAGTACAACCTGGAAAACACACAGATACTACAAAATTCTTTGCAACTGCTACTGTTGTGTAACACACAGCAATCATCCAGAAAATGAGATCCTTCCTTACAGACAGGAATTCAACTCCTTATACACACAGATACTGCTAATTAGTTAAAGTCCTGCTGGGGTAGCAATATATATATTTGATGGGCCCCACCCCTTTTCAGTGCAGGAGGTCATGGGTTGAAACTCTGGGTGTGATTTTCCACTAGATGTAGCGCCAAATACAAAAGCTCTTTAGCCACCACCATAACTGGAGCAGATGCTTGCGTTGTTAGTGTTGCTCTTTGATGCCTCTGATGCACAAGTAGAACAAAAATGGAACCTGAATGGCAAATGCTAAATTCCATTCTATCACCTAGAACTAGTCATCCAGACTAGTTCTGGTTTCTGAGCCCTCACTGGACACATTGCCCATCTGGCTCCTAAGAATTTATTCACAATCATGTAGGTTGGGAAAAGCCAATTTTAAAATTAAAGTTAAGCTTTAGTATTAGAGTAAAGCAACTAATTTTGTTATAACGAGCAATATTCAGATATGTTATTAATAATTAGCTTCCATCCATTATCAATATATCTGAGAAATAAGACAAATATATTCAGCTTTATACACAATTATTTATAATCCATCAGACCTCATCTGTACAATGACATCTGTTGACATTCTTTAGTCTCCTGAGCCTTCTGTCATTGCAAAGTATCTGATTAATCAGAAGGATTTCTGCCTTCCTTTTTGCATGTGGAGTTCATGGTTGCTTGATTTTTATGATACAAAAATGCTGTAGTTCTTTTCCTTGACTTGACTTACCCAGTAACTAAACATGACAGGAACTGTAGAAAGGGCCTGGACAGTGACTCCTATAGAACAAAATTAGTAAAAGTTGTTTTATAAATGCCATTAAATATTTTTTTAAAAAATAAGCAAACTATTCCAGAGTAGTTTGTTTATGAGCAATGAGGACTACTGGGGGGGGGGGGGAACAGTTTTGGGATTGTTTTCTTCACTACATAGCAATCAACTACTTTAGAAATAAACTTGAACCTGTTTTCCTGGAGGGAGGCAATTAATGAATATTTTTGAAAAATAACCCACTACAAGTGAATGGCTCTTCAAGAGGAACACTTGAACTGTTACTTTGGTGCTTCCAGGTTTGAATGTAGATGGAAATTTATCGGTGCATTTCTGTAGTAATATATTTTGCAGTCTGCTTTAGCTCTTCTTACTCAACAAAAATGCAATATATATTCTGAAAATCAATTGTTAATGCTTTGCAAAAGCATCTTTTAAGAGCTACTGTTGCCATACTGGACGTCTGCATAGTACACATCCATACTGATAGTACCTGATTGGTTCATCTGTTTAATCCGAACCTCTGGATCCCAACAATTCTCTTGGATAACTCTGAAAAGTTTCCCATCTTTCATCATTTTGGCTTCCCTCTGTAAAAAATGGGCAACAGTTATTAAGGTAAATGTTATTATATTTCCTTTTAAAGGAATATTTTCATGTATTTCCTGTTATTTATTAATCTAGTACCCAACGCCTTTTGCTGACCTGATCTTTTTAACATAACAGCAGTTTACTGTGACACATAGGTAATGCTAGAAAACTGGGGCCATATGGCAGGAATCCATGCTGTATTTAATTTCCATGATTGTGATGGATCATAAGGGTGAGCTAAATGCAGGGTAGCCAATTTGACACCCTACAGATGTTGCTGGACTACAGCTCCCATCACTTGAAGTTGAGGCTGATAGAAGTTTTTTATTTATTAATTTTATATCCTGCTCTCCTTCCCAAAGGAGCCTAGACTCTTCATTTGTTTAAAAAAACACACACTATTAAAACACATTTTAAAACGGTTTATAATGTAAAAAATCTTTAAGAAAAGATATAGCAAAGCCATGTGTCTGTAAATAGTAGTTCATAACATATGGACGATACTACTTCGGCTATTCTTGGACTAAATATATTTATTTATTTTTAAAAACTTCATAGCTCTTAATCAACAAAAACATCTAAGAGGTTTACATAAAAAATATAAAATACTCCATTAAAAATAAAGATAAAATCAAATGTTAAAAGCAAGTTGACACATTTTTTTATCAAAATGTAAATAAAAACAGCAGTTTCAAACCAAATATCTGTATTATAATTACACATTATGTATTACACATTACAAATTCACTTCCGGTTAGGCTTCCTTAAACAAAGAAGTTTTAGCGGGTGTTGAAAGCAATACAGTACAGCAATTCTGCCTGCCTAAAAAGTAATCTGCACCTTCACAACTTTGTGTTTTGACCCAGTGGGTTTCTTGCAAGTTCTTAATAAAGCCATGAGACCAAGGACATTTTAAACCTTGAATATGTTACTAGCCTCATACATCATTCATAACAACTGATAAATATTTTAAAACCTCAATTCTACCCCCACCCCCCAAATTTCATTGTGACTATATTTTGGCAGGCTCCTGGAATGACTTGGCAGCTGCGTCACAATTCAAGAAAATTGCTCCAAATATCACAAGCTATAATTACAGTGCCGCCATCTGATTCCTCCGGCAAATATAGTTCAAGAATTTATTTTCCAAAGTGCCAGGAGGGAAGAACTTAAGCATATATTCCTACAGAGTATGGATATATGAGTCCTCTGTTGACTTTTACATAACAGACACCAAACGGTTTAGAGAAGATGGAAATGACCTGGTGGAATCAAGCATCTTGTTGTATAAAAATAGATGATGGGGATTCATTTTGTTATGATCAGTGGGAATATTTTTTTGGTATGCACAGTAAGTTGTGCGGTTCTTTGGCTGGCAGATTGTTATATGGAATCATTGCAGTACTGAAGCAATACTAAAAAGACTATAATTTCTCTAGGGGTTCTCCTTTAAACCCTCATAAATAAATGCCGACTGTAGCAAGAGAAATAATAGCCTTTCCAATGGCCTGAAGGGTTATGCTATGAGATGGAATCTCCAATGAGCAATGTCCTAATTAAAAACAGTGGCTCCCCCACTCCATCTGCATTAGTGATGTGCAGACTATAGCAAGCCCGATGCAGAACGAAAACAAATCTGCTTAGTTCAATTAGATGGACGGAGGTAGCTCTTTCCTCATTAAAAGGTGTGGGCTTAAATCACATAGTCATTCTATCATCAGCATGAACACACATGACCCAGATATATTTAATACATGCATTTATTTGCTGGATCTGTAGTTAAAATTAATTTGGAGCTGATTCTCAGAGGCTTTGCAGTTAATTATTCGACACACATGGATCCAGAGAAAATTAGTTTTCCACTGCAAGCTACGACTGCCACACTGAGTTCTTCATAAAGTTAATCTAAGGCTTCCTTTCTTGATGCTAAATCTTTGTTTTATAACATAAACAGTGGGTTAAATTACAGTGTTTCCCAACATCTATTGATATTGACTTCCATAAATTCTAGCAAAAAACAAGAAAATACCATTTTAGTCAGATGATGATGATGATGAAACTGAACCTCAATATATGCCTGTTGGGGTTTTTTGCATAAAATGTTTTGAGGAAATAATATATGATATAGTAAAGCTGAAGCAAAGTGTGTTTTTCTTTTTTCGTTTTAATGTTGTGTGATGGGAGATGGTATTTGCTACCTAAGGGAAAACAAGCTTCCCTTGATGTGGTAAGCTTGAGCTCTCACCACATAGCAGTGCATTCCAATGAAATAATTACTGAATGAAAAATGATGTGGTCAAGGCACCCTATGGTGGCTTTACCAAGCCAAAAAAATAAATAAAGCTAGTAACTCAAATTACCTTTAACCAAAAAAAGTAACTCTGTAATATATCAAATGGAAAACCTAAAATATAAACCTTCCCAAGGATTGAGAGTCTTGGAAGCCCTGCTCTAAGCTGCCTCACCTTCTGAAGTGACAGGAGCCAGTTGCCTGAGAAATAGGGCAAGTTGGTGCCTTCTCTTCCATGTACAGAAGTCAAGCAGACCGGTGGCTGATCACTTCAGCACTGGTGAGCGGACAGCATCCTCCACTGTACCAAAGCAGTATGCTTGTTTAGGGCAGTGTTTTCAACCACTGTTCCGCGGCACACTAGTGTGCCGCGAGATGTTGCCTGGTGTGCCGTGGGAAAAATTGAAAAATTCGAAAGATAAAAAAAAATAATTCGAATTTTCGCCCACTAGGCGGGCGCCGGACTGTGTCCTGGGTATATGGGGGGGTGGGGTTTTTGACCCCACCCTCGGCCAGCAGGGGCGCCGATTGGCGCTCCTCAGGGGGACACCCTCCACTTTTCTGATGTCCGGGCTGTGATTGGTCCAGACTCCAGCCTGGACCTATCACAGTAGGACATAATCTTCCGACTTCCTTCCCGCCCGAGCACAGTGTGCGCAGAAGCGGAGAGAAGAAGACGTCGCGACTCAAGTCACCAGGAGGACCGGAGAAGTTGTCATTTTATTTCTCTTCAGTCTCCACTGAATGCCTTGACTGGGTTAGGGACCCTTATAGCTCAGCATCAGTTGGTGGAAAGGACATGACTTTACAGGAGCAGGAGGAACTAACTGAACTGAGACAAAATCGTGGTTTCAAGCTAAGATTTGCTGATCTACCTTTGGACAGTTTTTGGTTGGATACTGCCAAGGAGTTCCCCCTTCTGGCAAACAAAGCTATTTTGACATTGCTCCCATTTTCCACTACATATCTGTGTGAGATGAGCTTTTCAAGCATGATTGCTATAAAAACTAAATACAGAGAGAGACTGAGAGCTGTTGACGAAGAGCTATGTGTGTGTCTTTCTTCGATTCCAGCCATAATATCAGCTTTGTGTTCAGCCAAACAGGCCCAGGTTGCGCACTGAATAAAGTATTTTATAATTTTTCATATTTCTGTTTACTTACTATTTCATAATAAAGTAATTATAAAATACTTTCTTTGTGTTCATGTGATTCCTATTCAAGAGAATTACTTTATATATAGTCAATATAGGCACAGAGTTAATTTTTTTAACATTTTCTAATGGTGGTGTGCCTCGTGATTTTTTTCATGAAACAAGTGTGCCTTTGCCCAAAAAAGGTTGAAAAACACTGGTTTAGGGTGCACAAAACCAGTTGTGAGAGCTCTTTGCCCTCATATCCCTGAAGTGAAGACTCATGATGTGTGTTTGGTGTTTGGTGTAAAATAATGACTGTAAAAACATCTGCAGCAAAGTGTCCACCACCATAAACACTAACAGGCATAGAAATTGCACAGGAATGTGGGGGACGGGACGGACAACAACAACTCCACATGCCTTTATCTTACAGGGTTGGAGGGTGAGTTGCTGTCAAAGCCATCTGAGGGTGGTGCTTCCCCTATAAAGGCAGCCACTACCCTCACCCCATTGGCCACTGCAGTGGTGTGACTCCTTGCACCACTACCTTCATGCAAGGAGTGAGCCCCAGAGCCTTTCTCTGACTATGGGGTGGGTGGGGCAAATGTAGCCTCCATGGTGGAGCAGCCATCTTCTAACACTGTACCTTCACTCTCCAGCATCTACCTCATGAATGCTGAATATTATGATTAACAGACAAGGTATTTTTAATTAGCAGTACGTTCTTTATCCAGTACATTCTTTTAACACTTGATTGTTATGGAGATCACTAAATTGCTGTCACTGCATCTTAGGTATAAATGATAAAAAATAACATTTTTTAAAGCTGCCGTTTCAGGTGTTTAACTTTACAAAATTATTATGAGACAACTGTATCTGATTTCCAGAGAGTCAGAAATATAGGCCAGCTTTTAGGTCATGTACAATAATTTTTCATTCTACTGAGGTGATGGCAAATTTGAGATGTGATCCTTGAGCTTGTTAAAAGTTGCTTTTCAGAGGGAATGAGCTTTAGGCAGTGGTTGTTATGGAGACATGAAGAAAATGATTCAGACAAAGATTCAGAGGGCAAAAGTGAAGAAAGCAAAATTCTTAAAAGGTTTCCAGAGTTTGGGATATTGTATTTGTTCAGATCTATACAATGGTTCTTATTTTTTCCGCAGTTACTTTTGGGGCAAACTGAAAAGGGCATAATTTCACTTTTTCTCCATATAATAACTCTAAATAACCATGGGTTATTTAAAAACCATGTGAGTTTTTAACTGCTCCTTAGTCCTTTGCTTTTTAGCTAAGAGCTGTGGGATTTCCCCTCTCTGTACATATTATTTAATCAGAATTTTCTCTCCACAGGCTTCAGTTTACAGGCAGTGTAGGAATGGCCTTGAAGTAATTACTTACTCCTGGGAAGCAGAAATAAGCTAATGAGCTTGCTTGAGGCCAGATTAATTTCATTTAAAATGGGTTGGACTGAGTTCAGGACCTGGACCTCCATTAAATATTTTCTGAATGGAACAAATCAGGTATAGGAAAGGGTTTGCATGTACAGAAAGGTGTCATTGCTCATGTCATGACTTCCATTAAAATAAGGCACAGTAACATGTTATGAATGAGAGAGTTAGTTGGTCAAAGTGCCTTCCCTCCAGATATACGTATATTTTCTGTCTTTCAGGCACATTAAGTAGACAAACATATTCTTGCAATTTTCA
Organism: Podarcis pityusensis; assembly: GCF_964106645.2. Classification (NCBI taxonomy): domain Eukaryota; kingdom Metazoa; phylum Chordata; class Lepidosauria; order Squamata; family Lacertidae; genus Podarcis; species Podarcis pityusensis. The sequence goes on along the minus strand of NC_138028.1, from coordinate 97,849,280 downwards.
CCATTCAGTTTGCTAAGTGCCACATGGCTCGTGTCCATAACACCACCTGGTTTTGTAAATGTGTACGGTATTTGTACATATTTCTCAATATAAACAGTTTGAAAGATAACATGTGTTCGTGAACTGGTGGTCACTGACCATGACCGAGGCATTGATGTCATAGTAGATGGCTTGATGAAGATGTTGACCCAGTGTGCAACAGCTGTGAAAAAGGCAAATTCCATGCTTGGAAACCACCGATATCCCATTATACAAATCTATGTTGTAATCACATTTGGAATACTGTGCCCTGTTCTGACTGCCTTACCTCAAAAATAATATTATAGAGTTGGAAGATTCAGGACAGATAAAATAAAGTACCTCTTCATAGTTAAACTATGGAACTTGCTTCCACGGGAGGCAGTGATGGCCACCAATTTGGATGACCTTAAAAGAGGATTAGACAAATTCATGGAGGATTAGGCTATTAATGGCTACTTACTGAAAAGTGCTTTTGTGTTCAGGTCCTACCTGAAGGTTTCCCACAGGCATCTGGGTGGCCACTGTGAGGTGCAGGGCTAGATGGGTCATTGCCTGATTCAGCAGACTCTTCTTATGTTCTTATGTGTGTGAGAGTGAGCTTTCAAATTTATATTTGAAAAAGGACAGCCAAAAGAAGGTACACCTCTATACAGGACCTAATTAATTAATAGGATTCATTGTCACAATATGTGGTGATGGATATTTGTTTAGATTTAAAGGGCAGGTAGTCAGTATAATGGAGGATCAGTCTATTAGTTAAGTTCTGAATCAGTATCATTTTTCAATACCTCAACTGGAAGGGGCATCAGCAGTAGAGGGCTGTTGCCTTCATGTGTTGCTTGTGGGCTTCCCGGAAGCATATGGCTGGCCACTGTGAAAAATCTGAAGCTGAATTTGATGAATCTTTGGACTAATTCAGTAGGGTTTATTCATATAGATTTTTCCATAATTTTAATATGTATTCCTAGATAATTTTTTATTCATGGGTCACATAGGTCAGAAACACAGCTTACCTCACAATGTTCCTCCAGCTGAATCCATCCACCATAGCCATATCTCTAGGAGGAGAAGTATACATATGGTTAAATCCATAGCCATGGAAACAGGAGTTAAGGATATAATGTGAAGAACTATTCTGACTAGAGCCAAATTGTGACCATAGGGATGTAGGGCTATTTTGGGGGTTTCCAAAAATTTCTCTTAGCTATGGAGCCCTGTTTCAAATATATGGCTACTTAACAAATGTTAAGTCAATAATAGAGTGGTTGCACATTTATATCTGTTGTGTTCAGGCTCTGTTTATGTAGTCCAGGAGGCAGCCAGCCCTTATTAGAAATAGAGTGCTGAACTAGCTGAACATTAGACTAGACCTGATGGACTGGATCTCTTAGGACTAGTCTTCCAATGCTTAAGGTAGCTTCCAGCAGAATAAATAATTTACAAAAAAACATGTTGAAAGCAATAATCTATGGGTTCTACCCACAGCAATTTAATTGCACCTGGGTCCCATTGCAATTGTGACTTGGGCTGCAATCCTAACCCTATTTACTTGTGACTAAAGTCCACTTCTATTGGATTCAGTAGTACTTCCTTTTGACGACACATGGTTAGGACTGTGTTCTAATGGAACCTACTGCAATTGAACCTTGTTAAGGTTCTAGCACAATGAGTAAACAGTTAAGGTTCTAGCACAATGAGTGCAGTAATGACCAGCACAAGAGCTGCAATGCTTTGCTCCAATGCTGGGGTCAAAAACACCAACAACCACTGACCCTGTTTTATTGATATAGAAGGTGACACAAGAGGACAGAGGGCCTTTTCATTTCTGGATAAAAGCAGCCCATGGTGGCATAAAAGACAGGAAATCTGCACTTTTCCTCCCAGAACCTCAAGGTGGCATACATAGTTCTCCCCATCCTCATTTTATCTTCACAACAATCCTGTGAAGTAGGTTGGACAGAAGGACAGTGACTAGCCCAAGGTCATACAGAGTGTTTCCTGGCTGAGTGGAGATTTGAACCCTGGTCTCTCAATGCTAGTAGCCCAACATTCTAACCGCTATACCACCCTGGATTACTTTCTTCTTGGGGCAGTTCCATTTTTAAAGCACACAGAATGTTAGCTGTCCTGTAGTTGAATGGTCCAGGACAGTACTGTCCAGCTGCTTGTCCTATGATGTCCATAGTGGTGCCACATCTGCAATGGAGATGGGCTACCACCAGGATGAATTTTGTTATGATCTAAGAAAATATCTACTTCCCATTCCACCAAAATGGACTTTTACAGCACAATGCAGGATACTCGGAATTGTGTTCCACTGAGTTCAGTGGGGCTTATTCCCAAGTATGTGTGCATTTAATGCTAAGCCTTTATTATGAAACCAGGAGTAAAATCTTGGGTTTGTGATAAAAAAATAAAAATCTGCTGAGCTGTAATTAGTTAATCATTAGTGTAGGCATATATTGATTCTCCCTTTCAGCCTCTATGCTTCAGAAGCGGGGTGAAGGTCACCTTCTTTTATTAATATTTAAAGAGCAGAGAAAAGCTTCAAATACACAAGTGAAATGTCCATTGATTCTCCCAGAGAGGTTTAAAACTCTTCTAATATCTGGGGGTTGGGGATTGCAGATGAAAGAAAGGCAGCTTTCTTTTATTTCAAAGATTCTTGGGTTTGAAATATCTCATTATGAGAGACTGAAAGAGTACTCTGAAATAGCCAATATAACTAGTTCACATAGAGGCAACTTTAATGCATCTGCATGAATAACCTAGCACAAAACCTGCAATTTTTGTTTTCCATTGATGTCAAACTGTACTTTGCATGGACTATCCCCCGCAACACCCCTCTGCAGAATCAAGTTCTTTTTGTAAGTGATGTGCTTATGCACTGATTACCACCAGTTTAAGATAAGGTTAGTAAAAAGAGTTACCCAACTCTTAGTTCATAGTGTGCCCAATCAAAGTATTGTTTTAATGTGAACTTCTCAGTTTTGCTGAAAATAACTAAAGACCAGATATAGACCCCAGAAACAGTCAAATTATAGGTTGAAATAAATAGTTTGACTGATAGATTGGAAGAGGAACAGGGGGAGTACATCTCTATTATTCTTCCTTGATCGCTCAGCTGCTTTTAATGCCATTGACCATAGTATCCTTCTGAGCCAACTTAGTGGGCTGGGCATTTTCTAGGGGACCACAGCTATATACATCTAAGACATTCAGAAGTATGTCTTGTTGAGTTCAGTGAGGTTTACTCCCTCCCAGGTAAGTGTCATTTCCTGCAGCATCGTGTATGCTACTGGGTTGTTTAATAACCCAGTGCAAGTAGCACAAATTCTCAAACTTTTGTTTTTTTCTAATGCTGAGTGGTATCCAGTCTAAGTCACACTGTGATTAGACCAATTGACATTAATGGGCTTAGCTTTTAACTTCAGTAATATCAATGGGTTTACTTCAAGTAGGACTAATACTAGATATCACCCAATATAACGATATTTGATTTATTCTGATAAATTAACTAGCTCTATGCATTTAAATACATTGGCTGCAATGCTAGATATATTTGCTAGGGAGTAAGTCCCACTGAGCCTATGAGTCCCATGCTGGCCACATGACCCGGATGCTGTACGCCGGCTCCCTCGGCCAATAAAGTGAGATGAGCGCCGCAACCCCAGAGTCGGCCACGACTGGACCTAATGGTCAGGGGTCCCTTTACCTTTACAAGTCCCACTGAATGGTAGCACTTCTGAATAAAAATGCTTAGGATTGCAACGTATACCAATAACTCAATGATGCCTTCAGTGGATGAAGAAAGATGCCAATAAGGGGTATGTTCACATTACAGCTTACTCTGCATCCAGAGCGCTCCCACTGCTAGTTTTACAAGCTGCATACACATAACTTCGGCCACAGTACCGATCGTGTAGTTTATTGAGAAACTCTTCTTTGATGCATTTCCCCCTCTCAAACCAGCTTCAATCTGACTAGAAAACATAAGCTGCATTCAGTTCATACTTAAGCAGGGTCTGTGTTTGTGATACAGCCATCATGTAGGTGCAGATGGCAACTTAGTTAATTAGAATTCTGGGTTGTTGTTTTTCCAGGGTTGGGGAAACCAAAAAGGCCATGCGTGTGAAGACATCCCCATCCCCTCTCCAAAAGTGCAACACTGCAAATGTGGCTTGAAACAAGTGGGGGGGGGAGACAACCTCACTGAACACTATCCAAACCCACTGTGTTTTGATTCACAGCAATGCAGCTGAAAACTTTATATTTTTATTAAAAGGTGAAAAAGAAAAGGGACATTTTCCTGTCAGAATTTTTTTAAAAAACAACACACAGAGAACCCTGTCTGCTTTACCCAGCAACTATCAGAACATCTTTGTTTAATGGATTCAAATTAATGGAATAGTCAAAATGCCCTCTGGCAAACGCTAGGGGGCCAGGAGCATTTGGAGCTTAAGATCAGTCATCTTCTTCTTTAAGAGTTCAGCCTAAAAAAATATACCCAGAAGGGAGTTCTCAAAGCCCAGAAGTATGAGAGATAAAGCTCAGCTGAAAACATTCATAGCAATCAGAAGCAATACTTGTACCTAGAGCTTTTGTACCAAATATCCAGTCTAGCTATTACCTGTTTTAGATCAGGCCACTCCTTAGGCAGAATGTGACTATGAATGTCAATTTTCATTTCTGTAGGTTCACCTGAAGATTAGTTTCAACAAAGGCTTGCCCCCGATAAACTTAATTGTGCTTTTGTACTGCCTGCCCTTGGAGTAGTAGTTTTTCATTAACTTAAATTGGTGTTCAAGTCCTCCCACTAACCTATCAGGCTACAGTAACCAATCAGATAGCCAGTATTTCAGGAGAGCTGAGCAGTGCAAAACTATACAACATGAATAGAGTGTACAAGCTGGATAGTGTTCAGAAAGAGTTGTGCAACAGTGAAATGACTCCTCCAGGTGCCTTTTATATTGTGCATTCATGCTGAGTTGTGCCTGTGGGGATATTAAGATTGTTATACGTGATCCAGTTTTCATACTATTTGTGCCTGCAAAAAGTCTGGGGTGGACATACTGCCTTGTTTCCAATCAGTGCATGCCCTATAACTTCATTCTTTAATCCTGTAACTTTTTAATACCACAAATATACCAGAGTGGGGGGGGGGGTTGGGTCCCACTTTTGTTGCAGTCTAGTGCAAGACTACCCCTTCATACAGCAATAACACAGCAACATCAAGAAAGCCTCACAGAACAACTAATAAAGTGGATTGATGTGTGAACGATCCAGTATAAACCCACCACTAAAGCACTGTATCAATGACTTTTTACAGAATGCACCTGCCAAAAAACAAACAAGAAATGTGCCATTTCCAGACTGTTGTTATTTTTAGGTGGGATTCAGTCACACACTGGCTAATTCAGGTTGCACAATGAAAAGTGATTTAGAGCAACAAACTCACTTTCCCAAGACATCAGAGTTTTTACAATGAGGAAAGTATGGGGAACTGCAGTAGAAAGAGTGATAGCATGCCATCTTGCCTCCCCATGAACAAATCAGACTGAATGCTCATTAATTAGCCAACAGCATCTAATCTCCCTTCAAACATATCAGAATGAATGCTCAAAATGGAGGGAAAGTGGCATATACATGTAATAAACAAACAAAGCAGTCCTATCATGGTGCTCCCAGTCTGCACCCCCCCCATATAAATTCTGTAAGTGGGACCTGTGATAAAATAGTATTTTCAGAGACTCCATTCTATTATCCCTGTGCCCGCAGTTTTCCATTCCCACCGACAACTGTCAGCATGCTCAGTCTTCATTGCACTACTTTTTTGCGGGGTAGTGGGGAGATATTCCTCCTGTGGATTTCCTCCTGAAAGGTTTCTTCGCATGTTGGGTTTTCTCCAAGTCTGCCTGTAGCGTGTGGATGATGCCATTTTGGTTACATAAGAACTGGCACTCAGAGAATTGAGATACGTACCTCTTAATGTATAAAATCTATTAAGGGAGTTTGAGAGGGCTTTGCTTGCTCATCTGTTAACAGATTTGTTTCCTAAGGATGAGTTCCTTTGTCTATGCCTATGGATAAAAACACCTCCAAAGCTCTGCTTTTAATTTTGCAAAATGAATTAAGCATTTCTGCCATTCATTCAACAGCCAGCAGTGAGAAATTTTCACACAATGAACAATTAGGTTTAGTTCTACCAGTCTACGCATAGTGAGTGACTGTATTACTGGAAAATCTCCTTCTCCTGCAACATTTTTGTCCAGTGAACCCTGTCAGGCAGTATATAATATGAATTAGTCTAATAAGGTATATTTCCTAGTAATGAATATTTTCACAGAATCGTAGAGCTGAAAGGGACCCTGAGGATCATCTAGTCCAACCCCATGCAATGCAGGAATCTCAACTAAAGCATCCATGACATCGAAACTCTGCTTAAAAACATCCACCCCAGTGGGCAAACAGCTAGCTGCAGGTGGTAAGGAATCTCGAATGAAACTGCAGTAGAAAGAAATAAGTTACATTGCCCCTGCACAAGCCATGGTCTCAAGCTGAATCATCCTCCCTGGATGCTATTTAGGAAATAAAAACCAAGTGCACAAGGTCCAATCACATGCTTAACTTAAGATCTAGTTTGCCCTTTCAATTAGCTTCAAGGATAGCAAATCCCTTTCTTTCTTTCTTTCTTTCTTTCTTTCTTTCTTTCTTTCTTTGAATGAACAAAGAGAATGGATATAAAAACTATTGGAACTCTCCAACAATCTTCGTTCAAGGCAAGCTTATTGTGGAGATAGACTAAGTGATTAAGAGAGCTACAAAATAATCTGGTGGAGAAGAGGCAATGCAAATGTTGTTGCTATGGAGAAAAAGCCAAGGAACGTGACTAGGCAGCAGAGCATGCTTGATTCTGCATGGCAGGAAAAGGTGTTTCCATGCCACCTGAGGGCAGTTTAGGGCAAAGTAACAAATCTGGATTTGTGCACCTTATGGGGGGAAAGTATCATCCACTGAACCAGCCAATTGATTATTGATTTGTTTATGCAGCTGGCATGATTGATGTGGTGGCACCAATAAGGACCCTAAACACATGCCTGTTCTGTAATGTTGCCCTTCATAGAACAGATGCTGATTTCACTGAAACAAGATTTAACCCAGTCATTGGTTGTGAGCTTTCCTTTCTCTCTCTGTATGTGTGTGTGTATAATGTGAGAATCCGTAAGAATAATGGTCTAGTCCTTTGAGCTGCTGCTGTGTGGTGTGCATGTGTATATAATTCCAGCTTTACAGCAGAGATTACATCATGTGTGTGCTTGTTTTGTTATTGCTATCTCATATCTTCAGTAAAAAACCTTGAATCAGGATACAGTGAAGAAGTGCATAACTTTAAAAATATATAGTCCACTACATTTTACTTTCTGTCAAGTTTAAGGTCATGACAGAAAGTACCGTATTTAATCTTTGCAGTTAATGGATGATGCCATCTAGTGGCAAAGCCCCTAAGCAAACCTTTGAGGCTGCCTTTATGTTTGATTAAATCAAGGCACCTCTAGGTGGCAGTTCCTCCAGTAACCTGAGTGGTAGCAACACAGTAAGTACATCAAATAAGTGCTTTCTTGTAGAAATGGCTAGAAATTGAATGGCTGGTTAGGTACTACTGTTACTGTGGTGTTTGTTTGGACCAGTAGCACCACTGTTTTTTTGATAACAGCACCCATCTGGTGTGCTAATCTGTGAACATGTGGCTTGCTGAAGCACTAGGGAAATCAGTCTACAGTGGTACCTTGGGTTACAGACGCTTCAGGCTACATACTCCGCTAAACCAAGAAATAGTATCTCGGGTTAAGAACTTTGCTTCAGGATGAGAACAGAAATCGTGCGGCAGTGGCGCGGCGGCAGCGGGAGGCCCCATTAGCTAAAGTGGTACCTCGGGTTCAGAACAGTTTCAGGTTAAGAACGGACCTCCAGAATGAATTAAGTTCTTAACTAGAGGTACCACTGTACTGGAAATGCAACAATACTCCTAAGAACATAAGAACAGCTCTGCTAGATCAGGTCAAAGGCCTATCTAGCTTAGCATCGTGTTTTCATATTGGCAAACCAGGTGCCTAAAGGAAGCCCATAAGGATGACCCTGAGTGTGACAGCACCAATCAGCACTCTCATCAGATGCTCTAATATTTTGTGTAGAAACAATATACCATTGTTAATTTCTCTCTCTCATAGTTTCCACTTCATATTTAAAAAGGATGTTGGCATTTCAGAAATATTTTGACCTTCAGTACCAACCAACAAACTTGAATCTCAGCAAATTTATGTTTACAAATTAATGATGAGTAGAAGACAAATTCATGCATTCAGGTTATCTTTTTTTTCTGACTCACCTATAATAGCCATCAGCGCAGAGACAGAGATTAAGTGGTATTGTTAACGGACGTTTTTAATGTTTAATATTTTATTGTGTTTTTAATATTCTGTTGGGAGCTACTCAGAATAGCTGAGGGAACCCAGCCAGATGGGTGGGGTATAAATAATAAATTGTTGTTGTTGTTGTTGTTGTTGTTATATCTCACACAGTCATGTTCAGTTGTATAGACTGAAATCTTATACAGTGAAGTTGGGACCACTGAACAGAGGGGCTGTCACTTCCATGTAAATATTACATAGATTAAACTGTATCATTTGTTCCTTCTTCCATCTAGGTTAATTTAAGTGCCAATAATTTGGTTTGCCTGATGCTGTAGGTTAAGGTATGAATCAAATTCACTCACTTAAGCTTTGTGCAGCAATGCAGCAGTGAAACAGTGAGAAGCCTTGAGCAGGATGCAGCACACAAAAAGGTACACATCTGCTGTGTATTCAGCAGTAACCATTTTCTAAATTCTGAATTTAGCTCAGCCTGTCTAGCTTGGGACATTGTCTTGTGGCAGCTCGTTTAGATTTCTAAAAGCTTGTTAATTTTTTAACTTTTAAAAACATTCTCACAGGTACATATACCACGTGCTGCTTTCACATTTAATTAAATGAAAATTGAGGGCAAGTTAATCCATTGCAAATTAGGCTTTGTGGGTGAGTGTTACCAGCATAAGTCACACACTCAGTGTTTATGGCACTTCTGCTGTTATCCTTTTCAAATTTTAACAAGTGTGGTGCCAAGAGGAAGAGAGGAAGGAACAAGCAGCCTGACAAAACAAGAAATGGAAACTAAGAGATGCAGAATCTAAAGTAATAGGTTGAATGAATTGGAAGCTACATTTTTAAGGACAGGTGATGCACGCAGAAGAGACACTAGTTTTGTTTTTAAAGCCTAGGTCAAGAACAGGGGCAGGCAACCCAAGGATGCGGCCCAATTGCCTTCTCAATACAGCCTGTGGATGGTCCGGGAATCAGTGTATTTTTACATGAGTAGAATGTGTCCCTTTTTAAAAAATGCAACTCTGGGTTATTTGTGGAGCCTGCCTGGTGTTTTTACATGAGTAGAATGTGTGCTTTTATTTAAAATGCAGCTCTGAGTTATTTGTGGGGCATAGGAATCCGTTCATCCCCCCCCCCCAATAGTCCGGCCCACCACATGGTCTGAGGGACGGTGGACCAGCCCACGGCTGAAAAAGGTTGCTGACCCCTGGTCAAGAAGGTCATGATGAACAGCTAAAAGAGAAGTCTTAAAAAGCAGCAGACAGTGTAAAATGAAAATATAGCTAAGTAACAAATATAGCTAAGTAACAACTAAGATGCACCTGTTGTGCATTGGACTGCTTCCTAGATGTCAGGCTCATCTAGCTCAGTGTCTGACTGGCAGCAATCCTGCAGGACATTAGAGAAGTGCCTCTCTTTCCCAGATGCTGAGATTTGAACCTGGTAATTTTTGCATTCAAGTCATTCCCTCTATTCATGAGTGATACCCTTCCCCCACTTATTACACAAACAGCTGTAGGAGAATTAACATATTGGGGATGTCTATATATATATTTCATATTGGGATGTGGGGATGTCTGGATATTTCAAAGTGTTGAAATTACAGTATTCTAACTCTCCTACCTTTGTTATGTAATTTAATGGATGCTGGACTTCACCAATGACTTCTGAATCGGCAGCTCTGAACTAGCACAGGAGACATCCTTGGTATATGAGAAGTCTTTCTTTGAACCTCAAATGCATCCCCCCCCCCCCCGATTATTCAAACCAATTGCATTATTTAAATGATTTATATACCAACTTTTTAAATTAAAAAAGTACAAAGCCAACCACAGGAATATAAAATATTATAAAAATAATTTTAAAAAGCATGTCCTCATAGCCCCATTTCAATTTTAAACTTATATAATAGAGTATGAGAAATTTGGGGGTATTAGTGGCTTGACGTTTCATGGAAACAGACAAACAGAAAGACAGATAGGCAGAGGTGACAGGCAGGAAGTATTAGTATATGGTCCAGAGGAACTGGGAATTTTTTTTAGGACATTGACATTTTCAGCAACATGAGAACTGTAAAATACCATTCTGAAATTATAAGAAGTCTGCTATTTAATGTTATATGACTTTGCTCTATGTTGCACATTGCAAATGTACATTCATATGTAACTTTCAAGATTTGTCCATTTTGCTTTCTGAAAGCGTTCCATTGTTGGAAAGAGTCATGTGTGCAACTTATGATTAGGCCTCATAAGCAGGCATAACAATTTGGAATTTCAAGGAAGGTTGCTGCTGTTGTTTTGTAAAAAAAAACTTGTTATAAAACCACCACCACCAAGACCCTTGTGAGCTTAACCCAAAAACTTCCATCATAATAAGTTTGGATCGAGTAGTGGGTTTGTTGGGGAAGGAGTGGGACATGTACCTTGCAGCTGATAGGACCAGAAATGTTTTTAAAGGATCCATTCCTGACAGTGAAAAAGTAAAGGGAAGTGGCCCGTACCAAGCAGACTGCCTGTGAATCCACTGGTAGCAAAGCTCCACATAAACAGCTGGCTGCCAAAGCTGCTAGGAAAAGCACTCCCTCTACTAGTGGAGTCAAGAAACCTAATCGCTACAGGCCTGGTACTGTGGCACTGCGAGAGATTTGTCATTACCAAAAGTCCACGGAACTTTTGATTCGCAAGCTTCCATTCCAGAGGCTGGTAAGGAATGAGTGAGGCAGGGAGCTCTGAGTACCACATACTAGCACCCTGCTAGTTTGTGTTAACCACAGCTGAACATTAGCTATGGCTTAACATGAATTGTGAACACAACCATTGAATTCAAAGCTTCATCTCTAAAAAAAAAAATTAAAGGGTTTTTCTGTGACAGCCCATTTTTCTGAGGTTCATAATGTTATGTCAAACTTTCTCAGTTATGCCACACTTGATATTTAATTTCTAGAGCTAATATAATACCAACCCAGTTTCTCAAACAACGCCCAGAGCTCATGTTTGGATTTTTATTTTATTTTTTACATTTCACAGTGACCACTAAAATAAATTAAGTTGATTGCATGTGAGGTCCCTCGAGCAAAGTACTCAATTGGCCTTTGTAGTATCTGTTCATAACTGGAGATGTTTGTTCTTTAAAAGCTCTGTTGCAGTGAAAGGAGATATTGTTTCTGCATCAGGTGCTTGCACATTTCACTCTCCTTGTGTTAGATTCAGGGCTGTCTTAAGCATATGCGGCACTGGGGTGCAAAGATCCAGCTGGCACCCCCCTCCCAGGTTGCCCAGTCCCAGGTGTGCAGGAGGGGGGAGCTGGCCAGCTGCCTCAGCGTCTTGCTGGCTCAGTCGCCCCCAAACTCCCGGTGCAGAGCTGCCTGAGCAGAAGAGCCCGCCACGGCGCTCCAACTGATGGACGGGCTCTTCCCCGGACTCAACTCTCGGGCCCCGGACTCTTGGCCTAGCGCCCCTGAGAGCCCAGCGCCCAGGTGCCCTGCACCCCTAGTGCCTATGGGTAAGACGGCCCTAGTTAGATTGCAAAAAATCCTAATTCAGATGACATGGACTGCGAAACAGGAAGTGTTATTTGACTCAATATAGACCCAGTGAAGTGAATGGACTTAAATGGCTAACTGAAATCCAATGATTTTAATGGGTCCACTTGAAGTATGGCTACAATAACCTAACCTCACTTAACTGGGAGCACAGTATGTACAGTACTTGCATTTCCTGTTACTCTAACGAAGTTTGATAACATCTTGGCTGTCTCTTAGTGCAGACCCCGGTCATCGAGCTTGAGCTTCTACAGCTGCCATGAACCACCATTGGCAGGATTGGCAGCAACAGCAGCAGGTTTGTTCTATGCTTAAGACAATATGTTTTCTCTTGTTAATTACCGATTGTTTTATTCTTAAAAATATGAAGCAGAAATAATAACGAGAATAATAATATCTAAAATCACTACGATGAAGATTTAAAACATTTTTAAAAATAAACGTAAGCTGATAGGATGACAAACACCATATTCATTGCTTATGGCAAAAACAGAAAGTACTACACTAACATGTTGCACATTTAGCACCCTCAAATCAGGGCTGTTTCTGCTTCAGTGTCCTAAGAAATAAAGTAAATGACTAGCAATAAACTTGTTTGACCACTTAGCATCAAAATACACCAAAGTGGTAAGTGTGCTCTTAGGGAACTGAGCAATGTGGAAAGACAAACAAACCATTTTCAGGCACCTGTGATGCAACATTTGGTTTCTCTGCATTATAATGACCTGTATAAAAATTGTCAACAGAAAACTACCTGACGCATATTCTAAAACACACCTGGGGAATTTTTTTCTGGTTTGCTTGCATAACAGCCTCTAGCCTCCCCCCCTTCTCTTTTAATGTGCTTCTTCAAAACTCTTCCTAGGGAACAAATGAAACTCCACTGATCATAAGACTGAATCTAAATATCCAGTAAAGATAACAGATTTTTGGATAGCCCATTCCTGGAAGCTGGTAAATTCTGATGAATTTAAGAATGCACTGAGGGAATCTTCCAGCTTGGCTTGCATTGGCTGGTGCTGTTCTTGAAGCTCTGGTTGATTTGTGGAATACAGGGATAACTCAGGTGGTTGGCAGGATCACTCCAAAGCAGCATCTCTTGCTTAGCAGAGCCTTACTGCTCCTTGGTATGCACTTAAGCTGAGGATATTGAAGCAAACTGGCAGTACAGGCTGGTCCATTGGGGCTAGTGGAGCATCAACCTCAGTCTTCCCTGCATCTGCCTGACCAGGAGGTGTCAATGGCTATCATTGTCCTCCTTGGTCTCAGTGTTGTCCTTATAAAATTCAGCAGGGAGAAAGATGTGGACAAAACTAGAGATAGTTGAATGTGCCTGTCATTGGCTCTGGCTCCATCTACTGTTGGGCTTTCTGTCTTCCAGCCCACCAGTTCCAATGGGCACAAGTCACCACTCCAAGTTGGAAACATCTGGAATCCAAGTGGAGGGAACACAACTGAACATTGGTATGAGCTCATCATTAAGATTACTCCATGGCTGTGATGATGGTTGAAGATGCATTTTTTTCTTCACAAGCCACTCAGTGTTCTCCAGCAGACCTTTTCCTGGTAAGTCAAGACTTGTTAAAATCTTGCTACTACTATGATGTAGTCAACCCCTCAGTGGCATGCTGTGACATGTTTGCAACTGGTTTTGAGAGTAAAATTACTTGTGTCCATCACAACTTCATTGTATGACACCTTGAGAGTTTTTTTTATAGGTGTATAGTAAGTATTACATACATAGGTAAAGGTACCCCTGCCCGTATGGGCCAGTTGTGTCCGACTCTAGGGTTGCGTGCTCATCTCGCTCTAGAGGCCGTGAGCTGGCGCCGTCCGAAGACACTTCTGGGTCACGTGGCCAGCATGACGAAGCTGCAGCTGGCGAGCCAGCACCAGCGCAGCACACGGAAACGATTACATACATACGGATGCAATCTGTTATAGTCCTTTGTATAGACCAGGCTTCCTCAACCTCAACCCTCCAGATGTTTTGAGACTACAATTCCCATCATCCCTGACCACTGGTCCTGCTAGCTAGGGATCATGGGAGTTGTAGGCCAAAAACATCTAGAGGGCCGAGGTTGAGGAAGCCTGGTATAGGCACAGCACAGAGTGCAATCCTATACATGTCTACTAAGAAGTAAGTCCAATTGGGTTCAGTGGGGCTTACTCCTAGGCAGTGGCAGGTGCCCATTGGGGCTGGTGGGGTGGAAGGCAACCTCCATCAGCCCCAGTCAAGTGTGGCCAATGCTCAGGAATTATGGGAGTTGTAGTCCAGCAGCTTCTGGAAAGCCACAGGCTCCCTGAACCTGCTTTAGTGTCTTCCTCCTATATGAAGGGAAATACTGCAATACTAACAGCAATATATGTAATAAAGAACACAGTCACCATATATTTACACTTGCATCCTTTCACAAGGAATATTTGTCCCACTGGTCAACAGCCCCCCCCCCCCCCGCACCAAATAAACATTTAATATGCACAGGTCTTTGAAAATTTAAAACAAACCAGCTCCTAGCTCAACCTTAATGTTTTTTTCCTCGATTCCATTTCCCTATTTAATAAACTTATATTTGAAAGCTCAGCTGAATGTATCTCAAGGATTAGTATTTAGGATTAAGAGATATTATATATATTTAAGCCATTGTTGTAATAGTCACTAACAAACGGTCCCAAATGACTGCTGTAAAAGCATTGCCGAAGTTCTGCCATTAATGAAAATTGCTGACTTTAGAAAACCATCCACAGCCTCATTCAGACAAGCTCAACAGGATGGATTTGAACTACATTTATTTTTAAACCCACTTTTCTTTATTCTTCACATCTAATAACTGCTAACAATCAAATCACAAATATTTAGTTGATGTATCAAATAATAAAATAATTGACGAGTACTTGGGACCTGATCCTGACTAGCTTCAGCTGAAGGTAAACAGAAGTCCACTTCAAACTATTTATTTTAAATCTGAGTACTAGGAAGTGTGTGTGGATGAGATTAGCCTCCATAAGAGAGGATCTTTGAGGTTTGATTAGTCTGCACTTAGGCAGAAAACAGTACACAGATCATAGAATTGCAAAGATGGAAGGGACTATGAGGGTCATCTAGTCTAACTCCATGCAATACAGAAATCTTTTTGCCTAGTATAAGGCTCCTGAGATCAAGTGCTACCAATTGAGCAATCTAACCACATATTCAAGCCTGGAAAAGGCATAAACTGGACATTTCTTAGTTTTCCCCTACCAGATGGAAGACAAAACTGACTAGAAGGGTGAGGCCTGTTGCAGCTTCAAAGGCGGATATTGCTAGGAGTAGAATTGGTATAATAGCAATTGTTGGAGTGTTGGTATTGAGGTAAATATGGCTATAATTAGGTACAGGGCTAATATTATACCCTCAGTACAGATTAGGATGGACATAAAGTGGATTCAATGGAAGGATAACCCTAAAAGGCTCAGCAGAAATGATGTATTTAATAAAAAGAGGACTGTTGACATGTCAGGGGTTCTGATGTGGTCAGAATTTACTAAGTCGAAATTAGTGGTCGTTGGTTAGACTAACTCCTTATTCAGCTCAATCAAAGCCGCCTGTGTTCAGTCATAAATAGGACCCGTAGTTAAGGCTGACTTCAGAGACAATGGACAAGAACCTTTCTCGTGTTGCTGGATAGGAGGACAGAGACTAGGGCAGTATAAATAAATTATAATTATTATAATTTTGTTACAGCAATAGGAAATAGATTGAGAGACACATGCCTTAGCCTTTTTTTGCCAGATACAGACCCTTTAAAAGCCATTTCTGTATTCACCTAATATCCAAAACAAATATTTTATACCAGGAATTTTAAGGTGTTAAAGGGTTCATTACTAAGTTAAAGTGCATAAATCTGTGAAATAATTCCAATTACCCTTTCCAACAATCTGAGGGGAAAACCATGCATTTCAAATGTTGAAAACATTTTATTAATCCTGGTATGTATTAAGTACCATCTAAAAATGCTAAAGAAAGAGACAGTCTCTGGAATAGTGTTTCAGCTTGTTTGGGAGTAATTACAATCTGGTGTGGGCGTGTTTGGGGCTCAGTTTTACAAATGGAAGACCAGATAGAGGATGTAGCCAGGAGCATTTGACCAGCTATGCTCATTTCTGAGGAGGCTAGAACTTTGCATGAAAAAACATGCCTTAGGTACAACTAGGTTGGATTAATTAAACACACAGTACATGGGGCTTTATTTGAAAAGTCTTGAGAAGCTTCAAATGGTCCCGTATGCAATTGCAAGGACGCTGGTGAGTGCATACCTCTGAGATCACATTGTACTGATTACCAACTTCTTTCCTGGCACAATTCAAAGCATTGGCAATTACCTCCAAAGCCCTAAATGACATAAGTCCAGATTGCTTCCTTCCATATCACCCTGCCTGCTGAAAATTGGATGGAAAGGGTCTTCTCTGGGTTCCACTTGGGTAGAAGAATGTTTAAGTGGGATGAAACAGTCTTCTCAGTGGTTGCACCTTGATTATGGAATATTTTGACCCATGAAGTTTGGTTGGCTCCCTTTCTTGCTGTTACTAAAAGCCCTTTTATTTTAGCAGACTTTGGTTGTATATAGGTCAGATTATCTATTTATGTTTGGTTTTGCCATAAAGTTCTCAGACTTGAGGTTTTAGCAACTATGGTAATTGTTTGATAACATTCTACCATAGTGGCTAAAACCAAACAATTACTATTTAAGGTTACACGAATTGCCGATCAGAAGGTCGGCGGTTTGAATCCCCGCGACGGGGTGAGCTCCTGTAGCTCAGTCCCTGCTCCTGCCAACCTAGCAGCTCGAAAGCACGTCAAAGTGCAAATAGATAAATAGGTACCGCTCCGGCGGTAAGGTAAACTGCATTTCCGTGCGCTGCTCTGGTTTGCCAGAAGTGGCTTAGTCATGCTGGCCACATGACCCGGAAGCTGTATGCCGGCTCCCTCGGCCAATAAAGCGAGATGAGCGTCGCAACCCCAGAGTCGGTCACGACTGGACCTAATGGTCAGGGGTCCCTTTACCTTATATTAATAAACAACAGCTAAGTGATGAAAAATTGGTAAGAAGTGACTGTAATATTGCATTCCCCTCCCCCAATAGGGAGGAAACCTAATTTATTTCAAATGAGTCAGGTTTTAGGACTCGTAACTTTCTTCAAAAATGTATAACTGACTTTTTCCTGTTTTAATGCGAGCCAAAGGTCTGGAGACCCTGCTGGTCTTGCCCAACCCACCATCCTATCCTTCTACTTGTCCATCAGCAGCCTTGCCTGCTTCAGTCCCTTCCAATAGTCACTTATTTTGTGGGCTTACTCACTAGTCCCTATATGTAGCCCCCCTTTTCCTATTGCCTTTGTGATGCATTTTCCTGAGTGGATAAGGCTAACCCATCACACAGGCTATAGAAAAATGTTTAGCCACCCACAAATCTAGACAGTTGGGACCATTCTGTGGCTGAGAACTTTTTTAACAGGTATTTTTCTGAACATCACATTAACTCACCTTAGGAAGTCCTTAACAGCGTGTGGACATTTTTGCTTATGCAATGGAGCAGCAGGAATCACAGTTGTTTCTCACCCCTTCCACATGTCTGACCTCCATAGCAGCTGGGGTCAGAAGGTGTGCTTCATATCCTGCAATTCAGGTATAATCTTGTGGTCTTTTTCATGTGTCACACACCCATTATGTATATGAATTTAGAAGGGGGAACACTTGGCGCTACCCTTACCATTCCTCCCCTCTAAGTGAATGTTTGCAAATAGGGATGGTGTCTCAACAAAATCAGACTGTATACCACTATGAGGCCTCAAACCTACCTATATAGACATCCATTTTCTAGGATTGGTTTTTGCCGTATTGAGTTCTGGCCAAAGCTGTACAGCTACATATCAAAATTTCTAAGGATTACCAATCTATGAAGCAAGAGGTGTTGGGAATGGGATGGCTCAAGATTTGCGATTTTCAGGATTACTGGGAAGAACTGTATTCAGTGGGGCTTACACCACAATCCTAACCATCACTTCAAAGTCCTGTTGAATTTAGCGGGGTTTATTCCCAGGTAGATAGGGTTAGGAGTGCAGCCTTACTCCTTGGTAAGTCTGCAACCCTAAAATTAGGTAGTAAGCCCCACTGAGCTCAACCAAACCTACTTGCGAGTAAACATACTATAGATTGCGCTGCATCTCTTTAAACAAGCAAGCTCGGGCTGAGGTAGTTTTTTGTTTTTATTTAAACCGCAATCGCTGCTACAATCCCCACACGCCCGGAAAGCCCTCCTCCTCCTCCTCTAATTTATAGCATTTTAAAAAGGGTGGCTGCGGGTTGAGCGCGCTGCTTCCACCAGCCGCGACCGAGACCTCTTTCGATAATAGGGCAGCGCACAAGTTGAATTAAACATAAACTTCCCATGATGCGGGTGGGAGCTCAGACTCGTGCTAACACGAGGTGTAGTGTCTCCTGCTAACTGCAGCCTAGCATTGGCTTCGGCTAACGGGAGGTTTTAGGCAAGGCTTGTTGGGACTCCGAGTGTGGAGAGACGCCGCCAGCTCTTGAGCCCCTCCGACGCCGGAGCTCGGGGAGGGGAGTTTGGGCGCGCTCTCGTCCGCCTCGAGGACGGTGGGAGGAGCCGAGCGACCGGGGAGGCCGCCGGCGGGTCCCACCTGCAGTTGATGTGCGAGGAGGAGCGACCAGGGCGAGGCGAGGCGACGGCCACTTTCGCTCGCTGCATGCCTGGCTCGTGAGAAGGAAGCCTCGGCGTCTCTTTCCCCGCGCGAGCCCGCCTTTTCCCCGGCTTGGCGTCCCCTGCCGCCTCGCCCTCTTCTTCCTTTGCTCTGCTTTCTCTGCCGCCTTGCCCAACTATGGAGACGTCCGGAGACGAACTGGGCGGCGGCAGCAACAGCTTCCCCGAGCCCACCATCGTGCAGCCCCCCGGGACCACTCCCCCGCCAGCCTACCCGGCCCGGGACCCGCAGCCAGCGGAGACGCTGCGCGTCGGGGAGGACGTGCAGTTCAGTGAAGAGCTGGAGGATAGAGGTGAGTCTTTGGGGCCAGTGACGTCTCCCCACAACATGCTTCTCCTCTCCCCCCCCCCCCGCAGAAACCAGGCTCCTGTCACGCGCCCATTTCTCTTCCTTTCCCGCGCGCGCCCTGCACCTGGCCGGCTCCCGAAAGATTCCTTAAGTTGCCGTCGAACAGGACCGACCCACCGCGAAGCCACGGCTCCCAGGCGACTCTCTAGGAAAGCCTTCTTTCAAACACCTCACCCCTATGGCCGGCTCCTTTCTACGCGCCTAGCGCTTCTCTCTCTCTCTCTCTCTCTCTCTCTCTCTCTCTCTCTCTCTCTCGCCATCCCGGGTCCGGCCAAGTCTCTGCAGCCCACCCGCTCGCCTCTATATCTCCCTCACGGACGTCCTAGCACTTTCTAATTTACCTCGCTGACCAATAAATCGCTACTCACTAAATTCTGCCACGTCGCTCTTGTAACCAGCTATATCATGCCAAGACCCCACACTTCATCCCTTCTTATGCCTTTACCGCCCTTTCCTTCCTATAGACCCATTTTTGCCGTGCATCCTCCATTGCTGAATCCTGCCTCCTGTATTTCACCTTCCTCAGCCACTCCTGCTTCTCATACATCATCTATGGACCTCCTGTGGTCTGTCTCCTCCACCGCTAGCTGTTCTTTCCTCACAACTCGTCTGCTTGTCGTCCATTGTCTTATCACCTGCAGCAGCCATCTGAATGACCATTCTCAGTCCTCCTTGACCCTTCTTAATAGTTGGACTGAAATCTTAACTCTGCTTGCCTGGGAGTAAGTCCCATTGAATTCATTAGGACTTACTTCAGAGTAGACAAGGTTAAGCTTGTGCTGTTGGTTTGTCTTTCATATTTAATTATTTCTCTCTCTCTCCACACACACACACACACACACACACTTAACACAATCTATTTTGCCAACCTTGCAGTTAAATTCTTTGCTCACTCATTCTTTTTTATTTTAGAAAAGAAATGGAGCACTGACAGCCTTAAACAAAGAAACACCAGCCTTTTCTTTAGTGTTGAACCACCCAGTCTTCAAAATGCAATTTAAAATGCATTCACTACAATGCAGACAGGCGTCCCCATTGACTGCAAAGAAAGCATGTTATTTTACCCATTCCACACCCCTTCTTAGAAAGAAGGGGCATTCAGTCTATTGTCTCCCTAACAGGCACCTGCCAAGCACGTGCCTATTCAATAGATTTGTGTGTTTTTCTTTCTCTGCACTCTTCCCATGGCATTCTGTTTCATCTGAAGCCAAGCAGCTCCCTGCCTGACTTGGAGCCTGCTCTTTGCTCTTCGTTCTCTGCAACTGCCCACAGTCCTTTTTCAGTTTCCGAGTTATAAAAAGGGATGATCCTATTCCCATGCAGCATTCTGGCTACAATCCTGTTGGGTATGATGGGTCGTTGTGCTTCCATTTTTATTTTTATTTAATTAGGAGCCGCTCTTCTAAACGAAATAGTGATATTTGAAGGCCTTTTGCAGTGGCTTAGTCGCTTTATAAGGATTGGGCAGTATATGCCAAGTTGGTCTATATTCAAGAGTTTGGGCTCAGGAATAGAGGGATCTTGATTCACCTGGGAATCATCTTCCCACTAAACATCTTCTATAGATGTAAGACGATGATGGTGAGAAGGAACAAAGGACCTAGTAAAAGATAATGGATGTATGGGGGAAATAAGACAAAGAACTCATAAGCTCATTCCTTGTCCCTCCCTTTCCATTGATAACAAACTCACAGGTCTGAGCTATTATTCTTTCCAAGGAAATGTTAGGAATAGTTTTTATTTTTTGCTTTAATCAATCAAAATGTCAATGAATTTATTCTTTTCTTTTTGAAATGCTAGGTCTGTAGGGTGTTTAGGTGCATTTTGATGGATCATGGACAAAGTATGAAGGTTTTAGCTTCAGCCTTTAGGGAAGCTTAGTCTTTTTCAGTGTCTAGTATAAAACAAAGTTGTGAGAGTGCCCTCTCTACTTTAGTTAGGATTCAGAGAATCTTTGTGTGTGACTACTGTATTTGGAATAAGAAAATGCATTAAAATTATTTTAGTTAATCTGAAATTTAAAAAGTCTGTGTAATACCAATTAAAGGAGCATATGCAAAAAACCAACTTCATAAATGTATTGTCAGCAGGAGAGTTTCTTTGTATCAATTACAAATTATTTTTTACAGACAAATGGGAAAAAATATCAATTTAATAAAACACATCACATCTTTCATTACATGTACTAAAATATCAAATGCAGTAATCTTCAAATGTGAACATGACTTTATAATTATAATATAGGCTTTCTAGCCTTGTCTGTGTATAAATTAACCCAGGTATGTGCCACAGGAAGATTTGAAGTCACATTCTGGATGGGATTTGCACTCATGATATAAGTTGCAAAGGTCTAGCGTTACCTGTGAAACTATTTTCATTTTATGTGTTTGGCTGATAGATGCTTGTGTGCAATCCCCAAAGATTTTTCACACATACAAGCACAATATGTTTTAAGGGGAACAATTTACCTGGTGACACATTCCTTTTTCCCCTGGAGGTAGTAAATTGTAAAACATTTGTCCAATTCTAATAGTATGTAAGATTCAAATATTTTAATGTAAAATGCATAAATTTTAATTCGAGTGGTGTTTAAACAATTTAGACTTGTACCATCTTTCAGAATCCAGTAGCAACCAAGAGCTGGTTTTAACTATTTTAACTATAATGTTATTAATTTTGCACCACAAATATGTGTTCTATTTTGGCGGGGCATAGATCCTCCTATTGCTCTTTTGGTATGGACCCCACTAATTCATTGGGGTTTTGTTAAGTCTGATCCTGTGATAGTTGGCTCATTTGTTGTCAAGAGTTAGCAAAATCCAACTGGAAATATTTATTCTATTCTTTCCAGAGATCACAGAGTGAACAAGACGAAGGGGGAGGGGAGCTTAATACATGAACACACCTGTTTTGTTTTATTTTGACTAAATTTTGCTAGAGCAAGTCCTTAGAACTGAAATACACAAAAAAACCCAACAAGCTTGGGGAGATGGCTGCACAACAATGGCGTATGTTAACCTCTACTGCACCTGCTCTGATTTTCAGAAATGCATCATATCAGCACCTTTATTTTGCTCTTCTATCAAGCTGCTGCTTGGTTTGTGCATCTGTTTCACTGGCACCTTAAGCAATCTCTCCCCATGCTCTTTAAGGTTTGATCAGGAATTGAGTGTGTGAATGCAAAAATCTAAAGATGTCTGGTTATTTTATGATTGGCTCCAGGTTGCTCCAGGCAGCAATTGGTACTCTTTTTTTTTAACCTCCTGTGAAATACAAAGACAAACCTGAACCCATGCACCTGCTTTAGCATTATTTATGGTATATAAATAAGGTGAACAGGATTTATCCTAAACGGGAAAAATACACAAGGAATTCCTGGTTTGGTTCTGAATGGACCTAATTTCTTTTTTTCTTTAAAAGGGGAATAAAACATAGCCCACACTGATTCCTCTTCTCATTCCCTTACCAGGTTTACTAGAAAGCAGCACAAGACTAAAACCGCATGAAGCTCAAAGCTACAGAAAGAAGGCACTGTGGGTTTCATGGGCTTCCATTATTGTCACACTGGCTCTGGCAGTTGCTGCCTTCAGTGAGTATTGAACATATTTCAAATCTTTCAGCCTTTGTCTTGGCTACCTGAATGCTTAAAAAGCCATACACTGTGCTGCTGTGTGCTTTTATATAGCTCTGCTACTGAAGTGACTTAGAGAAGGCTTGCCCCGTGCTTATAAATTAATAAAACAGCTGTGTGTATTCTTTTTTTCTTTTCCTTTTTCTTTTTTGCTGAAGAGGACATAATTGTTGAAGGTCAGATGAAGGAGCAGATTTTTGTTTCCTGTTATGGAAATGTATTCTTTTTTCTCAATAATATAAAAAATACAGTGAATTTAATTTAAATTGAATTAAGTTTAAACAAGCCTGTATCTTTCTTGGATGCCATTTAAAAAAAAAATACAGAGCAAAGGCAGAAAAATTACACACAAAACATGTAATATTTATTTTCCTGTGGCTAATAATACATAATTAATGTTTGGAGTACAATCTCCACCATTCTGATAAGATTATATGCTCCTTGGGGTACATTTAATGATGCCCATGTGGATCTGGCTTTTCTGCTTTAGGCTCTTTAAGTAAATATTCTAGAAAGCATCTATCTAAAGCAAATATTACTTTAAAAATCACATGAAATTAAAGGCTGCTTGCTTCATTTAAATTGAAAGATGCTAGCTCAGCATAGTTTAAATGTTACACACTTAGTAGCAGGTTGTGCTAACCTATGAATTATGCAAAATGTACTTTATTTAACTCTGTAGAGACATCTTGTGACGCGAAGTACAAGATTTTGCAGTAGCTTAACAGAAAAGTTAGTTGGCTTTTGTTTGGTTTAATATTGTTCATCATAAAAATAGTACTCCAGTTCTCAGAAACACACAGGACTTGCTTGTGGATTCTCAGAATATCATCTCTTGGTGTGAGAGAAGCAAAACTGGATGCCGTTGCAGCACATGTTCTTGTGCTAATCTGCAGTGATGGGCTACGGCTGAAAGCTAGTGTCAGCTCCCAAGGGGAGCTATTAGAATCTGGCCAAATGGGCTCTGCAATACTCAGCATATATTACTAGGAGTAATTTGTATGGCAAACACACACACACACCATGCGTCAATATTTAAAAAGAAAGAAGAAAAGAAAACGTGAAAGCAGGGTTTCCTCTACTACAAAAGAAATAAATCATAGACAAGAGAATTGTCCTGTTTCATTGGTATGATTTTACTGCCTTGGAATCAGAACAGCAACAATTATATTGTCCTCAAACAACGTTAATGATACCTTGGCATACAATTAGGGCACAAGGTAGTATTTAGGGAGACAAAATGGGTTGTGGCTTTTAAGAATTTTTCTATGATTTTGAAAGGGGAGGGCACATACTGGAGGTTTTCGATGGAACTTTGATTCTATAAATATGCCAACTATAGCGAGTGGTGCAGTTGGTTGAAATATTATGCTGTTGAAAAAGAGTGTGTTGCACACTTTGCTTTGTCCTCTTTAAACCAGTGGGGCTTAATTCAGAGTATACAATGCTGGGATGCATGAATTAGTCAAGTTAAAGCAATTTCCCAAGTATCAGGTTATTGCTATTAAACCTCTTAGGACATAGGAACCTACATTAAAGATGGAGGGGCACATTGGCTGGTATTCAACTATGTTTTAGAGTAGACCTACTGAAATTAATGGGCTAAACTTAGTCATGTTCATTCATTCAGTTGGTCTACTCTGAATAAAAACTGCCTTAATACCACCCATTGTATCAAGCACTGAAGTATCATGTGGGAGACCAAACAGTTTTTTAATTGATGTCATATCTTTGCATCTACAGCCACCTCCCTTAATATTTAAAAAACATCCTAGTAATAATAGTAATTGCCTAGAAAAAAATAAAGTGCCCTTTAGAGACACCTGTGTTTTTTAATACTGGAACCCAAGATATATCAACTTGCAAGTAGCATGAACACAACATAGCATCCAGCATTTCTGTTTTATGCATGTCTACTCAGAAGTGAACTCCAATGGGACTTGGTCAAAAGAAAATTCACATAGGATTGCAACCTGAGTATCATATAGGTTTTAAACCCATAGGCATTTTAATATAGTAAAATAGATTTATTAGGTACATAGCAAGAAAGGAACATGTTCACTGCTGATTTAAATGGTATAGAATCAAAGGGCCCAAGCTAGATAATACGTAAGTTGGACATCTGTGACAGGATAGCCTGCTTGCTTTATTTCTTTTTGGAGTAGTTGCAAGGGTTTCCAAATTTGATCAGTGGGGCTGTGGCAGTGGGCACTGGTACCATGTTTGTGATCTAATTTATCTCCAAAGCTGCTGTATGCACCATTAAAGAGAATATACAGACACATGTTTTCCCCACTAATAAGGCATGTAGGTCTTTGGTGGGATCCATGATAGGTAAGGAGACAAAATTGGGGGGGAGGTGTTGCTCACCCCTGTTCTAGTCTTGATCAGATTACATCTCCCCCCCGCCCCGATTATTCTTATTAAAATGATAATAGCAACAAACTGGGGATTCAATCACACATCGTCTAATCTTTTGACCCTCAGATCTATATTCTGCCTGTTAAATACTTGTTTTACTTATCTGATTGCAGCAGAATGCTATGTAACAGTATAAAGTGAACAGAATATTCAAATTTTATACGTTTGCTAAATGTCTATATAGCTTTCTAATCAATATAAGCATTTCTCTAAGAATGCTTGATTGATTTTCAGTTTGTCTTAATGTAACTTTCAACGAAGTTCCCATACCTTAGGTTTACAAAAGATTCAATACAGACACAATACATACCTTCAATGTAAAGAAGTATATGTTGGCTGATATGTAATTAGCTAATATAAAAATGTGTTACAGTGTAATTCAATATATCAAGTATAGCCTGGATAAAGTTGGAGTGATTTAATTTTATGCATGATTCAGTTGTTTGATGGTTCATTACTATAATGCTGCATTTTCTCCATATTTCATATTTCCTTTCATTTGTCAGCTGTTCCCATGTTTGGCCAATCTTTCAAGCTGAGATGCTTGCCAGACAGCTTGGTGATTGCTTCCTGTGTTATATGATTGACTTCTGCTTGTCATTTGGGATAGCTAGATTGACTCTAAGAATCATTTCCAAACACCTGCTATTTATGGCACTCTGTTTTCTAGCTTCTTCCTGTTCTGCTTATTCACAGTGGCAAAGTGTTAGCATTGAAGTCCAGTGATTTCTACCCCCCTTCTCTTGAGAATGCAGACCAGCTAGCCAACACTTTCGTTGGCTGTCAGGCTGTTACTGCTTTCTTTCTGTCTTCCTACATTTTCATTTCTTTTAAGATATATTCTGAAACCTCAGTTTATTTTTACATGCTGTTATTCAGGGCTCATCCAGATTTGCCCTTTCCTCAGAAGAAACCCAATCTTTATTGCCGAATCGGAACAAGTGTCAATTGAGTTTTCTCTGGGTTGATGTTTGTGCCAATTTATCGCTAAAGAGCAGGTTTTCTGGGGGAAAGCACTGGGGCAAGTGGAAAAATGCTTGGATACATGCTTTCTAGGCATGGGACAAGCACAAGTCTGGAAGAGCCCTCAGTCTTCATAATTTCCCTTCTGCTCTTAAGCAAACTTTTGCTTTAACACAAGAGTAGGGTGCATGAGATATTCAGATATATTGATGAAGTTATTAAAAAAAGATTCTGGAATGATTTTTTTCTCATTATAGTTTAATGAGAAAGCAGAAAAATACAGTCTTAAATGTATCTGTAGTAGATTCTCCAATCTTTATTTCAGGTCTGGCTAGAACCATTTTCCTGTTTAGCATTGCCAGGTTGCAACGAAGAAAAATTCATTAGATATTCTGGACAAACCAAGGATAATGAGGGATGATTGGAGCCAAGTAGAATTCAAAAAGCAGGATTATTTCCTTGTTCAACTTGAAAACCTGTTGGTTAATCTAGTTAAGGGCATGTCATTCTCTGAACTATGGAGGCGGAGATGTCTGGTGACAGTGCAGATGTCAAGAATCAGATTTAGGTGATATATTCTCAGCTACCTGAATAGTTACTAGATGCCTAATTTAATGTAGAAACTCCTTTAGAAACAGCTGTAGTGCAGCAAGATAGACTAACAAGTACTGTTCCCCATTGTTGCTATGAAGATTTGTCCCCTCCATGGAGTTTCCTTTGCTGTTGTCAGCAGAAATAATACTGTTGTAGATTTATGGGTCTACAGATTATGGCAGCTGCATGCACCGAATGAGTGCCTATCATTCATGATCAGAAGAGAATATACAGTTTGGGGTGCACTGAGAACATGTTTTGTGTGTTTCTTTTCGGTACATTTGGTACATTTCTTTTTGGTCCTCAAATTAGTCATAATAGTGATTTCTAAGACAATAGCATTCCTTAAGTCATCTTAAAATTCTGACACCTTGAATGTGCTTCTGGAGCTCAACATTCAAGAGGTTTGTTAACAGAATCCAAGAATCTGGAGGTTCACATGTAACATAGATATTATCCTAAAAATATACAACCAGGGAATGCTAATGCTTGTTTACACTTTCTCGATTCTCCCTCCTCCATGTTAAACATATTGCAATATTTACACCTGAGCCAGGGTAGTGCTCAGAACTATGAAACAGGTGGTTATTGCAGGCGGTGGGTCTGAGGCACTGAGAGTGCTCTCCTTGCCTGAGGGAGCACTAATGTTGAAGGCTAAAGAGCAGCAAGTTCCAGTGCAAACATGTAATTCCATCCTTGTTGAATTTCTGAGGAAAAGTGGGTTGGAATGATTGGGGGAGGATGTCTGGCTGCAATATGCATTTAACTTTGTGAAGTCCTGGAGAAAAAGGTAGAAGAGATGTGCCCTTTGACTTTTGAGTCTTTTTGTTTTTATGTCATCAGCAAGTTCAGCCTTTCTGAAGTTCTGGTAGCTGGTGATAGTTCATGTTTATGCTAATTCAAAATTAGGATTATAGTTAAGGATATATGTCATGGCTATTCAATTTTTGCAGTGGATTTCAAATTAAGGACAAAAATATGTGAATTATGCCAAATACTTGGGGAAATTACAGAACATTCACTTTTTAAGATCTTATTATTTTAAAAATATGAAATATATTTAAATGGAATAGGTTTTTCATTAATAACTACCAGCATTGTACCTGGAATTGCCAAGGGATTCCAATAAATGAAAACACTGCAGTTTGAAAGGTTTATTCTGTCATCTTGATTCAAATTGGTGTCCACCCGTATCAAAACATAGATGAAGACCTGCACCTTGATCTCGGGAACTATCATGCAGAATCTGGTCACAATATCTTAAGAGGTGTCCAAATGCATAGTGAACAAAGAACCAACTTTCCAAAATGGAACAAAGAAACAATTTTCCAAAATGGCCTGGCCTGCTCAAATATTTTTTTGGGGAACCAAAGTGTTGGATCCTATGATACCTGTGCCGATTAGATTTTCTAGCATGATACTCCAATTCACACATAGATATTCTAACTAAAGTGTAGTTCTGGTGTTAAGTAAAAGATCTCAAAAGGATTTCAAAGTCAACAAATACTTGCATGAAAATAACCATATACCATTGATCATTCACTTTTCATCAGTAAAACTTGGCTGGTGAATCTTATAAGTCCAGTTAGAATGAATTCTACTTACCTGTTCTAATCTTTCTGCACATGTAGAGAACAGTTTAATGAACATCATATTTTGGTTTACCATAAACCAGAGTGTAGCTTTTAGTGGGTTTAGTGTAGCTTATGGTGTATGTATGCAATTTGTAATTAAGTTCAAAAATGACTCACACTGTAATTTACATGCTTCTCAGTACCAGGTTAAAGTAGCAGCCAGCTGAGTATGGAGAGAGGAGCTTTCTACGTGTAGCTCCAGGTGTTTCATTAAAGACCAGATGGAGCAGTCTTATAATTTCATAAAAAATGACAGTAATACCCCAAAACAAATCTCAGTGGGATTGACACCTGTGCATCATAATCAGCGATTTTAAGAATATTTATAGGAGTATGAATTTTGCACACTTAGATATAGTCGGTCGCAATAAATACTTCTTTTCCATTGGAAAAGCAGAATACCCTAAACATGATCTACAATTTAGCTTCCAAATGCATGTGTTTGAGTTGGAGCCTGGTAGAATCTTTCCCTAATTACTGGGTACTAGTTACGTAGAGTGACCTATCAATAAGGCTGAGCCCAGTAACGAGCTGCATTAAACCATATGGCTGAGACAGCAGATTGGGTGAGATGACAGATTATGTCTCTGCTATCTCCCTGCATATCCAGTCACCAACCAATTACAACTCAATGGCCATTCAACAGACCTGCTTCTCCTTTCTCTTCACTCACCCACCCACTCCTGCTGCTCTCCCTCCCTCTGTTGCTCACCCACTTACTGCAAGAGCACTGTTGCAACCAGCAATGGAGGTGGCAAATTAGTGTAAAATGCCCTTCACTTTTAAACTGTATTTTGCCATTATTGTGGCAAAGTGGTGGCAGCTCACTGAGTGATTTTGCCCACAAGTCATTGTTCTGAGGACCATGCCAGCAGTACTGATGGCATTGCTTGTTCCCAGATTTACCCCTTCCTCAGCCCTCTGTACTACCTACCCTTCATTGCTGTTCTTGAATGTTCCTGAACTCTTGAATATATTTTTGGAAAATGTAAAAAGGCTGCAAGAGATGTTGGAGTTGGGCATGTATGTCACAGTAGAGTACAGGAATAAATAGTCTAGTAAGACTGCTGGTTGAAAGAAGAAAGATGTTTAAGATTTATTATTCCTAGTAATAATCAAAGCCATTCTGAGGACAAGGTTACATGTTGCGATCATGGAGTCCTTAACAGAAGGAAAGTCTCTAACACTAATTGAAGGAGGAGGGTGAAAAAAGAATAAAAACCTTCACCCCACCCCCCACCCCCGTTTCAGATGCAGCTTTACTTCCAACAGGAGAGAGGTGGAGTTGGTTAAAAATCATGTACCCTGTTTGGCTAGCTGAGGTGTTTGTTGGATTAATAACCATTTTGCTATTAGAAAGGCACAGTTGGATTCCACCTCATGGTTTTGTGAATCGTGGTATTTGAAATGCTTTGTAATGTTATTAATGAGGGTAAAGATCTCTTCAGAGCTAAATACAACATGATTTTAGAGCAATATTGTTTTACTAGGCCTTAAAAGACCAGTTCCCGATTCTTTGGAACAATAGACAAAAACTCTCATTGACTGAGTAGCAGGATGTTTGTTACCTTAGCAAAAACTCCACCCAATATCAGCAAGATACTATGAGCTGAATGTTTTAAGTTGACCTCAAACTCTTTATCAGATCGCAAGGAGTGGCTAAGAGGTGGTGTGGAAGAAAGGCTCACTGTATGATTGAGGATGTTAATCCTTTGAGTTAAATCAGCCCTTACTAATTAATGCTTGCTTCCTGACATGACAGACCTTACTGTTATGTGATTTACTGTGGCAGCCAACATTTATCAGACTATCATTTCCAGCTGTGTGGAACTAATAATACCCAAAGGAGCCTGTTCTATGGGTTTGATGTGTGGGGTGTTAGGTATGCAACACAAACTTATCATTTTAATTAACAAGTCTTGATATTTCAAAACATAATAGAGCATGACTAATGAATGTATTTTTAGTGAAAAAAGACAAAAAATTTTTTTCAATAGTGCAGTTTTATGGTAGGATAGCAATCTGCTATGAAATATAGAAAACAACTCTATAGTGTACTGTTATGGACAGAATGAATAAATGGCATAAGCAGGTTGATTACACGGTAGGAGGCCTAATATCTAATGTGAAATGAGATGTTGTATATATTCTGGGCACGGTAGTTTAACAGTTGCTGGGAAATGTAATTCAGGGTGAGGTGGCCAAAATTCTTTGAAATATTGTGCTTTGAGTGTGCTTCAAAGGTACGCAGCCTTTATAGAGTTCTTCTCTTATTTTCTCATCTGTTCCATGGTCACTTATCCTTTAGAACTGCTGAGATGCATTTGATCCCACTAGCATTAAAAATGAAAAAGGCCTTCTCTGGGCATCCTTATCATTGGAATTGAGGTAGCTTCTAGGTGCAGAGCCTTCTCAGTGATGGTGTACCAGTTGCGAAATGCTCTCCCCAGAGAGGCTCATCTAGCCCTGATTTTGCTGTCCTCCTGGATTTCCTTTTTATTTCCCCAAGCTTTTTAGTTACATAAACTACCAAAGGAAGTTGTAAAGGACCGTATAAATGTTCATCTGCCAGTCCTCCAGCTTTGATATAGGCAGTAATACCAGCCTGTCTTTAAAAGGTCGTTTTGAGGATTATTGAGTGTGTGAAACTCATTGAGCAGTGAAAAGGAATATATAAATGATAATTGTTATAATAAACCACTGAATGACTTCCAGAGCACTTAGTAACAGAAAGTAGTTGTAGCGGACATACCTTGGTTCACTGATGTAGGAATGGCAGTTAAAAATGCCCTGGCTTCTTTTAAAAATGCACACCAAAACTTCTTGTACTTTGTTTTCCAAGGAAAACAAGTTGTACCAGCTATGTATCAACACAACTACATCATTCAGATCTTTTGTCCTCTTGGTAAAATATTTTATGCAAGTATAAATAATTATGTAGCACAAGGTGCATAAACACCTGACCTTTCCTTGTAATTAATCTGTTTAACTGTCATCCAAGAGGTACCTTTTGCAGGAAATATAATTTAGGGTATGATATTGCCATCTGTGCTTTATGAACAGGTTGTCATGGGCATAGTGAATCCTACGCCAGAAGCTTAGTTTTCGACCTGTATGGTTTGATGCTGAGGAAGATGTACAACCATAGCTGTGTAATCTACAAGTTTTACTCCAGCTGGAAACAATAATAATTTGTCTATGCCTTGATACAAGTGTATGATAAATCAGCATAGCTGGATTTAGGTAAAATCTGGAATACTTTATAGTAATTTAAATCTGTGCCTGCAGGAGGCATGTGTCAATAACTGGAAATAAGATGTTAGTCTTTTTCAAACACTGCCACTAGCTGTATCGTGGATCTTTTTAGAAAGGTATGTTTTAAAAAGGAAGATAAAACATTAAAATGTGGATTGGATTAACATTCATCAGTATATTTCAACACTAGTTGTTTTTAAGCAGCATTTCAAGACGGTTACAGTCTACAGACTTCTGGGTTCCAACACACCCAGCTTTTTCACTCATCCTCCCCTCCACTTTTTCTTCTTCTTGTTGTTGCTTAACATCCATCTTGAAAAGAGATCTGGAGAACTCAAAAGGCTTGCTCACTATTTCTGGGTATAGTACTGTGATTTCCCTTCACAATGCAGGAATGGAGGGGTAGCTGTATCATTAGGCAGGGTTAAATAACAGGGTTAAGTCCCTTGAGCTAGCCTACTATTCTGTAGAGCAGTGTGGACATTATCACATTGCCGGTTTTGCAGCTGAAACTTAGTTCCAGTCCAGATGGAAGTGGGAGAATGCCATCTCCTCCTGTAGCAAAATGATTCATGCCAACCCTGGTGGAAGGAAGGAGGGAAGGAAGGATTTTCATTTCTTGAATTGAATGTCAGATTATTTTTGTTCATATCAGGGGGTTTTTCCTGCATATGCAGCTTCTCTTGGGAGTGAAAAAACGCAAAATGCTTTTGTATGTTCAACCGCGCCACATATTTGTATAATGCTGCTGTGTATTATTTTGGTCATAATATATTAAACAAAAGCATAATCTGAAAAAGGGTATGAAAACTAAAATTGTCAAGAGTTTGGTTAAATTCCTGTATCCACTTATTTGGGTATAAGCCCAACCATAACCTAATTAGAAACTCTTTATGAGTGCACGTAGGATTGCAGTTTTAAATAAATGTTTAAAAGTTTTAAAGCTTCACAGGGCAGTCCTAGGTATGTATACTCGGAAGTAAGTCTCACTGAGTTTGAGGGGACTTAATTTCAGGCAACTGTAAGTGTATATAGGATTGCAGCTTAAATACAGAAAACTTACTACTGTATTGGGGGAGAGCAGACAAGCAATTTCTTCATTTGTACTAAAACTTGGGGACATCCAGAGAAGTCAAATTAGTGTTGATCACAAACTTACATCGCATATACCACTTAAGAGTTAATAATTAACGTATGAAATGACAAGATATGATGGTAATTACTAGCTTTGAAGAAATGAAAGGGGAGAAAGGATTTGGTATATTAATGGAGGACAATTCTATTAAAAGCTGTGAGTCATGATTATTGAATAGAAACTCAGAGTGTTTCTTTATCCATCTCTTTTATTGGTGAGTGTTGGGTAGGAGAACTACAAATCCTCTCACCTGCTGCCCTCTATTCAATGGTTTCCCAGGAAATGTCTCTTGACTGCTCCTCTAGCTTTGCAGATTTATGCACACTCAGGCACACACAGATTCAATCCTCTTGAGCATTTGATTACTGAGGGGTTTTTTTTTATAAAAAAGGGCTACTAGTTTCTGAATTTAAGGCCTGTACAGTTGTACAGTTCAGCCTTTAATTAGGTCTGTAGCCAGGTTTGCATTCTTTTTGGGCCAAAAAGTGATAAAGGAGTGGCTTATTCTGTGCCTGTAGGACTAGACTACAGGAACTTGAGCAATAATTCAGGTAACTATTTAATCTTAATACCAGTCATCTGTTAACTCCTTTTGAAAATAACCTAGATCATAGCTTTTATATTTTTAATGTGCACTTGTGAAAGGGTTGGTATGAACTTCACAGATTAGCAGTTGATCATTCTCACTGGAAACTGACAAGGTCACACTGAAGTTATATTTATACCTGTGAAAACAACAAATGATGTTAACATAGCATAACATTGCATAAATGTATAGATTTTTATGGGTAGCATTTGTTTGCTGCTGGAGCTGCAAGTTGCTTTGGGTGATATTGATGCAGCAGCAAGAGTTTATGCATAACACTTCACATATTATAGGTAGGCAAGATAGAAAAATACATTCCCATGAGAAGGTAAACTGTTTTATATGAGAATTAAACAGCAGTTGTGCAAAAAACTATTGTATGAGAAAAAGGAGCTGCCACAGTAGCATTTGAAGTTTTCTATAGCATTTTATATTTATAGTATGTTTTCAGTCTTGTGCTGTCAGATTTTTCTCCAACCTAAGAAAATCACATTATTGCTTTGTAGCAAGGCAAAACAAACTTATCTATTTCCAGCTCTAAATTGAGCTAATAGATTGGAAATACTAAGTAATGAATTTGTTCAACAATGACATAAAAAGTCACACCAGCCACACCTCTTCTTCCTGGTTTCTGAACAAAGAATTTTACTCTGAGATCAAAATGATAGATTTGTGTGTGTGTGTGCTAGTATAAAAGTGTGGAAGCCTTAGATCAGGCATAGGCAAACTCGGCCCTCCAGATGTTTTGGGACTACAGTTCCCATCATCCCTGACCACTGGTCCTGTTAGCTAGGGATGATGGAAGTTGTAGTCCCAAAACATCTGGAGGGCCGAGTTTGCCTATGCCTGCCTTAGATATTGTCACAGAGTCAGCTGGTCAGTAAATCACAGTTCAGAGCTGGAGTTGTTAGAAAAACACAATCTTTACAGACTTAGCTGGGTTTCATGCTCAGTGAGCACAGCAGCTCATGCCCTGTAGGTCCTACTCTATGAAATCAGTTGCTGAAACTAAAAGTGTCTGCCTCCCCACAGCCATCTATGTGTTCTCCTCTCCAGGGCTTCTTCCGAACAAGTGGAGACAGCGCTGCATGCAGCCTATCTTTGCTTTGCCCATTTCATCCCTCTACTTGTTTGGGGAGTCAGGGGGGGAGGGGAGCTTGTGTCAGCAGGGAGGGGAGACACCCAGGAAACTCTACCTCTTGACCTCCCTTCTCCCACATGTCTGCTTCAGCTTCTGCCTCTGATGCTTGACTTCTCTGCCACATACTCTCCCAACTCATTGAGCCTTAATGCTCAATGCTTCTGACAGCTTCTTTCCCCAGACTTCTCCCTGTAACCATTCACCGTTGTCTCACTACCACTCCCTGGACTCTGAGCATTCTTCCCTTGATGGTTCCCCAGCTGGTTTCTCCCACTACTTGTCTGTGTCCAACCAGTCCAGGACAGATTTGCCCTTAGCATATGGCAACCTACACATCTTTCATTTACCACTGTGTAAGGCTCTGTGGGTTAAACCACAGAGCCTAGGACTTGCCGATCAGAAGGTTGGCGGTTCGAATCCCTGCGACGGGGTGAGCTCCCGTTGCTCGGTCCCTGCTGCTGCCAACCTAGCAGTTCGAAAGCACGTCAAAGTGCAAGTAGCTAAATAGGTACCGCTCTGGTGGGAAGGTAAATGGCGTTTCCGTGCGCTGCTCTGGTTCGTCAGAAGCGGCTTAGTCATGCTGGCCACATGACCTGGAAAGCTGTATGCTGGCTCCCTCGGCCAATAAAGCGAGATGAGCACCGCAACCCTAGAGTCAGTCACGACTGGACCTAATGGTCAGGGGTCCCTTTACTAAGGCTGTAGGATTACATAATCTGTAGAGCACATGCCAACCTATATTAGATTCTTGTAGCCATTTCTTTTGTTAAGAGCTAACCTTGTGGCTTTTTTTACATCAAGACAAGACAAGACTGATCAAATTTCATAATTTTTGAATAGCTCAAGAATATATCATGTGTCGTTAATGCAATATCATTCACTAGAAAAGCTAGCTGTGAAACATAATCCATCATACAAATGCTTTTGGGTAATGCACAACTCAAATCTTATTTGGAACATGATATTATATAAAGTAGACATTGTGTTACTCATTTGGCATTCATTGGCAAGCATGTGACCAAGGTCTCCCCCCCCCTTTTTTTTTACATTCCAAAACCTTTCCCTCCAAGCCCTTTGCTTTTGGCTAAAGTGTCTCAGACAAAATGGGAGTGAAAATGATGCATGTAGTAGTTCCTGAAGATAATTGGTACACTTTCTTCATGGGGGGAAATGAATACGGATATCCTATTTTCTGTATCCTGTGATACCTACCCATTTTCTTCAGATCCTTTATTTCTCCAGTCATTTGTTTGTGTATTCCAGGTTGTTTTTCTGTCACTGTCTTTGCTACATAGGTGTCATTTTTAGGAATCCACACCAACACACATTAGGAGAGCAATGGTTTCACAATGTAGAATAATCTATAAAACAAAACTGGCGTTTCATCTGTCACATGAGGCACAGGTCTTTCTTTCTTTCTTTCTTTTTATAAAAAGACCTTAATGTTCAGATGCCCTGTATGTGGGCTTAAAGTATATATTAAAAAGTAGCAGACAAACATGGATTTTTCAGTGGGATAGTTCACATTTGCTGCAACCCCCATGCTAATTCTTCAGGACCCTGGTGGGGGCTTCCACTAGACATGGATCAAATTGCTTTTTGAATACTGGTGTCTACAAGCAGGCTTTTCATCTGCAGCCACTATGATTGTGCAATTCCAGCAGCCTGAAAAAGACACTAAGAAATTTGCTAGCGAATCCCTAAACTGGTCCAATTCTATACTAAAATATACTCCTTAGCTCACTGCCTGGGCCTAGGGAGAAGATGCAGATATAATCACACATTAGGCAGTTCTAATCTCTCCTGAAAACGTGAATCTGGAAAAAGTAAATAATTTCTGGAGAAACATATCACAAGGCAAAGTAGTACAACTCATTATCATCACTGTAACAAATTTACCCTGGAGATAAATGCATTTCATATGATGAAATCTTACTA
Organism: Podarcis pityusensis; assembly: GCF_964106645.2. Lineage (NCBI taxonomy): Eukaryota > Metazoa > Chordata > Lepidosauria > Squamata > Lacertidae > Podarcis > Podarcis pityusensis. The sequence continues at coordinate 97,812,893 of NC_138028.1, read as the reverse complement.
TAGTGATATTTATAATGCAAGCTGCTGGGATTTTAAATGGTTTTTGATCTCCCACCCCCAAATCTGACACTGATTTCCTGAAGAGCATCTTGTGTGAAGAGACTTGCACAAAACCACCAGTGACAGGACAGAGTCTTGACCCAGACTAACTGCCCAAATTCTCAAAATTTGCTTAACTTGTGTATATATATGCAAGTCATTTTTCTTTTTTTAAAAAAATGATATTTATTAAAAGTTTAAGAATTACAGGGGGGAAAAATAACAATAAAAAAGAAAAAGAACAATGATAAAACATATAAAAGCCATACAACAATACAGCAAAAAAGAAAAACAAAAAAGAAACTAAAACATACATCCAGTATTCCATATCTTTACCTTTCCTTTACTTGTTTCATCGACCTCCTCATACCTCCCTTTTTTTGTATTCTAGTTCAATTCACTATTTCAGCAAGTTCTTCCCATCTTTCTCAATTTTTATTCTATAATTTGTCTTAACAGTCTAACCTTAAATTTTTTCAATTTAACCCATTATCAATCAACTTTTACTTAATTCTTTGTTGCATTTCTACTAAAACCATGTAACTTCATTCCCGCATCCTTCTAACACTCATTAATTTTACAATGTTTCTCTAAGTATACTTTAAATTTTTTCCAATCTTCTTCCACCGACTCTTCTCCCTGGTCTCGAATTCTGCCAGTCATTTCTGCCAGTTCCATGTAGTCCATCAGCTTCATCTGCCATTCTTCCCTGGTGGGTAGATCTTGTGTCTTCCAATACTTTGCAATGAGTATTCTTTCTGCTGTTGTAGCGTACATAAAGAAAGTTCTATCTTTCTTTGGCACCAATTGGCCGACCATGCCCAGGAGAAAGGCCTCTGGTTTCTTAAGGAAGGTATATTTATATACCTTTTTCATTTCATTATAGATCATCTCCCAGAATGCCTTAATCTTTGGGCATGTCCACCAAAGGTGAAAGAATGTACCTTGAGTTTCATTACATTTCCAACATTTATTATCGGGCAAATGATAGATTTTTGCAAGCTTGACTGGTGTTATGTACCACCTATAAATCATTTTCATTAAATTCTCTTTTAAGGCATTGCATGCCGTAAACTTCATACCAGTGGTCCATAACTGTTCCCAGTCAGCCATCATAATATTATGTCCAACATCTTGTGCCCATTTAATCATGCAAGTCATTTTTCTTGTATTGACTATTGGCATAATCCTAACTGATACCAGTAATCTATTTTAGGAAATGTTAGTATTTACAAATAAACTGTTAGACAGCAGGATTTTTTCCCCTGACCGAAATACTTGAATTATTCATAGATCATGCCTGCCAATCATATACTGGTCTCTTGAGAAATCAATACTGTGCCCTATGTTAGGTTATGATCTTTGTTCTGTCAACATCTTGCTGCTAGATTAGGAATTCATACATGTGCAAAAAATACCGTAATAATAATAAAGTATAGAAAAAACTGTGATGTTTTCTTCACCACTTCATGCAGTTCGAAGGACATAACAACCTTAAATCAACCATCCTCATAAGAATAAAAAGAAATAGCCCTCCCTATAGGAGTGCTATACATTTCCTATTCTCTTCCATACTTTATATTGTAAATACCACTACTACTACTAATAATAATAATTTTATTATTTATACCCTGCCCATCTGGCTGGGTTTCTGTAGTCACTTTGGGCAGCTTACAGCCAGGTACATGATGCTTTTTCCTTCTATTAAAAAAATACTGAGATACATTGTTTTCATTTATTTATTTTTATTTATATACTACCCTTTATCAAAAGATCCCAGGTTGGTGTACAACATTAAGAACATATTTCACAGATCACAATAATAAAAACATAATAAAAACCCTAAGAATAGACAGCATAAGGATAAAATAATCACAGTAGCAGTCCTCCCCCCATGGCCTTAACAGGCCACAGATTATTTAAAGTGCAGAGGTCTGGGTAAAGAGGAATGGTTTTGCCTGGCACATAAAGACATGTAATAGGCTCGCCTAGCGTCGTCATCTAGGAAGAGCATTCCACAGGGAGAACCACCACAGAAAAAGCATGCTTTCGTGTTGCTGCCCTCCAAACCTCTCAAGAGATATAAATAAATATGACAGGACAGGTATAATTTTGTTCATTTTGTACTGAATGGTCAGAATTGGCTTTTGTTTTCAAAATCAGAAGTAAAGCAGGTTAATCAGCTTGCTAGTTTATCATAATTCAAGGCACTTTATTATGAAGGTATTGTTAAGGTATTGTTTACAAAGATTTATACTGGTGTTAAAAGTTCAGCTCAGACTTAATTTTTCTTTAATTTGTTTTTAAAGATTCCGTCATAAATTAGGATTCTCAAACTGATAGGAAAGGGCTAGTTATAGGTTCCCTATCACAGCCTAATTGTCTGTAATACTGGAGTCTAATTCATCTAATTGTCAGGAAGAGAAATGATTAGCACTTTCCCCCCATTTTGTAATTAGTACTTGGTGCTTCTGAATCCCATATCAGATTAAATTCCTGCTCATATAATGAGTTTAACATGGTTTCATGGGCTGATAGATAATTATTCAGTGACAGCAATCGCTGGATAGTTAAGACCAGGCATGGACTTTCTGTTGGTTCCTGAGGATTCCAAGCTTTTTAGGTCACATCCTAAAGAGAAATGGTAGCAGTCACAAAAAAGATGGTTGACTTCTCTATGCTTCCTTGTAGTGTGTAACAGCATTATAACGTTGTGATCATTTCCCCCTCAAAGCCTTTGTAATGGAAAATATCCATTTCTTTCCCCCTCAAAAGTGCGTATTTGCAGGAACCAATCTATGGTTTTGATAAGTGTTTGGGTGTGTGTCAATACAGCAATCTTTTTGTTACTTGTAGGTTGAACATACTGATATGCAGCTAGTATTAAGGTGCTGGATTGGATAAGATACATTGAGGGGGATTTCTAGACAGGAAAATACAACAGGAATAGCGGGCAATGCAAATGAAATAAAAATGGTTACAAGAAACAGTGGAATGACAAGAAGAACAAGGATATCACAGCAGGTAGACTATTCATTTGCTGAATGCAATTTTATTTAATTCAGTAGCATTCATTATCTGGCATGCATTACCAGGCAATGAATGAATGAATGAATGAATGAATAAACAAACGTGCAAATGTAATCTGTGCATTTTTCCCCCTCTTGGGATTTCCTTCAGCTGACCCGCTTGTTAGTTTATATCCTATGCTCTAGATATCCTGTTTAATGGAAAGGGATTTAAGAACATCCTTTTAGCAAGACAAGGCACACACCTTGTCACAACAGTCTTTCTCTAAGGCATGTCTAATACATGAGATTGGTGTTATATAGTCTTCTTCCCTAAGTGTGTCGTATTGTGGTTAAACCCAGAACTAGCACTAGGTAGCTGTTACAGCTCTGACAAATATGCCCTGCTCTAGATTAATTTGCTATACTAGAGGAGAAAGTAGGGTAGTGGATGGTGTACCTGCAGCTGGTGTGGTGAAGTGCTGACCCCCAGCCCTGATCTAGCCTCCCAAGTCTTTTCAGTAAACCACTTGGCACCGTGGTTACAAATTTGCTGGTTACATAAATTGCAGTAGATGGCTCAGGAAAAGCTGGTGATCAAGGTCCCTGCCACTGCCCCACTGCTTGTTTTCTCTTTTTTCACTTATAATATTTAATTGGTTTTGTTAAAGTACAAACTTAACAAAAGGAAACAGAAATCAAAGAATCAAATGTGTTAATCACAAAGTGTCACAGCCTGGAAGGACGAAAGATACAGTGTAGCTCCAAAGCAACAATGAAGACATGTAAAAACAAAAGTACTTCCCCACAGTTTTACCATTACTGAGCTTGAAGTTGTATAACGTCTCAGATGATCCAGATGTTTGCATATACTGGTGAAACTGAGCAACCATATATCTCAATATTCTTAAAAGAAATAAAATCATGATGAGTTTTCTTTTTTTTTGCTGTACATAAGAATATAAGACAAGCCTGCAGTATCAGGCTAATTGCCCATCTAGTCCAGGATCCTGTTTTCACAGTGGCCAACCAGTTGCTTGTGGGAATCCTGTAAGCTGGACATGTACTCTGCCCACTTGCAGTTTGCAGCAACTGGTATTCATTCGGTGGCATACTGCCTCTGACAGTGGAGGCAGAACACGGTCATCACGGCTAGTAGGCATTAATAGCCTTATTATCCATGAATTTGTCTTAGTTCTCTTTTGAAGCCATGCAAGTTGATGGCAATCGCTGTCTCTTGGGCAAGCAAGTTCCATAGTTGTAAATATGCAATTTTCATAGTTTTAAATACACAGCATGGTGAAGTATTTTCTTTTCTCTGTTCCAAATCTTCCAACATTCAGCTTTATCGAATATCCTTGAGTTCTAGTGTTGTGTGAGAGGGAGACATTTACAAGTTCTGGTGTCTGTGGTGTGCTCTCTGTCCATTTTGAAATGGCAGGCAATGGTGGTGGTGATATTAAGCCCTGATATCGCTGCTCCTACAAAGCCAGCCAAAATTTCTTCCTCCTCCTCTCTGACCTGCAGCTCCCAAGGCACCCGTATGCTGCTTGAAGAACTATTATTTTCCAGTCCAGTGCCACAGTGGAGAGCAAAGTTGCCATAATCCGTTTTAGACCCAAGGACATGGTTTCCTTTCTCATTGTGTCCCGGGGCTGGAAATTTTGCACAGCGCCTGCAGCAGTTTCAGCAGCTGCTACAGGATACTACTCAGTCCAGTGCCATGATGAGGAGGAAGATTGTCTCCTCTGCTGTTCATAGATAGGTCTCTGAAGAGCAGGGAGCAGTTTTATTATAGCTGAGCACTATAATAGGGAGGAAAACTCCTCCTCTACAGGTGGAGCAAGGTGGTGATTTCAAGTTGGCCAACACTCACCTTACATGTCCACCCAGTGAGAATGGGTGGTGGTGACCAAGACAGGAGCAGCTTTCTGTACTCTACAAGCATGCAGGCAGGCAAGATCTACAGCAGCTCTGGCACACAAGGCAGAGGCTACAAACAGACTTCCCTTGAAATTGAGAGCAGGAACAAGAATCCCAACAGAGCCCTCACGAACAGAAACAGTGCTTATGTATTTCATATGTCACAAGCATCTAACAAGGGTTAGATCTGTGCATGCATGTGTGGAATGGCCACACACCCCTTGGCATGAGATTTCCAGAGGATTACAATATGGCATTGCGCTCCTTGAGCCAGTTTGCATCATACCCTAATGCTGCTTTCCTTTCTGATGGGCAGCATTGGGCTGTTGGCCATGCCGGTGGAAGTTGTAGTCCCAAACACTGGAGCGTACCAGGTTGGGGAAGCCAGCCAGTAGAAGAGTAGAAATGTTGGCTGAGGAACTAGAGGATGTTTGTGTAGCAATAGTCCACTTGCTTATTTCCATAGCAATTTTTCCATAGTAATTATGGCATGTAGGGTAGAGCTGGATAGCGTTAGGCGGAGCAATGGATGCAATATTTATGCTGCTCATCATTTTGAAGCATGACCAGAAGCCATGCTGCTGCAAATCTGGACAATGGATAAATGTGATGCTTCGGCACATACTTAATCCACCTGGAATATAGTGTTGACTGAACCACATTGGCTGAAGATCTCTGGAGCCAGACCGTGCTGCATATAGCACACTTGCCTTGGGGAAATTTGACAATTTTCACTTAAGAATGCTACAGCAGAAACCAGAAGGAAGTCAGAAGAAACTGTAATTGTAAAAGACAAGAAGGAGCTAGATATGAACATAATCTAACTAACGTTTTCCTCCTGGAAGCTATTCTTGCATTTCTTTACAGCTGCTAATATCTGTTAGTATATGCTATCTTTTATTGTGTAGTCTACTGCAGGAAAGATGAATTTACAAATGTGGCACTTATAAACCTTTAATATAGTTAAGCAATCTCCCCAGACAACAATGACTTTGTCAGTTTATTCTTGATGGATTATTTTAATAGAACAAATATTGCTTGAATAAAATTGTATTCCCTAATTCCATACACATGACTCCATTTTATTCATACTTCCTTGTCGAACATCAAACTGCTACTAGATTTTTTTTGGTGCTTATATCCCTTCTGTTTATCTATACCAGTGTCAGTCTCTTCCCCCTCCTTTTTTCTTCCCTACTCTTCTGTGAGTACAGGAATATCAGGCAGATTGTTCTAGTATAGAGGTAGGGAATCTCTGGCCGGTGGCGGCAGGGGGCTGCAGCCCTCCACACCTCTGTATTTGGTCCTCAGCTCTCTCCCGAAGTGTTCTTGCATGGCTGGAATGTGTCCTTGGATCCTGACAATACCTCTTGCTTGTACTGATGGAAGACAGACGGGTGTGTAGAAACGACTGTACAAAGGTGAAGCCCTCTTAGCCTCTGGTCCCACCCAGCACTGGCATATGGCTCCTGAAAGATTACTCTTAAGGGAATGTGGCTCTTGGGCTGAAAAAGGTTCCCCAGCCATGTACACGGATAGGGAACCTGTGGCCTTTTAGATATTGTTGGGGTCCAGCTCCCATCAGCCCCAGCCAACATGAACAATGATCAGACATGATGGGGAGTTGTAGCAGGATATAATCTGGAGGGCTGCAGGTTCTTCTTCCATGCTTTAGGATATAGCTAGATATTTGGACAAAACTTTATTTTATGGTGCTTCCCTCATATCAAGGTTCAGAAATATCACAATATGTTGAATTTATTTCTGTTAATATAAATTCATCTGGGAAACGATAAGCTACTGAATGTGTAGAGGATGCTTCACGCAATACATTGTTTAGACATAGAATAAACCTCTGCATAAGCATGAATGTGAAGCATGCACCTGAACCGTAGATTTGAGCAATGGCTCAAGAGTTTAATTTTTAATGCCATTTTTTGGACAAAAATGGTCTCTTGAAGTGATTCACATCTATTGGTACAATGTAGTGCTATGATAGGTACGGTACATACGGTAAATGAAAATGAGGAAAAGACTGTAGTGTTAGGCTTGCAGAATGAAAGACTGACAAGGGAAAGGAAGTAAAGATACGAGGGAGATCAGCTTGACAAGGCAGAAAAAGTAGTATCGTGAATGCATTTTTATATTCAGTTGGGGCCTGGCAGATGCTTGCTGGAGATTTTGCTTGGGTAGAAACAATGAAACTAAACAGTGGTCCTTTAGGCTGTTGGGAGAGAGTCTCATTTCTGTAGTCCAGGGCATCTGACAGTGGCAGAAAGCAAGTTTCTCCTTTTTTTCAATGACTGGGGCTCTGCTGGTTTTTCTGTTGCAACAGTACTGTCCCTGGGAAGGAGAATGCACCACCCTGGTAGATCTTGCTACTTTGATGCATAGCAGTAGCCAGAATGCCTTTCTCAATTTTTTTACTTTGCCTTCTATAGAAGCTAATCTACACTGAAGATTAAACTAGATTGGATGAATTTTGGTTAATTTTATTTTTATGCTGTAAGTGATATTTTATGGTGCAACACCTAGCAAACGCTAGTGATCATCTGTGATTTCAGTGATGGTTTAATCGATCATGTCTTGTATGTGATAATATTATATTGGAGTAATGACTTAGAAGGCTGAGAGTCCTTGAAGTAAATTGAGAGCTACTTCATTACAGAATAGAGGAGCCGATGGGGGGGGGGGACCAGAGCAGATGGGGGGGGGGACCCAGTTGTTCCTGTTGTATGTCAGAGTGATATTTGTATCAAGTTATTGCAACCATAAACAAGGACCCTGGGTCACTGCAACTTCGTGTTGCTGCATATTCTATCATTTAGAACATAGCATTTCTTAGTTACTCATTAGTATAGTGGTAAGTATCCCCTTCTGTCATGTGGGAGACTGAGTGGTACAGCAATAAAATGGCTAGCACATTTGCACAGCTAAGCAGGGTCTGGTATGTCTTCAAATTGGATGGGGAACCATTTGTTGAGATTCCTGCATCCAAGGGGGTTGGACTAGATGGCCCTTGGGGTGCCTTCCAACTCTACGATTCTGATCCATAGTGTCTGATAAGGTCTAGCAAAGAGAGAATGGTCAGGTGTATTGACTACCACTTTGTTTCTGAGTTCAATTCAAAGTGCTTGTGGTTTAAAAGGTCCAAATGTCTAGTCCTACTGCATTTGAACACGCCAGCATTGGAGCTATTGAACCTATGAAAAACGAAATATAGTTCTGAAATATCAACACCTGTTCTGTACTTTTACCTTGAGATAAACAACTAAGATGTGTGCCAGCTGCCAGTGCTTAATTTGGAATGTATTGCAGAAAAGAAGAGAGTTGAGAGCAATATTGGGGTTCATAGTTTTTATGACATCATTATCTCTGTTTCTTATTTTTCAGGCATGAGTGCCAGTGCTTGTGTCGCTAAAAGGCACACTTGTGCACAAGAGGGAGGCTGCAAGGTTTATAGAAAAGGGGAAAGGATCCACAAAACATGTAGAAACCCAGATTTGTACTGTGTGCATGTGTCTTCAATTTCAATTTATATCCGCTTGTATTCACCACCTTTACTCTCTACATGTTACTGAATTATGTTTTTGATTAATTAGAAGTAAATATTAAAAGATCAAAGATTAAATTTTAATTTGTCCTTGAAAAAAACAACAGGGAACTGGAGCTTGTTTTCATGAACATATACTGTGCAGAATGCCATGTGTTTGTGTGTGGAGCTTAAAGAGTTATTCAGCCACCATGATTGATGTGCCATGTGGGCAGATACCCATTCTCTCCATAAATTTTCCTTGACTTACCTCACTCTCCCCTCATCTTTTCTTCACAGAGGTGATGTGCATACCTAGATGGGCCCTTTGATTCATATTATTATTATTAGTAGTAGTAGTAGTATTAGTATATATAAATGAAAATGCAATATTTAAAAGAAAAGCTAGTATAGAAAAATAGGAGTGAAAAACATTACATTCACATTTGTTATATCTCAGGCTTTGGATCTTGTGCATGGGCTTTGATATGCCAATCAATAAACATTGTTCAACCCTGTCTAAATTTTCCTTTCTTTGCCCAAGTTTGCCTATGTCTCGTTTGGATCTAAGCATGTTGGTTTCCCAGTAAATGTCTGGTTGCTTTCCATTTGATTTGGGGGATCTAGATAGTATTCCCAGGTAGATTTTTTTGGTAGGGAAGTTAGCTGCTTTTTCCTAAAGCTGAAATGGTGATTCCTTGCCACTGGAAAAAATGCCAAACATTTTTCTGTCTTGTGTGTCAGCTGCAAATTGAACTGAGTGGAAACTGTTTTATGAGAGATGCATACACTTATTAGTGTCTGTCATATCACTAGTCATAGCCTCCCTGTCAAAATACCTTCATCCTTCCTTACTTTCTACTTCCTTTTTGTTTGTTGGATTCTGAATGCTTCTGTGATATTTTCAGATGAAGAAATGCTTATGCAACCCTTTATAAAACAAATTACCCACCCCATGAGTTTTTCCTTTTTCTTGACTTCTGTTTTTGAGCCATTTCATGAGCCCCTTTTCTCCCCAGTTCACCTTGTTTATGTTATTTTATTTTGAATTTGGTTCTCTCTATCCACAATATTGCAAACACATTTCCTATGATTTATTAAAGGAAAAACATTGGAAATAGTTCATTTACAAGATTTATTTCTTCCCTATACAGTCCCAGGTCTGCACTCACAAAAATAAGACTATATGATTAAGAGCAATACAATTCTATAACACACAAATCTGTACCCAATTAAGCATTTAGAGTTTGAGATTCTGTTACTGCTGTTGAATTCTCCCCTCTCCCCTTGTAAAAAAAAAAACCCACGCTCACATTCCTCTATTTTAGCAGTAAAAAATAAATAAGGTTTTAATTGGCTACTGGAGCTATGGAAACTTGTGAACTAACACTGAGCACATCTGACCTGCTTTAAGTTTCACAGTATTCTCCTTTTTGTTGCAAACACTTGACCTTTGCAGGCTACAAAATGTAGCAAGCTCACAATGCCTTGTAGCCAAGCAGAATCCTTTAAGATAAAGAAAAGAAAGAGTGACTACAGTTAATAGCGTATTAATAGTCAAGATCTATATACCTGGAAGCCAGTTTGACATATAATTGAACACGAAGTCTCTCTTTTGACAAAGCTTTGCAACATCACCTTTCACCTCTCATTGCCTCCCATGTTGCTGTCTTCAGGCAGCAGCCAGTAGAAATCATCTGGAGTCTGTGGTGCTTACGTCACAGAGGGACTTTGGACCATTGTCTCATTGTCTCATCAGGCTGAGCAGGTTCAAAGCCTTTCATTCCTCAGAAATGGAAGCAGCAAATCTGGCACACTGGGAATACCAAAGAAGGTGTACAGTATTTGATTAATAAAGTAGTCCAATAGAATGTCTTTTCCAGAGCTGCTAGCATAATGGTTTTTAAAGCAAAATACTTCCATCTAGCCTTAGATTCAAAGCAAGTGAAAAGTATAGGATGCTCTGAATTTTCACTACAGTATAAAGCATTCTAAATAACCAAATATCCCCATGCATTGTTGCAAATCAGCATCACAACAGGTTTGGGTGCAGGATTGTGGTGGAATATTAACTAGTCAAGTGTGCAGCTGCTGACATTTAAATACAAGCAATGTTGCTTGAGCAGCCCTGAGTTCAGTTGTATTATGTCTCCATCAGATATGATGAACAAATAAAGCAGAAAAGATCACAGGGAATTTAGAAAGTGATGCCAGCTCCGAAGATGAATGAAACATGCTAAAACTCGACCTTCTTATTAGCTCTTAATCATTAGATAAGATTTGTTCATTCATCACAGCAATGCACACACTATCCTATGTATTTACTCTCCTGTCCAAGGCAACAACCCAAGCAGGTTTAGATGAGAAGGAAGGATTAGCAACAAGCAGAATTTGGGTAGGATGGTGGGGGCGGGAGATGGTTAAAAAAAAAAAGCCTACCACAGTAACACAATGGCTAATCCCTGAACCGTCTGTTCTGAGAGATGTCCTGTATTAAAATATTCAGTAAATTTCTTGGAATTATGAATGGGAGAAACTGCTTTTTCAGTTTTGCTTCTCCTTCCACCCCCCACAACTGTGAACGGGTTTATTAAATTAATGAATTAAAGCCTGGATCCTGGAAACTGGGAGAGGAAAGTCTCTCTCCAAATTGCATATGAGTCTCTAATAGTGCTGCTCATTACTCAGCTTGTAACCAGGCCCTGTAGGTGAGTGGTTCCCATGTCTAAGAAATTGGCCAATTGATTGTCCCTGAGGGAGCAGGTATCACACTTTGGGGATCCTTCTGGATCCAACTTTGTCACTGGAGGCCCATGAGGTCTCAGTGGCTAGGAATGCCTTTTATCTGCTTCTGCTGGAACAATATCTATGGCCGTTCTTAGACCGTGAAAGCTTGACCACAGTAGACCAGGCTTTAGAGTCTTTAAAAATTGGATCACTGCAGTGCAGTCTGTATGCAGTGCACTTTGTCTGAAAACTGCAGTTAGAGCAGAATGCTGCAGCATGATCAGTGGGAATGAGATTCTGTCAGCATAGAACACCCATGGCCCTGGGCCAAATTCAAGGTGCTACTATTAGTAACACCCGTAACAGCTTGGGACCAGTTTACCTTGCTCATCCACTCAACAGCTTCAACCTGTGTAACTGGCACTTTTGCAAATGCCGTATAATGTTGAGTTTCCTGCATTGCAGGGGGTTGGACTAGATTACCATTGGGGTCCCTTCCAATTCTATTATTCTTTTGTAAGTAATTGATCCTTCAGTGTGGCAGCACCTGTTGTCTGGAGCTCCCTGCAGATTAATATTAAGCAGGTGCCTTTACTGTACATTTTTAAAGGCTTGCAAAAACAAGAAATTGTTTAGGCAAGTCTACCCCGATGTGCTATTTTGACGTTTGTACATTGATAAATTTTATTTTGTCAACTTGGTTTTTTTAAGGTTGCTTAAAGTTTGATTTGTATTTTAATGACCATTTTATATTGTTTTTATGCAAACCAATTGTAAACTTTGCCTATTAAGAAGTTAATAAATGTTGTCAAATAAAAATAAATCCAGTGGGAGTGAAGAGATCATTTCAAAGCCACCTTAAATTTTCCAAGTCTTCTATAGTCTTTTTAAATCTCTTATGCCCTCGGCTGGTTCCATCATTTGTGATGTTGAGGTAGTCTGTCCTAGGCAAATCAGGTTGGTTGAAATATATATTATTGAGTAAAGCATGTTGCTGTAAGCTTACAGGAACTGCCTGATAACAGCTTGTATAAATGTGTTTTAAGAACACAAACAATTCTGGTAACATTCTCCTTGCTTAATAACAAAGTGAAGGGTGAGTGTGTGCTGACTTGAGCATGCAGTCTTGAATACGTTTTTAATGGCAGTAACTGGCTATTGACTGAAGTCAATTTACATGAATATTTACATGAAGTCCACAATAAATCATGCAATTACAAACACATTTGATATGCATAATTTCTCAAGTTGTATTTAGAACTGTAGTAAACATCCATTAAGCTGCCAACTGTGCAATTTTCCTTTATGCAAAAGTTTGCAAACAATTTGAAAAGCCAACCATATAGTTGGCATTAACAACTGCTGTTCTTTCAGCAAGGATGGAAAAGGTGGAGCAATGCACTGTGGGGGTAGTTATTACCCTTTTTAAAAAATAACACACACAAAAACAAAGGACTATAATGTGACCTGTTTGAAGCAAGGGATGGCGCCTTGTTGGTAGTTTACAGAAATGTAAGAATTAGCCTGCCTTCTCTGCCAACATAAGCATACCCAAGCTATATGTGTTGTGATTCTGCAAAGTGAATGTAGAAATTGATTAAAAAGTCAGATTCCTGTGAAACTTGATATTATTATTTCCTTCTTTATTTATTTATTTCATTTAAGAAAGAAAAAGGGAAAAGGGGTTACGCTAATTTGAAAATGCTGACCTGGGTTTTATGTACTTGAAGAAAGATGGAAACACAGTGGTTGTGGGTGTTGGCTCTTGTGCCATGTGTGGCTCCTGCCTTCTTAATTTCTTGGTAGAAGCAGAATAAATTATGCAAAGTATCACAAATATGCATATGCAGTTTGCAGAACTCAGCATTTCTATATGTTGAATGTTGGTGTTCAGTAGTAGTACACGTTGTTGTTGTCGTTTAGTCATGCTTAACTCTTCGTGACCTCATGGACCAGAGCACACCAGGCACTCCTGTCTTCCACTGCCTCCCGCACTTTGGTCAAACTCATGGAGCACACATAGGTCTGCCTAAAATGGAGCAGGAAATAGGATGAGAGATATCAAGGTACATTCGCTGTTCTAAAAGTAGGAATAATTCAACACTTTGAGCGCATATTGGGCATTGTGCGGCTCCTGAAGCTTCCAGTCTTAGGTCTTTGCCCATATTAACAGGCATTCCTGGAAGACACTGATTTTATCTAGACCAGGCATCCCCAACCTGTGGCCCTCCAGATGTTTTGGCCTACAACTCCCATGATCCCTAGCTAACACAACCAGTGGTCAGGGATGATGGGAATTGTAATCCAAAACATCTGGAGGGCCGAAGGTTGGGAATGCCTGATCTAGACCTTTTTCAGTCTGGGTTTGTGGACTGAACTGTCCTTTGCTCTGGTGGATGACCTTTATTGAAAGAGAGAGGGTACGTGTGACCCTGCTTCCTCTTGTTTGATCTCTCTGTGGCTTTTGACACCATCAACATGGTATCCAGACTAACTCCACAGGATGGGCATCAGGGGTGCTATACTCCAGCGGAGTTATTTTGCAAACTAGTGTTGAGGGATGCTATTCGGCTCTCTGACAATTTTGTCATGGGGTGCCACAAGTAACTATATTGCCACCAAAGCTGTTTAGCATTGAGAGTGGTCATTAGGGGATTTGGAGTGAGATGCTACCAGTATCTATTTCTCCACTGCATGTGAGTCGGGTATATTTTTGCAAGCCTTAGACTGGAGAGGTCAGTTATGCATTCTGAATGTGGTTGCACTTGTCTATAGAAGTAGGTGCATAGACTGGAAATGCACCAGGATTCATCTTTTTCTCTAGAGGCCCAGGTGATCTCAGTGCCTAGGGAGGCCTTTCACCAGCTCTGGCTTATAGCTACAACCATTCCTGGACAGAGATAACTTGGCCATGGTAATCCAGGCACTAGTGGCCTCAGTGATTGATTGCTGTAGCAGTGGCTCCAGTGTTCTTTTCCTGACTGAACATCTCCTGCCCTGAAGTCATCATTAGCCCCTCTGGGGAAAATGCTGGTACCTGTTTTCTGCACTGTTTCCCAGTAGGGCTAATCACAGCTTCAGGTGCAGAGGAGATTTAGACCAGAAAAATAGTGCAGGGGGAAAAGGTTAAACTCCATCTCACTAGCATGCTGTTCTGATCAAAACTGGAGCCCCTCTCGCCACAGAATGCAAAAATAAATATTGTCAAGAATATTGCATTTCTGTATCATATCACAGTTCTTTGGGCTTAAGATGCATTGTAAACAATGAAAGTCTTGTAGTGTCATGCCAACATACTGTCAGTCTATTTAATTGGGCTTTGCAGCTTGTCATATCTGAAGCAGAGTTTATTTCTAACTAATTAAAACCCAGGTTATTTCATATGAATAGAATGATACAAAAGAGGAGTAATTATAATAACCAAGGTATCCTGGCTCAGTCAGTCATCATGTTTTATTTATTCTAGAAGTGATTAAAATATTTAGAGAACAAATATTTAGCATGAAGCAAATAACTGTATGTGAGAGAAAAATGTTTTATATTTGTTGCGTCCTTTCATTACTCCTTTACCTGCTCAGCAAATGATTGTGGCTAAAATAAACATAAAAAGCTGATACTAGAACTTATTTTTAGTGTAGATTTCAATATAAATCCAGCATTCATCTTTGCTGTTTCTGCATGTATTTAGACTAAATTAACGATGCACCCACAGTTCATATAGCAACTCTACATCTGCTCACCAAGCACAAAATGACCTGAAGGTTGTTAACTCCTCAAAGAAAGAGATATTGGGCTGAATAAGACAACATGTTTGTTGTAGCTTTTAATGCATTGCTATACCGACTAAATTGTTCACCAGTAATTCAATTAACGTTTCACATGTTCAGGACTGTTTAGAAAGGAGTAGAGGGGAGAGAGAAGATGATGGCCAAGCTAGAGGATACATAAAATATCTCTGCCTTAACATACATGACTTCTAACAGAAAAAGGACTTGATCCTGCTGCCTGTCTTGTGGGAAGGGGGTATTTAGCCCCCTTTGCCCCACTCTGGTGCTGATCTGGAGAAGACCTTTGGAACCTGCAATTTGCTCAGGAAAGCATCCCATTTTCAAATCAAACTGAAGCTGGTTTGGGAAAAACTCAGGAAAACACAATATTTATCAAGCTGCAGGATAAATGTGGATTATGGCTAATGTTGTGTGTGCATGGCTTCACAAAATAGAGATGGGAGTACACTGGATGCAAATTTAAATAGGGTGTATGTACACAGCCTAAGTTAGAGCTGTTAATTTCAGTAGGTTTACTCTGAATAAAATGTAGTTGAATACCACCAGATATGTATACATACAGATGTGCACTTCAGACTCATTTTAGGAACATGTCTAACTACCAACACATGCCCATTATGACTTTTTGTTTGATCTTTTTCTTGGAATGGTAACCTCCCTCTACTCTGTATTGCCATATTGCAAAGTGCTTTAAAATTTCTACAAATTTCAAAACAGGATTTGCATGTTTAATGGGAGGCTGGATGTTTCTTAAAACCATGTGTAGCCCTGATTGCATGATAGAATTTAATTATGCAGGTTTCTATATTGTGATATGAGCTGTGGGTACTATTTCAATGTTTGGTTTTAACATTTCAGTTTGAAAAATTGTAAAAAATTCTGTTGTGATAACTTATTTAAAAAAGAAAAACCAATAAAATATCCCATCAAAACATATGCATTTAGAATTACTCAGTTATATAAGACTACTACAAGTTCAATCTATCATTTCCTTTATGCATTCATAAATACTAATATCTGAATCTTAGGGCTTTGGCTAGCCCTAATTTGAATATTCAACTAAAATTTAGCTGCACATAATCCATGAAGTGTGCTAATGAATTAATGAATTATTAATGCTAATTGGTTTTCCCAGTGTGGTAAAAGCTTTTGGTGTGTTTTTTAAATTAAAAAAACCACCCAAACCCAATCTGGCAGATCTTACTCCCACCTCAGTTTAATTTAACACTGCGTGGTATGGATTACAGGCTAAGAAGCTCATTAATCCAATTGAACCAAATAAATGAAGGCTGATTTATGATTGCCTGCCTACTTTAAACATAGTGATTAGATGGCTAAATAGCATTTTGTGGTCAGGCATGTAAACTGCAGTAGTCAGGCATAGTTAGCCGATGTTACCTGCACCAGATTACACGGACATGTTAATTGTTGGCATCTGTTTGTTTTGGGAGACAATGGAAGAGTGTGCCTTTATGGGTGAAGTCAAACCTTTGGAGAGTTACAGCACCTGCTGTGGCTGTAGAGACCAATACAGGAGAGACAGGTTTTGCAGCTGTGGCAGATGAAGGAGTCTGGTTTTTGCTGCTACAGGTGCGCCATGGCACTTCTTGTCTCTGCACTCCTCCCAGAGGTAATTTCTCCTTTAGTCACTGCAATGGGTAAATGACCTGACTGACTGTCTCCATTATAGGACTGTGAAATCCAGCTATCCCAGGAATAGGGTTTTATCAGTTCCAGCCCTGAGGAAGCATCTGTAAATATGTGCCAGTGGACATGATCCTTCACTTTTAGAGAAGTGTAAGGCCTTTTATTTAAATTAGTTTTGGGGTTGAATAGTAATTAACTGTGCCTGTTTGATCTGCTGCAGTGCATATTTGTTATGACACATCATGGCTTTTTTTACTTTTGTTAAAATTTGTATGCCACCTCTGTCATTAAGAGGAAGTGTGATGAAAATCAATGAATAAATAAAATCTGTTCTAAGGAGAGTGAAACCCTGTGAAACAGCCCAGAACAGAGGGATTTGATTAATCTGGTCCGAAGGGCACATGCTGCTGATCACAGGATATAAACGACACTATATTAAGAGACAGTGTAATTAAGATATTTTGCATAGAAATTTGGAAGTATGCCTGGCTCTATGCCTTGCCAGATATGTATGTGTTTTATTGACAAAGCTTTTATGTGGTGATGAGACCTGCTGTGCTAGAGAGATGGACATGAAACATTTACTTATTCACAGCTTCACAATGCAGTGAGGATTGACATGCAGCTGAAAGGTCAAGGAGATTCTCTGAAATTAATTTTCTTCTAGGTTAGCGTACTGCTGCTATTGTTTATTTGCTTGTGCCAGTGTTGCTGTCCTTGGTACCAAAGTGCATATTTCATGCATTTAGCTGTATATTTATTTAGCTTGTACTTCATTCCTGCAAGATACAACCTTGTTGTAAGCATGATATTGGTTATTTCATTGTGCAACATAGAATCATAGGATTGTTGGAAGGAACACCAGGGTCATCTAGTCCAACCCCCTCCAATGCAAGAATCTTCTACCCAACATGAGACTCAAATCCACGATCCTGAGAGTCTCATTCTCTGTTGACTGAGCTATCCCAGCTGCCTAACAGTTTAAATACAAAATGATACATTGTACTGAATCATCACTTCCTTTGTAATACGACCCTGCAGGTTTGTCAATCTCCAACTTGTGTATCTGGTCAATTTCCCAGAATTCTCTTGGGGAATTATTTGACTGATGGTGATTCTCTCTGCCAGAATAGGAAGCTGGCCTTCACTATTGACTTTTAAATCAAGCACCTTGGTTTACTGCAGAGCAGGATGAAATTTGCAAGAAAAATTGTGCTGAACTAGATAGGACATGTTAGAAAGCCCATTTTTAGGCAATGAGGTGGTAGACTCAAGGATACAAATAAAAGCATATTTGTTAAGGGAAAATTTATGATTAAAATGCTTTGTATAGAAATGTAGATGTCTGTCACACTCTATGATGTATGCTAGCTGTGTGTGTTTTCTGAAAAAGCCAGGTTCTTTTTGACTACCATTGAATCAATGGTGTCCCATCCAATAGAATAGTTATGGGTCAAGAATGGCTTGCTACAGTTTAGGCTATCCAACTCTGATGAAGCAGTGCATTTGTTGTGATGTGTTTTTTTAAATTACTTTGATAAAATTTCATCCAGGCCTACTTGGCAGATAAAAAGGGGCTTCTGTCTAAGATGTCGATGGTACCAGGTTTTTTGTACTTGCTTTGAGTCAATTGCACCTCAAGAACATTGGCCCATGCTTGTGTCTAAGAGAAGTGTCACGTGTTTGCTTGCTACTGACTGATAAAGGCAAGTTGGGGTTGGCTGGGGAAGTATTTGCATGAGCTTGTCAGACCTGTGTCTTTTTATGAGGGAAACTTGCTGTTTTCTCATAAGAACAGGAACTAACTTCTTGTTTAAAATATGTCATTCCGGCACTCTCAAAGTGACCCATATTACCCTTCCCTTTCCTGTGCATGTCTTCTGTCTAAGGTACATTTGGCTGGGATGTGGTCTCTGCCCTCAGACATCCATCTGGTTTCCTCATTGCTATAATTTTATCTCTTCCATACTTCTTTTAAATTCTGGAAGGCATTCCATTTGCTTGACATATTGTATGTCCAGCGTTATTGATGATCTGGCACCTTGACTTAGTTCTGTGTTTTAAAGTTTTGTCCTTTTCTTTTAAAAATGTAGGGGATTTATTTTGGTCTGTTTTGTTTTGTAGATGACTTGGACTTTTCCAAGAAGAGAAGCAGAATAGAAATCCATTTGTTTTGTTTTTTTATGCTGAATTTTATTTATTTTAAATTACTGGGTAGAGACTCTAATTTGAAAACATAGACTTTCATAAATGGTGGTTTTTGTTTGAAGGAATGTGCTGAGGCTAAAATACAGGAAAGTATAAAGGGACTAGATTGCACTCAATTAAACTAATGGGGAAGCAGGAGAGACCTGTCTGGTGCTGAAACTACTGTAATATGGTCAGTGCATCTCGGTTTCATAGCATTTCTTTATTCTGAGCCTTTGCCATTTATATCTTCATGAGGGAAAGGTCAATGGCAAATTTAATCTGGCCATACGCTGGGCACAAGTTTTAGAACTGAATTCTCAGTTTCGTACCACCTTCTTGTTGTAGACATTGTGCCAGAGACAATGTGATGTGGCCTGACTGAAAGAATCAGGTGTTGTTGGTGTTCGTTTTGTGTTGTGATGTTTTTTGTTACCATCTGTCAACTCACTTTTAGGGTTTGCTTATTTCAGTAGGCTCCATTATGAAGGCTGCTCAAGAGCCATTGTGCATAAATTATTCTGCTTGAAAGTCACTTTCTGCAGAGCCTTATTTTCTCTAGTACTGGGTTAGAGAATCTGCACACAATGTGTTTGAACCACGTGAAAAGAAGTTTTTATGTTACAACCAGTGTGTGGGGCACTCTCATGTGGAAGCAATATTTAATGGTTCTCACCTAGGAAATAGTACACTACAAATCTTTATTTCTATTTTCTTCTGAAAAGGGGGAGGGAAGAGGTTCTGAAATAACTGAGACTGTTTAACTATGCAATATCTGCATTCCATTCTTTATAGGTAAACAAGATAACAGACTGCTGCACTTACAAAAAATGAGATTTTTAAGGCTGTCAAATTATAGCCAAGCACATATTCCATATGGAGCAGGGAACACACACAGTCCTGGGTTTAAATTTATATAATACCGCAGAACATGAAAAAGAAATGCTTGTAAATAGTATTGAATGATAATGGAGCCATGAGAAAAATCAATTCATTTCTTTAAAGTGCTCTGCTTGCATCACAAATCTGAAGTGGACCTTTTAAATATTTATAAAAACTGTGTTGGCTATAAAAAGTATGTCAATCTAGCTTTGAAAAAAACAACAGCAGCAGTTTTTATATAAACAATTAAGCAACTACTCTGTTATATATTTTTAAACCTATTTTCTTTCCCCATGACCTCAGTATTGCAATGCTGATCCCTCTGATAAATGGCTGGATGAATACATTTTTAGGCATGTCTTGGGAATGGAGCAACTTGTCTGTTTTGTAGATTGATAGGTAGTATAAATAAATTATCCTTAACCTCTGACAACTGCAGGTGAAACCAGACTTTGATTTTGAAGTGGGTTTTAGTAGACACTCTCTGTATTCCAAGGCATTTTGTGTTTAGCTTGCAGAATGTATGGTCTTACTGTGACTTACTGTGTCTCACTGGACATTTGGATCACATGTTTAGGTTTTTCCGCAGGCTGTGACTAGACATTACAGCGCTGAGGAATTCTGGTTTTCAGCAGCAGTGGTGAATCTCCTCCTTTAACTTGTGGCCTGGTTTGCACAGGATGGTAAACCATAGTTCCTTCCCTGCCCCTAACTGTGCTACATAGAACAAGACACAAGTCAGAATCTTATGGTTTGTTTCCTCCAGACAAACTGCGAGTTGTAAGCCAATGTTTATGCTTGTGGTTTGTTTGGAGGAACCAAACCACAAACCAGGTTCACACATCATGACAAGCCAGACGGTGGCTTGTTTTGGGGTTGTTTCTTCTCCTCCATGGTCGTGTTGGGAGTTGGGAAGAGCAAATCTCTTGAATGCGTTAAACTATAGCTTATTTTCAACCAAGGTCTTAATGTTGCATCAGAATGTAGCCAGTTTCTAGTAATACAAAACATGTGATAGGACATTACTATCCTACTAGAGTGTTGACTAGTCAGCTGTGGGATAACTTTAAAAAAAATTGAACCAAATCTGGCTCATCCTTTTAAATACATTCTGTACAGCTTCCTTAATTAAAGACAGCGATGGAGTTGTTTCTCTATTCTGCCTCTATTTTTAGTTTCTGGTTGTTTCATTATTCTGTCTATGAAGAGACAATTCTTTTTGAAAAAGGTGTATTGAGTCTAGGGGTGAGGGAGTGTAGCCCAGTTGCAACATCAGATCAGATCTCCCTGATTCAAATTGTAATCCCCCTGCACAGTCATTTGCCCTTTTAAAAACACAGGGAAATCCTATCACAGATATCCTGATACCACAAAGCTGTACTTTTGATATGAAAATTAGTCTCCACCTCACCACCTTATATGTAATAGGGTAGGCGCATGATGAAATGGCATGATCGTCACAGTCATGTGTTTTGCCTTTAGGCAATTCCTGCTGCAGTTCCTGCAGTTCTTTAGGCAATTCCTTGTGATATCATGAGATGTGTGATAGACTCTGTAAAGTGCTCTTCCAGCAATATTTTAAAAAGGACAAAACCTACTCTACTGAACTAAAAGGTAGCAAACAGGCCAAAGATCTTATTATAGTATGATCCCAATTAAATCAACCCAAAGGCTGGATAAACTAAAATGCCTTAGCCTGGCATCTTAAAGCCAGCAGTGATAGTACCAGGTGTGCTTCCCTAGGGAGAGCATTCCACACGTCGTGTTTCTCGCAATGTGACCTTCTGCACATCCCTTGGAGGGGGCACTCTGAGAAGGGTCTCTAATGAATGCAGGATCCAGGTAGGTTTATATGGACAAAGATTTTCCCTGAGGTGTTGGGGTCCTGAGCTTCATAAAGCTCTATAGGCCCAAACCAGCAGTTTAAACTGAACCTGGAAACTAAATGATTATCCTGCTTAGCAGCTTCATACTGCATACACAGTTAACACTAACTGTTTCTTTCTAAAGCTTCTGTTGCAAAGCATCCAAAAGAGGGCATTCCCTGGACTATATGCAGTGGCTACTGCCTTATACTACCTGGCTTGAGCTACTCATGAGAAACTGCCTACCTGCGGAAAATGCAAAAGTCACCATGTGCAGTTGTCCCTTGAACAAACTTGAGTTACTGTTTCCTTATTCTATTTTAAAATGAGTCATTGTTGGGAGAACCAGTGCCTTTACCATATTTGCCATCCATTGCTGTGGTCACTTTTTGTAGCACACAAGCAAAATGCTCTGTTTCTGAACAGTGGTGGTGCTGTGTTCCTCTATTTGAACTAACCCTCCAATGTTGTGAACTTTTCCATCCCTTGCATATGCGATCTGAAAGGGTGGTCCTTTTGCTGTGCTGTAGAGTGCTTTTAAAATTGCTGTGCTAATTTTTCTGGACTGGCTTTTGTGCTGTTTCCACAGAGACACGAGGAGTGAATTTGCCCTTTTCAAAATGGCTATTTCTCGTGTTTTTATGGGAGTAGAGCAAAACTGTCTTCCCTCCCTAAAACTGGGTTTTTGATAAATTTGGATTGCCTCGCCATCTCTGTGGCTTTGTGAAAGGTTAAGTCCTCCATTAGCTTCACTATTCAATAAACTTCTTTGCCTAGAATCCCAAGCACTAGTCTTTCTCCCTAGTGCTCCTTTTTATCAGTAAACTGAGTGTTCAGCTTGTTTGTACGAGACTCTTTACAAATGGTTCAGCTTTCTTCAGGTTTCTGAGCAGTCCTTCTCATAAACCACATTTTCTTCTTTGAGTTGAAATGGACATAAAACTTGCCCAAAATAGCTTTGGCTGCTTTGGTGCCTGTTGTTGGAGGTTTGCAGATAGACTAAAGATGTTGCACAGGGCTGATGTTCTGAACTGGTGTAATGCTTTTGTTGTGTTTTGGCATAGTCCCTATTACGGTCAAGAATGGGTGGGATGCAAGCATGATAAATATTCCATTAACCCCCATTATTCCTACTTTGCTCAGGAATGTTGTAATTAGGACTTGTTCTTGTTGCAATGCTGAAAATTAAATGTTCCCTTTGGGTTAGTCCCACTGTGGAAATGCCAATGATAAAGTTGACTTTAACAATTCTTCAGAGGTTTTTAAAATTATTATTTCCCAGACAATTTCTTCCTTCCTGATAGTAGCACTTGTAAAAATCCCATGGTAAAGTGATCAACCGCATGCAACAAAGTGGAGGTGTGATTGCTAGAATGTAGGTGGAAGAAAACTTGGAACAAAGCCAACACAATTTGGAAATGATCAAAGTCTACTTGATGCAATCAGTGGTGCTGTGAGGGTACAACAGGAAGCTCCCTAAATGCAGCAGAGCTGGGGTATATTTTGAAGTAAGTTAATACTGCCACCTAAAGAGGCCTCTCCCTGTAAGACCCTTAAATAATGAGTCTGAAATCTCTCTAACTGCACCATTGTGTGTAGTGATGGCATCAAAATGTACATGCTGTATTTTCCCACATCATTGTCTCTGCAGTGTCAGTAAGTTGAGCTAATTTGGATAATACCTGGCTTTAATAGCTATTGAACCATTATTTGTTAATGCTGATTATTCCATAGTTCACAATGACATGTTTGTAAAACATTCATTGGATAAATTATTTCAGAGCAGTGTACTGTATGCAGTTTCTGTATCTAAGGTGTCCTGAACCTCTTGGCTATTGGTTAGAGAAGTCAGTACCTGTAGCTTGAAAATATGGATCAAGTCCTTTGAGCTGAATGGCCAGCCAGTGATCTTGACCTTTAGACTTTTGTTCTTCATAGATAAATCCAACCAGACTGCTGTCAATTGTCCCCCTTCCCCTTTAAAAAATTAAGTAGTTTTGGGGGGGAAGTGTGTCCCTATTGTTCAGTTTCAAATCTTTCCTTTCTCAAGTAAGCTGTTAGAATGAGGTGGTAGCTAACCATTTCTAGGGTCTCTTTGATAAGGCTGGCGTAGCTGGGTCCACTTTAATCTAATTTCAGATCTGATTTTGAGAGGGAAACTAGAAGAAATGGGAGTGTTGGCTTGCACCTGAATTTGTAGACTTCTCAGTGGCATTTCCAGATAACTTATTTGGGTTGCACCTTTGCTCTGAATAAGCTCTGTTGTGAAGTTGCTTACTTCTTGAAAAGAAGTGGTGTTACCTGCATGTTTAGTTGGCTTCTGTTTCAGCCTCAAATGTTAAAAATGATTTTCATGTGCCTCTCCTAAGTGACAGATTGTTCCTCCTTTGATTTACAGAAGCTTGGTGGAGTCTCTTCCATTGCTAATGAATATATTGTGATATTTTATTTGTTTCCTTCTCTTCAAACTGCAACTTTTCCTCACTTCAGTGAACAAAAAGATCAAAAGAGTATTTTCCCCCTTTTTCTTTTAGCTGTCTCCGTAATGAGGTACAGTGCTTCATCATTTGGATTTGCTGTAAGTAGTCTCTTAACTGAAATGTACATTGCACAACTCACTGGTCCTGAATGGGGTTACTGTGCCCCTGAAGGACCAGGTGCGCAACCTGGGAGTCATTTTGGACTCACACCTGTCCATGGAGGCGCAGGTTAATTCTGTGTCCAGGGTGGCTGTTTACCAGCTCCATTTGGTACACAGGCTGAGACCCTACCTACCCCACGGACTGTCTCGCCAGAGTGGTGCATGCTCTAGTTATCTCCTGCTTGAACTACTGCAATGCACTCTACGTGGGGCTACCTTTGAAGGTGATCCAGAAACTGCAATTAATCCAGAATGTGGTAGCTAGACTGGTGACTGGGAGTGGGCGCCGGGACCATATAAAACCGGTCCTGAGAGATCTACATTGGCTCCCAATATGTTTCCGAGCACAATTCAAAGTGTTGTTCTGACCTTTAAAGCCCTAAACAGCCTCGGTCCTCTATACCCGAAGAAGCGTCTCCACCCCCATTGTTCAGCCTGGACACTGAGATCCAGTGCCGAGGGCCTTCTGGCAGTTCCCTCAGTGTGAGAAGTGAGGTTACAGGGAACCAGACAGAGGGCCTTATTGGTAGTGGCGCCCGCCATGTGGAATGCCCTCCCATCAGATGTCAAGGAAATAAGCAGCTATCCTATTTTTAAAAGACACCTGAAGGCAGCCCTGTTTAGGGAAGTTTTTAATATTTAATGCTGTATTGTTTTAACACTCATTTGGGAGTGTTCTCCACAAGTAGGACCATGGGGAAAGCAGCCCCCTCCTCTTCTTTCCAGTAACTGATGTTCAGAGACAAGCTGCCTCTCAATCTGGATGCAAAACGCTTCCACCATGTTTGGTATCCATATGCACCCTACCCATAAACTATCCTCTTGTGGATGCTCAAATTGTAGCGAAATTAATAAGAAGTCTACATTCACATTCCTCTTCCTTTTTACATAAATATCATCATGCTTGTCAAGCAGGATGTAGAAAGATCAGTAAGCATTTAACAACTTATTTTGTGGTAGGGGTATCTTGTAGTAAACTGGTAGGGAACAACTGAATAAGTTCCTTTCACTTTCTTGACTGACACAATAAAGGCTGCATTCACACTACCCATTTAAAGCACAAACCCTTCTCCCAGGAATCCTGGGAACTGTAGTTTAAGAGTTCTGGGAATTGTTTCTCTGTGAGTGAAAACTACATTTCCCAGGATTCTTGGGGCAGGGGAATGTGCTTTAAGAGGACTTTAGATGTGTGGTGTGCATGCAGCTGAAAGTCTGTCATGTCTTTTGTTTGCAGCACAAAGGATGAGCTTGCTGTAATCTGTGCTTATCCCTGCTTTTATTCAAATGATTTATACTAAGTTAGTCTACAGGCTTGTGGCACAGTTAGCAGTGTATTGATTTAAGCATGGCTTGCCTTAATGGCTTCTGTATCTTTTCCAGTTTGATGCCACTTTGGATGTGCTGTCGTCGGTGATAGTTCTGTGGCGCTACAGCAATGCAGCTGCAGTACATTCAGCGCACAGAGAATACATGTGAGTACTTGTGGTTATTTTTAGCACTTATCAAAGTCTGAGATGATAAAGGGTGGGGAGGGGGGATCTGCTTTCTCTGGGCAGTTTCCTCTTTATGTTCTCCTAGCAACATAATAGCCATATTGATATGAGCCTTCTTGCTCTTATACAGCTGACTACAAAGTCTTATTTATTTAAACCTTTTTATCCTGCCTTTCACAACGAGTTTCTAGGTGGTGTGCAACAAAATTTAAAATAGGTACACAACACATTGAAATGATAACCCAGGGCAGGATTAATAACCCACTGGAATTAAGTATCTGTAACAACCTAGTTGCAGAAATATGTTTTCAGTAAGCTCGAGCTCAAGGGTTGTGTGCCATTCCATAGAGAGGTTGTAGATGTTAAACAGCATGGGGGATACAATTGAATTCTGTGGATCCATGGAAGTTTTTGTTTTTTTAAAAAGGGGTGGTCTTACCACTGTCTCCTTGAGCAGGCAGGGAACATCCCCTCTCACCAGGAGTTGTTAATCACCTCCCTGGCCTAGAAGCTTGTTTTTATAAGCAGTGAGGTTCAAGTGTGCAAGTGGTTACCTAGACTGAATCAAACACCTTCCAGATGTCCTCAAGCCTTATTAACTGAAACACAACATGCCTAGACAGTGCCCTGGACACCTTTTGATACTGTAACGGTAGAGGCAAGGTCCTGGCAGAGGCAAGGTCCTGGCAGAGGCAAGCAATTTTATCCTCAAAATGCTTTCCGAACAAGTTTCAGCAAGATACTATCAGTTCCACCATCTCATTTGGGCCAGACTGTAAAAGGCCCCAAACTACCTGGGAAAACTCTGAGGGGTGGTACAATGAGGTTGCAATGGAGGCAGAAAAATAGGTCTCCCTTGCTGCCTTTACTGACCACTTAGGCTTGATAATGAGCACTCACCATTCATCTGTGTTCAAGTCATTTCCTGGTGTGTTTCATTGCCCAAAGCTCTGGTGTATAGCAAGGAGTCAATGGGTTCCAAAAAGTGGCAGAGCAAGCTCAGGGACTACCAGGTCAATGACTTGTGCTATTTGCATATTTCACAAATCTGCCAGAGCTTCAACAGGAGTGCCAGTCACATCGGCTCGAACTCCCTGCCAGCCACCTGGAAGCCAATTGAATCCATCATAATCTAAGGGCAGATCATCCTGATAGGTCCCTCATCTTCAGAAGGGAAAAGGTGCTGAAAGCTTAAAACTCAGCAGGAGGTGATCCAACTATGACTAGGGACTGATGTCAATATCTCCCACTTTCCAAAATAAAAAAAATCCTTCCAGTAGCACCTTTAAGACCAACTAAGTTAGTTCTTGGTATGAGCTTTCGTGTGCAAGCACACTTCCAATAACCCTCTTCCTGCCCAAGAAAGAAAACGGAGGCCAGAGTCTCTCCTGCCACATGTTGGCACAGCCCCATGACTTATGTTTTCGTTGTTGCAGTGCTGTGAGAGTCTAATGACAACTTAAGCACCAAATACCATATTTTTCAGTGTATAAGACTCAGTTTTTTAACCAAAAAAATAGGTTTAACATTGGGGTTCGTCTTATACACGGGTATTGCTGAGGGGTGTTTTCTTAATTTGGAGTCCCCCAAAATAGGGGGCGACTTATACATGGAAAAATACGGTACTTTTTTGAAAATAGAGTACAGAACTAATTAATACTGTTAAATCAGTCTGTAACTGGGAGCCTTGTGACACATTGAAGATTAACACACCTATTATAGCATAAACTTTTTGGATCACAGTCCACTTCATTAGATGTGCAGTGGGCTTGAGTCCATGAAAACTTATACCATAACAAATTTATTACTCTTTAAGGAGCCACAAGGCTCTTTGTTATTTTTGTTATGATGGACTAACATGCTATGCCCTTTGAAATGAATTTTTACTGTTATTGGAAAACTCATCAAAATCCCTGTCACGTAGTAAATTAACTCACAGTACTCTGATAAACACAAAGAAGCATTCAGGATTTCGAAAAACAGATGATTATACAGTATGTATAAGCGTGATGACCAGCTGTTCACTGCCTTTTGCTTAATGTAGTTTACTCTAACCAAGGACATAGTAATAGAATTTTTAAAGCATGAGAACTGCACATGGGGTGAAGATCTTTTCTTGTCTACTTGATCATTGGCATTAACCAACAATTTTCAGTTTGTTTTGTAAGAAAGAAAGACAAATGCCGCATGGATATTAAATCATCCGTTATTTTTCACAATAGTTGGTGTTTCCAAATGAAAGGTGGGCTACTTGCGCTATAGAACAGATGGAAACTCCACACCTTCATGGAGGCTTACTGGTCATTAAGCCAAAGAGATATACAAAGTGTGCAAAGATTTTGTAAGGGGTGTTAAAATGTATTAACTCCCTAGGTTACAACCTAATGGACATGAGTAAGACATCAGTTCCAGTAAGTGGGGATGGGCGCAGTGTTATACAAGTGGTCTACAAGGTGTCTCTTTCATGGGTGAGGAAGATGGTCACTCTTCCTCCTTCAGCTCTATGTACTTTTCAAGGGCGGAAAAAAGACAATAGCCCTCCCCACCTCATGACCAGGGGTGCAGTGTGTCAGGGCCAGGGCTGAGGCTTCATGGGCACCAGGGGAAGACCTCAGGGGCATTATTGATCCCACAGGCACCTTGTAGCACACACTTACTGGTGAGCAAGTCACTTTGGACTCAGTGGGACTTCTGAGTAGCTACACATAGGACTGTGTTGGTAAAATGATTGTTGAGCTAGAAATGTGCAGTTGTTCCCTCAACTCTGAGGAATAGTTTTACCTTCCTTTTTAACAAATAAACTCCTGATTAACTTTTTATAACCGCAGAAATTGCACCTGGACCTGGCTATCCTGATTTTGATGGTGGCCAGGAGTACTTTTCTTAGCTGAATAATCTTCTTACAGTTTTTAAATTTGTTTCACCCATAGCTTGAAGTTTAGATTCCTGAGGTACACACAATAATGCCCCCCAAAGATGTTGAACATTTTGCGGTGAACATAAATCAAAGATACAATGCAGTCAAAAGGTTCAGCAATCTAAAATCGCATTGACCTCAATGGAAATGTGAAGCACATGCTTAGTTGTTGCGTGAGAATTTTGACATACTATTTTAGCTATTGCTTCGTAATAAGAATAAAAGGTTTTGCTGATTTTGTTTTTTTTAAAAAAAGGTCTTATGTTAGAAGAAAACGAGGTCTCTTTTTCTGGCAGCTTTGACAGTCAAGCTGTAAGATAAGCACAAGCTAACAAAGTCGACTAGCTAGTTATTTGACTGATATTGACAATCTTGTTTTATTTAGCAAAATGTCATCACAGTTCAGTGAATATCCTAATTAACTATGCGGAGAGCTGCTAAAATTGGTTTCAACTCCATGTGAAAGATATCTTGCTACGCAGAGTGCACTAAAGGAGGGAGGCAGCATAATATCTATGTACTGGCAAGTTTAAGTGAAAACATTTGTACAGATTGTATTTGCATGCTTCACTAATTTTTACTTAATGCTTAATTCTGTTGCCACACCTCTGCTGCTCTCAGCAGATTGAACTGAGAGTAGTAATTACCAAGGGCTTTATTATATACCCATTTAGACATATTGTTACTACATCCCGTTTGCTGGAAAGTCAGCAGGATTATAATTAGACAGGGAGATATCCCACACTGGATATTTTACAGAAGATAAATTATATAAACTACATTTTGCTCTTCGGTTAGAGAGAGAGATGTACTGTAAAACAGCAGTTGCGACAAAACATTGCTGAATATTCTTACATGGAACAGTGGAGTGGTGAACAATTTTCAGAGGGATGACTCAAAACAGAAAAGCCTTTGAGATTGGAAAGCCTGAGGGCTAGCCTCACAAAGAGATGCATACAACTTCACACACTGTTATAGATTCATTCTTCTCCAGTAGGTGGTCATCATGACATCACAGCTCTGCATGTAGGATGAAGGAATCATCTGAAAGAGAAGGGGATGCTACCACCACATGGGCATAAAAACACATTTAGGGTTCTATTCACTCAAAACAGAACAAATAGAAGCATCCTATACATCCCTAATCCAGAGATGGGGAACTGTGGTCCTCCAGATGTTGCTGGACTGTTAATTCCTATCATTTTGGTCTATAAGCAATGCTGGTTGGGGCTGATGGGAGTTCAATCCATTGTAATATGGAGGGCCATAGGTTCCCTACCCCACCCCTAGTTTTGATGGCTCCCCTAGACATTTGCCTATTTGAATAATTGCTTTGAAGTTACTAGTTTTGTTTTTGACATTGGGCCACTTCAGATTTATAGAATAGACAAAACATTGTTTATCTACTACAGTGGGCATAGTAATGTGTTGGTGGGAGCTGCATGCTTAAAAGAGGCAAGATAAATGCCACCCAGAAATTGTGGCTAGCTGAAATTCCTGGTGCTTCTTACTGATGTATTTTCAGACATGCGGTTTGCTTCCACACATTTGTTAAATTGTAGTGGAGAGGCATCACTTATCTTACCAACAATTAACTGTTTTCTCTTTCATGAATTTCTCCCATCCATCCCCCACATTTGGTAATTTTAAAGCAATTTTATTGATTCAAGTGGAGTCAGTCAATGAAAAATGACTTTCATGAGTGTATTGCCATTATATATTATTTACAGGCCACTGTATCTTAATTTTGAGCAATAAGGAGGACATACTCATGGCCTCATTTTGGATTTTTATGAACTTCTGCAATTTCGTATTGCTCTTTGAATAGTGCTCAGCACAAACGGTTAAGTAGCAGCAGGTTGCCTTCCCCCCCAAAGTTGTTAAGCATTGAGGTTGCCCTTTTTGTGTATCAGGGAAGAAAACCTTGCACTTCAACCTATTTAAACCTGCTGGTACTGCTCCCTATAACTTCCCACATGTAGTTTCTAAGTGTTAGTATCTCAAAGGTCAGGCAGCTCTATTCCTAGGTCTCATGAATTGGAAGCATTTTTTTCACACTGCTGAAGGAAGCTTCCTTAAAAATATCCATTTCAAAATGACCATGTTAAGTCATGCTCACCTGTAGGCTCTGTTCCAACTCAAACAGCTGCTACAAAACACATACTATGTATTGTGTCCAGTGAACAAAGCTCTGTCATGTGTGCAGCAGTGTCTTCAGGAGGAACATGAAATTCACTGTATTGATAAAATGTGGGCAGAAAAATAATTCTAGTGGGTTGCGGCTTAACTTTACTACCCTCTTAGGCTGCATATATGCTAGCCAATTAGTGGCACAAAAACTTTATTCCCCCCCCCCCCAAAAAAACCAGAACCATCCATGCTTGTCCTCAACATACTGCTTCCATCCAAAAGGGTTGGTGTGGTTGGAAACTGACCCCCTGATTAGGTTATCCATGCCTTTTCTTCCCTGCACATGCTGCAGGTGAATGAAGGAGGAAGTGATGATTGCAGTCTTGGTATATGCCCACAAACAACATCATTGAGCATGTGTGGTTATATATGCACCATTCCGTTACATCAGTTTTAATCTGTTTTCCAATGGATACACTGTTAGGAAATCTGGAATCAACCTGCAATGAGCTGTTATTTTTGGAATAAAACTGGTTTTCAATAAGTGTATTTCAGGAATAAAATATATGCAATAGATCTAGATTATGGGTCGACTAGACAGAAAACACACACCCAAGTACTCAGTCTTCATTGATTTTAAAATAAAATGTTGTGTGTATGTAGGCTTAGATGACTCTGTTCAGATTCCCAGAGAACAGTTAGTGCAGTTAAGTAAATTTAGACTGTTCTTACTGGAGAAGGCAATGTATATAGCAGTTTGGGGGGGCTCTTGATCATTCTACTCAATAGGGTCCTAAACGTCTGTGCCCTGATGGCACCAATGAGCAAGGATACCATGCATAACAGTAATAATGACATTACCTTTTACTTAAGAATGCTGTTCTGGATTGTGAAGTCAAATGCATTCTATAGATGGTTGAGCTTCAAAGGCTCCTATGAAGTTTTTATTCTCATGTGTTGTATCTTTTGGATTTGAAATGCTTTAAAGAGCCCCAGTGTTGTGATAATGTACAGGAATCTGGCCATTGGTTGGGGGGGGCACTATGGTCCAGCAGCTCCTGATAGGATGGCTTAGGGTGCCCTTCCCCACCTCTCCCTACTTTGGGCCTACAGCCCAATGATTCTTCCACCACTGGAAAGTTGTGATGATTGATATGAAGTAGGTGAAAACCCACAGGATACATCCAATCTGTCTGTGGGCAATGTTCCCTCCTGACCCTGAAAACAATGACCAACAGCTGTCCATAGCAATGTTGATAACTGAAGCCAACCTGTTTAAGATGAAACAACACAACCAGAAGTAAAGTAAGCAATATTGGGTGGGTAAGTCCAGATGAAGACTGCAGTGGGGAGACGTCCCCTTTTAGGTCTCCGAATCAGATTGGACTGGATGAAGTCTTTTTACTCTGGTCTGCTCCTAAACTCCACTCCTCAGGAGCCCTCTGTGGATGCAGATTAACTCCCATCTGCAGTCCTAGCTTCTTGCATGGCTGCAAAGCACTTCCCTGTTGTCTGTGAAGTCTGAAGTGCTGGTTGCTCCCCCACCCCATGCTGGGCCATCAAGGCTGCCTCCCCAGAAAGTCATGGAATAGGGAATTATAGATGGTGTATTGAGCAGTAATAGAGGGGATTCTTGAAAAATAAGTTATTTTCCACTGCCTTCACCTGATTTTCCAGCATCTCCCTTACATCACAGGTCACATTGTTTAGGTTACCAGACCCTAGAGAGGCTGTGTGTGTTTTGTGTAGGTGAAGAGGGGCTGGGAAAGTCAACTTGCACCCCAGATGTATCCCACAGGCTTTTCTCTAGGTATAGCTCTTTATAATTTCGGTAAAAAATGTTGTTTTCTCATTCTTATGTATCTCTTTGGGTGACTTTCTAGTTTTATCAGGTTTTTGTTTGCTAGCACTGGAACAGTATAGTGTACAATAAAGCATTCTAGCTGCAGTGCAGAGAGAAATCAGCACACTTAGAAGTGCCTCAGCCATTAAGATATTCTGCTATAGGTATAAAGACAGGCACACTCATGAATTTTGCATGACCTCAGAATTTCGCAGCAAGTATATTAAAAAAGATGCTACCCTAGCTAAATATGATGAATGAGTGATAAATCATTCAAAAGATAATAGCGCTCCTCTCCGTTTTTGTTTGCATTTTCACCCTTTCCAAGGTGTCAATATTCTGCTAAATATAAACTGCAGCTGCCACAGAATTATTGTTATTTTAATAATCCTGAAACATAAATTTCCATTTTAGCCATAGTTTCCTGTACATTTTATCCCATTTGATGTGGACACAAGCTTCTGATTTTTGATGTAATAAGCTATTCAGATTTTTATTCCTTGTATGTTTCCTCTCTGCTAGGTAGAAAAGGAGGCAACAAATTTATGTTAGAGAGTAAAGCCCTTATTTTAAGCCTCCCCTTTTTGTGTGAAAATGGTAAGCCACATATGTGAAATATCATTTTCTCAAGGTCTACTGCAATGTCTGCCTTGGGGAAGCTACATTTCCACAGGCTGTTTGTGGCCTGGCATACTGCATAGTAGTATATCAGGTATGGGAGGGGAAGATGGAGAGGCCTTTCCTTTTGTGTCTGCTGCTATTGGCAGAACAGTGTTGCTACTTGCAGAAATTCTTCCCTTCCCTGTTTGCTGCCACCACTGGAGAACTGCCACCCAAGAAAGTGGGGTGGAGAAGAAAGTGGGTCGAAGAATCAGTGGGTGGGTATTGGTAGAAAGGACAGGATTTGGGAAGCTCTCAGTGGTGTGGACAGATAATTTCTGAGTTAAGACTGACTCAGTAATGATCAGAGCCAGTTAGATTTTTAAAATATTTTTTTGCACCTGTTCCTGTCTGCATCAGTGAGACTTGGCTTAGTGAAACAAATGGAAACAAGCTGGTTTGGGCTGGGAGTTGATGCAGAAGCAGAGGTTGGGCCAAGTGCTAAGGATACATTTTGGTATAGACACACTCTTGAGTGCATCAGCTTTGCCAAGGGTCCCACAGTCCCGTGACTGGCTGTGCCATCTCTGCTACAGGTAGAGGACCTTACCTTACGCAAGTTTATTTTGGATATCTGCCTTCACAAAGTGTTGAATATTTATCCTAAGATCAGTGAAGGTTTGTCCTCATTTCTCCAGTGACAGAATTCTGTAGCCTTGCTGTAACATCAGTGAGAAAATCCTGTCTGATTTTGCAGTGATTTATGCAGCCAATCTTCCTTCCTGCTCTTACAGTTGTTCCTGGGAGAGCAACACAGAGCTTTAGCATCTTGGAATCGCCAGCAAATGTGCTCTAGCATAAGGCCCCATGTCTTCATTTCTGAATATGGTATGCCACAAAATGTTCTGACGATGTCACAACTTGGGCTTGCATTTCTTAAGCTTGGCAGAACCCTGCTGACTCCTTTGCAGCCTCTTTAATGAGTTTGATGTAAATTTTGCATGTTCGGCCAAACCTCCAGATTGGCTAATGTCTACAGGGTAAAAAATAGTAGCGCACTGCTGTGCTAATTATAACAGCCTCAGACTGCGCTCCCAATAGGTGACAAGACACTGAATGCCAGATGAGAATCGTTGCTTCTTTATTTCTTATAATAAAGAAAACAGATGCTGGTTACAAAAGGAATTATCATACAGCATCATTTATCAGAATAGTCTGGGAGATGTTCAAAACACCGTGGTTACCAGGAGTTCTGTTTACATAGGATTTGTTTGAGATAGAGAACTCCCTAAAAATGACTTCCATTAGCAGTGCAGCACAGTTTCTACTTTAAATTGCAGTTTAGAAACCTCTGCATAGGTTTCTATCTTATTTGCACAGTATCGTTTAAACTTCTAAACACTGGGAAATACAACAGGAAAATTGCTAAACGCTTCCTAGAAGGTTTGTACACATTTACCTTGTCAAACTGCCCCTCCCCTGCCTCCCAGCTCCTGGACCATGAGGCCTGAGGGTATTCAGACTCTGGTAACTTACTAGTTAATAGGGCATGCATCATATGACCACAAAATGCCTAATTCAGACCTTGGAGTTCCTAACAGTGATTCTCTTTTCTGTCCTTGTGATTAAAAGGACCTGATATTTAACCCTTGCTGTTGCATTGGGCCAGGCTGATCTTCCCCCTTGCAGTGATGATTTTCCTGCAAGATTGCAGTGATGTTTTCTCCCTTTGCAGTGATAATTTTTCAAGTGGGACGCAGGAGGAGCAGTTTCCCAGTGGCCTTTCCTGTCCAATGGCAAAGGCCAGAGTGTGCTTCTCTTCATTCAGTATAGCAACCTCTAGGACTTCAGTAGACATTCATTCTCTGAACATTATGTTCATTGTAGAATCCTGTGTGCCATCAATCAATAGGCCACAAAGCTCCAAATGAGTTACAAATATTTCTTCCTTTCTTCTTTTTTACAGCGCCTGTGTCATCTTGGGTGTGATATTTCTCCTGTCTTCGCTATGTATAGTGATCAAAGCCATCCATGACCTTGCAATTAAATTGCTTCCAGAAGTGGTAAGACCTTTTATTTTACCTTTTTAAAATGAAAAACTTAAAATCTAGCCTTAGAATAATATGGTATTGGATGCACATTCCTGTGTCCACTTATAGCTTGGTCCCTGTATAATTCAACAGAACGGCATGAAAATGTTCTATCTTTAATGTAGATATTTGACCATTAACTAATATTTATCTTTTTTGAGCTCCAAATATTGTTTTTCTTTGCAATAATAACTAAAATTTATTCACTTCTAGAAATCAAAAAATCCACTGTATTTCACACTTTAGACCAGTGTTTCCCAAACTTGGGTCTCTAGCTGTTTTTGGACTACAACTCCCATCATCCCTAGCTAGCAACTCCCATCATCCCTAGCTAGCAAGACCAGTGGTCAGGAATGATGGGAATCGTAGTCCAAAAGCAGCTGGAGACCCAAGTTTGGGAAACTTCTTTAGACAATGGACCTAGGAATGATTAGAACAGAAAAGAGAAGGCCGTGACCCTTCAGATATTGCTGAATTACATCTCCCTTAAACTCTGGCAATTGATCATATTGGCCAGGTCTGAAGGAAGTTGTAGAGTCCAACAACATCTAGAGAGATATAGATTTAATCCAAAGATAGAGAATCTAGGGAAGCTTTAAGAAGAAGGTGGAATGGGTTGGATTCAGATTTACTTACATTTCCTAAACTGTAAATTTATGTTCCATAACTTGCTGCAGCCAAGAAACCATATGTCAACTTGAGGCTACAGGCACGTTGTTGCTTTGCAAAATTGGTGAAAGATACAGGCTGTGAAAGTGAACATTGAACAATATTCACAAACACTCATGGACAAACACTCATGCTGCATGTCTGGAAGTTGTCAAAATTATGCAAATATCGTGCTGGGAAAGCACAGCATATTGGTGCTGTATCCAACTTACTATATGTGTGAAAGGAGTAATACAGTACTGTAAATAGAAACCATAAAGTGCTATGATTTTAAAGTAATATGGCAATCATCCTGCTTCCTTCTTTCCCTCATACCCTTTTCTGGCCTGCAATGGAGATCAAAACCATCTTCTGTAAAATAACCAGACATTTGTTCTATATAAAAGAGGACAGATGGACATGATAGCACAGGCTACTATATGGATAATACATGGAGATGCACTTATATTAACGGGTTACTAATATGTTTGGATGTCTTCCACATGCAGCTGGATTTTGTGCATAATTTGGATTAAAGAGCCACCTCTTACGTGTGAATTGGGTTACTGGAAAAATAATAATTCACACCTACATCCCTAAAGGCTTGAAGCAGTTTAAAGTGAAAGTTTAGAGTCTTCAAAATAGTATTTTCTGCTAGAGTTCAGATTGCATTTACATAAGTGTGGAATTTTACCCAACAATGTCTGAGAATGAAGCCCATGTAGTGCATTGTAACCCATTTAAATTGACACAAAGGAGCATATTTTCCAGAGACTTTTAGAAATGTTAATTTATTTGAAAATGTCAGATTTCATGAATTAAGCTTCTTTTCAGAATAGGCTTTCCTAGCTTGGTGTAAAATTTAAGCAGCATGACTCTGATTTTGAGTCATGCGGTTGTGGAACAACATTTTTCCACTAGAAAATGTTGCCATTCCTTAAATGTTAAGAAAGATAACATTTAACTCTTGGTTTGGAGCAATATAATTTACATAGCAGATTAAAACATTTTCTGTCAAAGAACAGGACAAGTATAAGTTTTCTTTATGCTGGGCTTCTAGTCTGCAGTTGTTTCTGGGCCGTTTTAGGGCTTAATGTTTCTCTTCCCTCTTTCTTTAAGGACTTCAGAGCGGAGTGTTTCAGTCTTACAGCAACCTAGTGAGGTAGTTTCAGACTGAAAGATGGAAACTTGGTCAAGGCTACTTGACCATAGTGTTGCAGGGATTCAGATCAGGGTGTTCCATGTCCAGACTCAATATGCTGTAGGTATGGATTATATTGACTAATCACTCAATATAATGTGTAGTTCAGAATCAGTTTTGGAAGCTGCTGCTGTAAGGTACTTTCACAATGCTCACATGAATTTTCTATTTATCAAGGGGCACCCTTTTTCACCAGGGCCAGCCCTATCATTAGTAAGGGTGAGGTAGCTGCCTCAGGTGGCATAATTAAGAATGTGTCTCTGGGTGTATGCAGGGGGCACAGATATGCTAGAAGGCAGTGTTTGTGTTGGCTTCTGTGCATGGAATGGTGGAGGCACCCGTCTGTCTTTCACCTCAAGTTTTTCAGATTGCCGCAGCTTAGAAAGTCCTCTTGTGAAGTTGTGGTGCATCTTTTCAGTTCCTAGCCAAAGAAGCCTGAGTTGCAAGGAAGGCCTGGGAAGTAGCAGACTGCATAAATGTTTCATTCAGGGCTTCCTGGGGCCATTTTGCCATTATTTCAGTTTCAGAGTCAGGTCTTCTACTGGCAACCTGCGTTTGTGCATCACTCAGATGCTCCCATGATGCAAAGGTAACATTTTAAGTTTTCCTTACACCTTCATTTACTAACAGCTCATTGGCTGGAAGCCTTGTATGAACTTGAATGAGGTTTCTTTCCCCACAGTCCAGGATGGGTTGTTGATGACCTGTAGATAGCACTCTGAGATAACCTTGTTGCTGTCTTCTTTGATTGATTTGACTCTGCTTGCTGCAACTCTTGTCATCTCATCTTATATTCCTGTGGCCTGCTACTGCCCTCTGTTGCAAATTGCATAATCCAAAAAATCATTTCAGCTTTGCAATTGCGTTGGTAGTGGCATCACTCTGATACCTAGAAAAATGCTGGCCTTGGGCTCTTTACTATAGTGAGCAAGTAAAAGCTAGTCAAGCGCCTGACAAGTGTGCTTGGGGCTAATTCTAAATGATCTCTGAACTTTCTAAGAGAAGGTACCCCACTGAGAATTGGTCTAAAATAATGCTGTAACCTTACTGAATATCCTGCTTTCTGAAATATACCGGTATTGTCTTTTTTTTTTTTTTTTTTTTAGTTCCTTGCAGTAGAGCACTTTGCATATATCCGGAGATTATTAAGCTTGGTATAGTGGCACGAAAAACAGCCCATATTTTGAAAATAAGTTACTTTCAAGAGTGCTGTTAGTCTTGACATATTTTTCAGTTAAGCTATTAATTTATTTCAGAGGAACTAACAATCTTTTTGAGTTTTTCTCTTCTTGTTGTAAGACTGTAAATTCAGCAATTCATTATAATTTATTATAATTCCATATCCCCCCCAAATAGGTTATCTCTTTTGTTACGTACCACAAAATGCATATGATTTCTTGTTTGATAAAGCAACTCAAAGGGCCAGGGAGAGTACAACCATTTGCTTGGTGTACTAAATCAATAGCTACTTGCAATTCAGGGAGTGTGTTTATTTCCCCAGGCAGCAGTATCATCCATGCAGTGGCAGTGCAGTTTACATTCATTAGTATGATCCAGGATGTTGTTTGCTAGGATGGGAATAAGGTTACTTTATTTGCCACAACAAAGGAAAGCTGAAGTTCCAGTATAAAAATGTATCTTAAGAAGCTATTATTTGTAACACTAGCTGTGCTTTTAGATGAGTAGTAAAAATACGTCTGGTTGAAAACTAGGACTACAGCAGTGCAGCTCACCCACTGATCCTGTTCGTTACTAGATCTGCGACTATGCTGGCACAAACAGTCAGATCTTAGATGGTACTCCTCTTGAGAGTGCACTGTTGTGTGCACACAATATTGCATTGACTTCGATCACTCCATGAATTGAATTTATCAAAGTATGCTTCCTTCACAGAACAGTAGTAACTATGCTACAGCTATTATATATAGAGAGAGAGAGAGAGAGAGAATAAGGCTTTAAAGGTGATAGCATGCCAAATTGAAATGACGTAGGAACACCAAAAGCAGCTTTGTAGCGTGAAATAATTGACGTTATTGGGTTGTGTGGTTAATACATTTTTATGCTTTAAATTGCCCTGTGGTGTTTTGGTGCAGGTCAGTAAGCCTCTCCTCCTTCCGGAGGGGAGTGGTTGTGAGCGGGAGACGATTCCCTCGTCATGCAGGGGGCGCTCCGCCCCCTGCTTCAACTCCAGGGCTGGCGCGCCACGCCCCTCCCCGGTTGGGCACCCAATAGGGAAGCTCGTGGGGGCGTGGCTTGCCATTCAAATGCGGCCGCGCCAGCCATCCATGCCATTGCACACACATTTTCTTTGAGTCACCCACCCTCCACTCCCTTTAGATTAGCTTTTCCTGAGACTTTGCTATGGACCTCTGGATGGTCACCCTGTTTAACCAGGGGGCCTGGTAGGAGTTTTTTCCAATTGGCTAAATTGGCCCGGCCTCTTGGTTTTATTCGCCTACCTCGTAGCAACCGTCACAACTTTCGTGGTATTTGGCGGTTAGGCATTGGAATGTGTTGTTGGTGTTTCGGGGGACAAGGTGTGGCCTTCCCCGACAATTTTGGGTATTCCGCTAAAAGAATCCGGCGGTCGTGGATCCTGTCCGATGCCCGTGTGGCGGGGGCCATGGCACGACCCTCAGTGACATCAGGAGAGAGCCTGTAGTTGTATTAGCATCAACAGGCTCCACCTTCTGGTGAATAAACCCCCTTTGGGCTCACCCCTCTCCGAGTGGGTGGAGTCTAATGTTCCGTGGTCCAATGCCTAAGCCAATACCTTCTCACATGCTGTAATCAATAAAGTTGTGGCCTTTTCCTTACCCATTAACCTTACATACTGTGTCCACGTGTCTTTATTCCCCAAGCGGGGATCGGGTCCTCGAATCACAATATACACTTGCGACCTAGTGGCCGAACAAAGATGCTAGACTTGTTTTTCACAGTTCCATCATCTGCCACACTTTGGGTAGCAATATCAAAGAGCTTGGGCAGCAGGAACTGTGGCCCCCAGGTCCAGCCTTTGCTTTACCACTGTTGTTCTTTAAGATGCTACCAGACATTTTTTGTTTTTAACGTTACCTTTCTGGGAGTTAAAACAACAACAACACAGTTTAGATAAAAATCACTTATGGAGTATATCACGTGTGTGTGTTTGCACAAAGAGAATTTGGGTGCATCTGCATGATAGCTTCTCTTAGTCCCATACAGGAAGTTCCACCACCCAGTCGCAAATATACAGCGGATGTGGTATGAGACACAATTTCATACTAATATTATTTATTGGTTTATACCTATGGTTGTTTTTAAACATTTCCCCAGTTTCTGAGAGCTATTCTATTTTTTGCATTATTAGGATCAAATCCAAGTGCCTTCTTTCCTTGTCTAAATTACAGCACACTCTGGTTTTCATACTTTCATTTATGGGAAGTAGATAGTCTCTGTGAGCAGTACTGTATCTGCATTGCAGTTAGTAAGGTAGGTTGTACATTAACCCAATGCAGGTTCCATTACACAGAATTACCTTTTCCTAAATAGTAATGTTTTAGTGCAGTAAGAAAGAAACACTCTTGAAAGAACATCCTCAGGTATGAGCAGTCCTGAAGTTGTGTGTTGCCTGTTTATGAAACTAGCACTCTCCTTGATGATGGGCATTAAGTGATTTGGAAACAGCTGAAGTCACTGCCACTCAACAATGTATTTTTGGGTTAGAGGGCATCCACACTATACTTGTAAGCATAAAACTGGATTCAAGGATATAACCTTAGCAAGGAATGGTAGTGGGCCACAAATACCTTCCTTGTTTGCTCTTTGTAATGTGCAGTTTCCATGGTGATGCCCTGCGCACTTTTATTGAGATGGATTTACTAGTATAGTGAAATATATTATAAGATTTCAGCTCGCCTTGCAGTTCAATCATTGCATAACCATAAAGAAAAAGGTCAGAAAAGTCTGCCCTGTTCTTTCCCCCACTTCTTCCCTATCAGGGGCACAATCAAGCACTTAAAAGACTTAAAGCACAGACCTGTGATAGAAATTTGCATATGCTAATAGATATGTATGCAGAGATGCAAATTAAGGTTTGTGAACAAGTAAACAAGCTCGGCAGATGAGGTCTTTCTGGCCCAGCAGTCTTGTAAGCAAAATATTAGAGAGAGAGAGAGAGAGAGAGAGAGAGAAGGAAAAGTTCAAAAACATTGCAATTATTGAGGGAGAAGGCTTGATTCTATTCATTCAGGTCTGTTGTGTATACACTTTGCTTTGTTCACAGATTTGCTGTGGGTGTACTTAGTATAGGATTTATAAATGGCTTTGTAACTGGAATGGCTATGGCAGTGTAACATTAAAGCATAGTGTAAAACGTAGTTAAATACATAATTATTTGTAGCTGCATTATGTCACAAGCAAAGATGTTTAGGATAGAATGGGATATACTTATGCAGATATAAACGATGGCACAACTGGACAAAAATGAGTTTCATTTCAAACAAAAGAAGGCTGCAGATTATGGAAGTGTTTAGGTTTTTTTTTTTTTTAATAAAAAAAATTAATCTTCTCTTTCTAATTCAGTGCTGTTGCTCCAATTAAAATCTAGTGAGGTAGCGAACAATGAATCTCGATGGATTTGATTCCTTATTTAATGATTTTCAGAAGCAATGGCAAGAAGGTAATCTGAGGCGACAAAGAGGAAAGGTCCTGGGGGACATGGCAGCAGATGGTCAGGGTTATTTTATTAATTTAGTACCATATTAAAGTGTCTCTTCTGATCAGTTTTCTGGAAGATGAATTAATTTGGAAAGGTAATCGTTCACACCAAGTGGGATGCTGTTGAGGTTCCTGATGTGTTACCAGTGATGGCTGATACCAGGTCACTGCCCATCTCCATGCCATTTCAGTTTTCATCTTCATAACAAGCACTTCCACTTGTCTCTTGCCATGTCTTTTATCCTTGACCCTGTGGTGCACAACACAGCTCACTAGACCCTCAGGTGCACAAGCCTACTCCTAATTCAGCTCATTCATTCTGCCTCCCAAAGGTAATCTGGCCTGTAATAGTTGCGTATTTGTCAGTGGTACTTGTGGTAGTGGGAATCCTGGGGCAGGTGGTGGGAGTGGGAGAGCACTGGGAGCTGTATTGGTCCGTAAAGAAGCATAGAATAGTCATACAGATATTGTGGTGAGTAGCTCCACTCAGTGGATGCATTGAAATACTGCAGGGATTCCTTGAAGAGATCTTGCTGGTCTCAAGTACTTGAAAACTGGATTCCTTTACTCTCCTACACTTGCTTTTTCTCCTCTGTTCCTTCATTCGGGTCGGCTTATACTCGATTATATACGGTAACCTATTTCTAGTAAAAAATAGATAGTGATGTGGCATGTGCAGTGAAATGTTGCGCTGTATCCCTCCCTACCCTTTAAGGAGAGTTTTCCTGTTCCAGGCTGGTTTGAAATGTCCAGGCCAGGCAGGAGAGGCATTTCTGGAAGAGTGGAAGGGAAATGGACCCTTTTATTCTTCCCCATCCCTGTTCTATAAAGAGATGGAGGGATCAGGTTTAGGATTGCATAGCAACCCTGAATATGAGCACTGATAGAGCAGGGAATCTGGGAAAGAGAATGGGTCTCATTTTTACTCTCCTTCTCATTATTCCTATATAATGCTAGAGGGAAGTGCAGGGAAGGAGTCCCAGTTGCCCCCATGGGCATAACCAGGTGGGTGCAGCTGCCCCCCTGCTAAATCAGGTAAGTAAATAAAAATACTTAACTAACTGACCAGTTGTGTTGCAGATAACTTTGTTCTGTCCCCCAAACATAAAGCCTACCCCCCAAATAAATCCTGGCTACTCCCATGGCTGCCCCCTTCCCACTCTCCAGAACCCTTGTTTTCTGCTATATAGCTATCAGTGGTCATATTCAGGGCTGGCAGCTAACCAGCCCAGAACCTGTATGTTTACTCTCATAGTACACATCCTTGCAACTTAACCCCCCCTTCCAGGATACTTGCCAGACAAGCTGCTAGGGCAGGGCTATCTTAAGCATATCCCCCGTTTCCCAGAGTTGTCGACCTTTTCCCAAGCCTCTGCCGGGATTGCTTTCCTCCCGCGGGGGTTTGGGAAGACAGCTGCATGTCCACCAGCCATATAGTTGGCGGGGCGCAGCTTCTATCCTAAGCCTCTGCAGGGATCGCTCTCCTGCCGCAGAGGCTTGGGAAGGAAGCTGCACGCCCGCCAGCCCACCCAATGGGAAAGACGGCTCTGTGCCAGGGGCTAGTTCCTCCTTTTTTTCTGAGCCAGTGTGGATTTTGATCCATCCTGGGAGGCTTTGGTGTGCTCCAGCAGATGTGCTGCTGAATCTTGCACCTTTTTTATGCTCCTGAAGTATGTTTGAATGGGGAAGTTGTTGGTCTTTCTTGCACAGAGAGGGTAAGAGCAACACTCTCACATATCCCTATGGGAGAGAAATGTAGTTCCCTTTCGAAGATAACATTTTCTGATTGAGATAAGTGTGTGAATTGTGTTAGGATATTTCCGTTCCACCTTAAAAGGGAGCAGGCTTTGTGAGTCAGAGTCTGCGTATTTCTTGTTTCCGCAGGATGTTTCTGTTGTGTCTTTCGTTTCTCTCTCTCTGTGTCTGGAGACACTGATGCAGGCAGTCATGTTTTTCTTTGTTCTGACCAACGCTGAATAAACTTGTAAATAATGCTCTCCTGCGTGCAACTTCTGCTGTGAATTATCTGCTGATAGAGTGTGCATGAGCTCTGGAATGTGGCAAGCTATTTCTAGAAACTCGTGTCGCTAATTGCTGATACTGTATCTACGGGAGATCGATGGATCGTCCAGCAGCTGGCTTGGGGGCCATGATGGACTTTGTCTCCCTGGCAGTATCCCAACATGTGCCCATTCAGATATATCTAGCCAAAGCCACCTCCAGAAGCATTTTGCTCGGGCCCAGATCTGTACATTTATTTGACAGCTTTGTATTACATGGCAAAAGTGACACATAATATATTTTTCTTTTTTCTTTTCCAGGATAACTTTCTATATAGTGTTTCTATTTTAAGTGGAATCCTTTGTACTACCTTGGCAGTGATCAAATTTATGTTGGGGAATGTGCTCACAAGCAGAGCATTGTTAACTGATGGTAAGTAGCAAGTATCACATTCCTCTATGTTTTGGCTACTTTTATATAAGATGAAAGATGAGTGAGATGAACATAAGGTATAATACAAAAACAACTACAGATATGAGCTACTAGTTAACATGCAGCTGACAGATTTGTTGAGTTTCTTACTATTAAATTAAACATTTGATTCGGACTGGATAATCACCAAATGCTGTAAGGACAGACCGCCCTCCTCTGCGCCAAGATTAATAGGAACCGTAGTTTACCCTACACAGAGCTATAATTCCCAGCACTTTTAACAATTTATTCTTTTTTGGGGGGGGGTGCTTGCTTTAAATGTATGTATGCAGCCTTAGCTTCCCTGATTTGCAGAGATTTTTATTTCAGGCATTTCTGGCAACTGTAAGCTATAGAAAA
Organism: Podarcis pityusensis; assembly: GCF_964106645.2. NCBI lineage: Eukaryota > Metazoa > Chordata > Lepidosauria > Squamata > Lacertidae > Podarcis > Podarcis pityusensis. The sequence goes on along the minus strand of NC_138028.1, from coordinate 97,768,202 downwards.
ATGAAGACATTCCAAGTGACAAAACGATGGATGGAAGTAGCCCTTTAAATAAAGCATGGAGACCAGTAAATCCCAAGGAGTTAATAATAGTAATAATATTTGCAAGCAAGTCAGGAGAGCTTGAATGCATTAATAGTAGTCAGATGGAGTGTGTGTGTTGCAGGAAATGAGAGGCCCACAAAACATGGCCAGATCATAGGCTTCTTCTGATACTGGATGGTTTCGTCCATGCAGGCTGCTGTGTAGTGCATAAAAAGATGTCAAACAGCAGCAAGAATACTGTAATTATTTATCGGGGACAACCCGTTTGTCTTGCTCCAAATGAAAAATTCCACAGGAGTCAAGACAGCAGACATGTGGAAATTCAAGTAGGGAGCACAGACGAAGGCTACCTAGTGAAATCATCCTGTTTCCCACAGTGGTCCATCATGTGGGAAAAATGAGTGCAATAGGATTTTCAAGCAGGACATGAGTGCAATAGGTTTTTCCTGCTGTGTGGTACAGTGGTGCCTCGCAAGACGAAAAGAATCCGTTCTGGGAGTCTCTTCGTCTAGCGGTTTTTTTCGTCTTGCGAAGCAAGCCCATTGACGGGATTAGCGGATTAGCGCTATTAGCGGCTTTTAGCGGCTTTTAGCGGCTTTTAGTGGCTTTTAGCAGCTTATCAGCTTATCGGATAAGCAGATAAGCGGCTTAGCGACTTAGAAAAAGAGGGGGGAAAGGAAAAAAAAACCCCAGGAACTCGCAAGACATTTTCGTCTTGCGAAGCAAGCCCATAGCAGATTCGTTTTGCGAGGCACCTCCAAAACGGAAAACTCTTTCGTCTAGCGAGTTTTCCGTCTTGCGAGGCATTCGTCTTGCGGGGCACCACTGTATTCTGAGACATGGTGCCTCTCTGTGATCCTGAAAACAAAAGCTGGAAACAGATGCTTTGATACCAATTTCAATTTAATGCAATTACCGGTAAACATGGTTCAGATCTGTTGAAAAGTAACATATAAGCATTATTTTGTTAAAAAAATCTGTGTTACCTAAGCTCTGGTATTTATTGGAAAGGGTCTAGCCATGTGTACTGAGCTTTTATAGTCTCTAGGAATGATCACTGCATTGCACTTTGTGTGAGAAAGTGCCAAAAAGATCATTTGGAAGCTGCAGAATGCCACTGCTTTCCTACTGGTACATTTTGGGAGGTGAGACCATATTCACTCAGTATTGCAGCAGTTGTACTGGCTGCTGGTTAGCTTCCTAGTGTTGGTTCTTATGTTTTGAAGCTCTTAATTGCCTGGGGCCTATGTACCTTAAAGACCATTTCTCTTTCTTAGTATAAGCCCCTCTCCTCACAGTGAAACATTGGTTGTACTAGATGATTTGACTGTTGAAGAAGAATCACTACTGTTGGAGGAGCAAGCGGTGCTTGTGGTAGCAGAAAAAGCTGACTGCTTTCACATCATCACAGCTGTCAGAGCCATCAGCTGTGAGCAAACAATTGTGGCAATTCTTTTTTAAAAAAAGAAAATCCATGACTGCTGATGAGAGTGCTGAGATGCTTTAAAGTCTGAACTACTGAAACTAGGAGGCTAAAGTACTGGAGTGAGTGTGCAATGGTAATTAACTCAACACAAATGCCCTCTCTTTAGCCCAAAAAACAATTGTTTAATTTCCCCATCACTCCTAGTCTATAATCAAGGCCAGCTGCTGCATTTCAGTGATTTTTGCATGTCTGTGTCTCTCTCTCTGTGGTCCCCCAGGAATGGTCTGGCTTTCCCCCTTTCCTTTCAGGAAGAGCAGCAGCAAAAGCAGAGCATGGAGGCATCAAAGGTTTACCTGCTCTGGAGTTGTGCCAGCTGCTGCTCCTTTCCTGCCACTGTTGGGGGTCCCAAAAACAGATGTGCCTTCTTGGGAATTTATCCTCCTACCCAGAAGTTCAGTGTCAAGTCCAGCTGCTTAATCAATGAAAGCAATTTGGGGGGTGAAGGTGTGCTTGGTGTTACTGCTTCTGAATGAATTATACAAGGATTCCCCCCCCAAAAAAGTCAGTTTTTTTTGTTTAAAAGTAAGGCCATGTCTCTTTTTCTGCATGGCCCCCCAGGGGATTCACCCTGGGTCAGTGCAGCCATAGACTCCAAAGTTAGCCACCACTGTATTAAAGGACCCATTGAAGATGGGCCATTTTCAGTTGTATACAGTGGTACCTCAGGTTGCAGATGCTTCAGGTTACAAACTCCGCTAACCCAGAAATAGTACCTCGGGTTAAGAACTTTGCTTCAGGATGAGAACAGAAATCGTGTGGCGGCAGTGCAAGGCCCCATTAGCTAAAGTGGTACCTCAGGTTAAGAACAGTTTCAGGTTAAGAACAAACCTCCAGATCGAATTAAGTTCTTAACCCAAAGTACCATTGCATAACAGTTGTTTCAGCTGATGAATAAGCCAAATATTAAGGAGTTTTTGCCTGTCTGTGCAGACCCTTTTTCCAGTCGTTATTTAAACCAGGAAGTCTCTAACCATGGTTGGCAGTTGTGTTTAAATAACCTGGCTTGTTAAGAGCTGGTCACCATAGTTTCACCAGATGTCAGTTTCATCAAAACTGGGAATTAGAGACTTCTGGGTTTAATTGCAGCTCGCACAAAGCGGTTGTCTGTGTTGATAAAAAAGGCTCATTCATATCTCTGCTTATTAAACCAAGATAAGACCATCTGAATTGGCTCAGTGGTAAAACTGATGGAATGTTTTGTCCTACTTCTCTACCTGTTTAATAGGCCACGATTACCAGTGTTTTCAACTAGTCCTGCATTTTGCAAATAGCTGAGGAACTTCTCTTCCATTAATTACGTCGTTGTGATAATTGTGTTGCTGCTGATTTTATTGTTAGCTAAATTAGAGACTGAACTCTGTAATTAGCCTGGTGTCTGTGCATTCAAGCTATTTTAGTCAGGCAGCTAAGCACAGATTTCTCTCTTTGTATTTTTGGCTTTTGGTGGAATATAATCTTTGGGAGGGTGAGATTCCCACCCACAAGCAAGCAATACAGCAAGGGGGTGGAAGCAGCAGTTGCACAAAGTGAATTAGTATGTCTCTTTTGCCTGTTAGCACTTTTCTGATTCCTGTTAATTTGCTTCCTGCCGTGACAGCCTGTGGAAATGTAAGTTTCTTTTAGACAGCACAGAGTGGGGTGCAGAATTCAGCATTTTCTATCTAACAGGGATTTCTTTTTTTAAGTCTGCAGATGTCTCGTGTATTTAGTCTTAGTTAATTGTTTAAAAACATGCTAAGTGAGGAGGCATATATTATGCTTGCCAATGTTCTCAAGTTAACAGAGACAATATGGTATCTGGGAAGGCTCAAGATGGAACCTGGTCAGTAGGCAGAGACTTGTGGATAACAAGAGGTAACTGAACTATTTACCTTGGTAAATTGCTGCTGACCAGGGCCAGCCCACCCATGAGCCATGGTGAGGTAACTGCCTCAGGCAGCATGAACCACCAGGACAGCAGATTCCACCACCACTTGTTTCTGTTGTAAATCTTCCCTCACCCCTTTTTCCCTGGTGAGGGGGGCAGCAGCGGAGGAAACTGCTTGGGCGCCTAGGGTGCCGCGCTTTGGGGCCTTGGGAGTCTGCCTGCCTCCTCCCACTCAGCTGCCCTACAGCTGGGGTGGGGAGGCAGTGGGCGGACCATTTAGGCAGCGCAGAGCCTGCGTGCACCCAAGCCACAGCGTCTTTCCCAGGTGAGTGCCGCTCGGCATTTTGTCATCTCCCTCAGTGGTGACACCTGGGGCGTTGTGCACCCACCACACCCCCTTCCTCTGCCCCTGGAGGGGGAGTGCCATTTGGACGTCCGCCTTAGGTGCCCAAATGTTTTGGACAGACCTTGCTACTGACACATAAGGTGAACCCAGGAATAGTATTATGTACACTACCATTTATCCAAGTGGTGAAATCTTCTAGGGGAAGTGCTCATCCAGGTCTGGCTACCTTTGGAAAATAAATCATTGGTGATTTAATAGTTGGGTTTTTTTTGTAATATTCAAGTTATTTACAGATACACAAGCTGAGCATAGGTGGAGACAGAACATAACATTATTGAAATCACTGTTCCTACATCAGTTCTCCAAAAGCTCATTCTGCCTTCCTGAGTCGAACTGCAGTTTTCTTTGTTTCTGTCTATATCTTTCTATGGGCAAATGTGTGCATGTACATACTTGCTTAAGGTTATCCTTAGTTTGGAGATATGCTTCTTAACTCTATTTTCTTGGGGATTCTGGGCTATTTACCTGTAACTTTCCTAACAAAGGATGCGGCTGGCAGCTTGACTATTAAGGAACTTTAAGCAGTCATTCTGGCCTCATTAATCCTTTTCTCTCCAAATGCAAATTTCATTAGAATCTGAAAGTAATCAAATTACAAAGTTGGGGGGCTGGGATGGAGCGTAGGCAAGTCCCATTCTCCAAGCTTTCTTCTGTTTGTGATGATTCCCACAGTCTAAACTATATTCTTTGTAAACCGCTTCGTAAAGCGATATACCAATTCTGTTAAGTAAAATAAATATTATTTTGTTGTGCAGTATAATTAGTAGCCCCTTCGAAACATGGATAGAACAGCAACAGCACAACAGGCAAGGCAGTATTTTATGTTTCACCAGCACTAGTCAGGACTGCAATTTCTCAAAGACTTCTCGCTGCACAGGAGAGACATCTCGTGGCCAGCCAGATAGGTACCTAGCATCCCTAGGTGTTAGTATGGTAAACAAGGGAAGGCTGATTGCCATTAGGCTGAGTTGAAGTAGGGTGCTTTTGCTGTTTTTATTGCCCTTTTAAGTATTTTTCATTCCAGTGATTTCCCCCCAAAGAGATCTTCGGTGGCCCATCCCCAGCAAGAGATTGGGTGCTCATGAAATAAGGCAACCCCCCTCCCAGCACACATTTGGCACCTTAATGCATATGATTAGGTGGTGATGGCAAAGTGCATCAGTGCCTCGGGGCATGCCCAGAACAGAAAAGCAATGAATGGCAGCGTAGGAGTAACTTGAGTGTACAATCAAAAAGCCCTCCAGAGTCATTCCAGCAACCTCCATCTTCTCCTGCGAGTGGCAAGCAGTGGAACAGCAATGTGAGGAGATTTCACCCCTCCCATATCCAAGAATCTGCTGATGTTCTCTGCTGATTCTTCAGAGAGGAGGGGCGGTTTCTGCTCTCTACTTATTCCGCTCCAGCCTCACATCAAAGTGTCGGGCAGAGAGAGAGACTGAGTGTTAGAGATCGTGTGTATAGATAAGGTTGCTGCTAAGAGCAGCTGCAGACGCTCAGTGCAGTTCAGCTTTTTGTTTAGACCTCATTTCGCTCTGTATATAGTTGTAGATAGAATAAAGAAGATATTCTACAGAGCTGCTTTCCGAGTCATTTATGCTCTGCTATACTCTGCAGTACTCTGCTGTGCGATGACTTCTTCTTGTTGGAGTGAATCCGGTGCTCACAACTCTAAGCTGTGAGTCCACAGCACTTTGACCTGTTCCTGTGCAGAAGGTGGTCTCTGGAAGTGCTACCCCAGCTTGCCTGGCCCAGTCGGGGCTGAAGTGTGTGAGTCCAGTTGGTGGCACTGGCTCAATGGCGACGCTGACACAATGAATAGCCATGACTGGGGGGAAACAAACAGGAATGTGTGAAAACTAACATGTTGAATACACACATAGCAGTCTGATCTGAAATGCCTATTGGCCGGCATCTGGAAGCACCCAAAGACAGCATTCTGCTTGGACCAGCACCCTAAGAGGCAGCAGAGATGGGAGGAATCTAACTACGAATAGGGTGTGAAGATGGCAGATGCTGGATAGACATGCATAGAGTGAAACTGCATTACAGAGAGAAGTTAGAATGCCTGGTTCGCATTGCTGTAAAATGGTGTGGGTACCTGAGTGAGAACTACCGGTAGGAAGAAATGGAGTAGTGCAAGTATTAACTGTTCAGAGGTGGGATGCGTGGTGGAACTTCCAAGGCAAAAACCATCCTTAGCACTTGGATGCAGAGGATTACTTGAGCTGCTGCTTATGAATTCCTAAAGCCTCAGACACTCTGGCTCTTTCACCATATATAGAGAGACCTCTAGGGAAAAGGCAATGAAGGGTGGTTGAGAGTTAGCCAAGCTTTTGTAGGTTTCCTTAAAACCTACAGAACAAGCTCTGAGATGAAGGCAGATGCATGTTCTCTGCACTTATCCTAGATCCCTAACTATCATAATGTAAACATAAGCAAAGTCTGATAAAAACACACCTTGCAGTATCAAAGTGGTCAGTATTTTCATGTGAGACACATGATCAGAGTGACATCTTGTGGCCAGTACCTGGAAAAGCTTAAATTTCTTAGTGGGTTTATTTTATGTGAGTTGACAATGGTACGCATGTAACTCATTAAACTCATGAGCAAACTCTTTGGTTATTGGACAAGTCTAAATTTATACTTTTTATTTCAGGTTTCAACTCTCTGGTAGGAGGAATAATGGGATTCTCCATACTTATAAGTGCGGAGGTTTTTAAACACAATGCTGCTGTTTGGTACCTGGATGGAAGTATAGGTGTTCTAATTGGACTGACAATATTTGCCTATGGAGCGAAGTAAGTGAAGTTGTTCCTTTTTTCACCTTATTCTTTGTGTTTGCATGCTTAAGAGATACTGTGATGATCTGTTTCTTGTATATGATGCTTGAGGCATGGGGTAGCAACCTCAACACCATTTCCTGAGATGTTGCACTTACTTTGCTGTGGTGTATCGTCATTATTTGCCATTGCCCTTACTACCTTATTACTACAAAGTTTCATTGCTTAAATATCAATGTATTGGGTGACTTACAATTGCATGCCTTGCTTAGAACACCTTTTAGAATCCACCTTATCAAAATCTACTTTGCAGTGGTTGAGCTTTGGATACAATACAAAGATATATTCTCAAAAATCTTCCGAGCACCATTGTCCATGATTTTCTGCTTACAACTTGTGACTTTTGTCCTTCATCAACATGTGCTTTCATTTCCAGACTACTTGTGGACATGGTTCCTCGTGTACGGCAAACACGTCATTATGAAATGTTTGAATAAAGACAGAGCACCATGGACTGAATAAAATTTTGCAAAATGTGATAACGTACTACATCCTGGCAAACGGTGCCAATTATATTTACAAGATTGCACTTTGTTTCTCATGGTATATTTTCTTTTTACATTATCTTTCCAAGAAAAGGTCAATCTGTACAATTAGGCAAATATGTACACCGCTTAGATCTTGGCAAAAGTAGCAACAAGCAGCCGTTTTCTTTTGTGTGTGCTATTTAAAATCCTGCAAATGGTAACTGAGATGAGCAAAGTGCACAGTTCTAATCAAGCCGCCATGTTTTGTCTTCTGGAATATTAAGAGTTCTTCAACACAACAGATGCCTGTATAAAGGAGCCAAACCCGAGAGGGCGCAGCCACAGTAGTCTTTTACCATGGCACCTTAAGGACTAACAGGTTTATTGTGGCATGAGCTTCTATAGACAAGAGACTACTACTGCATCTAATATAGACAAGAGATGGTCTTTAGTTACGTTGCCACCAGCGTTCCAGAATGTGCCAGCAAGTGAGACATTCCCTATGTCTTCTGCACAGAACTCAGTGGTATTGTACTTAGCTTATGGGGGCCAACAGACACTACTTGATGCATGGAATTAATCCCCACCCCACCAGCCTCAAATCAACCCCCTTTCCCAAACTGTTCCATTTTTAAATTCAAAGAATCTAATGTGAATTTCATAATATTTTCTAAAATTCTCTGCACTGCATAAATATGAAGCAACACATTATGAAATATATTAAGCTGCACAGACAAAATAAGCACAAGGTGTCAATGTACAGGCAAAAGCCAAAAAAGCAAGAGGGTAGTTTTTGATTATATGTCTATGGCTGTATTATGCACTTATGTAGCGGTATATATGGGTAAATACATGGGTGTCCTGTTGTCTGGTAAAAGTGATGGTTTCAAGGTGGTAGTAAGATAGCCTTTCTACTGTTAGTTAGGCTATTCTGTAGGTGTTCCATGTTCCCACCCACCATCTTATGTAATTTAATATCTGGATTACAAGTTATGACTCCCATCATGTAAATCAATAAAGCTGTTACCTATTTTATACAGTACCTGTAATTAACCTTGAAAAAAGCTCTCTAGATAATACATTAACAATACAATCTATGTACTTATTTAAAGTTAAGTCCTGCTGGCTTCAGTGGTGCTTACTAACTTGTAAGTGTGTTCAAGATTGCTTCCTCAATAGAACAAGTCGTCTTGTAGAAAAGCCCTCTGAAATGTTGCTGCCATTTTTTCAGCTATGAAGCCCTTTCTACATGAGTTTAACATTTGGTGAGTATGCAGAAATTATCAAAACATAACTTCGTACCTCTTACTGTTTTGATACTGCATTTTGCAAAGGTAGAAATGAGATGTTTACCCAAGCAGCTGCTTCCACAGAAGTACCTATGAGGAATAAAAGCTTACATATATAGTAGTCACATATTGAGTAGGCAACACAGCAGCTCCTCTACCCTTCTTTTATATGTTTTTTATTACACCTGCTATATAGTAAATCTGCACAGAACTCAAAATGTGAGACTGATGGTAGTAGGTGTAGGCATTAAACATTTTTATTAAAAAAAAGTTTATCTGCAGTTAAAAAACACTGAAGTGCAATTGCCTGAAACTGCTTGTTGAAGGGTGTCTGACAGTGTTAACAATGAAGTTCATTCTCTACGTGACACCTTACCACCTTAGAAATGAGGATTCTCGTAAGAAATCTGGTCTATAATCTCCTCCAGAGAAACCCTGTTAAACACATTTGGCATCTAGTCCACTACAGCAACATATGGGGGTCAGTTGGTAGAAATGATGCAAATATTTTCTCCCACTCTAGGAGGGATCTGTTACAAAAAAGAGTCGTGGATTCCAAGCAATGAATTGGCCAGCTAGCTTTCTCTGCATAGAGGACTTTTCTTCCAGGTATTCCTTCTTCTCACAGAACAAAAGCTTAGGATCCCAGCTGTGTATGTGTGTTCGGCATGGTTAAATAAAGATCCCTTGGTGTACCCAGCATGGATTGCCAATATGGTACCAGTGGGCATACATGTGCCAATAGAGGTATTCCCAAAAGGCCACAGCATCTCCTCTCCCAGCCTTGAAAGAAGCATTGAATGTATAGCAAACGGAATAGTCGCACCATACATTTGGTTAAAGCCCATAAGCAAATTTACCAATAGGCCCCAAGAGCTTGGTACAAAATGTACCAAGAGCTGGCAGCCCCCATGGTGTATAGATTATTTGGTATTGCAACTGATATTCATACTTGGGCACATATTTACGGCTTCTACTGTTTTTCTGACACCTTTGTTTCAGGCATACAGAGCTTGTGCTGTGAAACCATCAACCAGGCCTCACACCCATATGTGTAAGGCTGATTTCATGAATTTTATAGCAGGAGAATATCAGTTGCATTGGCAAGATTGTCTATTATGCAATGTAACTATCCCTCTCTTTTAAAAAAACCAAAAGCAGAAAAATGAAAGCAGAGAGGTTCAATTCTTGGAAGAGGGAAAAATGTGCTTTTGCCTTCCTCTGTTTTAATAACTATCAGAGCCATTTATAAGAAAATTCTGATCTTAATTTTATTTTTTAGCACAGTGTGGTTGGATGGAAGAAAGGGTGAACACAACGCAGTCACACAAGAAAAAGTTTATTGAAAAATAAAATTTTCCCTAGTTTGCCCTACAACAGTTGGTGGGGGTGGGGGGTGGGGGAAGGAAGCATTGTCAGCCATGAGAATACAGACATATTTACACCTTGGTTTTAAGTTTCCCATGTTGTTAATCTTCTAATTTTACAGTTACTTGCTGTGAAGCAACCTGCTTAAACAAAATATAACGGAACACAATTTAAGAAATAAAACCCCCGCACAAAATTTCAAGCATGTATTGTTTTAAAAAACATAATCAGTGCTTGTGAAACAGATTAAAATCCTTATTAAAACCTTAACCTACTACTCCGCTGAACAATACTCAGAACTGGGAAGCTAACACTTTACTTCTCATTACAAACAATATTTTGACTTTCAATGTTATATTTATAGAGATAGTCAGTGACTTGCTATTCTCTGTTGCACACTTCTGGAAAAAACCCACTACTTACTTTTTTTTAGGGTTTCTCTTACTAGCCAAATGTTAATGTTGTGATCTTGACCCCTGGCTGTGGACTGCTTAGCTTATTTTAGTGAAACAGGAGAGTGGTGAATATATGCACAACTCACTGCTTTCTGTTCTAAAAAATAGGACAAGTCTAAGTTGGGAGGTAAGCTTTGTTTTGTCGGACAAAAACAATGCCATTTGCTTAGAACCCGGGTTTCAGTAAACTATGTAAGCCTTCTGCATGGTTTGCCAGTACCTCTCAGTGGGGCGGGTGTCACCGATGCATTATGTAGGTGAAAGAATTTACATACACCTGGCAAACAGTCCTTGGAACTGGTAGGTTTCTTTCCTTTGAAAAGTCATATTGTAAACTATTTGCCCTGTGGCATTGGGTTCAAGGAAAAGTTTAATTAGAACTAGCAATTCAAAGTGTCCCATAAACACCTACTGCTATATACAGCATATGGCCAATTCTAATATAAGAAGTCACTTTCATAATTGTAGTAGTAGGGGGGGTCACTTGATACAAACACACTCCAAATGTTGGATTATTAAGCAAATCTGGTACCTTCATGTACACATCAATACAAAGGAAATTAATTCATTTATATAAATATAAAATGACAGGGCATAGTTAAGTAGCATCATTCAGTGTCCTGAATATATAGTACTCAATAAGATATAATACTAAGGTACATCCATCTTGTATATGCTATTTCTATAGCATAACACATATATATACACACACTTTAACATTTGCAATATATTGACTGACCTTCCTACCTGCTCTGTTATATAGTCAATTTATGCACAATATGTTCAGTCTTTACTATGGGAATTTTACATCCAGAAGAGATTTAGAAAATTTTAGAATAAGAAGCAGCAAAGCATGAGCAAAGCATTAGACTCATTATAAGAAGCTTAAGGTACTGGAAATCAAATCCAGGAGACTGGGGTAAATAGAAAGAAGCACAGATAAGAGAGAGAGATCAATACTGGCCATTAGAACCCAATTGTTTACAGCAGATGGAATGTGGAAGTTGCTGCAAGTGTGACTTTTATGTCTGAAGTTTGCCTGTTGCATTAGTTTTCCATATGCAACTGTGAGAACAGGATGCTGGACTAGATGGGCCATTGGCCTGATCCAGCAGGCTCTTATTTTATATGCTAGTCATGTATGCTGTGTGGTCTGATTCCTCATTTACATTCACTCCACAATAGCTGCTACCTATCCTAGTAAAACAAAGGACAACAGAGAATGCTCAATTGAAACTAGACAGTAATTTTAGTTGCTTTAAATTTAATCTGACTGCTTAACTGTGGTCGTTAAAATATCAGCACTTAGGCATAGTGAGAGTAGTTTGGGCATTGTATACATGCCTGTTTACTTTGTCTCCAGTACACTCCTGGTTTGGGAAGTGGTGTGCACATGATGTTTAGCTGCAATTCATATCTGCCCTGTTGTTTCATATAAAATGCTGCATTCTGATGTGCTTTTCCCTAAACCAGCTTTGCTCCAAAGTGAGAAAAAGAAAGCCCTAGCTGCACTGTAAGCCATGAACAGGAATTTTTTTTGTCCCAGCCAGAACTCAGTTCTGGCACCTCTCAGGTGGGTGCCATTGCCATACGAGAACCAGGGAGGTGTTCAGGGTGAGTTCCAGCATCTTTTTTTCTATAAAAATAGTGCTAGCCATGAGCAAAGCTTATTAAATAGCCACTCTCTTGCTTTCCAGGTGCTGCTAGACTCCCAAATCCTATCAGCACTGACTGGCGACAGCAGTGGTCAGGTATAATGGGACTGCAGTAAAAGCTGGAGGACCACCACGTCCACAGCACTGCCTTAAGGCAATTTCTAGTTCAAGCACCTGAGTGACTATTTACTAAGTTTTCAGCAGAACAAGCCTAATTATTCTTGCAACATTATAAGCAGGAGGTTGTAATTTCAGTTATTTTGAATTAGTCTAGTTTCATGTGGAAGGAAGGTTAACGTGATACAAATTGGCATGAGTTGGAAGGATGCACCTGTTCCTGAATTTCCTTGCAAGGTTGTTCTGGTGGAAGAGAATGCAGAAAAGACCTTGAAAATGTCTCTTTCTGTGTACCTATGCTATTTTAATGTGATGGCACCGATAATTTAAGTTCGAATGGTACTTTATTAACTCTAAAGTTATTGATAAAAAAAAATTAAGCAAAAAGACCATCTATAAAAATGGTGTATAGGGGTTCCTTTAGCAAAGCAGAAACCACACCAATCATTTAAAGCTGCTGAGAACCAATCAAAGTAAAATAATAGCTATAGCATCTTTGTATAACATATGGTTTCATATTAGGTGTATTCAAAGAGCACCTAATCATGCTGTTAACAGCAAAACACCCAGTTTTTGTTTTTTTTAAAAAAGGAAAAGCCATTTGATAGATTAAGATGGATTGTTGGAAGATGCCTCCCTTGAATAAGACTTTTTTTAAAAAAGATTCTTATTGTGGATGAAATACAAGATTTTTATCAAAGGGTGCAAGGGACCAGCTATTACTAAGTACATTAATGGGCTATGGACAACTCTGCATGTTGATACTTAATTTTTTTTAAAAAAAACAAACTTGCATGACAATTGCAATTGCTTGTTGCATTTGACAACAGCCATCTAGAGCACCGCATATAATCAAAGCCAGAGGACGTACTGCATAACCAGCTTAAAACACCTATAAATGCCTTCTCAACAATAACTCTCTTCACTTGTTGCACTAAATAAACAGGAGTTACCTAGAATATGAATGGCCTCTACTTTGCCCAAAAGGCTGAAAGCAATCATCTAGTATTGTATGAAACCTATTGAGAATTATAATCTTCAGGCATAACCCATCACAATTGCTAGTACTAACATCCATTGTGAATGCACAGTGATTTTGTAGCAGTCACGACACCCTTTTCAATTCAGAACCTGTATGAAGGCTATTCTTTCTTTAGAAAGCTCACTGTCAAAAATACAAAAACAAAGGCACTAATTACCGGGGGGGGGGGCACTACGTTATGTAGTTAATTCAATTGTGTGCCTCAGAACTTTTGCAACAAAAGTTATGGGGGGGGGGGAACGTAGTGAACGGTCCCTGAATTGCTCCCAAGTACTTTTTTTTAAACTAAGCAGCCTGTCAGACAAGCCGTGGGCATCGTACCATCAAGGTATAAAATGCTGAATGATTAATTACAATGCTAAATACATTTTTATCCCCAGTTACAAATGGAAGTTTCCATAAACTTTTCAGAGAAATTGACTTAGGGCCTACTTACACACTCTAAAAATTCTCCATATTGGACAGCTATATAACCAGAGCCACACTGACAAAATAACATGTGAGTGTTCAGTCATGTTGGTAGGCAAGGGAAGCCCAGTGCTACTCAGATTACAAGTGTCACCACTTTTAAATTTATCCTGTAGTATATCTGACTATTTTTAAGGAAGTGCATAGGTAGACCCATACAACACCAGTCTTTGTGCACTTGCTTGCTTGAGGAGGTTAGGCTGCTCCTTGTGACTTGGTGTTAGGCTTCCGATAATCCTTATTCTACAAGAGTGGTGCGAACGTTAGAAGCACATAGCATGCCATGGTAGCTGTGTGAACTTGAGCTAGGGGACATGCACCCTCTGATGCTATAGGAATGAGCAATTACACCTCCTTTGAAGAAAAAGAGGAGGGGACTTTTCTCTCTAAACAACTTCTTGAGTGCTCATGTGGTCAACCTTACATACTACTAAATGTGAATAACTTAATTGGAGCGCCTTCATACCTGCGAAGGTTTGTGCTAAGAACTTCAAGAAAATAACCTATTTCTTCAAAAGATCATGCCAGTGAAGTACTAGTAATTTATAGAAGAACATACTGAACTGCATTCTTTTGAGAGAGAGAAAAATCATGTACATACCAATTTACATTTCTAGTTCTTTGATATTGGACGTCAGCAATTTCCTGTCACTTGGAACATGAAAAGTACACTACCAAACCATTTAAGACCAGGCAGATGGGCATTAGCTAACTATATTCTCTCCTCCCTCCTTTACTAAGATTTAGCATGGATAATGCATCATATATAAGCGCATTGTGTTTAGACACAAACATTCAAGTGCAAATATCAATAGGTAGCATTCTCTTTGAGTTGTTGCAGCTTGTAGTATGTACTTTTGCTTTGTCTTTTCTCCAATATTAAAAAATACTCTTTATAAATCATACCAATATTTACAGAAAGTATATAAATCCTCAAATTAGTGTTCCATTATAATTGCTCAGGCAATGTTCACATCCCAAACACACAATTAATTTAAAATAAAAAATAAAATAAAAGGCACACATATTAGCAGAATGTGCTTCAACACTGCCATGCAGAAACCAACCCCCCCCCCAACCACAACTGCTTCTATGAACCACAAGAGAGACAAATGATCAAAACTAGGTGAAATGTACTGAAAAGCATACCTATTTATAGATGTGCAAATCAACTTGCATATATGAAATAAATGAGGTTTTTATTGGCATTTTTAAACAGTGTATTCAATCTTTACCTTTCAAAGGTAAGCTTTAATGTTAAAGTTCTTTAAAAATAAATTATGTAAATGCTTCTCTCAGGTTTTGGTGATCTCTCAGAACAAGATTTCTTTTTAAAAAAAAACCAAGTTACAAACTTGTAAAATAAGGGAGAAAATTTTGATATATCAAGACATGATGCTTCTAGCATGATGTGTTCTTTCATTTTATTTCAGATTTCAGGGAGCTCCATGAATTGTAGCCTCAGTTCACCCAAAGTCAAAACCTGTCAAAATGATTTGCAATTCTATTTATCCCCTTAGATCTCCTAATAATCCTGAAGTGAAATACCACATTTCTGCATTTGAACTTTTAAAAAATGGTCCAGGTTTCAGTCAAGAAAGGCATTCCCCCCTCAAATATATCTATACGTTTATCTGCCTTTAATGAAAATCCACCTTAATCATCACGTGCCATCTGCTCTTTATGCTGGCAGAGGATTATGAAGGCATTTGTTTTCAATGGTATCCATAGAGATAGGTTTGAAGAAATACCTTCTAGATAGCCTGGATCATGGTACAAGTTTAATTTGCTTCCACATTTCGATGCTAAAAAAGTTTGAGGTCCACTGACCCTGTACTAACTACAACATGGTTAGATGAAACTCTTCTTTTGTACCATCTACCAAGTCTTCATAGTAAACACCATAATAAGGCTAATACACAAATTCATTTCTCTTCCACAATTACTGTTATTTTAAAAAACACAGCTATGAAATAACTGGATGAGCCTATCAAAGGTCTGATCCTATTCTCAGTGATATCATAAAACGCTTGAAGAAATAATGGGAGACCATGTCATATGCAGAGTAAACCCAATGACTTGAAGTTAGTTATAACTTAAGTCCATTCATTTCAGTGGCCTGCTCTGAATACGGCTTACTCAGATACCACCCTACAATAATGTTATCAATTATACCTTCTCAGTACACCGCCACTCATTATAACCACATAGCATTTTGGGGGGGGCCAACATACAGTATGTCTAAACTAGCAATTTACAGATATACCCCCTGCTGAAAGACTATGTTATTCATTGCACCAACAAACTAACAAAACTCAAATCCTTCTCTTGGGGTTCGTTTGATGCTATGTATGAAAACAAAAACACATTAAGAATGTTGCAATAGAGGACAAAATCTATGTTATTGTTGAAATAAAAATATCTAAGCAAATGATCAGATTTGTAAAATTGTATATCGACGCTTAATTTATATCTTTCTCTGGAGAAGAAATATTAGATTGGAACTGGCCCTGTTACTAAAGCCAAACTAATCTGAATGTGCTAAGATGCATTTACAGCACATATATTCTCAAACATTTTTGCTGCAGCAGCAATTGGTAGTGCTTTGTTTATTGCCAGGTCTACTTTGATGACGGTCTGTCCTCATAAAGAACACATTAGAATAAAAAAGTCAATCACCAACAAGGGTATCAAAGTTGAAGAGTGATCATTTTAAAAAGGAAGGACGGAGGGATGGGCTCCCATGTACTTACAAGTGCGGGGCAGAAACTGCTTGGTAATTTAACACACAAGGCTAGATTCCAAGTGTTAACTATTACAGAAGTCCAAGAAATCACACAAAAGCCAGTCACAAGTTACTGGAATTTGGGCCAGCCACTGCTAATTTTTAATCCTATGCACATACAATTAAAAGTTTTTAGTCTTGTCAAACATTTCGGGAGCTATGCCCTGCTGATATGAAATAGTTCTTTAAAAAAGAAAGAAAGAAAGACTCTCTTATCTCAATGATTTGAGAGAGGTGTTTTCCCTTATGGTCTTTGGTATGTCAAAAGATACTTGAGTGCTTCCCACAATAAACAGTGAATGCCAAATAATGAATTAAGTTACATTACAAAAGAACAGAAAGGAGTGAATTATCCCACCAGTAGAAATAGTAATATTTAGGGTAGAGGGGAAAGAAGCAAATAACTGAAGTATCGTACTCTGATATAATATTGAAAATGGTCCAAGTTTTTTCTTGCCAACCTGTGGTAGCTTTTAGCTTCAAAGTGAGGAAGCATCCATTTTCTATCCAATGTCTTTCTATCCAATGCCTTCCACAAACAGTGCTTTTAAAGATGTCAGCTGTGCTGCAAAAGCAACCCCTTTTTCCTTTAAAAAAAAAAAGAGGAGAAGCTGATCTACAAACATCTGAGTTCAATTCTCTGGATTAATTTCAAATTGTAACACTACCAACCTGCTGCAGCACACCTACTTTTAATTAAGGACTTCAGGAAGAGGTCTCACTTGCTTATAGTCATTGTTTTGTTCATCTCCGTCCGTCCTATAAAAGCTTGTTAAATTCCCACAAGCTGTCAAAGACAGGCCAGCACGATTTGACTGCCTCACTTCTATTTTCAACTTTCAGTCACTGTTTCTCCACCTTATACCAAAGAAAATATTGCTCCAATGGCACCATTTTATTTTCAGTGATCTAACAGTATGTCTAGTCACCACCCTACAACAAAACTTTGTGGGACTGGGAAAGAGGGTTACACTCATAATTCTAGACAAGACCATACATTTTAAAGATTACGCTTATGTGGCTTAGAAGCCCCGATGAATGGCACAATCATAATCCATTATCAAACCAAAAGTATCTGCGATTCAGGAAGCCACCAGTTAATGGTGCTACTTGCTTAGCTATGTGGAGACCACCACACGGCTGTGAATTTGCAGAATGTGTCAGATGAGATAAAAACCAATAGATATTCTGTCGCTGTGTTCCGTTGTAGTTCCATGTTCACCAGCCATTCAGGATTCAGAAGCCCCCTATAAACAATGTACCCAGGATTGTGTTACCGGTAGTCTTTCCTGTACTGACCAATCTCTTCCAGGTCTGTTTCTTTGTACTGGAAATAATATTCAGAAAAGTTGTTGATCATGAGGAGTTGTTGGTAAAAGAAACCCACACTCTTAATTTACCCTTACAAAATGCTGAACTTTGTTTTTTACTCCCTTAAGTAAATTAAGGAGATTTCTGTGTCACTGGAATTGCTTGCTTAGGAAAAAAAATATAAATCATTTGAGATTTTTTAAAATCGCTTTTCTGTTCCATCGTGGTACAGATTTTTCTCTTCAGCAATTGTTCTGCCTGCAGTAGCATAGTGCAAGAATTGGCAGCAGCTCTCACTAAGCCACTGGCTCTTTTGTCCCTTCATCAAGTCAAATGAGCTGCTGCTATAGACAGTCTTTACAAAGTGCAACTTGTCCTTTAAGGTAGTCTCTGCAAGGGCAGATTCTTTTGTGGCTTGGATGAGATCCTGCACAGCTGAACAACAAGAGATCACCCTGGAAAACACAGTGTTTTCTCTTTTCATCAAAAGATGGAACCACAATATCATTTGCAGACTCAGCTGTATGACATTCAATGTTGTATCTGGAAAAGAAAAGAAAAAGTAAGGCAACCTATATCACCTGCAATAATTCAGCAAGCAGCAGCAGCATCACTTCCAACTCGTGGTTCCAAAGGTAGGTAATGCAGAGATTCAGTTCATACATAAAACTGACATCTCAGCAATCGGGTCCCGTAAGCTGCCCAACTCACAACGTCAAAAATCACACCGATAATTTCAAAAGGGTGTTACAAGAAGGCAGAGCCTCACTTAGAAGAGATTGACACCATCCCAGAACACTTTGTTACACAAACACCAATGAGCAGAAATACTGTAATCCAGAGTTCTCTTTGACATGAAGTTGCATAGAGTTCACAGTTAAAATGGATAACTAGAATGTATGAGATCTGTACAATGCAGTTCTACTATAGGCCTATTCATTCATTATATCCCCCCTTCCCTTCCATAAAAAGAAAAGTAGGGATGAGCCCACTGCCCCCCACCACTTCCCCAATCCATCCTCTACAGCATACTGCCTGTTCTGTCGGAAATCAAGCCTTTATCGGGAGAAACTGGCAACTCTCCCATGCTTGGTCTCCTGTTGACCTCCCTGGCTGCATTCCCCAGCAAGATCCAGGCTAGGTCTCGATAAGCGACCCTTCCCAGCGTGGGAAGAGCACACTCACTCACTCCTGCTCCCCCGGCAGGAGTCAAGTAGGCTCTCTGCACAACTGGAAACCCTGGAAGTTCTAAATCATGTGGCAAGTCTGCTTCAGTACAGCATGTTTCCAACAAGCAGTGAACTGCAGAAACAGTGATGGAATGTGCAGAAATCACTCCTTGTTTGCACTTCTCATGCAACGGTAATCATATGGCGATGGTGAGAATGAGTGATTGGGAATTATGTTGCCTGGGCACTGTGGCACACTCTGCTCTGGAAAGTAGTGACTGTCTTGTATAGGACATTCCCGAAGCCTATGGGCCAGTTTACACTCTTCAAATTCATCTAGCAAACCCACCTGTATATGCAGAAGTGTAGAGTAAAGCTAGAAGCTGGCAACTATTTTAATGATGATGATTGAACAAAAAGCAGTGGCAGATGCACATTCACAAACATGATTCTAGTAATGCTACTATTATTCTTTAATTACAACACACACACACACACACACACACACACACACAGGAAATCTTCCACACTAATACCACAGTTGACTCACTTCATACAATAACTGTCCCATGTGACAAGTTTACTGGGGGCATATACCCCAACAAACCATGATTTAGCAGACAGTTCTCAGCAATCATAGATGTAAGCTAACATACATGTGTGATATCGTCACAAGTGAGAGCATACAGGGAGTTATGGGGTTTCTTTTCCACCAATACCTGCATACACCAGTCTAGGGGAAAGTATTTGAAAGTAGATCTAAACATCAATTGTAACTTGTAGGTCAACATAGGCAGAAGCCAGGGAATTGGTTGCAATACAAAGGAAAGCTATGGTAAATTCTGTTTGGTTAGCAACATGCATGGCATCATTTGGTTCAGTTTTCTCTGTATTAAATTATGCTATGCAGGTGTATAGATGCATGAACACAAATGCATTATATTCAAAAGCCTCTGAAGTTTATCTCATGCTGAGATTGAAACCGTGTTCCAGAGCAACATTCAAAATGTGCTGAAAATGTTTTCTTGCAACTTTCTTTTCTTGTCCTTGGAACTGCAGTACTTACTTCAAGAGGTCTTTGTCCTTGTTCAGGTGCTGGAAAAAGGATGGCTCACAGATGAGCTGATTTTCTTGACAAACCTGCTTACATGATTTCCCAGACCCAGCAATTTTAACCTGAAGGGCACTTAATGGGGGCCACATCACTTGCCCGTGGCAGAAATCCTGAAAAAAAGCACATTTCATAATGACAAGGCAAAAAGTGATTTCACTCAATAGGCTGCTGTTATTCAAAGCTTCAATCTCCAGACGGTTCAGTCAAGACTGTAAGGTAACCAGCATGGATCTCAGGGCTGCCTAGATCTCTGCCAAGTGTATAACCTTGTTTCAGGCTCCTGTCTGAAACTTGAAAGTCACCACCACTCAGGGCAAACAATACACAGCTAGAAGAAGAAGAAGAGTTTGGATTTGATATCCTGCTTAATCACTACCCTAAGGAGTCTCAAAGCGGCTAACATTCTCCTTTCCCTTCCTCCCCCACAACAAACACTCTGTGAGGTGATTGAGGCTGAGAGACTTCAGAAAAGTGTGATTGGCCCAAGGTCACCCAGCAGATGCATGTGGAGGAACGGGGAAGTGAACCCGGTTCACCAGATTATGAGTCCACTGCTCTTAACCACTACAGCACACTGGCTAGATGGACCAATGTTCGGTTTTAGTAGAAGGCAGCTTTTAATGTATGTTTTCTGTCTAAAAATGTGGGACCCCCCAAGGCAATAAACAGTCAACTAATAAAATAAAAATATTAAAAGAGCACTGAAAATGGCTCAGCAACAACAAAAAAGCATCACCATCTATTAGAGGTGTGCACTGACCACAAGATTTTTTTTAGACGCTGATAGAGGGCTTCATAGAGTACCCTCTACCAGTTAGTTTACTGGTTAAGTGAAATTGGTTTCACAACTATGAGCTTTAGTCTCAAGGGCATCCTGATCAAATTTGCAGATGACACCAAACTGGGAGGGGTGGCTAACACCCCAGAGGACAGGATCACACTTCAAAACGACCTTGACAGATTAGAGAACTGGGCCAAAACAAACAAGATGAATTTTAACAGGGAGAAATGTAAAGTATTGCACTTGGGCAAAAAAAATGAGAGGCACAAATACAAGATGGGGGACACCTGGCTTGAGAGCAGTACATGTGAAAAGGATCTAGGAGTCTTGGTTGACCACAAACTTGACATGAGCCAACAGTGTGACGCGGCAGCTAAAAAAGCCAATGCAATTCTGGGCTGCATCAATAGGAGTATAGCATCTAGATCAAGGGAAGTAATAGTGCCACTGTATTCTGCTCTGGTCAGACCTCACCTGGAGTACTGTGTCCAGTTCTGGGCACCACAGTTCAAGAAGGACACTGACAAACTGGAATGTGTCCAGAGGAGGGCAACCAAAATGGTCAAAGGCCTGGAAACGATGCCTTATGATGAACGGCTAAGGGAGCTGGGCATGTTTAGCCTGGAGAAGAGGAGGTTAAGGGGTGATATGATAGCCATGTTCAAATATATAAAAGGATGTCACATAGAGGAGGGAGAAAGGTTGTTTTCTGCTGCTCCAGAGAAGCGGACACGGAGCAATGGATCCAAACTACAAGAAAGAAGATTCCACCTAAACATTAGGAAGAACTTCCTGACAGTAAGAGCTGTTTGACAGTGGAATTTGCTGCCAAGGAGTGTGGTGGAGTCCCCTTCTTTGGAGGTCTTTAAGCAGAGGCTTGACAACCATATGTCAGGAGTGCTCTGATGGTGTTTCCTGCTTGGCAGGGGGTTGGACTCGATGGCCCTTGTGGTCTCTTCCAACTCTATGATTCTATGATTCTAGTCTATTCCAGTTCTATTCAACAGAGAACAAGCACTGGTAATATAGTGGCTTACACAGGATCTCTGTGCTCACAAAACAAGTATTTGTGGATATGGAGAGCATACCTGTTTCTCTATGAAAACATTCATTCTCTGGAGCATCCCCTCACATGTGAATTCAAAGGGCAGGTAAGGTTCAATCTGTTAAAATAAAATGTACAGTTTAGTTCCTTGTTGTTTTAAAAAATGTTATCCAAGGCACCACTGTAACATATGTTTGTGCAGGTGCTCAGGTATTAGTTATGAAGTTGTTTAGTATGGCATCTGCCATTCTAAATATTGCTGCTACCATGAAATTAAACTATAAAAATACTCAGCAACTTTCACACCTGTAGTATTTCCTAGCCCAGTTTCCCCTACCATTAAAGCTCTCAGCTACCAGAGAAATAATTTTGTGCTTTTTTGATCTGTAATTTTCCCCCCCACAGAGGCTTCTCATTTGCGCAGGATACATAGTAAAACAGCATCTGCTTTAACAAAGTACAATCTATACATATATTCAAATATGACATTCCAACTATATTGGATGGGCAGGGGTGGGGAGTTATCAGCTGAGTGCCCCCCTCCTGGTTTCAAGCTCTAAACAGGATATAAATCTTCTTTTGAAATAATGTCATTCATATTTTGCATATTGCATGGTATTTACAATATATAGGGTTTGCATATTAATGGATCTTATATAATGATCCATGTGAGTTTGCAACAAGCTTTAATTCATCATAGCCAAAAAACATAAGAGTTTTATTTTTGTTGGATTATTTAAGGCTTTTAGTTTCATATTGAGCTCTTTCTGATAAACCTCACACTATCATATGTTTCTGTTCCATATTTATGCATTGATTTAATAATGCAGTGGTTTTTTAAAAAACAACAACAACAACAACACACAAAACTGTTAACCTTTTGATTCAAAATTGCTTTCACTGCCTTCTCAACTTCAGAGAGGTCATTGATGTTTACAGTCCAAACATGAGGCTTCCCGATGTAAACTTCAGCATAGGGGTGTTGAGATGTCAACTGAAAGAAAAACGATCAAATGTCATCTTTCCGGGAATCATGTTCATTTCATTAGGCAAATTTCAATAAGATGCAAAATGTGTAGATAACATAACACTCCAGCCATTTAGGGGGCTCTTTATTCCTTTGTTTTCAAAGCTTTGCTCACGTCATTGTAGTCACCTAAAAGGAATTATCTATCAAGATTTCTATAGAACCTAATCATTGAAATGTGGGGCAAGTAACTATATAAGCGTCAGGGACAGTGTATTGCACTTTGAAAAAGGGAAGCAGACAGTCTAGTGTATCTTGCAATAAAGTATCCTAACATTCTGATACTAAATTCTGACCTCTCTAGTGTCTCTTGCCAAGCTAATTAGTATTTATATGAGAATTGTATGCTCAGTCATTTCCATTTGTGTCAAAGCTGGAAGACTCGATAAGATTACTTAATTTGTGAGTTGCCATCTGCAATGACACACTTTTTGTAGCTTGTTTACTTAACGTTTTGAAAAACTTAAGACAGCTTAAAAAAAACAAATTCAGAGCACATGCTATATAAGCCATCTCTTTTTTCGTATTTTACCTGCATGGTGTTCCGAAACATTCTGCACCCACTCTTTCTAAACCCCCTTTTACCTTGCTTCAAAATATTATAGGCAGCTGTTTACTTCTTAAGGAACTGTTCCCACCTGAATTGGCTTTCTCCTGCAGCCACTTCCTTGCCTGATATTATGCATTTGGCAGAGATGCATATGAGGTCATGTAAAGCACTGACATGCACATGTCCCAGCCCCTTGGTAGCCCATGAGTCTGTAGTCCACGAGTCACCTCCTGTACTTCTAGGTAGCCTCGTTCTTCTAAAAGCCGTCAGAATTAATGCTACAGAGTTACAGTGCTGGGCATTATGCCCAAAATACTCCACTGTTTGATGACTCTTAATGTTAGCTAAAGGCTGGCAAGCAAGACTTTGCTTCCTGCCCAGTGAAGGCTAAAAGGCAGCTAACACATGTGTAGATAAATGAGGAGCCTTCAATCCTAATCTCCCTTGCTTTACTTTCTGAATGCCATATTTACAAAGCCAATTCTTGTTGTTGAGACATATTTTGAGGACAAATCCTTATCAGCTTATATTTGCTGCCTGTACAGAGTGAAAGCACCTTGTAAACCAAATGCTTCTTTTACAAGAAATAGGCCATTGCCACTCAAGCAGTTTATGAAAAGAATTGACCCCCCCCCATGCTATGTTTATCCCTTTTATTAAGTTAATGGCCCCCTCTGACTGCCCTTTCTAGGAACTGAAACAGCCAAACAAATATTCTTTATATTGATTTAAATACAAATATCTTCATAGAATTTTATTTATACTCTTTTAATAGGCTATGTGCTGTCAGCATACAGGATTCAGGTGGTGATGACTGTAAAAAATTCTAAATATTGAGGAACAAGCTGTTATTTCCAAGTAACAAGAAGTATGCTCAGGAGTGAACACGTGAACGGTTGGGGGGGGTGCAAGGACCTTGCCCCTAAAGTCTAGCAAAATAATTCAAGTGGTTTGTTTTTTGTTTTTCCCCCTTGCTGGAAATTGGACATTTAACGTACATAAAGCTAAATAAATGTGCAAACCACCTCACACAAAAAAATAACACCTGTGGCCTGCTTAGAATTACACTCTAAGATTTTCATACATTGATTTTTGTTTTTAGCAACGAGGATTTCCTGTGTAAACTGAACCAATTGAAATAATTGAGTACTGATACTATTCTAGATACAAATGTATAAAAGTAATTGCAGGAGATAGGCTCAGAAGGAAACAATCTCAGACCAAGAGTTTGCTATGGCAATAGCAATGAAATCCCATACT
Organism: Podarcis pityusensis; assembly: GCF_964106645.2. NCBI lineage: Eukaryota > Metazoa > Chordata > Lepidosauria > Squamata > Lacertidae > Podarcis > Podarcis pityusensis. Next base: position 97,743,658 of record NC_138028.1, on the reverse strand, counting down.
TTGGTGATGCTTGGAAATTTAAAAAAGGATGTGCTACAAAAGCTACTGTTGACATGTCCAACCAGCAGTACACACAACAGAAAATTGTAATATGGATGTTGATTGCTTACCTCTCGGAGTGTTGGCTTGCCTTTGAAGAAATCTGTGTTTTTGCTGCTTTTGGGTGGATTAAATTTCGGATTCAGAAATGCACATCCATTTGCAATGGCCTCTAGAGGGGCAGGTCCCTCATATGGAAAGCCAAGACCAACAAAGAGCTGTAAAATAGAAACACCCATAACATTAGCTTTTATTTCATTTTCTCTGCTACATTTTATTTCTGTGTTAGGCATTATCCCCTTTCCTGATTTTAAACTGTAAAATTAGGTTAGCTTACTTGTATTCTTTTATGCCATGTTGCATGGATCGATTCTTTTGTATTTATTATTGACACAAGTACAGGTGGTTTGGGGAGGCTGCCTGTGACATAATAGGAGGGTCAGCCTAGACATCTAACTCACTAAGTAAGGCAGCTTCCTACCCTATATCTGATGACTGCAAAAGGTGCTTGCTTTTGCAACATGCCACTCTTCTGAAAGAGCCATGAAAATATACTGCAAACCTGATAACCTTTCTATAACGGGCGAAAGTGAAAATTATGAAACCCTTTTCCTAAAATAAAACCTTCTCTAAATTAAAAACAAGTTTTATAAAGCACTCCGTATTTCCAATATTTTTGTAGTGAGCAGGGGAGGGAAAGGAAGAAGGGAACATCATATTTTTAGATTTCTCTACAGCCAAAAGTGCAGTGAAAAAAGGTGAAGCAAGGCACACTGTCTTTCCATTATTGGGAGAATGTATTTTCACCCACTTTCTTGGTAACACATATCACCAAGTCCTAAGCTTTGACCGAAGTCCACTTCATCCACAACCACAGTTCACAGACCTCAAGACATTCTAGGCCCATCACAGAGTAATAGAACCACCATTAGATCCTGGCATAAGGAGGAAATATGTCTTTGGGGAGTTAGCAAATACTTCGCTTGAACTTGTGCCACACAATGATTACTACACAAATGGCTTAAAATGTCTTGCATAGAGTAGCTGAGCAGGGTGGCATTCTTGAATAAGCATATTCTTCAAACAGCACTAGACTTCCAAAGACCAACGGCAGGTGGCAGCAAAGTTTGCAAGAAGGTGCACTTAGTCTACAACAGCGAGTCCAGCTCAAACTACTTGGAAAGCTGTGTGAAAAGGCTGTTCTTGGAAATTGTTTAGCATAAGAGATGAAAGAAGAGAGTGTGAGTGGTCTGCAAAAAGTCACCTGAAAGAAAGTTGCGTAGAAGTACCTGGTCTTATAGACCATTTTGTCTAACCCCAGCCTGATGCAGGAAACCGAGAGCTACATGGCTACTCCTTAGACATCTATAGGAGTGCTATCCTGCCCCCTTGGTCTTCTCTCCTTTGGCTTAACCAGGATTCCCCAAACATGGGTCTCCAACTGTTTTTGGACTACCACTCCCATCGTCCCTTGCTAGCAGTGGTCAGGGATGATGTGAATTGCAGTCCAAAAACAGCTAGAGACCCAAGTTTGGGAAACTCTGGACTAAACATTCCCAGTTCTTTTAACCCAAAGAAGGTTAACCTGTAGCCCTCCAGGTATTGTTGAACTCCCATGACCATCAGCCCTAGCCAGCATGGCCAATCATCAGAGATGATGGCAGTTGCAGTCCAAAAACACCTGAAGAGCCGCAGACTCCAATCCCTGACTTGACCTTACCTCATAAAACTTGTTTTTTATAAAGCTCACCATAATCATTGTTCTCGTCTAACCCACTCCACTCTGTTTGTATCTTTATTAAAGTGTAGCACTCAGAAATGGGACACTGTACTCCAGTGGGGTCTGATTACTGAATAAAATGGAACTTAATTACTTTACATGTCCAGGAAACTATGACTCTATTGATGCAGTCTAAAGCCAAATTTTTCTCTTTTGCTGCTGCATCATGTTGCTGACTCATTTCAGTATGTGGCTGGCTACAATCCTGAGGTCCTGTTTGCAGGAATTATTGCCAAGTCAGGATCATCCGTCCTATACCTGTGCATTTGATTTCTCTCACACTGAAGAACTTTGCCTTAGTTTTTGCCGAACTTCGTTTGGTCAGCTTCAGCCCAGTTTCCCATCCTGTCAAGGTCAACTTGAATTTTATTTTAATCTTCTGAGAGGTTCTCCTTCCTAGTTTTGTGTTATTTGCAAATATGATGACTCATTCCACCCTTTTATATTTATAAAAAGTTTAAGCCACAGCCCTGCAGCACCTCACTTGAAAACTCGTTCCAGTCTGATGAGGAACCACTAATGAGTACAATTTCACACCAGCTGTGAATCCACCTGACAGCAATGTCATTTAGCCTGCATTTAAACAGTTTAACCAAGGTACAATTTAAACCAAGGTACAATGGGGGGTGGACTTTGTCAAAGTCTCTGCTGAAATATAGACATACCATGAGCATCCCACAACCCACTAAACCTGTAACTCAACAAAGATGATAAATTTATTCTGGCAGGATTATTAATTACAAATTTATACATGTTTCTACTAATACTGCATTATCATCAAGATGCTTTCAATCTGACTCCTTTATAATATATTTAAGCATCTTCCCTGGTAATGAAACTGGACTGACTGTTATGTAGTTTCCTTGATTCACCTTTCCCTAACCTTTCGAAAATTGGGCAGTCCTGCCTCTTCTCACTTGTTCTCCAGGATTTCTCAAATGTTCTCAGAGTACACCAGTGAGTTCCTTTAGTACATGGGTAGGCAAACTAAGGCCCGGGGGCCAGATCCGGCCCAATCGCCTCCTAATTCCAGCCCACGGATGGTCTGGAAATCAGCGTGTTTTTACATGAATAGAATGTGTGCTTTTATTTAAAATGCATCTCTGGGTTATTTGTGGAGCATAGGAATTTGTTCATTATTATTTTTTCAAAATATAGTCCGGCCCTGCACAAGGTCTGAGGGACAGTGAACCGGCCCCCTGCTGAAAAAGTTTGCTGACCCCTGCTTTATTACTTTAGGGTGCAATTTGTCTGGCCCTCAATACTTGAACTCGGCATCTTTGTTTCTATTGACTAATTCCTTATCTATCTGAACTGCAATCCTGACCTTCATTAATTATGCTAATTATGCAAGGTTGTACACTATCTCTTTTGAGAGAAGATGAAGGAAAGATCGAAGATATGCAGTGCTGCCTTCTCTGTGTCACCCTTTAGCATTTCACCATGCTTACTGAGAAGTCCATTGTACGTACCTGAAAAACCCTTTCTGTTGCTCTCAGCATCTCTAGCCAGCTTCAGCAAATTTGAGTTTTAGCTTTCCTGACACTGTCCCTACAAGTCTGAATTCCTTGTCTGCACTTGTCCTTGGTTACCTGTCCTCCCTTTATAAATGACCTTTTTATTTTTAGCTCCTCACTATACTTTCACATTGCCTTTTGTATACCTCTCTCTCAATCTCTCTCTCTCTCTCTCTCTCTTAGCTGTGCCTCCCTTCTTCAGGAACTCTTGGCCACCTGAGGAATTTCCCTATCTAGTATTTCTCTGAGCTTATTAAAATCAGGGGTTCCCCCCTGAAATTCAACTCATTCGCTTTTGATGAATTTGAGAATTATTTGGCCACTTTCTCCAAAAGTTTCTGCTACTTAAATGTCCCGACTTTCTGCTTAAGATCAATCTATCTTACTCCTCCCCCCTCTCTTCTGAAAAAAGGAAGTCCTCACCAAGTATGGCCACATGAATGGGTCTTTCCAGCCATCACACTTTCAGCAAATTGCCACATCTTAAAGTCTCCAGATGACTCTGGAACCCCATATGATGGGAAAAATGTAATCATTTGAAGGCACCTTTTTTGGAACATGAGCTTCCATGCACAAATCTTGATTTGGACATCCTGCAATGATCCGTGCCATTGGAGAGGGGCAAGTTTTAATCCCCAAAAGCTCCTGGCAAAGGCTGCTGCTGAGAATTATTAACTTGTAAGTCTTAAGTGGGCAGGATTCAGGCTCTTTTGAGATGAACAATACTGGATATTAAAGCAACAATTTTTTAGTATAGATTATGAATATACCTCTTCAAAAGAAAAATAGGGCAAAGTGCCATCTGGCTGCAAAATGTTATAACCCTTATTACAGAGTGTCTTTTGTGGAGAGGCTGACAGTGAAATACAGGAAAAGAAAACCTCCTAACAAAACCTACTGATGTATCAAACTACATTATGAGTTCCCACTCTTTTTTTAAAAAGCAGATTTAATGGGCTCAACATTTACAAAGAACAACCTGATCTATTTCTGCATTCCCATGCAGCAAACAAAAAAGGTAGACAAGTCTGATAAGCAATTAAATTGTATCTTTTAATTAGCAGCAGCAGAAACATGGCCGAACCATTAATTAAAGGACTTTAAAATGTCACCAACAATTCAGCAGTGGCTGAGTTTTAATTAGTTACAGAAAATGATACTGGATGGGTAGATAAGCATTCTTCACTTTTTACCTCGACGCTGTTGGAACATCTTTTCTGTTCTATATGCTGTCAACTTATTTAACAAGCTCCTTAGGGGAGAGTGTGCAGCTCACATGTCTTGACAGCACAGGGGCTTCTGTTACCACTTAATAATAAATACAGCACCAACTGTCCTCCACTCATATTAAATAGCTGCTACCATCTGTGAAGTATAACTTGGAAGTAATGACACTGCAAACTTCACCAATTGGATCAAAATTATAAGCAGCACATACCACCATTTCAGTAAGAAAGGAAATTATTTTACTGAGTAATGTTTTGCTTCACTTTAAATGAAAATCTTCTTTCAAAAAGATCCCATGCAAGCAAATCCTTTTGGCTTTTTTGAAAGAATATTTTCGGTATTTTTGTGGGGAATGTTCTTTGCTTTTTTGGCAGGAACACACATGTATTTGGTGTTTAATACTTTTGAAATATTAAGATTTTTGTTGAATTTTTGTCGTTTTTACTGTCTGCATTTGCATTATTTTGTATTCACATTTATTTGTTCTTTGTGAGCTGCCTTGGGAACCCTTTTCAGGCTGATAGGTAAATAAAAAGTAGCATAACAGAAACACAACATAATAGAATAAACAGCTATTTGTGTGTATTTGTGTGAGAGGGATTTTGCCTCAAGTTTGCTGAGCCAAATTCTGAAGTGAGTTTGCGTGGGAGGAGTGTTTCTGAAATCATCAAACTTGGTTCTCATGCATGCAAAACTTCTAGAGGGTGGAGGGGCGGACATTTAACAGTGAAAGCTTTTCATTTTTCTAAACAAACTTAACACACATATGAAGCACCATCCCAATAAGAAATTGAAACCAATGAAATCTTTGGAACACTGGACATTGGCAAATGTTTAGATCTGTTATGGTGCAATGAGAATATTGGGCCAAGCGCTTCATGGGGGGGGGGAGTAAATGCATTTGAATGCACATGTATTTTAATCTTTTGGGGTTTTGCTACTTCTTCTTCTTCTTTTTTGCATACCAGCCAACTTACCTTTGTCCCTCTCAGCAGGAACTGCAAATCCCGGCCACTGAGGATGCCATGGTTTTTAACATAGCTGGGCATGTAGACAGTACTTGTCCCGTGGACAGTTCCATGAACTTCTGTATAGGTATGAATGACATCCAAATAAGCTTTCTTATCCTAGTAAGGAAACATAAGCCAACCAAAACTGAGTCTTCACATAATGCAGAGGCCTATCTATCTAATTACCCACCACCACTACACAATACAATATCTCCTGCTGTTCCAAGACTCCCCTGATCCTACGGAGCAGAATTTCAAGGGGCAAAGGGGCTGTAGCAGTGGTCAGATCAGCAAAAAATGATGCAGTACCCCCTCAGGACTCCCACCATTGGAACTAGTTAAAATCTAAGCTCTTATTTCACCAAGGAGACTGGTTATGCTAAGTTTTGGGCCCCACACATCTGAGTCACACAAAATAATTACTGATCCTCTCCAAAATTTAACTCCACCAAAGCAATGAGAAACCTAGACAGCATCTTAAAAAGCAGAGACATCACCTTGCCAACAAAGGTCCGTATAGTTAAAGCTATGGTTTTCCCAGTAGTGATGTATGGAAGTGAGAGCTGGACCATAAAGAAGGCTGATCGCCAAAGAATTGATGCTTTTGAATTATGGTGCTGGAGGAGACTCTTGAGAGTCCCATGGACTGCAAGAAGATCAAACGCATCCATTCTGAAGGAAATCAGTCCTGAGTGCTCACTGGAAGGACAGATCGTGAAGCTGAGGCTCCAATACTTTGGCCACCTCATGAGAAGAGAAGACTACCTGGAAAAGACCCTGATGTTGGGAAAGATTGAGGGCACAAGGAGAAGGGGACGACAGAGGACGAGATGGTTGGACAGTGTTCTCGAAGCTACAAACATGAGTCTGACCAAACTGCGGGAGGCAGTGGAAGACAGGAATGCCTGGCGTGCTCTGGTCCATGGGGTCACGAAGAGTCAGACATGACTAAGCGACTAAACAACAACATGCAAGTGCTTTGAAGGAAAAAAAATCCCTCTCATATTCCCCAGTCCACAGAAGCTTAATGGTAGAGTCATGCTGCTCTTTACATACATGGTGGCATTTAAATATTCTTCTCTAGAGTGAGCTACAAAGTCTATTGGTTTCCCCCCCCCCATATACTAGGACTTGAAGCAATGTGGAAAACTAGGTGCTTTGTTTGGAAGAAATTTATTTCATAAAAAAAAACCCTTGACCTGCTTTCCTCTTCTCTAGAACTCATTCAAAGATGGATTGTGAAGTGCTCAGTATAGAACAACCCTTGAAACATATTGCATGAATGAGACTTCTCAACTGTGTAAATCAGCAACCTCAAAGTCTGGTTTCTAGTTGAGAAGTAAATGTACCCTTCGACTCCAGTGGGATCAGAAAGCACAAGCTTGTGTTTTGCATCCCTCAGTTCCATCACATGCAACAGCAACACACTATTCCCTGTTTGTTGGTTAAAAGCCATGCACAGATACTCATTCAAAGGTTACAGGAGACTAGGAAGAATCTTCCTGCCTTGAGCCCTGTAAAATCCAAGCATCTTCACATATATTTGAATTATCAGTTTAAGAACACAAAACACACTAGCTATTACATCTTCTAACGAAGAGTAAATATACTGTAAGAAGTTTTATTTAATTAAAATTTATTTCAAAATTTCAATACCACACTTCATTCTTTTGGTGTTTTCATGATGGCGTATGATCAGTGATCTTAACAGGGCAATAGGACAATAAATAAAATCCAGAAAGTGCCCCATCCAGAAAAAAACCCATTAAAATGATTTGCTTCCAAAATGGTCCCTCCCGCATGGCAACACTGGTGCCCTGCCAGGCAAGCCTCTTTGCGGGGGGAGGGGGTGTTTTGTAGTTGATGGTCCACCACTGGAAAATCCCTCTCTATTGCTGTTGAAGATCACACATCCAGTAAAGGAGGAGATGATTATTTGGTCTTCCCTTTGGTCTTAAAAAATTGTCCCCCTTTTTGGACTACAACTCCAATGAGTTTTTGATCCCAAGATTTCAGCAGTCTTCAGACCTCTTCCTTGAACATGCTTCCACTTAGCTTTCCTTGGAGCGCAGATCTCTTTCCCTTGCTCACTTCCTGCTCTAGTACACACAGCCAGTTCCTGGGCTTATCTGTAAATTCCAAACCCTGTCTTCATGAAAACCCAAGCCAGAAAAAAAGAATTAAACAGCTTGGCTTAATTTTTCTGATTTCATTAAACTCAATCAGGTTGGAGTTTTTGTTTTTTTTAATACAAATTCTTCCTTAAAGAGAAGTATGCCTAATTAACTTGTTTTGTATGGTTGTTAGTTTTAAAAATTGTATTGTGTTCTTGATGTAACCCATGTTTAGACCTTATGGTGAAGGGCAGGTAGGAAATTATAATAATGGTGCTGATGACGACAACAACAATTCTAGCATCTACAAACTCTCACACATTATTTAAATGACTGTGGTCTTTGAAATAGAGCTTGAATCAAGATCAGTATGGGGCTGCTCAAACAGATGCTAAGGTGAGATTAAAGCTCTTGGTTGTTCCTTTGATCAAGCAAGATGCATTCCCAGGTGATGGGTACTATGAGAACACCTTCAACCAGTGGCGTAGCGTGGGGGGTGCAGGGGGGGCCGGCCGCACCGGGCGCAACATCTGGGGGGGGGCGCTCGCACTCGCAGCTCTCTGCCCCTACCTGGCTCACTCACTCTCTCTCACTGCAGTGCTGGCTGTGCGAATCCGATCGGAGCCGCTGGGTCGCCGCCCACTGTGGAGGGGGTGGGTGCCAGGCGTGCGGTGCAGAGAGAGAGCGAGGGACTATCTGGGGGAGGGACAGTGCAGCGGCCGCCCAGCGCAGCGCTGAGCGTGGGAGAGAACCACACCAGACCAGACCAGGCAGCAGCAAGAAGCTGGCAGCGGCGGCAGGTTAGGGGTTAGGGGGCGCAAATTACTTGCCTTGCCCCGGGTTAGGGGGCGCAAATTACTTGCCTTGCCCCGGGTTAGGGGGCGCAAATTACTTGCCTTGCCCCGGGTGCTGACAACCCACGCTACGCCGCTGCCTTCAACACACACACCCCACTCACACTACTCCTTTAAATCTCTGTACTTTGAAGGAAAAACGTGGAGGGGGGCATTTGGGATCAACCAACAGGCAGTAGGAGCATGCCTTGCTCGATACTTTCAACACATCCCTCCCACATTTCTCCTTCAAAACTCTGCAGAGACTTGAAGGAGAAACTCAAGGGTGTGTGTGAGAGAGAGGGAGGGAGAGAGAGAGAGAGAGAGAGAGAAAGCCCTTTGTAAACATCCCCATTGGTGGATGTTTACAAAAGGGCTATTTGAAAGCCCCACAGTATGCTTTGAAGTCCAATCAACGATGGAGTGTGTGTGTGTCTTCAAAAGGAAGAATCTCTCAACATCACTATGATAGCAGCTATCAACTTCAGTCCATGGTGGGGTATGTGTGAGAGAGATAAATATCTAGCCAGAAAAGACTACCCACCCCTGCTCCATAGGAATGTTCATATTCTAATCCAAAGTGTTTTAGAGCACGATGTGGTTACTGTGAATATAATAGTAAATCATGTCATATTTTCTTTTGTACAATATTATAAATTTTAATTTCTTAATCCATTTAGAATTTACAATACTTTTTTAATTTCAAGGATCAGCTCACACACCAAGTGAATTATCTGAGATTTAGTTCTTTTTCAGTGTTCAAAGGGCAGGAGGAAGGGATGGTGGGAACAGAAGAAACGTTTTAAGGAAAGGTTGCTTAGAAACAGAATGGACTTGTTAAATCTTTTGACACAGATTAGGATAGGCAGGGCTAGTACTTGTTTGCAACTGGAATAGAGAGATATAAGAGACAAGAGACATAAAATGGGTCAAACTAAGGCCACATATTTATTAACTTAACTTCTGCACTGCAAATGAAACAGTGCAATCAGCTAATTTCCACTGACGGCCTCGGTCCTGTATACCTGAAGAAGCGTCTCCACCCCCATCGTTCAACTGAGATCCAGCGCCGTGGGCCTTCTGGCGGTTCCCTCACTGCGAGGTTACAGGGAACCAGGCAGAGGGCCTTCTCGGTAGCGGCGCCTGCTCTGTGGAACAGCCTCCCATCAGATGTCAAGGAAATAAGCAGCTATCCTACTTTTAAAAGACACCTGAAGGCAGCCCTGTTTAGGGAAGTTTTTAATATTTAATGCTGTATTGTGTTTTTAATATTCGATTGGGAGCTACCCAGAGTGGCTGGGGTATAAATAATAAATTATTATTGTTATGACTGCCTTGGATGCACCATGTCCTGTCCTCAGCAAGGGTAATGACCAGGCATAGCTCCATTGCCTAGGCCTTAGCTTCCAGTGAACAGGAATGCCTTCCTGACCCTGTCTCATGCCAGGGCCTTACAACTCAAGGCACATGAGGTATCCAGGCTAAGGGCCCCACAATTCAGAACATCGGGCCTCCAAAATGCTCAAAGGGGGCATGGCACAAACCCCACAGCCATGCCCCCGATAGGGATGTTTATGTGACCTCTACATGCATGTCCATGCATCTTATATCTTCCTGGCCAGGTGCAAATGACACTCCAGGGGTGCGGGACTGCACAGCCAGGGGGAACTTCATTTGCCAAGGCTTTTTAGAGAAAAACTAGGCTCCCAACACTGAACTCTGCCGCAGAGCCGCAAAAGAGTGGTTCTTATTTCCTTGGGCAGAACCAGCATCTGCTTTCTTCTTGACAGCTACGATAAACTTGCCATTTACAGAAGGCACTTCTGTTGATCATCGAATACACAACTGTTATTACTTTATGCCAATTATTTTTCCACCTACAACCCTCCTCCGTATGCAAGACCTTTCACATCAGAGAATGGGATGACAAAGCCTGATGCGTTTCTCCCTCTTAAAGCAACATTAAACTGGAAAATATAATCATGTGTGTGGAGGGGCATACAATTTTCAATGGGAAAGGGGCAAATTTCCACAAGCTTTCAGCTGCAGAAACATAGGGAGGAAAGAAAGAATACACGTGTTCTGTTTTAAATGGAGATAGTAAGGAGGGGGAGGTAAAGCTGCCTGAGCCATCAACTTGGCAACCTACAATTAGCAAAAATGTGCATTATTTAAAAATTATGCAGGTCACCTCCAGAGAATAGTAATCTTGTTAATCAATGATCTGCTAGAAGCCACAGGAACAAAGTGCAATCCGGCTATACTCTGTGCGTGGGAGGAGCCCAAGCATTACCTCACTGCTCGATTGTCACCACACCAGGCAGTCTTGTTCTATAGCGCTATGCTCTGACTTCTCATAGAATTCAATGGAAAACGAGAACAGGGGTAGCCAACATGGTGCTCTCCAGATGTTATTGGACTACAATTCCCAGAATTCCTTACCACTGCCCATGCTGGCTGGGGCTGATGTCCACAATATCTGGAGAGCATCATGCTGGCGACACCTGTACTGGAAGCATTTTTTAAAAAATAACTATTGCTACATAAGCTGGATACATGGTTGGAGACCACAACACATGCTTTTTAAAGTGCATGATTTCTAAAAGATATATAAATGTGTGCATTTATCTAAGGTCTGTTTTCCACTGAGCTGATAAATCTCACGATTTAATGGAATTTTTCTCCGTACAAAAGACAAAACAAAACCCTCCATGTAGAAAGCTAGACCTAAAGGAGCTAGTCTAGCTTTCTCCTGCACAGCTTCCGATGTATTATGATGCCTTTTAGTGGAGCAGCATTCAATCATGTCAATTTCACTTGCAGGATTAAACACTACAACCCAGACACAGCAACCCAACATTTTATTAGCAATCTGCTTTAGGTGGAATTGACCAGTAATTCTAGCCTAGGGATACCTATCATAGTGCCCTGCAGATGTTGATAGACTAAAACTCCCACCATCCTTCGCTGGGGCTGATAGGAACAGGTGTCCAACTCGGTTGGGATAGCATCATGTTGGCTACCCCTCCTCTAGTCCTTAGTTCTGTATTCCATAACAGCCCTGCAGATGTGACTACAGATAGAAAAATCAAAAGTCTTGCTATTGTTACAAGATTAAATGAGATAAACTTCAGGAAAGATTTGAAGCAGCTGAACATGATTGGGGACAACTTTGTTATTTTTAAAATGTCACATTTAATGCAGCAAGATGTGTGGAACTAGAAATTAATTGTAACTCTCAATAGCAGATACTTTTTCAAAATCTCACGAGGGAATATGGTAGAATCTTAAATCTATCGATGTTTTCTCTTTTCAATCCTGCTTAATGCCGAAGCATACAAAAAGAGCTTCTGAGTGCCAGTTATATAAATTCAATTTGGCAGAAGGATATGTTATTCCTTCTTGGATTTCATTCTCAATAATACAGCTTCTGTAAAACAAATTACATTCCCAGAAACCCACATGTGTAAACTGCTATTTCCTCAAACAGGTGCCAACTGAGTGGAATCTTGTGAAATATTTTGTCTCTACTGCACAAGGAAGAGTCTTTCCATCCATATCCATATCCCTATTCCACCCCATCTAACTAAATAGATTCTGTCTATTAGGAAGAATGCATGCAGATCGTATGCATTTGCTACACAATCCTTACAATCCTAATATATTTTGTTCTGAAACACCCGCGTCATCTAGCCATGGCTTTGGAACAACCCTAGGATTATCCCACAATCAGGGTGAGTGGCTTTTCTGTGCATGCATCACAGCTAAATTTCATAAACACAATCAAGGACAAACTAAAGGTGATGATTGTGCTGCAATTTTAATTACTCCTAAATTCTTAATCATTAAAAAACCAATAATCAAATCTAGCTTTTGAACACAGCATTCTTAGTTCTGGTGCTCAAGCACTTTATCACTGTTTATCATAAGGTATATAAAGACATGAACCTGGTGTAGCACAGATAATTAAGGAATGAATATAGCACAAGGTAGTGAGCATCAAGAGAAGCACTATATAAAGACAGCAGAACAAATACTCAGCTTTATTTTATAGATAAAAATGTGACTATACAAATGCAGTCATTACTCTGAAATCTGGGCTGGCACAGATGTAAATCTGGGTTTACCTTAATTACAGTTGAAAATTATTCCAATGAACTATTTAATCATTATTTGCAGATTTAAGAGATTGACTCTTTATTTGCAAACATATGTTAAGCAAGGAACAAGCACTGTGTACAGCAGGACAAACTTTGGAGCGTATGAATCAAATCAAATATCTTTAATACGGTCAATGACCAGGAAGCAATTTATAAAATATGACATTAAGAGTAGTATTGTGCTACAAGTAACAGTAAAAATATGGCCAATTCACAGAATTGGTGCTTATATTTATGACCAGGTTTCGAGTTTTAAGTTTTTAAAATTCAATTCAGGAGTCGCTACTGTTTATTATCGTTCCTTCGATGTTTACAGTTTGAACTCCTTTGTAGACATCATTGCTCGTCTTATTCTTGTTGCAATGTAACAGTACTTTGCCATGGACCTGTTAATTTCGGGCTCTTTGTCAGCTAAGAGGTGTCTGATATAGGTGTCGTCTGTACTACGAGGTATTTTCCTCAGAATCGGTTCGATCAGCTCTTTTCTTGAGTCTCGATATAATGGGCAGTATAAGATGACATGCCCAGTGGTTTCGATTTCATTGCTGTTACAGGGGCATAATCTTTGTTCGATCGGTATTTTATTGTATCTTCCCTCTAGAAGAGCTGAAGGGAGAGCGTTAAAGCGGGCCCTGGAAAATGCCCATCGGTGTTTAGCGTTGTCTAGAACTTTGAGATAGTTTGCTAGATGTGGCCTTTGGGAATTGTATAGAAGTTTATAAGTTATCGGAAGTTGGTTAAAGTCATTTTGGGTTTCAATGTCCCTGAGTCTTTCTTTGATTATGTTCTTGGCCCTTCCCCTTTCTAAACTTAATAAATACTCTGGGGAGAGACCATATGTGGCCAGTTTTCTGAGAATGCCCTTCAACCAGCTAGATTGGAATTTGTCAAGAAGCATCAGGGAAAGTAGTCCAACCGGCGAGTTGTTAAGTCTTAGCCAAGTGCATAAGGTTCTTATCCATACTTTGGCTTTAATGCTGTATAAGCCCGCTTCCAGTCGTAGGGCGGCGTTTGGGACGCATTTAGGTGTTTGCAGGAGTGATCTAAGGAAACCTGATTGTATCTTCTCATATGGGTCTAGATTAGAGAGGGAGACGAGTGGCGCGCCGTATAGGATTTGTGCTGTTGGTTTTGCAATGAATAGTTTAATTGTAGCAGGAATGAAATTTCCTCCCGTTGTACGATGGAATCTTAGGATTGCTGTTGTACTTTTTTGTGCTGTAAAGGAGCTGTAGTTTATGTGGGCAGTCTTCTTCCTTGATGCTTGGAATATCACTCCTAGATATTTAAAGCATGTCACTTGTTCAATCTCCTGATTGTCTAAATTCCATCTGTATATTTTCCTTTTGTTAGAGAAAACCATGATTTTTGTTTTTTGGTAGTTCACTGCTAGTTTCTCTTCTCTACAATATTGGGATAAGCTGTTAAGAGCTCTTTTGAGGCCCATCTGAGTCTGGGACAATATAACCGCATCGTCTGCATAGAGTAGGATAGGCAGTTTTTTGTCTGCTAATTTTGGGGCGTGTGTATCCGCTCCTTGTAGGTGGTCTATTAGGGAGTTTATATAGATGTTGAACAAAAAGGGGGCCAAAATGCATCCTTGTTTAACTCCCTTTGTTGTTCTAATGAAATTAGAGAGTTGACCACCTACAAGGAGCGGATCAAATTCAATAGGTTGAAAAGATCATCTTTATTCCCTGCATCTCTAATTTATCTGCCTATGCTTGTGAAGGTGTAGGCAAAACAGCACCACCCATGCAGACTTGAGGTAACCGTGATGTTTACAGATGCCGGGGGGAAACCAAAACCCAACTGCCTTTAGGAATGGAAATGGGAGACACCCATATGGAGAAATCAAAGGTTTTAATGTAGTGTAAAACTATCTACTTCATTCGCTAAAAACATCCCCAAATGGAGAACCCTTGTGACAAAACAAGCCACTGAGTGCAGAGCACTCTCAGTGGAGACAGAATATTAACTGACTGATACTAACTGAGGAAAACCAGACCAGTGGAAGGAGAAATGGAATGGATTGGTTGGAACTCTGAGTAAAACCACAGCACACTGTAACATTTTGTGGCCGGTTGCCACTTGTTACATGGCTATTAACAATTTGCATAACTTTTTTCTACGGATACTCAATGGCACATAGTACCGGCACCTCCACCCCACCCCACCCCACCCCAGTTAAAAGTGCAGCACTTACTGTAACAACTTCATGGTGAGTACCAACACCTTTCCCCCCTATATATAAAAAGCAATGACTATTTGGTATAAATCAGCAGCTCCCTTCCCCAAAATTTGGAGAGGTAGGATCCCTGATGAGCTTGTGTGTGTGTGTGTGTGTGTGTGTGTGTGTGTATCACTAGTAAACTGGAGAAGATGAGTGTATGGGAGCCTGCAATCCCAAATGTTTGAGGAAGAAGCTCTATTCTACTGAATACAAACAAATACCATTTCTTCTCTACTGTCCACCAATGCCACACACTGTTCACATTCTGCAGCAAGTTCTATCCACCTATTATCCGTTTTGCCTGCATGTTACAACTGTTCATTTAACAGCTGGGAACCTGGAGAGGTGTAATGATCAGGAGGTTGCTGTCACTGCCCTTACCCTTACAAGTATGCATCCTCCAGATGGTCTTTAATTAGGCTAGGAAGATGGGTAACACAGAACAAGCGGCACTAGAATATTTTCATCCCCCAGGTAAAGCAAAGATCTAAGCATTGAAGAAGGATTCTATATTCATTTCAGATCTATCTATAGTGGGTAGACCAGGGGAGTGAGAGGGCAAACACTATACTGGTTAAGATAATATTTTATCTTTTCCACAGTGAATGTTAATATGCAAGGAGACGTTAACTGACATTTCTCGAAAGAGCTATTTTACAGATGGGGCATTTAACAACGGATACGAATATCCTGGATAAGGCAGGCAAATTGACAGGGAGGAAAGGAAGGAACCAAGGAAGAAAGGGAGGGAGCTGGGGAAAAATAAACTAAAAGAAAAATCTGAAAATAAATCTGATACATCTTTTTGAGTACCAGACCCAAGTCTATCTGACAGGCTGTTCTTCTGATGTACTACTAATCACATTGGGAAATACACTGATTAATTATACTCAGTTTTTATTGAGGCTTTTAAAAGTCTCCTAGTACTGATAATAGAACAGAATGCATAATCACAAAAGCTGAAAATGAATTAACAGTTTACAATGCTGCTAAAATGTGTACTCTAGCACGAGGAGCACACTCTAAAAACCTTGAGTGTTCATAAATGAGGATGAAAAAGTTAATGATTTTTCTTCAAAGTCACAATGAAAGCAGCACAACTACCGCTTAAATAATAAGAAAATAATTTTTCTGCTCAAGAACCATGGGCAAAAATAAGACAATCAAAACCTCAAGATGCTGCTAAACAAATGAAATGAATAGACAGCTGCCACACAGAGAAAAAGTCTTGATAGGCCTTCAGGCTTTATAACGGGCAGACAAAATAGGCTGGCAAAGGGGCCACTAGGCATTCGTCATTCTCTCTGTGTCTCTTTTCTTCTGCCATGGCGCCTTCTTGAAGTGGGCTTAGCCTAGCAGATTTATCCCTATGGGAAGTATAATGAGAAATGCTTTTACTGAGGAAGTTTGTACACTGTGGCTTTAAATCACTGGGAAATCCCAGGAAATTACTGCAGTATGGATGAAGAAACTACGTGTCCAAGGTCTGTACTATGAATTATGAAGAGCTCTCACGGTTTTCTGCTGCTAGCCAGAACTAAGATGCCCCACAAAACGCAAATAATTTGTGAAACCCTTGAAAATTGAAATGACACCTGTACTCCTAAATTTGTACTCTTAAATCCTCAGTCTGGCATGTTTCTGTAAAGAACTGAGCAACAGCTTAAGATAATTGCGTACACTAGTTTTTCCTTAAGGAACAATATTTTAATTACAAATTATTAGAGCTGCTTTAGCACTAGATAATGTACATGTGCACATACACTTCATGTACGCCATCATGTTAAAAGCTTCTATATGCATCTGTACACCACTGCATACAAGCATGTATGACAGCTTGAATTGGCTGTGGCTTCCTAAATATTCTAAATGCAACACTGTAAATCAGCTTTCCCCCAACAACTTCTAGCATCACTGATGGGAGTTATAGTTCAAGACGACACCCTGCGAGAGGGCACCAGGTTCAGGGAAACTGGTATGCACCATATATCCACTCATTTATTTTTGGGATTTATTCAACAATTTCCCAGGATGCCTAGGCATTCTAATCTAAGAAGCAGCTTTTAGTCATAGGTTAATGGCATAAAAGGGAGATGTACCTGATTGACTGAGTGTCCTCTAATAGTTTAAAACAGGGTAGCATCCACTCTATGACATATGTGGCTGTGTGTGCATGATAAAATCCTGGTCAAATAAGCCAGCATATATACAGTTGATATGCGTCTCCTTTGTCTCTCCCTTCACTTGAATGGTGAAACAAACCAGATGATTTCTCCTTTGGTCTGAATAAGGGAGTATGGCTAATGGCTTCCAAACAAGCCGGACTCAGAAGCTAGTATTAAAGTACCTTCTCTGTGATTTACAGACACTGCTTGGTATAGATGATAGCTCTTTTGGAAGGTAAGAGAACAGAGATGGCTTCTTGCATAAACAACTCTTTTTACTTTTGTGTGCGTGCAAAATTGAACTTTTAAACAATGCAAATCCAGTTAATTCTTTTCCTCAACCCAAACTCTTGATGTTGTGACTAGCTGAAATCCTGCTTTCAGTAACTAAAGTACATATCAGGGTTGCAAGCTATTGATTCTTTATTCTAGAATGCTAGGTGTAAAACCTGGTATTTGTAGCACCAAGGAGAGATTTACCCAGCCTGCAAGATCCATCTGCAAACATGCTACAATATCTAGCCTAACCTTTCTGTACTAAAAACAAACAAAGAAAAACCCTCACCTCCTGCTTTATGTAACATCTTGTCTGGACAACTCAAAAGCTTGCAACAAATTTGCAATGCTTTGATAGGTCCAGTAAAGTTGTTGGCCAACTGGATTTTGAAGCTGCTTGCTTACATGCTAACACAGCTGCCTTTGGCTGTTAACATGCCATTATAATTCGGTTTGTTACAACTGCATTTCAACTAGCCATGTACCCAATAAAATGACAACATATAAGCACAAAAGGTTAAGATTACCTCATCTGGCTCTCAGCAGCTACCTCTTATGAAGAGCTAGAAATTACAGAACTTTAATTGCACAGAGTAGTACTTGCTGCATTTGCTTCTCTGAATACTTGTATTGTATTATGGACGATGGCCGTGCCCTCTGGGCAATAATGGGACAACACGAAGCCTTTCTACTGAGAATGGAGGGCAATTTGGAGAACACCCCAAGGCAGCCTTCCCCAACCTAGTGCCCTGCAGATGTTTTGGACTACAACTCCCATAATCACTGACCAGTGGTCATGCTAGCTGGGGCTGATAGGAGCTAGAGAAGAAGGAGGAGGAGGAGGAGGAGGAGTTTGGATTTGATATCCTGCTTTATCACTACCCGAAGGAGTCTCAAAGCGGCTAACATTCTCCTTTCCCTTCCTCCCCCACAACAAACACTCTGAGGTGAGTGGGGCTGAGAGACTTCAGAGAAGTGTGACTAGCCCAAGATCACCCAGCAGCTGCATGTGGAGGAGCGGAGAGACGTGAACCCGGTTCCCCAGATTACGAGACTACCGCTCTTAACCACTACACCACACTGGCTCTAGAGTCCTAAACATCTAGAGGGCAATAGGCTGGGGAAGGATACTCCAAGGTGTTTGTTCTTCTAGCAGACCAGAGGTGACCAAGGATTGTTTTTTTTGCCCTTGTTCTCTGGAGCTGTATGCTTAATTCTCAAGGGAAATGAACAAAAGAAAATCTCTTTTGTAAGCACATAGCTCTCTCTCTCTCTGCACTTCTTTCTGGATGAGGAGAATGCCTTGAAGTCAGTGCTAAGAAATTTGACTCAGTCAAGACCTTGCCGTGCATGTGAAAATAAGTGAATTATTTAATATTATGATTACAGGGAAACAGCAAGTCAGCAAGTAAAAAAGAAAAATAACTTTAGGCAAAAGATAACTCATAGGTTATCATTTTTGGAAGTGCCAATGGCCTAGTCTACCATTGGCACTTTATCATAAACAATACTTTTAAAATAATACCTAATTCAATGGATCTTTAAACATGTAAAAGCAATTCCTTTGAGCATTTTGGAAAGACAAATAATAACTGAAACTAGAGAAATCAACTCTTCTGTTTTCCTTTCAGTACCTACAAGTTCAACAACACATGAATCCACAAGCAAGTTTGGCCAGAGGCTGCTACCCAGAGACCAATTACTTATAACAAATGAGAGAGTTGGAGTAAGTCTCCATTGGCTGTTCTGTGGCTTCACAATGTGTAGCTGCACAAATCAGGGCCTCTATCTTCCACTATGGTCAGGATTGTGAATACTTTGATTACAAAGAAACTTGAGAGGTTGCAAACAGGAATTTTTGTTGGAGGCATTTGTAAGCTGACAATTAGCTGGAGATCCTTTGGTAAAAAGAATGTGACACTCACACTAGAAATCTCACAAATGGGAACACAGAAGCAGTGCATGTAATAGTGTGTTAAAGACAGTGGGCAGGATTCACCTAACCAGCCTCATCAACAGAAGCCCTGTTCAAGGACTTCCACATGTACAATTTGGCTCCTGCACTCCCTGAATGTTTTTATTTTTTATTTTTTGGGTGGCAGTAAAACCACCTGAACAACACGAGGAGGTAGGAGAGAGAGGAATCATTCCACCTGACAAGTTATAATGCTTGCACAAATAGAATGATTGGAAGAGCCTGATGTTGAGTTCCACCCAGTAAGTACAGCTAGGAGAGTTTTTGTTTCCAATATTCAGATATAATATGGAAAGTATTTTGGCTGAGAAGCCAACCAGGAGCTCTAAGTTTCTTTTCAATGCATGAGAATTGAGGAGAGGGGAGAAGACAAGAGTCAAATGTTTGTACTTGCTCATATACATTATGATAAACCAGTTAATAGCTTGGTACAGATTAATGGCATATCACTTTCGCCTTCCAAATCTTTCAGCTATAAACATGGTGCAATAAACCTGGTTGAACATATAATGACGTAAAATTGTGCACAAGACTACAGTCTAAAGGAGCTGCATCTTTTGTTAAAAACCTCTTTGAACAGATAATATCTGCCGGCATTGTTTTCTAAAAAGTACCTGTCAAACACTAATTAAAATATAGCTCAGTTTAAGCTTGCAACTTTGTGTTCTGCTCAGTCATTGAAAATGAACTTCCAAGAAAAGATTTGTTCAGCATAGCAACTCACCTTCCAGAAGTTATCAACTTTGCCATAGACAAGCGACTGGTCCTGTCTTTTAATTACGTTGAAGTGCTTGATGTCACTGGAATTCAGATATTGTTCCACAACAAAACCAAGGAAACTATTGTCTGGAGTGTGAGCTGTAAACCAATCAACCAAACAAACAAAAAGTCAGCACTGCATCATTATGCGTCACTGAAACACTGTCATAAGTCTTATCTTCTATTATGTATTTTCCTAAGGATATTGTCATGCTGCAATTCACATGGCTGTTGACAGGTAGCACTGTGAGGTAAAGTAAAGGTAAAGGGACCCCTGACCATTAGGTCCAGTCGTGATCAACTCTGGGGTTGAGGCGCTCATCTCGCTTTATTGGCCAAGGGAGCCAGCGTACAACTTCCGGGTCACGTGGCCAGCATGACTAAGCCGCTTCTGGCGAACCAGAGCAGCACTACTTGCACTTTGATGTGCTTTCGAACTGCTAGCTGGGCAGGAGCTGAGACCGGGCGGGGATTCGAACCGCCGACCTTCTGATCAGCATGTCCTAGGCTCTGTGGTTTAACCCACAGCGCCACTGTGAGGTACAACATGGTTTAAAAAAAACAACTGGTCTCAGAACTGCTGAGCCAAGGCAGCAGCATAAGGGGCTGAGGAGGAGGGAGATAGAAAGGCAGGAGGTGGCACAGGCCAGAGGATGGGTGGCCCAGCTAAGTGAGCAAGATGTTTGGCAAGGTGTAAGGAGAAAAGGGAAGAGGAGGGAGGGGAGAGAGTGTCCTTGATGATACGTAAGGGGAGGGGGTGGCTTTGGTGAGGGGGTTGATAAGGGTAGGTGGGATGGTCCAGCAAAGAGAGCAGGGATGCAACCCCTAGCATCTAATAAGTGCATAGAATATATGTTTACCCTTTCATTATATTCAAAGACTTGTAATATTAAAAGTGAAGGATACCAAAATAACTACAGACCTATAAAAACAGTTTAATATGTGGACATATCTTCTTTTTTATGTAATATCTCGACTTGGAGGACTCCGAGGGCTAACTCCTATTCTGAAAAGCAAAAATTGCTTTCGTAAACAACTTGAACTTACGAAACATTGTGTAGAATTGTTGTGGGTTAAGGTTCCATTTTCCCCATGGAGTTTTGTGGCCTTTAGATTGGGCATAATGAGCATGGTTAAACTCTGGTTCAGTCCCAAATGAATCTAACACTCGTAACATGCACCTGTGCAAAGATAAAGGAAGGCAACAACAGTGTTAGTAATTGGTGACCATGCCTTCTAAAGCTGATACAGAAATTTCTGACATAACCGAGAATAAAAGCAATACCATGATATGCATCAACAAATCAGCATGGTTACTATTCATATTTATTCATGCCAAAGAAAATATGGTAAAGATCTTCCTCTGACAGCAATACCACGGGCCAATTTACACCATAAACCTAGCAATCTTGGGACTTAGAAAGGGCCCATTCTCCACAAATACCAAGTATTATTATTCTTACTTGCACGTGTCCACTGACAAATGGCCTAGAAGTACTTCTCAACAATGGCCTAGGAGTACTTTGTTGAGAAGTTTTGATAGAAAAAGTATTTGAAAGGCAGTTTCAGAGTTGGGATGGATCAAGAGGTGGGGGGGGGAGAGAAGAGTTGCAATAAATTAAACACAAAGAAGAATTTTCTGATAATAAGAGCTGTTGAAGAGTGGATCAGACTCCCTTGGGAGGTGGACTGTCCTTCCTTGGAGGTTTTTAAGCAGAGGTTGGAGGGCCACCTCTCATTGATGCTTTAGCTGAGTTCCTGTATTGCAGAGGGTTGGACTATATGACCCTCGGTGTCCCTTCCAATGCTACAATTCTGTGATTCTATTTTATGCATCCATGATACTTCCACATTCTAAGTCCCCTAAGTCTGCACTGGGTAGCTGAAATTCAGAGCTTTATGTCAACCGCTTTCAGTGAAAACATTTTACAGCAGCAGAATTATTTTTTGATTACATCAAGTGCTTGTCGGGAACCAAACGTATTATTTAGTAGAATAAATCATACAGCAGAAGGAAGCTGTTGGGTTATACTGTGGAAAGGAGAGTGGGATTTGAATAAAAGCATTTGGTTTTAAGCCAAATGCAAGACGTGGGATGATTCTTGGAAGATAAGGATTAGCAAAATGAGTAGGCTGAATTAACTATCTGAAATACAGTGACAGGTTACATAATATTTATTATTCTCCCCGTTGCATTAAAACTGATAACAAAGAAATGAATCACCAAGTCAAGTTTTAATGTACTGTTATGCATATGGTGCACTCTTAAAAATAATGTTTGAAGGAAAGTAAACCAAAGTTAAGAAAAGGTATATAATGTGATTCCTAAAGTAGCTTTACTGTTAAGTTTTCTTCTTCTCTACTTTTCATAGAATTATAGGACTGAAAGGGATGCCATCTAGTCCAACCCCTGCAATGCAGGAATCTCAACACCTGATCCCCCATCCAATTTGAAACCATACCAAACTCTACTTAGCTTTGCAAATGTGCTAGCAGTTTTACTGCTATACCACTTGGAGGTGTTTTGCTGACTTCCACTTTATAGAGTACCAAAGAATAACTGGAAAACAGAAAGCTTAAAGAAAACCAAAGGATAACTAATTCAACTTCCTGAACTGAAAAGGCAAGAAATTGTTGGAACCCATCGTCAACAAATGCCTCCAGAGCCCATAGCTTTCCAAAGCACTTTATTCCATTACTCAGTTCATGCTGCAAAATGAATAGTTAACTGAGTTACCTCAAATGCTAAAAACAGCCTTTTTTCAATTTGAACCATTTGGTAAAGAAAAGCATCAAAGAAAAGTTGAAATATCCATGTTATTTCATATATTTAATGAACTAGGAAGAAGGAAAACAATGAGGTTTTAGTTTGTCAGGCACATTTTTTCCTCCCATCTTCTTCCTAACAGAATCTGCTCAGTTTCTAAAATTTGGAATCCAGTGGCAATGTAAACCTACATGAATGGAAAATGAGTGAATATATGTTGCCCGTTCATATTTTCAATTATGTTTTTCAGGCTCTGTTCTGCTACAACTGCAAACCGTGGCTTGGTGTTACGTGATAAAGCTTGCACACACATGCACACTCTCCTTGCTCATCTGAAAAAAATATTTACTTCCATTTCCTGCAAGCCTATTACATTTGAGTCATCCAAATATGGATTATGCTTTCACTCCAAACTAGAATGGCAAACCACAGCTTGAAGCTGATTTGAAAACATGATTTGGAGAGCAAGTATAAACTGTAGTTCAGTTCACCACTCTGGATAGAAAAACAAGCCCTGGATTGTTTGTAAGAGGAAGTAATTGGGTGTCAGTGGGGAGAAGGGCGGGTATGAATACAAGGTTTGTTCACAGTGCACCAAAATAAAGTCTGGAGATACACCTGAGTGACCCTGACCACAAAAAAACTAAAGCAACTAAAAAGCAAGAAGAATGCAAAATAATACAATTTATTTTGGTTAAGTATACTTTCAGATACGCATAATCAAATACTGAAAAACAAAACAGATAACAAAACAGAGATTAATAAATCTAATCAGCAAAAAGTAGTGACTCCAACTGCCAGATGCATTTCAAACTTCTTCTTCAGTGGCATATAAACGACAATTAGTGGATTAGCTACTCCATAGTAGAATCAGATTCAGGCTTGCGTAAGGAATCTTAGTCTTAAGAAAAAAATAGTACATTTCTGCTCTGTGCAAGATTTATCCTTCTGATATCCAGGAATTTTCCAGTTCCACTTCACTGAAGGAGGAGGGAGACTCCCAAAGCTCTGGCCTTGAGGGACATAAGGGGGTACGGAAGCTACTGTCATACAATTTCTTACAGGTTGGGCACTTGTGTTTTAAAGCAAGAGCAAGGCTGCTTGTTGAGCACAGACCTGCAAATGAACAGAGCTCCTATGAAAAAGAAGCTACTCATACACAGGAGTTCTTTTCCAACGTCCACACAAAGATGTGAGGACAGCCTGGGTATGTGACACTGGCGTCATGGCCTTATGCCAGGGGTCTGCAAACTTTAAGACAAAAAGAGCCACTTGGACCCGTTTCCGAAGGAAAAAAACCTGGGAGCCGCAAAACCATTGCGACATTTAAAACAAATATATCTCCGGAGCCGCGATCTGACAGTGGGCGGGAAGGTGACGTCAGGACGGTGCGTGACTAACACACGTACCACCCCCATACGACGTCACAGCCAGTACAGCGCCTGCCACAGTGGGGAGTGTTGGGGCACACAATGCGCCTCCTCCCCTTGCTAGTATCCGCCCCGGAGCCGCGGCAAAGGTGTAAAAGAGCCACATGCGGCTCCGGAGCCGCGGGTTGCCGACCCCTGCCTTATGCGAATGCTCTATAGGAGAGTAGCACATAAATAGGGCTTGTTTAAAAATTCAGATTCAACATCAGGAACAATGAGGAGAAAGTTGTAAAAATGCACTAGACATGTGGAACCACAATTCCTTCTGATAAATTGCTTTAGAAAGGAATACTTACTGATAGTGAACCCAGGATGGTCCAAGGGTTTTCTTGAACTGAGTCAGTCCAACAATGTCAATGTAAATTAGTTCCACTACTTTATCCCCTTGAGTTGGGCAGCCAGATCTGTTACCAACAACCTTCTTCATAATCCTAATAGTAAGAAAAAAGTAAAACTTCATTTCCACCGAATTCCTGCATTCATACAGAAGAATGAAATAAATTTAGTCTTAACAGTGAGCTTTTATTTTTCCATTCCCAGAGACAGAATGACTAACAAACCGATGTGTGTGTGTGTGTATGTGCATGTATTGCCTCAACAGGATTTTTGAAGAGCAGTGTCTGAGCAGGAGTCACTGCAACTCCAAAAGCCTGCCCAAGGCAGTATTCTAACCCTCAAATTATCAGCACTGATCTAACATCTTGCTGGCCCGGTTCACAGAACACCATGTGTCAAACTATGGTTTACCAGGACTGTGAGAACATGTGGATTCCTGGAGAGAAGTTCACAGTCACTTTACTCATCCCATCTTAAGCCATGGTTT
Source organism: Podarcis pityusensis (assembly GCF_964106645.2). NCBI lineage: Eukaryota > Metazoa > Chordata > Lepidosauria > Squamata > Lacertidae > Podarcis > Podarcis pityusensis. Next base: position 97,718,550 of record NC_138028.1, on the reverse strand, counting down.
GATTTAGTGCGTCATCAAAACCTGGCCTTGTGGTTAGGCTCTTTCCTTGCTAACTGCGAGCTACGGCCAAGGCTTGTTCTCAGCACTTGGGTTTGGAAAACAAGCTAAGCCAAATCGTTGGTTAGCTCAGCAGAGGAGTTAAAAAAAGACCAGGAAGAAAGCATAATGGTTGCAACCAACTCTCCTTGTACCTGCACATCCACACAGTCCCAGAAAACCGTAGTTTGGCTTATTGTATTGTGCAGGCAAAGACTAATGTGACAAATATGGTTTGTGCAACATGGCTTTCGTGTCCTCTTCTCTTCACTGCTGCCTTCTCCAGGAGCCCCACTAGAATGAAGTGGAATATTGTGTCAGAGAATGGAAGCAGGATATAGAATAGGTTGAAGCTGGGGGCCATCTTCCCTATAAGGAATTCCCCACCCTTCATTGAATGCCCCCTCCCCATTCCTGCCTAGCAATCCAATACTGATTGGTAACCTTCACAACAGACCTTGGGTTCTGTTTTCCCTCTGTGAGCTACATGTCTCAGAGAAGCCAATTCTCCTTGTATTGTATACTTGTGAAACACTGCAAGAGGAATATATCCCCGAGCTTACCATGGTATGGGTGTGCACATGCGCAATAGCTCTTCTTCCCCATTTGGTAGTAGGTGAGCTACAATGTGCTTCCAATTTCTTACTGGGGTTTTGTATATCGGGAAAGTGAGGGGCCTGGTGGGCTCTCTACCAAGACCAAAGCTTGCCTCAAAAAATCTGGTCTTTCCAGATGCAACTAACTTGCCAGATCCTCAATCTCCAGATAAATTATGCTAGTCTCATTTTGAAATCGCATTATTCTCACATTTCAGCAAACAGCACTACTGACAGAGGTATTAATGCATGGAAATGTCCACAACAGGGTTAACACTTGATAACGTCCTTAGTATAAACATGTGCTCACTGCACTGGCAGAAATACAGTGAAACCAGACCAGATTAAAACAGATAGGGATACCCTATTACATTAAACTCACATAATTCTTTCCACAAATGGGCCTATTCATGTACCAAAGGAGTGTCACCAAACAGTATGACTAATCCTTTAAGCCCATATTGTAAACATTTTAATTCATGGCTGCTTATGTATATTATACAAATACAAGCACACACACTTCCGGGACTAGCTGCCATACATTAACTCTCTGGCTTAATTTACAAGGAAACAGAATAGAGAAGTCTTTCAGGCTTATTGAGTTGAGATATGGTACAGCAGAACAGTTCTTTGGGGCCCTGAAATCAAAGCTCATTGGTTTCTGACATACAAATACAGTCAGCCCACAACTATGTGGGGGTTACGTTCCTGGGATCACGCCTAAAACCACGTATAGTCAAAACACGTTAGATGCCATGGTGGGTGGGGTTTGCCTTTGTTCCCAGAAGCCTGCCCCCTTTCTGCCTGCTTTTATCTTTTATTATTTGTTTGCATTTTTTTGGCAAGAGCGTAAGGCTGAATGCAAACAAATTAAGTGTGCATACGTTGTGGGCTTACTGTACCACCACCTGTGCTATTAAACATCACCCCCAGCACAATTCAGTGTAACCATGGGCTTAATTCTCAATGTGTTTCCAATGAAATAATTTGGAAATTATGGGTCGCATGTTGAAGAACAGGATCTTCAGAAAATAGCTCAAAATCCAAAACCTGTCTGAAAAAACGATGGCTTTCACACAAATTAACCACAACCAATTTAATTTGCTGATAAACAGTTTCATGTTGGAAATAAAGGTTATTTAAAGAAGAGGAAACAAATTAGAAGACATTTCTCTTGCTGCAGATGTCTAGCACACCTGTAATGGCAGAGAATAGAACTGCTTAGTTCTGAATTTTCCAGCTTTCATTTATGAAGCCTAAGGAGGAAGCAGTGACAATGAAAACATATTATGCTTTTCATGGTGCACATATTTAGCTTATGAAAATAATCTACTTATCATCTGTTTAGTGAATTATCACTTTCATTTTCCTCTTCACAAAATTATAGGCTGTAGAATAAAGGCTTCAAGAGAGTTTGCAGTTAAAGGAAGGGGGTTTTTTGGTACTCAAGTTTCAAAGTGGAAAATAATCTCCTTACTCCTTGAGCTCTGCCAATGAAGCTGAAATCCTAATGTCATGGCCCAGTAAATAGAGAGATGTAATTAAATCACTCCACTGGACTAATTCACCAAGTGGGCCACCACTAAAGGCATTTTCTGCAATCTTGAATCCAGATTCTTTTGTGAGGAGTCCCAGATGAACAAGGACCTGAAAAAGAAAGCTGAAATGTAAGTATTCAGTACTGGATATATATTGAACAGAGGGTTTAACTATAACATCATTTTACATCAATAGCCCCAATTGCTACAACATAGCATATTAAATATTTGTACTTAATTATTTCAATCACTTATAAAACACCTAGTATTTTCTAAGCATATGGAGCTGTTCATTTACAGCATCTACAGAACGTTAAAAACACACACAAGATACTCCTCAGCCACAGACTCACAGGCACAGTGCAAAAGGAAAAGAAACTAAGAGAATAAGTCATGCATTCAAAGGCATCAATTATTGAAATTACTTCAGACCTACTCATGTGGGCAGAAGTGTGCAGAGAGAGAAGCAAGGCCTCACTTTTGTGTGAGAAGCATGTGCAAGCTTCCTGTTTGTGAGCTGGGGATTTGCACAGCTGGGACCTGTGGCGTAGCATGGGCGGGGCAATGGGGGAAATTTCATAAGATAAAAAGAAAGTAGTAATAATAATAATAGCACGCCCTCTGCCTCACACAGAACTGGCGATGGCCAGTTGCTCAGGTTCCCTTTGCACAGGCTTTTGAAAGATACCCGCTCCTGACCAAAACCCCATCCTGCTTGATGCTCACAGGCATCACAGCTGCAAGGATACTTGCCTTGCCCCAGGCAACCCACGCTACGCCACTGGTTGGCGCACATACACACACACACACACACACACACACACCACAATTAGGTTCTCAGACTACGTGGAGCTCCTGCAAATGTGCTCATACAGTGGTATTTTCCCCTTACAGAACAAGTAAGATGGTGGGACTAAAAGTGAGCCACTCCCCACTCCCTAAACATTTATGCCCTGCGCAAGAGTGAAACATGAACAGGGCTACTGTCTCAGCAGTATCATTTATTTAGCCAGCAAAATTCAAATACCACTAAATTGCAGTCTTTTAAGAGATTCACATAAAACATACAAAATACCAATTCAATATAGCAATAAAATAAACTTTGAAAACAGTAAACACAATACAATTATCAAAATATAGATAAGAGCAACAGTTCTGAGAACAAATGCATATGATCAAATTACATTTCTAGGGAGGCCTGCTGGTGGGAAAAAAGGTTTTAGAAGGCACAAAAAACAAACAGTACAATGAAGGTGCCTGTCTAATATTAACAGGCAGTTAATTCTCTAATCTAATGATGATTAGAGAATCTTCTAATGTGCACTGTTGTGGGCTTCCCTGCCTGTAAGTATGTATACACATACAACCCAAAGCCCTTAGTCCCTTAGCTGTTTGCAGAACCCAGTACACAGTCAAGAACAAAAAGCAATACACTATATTTAAGGTTTTTTATTGGTCATTCATTTGATGTTACATCTCAAATGTGATTCCTCTGAGTCTGGCAGGTTGTTGCAGGTTTCAGTTTCTCTTCAAATTCTGTATTCACGGTTAGGATATATCATTTAGTTTCCAGTTATATAATCCCTGAAGGTTAGTCCATGTTCTGCACAATCTAATGTGTGGGTTGTTTTTTGTTTTGTTTTTTTAAAATGTGTATCCAGAATAAATACTCTCTGGTTTAACTGCTGGTACAGGACCCCTTCTGATCTGATGGTGCCAATTATATTAGTACCAGTTACTTCTAATGTGATTTAACCCCAATTATTCTCATTACAATAACAAGAGGTTATCTGTAGAATCATAGAATCATAGAGTTGGAAGAGACCACAAGGGCCATCGAGTCCAACCCCCTGCCAAGCAGGAAACACCATCAGAGCACTCCTGACATATGGTTGTCAAGCCTCTGCTTAAAGACCTCCAAAGAAGGAGACTCCACCACACTCCTTGGCAGCAAATTCCACTGTCGAACAGCTCTTACTGTCAGGAAGTTCTTCCTAATGTTTAGGTGGAATCTTCTTTCTTGTAGTTTGGATCCATTGCTCCGTGTCCGCTTCTCTGGAGCAGCAGAAAACAACCTTTCTCCCTCCTCTATGTGACATCCTTTTATATATTTGAACATGGCTATCATATCACCCCTTAACCTCCTCTTCTCCAGGCTAAACATGCCCAGCTCCCTTAGCCGTTCCTCATAAGGCATCGTTTCCAGGCCTTTGACCATTTTGGTTGCCCTCCTCTGGACACGTTCCAGTTTGTCAGTGTCCTTCTTGAACTGTGGTGCCCAGAACTGGACACAGTACTCCAGGTGAGGTCTGACCAGAGCAGAATACAGTGGCACCACAGTTCAAGAAGGACACTGACAAACTGGAACGTGTCCAGAGAAGGGCAACCAAAATGGTCAAAGGCCTGGAAACGATGCCTTATGAGGAACGGCTGTGAGGTACCCTGTGAGAAAATTAAATCATTTCCTTATGGCCAAAAGGAGACTGCCAAAAACGCTTTCACATTATCACTGACTCAGACCACTGAAAGGCATAACACAAATAGTTTTGGGGGACATTTTTATATCCCAAGCAAAACTGGAGTGAAACTTGGGGTTGTAAGATGTCCCCAAAAACAGCCATGTGGGCTGGTGCCAGAAGAATGAATGAATGCTTTTCCTGAATTTTTAAAAATGCCAGGATATTAACAGTGGCTCGAGTAATAAAATCAAAAATCACCATCTCACCATACAGACAGACCAACCAGACAGAGGGCCTTCTCGGTAGTGGCTCCCACCCTGTGGAACACCCTCCCTTCAGATGTGTAGGAAATAAGCAGCTATGCTATCTTTAAAAGACATCTGAAGGCAGCCCTGTTTAGGGAAGTTTTTAATATTTAATGCTGTATTGTTTTTAACACTTGAATGGGAGCCGCCCAGAGTGGCTGGGGAAATTCAGCCAGATGGATGGGGTATAAATAATAAATTATTATTATTATTATAACCTGGTTGGATCACAGGGATGTGGGTCCGAGCCCCACATAGGGCAAAATATTTCTGCATTGCAGGGAGCTGGATGAAAACAATCCTCATAGTCTCATCAAACTCCATGATTCTGTGATGACTAGGAAAATCACACCCCAAATTATTGTATTTGCAAGGCCAAAAAAGCACCCCACATATAAAATACAATTAGTTTTCTTAGGATATTTTGTGTCCCAGATGCTTTTTGTGCACAGACAGAAAACTGTAAATAGTATGTGGCTCCTTTTTAGTCCTAGAAGGACTACACTGTAGATAAATTCTGCAATGAAAAAGTGCACCCGGGGTATAATTCTAACTCCAGACATCTGGATTAAAATAAAGGTATTCCATACATGATGCCAATATTTCATAGTCTCCAACTATTTTCTCTGTGATGAAAATAGGGATGTCCTATTTAATCATCATCATCATGCTCCACCCATCTGACTGGGTTGCCGCAGCCACTCTGGCAGCTTACAACATATATAAAAATATAACTAAACAAACAAAATTTAAAAAATTCCCTATACAGGGATGCCTTCAGATGTCTTCTAAAGGTTGCATAGTTACTTATCTCCTTGGCTCAGGGGTCACATAACTCCATACCCTCCAACATTTATCCAATGAAAATAAGGACATCCTAAAGAAAAGCGGGACATTTCAGGATCAAATCAGAAACCAGGACGGCTTCTGTAAATCCTGGACTGTCCCTGGAAAATAGGGATACTTGGAGGGTCTGACATTTGAAATCAGCTTATATTGGGCCCTTAACACCATGGAGAGATTGCAAGTCAATACCTGTCCATCCAGAATCAAGGTTATTCAGATACTACTTTACCTTTATCCTCAAAATGCTCCTTTCCTTGGATTCATGTTTTTAATTGGATTAAAATCCCACTGGCAGAGAACTGTAACTGGTTTTTAGTTAGCCTACACTACCTACTTAAGTGTCACCATTTGGAAGCATTTTGAATTGCTAGCTTAGTTACCTCTCTCTTTTTCTCTGACCTACAAAGAGGTATACTGACATATGGCAAGTATATTGAACCAACTCCTACTCGACACTTAGAGCTAATGGGGCAGTTTTCTAGATGAAGCAATGTAAATGGTATTGCTGCCTTGGAGCAGAACTCACTTTTTTTCGTTTTCTCCTCTCCAGGTTTTGTTTTTCAGCAAGTGATTTAATTGCTTCTATCCAAGTGTCTGCCATCCTTCTTATTCGTAGCATCATCCACCGGAACTCTTCATGCCTGGACATCATTTTGTATAGCAATTCAAAATTCGTTCTGATTTCGGCCTTCAATTAAACAGAAAAGTTTTAAAAGTGATATTGCAAAAATGATTTTTTTCCCCCTAATAGGAAATCTCTCTAAAGTGTGTGGGTGTGTGAGGCACAGTGTCATTCCACTTCATTTATTTAAAAAATGCATACAGATATTCCAAAATTCAAACTCACAAAGTTGGGAAATGGAAAGTAAGCTCTCAGATATTATCTGTGTGATAATTGAGCTCATCATGTGTGTTCTCCCCTCCCCCCATATTACTTTGGTCATTTCATACATTACACCAAATATGTCTGCTGACTGAATAGACCTACCTGCAATATAAAAAGTATGCTTCCAAATATTTGCTGTAGTATCTAAAAATCGTGTATTAACTTCTAAGTATGTCCAACAAATGCATGTTTCCAAAAGAATGGCAAGAAAAAGCAAGTGTGTGAGATTAGGACCAGAATTACTAGGCATTCAGACGGTTTAGGGTTTACTTTATGGCCCAAGATTTGTTTTTGGTTTTTTCTCCCTACACAGAAAGCTGAACTTAAGGTAACTCCAAGGCCCACTTTGTTAACCATTTTGAAAGCTTTGAGACATACTCCTTACCATTGTCTTTTGATCAGTTTCTTCATTAGGATTTTTTGCTCTCCAGGGTAAACGGGGACACCAGTTTTCAACCTGCAGATATAGGGATCTTTTGTTAGGCACAGCTTCAGATGCATCAAGCAAGATGTTCATTCAACTATATCCTTGATGTGATCCCATTCTCATTTGCTCGTAGCCATAACAAAACAGCACAAGGTCAGCAGGCGACAAACCAAAAAAGAGGCACTTCTTTGAAGATATCGTAGCAACAGCAATAGCATTTTCAAAAGACGACGAAAACAGATTGGCTATTAAAAGTCCTATCTTTGGCCTCTTCAATAAACTGGCTCTCTTTCATTAACTGATCAAATCTTCAACATATCATATACGTATTGTATGAAATAACCCTGAAGAAGTTGCTATGAGAAAATTGGAGTGCTCAGCACAACAGGACAGCTGGCACATGGAGAAAAATGTGTTTAAATCATTATGCAAGAATAAAGCACAACACGAGTCAATAATAAATAAAAAACTGTGACATTAAGACTTTATTTAGTAGAAGGAACACCAATATCCACAGAAGGCAACACTTCCCTTACATTGTCCCTCGAGACGGACGGATGCCAACAACAATGAATATATGAGAACACAGGATGCCATGAATCCATTCTCCTATCGTAATGGATTTCCTGGTGGTACTAATCCCAATGCACATTGGCATCCAAAAACACGTGGGATGCATAACAGCAAATACTTTTCTACAGTCCAAAAATGAGCGTTCCAGTGATAAGGAACCTATAACACTTAAAAATGATTCACTACAAAAAAAAGGCCAAGTGCTAGCACTCACCAAAATCTTCAGTGCTAGCAGAGGAGTTAATAACTTGCCAGTCAAAAGAGTTTGAGTCCATGTGCCAAATTGCCCCTAACTCTACCATGGTTTGTTCATTACTTTCATTAATGTTTTGTTATTGTTGTTAAAATAGAAATGGAAAGTGCAAGGAGGTCTGATTAGGATTCCACCGTGTCCATGGTCAACACTTTCCTCCTGCACCATTGTGCTGAAAAAAACACCCCCCTCCCCAAACTGCTGTTAGTCCTAGGACAGGACTAACACTCTGTGATTTAAAGTAGGCTATAGCTCAGAATTTACAGTGGTGCCCCGCAAGACGAATGCCTCACAAGACGAAAAACTCGCTAGACGAAAGGGTTTTGCGTTTTTTGAGTCGTTCCGCAAGACAAATTTCCCTATGGGCTTGCTTCGCAAGATGAAACGTCTTGCGAGTTCTTGCGAGTTTGTTTCCTTTTTCTTAAAGCCGCTAAGCCGTTAATAGCCGCTAAGCCGCTAATAGCTGCTAAGACGCTAATAGCCGCTAAGCCGCTAATAGCCGTGCTTCGCAAGACGAAGAGACTCGCAGAACGGATTAATTTCGTCTTGCGAGGCACCACTGTAATCCATAAAGAGATAGCCTTATATAATCTGCTTTTTGTTAGCACTATTCTATACGTGTGTGTGTGTGTGTGTGTAATAAATAGATGAATAAAGAAATGCTTCTGACCATGTCAGAATCTCTATTGCCTAATTCTGATAGAAAGAACAGCCAGAGGGATGGTAGGATTTAACTGTCATCAGCGATCAGAATTTAACCAATGGCACACTATTACCAAGCAAGCTTCTTCACAGGCAACTTTATAATTTTGTCTTGCAGCAGAGGTACTTCACTGTTTCTGTGAAGCAGCACCATGCTACATACTGAGGAATAACTGCACATTTTAAGCAGAATCTCCTCGTCAGAAGTCATTGGAGAAAAACAGCTCCCACCTATGGTGAATTACTAAGCTATCCACCCCCCAAAAACCCAATTCTCTTTTTTAGTACTGTTCTCATTTCTTACTGAAACTACTGCATTCCTTATTGCAGAATATGCATGTCTAGAACTCTAGTTGAAAATTATGATGATTGATTTAAAGATCAAATTGTGTTGAGAAAGAATCTTCCATCAATCTCTGAGAGGATGCCTGAAGAAATAATGCTCCATGATTTTGGAGCATCAGATAGAAAGGTAGACCAGGGAAGAGTCTGCTGCAAAAAGAAGACCACCTATTGACAAATTACTTTATGAGACACCAGTTCCAGGTTATCTTTAGCAAGCAACACAATTCATATATCCACATCATTGTAGTTGTTATTAGAATTTTATTTCATGCTTGAATTCACAAATATTTAAGCTTTCAGAATTTGCTGTTTAGCTTAATCATAACATTAATCACAGGATTAAGTATGCTGAATTTAAGCTCAAAGTTAATACCATGACCAAACAATATTAGTTTTATGTGCTGTCAAAAAGAAACCTCTTAGGAAACCCCCAAAGACTTTTATGTATGCTGTTCACTAAACATAAAACAGATTGATGAGTAACATGGATCATTTGTTCTTCGGGGAAGCACAATGAATTCTATACAATTATGTACTGTAACAAATGCCACATGAAGTACTTCATAAAATCCCTAAATTCTGGAGTGTTTGAAGATCTAGGATTCACTATTTTTTCATAAATACAGAAGCATCCTAATATGTCAAGCGAAGGACATGATAAACACAAATCATTATACAGTGGTACCTCGGGTTACATACGCTTCAGGTTACAGACTCCATTAACCCAGAAATAGTATCTCGGGTTAAGAACTTTGCTTCAGGATGAGAACAGAAATTGTGCTCCGGCAGCACGGCGGCAGCAGGAGGCCCCATTAGCTAAAGTGGTGCTTCAGGTTAAGAACAGTTTCAGGTTAAGAACGGACCTCCAGAATGAATTAAGTACCTAACCCGAGGTACCACTGTATATCACTAGGCCTTGACATTTTTTTCTCCATCAATAGTTACAAGATGGCTGAGAGCACTGGTGGTGAATTGGGTGTTATAAACAACAATTTGCCCCATTGTCTGCATAGCTCTAACCTGTTGTATATAATGGCCTTGCACAAAATGGAAGTATATAGGGTGTTCCCCTAGCCAACATGTTAGGTCATATAATACTACTGTAGGTGTCACAGAACACTTATATGCACCTCTCCCAGATTTCAGTTCTTACAATCACCCTAAAAATGGGGTAATGGACTCTGGTAAAGAAAAACCTTTTCAACAATACACAACATAGAAAATAAGTCTAAAAAGTGTGACTGATGAGGTTAAAACACTTGCTCCACAAACTTATATATTTATAGCCTTATCATAACATCTTGCTTTTTAGAAAAATGAGATGAGCAAACGCAAAATTACTCTCTGATCTGAACTGGTTGAGAATATGCTACTCCTACACTCTAAAAGAACATATTCAAAATAATTTTCCACTGCAATTTTGTCTTTCTATTATCCCTGCAGAATTATCTGTGTGTGATATATTTATAGATGTTGAACAGTGAAGCTTCATGCAATAGTTGATTACCAGCTTTCACCACCAAATAAATGGAACCAGTACTCTTAATAAGTAGTATCACAAGGCAATGGCAGCCCAATGGGACCATGTGTCACAGGTCATGAAAGTACTGCACTGGCTGCCAGGGAGCTACTGGGCCTAATTCAGTGTGTTAGTCCTAGCATATGCAACCCTAAATGGCTTAGGATCCAAGTACCTAAAAGAGGTCTTTCCTCAGTATCAAACACCCTGTACCCTATGATCTGCAGGTCAGTCCTTGCTGTTGATGCCACCAATAGGGGCTGCTTCGTTGGCACTGACATGTAAAAGGGCCTTTTCATTGGTGGTTCCCCATTTGTGGAATGCCCTCCTCTAGTGAGGTGCATCATAGTGAGGAGGAATTTGAAAACGTTCCTAAATAATGGCCGAAGAATACTGTACACCTGGCGACCCTGAGATCACCGGATGAAATCGTGTTTTTAATTGTGAATCTTTTTACAGTGTTGTAACTGTTCTAGAATGCTTTTATTTTCTTTTAATTGTGAGAGTGTGTGCTGCCCAGTGTAAGCTGGTAGCCAACAAATGACAGCAAGAGCCACTGTTGAGGTCCACTGGGACTGCATTTTCCATGTCTTTCTTCAAACCATTTTAACTCACCCAGAACCTATTACAGTGGTACCTCTGGTTACGTACTTAATTCGTTCCGGAGGTCCGTTCTTAACCTGAAACTGTTCTTAACCTAAAGCACCACTTTAGCTTCCGTTTAGGGCTAAACCACTTTAGGGCCTTCCGTTGCTGCCGCCCCGCCGCCGCCCAATTTCTGTTCTCATCCTGCAGCAAAGTTCTTAACCCAAGGTAATATTTCTGGGGTAGCGGAGTCTGTAACCTAAAGTTACAGTGTATGTAACCTGAAGCATATGTAACCCAAGGTACCACTGTAGTAAGATAGACTGTCAATCTAATAAGCAACAGTTTAGAAGTTAAGCCACAAGCTGATCAATAGCCACCAATACTGGATGTACTGATCTTCTAAAAATCTGTTTTCACCCAAGTTATGGCACTCCTTTGCTGGCATTCTCTTGTGAACTGTATTTGTTCCATCATCTATATTGAGCTTAATTAGCATGTCTATAAAAAGATACCGGTAATACTCACTGACACATGCCAGGAAACACTATGATACCTCCTGAGGTGAGGGAGATATTAACAAGCTAACTTGCTCTAAGAATATGTTTTGGCCTTTCATTACCTCTTGAAAGCTGAAAGAATAAATATGCCATTTTGAGGGGGGGGGGAGAGGAGAAGTACTATGACACACAGTATGCACATAGCATTTTAATAATTTAAAAGAAGAATTCTACGTTCTTCATTAGCTACATCAGCAGGAAATGCTGATGATTCAAAGACGGTTAAATTCTATTAAGGAAAGACCTTCCTTAAAAGGGAATAAATCTTTAAAGTGCAACAAAATTTAAGAGTTCACTCATAGTCAGCCTGTACTTTGAATATTCAGGGAGTTATACCAGAGAGAAATAAAGGGGGGAAAAACATTTTCCATCTTACAAACAGTAACATACTGCTGGAAAAACGAAACCTATTGGTCACAATTATGCAGACTATGATAAGAACAATACAGTGTGCATATCAAAGGGCAAGACTAATTACTTTTTTGCCCACCGATCTAAATCGCAGTTAAAGGTTACTAAAAAAATCTGGACCGAGCCACTTTGCCTCTCCCCACTATCATGGGGCCTATGGGGTTAAATTGTGGTTAGCATTAATTATTTGTTATTGTGCTAAACGATTACTGCTTGAAATTTTATTTTGAAATCCAGTCAGTCATTGGGATTTTTAAACAGCTCTACATATCAGTCACAATACAAATTTACTGACCTCACTGAGGTAAATAAAGAAGGAACATGTGGATCCATCCACACCGTAACTTGCGTAACAAGGATCAGATCGCCACATATCTTTCATCCACTAGAAGATAAAAAACACACACACACATACAGTCAACAGATATGGGGTTTATAAGCCTAACTACAATACCAACCATACATATATAATATGGGTGAACTGGTAGAAAGCAGCATCTGAGATCAGCAAAGTCAGCTGTGGCCATTAATTATTACATCATGTTAATATTTCATGCATGAACATGTAGAATAACCTCAATGTTAGTCACGGCATCAATATATGGTTTACTTCTGTGCACACAATGTAAGTGGACCAAGATCTGTTCTGCACACCATTCTATATATGGGGCTTTTTCAGGCTAGGAAGCTGCCTTATATCAAATCAGACCATTGGTCCACTCAACAAATAAATGCAATAGGAAATTAGTCTTACTTTTATTTTACCCTCACAGTGGGGGAAGCCATCCATGGGAGGCAATTCACACTGTTCCTGGGCTCCATTAATGAGATCTGAGAGAGACAGAGAGAGAGAGAGAGAGAGAGAGAGGGAAACACAATATGATTCAATAATTGTAGCACACTTCATAACATATTCATACTTCATCTCAACTGGCTGTGCAGATGGATCACCACCCAAATCCCAACTGAATTCTAAAAATGAGCATTGCCTTTTCTCCCCCGGCCCCCAAGAACGGAGAATTAGAAGCAGGCCATACAACCATGTAGGAATAAAACTGAATGTGCAGCAATTGTGCTCAAACAGAACAGGTCGTTAAGAATTAAAAAATGGAAATAATTTCTCATCATTTATAATTAAGCACAGCCAAATTCCTAAGAAGAAATGCAATTAACCTATTTGTTAAACTGAAGTACAGCAATCATTCAATGAGCAGTTGAGAGTCAAATGTTTGACAAACCTCAGAACACAGATGCAAGCTTAATTAATTTTAAGGCTGCGTTACCTATTATCACTGCATGGAGCACATGCATTTACAGTGGCACACATTATTATGGGTATGAAAATAAAGAGAGAGACGGGATGTTGGTCAGAACCTTGGGATCTGAACACCAGAGATTTCTTTCTCCTTGTTATCTGGCTCTACCCAGTCCTCATGTGATTCCAAAAGTCATGTGTGAGGAGTTTGTGTATACACATGGGACTTTGTGCAGAGGACAAAGGCTAGTGGCTTTTGATAATCTTCCCATCCCATGTTGGGACAGCCCCATGACTATCAGCCTGACCACATATTGCATACCTTGACCTCATGTTCTTGATTAAACATAAGTTTGATGATTTGGTAGTAGGAAGTTCTTTTTCATTTCATTGTCATGGTCAGCCAGCCCATTTCCTTGTTCATAGATGTTTCTAACATTTGCAGGTGTGGTGTGCCTATTAAAATGCCCTGCCCCTGGTGGCTGATGGACATGTTTTGCTCTCATGAGTAAACCAAGGATGAGGAACCTGCAGCCCCCCCCAAATGTTGTAGACTACATCTCCCATCATCCATGACCACTGGTCATGCTGTCTTAGGCTGATGGAAGCTGGAGTCCAACATTTATCTGGTGGGCCACAGGTTCTTCATCCCTACAATAGTCCATCTGTGCAATGCAGAAATAACTCAGGCAGTTGATTCAATCACTACCCAACCACACTCTCCTCTACTACTGCAAAGAACTCAGCCTGCTCCCCCACCCCAAATTATTAATCCAGGATGTTATCTAATGTTGTTAACTAACACAAGGAATAAATCAGTGGAATGCCTCCTAGTGGTACAGCAATAAAACTGCTAGCACATTTGCAAAGCTAAGCAGGGTCCAGTATGGTTTCAAATTGGATGGGGAACTGCAGATTTCTGGGGTTCCATGGAGTAACTCCTGCAGTTCCACACTCTAAATCTGCACCGATGAAAGGAGCAGATATAAACCAAATCCCTCACTACACTGCAGTCTTTTCAGAAGGCCCTGAAGATTTATTTTCATCTGAACATCTAGGCATGGTGCTGGTTAGCTGGGTGACGGTGTAACTCAATTACACTCTCTCCAGCCCTGCCTTTTATATGTTAAGTGTTCATTTGTAGTGTTTTAGATTTGGTACTAAATATAGGTGGTGGAAAACTTGATTCAATTATGACCTCCAGAATGGCACATTAGTGTGCCTACTTTGTTTCGGCAATGGCAGCATACCAGCAATAGTTTTCTGCACCCATTGTCTCCTTGGGGGGTCTTTCAGAAGAGTTGTGCTATATAAAATGTGAAGGGACTCTTTAGCATGTGAATATCACCTCAAGGCACAAGTATAGTCATTTCCAACCAACGCATCTCCTAGCATATTAAAATGGTTCAAGCTTTATTTAAAATATCATTGTATACAAACTATAGCACAGTGTAGGAAGCAAAAGAAGAGTACACAAAATTAATACCAAACCAAGGAGATAGAACGCTATTGTTAAGTACTTGCATATATAGCTTTTATGCTATGATAAAGCTCAGGTCATAACAGGAATGCTTAAATAAAACATAACACACACAGAGCACCAGATGTATCAAAACAACATGTCAAGGCTTGTTTGCAAATAATATTGACTCAGCTGGAAGTTATCATGAAGGTGGTGTATCAAGGACAATAAATGGGGCTTTGCTTGAAGGGCACTGACCTCTCTGCCTCAAAGTCCTTGGAACTACAGGAGGGAGAACTGGTAAGTCTTGGTAACAACAATGATTGCTGTCAATTCAATCAGATTCCCAACAATTAAGAAACATAATTGAAGCCAATATCTGATGAGTTTGAGCTGGACAGCTGACATTTTGACTACAGCTTTAGCAAGCATAAAAAGCCTATGTAGGGTCACTAATTTAGCTGAGTCCTATACTTGTCCTTCAGTACACAATCTGCAAGCTAATTCAAAGAGAAGTTTGCAAGAGATTCATTATAGATTTTTCTGTCATGGGCTTGAATAGAAAATGGCCTTTCTATTTATAATTTCTAGAAGGACTCCCCACCCTGCAACAAGGGAGAAAGAAATAATTCACACACACATACACACACACACACACACACACCCTAGAGATCTGACTGAAAAGAGTAGCTTGAAGATTGCAGGAGAGGATGCAAAATTTCAAGGAGGAAATATTCACCTTTCACTATCCTTTGCAATAGGAACCATGCTTACTTCTCACTTTCTGTGGCAGGTAGCGTATGGGGCTGTCTGCCAGGCACTGGTTCTGGTTCAGTGGTCTGGAGGATCAGAAACCAGATGCAGGCACAGGCATTCTACCTCATATTTCCTCCTCCTCAGCTTCCTATGCAGCATTAAATTTAACTTGCTATGAAACCAAAGTCAGCAACTATGGTGAGCTCTGGCCCTTAAAATGCAATAATGATAATAATAATAATGATGATGGTGGTGGTGGTGGTGATTTTCAACATTAATACAAAAGCAAGCAATGTAGGCATTTTGAAACCACAGGGTGGGAGAAACAGGCGTTTTTGAGAAATGCAGGGAGAACTGAAATGTATGCAAACATGGAGGGTATTCAGACAATCCTTATATGATCTTGTTTCTATGTGTTGATAAAATCAGGGCAGCTTTTTGAGCTCATACACTTTCTCACATGTATAAAAAGTTAGCACCTAAACTAGGAAATCTTACATTTATTTAAACACTTTGAAACCCCTGATTCAGGCGTTGCCTTCTCTGTGAAATAAGGAATGAAGAAGAAGCACATAACCCAAAGACACACTTCCAGTGATGCAGCATGAAGAGGTAAGACCAGGTGGAGTTATTCAAAACAACATACTAAACTTCAGTTGTTTAGGAACATGAAGTGTATTGCAACTTCCTGAACAAAACAATACTGTCTTGTATATGCATGAAGCAAGAAAAATATAAATCCTTCTCTTTATAGTCAAAGATAATTGACTAATTACAAATGCAACTAGTATTTGAGATGGAGTTGCAGGTGCTTCAACCTACGGTACCCAAGAATACATCATTTTACTAGCTAACAAATAAGGTGGGTGGTGGTGGTGGGAAATCATCAACATACCAGAGAAGAAAAAGGAATACTAATAGGAATACAAATAGAAATAGCACAGAGGTCTCAAAATAAAGAAAATATCAGGTTCCTCCAGAAATTGCTGAGTAATATCCAATCCTGTAACGCAATGAACAGAATTACACTCAACATTCTGAGAAAAAATGCATAAGAGCACACACACACACACACACACACACACCGCAATTGGACCATCTGGGTGGAGACATACATTACAAGGGGAAAAGATGTTTTAAGCCTGCACCTCACAATTCTGAACCAATCCAAAGTATTAGAAGGGTGTTTTCCTGCATTTGTAGTCTTTTGTTTGATATACTCACCAAAAAAAGTAAAAATAAATAGGGTTAGGTGGAATAATGATGTCACATTATTTATCGTTACTTTGTGGAAGCAAAGCATGAAGCACCTGCCAGCTCCAAGATACTTTGGAAGGGTATTCATCCACATGGGCATATCAAAACTTGCAATTCTATCCTCCCGTCTTGACAAGCTTTTCATGATTGCTGCCTAATAAGGTACACCTTCCCACCCACAAAGGGCACATCAGGGCTGTGATACAATACCATAGCCAAATATTTTAAGGTGAGCGCAAGCTACACCTTGTTAGGTCCATGGAACAACTCCAGCAAGGAAACAAATAGGTATCCTTTTATATGTTAAAGAAAAATGTAGTCAACACGTTTCAGCAATTCAGTCTGCAGGGTAGGTTCTCTCTAAAACCAGTTATGCAATACAATACAAGGAATGAGGAGCAACAGGGTGTAGTTTCCTCACAATCTGCTTCTTTCGGTTCAATGACAGTAAGTCATTAAAAAAAAAGACTAGGGGTTGCATTTAACGAAGTCCTACTCAGAGTAAACCCATCAATGTTAACAAACCTAAATGAGTCATAGCCATTAAAATGCAATGGGTCTTCTCCGAGTAAGACCAGCATCCTAATGTAATCATATATTGGATCGTCTACCAGGTCTATACTCACAATGGTTCTTTAAAACCCTGATTGCTTCCATTTACTCCAGGGGTAGGGAACCTTTTTGACTCCACAGGTAAGGTCCTTATCAGAATCAGCCTTGCAAACCAAAATGGACAGATAGCATTATTATGGTGCTGGTGATGATCCCACCCTTCACCCTAAGAACCTAGGATGAATTATAAGAATGTACAATCAGGATACCCGGTTCTTGGCCAGATTTTGAAATATATTCTTTTACTGTATACAGTATATGTGAATCTGCTTTGATTCTAATTTCCTTAAATCCAATTTCTTTTTACGAGTGATGCTGCAGCTTGGATTTAGCTGTCAGCTCCTGTCCTTGCTCAGCTTTTCCATTTCTGCCCTGCACTACTAAGATTTTGAAACTCGTTATTGCAGAGAGGGGAGCATCCAAGTTGGCCCCAATACAATAGCTTGTGTCAAGCAGTAGCTGTTGGCTTACTTGAATACAATTGCCTCATCCACTGTGGGGAAAACATGGGACGTTAATGAACAAAGTTTGTCTAGCACCCAGGTTCCACCACAGCATCTAAAGCAACCGACATGGCGCTCTCCACATGTTGTTGGACTCCAACTGTCATCAGCCCAAACCAACATGGCCAGTGATCAGGAATTATGGGAGTTGTAGTCCAACAACATCTGGAGGGCACCATGTTGGCTGCCCCTCTTCTGAGAGCCTGCTTTCAATGTTGTCTGAAGGCACATGATCAGCCACCTTGCTCAAGCTAAGCAGGACTGGATGCAGTGAGCTCACTGGTGGGAGCCCATCTTGAGATCCTTCTGCACTGCGTTTATCATGGCTGTTCTATAAATATAATAAATCAATAAAAATCCTAGTTTGTGTTACTAGGAGAGACTGCACTTACGATTAGACTTTTCCATTTGCTTTCACTCATTTATTGCAGACATGCCCATTTCCTTTTGAAAATTAATATTATTTGTCAACTCTTCAGAGTTCCTACAAAACTCTTATTGTTTTGTCTTCTCCTCCCAAACCCAAAACTATTTCTGTCTTGAGAACAAGTGCCCAAAGATGAAAATCACATATAAGCTGAGGCAGCATTAATAGTTACTTTATAACCTCTTTTCTTATTTATACACTCATTTTTTTCCCCTTCAACTCACAAAAAGGGGCTTAGGCAGAAGCGATATGAATTATGAAAACCTTTTCTTTTTGAATGAGATGGTAAAATGCTTCACAGTTCCATGCCAACAGAAGCATTAATGGCTTTTTGGGAAGAAATAAAAGTAAATTCCTTCTGTTCTCAAAAAATACCTGCTGAGCTAGCAGCCTTCCATTAACACTTGACTGAAATAATGCAACTTTTAAAATGTTCAAGTAACTGTCAAGTAGTTAATCCCCAATACTGACTGCAGACCACCTACAGCACATTTCAGTTTTTCTAATACATATTTATCACAACAGCTTTAATAGTTACAGACAGAGCTGTCACCACCATGACCCAATCAGGCAATTTTCCGTCTTCTTTGATACCAGTTGCCCTCCAAAGTTATTGGATGCAAGCCTCCCAAATGAAATGGATATGAATAAGAAAATTAACAACAGTATAGGGTAAGCAAAATAGTATAAGCAAACAACATAGCAGTAAATAACACCTTCATACTTAGATCAACGGTTAGTAGGTATTCTGGTAATAGGCAATGCAGAATTAACCTTATTGTAAGGATTTTCTGGGGGATCAATAGTAAAGGACTATGTATTAACAGAGTTCCTGTGCTTCAAAGACCTCATGTGATGAACTTCAAAACAGAGCTGAAATGCCACCATTTCTTAAATGGTTGGTTATTGACATGCACTTTTTTAATGAAAATGATTTTGGTGTACTCTGTGCATCAAAAGCAAGAAAGATGTGATCAGCAAATATATTACTGCAACATTCTAATATGCTCATGGCAGACCTTTGAAGAGTCAGGAAGCAGTGCAGCTTCACAGCAACTCAATCATGCAAGGTCACACCTTTATCTTTTGTGCAGGAGATCTGCCCTCCTGTTCTCTCAGTACAAACTCCATGCTTCGAGTGATCATACAGTCACAGAATTGTAGGGTCATCTAGTCCAACCCCCTGCAATACAGGAATATGAACTAGAACATAGATGACAGATGGCCTCCTAACCTCTGCTTAAAACCTCCAAGGAAGGAGAGTCCACCACATTCCAAGGTAGTCCATTCCACTGTCAAACAGAACTGTCGGAAAGTTCTTCCTGAAGGTATCAGAATCTCTTTTCTTGTGACTTGAAGCTATTGGTTCAGATCCTAGCCTCTGGAGAAGGAGAAAACAAGCTTGCTCCATCTTCCATGTGACAGCCCTTTAGATATCTGAAAATGGCTACCATATCTCCTCTTTACCAGGCTAAATATATTGAATTCCCTCGACTGTTCATCATGAGGCTTGGTTTCCAGACCTTTTATCATCTTGTTTGCCCTCCTCCTGTGCACATGTTCCAGCTTGTCAATATCCTTCTTAAATTGTGCTGCCCAGATCTAGACACAGTACTCCCAAGGCAGAATAGTTTGGGAATATCATTTCACTTGATCAGGACACTAGACTTCTGATGATGCGGCCTAGAATAGCATTAGCTTTTTTGCTGCTGCATCACAGAATGTTAAGTTGGTATGAGGTTACTGTGTTTGACTAGTATATGCAACACATCTGATCAAATCTCACTATAAGCATAAACCCCCCAGTTCCCGGTCTTCCACAAGCCATTATACTTTGGTTCTGATTTCATAAAATGGGATGATTTAGCTGTTTGAAAATGAGTTTCATTTTTGAAGAAGCACTGCAAAGCTAATGCTTCTTCAAAGTTCTATGAAGCGTGAAATACATAACATGAATGGAAATTCATAGTGTCATATGCCGGTGGGACAACAGACAGACATAACAAGCTAAAGAGCTTAGAGGAAACTACAGCATGTTGTTGAAACAGGCAGCTCATGTGACACATCATGCAAAAAGAAGAACATTGCTTTGTAAGGGGAGAGAGTCAAGACCTATGTTTTAAACATGGTTCTATAAAATTGTCTCTTAGTATACATAAGACCTAATGCATTGCAAGGTCAAGGTGCCAAAAAAAGAAACAAGAAAACAAGAAATCAAATTTTAGCTCCAAATAATGTAGTATTATTTGTACAGTTGTATCTCCGTTTTTGAACAGCTTAGTTCTCAAACATTTTGGCTCCCAAACACCGCAAACCTGGAAGTGACTGTTGCGGTCTGTGAACTATTTTTGGAAGCCGAACATCTGACGGGGCTTCCGCAGGTTCAGATTGGCTGCAGGAGCTTCCTGCAGCCAATCAGAAGCCACACTTTTATTTCTGAACATTTTGGAAGTCGAACGGACTTCCGGAACAGATTCTGTTCAACTTCCAAGGTACAACTCTTTATCTTAAAAATGAAATATCCATATGGTGCAATATCCACTGATATCTGCCAACTTGAACAACTGAATTCCGCTTGCACAATGGGAGTCTGGGTTTCTCTCCTTCTCTCGTTCAGTTGCTCCCCTTGGGAAACTCTAAGATCTGAGTGCCTTATAAACCTGCTACTTATTGTTCAACAAATTATGCATTTTCTAGATAGCACTCTTCTTTAAAACTTTAAATACTTTTAGTAACTTTTTTATCACACTGTGTGTGGTAATCATAGACACAACTACAGAAATAAAAAGGTGGTCTAAGAGTCACATAGCAGATCTTTTATAAAGAAGCAAAAACACCCTTATCACATTTCCCGTGTTCTCTGAAGCTTAAACATTCCTCCAAGGGGGTAAAAAAACCACTCACAATTGCTCAAATTGATCTGTATCACATCTGCTATGTGCAATCTTTTAAAAACAAATTCCCTTTACTGACATGTTATTTATATTATTGCCCTGCACCAGAAAGTGGTAAAATAATGGCATCAACTTAAATCTGAATTCTACACAAGATATAAAAGACAGACACATAATTGTGTGCCTCATGCTTGCCAAGAGAAACAAAAATGTTTAAGGGTTGTTGTTTTTTTAAAAAAAGGTGGATTCTCTGATCTGGTTTTATTATCAATACAGAATACAAAAGCTATATAATTGCATACCTTTTCAAGTTACTTAAACAAAGGGATTACATAACATCACAATATACTGTTATGTTGCAGGTGGGCTGCTTTATTTTACATGGTTGATCACTGATCAACCGGCTTCCTTCCATTAACCTTCTTTAGCAAAGCATGTTTGCAGATTAGATAACTTTTAAGTCACAGGCACCAGCATTAGTTAAAACTCATTGATCTCACTAAACCAGTTCACTTAATGCTGGTTATGCAAGAATCATAGCTTTAACTAATGCATGCCCATGAAACCTAACTTCTCAGTAGTTGTGCCCGCCCTGTGGATTGTCCTCCCATCAGGTATCAAGGAAATAAATGTCTATCGGACTTTTACAAGACATCTGAAGGCAGCCCTTTAATGTTTGAAGTTTTTGTGTTTTTTGTGTTTTAATATTTTGTAGGAAGCTGTCCAGAGTGGCTGGAGCAGCCCAGTCAGATGGGCAGCATATAAATAATAAAACAAACAACTAACTAAAATGTATGGGAAGACCCTGAGCCCATGAATGAAGATAAATGCTAAGCATTATTCATTAGAGGGTTCAAGCCTGTTTACTCAGACTAGGAGTTCCATTGAGACCAGTAGGACTTAATCACTAGTATGACTGCAGCCTAAGTCTTATACAAAAGTACATTAGGATCCGACAAGAGGTGCACTTTCCTTCAGTTAAGATTTGACACCAAAGACTGAAGTCCATTGCCGTTTAAAAAAACAGAAGGATCAATTCATACCATCTTGGATATTTGATACTGTAAAACAGAATTTTAAAAAAGGCACAGCAACTTTCACACCCACCTGCAACGTTGAGTTTTTCAGCTGCTCCTGAACTGGGAGTAGCAGTGGAGGTACTATTTGTGGAGTTTGCACCTGTGCCATTGATTACAAGGTTCTCCACTTTAGACTCAAGCTTCCCAATGCGTTGCAGGATGTTGTCTAGTAGGACGGCGAGAGTTTTCTTCAGATCTAAGTTAAGAAAAACAAAGTCAGTTAATCTTACACAGAACAACATATACAAGGAAATATACCCATTTGGTAAAAGTAACAGGTTTGCAACAAACCCTTCCAACCCTCTAATTTCTTACCTAAATATTTCCACAGATCCTCCTTAACTACCTAAGTGTGTTTCTAAGGCTAAAGGCATTCTACAGTTATATGCCGTCAATATGGTTTATTATAATAATGAATAGTTACAGACAACAGCTATGTTTTTTCTAACTACAAAGATATGCACCCTCTTAATCCTCCAAAAGGGATGCGGGTGGTGCTGTGGGTTAAACCACAGAGCCTAGGACTTGCCGATCAGAAGGTCGGCGGTTCGAATCCCCGTGACGGGATGAGCTCCCGTTGCTCAGTCGCTGCTCCTGCCAACCTAGCAGTTTGAAAGCACACAGTGCAAGTAGATAAATAGGTACCGCTCTGGCGGGAAGGTAAACGGCATTTCTGTGCACTGTTCTGGTTTGCCAGAAGCGGCTTAGTCATGCTGGCCACATGACCCGGAAGCTGTACGCCGGCTCCCTCGGTCAATAAAGCGAGATGAGCGCACAACCCCAGAGTCGGTCACGACTGGACCTAATGGTCAGGGGTCCCTTTATCTTTACCTTTAATCCCCCAAAAGAGTATTTCAATACAAAGTAAAAGGCTACCTTTTGTGGGGAGGGGATACACTATTTATAACTTGTCAATTCCATCTGTATACCATCTCAACTTATCCATATGTGCAGTTTCTAACTGTTTAAATAGCCATTGTTCTTAATATATGGGGTTGCTAAATGTCACCAGTACTGTACTGAGCAACAATAATATTTGCCATACTTGAAAAGGTTAATCAAACTTTCACTCTCTTTTTTTAACACATCTTGTATATGATGTATGAATAACATCAAATAACTCCTGTTATTTGGTTGATTATTTGAGAACCTTGCACCCAATAACTTCAGACCTTTGGACAACTCCATGTTGTAAGTCAGCATCCATTCTACCACATATTTTGCAGCTTTGTACACTAGAGTAGCAGTGCAGTTATGAGCACTAGCAGTTCTAGCTTAGACTGACATGAGTACTTCTAGTGGCCTTATTAACTCAACCCACTATTCCTGTACTTCAGTTTCCCTCACTGCTCTAGAAATATGTAAGCAACTACCCTATCTTATACACCTCTTAAAGATAACTTATATTAGAGGAGATTGCAGGGACTTTGCTCCACCCTGCTCTTTTTTATTCCCATGCCACATGTCATCTGAACTCAGGCTTGTGGTTAAGCTCTTTCTTCAACACAAGCTGTAGCCAAGAGCAAACTTTTGTGCAGTCCCAGTAAGCCATGGTGTGGCTTGCTACATCGTGAAAACCAGAGCATAGCGTGAAATACTTGGAGAAGAAAAAGCAGCATTATATTACAACATCTTACAATATTTTTCCTACTGCAAATTAATTTCCAAATTTACCACTAGAAAGTGATTTCGGCTGGAAATTTGACCTGTGGTAATAAAAAAACTGCATTATTGGGGGAATTTTCTGCTTTTCTTTCTCCTGGAATCGGAAGCACTCTTACGTCCTATCTCAGACTTTTTAAAACCTTCAACAGACACTACTTGACAACTCCCCATCCTTTGAAACCACAGAAATCAGAAATTATTTCCTTGTGGGGAGGGAATTAAAGCAAGTTTTCTGAAGCAGTCCACATATGTGATGGCTGAACAATGCAGATGCAGAAGATCTGCAACGGTTATAGCTAACAAGCCAAATGAAGTGAACATTTGGTCCAGGCAAGTTTCTAATCTAGGCAGGTTGCTATTTTTAAAAACACCCTCAGAAAATGTACATGGTTCCCTTGCGAGTTAGGATCAAGGAATAAAGGCTTTGCTTTCAGAACAGCCTTTAGCACCCCATATGCCTTAGTGGATCTTCTTTTAGTGTTAATTTTTTAAAAGCCTCCTTGTGAGGAGGAAAGCAGCACATCATTACCATGCTCTAAATTTGTTCCATTCAAGTGCCAGCCTAGCACAGATTCTGCTTGGTTTGCAATACACAGTAAAATCACAATGCAAGCTACCATAGCCTGGAGGCTGCCACAGACAAACATGAGTTACAGAACAAGGGATACTTGTTACTTCAGCTACAAAGCAATGCAACAGTCAGCTGCCTAGGGGATGGTGGCCTCAACCTTTCAAGCAAATGCATTCACAGAACCACCAGCATCTTATCGGAAAATGAGACAAAGGTATACAAAAGCAGCATGGCACCCTGGCATCTCTGGCACCAGTTCTAAAAAAGGGCTTTCATTCCTAACAGAGGAAGGGGAAGAAGATACCCGAAGCAGTAAATGAATGGCTGTAAGCTCTGGCTTGTGTGCATCACAACTCCCCTCTCCTTTGGCAAGATTAACAGACAAACCAAGTTAGATCCCGCAATGATAAGATAGCGATGGGGAAAAAGGACCATTGTAAGTGAAAAGAAGGTGAACAACTAATTGGCATCTAGCTTTCCAAAGCGGCAGGTGCCTTCTGGCAAAACAAACAAAAAGGTCAGATAATGAAAACCAATGTACAGGGAACACACACAGTCGCACTACATTTAAAGGGGCGCTGCACAGATTCACCGCACAAAATTCTCATTGAAGTATAAGAACACAATTAAAACCTAAGTATGTTCCCAACCTGTAAGAGGGAAGAATATTCTGCAATGCACTTTACACATATGAAGTGAATGGCCTGATCTGATAAACAACCAAGACCGCCTTTGCCAGACTGGTGTCACCCACATGTTTTGGGCTACAACCCCCATCAGGGGCAGCCAGCTCAGCTGTGCTGGCTCATATTGACTGCAGTTGGAGTCCAAAATATCTGGAGGGCACTAGGTTAGCAAAGACCGATCTGATTCATCACTTTCAATATATCTTGGGATATACGCTTTCTTGGTGCATGGTTAAAGGATCACTTATATAGCTGGAGTTTTAATTACGTAATATTGTGCTAAAGCTACATATATTTTAGTATTTTATTTGAATATATCTTAGTATTTGGTGAGAATGGCAAGCCAGGGTTGGGACACCTTTTATTGTCTGTGCTACCCATAATGTGGAAACTTCTTAAAAACTTACCACACTGCCTTAATTGCAATGAATAATAGATGCTACAAACACTGTTAACTAGCGATGGTATTTTTCGGCTCATAATGTTCACCTCAAATATGATGCTCTTGTTGTAGGCCTGAGAGATCTTTCGAGTCTGATTAAATCTTAAGCAGAGACCTTCAGCCCTCTTATCTTGCCTCCTTTCCCCTCCCTCCCATATCTCCACTTACTTACTTCTATGAGAGCGGGAGAACAGAGAAAGGTTTCTGTACCCTTTTCCTGTCTAATGCCCAGTATGATGCTATGGCTGCATGCCAGACAAAAGAAGCACATGGAAATGCTGTTTCCCAGCACTGCTTGTGTTTGGCTTGCAGCCATAACATTGTACCAGGAAGGGGGGATATTTCTTCTCCATCATTCATTCCCCTAACGCTGCTCCCCAAGGAAAGTAGAGAGTTTGGTGGTAGGAAGAGAGAGGCAGGTGCTGAGCATATGGGAAAAAGAAACTGGGTTTTGAACCCAGTTATCAAGTCTGGCAAGGATGGTTTCTTCCCATCACTACCAATCTTCTGCTTAGAGAAATTCCACATACTGCATGCAGTTCCATGCTTATTTTTTCCCCAGACTCTTATTCACATTATGCAAAATGTTAACATTAGTTTCTTAACCTTTCCACAAATGCACACACACCCCATTCAACATTCTCCCCCTCCCCATAAGTACCCCTTGTTTCCATTAAAAGGCAGCAAAACAGGTAAAAGGGTTAAGAAACCTGTGTATTCAATGTTAGTTTTATGCTTCAAAATAGAAGATTCAAAGTGTACATTGCATAAAGACAAAGAAAAAGTCTGATGTAATCATGTAACAACACACATTGTATAGTCCTTCCCTGAGATTGCTGCCTTATAGAAATCAACCACTGACTTTTTTTTAAAATGAAAAAAGGGATTGCACAGAGAAGAAAAACCTTGCTTCAGAGCTTAGGATCCACCTCTTACATGACAGTAACAGCATAAATACTATATTCCCATGGCTCTAATGAATTTCACGCAACATTAGAACATTGGAGGGGGATTGTGGAGGATGATATCTTATATTTTTTTCTGGATAAAGTCATGGGGCACCTTAAAAGAAAAGGAAGGTTTACTGTAACTTTCTCAGGGCTGTGTAACTAACCTAAAATATGCCAGTAGTAGTTTACATGTGGAATTAAGTCGTGTAAAGTGAGTCCACTTTCAAAAGGAATGCATCTCTGATGTTATATGGCAGTTCAGTAAATTTTGCTTGGTTCCCATGCAATTAAGTACTTATGCTGACAGACCTTCTCTTGTTTACTAATGGCTGTATTTTTTCCAGTGAAAAGGTTTGCATGTGATTTATGGAAAACAGGGACACTATTTGGATTATCAGAGCCAATGTCACTTAAAATTAGAGATGCGGGACATCAACACAGTGATATAAACAAGATTATGACCCGTGTAGCAACTATGTACAGAAAAAGCCTTTAGAGAGCTCCTGCATGTAGTTTGTGAATAAAACGTTTCTATGTGCATGTGTACATTTGTGCATGTGTGCCTGCTCACACAAATACAGCACTGTTTTATCCAACTAGGCTTTTTCAGGGTAGAATTGGTAGGTATTACACTTGGGAATTTTACAAATGGGTTTAACATAGTCTTACAGCTTTAGCTTTGCATTTTTTTTACTTCTTTTTGTACACCACAATATTTTTGAAATTCATTTATTGTGTTTATATTCTGCCCCTTCCTGCCAAAGGAACCCAGGGTGGCAAGCACATCAATATCATTAAAATATTCCAGAAACAGTTAAAAACAATCACATGCTCTCAACCAATTATTTCAATGTTGCCTGGAACAGTATCTTTCAAGCATCAAATGCCTGGGTAAACAGGAATGGGGGGGGGGGAGAGACCTCCTGGTAGTCAATAATGAAAAGTGATGAGTGGTGGAAAGTTTCTAAATTCATTAAATAAATAAATGAAACAAATAAAACACAACACATACAAGTTAAGCCATGCTTCCCATTTCTGGTACAACTTATTTTTATCTGTGGGCAGCATCTGTGTCAAGATTTTGGGTGGCTTTTGGTCTGAGCCACTTAATGAATAAAGTTTTTATTCTTCCCAAAACACAGAGGAACACATGCTCCTGCTTCATTAGCTGAATTTGCCTTGCAGCAGAATCATAAAACAGTGGAACCCAAAAGAGCAGTCAGCTCATCCCAGGAGAAGTTGCAAAGTGAGTGAAGCTAAAGTCGTGCTTCTGCTATAGTCAAAATCATCTCATTCTGAACCAGACAGATTGATCCAATTCTGTCTTACCATATGAAATGCATATGCAAGGAATAGGACTCTGCATCTGACCAATCAAAATATTTGGTCACTGCAGTTCATAAAACATTGGTTTTGTTTCTTTTTAACAGATCAGTAAGGGCTATTGTCGTTTTTCTTCCCCCTATATCTAATATACTTTGAGCAACCCTTGTTCCTATCAATTGAAGTGACGTACAAATGTTTAAATAATGGTGCTAGTTACAAAGAGGTAACCAAAGTACATAATCTATTATAATCAATACCATTTCTAGTAATTAATTATGAATTGCCAGGTTGGTTGGTAGTAGCACAAAGGTGAGACGTAGCCTCAGCCTTTACTCAGTCTTATAAGCACAGAAACAAATAAACATCCCTTGCAAATAGAGAAGCTTGTTCATTTACACACAGTTAGAACAGGTCTTCAAACATTTACTTTGCTTTGCCCACCAGCTTTGGCTGTCATCATAAATGAATGCATAATTGTTCACCTTAACACTGACCTCATTTACACATGATGCTAAACTATGATTTGACATTATGTGCAGGAGTCTTAGTAAAATATTTGGCTCAAGCGCTTCCGCCTCATTTCTCCCATGCAGTTGGGAGGAGAAATAAAACATGATTCAGTGTTACTTCCTCCAGTTCCTGAATTGTTCTTATGTACTGTGAAGGAAATGGATTCTGTTGCAGACTGTACTGTTATATAAAACTACAAATCTTGCATGTAGGTTGATTTGGGGGTTATGGAACATTCCTAAGCCTAACCTGTCTGAGGTTCAAACTGGAAGGTGGAAAACTAACTGAAGATGAGGTGGATGGCATGTAGCCCAGTGATGGCCAAACTTGGCCCTCCAGCTGTTTTGAGACTACAATTCCCATCATCCCTGACCACTGGTCCTGTTAGCTAGGGATGATGGGAGTTGTAGTCCCAAAACAGCTGGAGGGCCAAGTTTGGCCATCACTGATGTAGCCTCTGATTTGGAGTTGCTATTTGACTGTCATAATTTCTATGAAATTGTGGACTGGGAGTCACAAGGTGACACAAGACAGAATAAAGTGAACAAAAAGGAAAAGGAAAATGAGAGAGAGACAAAAAGGAAATACCAACAGGTGTGGGGGGGGGGAGTAGGAGGTGGTGAGAGAAAAAGAAAGGACAGACATAGTTAATAACAGAAAAAAGGAGAAAGGAAAAGGTAAGGGTGGGGCCAAGAGTGAAGTACAGTTTGAGGAGTACCGCAAGGCAATTCACAAGATACAGCTAAAATATTACAACTTGACAATATTAACTACATCCACATTTTGCTCAACACAGCAATGTTAAGGTCTATTAAAACATTTTCACTAACTTTAAATCACACACACACAATGGCATCTGGTTAGCCACTGTGAGAACGAAATGATGGACTACATCAGTGGTTCTCAACCTGTGGGTCCCCAGATGTTGTTGGACTACAATTCCCAGCATCCCTGAGCTCTGGCCTTGCTAGCTAGGGATGATGGGAGTTATAGTTCAACAACATCTGGGGACCCACAGGTTAAAAAAGGCTGGACTAGATGATCATTTGGCCAGACCCTAAAGGGCTCTTCTTATGCGATTATCATTGCTCTAGTTCTGGTCCCATAGGTATCCCAATCAACATTGACTTTTGGATTTTGGCATACATAGGGAGACCCTCAGCAGCAGATCCTGAGCCCCAGACATTCAGGCTTTTAAACAATGTACGGAGGACATCACAATGACTATCCCAGGTCAAAAGGGTGCCCTGCAGCAAGATATGGCTGACAAACTGAAAAATCTCTCTTCCCCTCCCGAGTACAATGCCCTTCAAGCTGCTGGCCTGCCATTTTATCAGATATTTGCTATTTATCCAAATCTTCTGTAAGAGAAAAAGGCCTTGGAACTGAAACTTTTTGAGAAGCTGCTGCTCCCTGGCAAAAATGAAGGCTAGTATTTGGTTTTCAGCCAATGGAAAAGGCTGAGCTCACTGTGGTCATTGCCAGCTATTAATATGCAACTTCTTAGCTTTGAAAAACTTTTCCTGTGAAATAATTTTTTTTAAAAAAAAATAGAAGGTCTGAAAAACCACATTTCAACCACAAAGTGGGTGATGTTTCTTTGCCTAAACCACCTAAAGTGACATTTAAAGAAGTTGGGGAGTTCTTGCTGTGTAGTTATAAAAGCCTGATTCCTTATAGCCACTATTGTTGACACTTTGAGTCACTAAAATAAGGAACGGATTGGCAGAGCGGGGCAACGGGTAGGAGGATATGAAATGCATACTTAGCAATTAGGGCTTATTTGCCATAGCAAAAAATAACTCTGTTCCAAAACAGTGGGAAATTGTAGGGTTAATCTTGCTCTAGGAAAAAGTCTTACTATGCGACAATAGCAGTCCCTCCCCATTTTTTGAGATCTAGAACAAGAGGTACCTTCAACATAAAGAATAGGAAGCTGCCATTGGACTATCTCTCACTCTTGTGGTTAAAGGAAACAATTTGGGGCATTCCACATATTTCATTTCAGTAAAAGCAGGTGTGCCACTGAGTGTATAACCAACTGAAAGCTGCAGTTAGTTTTATCTCTCTTGCGTGTGTATCAGTGATGCATGCAAATGTGCACCTAAATTTGCCTGATGCATTATAATTTTAGCAGAAAATCTTAGGTGTATACTTGAAGCCATAAAGGGTGAATCATACCATTGGGGGGGGGGGAGCAAATTTAATTTATTATATCTAAAGCATTCTCTTAACAATAAAAATGTAAGGACAGCCCTTTTGGATCAGACCTAAAGCTCACGAATACAAGCATTCTATTCTTACGGTGACTAAAGAGATGGTTAGGTAAAGGTAAAGGGACCCCTGACCATTAGGTCCAGTTGCAGACGACTTGTGGCGCTCATCTCGCTTTATTGGCCGAGGGAGCCAGCGTACAGCTTCCGGGTCATGTGGCCAGCATGACTAAGCCGCTTCTGGCGAACCAGAGCAGCACACGGAAACGCCGTTTACCTTCCTGCCGGAGCGGTACCTATTTACCTACTTGCACTTTGTCGTGCTTTTGAACTGCTAGGTTGGCAGGAGCAGGGACCAAGCAACGGGGGCTAACGGGACTAACCATATGGTTACATGTCTATAAAAGGTCCACAAGGCAAATAAAGGCAACACACATTTAGAAACCTAAGAGTCACAAAGGATAATTTTTAAACAATTACCATGCATTATTATGCAACTATACATACATCAACAATATTTTTTAAAACGGGTCAAGTCAATTTTAAAGTTCTTTATAGTAATGAAAACTTGTTTGGTATATTCTATATATTCCTACCTCAGTGTTCTTTCAATAACACACTCCATATTCCAAAAGCTATCCCAGTTTCAATGATCAAATGCTTTCCTGAAACTTACTAGTTGATATATTTACTACTGCATATATTTCTCACAAAACCTAAACAGACAATCCTTTGGTTCAACAAGTATTTGAAGACAGATAAAGAAACCTCAGTGTTTTCTCTCTTCCTGTAGTTCTCTAAAACTGACTCCCACTTTACCTGTCTTCCTGCCATCATCTAATTCCCATTCATGCCATCATATATCCTTCATAGCTAAAAGTGTCAGATAACTAGGGTGACATGGGTTCAAATCAGGCTTCCTCTACCTCGGCCCTGCAGATTTTTTTTTGGCCTACAACTCCCATGATCCCTAGCTAGTTGGACCAGTGGTCAGGGATGATGGGAATTGTAGTCTCAAAACATCTGGAGGGCCGAGGTTGAGGGTTCAAATCCTGACTCAGCAATAAGAAGCTCACCTGGATAACCCTGAACCAGTCTCCCTCAGCCTAAACTACATTATATGGATGTTGTAAGGATAAAATAGAGAAGAACCTTGCATCCTTTCTTTTTTGAAGGGCCCTAACAATGAGAGAAGGGACGCGGGTGGCGCTGTGGGTAAAACCTCAGTGCCTAGGACTTGCTGATCGTAAGGTCGGCGGTTCAAATCCCCACGGCGGGGTGAGCTCCCGTCTCTCGGTCCCAGCTCCTGCCCACCTAGCAGTTCAAAAGCACCCCTAAGTGCAAGTAGATAAATAGGGACCGCTTTATAGCGGGAAGGTAAACGGCGTTTCCGTGTGCGGCACTGGTGCTGGCTCGCCAGCTGCAGCTTCGTCACGCTGACCATGTGACCCGGAAGTGTCTTCGTACGGCGCCAGCTCCCGGCCTCCTGAGAAAGATGAGCGAGCAACCCTAGAGTCGGTCACGACTGGCCCGTACGGGCAGGGGTACCTTTACCTTTACCTTTACCAATGAGAGAATGTGCTTGAATGGGTCAACTAACATTGGAGATGAACTAGAAAGGATTGAACTTGGTCTCCAGATAATTCTAGTTACAACAACAGCCCCTGGACAGCGTCTAATTGTTTTAGGAAGCCTACTCACCATACGCAGTCATCGTACCAACATATGGTCCATCCACCACGTTCCTATTCTCTTCCGCCAGTGCTTTTATGTATCTTTTGCTGAGGTCCAGTATTTGTTCACGAAGCACCGAACTGCTTTCGTGCTGAGTCTTCTGTTGGATTGTAAAATGCAGCAGCATCATTCCCCAAATGAAGCCAAAGGTCACCAGAAAAAAGCCAAGTTTCTGAGAGGACAACTTCCATGGAGTAAAAAATGCCATGGCTGTTCAACCAGCTCTGGAGTCAACTGGAAAAGGTTTGAAAAGTCCACACCAATGTCTCAGTTCATAGTCCAAGCAGGTAACAAACAAAATTCTGGTGCTATTCACTCTGGCTCCTTAGTCAACATATTGTTGCTATTCAACTCCATCCTGCTGCTGCAAGAGAAAAGGAAACATATGGTAATTTAGAGTAGCAAAAATACCCACCAAACTCTTCAAACCTGTTTTCATGTTTATAATTCCCCATTGCCAGCCTTGGAAAGCAGGACAATGTGCTTTCTTGGTAAATTGTTATGAATCAATATTTTATGACACAAGTGACCATAGAGTCCAGGAAACATTTGGGAATGGATCAAGAAATGTGTATTTAACAGATATGGTCCCTGGGCTGACCTTATCACCTGATGTCCAAGACATTACATTTGGGACAGAAGAGCTGTTAGCATCCATCTGTCTCAAGAGACAATGGAGTATGCTTCCGGGGGGTAAAATGAAACTGCTGTGTTAACAGCACCTAAGTGACCACCCTGGGGCGCAAGCATGGGCAGTGTGTATGGAGGTGCTGGGCTGCCCAGACGACAAGATGCCCCTCTTGGCCTTGCCAATGTGGTTTAAAGGAAAGCAGAGCAATACATTTGGCACCAGCTTGGCTGCAGAAGTTGCTGGAAGGAGGCGTACAAGGCGCCATCTAACAGTCTTAGGGTTGCCACGCTGGATTTGTGTAGAATTTACGCCTTAGCCTTTTGTTCTCCTGAATAGCGTATTTTTCGCTCTATAAGATGCACCAGACCACAAGACGCACCTAGTTTTTGGAGGAGGAAAACAAGAAATTTTTTTTTCTGAATTTCAGAAGCCAGAACACCAGGAGGGATCACTGCGCAGTGAAAGCAGCAATCCCTCTTGCCGTTCTGGCTTCTGGGATATCTGCGCAGCCTGCATTCGCTCCATAAGACGCACACACATTTCCCCTTACTTTTCAGGAGGGAAAAAGTGAGTCTTATAGAGCAAAATACGGTATATCCTGCAAAGCAGCAGAGGTTTAGGATCAGAGTTTTCCTTATCTGAGATGGGCTACCTTCCTAGGTTGCCCTTCAATTCCCTGTATAGCATGTGCAGAAACTGCCTTCTTGACCACTGGATCCACTACTGGTCTCTTCCACTCAATCCTCCAGAGCCTGTCTTTGCATGCAGGGGAAGTCCCTAACTCACAGTGTTTGAGACCCATTGGCTACCTTCACCAGGTTTAGCTGGCCTGGTTTGAAAGTTAAAAGTAAAAGGTAAAGGACCCCTGGACAGTTAAGTCCACTCGAATCTGACTATGGGGTGTGGCACTCATCTTCACTTTCAGGCTGAGGGAGCTGGTGATTTGTCTACAGACAGCTTTTCCGGGTCATGTGGCCAGCATGACTAAATCGCTTCTGGCACACGGAACACCATGACAAGTGCCAGAGCGCACGGAAACACCGTTTACTGCTGGTTTAGCCAGGGTATGGCTGCTGTTTCAGGCTGACAGGTTCTAGGAGCCACAGGTGAGAGCTGAGTGCAGGGTGGGGACAAAAGGTGGGACAAACTATCCCAGAAGGAGCATGATGTGTCCCCTACCAAAAGTACTACCCCTCCCCTAACAGAAGTATTCAAGCACAACTTATGCATCCATGCACAGCTGCAGTGTTGCTACATGCACATCCCCACACCATCCTTAGCCAATGGGTCAATGGTCAGCGATGACAGAAGTCGTGGCTGAACAGCATGTGGAGACCTAAGCCTGGGGAAGAATGGTGTAGATAATCTGGAAAAGAAAGTTGTTTCCAGTTTCATCCTGTGATATAATGGAAATATAGTTTAAGCTTATCTTTTCAAAGAACACGCACAGCCTAAAATCAATGAGCAACTTCCACGAATAATTAGTTCATATTTTGTTAATCATTTGCTTATATAAGATTAGTAGGATGGTTTATTGTCAGTCCTCTTGGCGGAGATGGCGGCATCCAGCTGATGACTTCAGATGTCACCGAAGTGCAACAAATTGTTAGTTGTTATTGTATTTTTACTGCAAGGAGGAGAGGGAGAGGTACTTGCGGGACTTCCTGCCTCAGCTGCCAAAGCAACTTGCACCTTGAGTCCCAAGGTGCAAGGGCAGGGGTGGGGAGAAAACCATTTGCTGCTTCACCTCAGGCTGCAAGATTAAGTGATCTAGAAATGCTCTCAAATACATAAAATAAAGAAAAGGTCTTGGGTCAATCCTGTTCCCCCATCTATACATCACAAAAACAGCTGTTCTTCCACATCTCCTCATGGACAGCCCTCAGATAGTCACACACCATTCTTCTCAGGCTGCTCTTGCAATGTTACATGCTGAAGTCCTTCCCTTTTTAACGTCAGATGGTAATCCTTCTTTATACGGTGATATCTGCCACCTCCCACTTTCTAACAAACACCTCTACTGTAAATGATTAAAAATATACTATGCAGAGAGATGAGAGGCAGATGGACTGAAGGAGGCTAAGCTCCGAGTGCTAGGGTCTATACCTTTCATGCACACACACACACACACTTCCTCCCTCCTAAATAGACATGTATGAGAACTGACAAGGGTAGACGTTAAGATAATGCAACATGAAATCACTTTTAACCTTGAGCAAGCAATGTAGTTCTATTTTCAGGGCGGGGGGCGGGGAGAAGTCTCCTTTGTGCTTGGAGTGCTGCTGAACAGGCCTGTGGCAACCACCCATGATTCTAACAGATACAGGAGTCCTTGGTTGCACTAAGCATCTTGAAACCTCTCCAACTTTCTGTCAAGCATGCCATCTTACACAGCTTAGTCCCACAGAAATGAATCCATCAGCAGACACTTTTCTCATGGTGTGATCAACCATTTTTCTTTTTTCTTTGCTTGTCCCTGAATCATCATTTGCGTGAAGACAAATGGAGGCTTTAAAACAACAGGCGCTCCAGAGCCTCTCACTATTTGATATCCTGTTTGCAAAGTCTGAACAGAATCTTCCCAAATTTATGGTCAGCCTTTAATTGGCCAGTAATAATAACAACAACAACAGAATAATAGGCAGGAATGCCTTTTGAACTGCCCCCTGAAAAACACTTCACCTGCCCCAAATGTTCGTCTTCTAGATTTGAAGAGTTGGCAGAAGCTGGCTTGAGGGCAAGTGATTCCTATTTCCAGGATGTCATCTCAGTGGGGATTGTAGTCTCATGATTTTCCATGTGACATTCAAGTAGGGTTACAATGCCTTGTTCTGGATCTGCAAAAACTAATTTGGTCTAGTAGGTCCCATCTGTGATATGGAAATCATAGGGCTTTTTGTGAGGTGTTTTATAATATTGCTCCAACACTCACCAACTACTACTACTCCTACTACTCTGCTGAAAGGTGCAAACATGGAGTCTTCCCATCATCCGGCAATGCAGGAAAGCAAAGAATGAAGATGGGAATGGCCTGCAACTTCTGCTGTGATGCAATGTCATGGATTAAAGGGACTGTGTTGCTGGCAACACACTTTTCAGCCTGCCTGCCACTTCTTCCCACTAACTCCACCTCACCAAGGGAAAAGGCTGCAGAAGTGATGCAGTTATCTGTGGACCAAGAAATAGGTAAGTCAGACTTGCTGGCTTCTGGAAAAGATGTTTGGCTACCAAGCTGAAATTTATGGCTCCCTGGATAACAATTGTTTTCAAGTGTGCCAGGAAACCCTGAGATTTGCAGTAGCTAGCAGGGGTTTACCCATGGGGACAAACTTTTCCAAGTTATACTTTTCCTTCAACATACTGAACACTTCCAGAACCCTTTGTAGGATAAAGTAGCTCTTCAACATACATGTTGATGTGGAACTACTGACAGTTCTGTGAGTTTTGTTCATGAAATAAACAATATTCGATTAAGGTTCTAAACAAATACCCCAAATTTCATTTAAAGTAATAATTATAATCAGCTTGACAGGATAACATGGCATATGTCTGAGACGCAGCTGGGTATCTGTATAGTTACTAAACTGATATAGCTCCTGGGGAAAAGTTAAATTTGTTGGGCTATGATGTGTGTAGACAAAAGCCTCACAATAACTCCCAGAGACAGTTATATGATAGTCACAGTGGAGCTACTTGAACCCCCTTTTTCCCTGCTGCTCTTGATTTGCTTAACCACCTGCCTATATGAATTTGGAGCCAATGTTTTCTTCAGAGCTTGGTAATATGGCAATTAAAAATCATCATGAGCCTCGCAAACTGATCAACTCTTGTGAGAGCTTAAAATAAAGAACCAAGGAAGAAAGGTAAATAAATTCTGTTATTATCACCCTAAGGAACATAGGAAGCTGCATTATACAAAGTCAGACTATAAGTCCATCTAACACATTATTGTCTACACTGACTGATAGTGGGTTGTGAGGATAAAATGGAGAGGGGGAGATCCATGTATGCCAAGTTGAGGTCCTTGAAGGAAAGTTGGAATATAAATGTAATGAAATAAAAATAAAATAAATGAAGGTTTATAAGAAAGGGGTGGTGGTGGTTTCTTCATGAATTCTGATAAACACAAACAAGATGAGGAAATTCTCGCTAGACCAGAGTGGACTGTCCTGGAACAGAGATGCTGGGGCAGTGCCCCTAGGGAGGAGGAAGATTGCCTAGTTCAGGAAGTGAACCCCTGGTGGAATGTAACACAAAAAAGTAGGAGACATGCTGTGTATTTGGAGCTACAAAATCAACTCCATCCCCTGATCTTGGACATCAATTCTCAGTCAGAGGAGCAAGTACAGTGCAAGGTTGAACTAGATGGGGTCCCTTCCAGCTTTACAATTCTATGAAACACATGTAGCTGTGGGTAGATATTTTCAGTGATAAAGCTTGGGGGAGGGGGTAGATTCATCTCATAAGTGCACCTTTTATTGTTATGAAAACTCCAGGGGAAAAAGTATTTAACATGTCATGGGACTCATTTGTGAAAAAAAATCTTCCCTTCATTTTATAACATTTATTAGACAGAAAATTAAAACAAACATTTTACTGGTCAAGTTCCACACTCTCCCAACATTTGATGGTTTTGCCAGAGAACAGCAACAGAAGCCAACTACCTAAACTAACATGACAGTCTTGAAATTCGTCAAAGGAAAACAACCACAACACAACCCTGCAAAACTGACATCAATTTTAAAAGGGGGCAGGAGAGGAAATCAGCCTACACAAACCCTATTTACATAATTTCAACCATATCTGTGCTTATAAATTTATAATACTACTGTTGCACTAACCTGGTTGGACTGGATCTCAGAGCTGGAAAGCAGGAATTAATGCTTGAGCTACCAAGCATAGCCATAATTTGTGGACCTCTGATTAAGTCTTGGGTTGTAAGGGATTCAATACCAGGATGGTAATATAGAACAAGGAAAATTGTATGGCCCTGAGCATCCAGTTCTTGTTAAGCCATTTTATTTCCACACAACACGTATCTGTGGAACAGGGATTTAAAAAAACAACAACACAAAAAACCCACCCACCACAGCTACATATACTATTTTCTAAGGATGAAGATCAAAGACAAAGCCACAGGCATTATAGTGATACAAGATAGGACAGTGTTGTCAAAGCTGAACAATAGTGACAATAAGATTAAAGACACTGAAGACTGGTTAGAGATGCAAAAGAATAATACAAAAAGATGCAAGGGCTTGAAAACGAGTGAAGGACACATTCATGCCATTGTTAGAGATAACGCACAGCTAAATTTTAAAGAAATCTCCAACTCCAGCTGAGTTGGAGTTACTGGAAAATCTGTGATTACGTTAGTTTCCTGCTGATTGAGCATTCAAATGAAATGGTTAAAATGACTCTTGAGTTAATACTCAGAAGTGGCTCAACATATTTAAGGAGCAACAGGTCAACAAGAAAGATGGCCCAGGTGAAAACTATTTCGTTCAAAATCCCAGGAATTAAGAATATGGCATCTACATGTCAAATACTGTGACAGTTAAGAACTTTGGATACAACTGAGCCAAAGGTAAGTGTTTCTCAACAAAAGGTATATGCACCATATGCATAAGTCTCTCACTGAAACTCTTCCATTGGCAGAGATAGGATGCCTCTGAATGCCTGCTGCTGGGAACCACAAGTGAGGAGAAAGAACACTCCGGCACTTAGGGCTTGCATATGGACTTCCTGGACTAGATAGCTCACTGGCATCACCCAGCAGTCTCTTCTTTTCTTAAATCAGCAGGACTTTAAAAGATCTTATGTCCATTTTAATCAACCATCAAAAGCTGTTCCTTAATAAATCCTACACCCGGGCTAGAAAAAGCCATTCAAAGGCCAGATCTAAAAATATCTACCAATCTGCATATTATATATATAATATAAAAAAAGAAAACAATTGTTTACCTTAGTGTTAGCCCTACTGCTAAAGTAACTGATCCTGTTCCATAAGATTAAAA
Source organism: Podarcis pityusensis (assembly GCF_964106645.2). Classification (NCBI taxonomy): domain Eukaryota; kingdom Metazoa; phylum Chordata; class Lepidosauria; order Squamata; family Lacertidae; genus Podarcis; species Podarcis pityusensis. Next base: position 97,679,519 of record NC_138028.1, on the reverse strand, counting down.
GAATCACTAACAGCAATTTTCTGCCAACTGAGCCTTAGCTTTGAGCTGCTCATGACGCCTCCACAAAATAAATATTTAAAAGAGAATCTTATTACACAGGTCTAAAAATAAATTGCATCTATGTTCTCTACCAACTGTAAACAATTTCATATAAAAAGGATGCTTAATTTAATTTATTTCAGAAGAGTGCACCAGAAGCAGATGACATAATATGCTCTTTTTTCCATCATATGCAGGGCAGATTTGCAGAGCAGAGAGTACATTACATGCCACAAATCTGGCTAACAGCACTTTAAGTACTTGGGTGGCCTCATCCTGAGATATGCTCTGTAGATACGACTTCAATCTAACCCAAAATGTAAAAATGTTAAGATATATACTTATTATAGACTCTCTCTCTCTCTCTCTCTGTGCCAGACTGATCTAACTCTTCCAGACTGATCTAAAAGCTACTAACAATCGCTATGTGGATATGAGGAAAGCAAACTCACAATTGCAGCTGGTTGTCAGCTACACCAAATGGCGAGGTGACTTCCTGCATGTTCAACGAATTGATTTCAATCCCTTAATCAGCTCTTTCAGCTCATGGATTCACTTTACTTAATTTCTAAGCAACCCAATCACTTTAATGCATATGTCGCAGGACGGGGAGGGTGGTCGTTCCTACCATAAAGCTACCCTCATTTTGTCAGCGCAACTTGGAGAATGGAGTGTGGCAGAACACATGCCTTGCCTGCAGAATGTCCCAAGTTCAATCCCTGGCCCAGAACTCTGGAACAGCCGTTGCCATTAAGCATAGATAATACTGAGCTAGATGGAACAACGGCCTGACTGTGCAAAGCAGCTTCATTCGTTTGCCTGCTGAGTCATCGCCACATCCTTCCTTCACCATTGCCCAGCCTTGCAGGAACAAGAGATAGCTGTACTCCTACCCAGATAAATTGCTACAGTACACAGCCTCTCCCTACTATCATAACGAAAGGCATTTACTTGAATATGGGCCAGGTTCAGAAGCAACGGGGGCCCCACATAGGCACCTTGGAGGGCTGCCACCAGGCCCATGGCTCAACAGCACTCAGGCTCACACAGATTCATGGTTTGCAATACAGCTTCCATGCAGAAGGCTTTTTTGTGGCCATCATGGTTTGTATTGGGCAGCCAAAATGATGCCATCCGGGTGCTGCCGAATTCCCAACACCCATCAGCCCCAGTCAGCAATGGCCAATGGTCAGGAATGATGGGAGTTTTAATCCAACAATGTCTGAAGGACACCGTGTTGGCTACTCTGGTTTATGTGATTGCACAGTTTTCTTTCTTTTCTCCCCTTGCATCCTCTGACATGCCCCGATGAGGCATATCTTTAACTCTGACCACTTTAAAATTCTACATAATACCACAACTCTATTTTGGCTTGCTGTCTGTCCTTAGAAGCTACTCATATCACAACATATACACAGACACAGACACAGAAACACAGAGTGTGAGTAAATGAAACTTTCAGATCAGAATCTACTTCCTCTTCCCCTACTCTACCAGCTTCTATTACATGAAGTTTAAAGAATTACCTGTTTTGGCAACAGCGTACCATTTTGACAGCCTTTCTGATTTTTCTAGCTGATATCATTAACTACAAAACAGAGCTCCTCCATTTCCCCTATACTGGCACTCTCCCCAGACTGCCAGACAGTTTAGGGAATAAGCAGAAATCTTTTACTGCCTTAGGAAAAAAATTGAATCAAGTAGGAAAGAAAATTGATTTTAACGACTAGCTGGATGAAAAGCTACTCTTCTCAAAACAGAACTTCCCGGGCTCACTTACTGCACAGTTTGGAATGAATTTTACACCAACCCGAGGATTCCTTAAGAGTGTAATCAGTTGCTTCTACCTGCTAATATAAATTAGTTTACATCTTAAGCATAGCTACATTAGGAGCAAGCAGTACAGACCAAAGTTGATGCATATTGCTTTTGTCTAATATTTGCAAAGTCAATAATTGCACTCTAAAATACCTTCCCCCACCTCATCTGAGAAAATGCCCCAGTTTGCACACCACACTAAACCATCCAGGGCTTACCAGGACTGTGGAAACATGGAAGCATCCACTTTTACTGCTCCTTCCTAGTCTTTTTTTAATATATACTCCCTAGCTTTACTGAACTATGCCAAGGTTTGGCTTAGCATGTATTCCAAACTTGGGTTCATGGTTAAGCTGTGTCTCACTAACCAGGATCTGTAGCCAAGATTTATTCAGTAACCATTACTGAACTCATCAAATACAAATACTTTGTTTCTAAAGGAAACTTAAGTGTAGCTTTTACAAATGTCATTTATGCACTGCACTTAAGAAAACACTGAAGTGTAGAACAACGTGCAGCTGGCTTCAGGATTCCTAACTGGACAGAAAAGTGCTGTGGACATTGGTGCCATTTCGAAACCAGCATGAGTGCACTGCAAACATGAGACAGAGAAAGGGAGAGGCTGAGAGAAAGTAGGCAAGCTTAGTTGTTGCTAGAGCAGAACCTGAAGAAGCGGAGTTGGACTCTTTAACATCCTTAGTGACTAGCTCTATCCAACCCCACCCTGTGATTCCAGTACCTCATCATCAGCATAGATTGGAAGTCCTGTAGCCATAGTCTTTTCCTGCTGTCCTTCTTCCAAGAGCTCTACTCATTCATTTCCGTAAACAATGCTTCATGTAAGATCTCATTTCAATTTTTACATAAACGAGATAACTTAAAGAGAGTAAAATATTTATTGGCATCTCTGGCAAGAATAATTTCTCATTCATGCTGCTATGCCAACAATACCGTTAGTTTCACATGCCCAAGTCAGTCTGTATTAACTACTGATAACTTCAGGAAGGTATTGCAATAGAAAGTTACTGGTAATAAAGGTTTGGATTTAAGCTTCACAATCTATGGTTTCAGATGGCATCTGAATTGATCCAGAGGTAATGGCCTGGAGAAAAATGATTACCTGTTTTCAGGGAGTAGCCATTTAGTTAATAATTCCAATGCAGCAAGATAATTTAGCTGCCATTCCATTGCTTAAAAGTCCTGTCCCTGACCCTGCTCTCTGCACTGACAAGAGAAATGGTGAACTAGTTCAATAATATGTAAGTCAAGAAGTATAGCTGGGGCTGCAACTTCCAATCCCTACAATTTGTGTCAAAGGGGAGGAGGGGAGGCAACACTCAAGCCAAGCTATTAATTACCTTGTTAAGACTGAAACTCTAGATACAGGAATAGATATTAAGGAGTCCTCTCAAAGAGGCAACATTTCCTGCACACCCTTTAATAAAATGCAGGGAGACCTGTAGCTCAACTCTTTAGTTGCTCATGCCTTTTGCCCTGCAGTTTGCAAGCAAAGTCATAGTGTTTTTTTAAAGAATCAAAAATTTCCATAAGAAGACATCAAACAATTTCATGTGCAACAATACATTGCCTCTTGATAGTTGCAAAGTCTAGACACAGGGTACTTGCTATTATTATTACAGTGGTGCCTCGCAAGACGAAAGTAATCCGTTCCGCGAGTCTCTTCGTCTTGCGGTTTTTTCGTCTTGCAAAGCACGGCTATTAGCGGCTTAGTGGCTATTAGCGGCTTAGCGGCTATTAACGGCTTAGCGGCTTTAAGAAAAAGGAAACAAACTCGCAAGAACTTGCAAGACGTTTCGTCTTGCGAAGCAAGCCCATAGGGAAATTCGTCTTGCGGAACGACTCAAAAAATAGAAAACTCTTTCGTCTTGCGCGTTTTTCGTCTTGCGAGGCATTCGTCCTGCGAGGCACCACTGTATTTATTTATGTAATGCTTTATACAAAGACTGAAGTCCTGATGCAACTCATGGCCGCAAAAATAAAATAAAATTATAATGAATATATCTGTTTAAAAAACTAATACACTAAAAAGATCACTCATGAAGATCAATTACAACACAGATTATTTCTTCCCTGCTTCCAAAGGAATATCACAAAAACCAACACAATACCAGTGGCCATTTTTGCCTGGGAAAATAAGAACTTATTTCCCTGGCATCCAAAAGATGGCAATGTCTGCATTAGGTGAGCCACTCTTGGGACAGCATTCTACAAATGGACTGCTGCTGAATCGTGGCAGTCACCTAACCTAAATATGTTAACCTCCACTCCAATATGGTTTGGGTAATTCTCATGCACACAACCAGGTGGCCATTTTTAGGGGCTCAAGTTCCACTTTCCACACATAGTGCTTCGCAGAATAATACAGGCAAAGATGCAAGCAGGTTGCCATCAAAAGCTGTACATTCACCACCCATGTTCACTAAGAATCCAGAACCAACACTAAACTGAATAAGCTTGGTGTAAAAGTAGCAGCAATGCTTAGACATGAACTTGAAAAAGAGACTTAATCTGTACAGCCAAATGACTAAGCAATTAGGTAACAGGGCCACTCTCCATGCAATTTGTTAATTTTTCCAACGGCATTTCACCACACTAGAAAGGGACTCCACCCATTTAGGAAAGTTACTTAATTATTTAATGCAAATGATTATTTGGCAGCAAGTGTTGATTGAACAGAGTTCCATAAACTTAAGGGCAAATCATAAGGCAATGGAATAACAGGAGTAACTTTTATATCTTTTTTTCTAATACAACAAAGTATTATCTCTCTAAATTCAGCTGCTGGAAGAAAGAAAGCTTACTGTACAACAAGAAACTGGTTTGTGTGCCAACAAATCAATAACTTACTTTTGTTACTAGAAACAAATTCCTGGGTTCAGATGTGCTCAGACCCACCCACTATCCTCAACCTGACTCTCACTAGTGGATCTCAAGTTTCTATTTAAAACAAACCTGAAAGTCTACCCACTTCTGCCCTAGTTAATCAGATCAATGAGACAACTGGATCTGGAAGCTTTTATCAAGGTCAATGACTCTCACCTGACCTGTGAATTCCTGTGCATCTTCTTCTTCTTGGTCTAGAGCTGTGTAGCAATTTATAGTATGAATCTTTGACTGACAGCCCAGAGGATCCAGGGTCAGGAACCTGTTGCAGTCATGTACCTAAAATCTCTATATCTGCAGGAGGTTAGCCTTTTATAGCAACAACTCTAAAGCTTACAGGTGGAAAGCCAGTGACTGCACAGTACAGCAGCGTGTGCTTATCTGCACACGGTAGCCAACTCAGTAATCACCACAAAAAAATCTGTACACCATTACTTCCTCAAATAAAGAAGCTTGCATACAATGCACTTGCAGACCTCTCATTTTAACACAGATGGACATGAAAACCAAGAGACTTCCCACAAATCAGTATCTAAATATTAGAACACAGTGAATTTTTGCTCACATAGGAAAAACCAATTCACAGCTTGTATGTAAAGCATACAAATCATATACTTTGATTTACAATTTTGTAGAGCAATTCTGTCAGCAGTTTCTTGTTAAAGTAGATCATATTTCATTTACTGGAGCAATACCATCAGCTCTTAGCCTAACATACATAAACATAATAAGCAAGTTCTAGTTCTCAGGAGCTGCATTTTCAGTGCACTTCTCAACTGATAATTTTCCTTGACTTTACATTCTCCTGAAACTGTCGAGATTCCTGCATTGTAAAGAGTTGGCCTAGAAGCTCCCCGGGCCCCCCCAACTCTACAATTCTATGATTCTATGAAATAGTATTGCAACTTAAAATTTCACAACTTGATCCTCAACATGTCTAGTTGAAACTTAGTGGAAATTGTTTTAGTGGGACTTAGTAACAACATTTAAGATTGCAGCCTTAAAATGCAACTTTGTGAACAGATTTTTTCAATTCATACTTGGTTAAAATCTTCAAGGCAAGGATGTTCAGTGACATCAGATTTTGCAATTGAAGAAGCTTGAGAGTCCATACCAGTGCCGGATTTATGTATAAACTAAACAAGCTATAGTTTAGGGCCCGGCTCTTTTGCTCCCCCCCCCAAAAAAAAATGTAAAGAAAAAACCCCACTGGATGTACATTTCCAAAATGTAAGATAAAAAACAAATAAAATAAAACCTACATACAGGTATAGAGTGTTTTGTGTTGTGTAGGCTCCTATGATGTAAGTAATGGGCCCTGCCTGCTATATAAAGGGCCCAGTTACCTTCAGTAGCTTAGGGCCTCATCAAACCTAAATCCGGCCCTGGTCCATACTCATAGACCTAAACAAAGCAAACCAAAACTACACCGAATAAAATGATTCATTAGTTTGAATCAACTGGAATACACTCCTGAAATTGCTGCCAGTGACTTTTTCATATTCAGTAACTGAAGTAAGGGTGGGGGTGAATTTCCTTGGCGGGGAATTGGTCATAAGTGACTTCACAAAGGTTTCAACCCTGAACATTTTCTGTGAAGATAATTTTGATTTGTAAGATAGAAGGCTAAAATTAAAGCCACAATGAAACCTCAACACTTGCTAAAACACCTTGAACCATAATTTACTTTGTACTGGGCATTTTTATAGGTCTGATGTAAAGATCAACACTTGGAAGATTGCTTTAAGTGTTTAATATCCCCCCATCACTTTTTTTGTCATGATAATTCCAAAACTATTCTTTCTCTATACACGAACTATACATGAACCACATAACCTCAAGACAGATAGATTAAGTCTCATTTATAATATGTATCTTTACTGACAAAATGGAAAACTAATCAGTGGCAGTGGCTCTACTTGAATCCTAACTAATATTTTTTTAATGCACAGAGTTAGCAACACTACCACCCACTGTAAGTGGAACTGATCAATACTGCACTTATTTTATTTTGCTTTGAGGAGGGGGTTCTTCCAATTTTATACCTTTATACACATCAGTGGCATTTCAAGTATTTTCTTTGCTTTGCTTTTGAAACATCAACTACTAATTACATGAATGCATAGCATATATACCCCAGTGGTTCATGCTCTTAGATGAGAAGTATTCGTCTTGCATTGGAACATTGTAATTAAGGCATTAATTTCCCTTCATTGATGCTTGTTCACCTTTGTCCATTTTCTCCCAGAACTCCCTTGACACATACAACCTATGAACAAATCCTCACAACACATGCCTCTTTCTAAGTGGAATATTACTTTCACAGCTCCTGCTCATCTAAACAGAATGCTGATTACTTTAACAGAAGAACGGTTTAGTTTGAAAGAAGGAAAGCATATACTTGAATAACAAAGAGTTGTAGTGTTAGAAGGGACCCTGTGGATCATCTAGTCCAATCCCCTGCGATGCAGGAATCTCAACTAGATCATACATGACAGGTGACCATCCAACCTCTGCTTAAAAACCTCCAAGGCAGAGAGTCCACCACCTTCCAATGGAGCCTTCCACTATCAAACAGCTTTTACCATCATAAGGTTCTTCCTAATGTTTAGTCAAAATCTTCTTTCTTGTAACTTGAAGCCATTGGCTCAGGTTCTACCCTCCAGAGCAGGGGAAAACAAGGTTGCTCCATCCTTCATGTGACAGCCCTTTAGATACTTCAAGATGGCTATCATGTCTCCTCTCAGTCTCATCTTTTCCATGCTAAACATATCCAACTTCCTCAACTGTTCCTCATAAGACTTAAGTTTCAAGACATGTTATCATTTTGTCCTCACTTCTCTGGATATGTTCAAGCTTGTCAATATTCTTCTTAAACTGCAGAGCCCATAAATGAACACAGTATTCCAAGTGTGGTCTGACCAAGGCAGAATAGAACAGGACTATTACTTCCCTTGATCAGGACACTTGATCTGCAGACTATGGACTAATTACAATAATGAAGAACCCACACAATAACATTTCCAAGTGCCTTGAGGAAATCTATTACTGGTGTATTTTTGTTGCTTAAAACAACACAGCTGTTGGCAAGCAAAACCTTCACTTTTTGTTCACATGAGCAGTGCTTTCACATAGTTCTTAAAAAGTGATCCTAGTATTTGGACCACTGTCAGGATTCTTACAGTTATGTGGCAGTAGTTTAGATCCTTTTATTGAAGAATATAGATGCCCAACAAATAAATGCCCACCCACTGCAGGCAGTATGCCTCTGAATATCAGTTGCTTGAAACCATAGGAGGGGATAGCGCTTGTGTGCTTAGGGTCCTGCTTGTGGGTTTTCCATAGGCATCTGGTTGGCCACTGTGAGAACACAATACTGAACTAAATGGTCCATTGCCTGATCCAGCAGGCTCTTCTTATGTTCTTAAGTGTTTGGATGCATATATAGTACCCAAGAATGGATCTGCTGTTTTGGTAGCTAGCGCCTGAAGACTAAAAATGCCCTCTGTAATAAAATCCACATTCATTTGTGTTTGTCAAAAACATTAAGCACTATGCAGGCAAATTTGCTAAGGTTTAACACATTCTGATGAGGGCTCAAGATCTCATACTCTAATTAATCAACTTCCCTTCTGCCATTTGGGCACTTGCTTCTCTCTTTTTATCAAGTAACCAATGCTGCACCAGGACACGTGCCCTTAAAAATATATGACAAAGCTGATAAATATTCTGCAGGAGTTGCAACAGCCAGACAACTGTCCCATTTTACTGACTCATTAACACGGCACAGCTATCGCCACACTCACTAAGAATGCTAGCCTCAGGGGATCTGACAAATACAGGTCATAGTGAAGGTAAGGCGTAAAAGATTAGATGACAAATCTAAAGGGGAGAAATGTATTACTCTCTGCATACCGCAGGTTCTTTGCTGAAAGCTGCAAAGCCAACCAGTTTTCTTTCCTTGACACATTCTTTCACCAAAACACATAGCTTTGTGGGAGCTGAGAACATATTTATTTTATTTGTAAGAGAATGTCTACCCAACCCTTCATCATATGGTCCCAGGGCAGATTACAATATAATAAAACAGCACAATAACACAGCAGTAGAACCAATTCAGCACAACTTATGGAAGCAGATAAAAAAAATATAGCACTCTAAACACACAAGGAGTCACAGCCTGGGCAGTAACTTACAGGAATGACAAAATCTATAGCAACTCCAAAAAGCAAACAGATGAGTTTTCACCCAGTGCTGGAAAAGTTATTTATTTATTAAATTTATATCCCTTGTTCCTCTCAAAAGAGACCTGGGTGGCAAGCAACCAAACGACAAAATAAAACAAAACTTAAAAACAACTCCAATATAGATGCAGGCTAGGAAATATATCACCTTGTTGGAATAGGAATGTCTTCAGTAGGTGCTGAAAAGACACAGGACCTTATATTCATGGGAAAATAATTCCACAAGAGTAGGTGCTACAACACTAAATGCTTGATTGCTACATTGTGTGGAACAGACCTAATGGTAAGATGGTATCTGCAGGAGGCCCTCATCCGTAGAGTGCACTGATGAATTGGGTAAATAAGTGGTGAGATGATCTTTCAGGTTTCCTGGTGGTCCCAGCATAGGGTTCTTCACACTAAAACCAGCATGCTGAACTTAACTCAGCACATAACTGGCAGCAAGTGCAATTCTTCAAACAGTAGTGTAAAACAATGTCTTGCCCCAGTAAGCAGTTGAGCCACCATATTTTACACCAGCTGCAGCTTCCAAACCAAATGACAAATGCACTGGCCTTGCTTATGCCTCTCTAAAGGTAAAGGTACCCCTGCCCGTCAGGGCCAGTCGTGACCGACTCTAGGGTTGCGCTCTCCTCTCGCCCAAGAGGCCGGGAGCCGGCGCTGTCCGAAGACACGTGGCCAGCGTGACGAAGCTGCAACTGGCGAGCCAGCACCAGCGCCGCACACGGAAAAGCCGTTTATCTTCCCGCTAGAAAGCGGTCCCTATTTATCTACTTGCACTTAGGGGTGCTTTCGAACTGCTAGGTGGGCAGGAGCTGGGACTGAACGACGGGAGCTCACCCCGCCGCAGGGATTCGAACCGCCGACTTTCGATCAGCAAGTCCTAGGCTCTGTGGTTTAACCCACAGCGCCACCCGCGTCCCTCCCTATGCCTCTCTAGGAGTAGGGAATTCCCAAAGTGGGATACCACTACTGAGAACGCTCTGCATCCCATGTCACTGCAGAATGTTCTCCGCTGAGTGATGTAAGAGGACGAGGGGCTCACCTATAGATCTAGAAGCACAGGACAGGCTGTCACAGGGAGAGGTGCAAGGTCCAAAATCATTTGGGGTTTTGTAGGTCAACACCAGCACCTCATCCGTATTTCTGAAATTTCTGCTACCCACACAGTGTGACTACAGAAATAGAAGCACCAATACTGAAAAGGCCATGGACTTTCTCGTATGAGCAACAGGCAGAACTATGACCATGGAGCAATAGAAGCTTGGGAAAGAACCCTTGATTATAGAACATACTCTACAAGCATACAGTGTTTTAACTCTGCTGATGTTAATAGGCCTGTGTCTTGTGAGTGCCTAGAAGGGAGCCTGCTTGGGAATCCTATGCACATTGCCTCGAGTTCTATGATGAAAGAAAAGTAGACTATAAATGTAATGCATAGCACATCCTCAACTCAGTTTCCCTTTCTACCCTCTAATGGACATCATGGAGGTACAATTGGGCAGGATCAGATAGCAGCAGAATTCAGCCAATTCAATTACACTTACTTACACACACAGCAATAATACAGGGTAAGTCTTTTAAAAGAAGCCCCATGAAACATGTGTACTCTGTATCCACGGGGCCTCTTTTAAAGGACTCGCCCTATATATTCTTGTCGCCATTTTTTTTTAATCTACCTGATCCCATAAATGTAGCTAACAGGAGTACAAGAAGACATGCACTCCACCTAGACTGAGGGAACAGCAATTCTTAAACAGGTTGCTGTTGAATGTGGCACAAATAAATAAAATTTGGGCAAGGCAGGTGCTTGCAAGGTGAACCAAATCCATAAAAAGACTGTCAATGGGGAATAAGCAGAGGACAGGGAAGAATGGAAAATCTCAGTTTACAATATTACCATTATTTATCACCAGCATCAGTGGGACCAGTCCACCAATACCACCAGCATAGGAGATAGCAGAATAGTTATAAAATTGTGGAAATATTTGTTTACTGAATTTGACATAATAATTGGCAAGCTTTGCATAAGCAAAGAATGGGGAATGTTTGACCCTCCAGATGTTGGACTACAATTCCTTCTGTCCTTAACCATTGGCCCTGCTGGCTAAGGCCAGTATAAGTTATAGTCCAACAACATCTGGAGGGCCACAGATTCCCCATCCATAGTATAAACTCATTTGCTATGTTCTGTGTCAGCAAACTAAATTGCAGGAAAGGTGTAGGAGGATATTATGGCAGGAAGCAGTTCTAGTTCTTCAAACAAACAAAAAAACCATTTTTAAAAACAAGTATCCCCAGCAAAGAATTTCTTATTTGAGGGAAACATGGTTATGCAACAAGATGTGTCAAAGTTTTCAAGGATGATTCAAGGTTTTCCAAGAGATTCTTTTTTTATTATTATTCAGTAACCCTGCAGGTGTTTACAAAGACACTCTGCACTTAATCGAGCTCACATCTTGAGATAAATTATACAGCTATTGATGTGTGCCTACCATACCGAATGGCTCAACAGCACTGATTTACACTCAAGGAAAAGAGTTTTAGCAGAGAGCAATACCAATTGTGCCACCTCAGTCTGTGGAACACAGAATTTCCCAGGGATCTGCTGCTGTCTATAGGTTTGAATTAACAAAGGATGCAATTTCATACACACGAAGTAAGACAGCTAATAACTCTGCAGAAGTTGAATTCAGTGAGCTTAATGAGTACATAAAAGAGAGTTTAAGCATCAAGGACAGCTCCAATAGGACAAGATTAGTGTCTCAAATGAGTTCTTAAAAGAGTGGGGAGGGGACAGATCTAAGAGCCAAAACTGAATGAAAGTGTTTATATTAATGATGAAACAACACAGAGAACACATTCTGCCATGTACACAGTTTCTAAGAGAACAGAACCAATGTGCAAGCAAATGCTTCATGTGCCATATTATTTAGAGGAGGGGAAAACATTTAGCAATGCAGCACCATCATGGAGAGTAGATAATCTTCTGGGGCCATTCTGATTCATAGTCCTACTCAGATAGGGTCTATGTTAGTCACTACAAGAGCAGGGCTTTTTGTGGCTGCCACAGGAGACTGAACTCTTGTCAAAGATATCTCCTTAACCTCCCCCTGACATCATTTTGTAGAGTTCTTTTTCCAATAGCCTTTGACTTCATTTTAATGTGGCTTGCTCCCGATTCTATGTATTCATTCTTCCTGCTATTTATTAGGATTGTTCATATCATAATATGTTATTCACTTGGAAAACAGATTTTAGCACAGAAAACAGGCCACAGGAGTTTATTCTCTCTCCCCCCCCCCCCGCGCTCCACCATACCATTCCCACTCGTTCAGAGACCCATCCAATGTGAAAACTGGGTGTCATTTAAAGCATGCAAATTTGTCTAGAGGCTTCCTGGTTCATCTGTTCATGCCCACAGATCCTGCTGACCTCAGAGAAAGAGCTCTGAGACCATGGAACTATGTTTAACATCAATACATATTCAGGAGCCATCCTCTGAATATTGCATTGTTGCTTCATCGGTGCAATTTTGCAGCCCTGACTTTGCTGCCACCCCAACTCTACATTATCCAGGTATGTGGCAGTGCTGCTGCTATAGGGAACATGGTTCTATAGCACTGCCCTATCACAGTGACTACTCCTGTACCTGGGCATCTAAAATAGGAGTATTAATTCTAAGCTGCTGGAGAAAACCCTTTATATGGAAAAACATGTAACAGAACACAGTAAATATAAGGACTATCCTCTTTAACTTTGGCCAACCATACATCTATCACTTTATGTTGCCCTCAGCTACTGCAAGTTTCAGAGACAGAAAAGTAAAAAAATGAGAAGATTGACAGTTGAAGATAGAAGGAAGACTGGCAAAATGAATGTGATGCCTTGCACAGATCTACACAATAAACATAAATTATAAAACACTGCAAATAGTTTTGAATTAAACCAAGCTATAGCTCTACAGTCTATAAAAGGTCTGAAGGGTTCATACTCAAACCTTTGGCTGTGAACATTTATCTTAACCTTTTCTGGCAATTTCCCCCACCAAAAATACTTTACATCTTTATCTATAAAAATACAAAAAACTGTTAAAAGGAGTCAGAGAACTTCCTAACAAAAGCCATGACATGCCTTTCTTAAAATGTATCTTTATACAAGTTTTTCCTCTTTGACATTTAGCTTAAGAAATCTTCTTCTGACCATTCTATATTGAAGACAACACTAATACAGTAGTTCTACAAGTCAGTCAGCAGGCAAAGCTTTTACTACTTTTTTTTTTTAAGTGCTCTTATTACAAGTTTAGAACAGGTTCACAAATTAGAGTTTAGCATTAAGTTAGGAGCGTAAGCCCCTAGAACAATGGTTTATTTGCTTAGCATTTCTCTACAGTACTTTAAATGCATCAAATCACTAACAAATACATCCCTTCTGATGTAATTCAATAAGGTCCTGGGAGTCCAAACCAGAAGAGTCAACAATTGGATTTTCACTCATTGTGAATGTGCAGCTGTCAACCTAATTATACTAATTGAAGCTTCATAACACTATAATCTAGTGCAAGAGATGGTGAATACAAGAGTTTCCAGCTGTTTAGAAATACTAGTATTTGTTTCTGTATTGCAATTGGTCGTAGTGGAATGTGCTAGCCTGCTGCTGATTTCTACAACATAAGTAAATGCATAAGCTGAATTCCACTGTGGATATCAGGAACATATCATCAGACAAAAGGAAAATCAGTCAGGCCAGATGAAGATTAGACTTGGCTGTCTCATCACAGTTATTAACTTCTCTATGATAGATTTTGGATTCCCCCCTCAAAGGCCTTTACAGCTTAGGGCCTGTTTACTTGGAGGATCACTTTAACCGATATGTGCCCACTCAACTGGGTCAATCTGTGGAAGCGGCACTTTTACAAGTGCAACTACAAAAAAAGTGCTAAAAGCCATGCAACTATATCAACATTTTAACAATGAGAACTTTAAAGTGAAGTAGGAAAAAAATACTAAAATTGCAAAGACACTCTTGGAATTAAGGTTTGGAATGGCTTTTCTTTAATTAAACTCTTTTTTTCTAATGTAGAATATGATTATCCTACTTTTGTTTTATATTTAGTAGCTTTTTGGAGAGATGGAACTGTCTTCCCACTTGCGAAAACTGCAATGAGGGCCTTGAGAGGCTTTTGAGGTTGTGAGTTTACGGTTGGCATGTGTTCAAAAGCTACTACAAAGCATTTGCAATTTTTTTAAAAAACCACACACACACCAAAAACCCAGGTACATAAACATGTTGCATCTGTACAGAGGCCAGTCTAGTTGCATAACAGAGAAAATTATTTGAAAATATAATCAACAAGACCACCTCCCTGCAATTCAGGAAATTCCGCTAAAGCATCCATGACAGATTGCCATTCAACCTCTGCTTCAAAAAACCTCCAAGGAAGGAAAATCCACAACCTCCCGAGGGAGACTGTTCCACCGTTGAACAGCTCTTACTGTACAGCGCATTACCTTCATTCAGCCAACATCTGGTCCTTGTGCAGAGATAGTGGGAAGCCAGTTTAGACTTTGGGGTAGTGGGGGAACCAACAAAAAATACTAAAAGGAGGACCCAAGCAAGTAAAACATGATGCAAACAAACCAGAAGCAAAATTAACAAATTGCTTTGCTACCATCCATCAAAAGCAGCCAATCCACAAAATGAACTCTAGAGACCCCTCTCTTCAGCTCAAGTGGCAGACTATTATATAATACACTGCACTTGTAGCTTGGGAACCAAACAGATTGCTGTGGTTCTGCTTTAACAAATAGCTTATGTTGCATAGTATATGGTGATGTCATCACTCAGCAGAATGAGGCCAGATTATGTTCCCTGGGAGGATCAAGTATGTATTATGTCAGTAAAAATTATCTGAAAGCAGGCCATAGAAACACAGCTTTAATTTATATAATTACTGCCAGCCAGATGGAGGATGCCTACTTGTTTCCGATCTAAATTCTTATGCTTGCTTCTAAAACAGTTGTGATTTCTATGTACAAATCACCTCAGTGCTAACTTAGGTTTTCACTATTGTACTGCCTTGCTTATAGTATTTAGCATGGGTGGCTTCAAATGAATATAACAGCAACAAGAAAGAAACTCAACCTTTTTCTTAACCAAGTATTACAGCCCTTTAACCAGCAACAGATCTGCTTTGGTTACACAAGAGTGACTTACACTCTATGAGTACTGACCTCATTTTAAATCTACTTGCTACTGAAGTGAGCCCTCTAAAGTATTCAGTAATTCAGCTGTAGCTGATTGAAGAAAAAAAAATCAAGGAAAATGTACAAGTGTAAAATGTATTGATTCAGACATTCAACTTACACTTAAGCACCTTGCACTTCCCACCCTGCTCCCATTAAAGGAATGCAACAACAGTTTCTCCTCTTTAAGCGCGCGCGGGGGGGGGGGGGGACACCTACATTCTCATTTAACAATTATAGCCCAGATCTACACCCCCACCACTGGCAGAATACCGATTTCGCTCTGCAAGTAGATGGTCCATTAAGGAAAACATCTCATTTCATTATCTCCCACTATTATTAACACAACAATCAGCTTCACAAAAAGGGAGCACCCAATTGTCACCACACAATTTTTAAAAGAAGGTGGAAAATTAACCTTATGACACTATTGTAAATAATTCCACAGAAATTTTGTAGCCCACCTACAAATGCATACCAGCATAAGTAATTTGTGGAAATTTAAGAGGCTGGAAGAGAAAGCAAAAGCACTGTCCTCTCATTTACAAAAACCTTCTCAGCCGCTCAGCTAGAGGCAATTCTTACTTACGATGACCAAGGAGGCAAGTCACTATTTAACACTTGTCCCTTAGGAATCAGCAATGTTGCACTTCAGAGAAGCTCTGATAAACAACTAAGCCCCAGTGAACTTGAATATTAGCATCTACAGAATAGCACGTCAGAGAATTGGAGGAAACTATGTCTGCAACTAAAATTTACTGAACCAATCATTCTGTATCTCTCTGTGGAACAGGTTTGGTACATGATCACTAATGGAGATAGATTGGAATGCTCCTGAATTAATGGTTTTACAATTTAAAGAGACTGTAGGGGGAGGGGCTTGTTCTTTAACATTAGATAAACTGATTTAAAAAATCTAGGAAAGCATTTAAAATAGCAAAAGTTCCTGTAAATGGATTTCTACTTGTTGGAACTAGTAAAACTCACACAGCCATTTCCTAATTTTGACACCAACTGAACTGATGAGGATGATCATAAAAAACTGGTGAGTGTGTGTTTGTGTGCATGGTTTGTGTGTGTTGCAGTTAAAGAGGTATTTATTAGATGTTATCTGTTATCTAATTTACTACCTTCTCTTTATATAGACAAAATAGCACCAACAAAGATGTGGGTATCAGTAGCATCAGTATAACCCTAAGGCTTGCTTGCAGAAATGTATAATGATGATAACCATAGCAATAATGCTGATTATTATAATACCAATGCTAATAATACCTAAAGGTGGAGGGCTCCAAAAGATTGTTGTTGTTGTTGTTTAGTCGTGTCCGACTCTTCGTGACCCCATGGACCAGAGCACGCCAGGCACTCCTGTCCTCCACTGCCTCCCGCAGTTTGGTCAAACTCATGCTGGTAGCTTCGAGAACACTGTCCAACCATCTCGTCCTCTGTCGTCCCCTTCTCCTTGTGCCCTCCATCTTTCCCAACATCAGGGTCTTTTCCAGGGAGTCTTCTCTTCTCATGAGGTGGCCAAAGTATTGGAGCCCCAGCTTCACGATCTGTCCTTCCAGTGAGCACTCAGGGCTGATTTCCTTCAGAATGGATAGGTTTGATCTTCTTGCAGTCCATGGGACTCTTAAGAGTCTCCTCCAGCACCATAATTCAAAAGCATCAATTCTTCGGCGATCAGCCTTCTTTATGGTCCAGCTCTCACTTCCATACATCACTACTGGGAAAACCATAGCTTTAACTATACGGACCTTTGTTGGCAAGGTGATGTCTCTGCTTTTTAAGATGCTGTCTAAGTTTGTCATTGCTTTTCTCCCATTCAAAAGATTAAGCATGATCAATACACATGAAAACCTGATTGACTATTAAGGGGAGAGGAATGAAATAAAATATACTAGAATGTGTTGCTGGCTAGCTGAAATCCTGAACAAACTCCATACTGCAGCTATTGCAAGTTGCACCACTGAAAAATAATTGTAACCAACAATAAATAATGTAAGAGAGAGCAGGTAGACTATTAATGAATTTCTTCAGAGAGGCAGAGAGGAATAAAGGGGGGTGGGGTTGTGTAAGGAACCTTTGGGTTTTTTTCTTTCCCCAATACAGATTAATAAACCACAAGTTTACCCTCTCTGTCCCACCCCAGCTGCACAAATCTCCAAAGATGAATTATCAGTTCAATATATATCACCAGAAAACATGCTGGAACTAAGCAAAAATAATAATAATAATAAATAAAATCAGTCCTTTTTTACACCATTCACAAAAGGTAGACACACTTGATATTTTCAAACTACAATGTTAGACTAGCACTCAGAGACTTTAGTGGCACTTTTAGATAATTTTTATCCAAAAACGCCACTGAAAAAGGTGGTCTAAATCAAATGAGTGGAGCTTCCCTCCTGAATAGTTTATCAAAACCTTTCCTTCTCATTTTAAAATTCAGTGCACAAAGCCAAAAAAGAAAAGAAAAAAAGTGTATTAATTAGCTATCTTCATTTCGTCTTTCCTACACCACCTTTTCCCAAATCTTTTCCAGATAAGTACGATTACTGTATTGCTTGTATTTCAGGGGGCTGTTACAATCTAATCCTGACAATATTTATATAGCTGTCATGAGAATTTGTTTAACGGCAGGATATAAATACCCAAACTAAATAAAATGAAATGAAATTTAGGAGCCAGACTGACTAATATAACACCTTAAGGAGGAATAAAATTGGCAAGTGATATATTTAGCTCTATATTGCCTCCTCCACACAGAAAAAGAATGAAAATGCTTTCAAGTGCTTTCAAGTGTGGGAAGTGGCAGTGTTGCGTATACAGCCAGGCACTGGCACTCTAGCATCCCTGGTGTCTTTCTAAGAGAGCCTTTGACCTTGTGCCCCACAAGATCATGAAGTATGCAGGGTCAAATGGATGTTTAATTCTCCCAACTTTACTACTGGGACTAAATGAACACTAAGACAGCCAGGTGAATCACTAGCTGCCAACACAGATAGAGTTAAACCTGCAGTGAGATACTAAGTGTAGAAAGTAGAGGAATCTGACTAGGGTACTGTGACACACCACTCTGCCAGCTCTCAATTCCTGTCCACCCAACTCCCTAGAAGGGTAACATATGCCCGGACAGTAGTTTGGATCAGAAGAAAAACAAAATGATATACAGTGTTTCAAAATGTATGTCCAGATCAGAATACAATACTGTATATCACTTAAACTATATACAGTATATAAAAAATAGGTTTATCACTCAGAACACAGAACACATAAATATGGCAGACAATTAAATAAAGAAAATCACTTATGTAACTGCCAAGTCTTGCCAGAGCTGGTATAATAGGCATGTAGTTAATCTCTTATGGGCTGTGGAAGAAACAATTATGGAAACAGAAATCCATATCCTCCTTGGAAATAAAGAAGCATATAATACTGATTCCAGCTGAAGGCAATTTATCCAAGGTAGGCTAGGTTTCATATTTATAGGTTTTGTATGCAAAACAGACAGTTTGGCATGACCTTCAGGATATTAGCCAGGGGTGACACAAAGGTCAAGCAACACACACTTTGACTGTCAGGAAAGAAGACAGGATGAGGGCTGGGGCAAAAATAAAGGCCATATCCGACTTAGACATGATCTAGAATTACTGTAACTTAAGTCAGGGGTATGGAACCTTTAAGAGTCCAGGGACATGGAAACACAGAAAGCTGCCCTATATACCGAATCAGGCCAATGGTCCATCTAGCTCAGTACTGTACTGTCTACACCGTACATAAGCAACTCTCAGGATTTCAGATTAGAGTCTCTTACAATAGCACCTGGAGACATAGGGGGTTGAATATGGGACCTTCTACATGCAAAGTAGATGCTCTAGCACTGAGCTACATTGTTAAAAATGGGGTTATTATATATATTTATTGATGTTAATTCAGAAGTGGCACGCAAGCAGGGCAGCCTTGCTCACTTGGCTTCCCAACACTGCCAGATACTAAGAGGGGAAGGAGCAAGGCAGCATGAGGTAGCATGAAGGGTCTGTGCAGAAGCTTGCAACTCTAGAGTGTCCTAACTCTCAGATCAACTAGCTAGAAGGGATTAAAAAGGAACAGTGTCACCTCTCTCTTTGTAGAGGAGAGCTCTGCTGGCAGAGGAGCACATCCACTGCATATGCCTTACTACACTTGCAGCCAGCCCAGTAGTCTAATCCACATTGACAATGACGCTTCTGCACACAACCAGTGCTAGGTCCCCAAATGGGCATTTTAGGGGTGGAGCAGAGGCAGCTTCAGATCTGCTAAATCTAAGCTCCCTTCATTCTTTGGAGAGGGCCGTGCATCTGTGAAACAGGAACCAGATTGAAAAATGAAGATACACACAGGGTAAGTCCAACCCCTTACACTTTGCACCACGCCTTGGGCAAGCCAGCAGAGCTTCAGAAGTGTGGTGTACCATCTGCCACATCACACATCCTCCCCCCAACCCCCACTTAGGATATTTCATGGCAATATTTTCATTTTCTAATCCATTCAAAATGTGCAACACATTTCCTGGAAGGTAAAAGGCAGAGAATCCACAGATTGTATTATATGATACGGCGGGGACGTTTGAGGGAAATGATTGTCAGTATAACCCTGAGAACCACTTTATCTGATAAAGAGACTGTACAAGGAATTCCAGATGGATAAACACCCTTCGGAACTTACAGTAATGCTTCTTCTTGCTAGAAGGGAAAGCTTAATTTGACAACAGGGGAAAACAGCACATTTCATATTTCCAAGGAAGAGGAAGCCAATCATTCTGTTGCTTTTTACAGAACAAAATGCAAGCAGATAAAATAGTATATAAAAAATGAATTCTTTTTATTTAATTTTCCATAAACAGGTACATATACACATCTGAAACAAAACCAAGCAAAAATTAAAATAATACAAACAGAAAAAAGAAAAAGAAGTTGCTAGTTTGACAGTGCAGTGGAACATTTGAATTAAATAGGATTTAAAATCTGAATGCAAAAGGTAAATTCACATAACTTTTTAAATCAATCTTTTATAGACTAGGATCCAAAGAGCTATTTTAGGTGCACAGTAGGACTTGGCATGTCTAGCCAAATTTTTCATATAACTATTTTTCTTTTAGCAGCAGACCTTTCATGACATATTTAAACTGCTTATGAAACTCCTCATTTTTAAAGAAGTTTGCTATGTTTGAAACACATAAACCGTTTGGAACCATTGGGATTAGAAGGCAAAGCCATTTCAAAACTATTTCTCAATGGATTTTTGGGTGTTTTTGTTTTTTTTAATTTTTCTATAGTTCTTGTGATTATTTTCATACAATTCAACAGAAAACACTTGCCAAGTAGATTGCATTTGGAGGTGAGCCCCAATTGCCTAATTATCGTGTCCTAATATACTGAGGAAATACCAGGACAGAATGTCACATCAAAATGTCAGTCACTCAGAGAGTCATAGAATCATGGAAACTGGAAGGGTCCTCGAGTCAACTAGTCCAACTCCTCGCAATGCAAGAATCCTGCCCACAGCTATCCCTGGATGGGCTTGAACCATCAACCTTCTGGTTAACAGTCAGATGCACTGACCCATTGTGCCACTGGCACTCCTCCCAACTGCACTTCCCAGCCAATATCAGATATAGCAAGTGGAATTGCCAAAGTCATTTTTCCCTGGATGCCCACCCCCTTTTTATTTATTTATTTTTAATTCCAAGTGTGTAAAGCTCAACGTGGACAAGTTAAACGCTCATAAGTTGTGAGTTACCTGTACTTGCCAATGACGGGTAGCAATAATACCAGGGCTGAATGCCATTAGCTGTACAAGTTCCATGTACCTGAGGCTTTATGCTTGCACTACTTCAGTAGGTACTCCCATGGAACATGAAATAGATGGGACTTTCAAAAGTAAATTGTGAAGTAGCACAGATTTGTGTTCAAAGAAAAAATAAATGTACAGCCCCACTGGCACCCCTGAAGTACCTCTTCTGATCACAGCCCACTTGATGATGGCATTCAGATTTTTCAGGTTATACAAATCAGAATTATTTCCCTCATAGTGGCTAGCAGGCAATGTTTGCTGGTGTCTGAACAGCAACAGTTTTAAGCTTATTCTGAAGCTGTAAACACATAGTAGATGGACTGCAATTCTGAGAACTTTATAGTCATTCCTTGATTGTAAAGTAAATAATTTTTGACAGTGGCTTGGTTCACACATTACATTAAACAATCTATGGCTTCATAACCCAGCTTAGCTTTCACTTATGGGGCATTTTGGGAGAGAGACAAACCATGAGCCAGTACTGAAACACAACAAGACAGACCATGGCTTGTTTCATGGCGGCATGACAATCACAGAAGTGGGTGACCAGCAAAGAACTCTGTTTCGTCAACATGCACCAGTATATTGCTCATTCACACAAAACCATGGTTTATTTTAACTGCGGTTTAATGCAACGTGCAAACCATGCCAGTCTTTCTTTCCAGACACAGTATAATGCTAATTTAAACACAAAGTAAAATCAATATGTATTTTAATCACAGCAATATTCATGAAGTTCACCTCCTTATAAATGGGATCACTGTCTTGTCTTACTAAAAGACTTAACTGTTTTCAGGGCTGTAGGCATCTGCTACATGTATGCCAATATCTTGGTATGCAAGAAGTACATTTGATCTCTATGAAGTAGTTTAATCAATGCTATCATTCTCCTCTAACATCACGCTGCTTTCAACCAACTTGATGAGTAAAGCAACTATAAGAAATTAGTCGGAACAGCAGAGTTTAACTTGAAACAGACTCATACTGTACTCTACAATCATATTTCTCAGTAGCTTATTGCCACTTCCATTCATTTCCATTTAATATTCAGTAGCTACCTTAAAGGTTTAAGTTAATGGGAGGACAAGTTCTACCAAAAAAATTTTTTGGTGTAAGATGACTTGTACTATTTTTTTCCCATTCTGCAACGGAGTCTTTTAGTGTAATTAGGTCAGTCAAGAATGAAAGTGGCTGCAAAGTAGCTATGTAATGGATTAGTCTGACAAGCAAACAAGGTGTTCATCTCCATCCAAGTCCTAGCTGACACAAGCACAGATGTGTATCAACTCCTTCAGCAAAGTGCAGCTTTAAATGCGACACAGAGTTTGGACATCTCCATGGAGACGATGGCAGTGGGGAAAATAATGTAATTTTATTTTGGGCAAGACGGAACACTGGTGCATTAATTTACTGGGATACTCCTTCATGTGTTAGAGGAGCAAGTTCATCATCCTCTGCCATGTAGATTTTCTTTTTCTTTTTTTAATAATTTTTATTAAATTTTCCATTTTAACAATCCAATCAAATCACATTAAGTATTCCAAATTATACAAATACATATCATATAGTCCAAATATTCTGCCAAATTATAAATTTTTGTTGGGGCTTCCCATGCTTCAAGTTCAGTGGGGTTCCAATCATCTTATGTTTCTACTGCCTTGAGTTTCCAATAGTTTCTTCTTTAAATCTTCCTGTTGTTATCCTTTTCTTTCATGGCCTCTGAGTTGTTTCCACAGGCGAGTTGAAATAAACAATAATGTGCTTCTGTGTGAAATTTGTATGACTCTCCTTTTTTTGCAGCTTGGAGTCCCAAAACATCTGGAGGGCCGAGTTTGCCGATGCCTGCTCTAAGGAGCATCTTATGGTGATTGACAATGCAGTTTCTGGTGGTCTTGGAGAGCCAACATTCCTTGTAAGCATCCATTTCCCCCCTCCCTCCAAAAAACAAATTGGGGAATGGATCAGACAAGGTCCAGGCCAGGAGAGCAGGGCTGCCCTGTCAAAGAGTTCAGACTTGATGCCACTTGCAGTCTTCTCAGGAGTTCTTTCTCACCTATGTCAGTGGCAGTTCAATTTCAGTTCGATTCCAGCAATTGCTGGCTTTACTTTCCATTAGCCATGCAAAGGATTGAGCTCTGTGGCTTAAGATAAGCTTACAAGTGGTAGGTTGTTAGCCATAGGATACATCAGTGGAATCTGAACTCCCTTCAGTAAGAATTCTCAGAGCCCACAGGGCATGTTAACGTGATCCAGGGAAGCAATTATTTCAAACATCCTTGAAATCCAGAATGAGTAGGACTAGTCATGTTATAGGCAGGCGGGTGATATAAATCAATTGGATACAAGTTGTTTCATCCAAGACAATGAAACACAACAGTCCACTAGTATCCAGTAGTACCCATCCTTTCTACTGGGCATACTGGTATGCTTCAAACATTTAAAAACATTTCTTATCAGTATTACACAATAACATTGGTGACTTAGAGCAGTTTTAAGGAATGTCATATGGCTCCTTTGCTGCTTATGTTTAGAAGGGCAGTTAAAACATATCAGGCTTTTGAGCCCTTCTAGATAGTTTGACTGCTCTGCTGTTATTATTTTATACTGCTTAGTGTTTTATTATTTTTAAGTGTCTTATTGTACACTATGCTCTGATCTGCTTTGGGAGGAAAAGCAAGATGCAATGGTTCAAAATAAGGTCTCGGTGTTTGTGCACAGTTTAGGGAGTTACAAGAATAAAGGTAGGTGAAGTAAATGCTATCCTACTTCACAAAACTCAGCCCTGGATGCCAAACTTTGGAGCTTCAAAATTATTGAATGAACACACAGTGGCGGAAGAAGGCTCTAGGGCACCTGGTGCGGCGCGCCGAGGGGTGGGGCGAACCATCCACAGGGGCAGGGCACACGGTGCCCATATGGACAGCGAGCCTGGCACCCACATGGACAGTGTGTGCGGTGTGGGGCCTCAGCTGCCCTACAGCTATGGGGGAGGCAGCTGGTGGACAGCGCAGAGCCTGCGGGCACTCAAGCCACACGTGGCTCAGGTGCGCTGCAGGCCCCACGGTGAGTGCCAGCCGCCATTTTGTCACTCTCCCCCCCCATGGTGACACCCAGGGTGGACTGCACTCCCCGCACCCCCCTTCCTACGCCCCTGTGCATACACTGCTATGGGATAATATAGGACATAATTATAGGAGTGAAATGGTTGCTCACTCTTTGTTATGAATAGCTGATGAAGATTTCAGAAGATTATTCACTTACTCATGTCAAGCCTTTTCTGCTGCAACCAAAAGGAAATCCATGCCTTTTAGAGAGTTACACAGACAAATACAATATATTTCACAAGATGTGTTATCTGGATCAAGAACAACATTCAGCTTCCCATTCTAGATAATTGAAGCTCTCTTTAGAGTGACCTCCCCTGACTGCTGAAATTTCAAAGGCTTCATTTTCCTGGAGCAGACAGAAAATTAGTCACTAGCCTCAAACAGCAGGAAGCATTGGAATCAGGAAGTTGGAAACATTAAGGTAACCTACCGAAACCCATTAAATAATTTATGACTGAGATGGAAATTGTAGTGATTCAACAACAGTATGGAATGATCAGTAGGGGTGACCAACATATTCACTGGACCCATACTGTTGCAGAAGAACTAAGAATGTATCACTCTCAGCTAAAACACAAATATCTGGGAGAAGAATAGATGTGTTATAATACCCAAAGATGTGTTAACGTAAAGTTCATCAACTTTTAGTTATTTGTACACTGAAATAAACATTAATAATAACAAAAGAGATGCCTACACCAGTAGCTGTAGCTATTATTATTAATTATTATTATTATAAAGCAGCTGTAAATCCACTGTTCCAAACTTACTGCATACAGTGGTACCTCACGTTACATACGCTTCAGGTTACAGACTCCGCTAACCCAGAAATAGTGCTTCAGGTTAAGAACTTTGCTTAAGGATGAGAACAGAAATTGTGCTTTGGCGGCGCGGCAACAGCCGGAGGCCCCATTAGCTAAAGTGGTGCTTCAGGTTAAGAACAGTTTCAGGTTAAGAACGGACCTCCGGGATGAATTAAGTACTTAACCTGTGGTACCACTGTACATTAACCCATGAGGTGGTCTTAGGCAAGAGCCCACAAGTTTAATAGACAGGATCTGGCAACTTCTGACCAAGAAGCTATGCCCACACCCTTCTACCCTTCTCCTAAGAATTTAGAGGATGGCTGTGGTTGGGGCAGGGGGTATCCATCTTGTCATGGTGCACTTAGAGGTTCTCTGATTATCCAAAAAGGCAATCATGCTGCGTAATTCCCTGTCATCCTCCTAAACTGTTTCATGCTCTGTTTTCCTATGTAAATGTATCACAATTGTCACTGTAATAGGATACTCCCTCCAGTCAGGGATAAAAGCAGAGTCCTGGGGCTTGCAAAAGCTGGCTAGCTATCAAAGTCAGGCAAGATCTATGGAACCTGGCTTTAGGAAAGCCATCACTGACAGAACCCCAGCTGCACTTTCTACCACCTTTACTGATCTGTTTTGCAAAATTGTTGTAAGGATTACTGAGATAATACATGCAAAATGCTTGAAGTGTACAAAGTGCAAGAAGAAAGATTAAGTATATACAGAAGTCAAAGTGAACAAGAAATATATAAATTCTATCTCAGCTGTCAACCATAAGGTTCTAAAACAGTTTACAGATCAAAACATTATTCACAAGAAAACCGCAATAATTATTAATCCACAAACTAGGATTGGTGTTGGTATAGCCAAACTCACCAATAAATGTCGGGGGGGGGGGGGGGGAGTTAACATGGCACCTAAATCATCAAAGCACATCAGAACTTAACTTGGTGCAACAAAAACCAAGTGACAATCCAAAATGTTATCACTTTGATATCCTTTCACTGATGACCTACTGCCAGTAGCAAACACAGTGAGAAGCCCATTGTTACTGCTAAAGCAATAGGACAGCCTTTGCCAATGTTGCGTCCTCCAGATATTTTGAATTACAGCTCTTATCAACCCCAGAGAGCTCTGTGGGAGATGTGGTTGAAAGATCTGGAAGGCACCAGGTTAGCAAAGGCTGTGACTGGACTTCCTCTAATAGCGCCACTAATATCACAGTGCTAGTTGCTGACGATCTCAGTGTAGTAAAGAAATTGAGGGAAGATGTCAACCTGTTTTCATGCCCATTCTGCTGATTTATCCATGTGGACCGCAAAAAAGTCCAGTGAAAATTAGCGTCCTCTTTTTCTACCTTTACTTTCAGGGCTGATCCACCCATGAAGTAAGGTGAGGTGACTGCCTCAGGAGCAGTATCCATAGGGGCAGCAGATCCAGCCTCCAAGGAATGCCTCGCCCGCTGTTGCTACCACTGCCGTGGTGAAAATAAAATGTTTTAAATATAACAAATATAAATATATAATCAGGATTATAATGTGTGTTTCTATTAATAATACTGGAACTAAGAAATGATCTTGTAATTTATTTTTCTTTTAAAAATTTGTTATTGGCATTTTGCTGTCGTTTTGGAAGTGAAAAGCTGATATGACTCTTATGCTATTACAATGGGAATAAATCAAGTCACAATTTAATTCATGAACAAAGAGAAATCTTATGATACTGTGCTTTAAAAGACAATTGGTGGTATGAAATTGTGGGTTCGCTCTACAGGTGGTGGCTGTTGTTTTAAAAGTAGAAAGATCAAAGATCAAACCATCCGTATCTTCTCCCTTAGGCTTCACCAGAACTAAAGATAGAATATCTGTTCCTTTGGGCTTGCTACCACAAAGCAAGATATATTGTTCTCCTGTCCTCTAAGACCTACCGTATTTTTCGCCCTATAGGACACACTTTTTTCCCCTCCAAAAATGAAGGGGAAATGTGTGTGCGTCCTATGGGGCGAATGCAGGCTTTCGCTGAAGCCTGGAGAGCGAGAGGGGTCGGTGCGCACCGACCCCTCTTGCTCTCCAGGGTTCAGGAAGCTCTCCACAAGCCTTGGGAGCCCGTGGGAGTTCCTGCCGGGCTCCCTAGGTTTGCGGATAGCAGCCTGCATCTCGAAGCCTGGGGCGCGCTGCCCGGGCTTCGGTTCCCCGACCTGGTTTGGAGGCTGGCGGCAGGGAGAAGCGCGCTTCTCCCTGCCGCCAGCCCCACAAGCTCGGGAGACAGCGGGGAGGCGGAACACCGCCATCCCGCTGTCCCCCAACCTGGTTTGGAGGCTGGCGGTGGGGAGAAGTGCGCTTCTCCCCGCAGCCAGCCTAACAAGCTGGGGGACAGCGGGGAGGCGCAGCGCCGCCATCACACTGTTCCCTGACCTGGTTTGGGCTTCAGGCAGATATCCGCAAGGCGTGGGAGCCCAGCGGGAAGTTGCACCGGTCTCCCAAGGCTTGCGGAGAGCTGCCTGTTCTGGGGGCTGGAGTCGGGGGAAGCCTGGGGGGGAAATAATTTTTTTTCTTTATTTCCCCCCTCCAAAACTAGGTGCGTCCTATGGGCCGGTGCACCCTATGGGGCGAAAAATATGGGAAGTGATGCAACCTTTTTAGCTTGCAGAACAGGTCTTTCCTCTTGTCAAAATGAATTAAGGATCATTGCTAATCTATCCTTAATGGTACAAATGCTTTCACTAATTTTCATCAATCTTTTCCTCAAATGCAAGCCAATCTGACCTCTTCCCAGCTTGCTTTCACTACTTTTTCCTCAGGCAAGCCTGTGAGAAGCAAAGACCTACATTTATCTTCTACAATTATACTTTACATTCATTCTCTTTCCCACATAGTTCTTGTAAAAAAACGGCAGCTTGGGGCGGTGGGTGGGATTTCCTGTGCAAGTAAATAGAGTTCTGTATACATACACAAACTTTCCCTTTGGTTCATGAGGATTAAAAACATAGTAACAGCAGCCTCGGTCCACTACCAAATTCCCAGCTAAGAAGGCAGCCCACCAGAAGCATGGGTATCATACAATTATTCTAGACTTTTCCGGTGACTATTAATAGAGTCTCCATCCAAAGAGATACAACAGTCCCTCAGGATAGTGATTGACAGCCTTCACCAAAAGCTGAGCAGCAGAGAGATGGGGTGACCAGCTGCTTCCACCTGTCATTAAAACAGGCTTTCAAAATACCGTTTAACCATGGGTAGGCAAACTAAGGCCCGGGGGCCGGATCCGGCCCATCTTCTCAATCTGGCCCATGGCTGGTCTTGGAATCAGTGTGTTTTTACATGAGTAGAATGTGTGCTTTTATTTAAAATGCATCTCTGGGTTATTTGTGGGGCATAGGAATCCATTCTCTTTTTTCCTCTTCAAAATATAGTCCGGCCCCCCACAAGGTCTGAGGGATAGTGGATCGGCCCCCTGCTGAAAAAGTTTGCTGACTCCTGATTTAAACTATAAAGATCCTTTTAGAGCCAAGTACCAACTCCACAATTGTTGCAGCAGTGGGATGTGCCTGAAGCAGGTTCCAGTTCATTGTGATCCATATGTAATAGTGATTGCAGTCAGCACTACCTGATCATGTTGCAAACTTCACTGTAACAGTTTTGGCTCCATTATAAAGTTCTTGAAACTCATGAGTAAGACTCTGTGAAATAGGCTAGCAGCTGGCAAGGCCCCAGTGCAACATTTTGGACATTGCATTAACAATATTAAGCTCCCATGAGGCAGCTACATCTCAAAAACTTTGCTGTAGGGCTATTGAAGATTTGTAAGTGACAAGCCTCTGGCTGTTTGGAAGTTGGGCTGGCCATGTTCCAGACAAATTAACACTTATAAGAAGCCTGACTGATATCAATGTGGATTAAAATGTACTTCACTTTGGCTTGAATGTACCTATTATCATGGTGACCTTTACAAGCCATGCTGCTATCTGTGCACCTGTTATGGCTTAATTTTTTGAGTCACTGAAATCTGTTTGGGACGTCTTACCCAACAGTCCTCCATTGTCCATGGAGGATCAATGACATCTGGAGAAGGTTTTTTGAGACACAGTTACTGAAGGAGGTGGAGAAGGATCAAGATGAGCAACTTTCATTTCATGACCTTCATTGAGTTAGCTTATCTCAGGAGCTGAGCTTTTCATTTACAGTCGTCCTGATAAGTAATATTCCCCAGAAAACTGTGCCTGGAAACCAGCTACAACTTGGCTAAGCAAAACTCCTTCCAAGGACATCAGTATATATGCTTGTCTGGCACTATGCCCACATACTGGGTCACAATGATTATTCTAGCTGGAATGCCCATGCTTGTCTTGATTGACTTCATTGGCAATCATAGGCATGGTGCAGTCGTCAGAACTACTTGTGTGTCCCCAAGCACATTCCACAGTACTGATAAGCAACAGCAGCAGTGATCTAAAAAGAATGAGGCATGATTGACCAGCTCTTCTGTCACTGCGTTCAAACTTACAGCTTTCAAAAACCAAGCCTTTTTATCAAAAGGCTCCTGTTAGTGTCCAAACTTTTTTCAAAGAGGGCCAGATCTGATGAAGTGAAGGGCCGTGCGGGCCGACCAAAGGGCCGACCAAAGTTGTTAACCTTTTTTCAGGATTGAAGCTGTTTAGCTTTTTTTATGATTTTACCCCAAAGTTGTTGAGCTCTTTTTAAGGGTTGAAGTTGTTGAGGTTTTTTAGGATTTTACCCCAAGAAATAAACTGCCACTGGGACCAGATTGAACCAATTTGGCCCCCGAAATGGACTTTGGACATGCCTGAATCTTGCTCTTCCATATATGCAAAAAGTAAAACTCAATGGCCAAGTGAGCAATCAAAACAAAAATGCCACTGGCTAAAAACTACTCAGAAATAGAAAGTACAACCAGAGACTCAACAGGAAAACAGAACGCACTCCTACCTAATATAGTGTCTCATTTATGTTCCTAGGAAAGTCACTGAAACTCATTTAAATAACTTTTTCAGTAAGAATTACAAAAACTATTTAAAAGTTTGCCTGTATCTATTCTTAAGCAGATCTGTATCTGTAAAAGCAGCCATTTATGTAAGGCTTTGTCTGTTTCTATAAATATTCCTTTACCAGAATATTTTAAGAATTCCATCTATTTATAATGTTCTCTGAGCATCCCTACTAATAGGAAGAAGGGTGTTTTTTGTTTTAGATTATTACACCACAATGGTCTCTCAGGCTATTTTAAAGGTCATTTTATTGGCCTTCATAATGCAAAATACAGAGGTAACATAGCTCTCAAATACTTCTTGACAAGAAATGAGGCCTACTGATGCACTGAAGCCTAACAAGAGGCTAATAACCATCACCAACAGACAATAAGAACAGAACTGAGGCCTTTATTTATAACTAAGATTCATTGCACCACAAGAGTCCAGAATACAAACTTGGAAGCCATTTTAATATTAAAAAAATGAAGTCAAAGGATTCAAAGGATTAAAACATGTAACATTTCACAAACACATTGACTCCCCCAGAGTCATATCCCAATTATGATATGGGAGGAAGAAATCTTCTTCCAGACTGTAATGTAGAAGGCTAAAATATTAAGAGCAACCTCCATATAAAAGTTAAGGAGGCATACAGCAATCCTTCATGAACCCTCTCTCATCCAGTTAGTTCTCCATTTGATTTTCTTGAATACAGAAAACTATGATTGCAGATGTGAGTCCATATGCAGTGGTGTTAAACACATTCACATAAATGAACTTTAAACTTATTCCTTAAAAACCACATACTTGACTTACTTTCATTGCAGCTGTATCATGAAACAACTGGAAACAAACACAACTAAACTAAAAGACACAACTTCTGGCCACCAGCCTTCAACAGATAACAAATATTAGATTATTAAAACAGAAGTAAATGACTATGCAATTTTATCTAATTAAGCAACCACTCACACAGACTATGGATTCAGCTACATTAGTCAAAAAAACAACAGTTTGAATGTGTTATAAACATGCAACACCAGATGGTGCCAGAGAGCAAAACAAATTTCTATGTTATTTTTACATAGCTTTTTTTTCTTTAGTTTCAACGATTTAATTTCTGAGTTATTTATAGCAGGGTTTTTCCCTGTGTGTAGATCCACCCTATGAACACTTTAGCAGACCAACAGGTTTACAAGAAGACAATACTTTTTGTATTGTCAACTTATCTGCAATGCAAATTTTCCTCAAGTATCAGCAATTGATTAGGTGGGACATCGTATGAAGGTACATAACTGAGTGGGAGGCTGCATGGGTAACCCATGTATCTGCCTGAATATGAACAGAAGAAAGAATAATTCCAATCTATTATAGTGGAACCCCTTATTTACATCACAGGCTCCTGTTTCTATTCTAGCTTGTTTTGGCTTCTACTTGTGTTACCCATAATGAACCACACCCAAAAGCCCAACACCAGAAATTGCATAAGAAAGAAACAACATGAAATATGAAAAGAAAAGTGAATCATCTGCACAGTTCACAAATTGCTTCTACTTGGAACCTTGTATTGCAACCAATCAAGTATTCATATGTTCTGTATAAATGCATATGACCTGAGTAGGCTAATTTGCTCAGTCCATGACATCATGACCCATTCATCAACATCCCTGGAGCAGTATCATAGTTTTTAACAAACTTCATTATGCTTTTTTTAATAAATAAAAAGGTACACAAAAGGAACAGGTTTACATTTAATTGAATAAGCATACACTCAGTTCTTTGTAAATGAAAAAAGGCAAGCACTCTGCTTAAAATATGGAGGATTGAGGCAAGGCTAATCAATCACCACTGGATTTGCATATAGCTAAATATGTCTTTTTCACAGCAAAGCTAATGGGAAGAAAAGAAGCCAGGTTCTGTTTTTAAAGTCAGTTTGTAGGCATCCCAGTTGGCATATTGATTACCTGCTTAATTTTGACAACTTCATTTTGTAGATGCATAGATCTGTACTGTTCTCAGCACACACTATTACTTACAAATTGCTTCTGCTCAGTGAAATCCTAAATGAAACACAACCAACTTCCCAGGGAACCTCACCATAAATAACCTGCTCCAGGTCTATGCCAGTAGGGTTGCCATATTTCAAAAAGTAAAAACCAGGACACCCCGAAACGTTTTAGTTTTTAGGAAGACCCCAAAAATTGCCCAAAAGGCGCAATTTGTTGATTGACTTGCCTAAGAAAGTGCCACATTTCAGAAGGTGATCCTTCATTTAAACGAGCATGCATCTTCTTGCTCAAACATTACATGATACAGCGTACAGTGAAAGCACTATGCAAGTAAGGCAAGAAATATACAAACAACCCCTTTCCCAATTTCACTGCAGTATGGAAAAAGACAGTTGACTCAACAGTTCCCAGTAAAGCAAAGGACATCATTCCTGATCATATTCTGTATGCGAGCTTCTGGAAACATATGACTAGTTACTGTTGAAACAGAATGGCAGATTAAGAATGTCCAGATCATTCGAGCAAAGTTAATTTTTAGAACACTAAATAGATAAGGGTTTGATAGGGGAGTATATGATTACATGTTTGTGTGCAGCCAAAGTTGTCTGGCCCAAAGTTGCTGCAGAAGACTCATCAAAGGCAACAGGTGCTACTTTCTTCTTCTGCCTCTCAGGCTCTGTATCCTCTCTGAAAAGGGTTTGGCAGAATGGGAAAACAGATTTAGAGTGATATATATTTGTAGGATATTTTGAATTTATTTTATTTACTTATCAATTTTATATACTGCCCCTCATCTGAGGATCAAAGGGCAGTTTACAGTATAAAAATAACGGGGGGGGGGGGAGAGGAATCCACACCAGTTTAAAAGGCCATAGATTGTTTAATTAGCCAAAGGTCATGGAGAAGAAGAATGTTTTTGCCTGATGCCTAAATAGATGTAAAGAAGGTGCAAACCTCCCTGAGGAAAGCATTCCACAAATGGGGAGCCACAGAAGAAAGTCCATTCATGAGTTGCTACTCCAGACCTCTCATGGAGGAGAGACACAAAAAGAAAAGCCTCAGGTGATGATCACAGAGTAATGTAAAAGGAGGACAGGCTACATTCTTTCCTACTGAGGCCCCCTGCATCACACACACCAAGAATCTGTTCTGGGGGACTAAGGGGTTCTGGGGAGACAGCATGGAAGGTGGTACAAGGTAAGGAGAAGTTGGAGAGACAGACAAAAAACCACTTCACCATTAGTAAAGCTGCAATTCAAGGGTCACAAATTGATTGCAATTCAGTATTTCCAATGAAAGCTGTAAATAAAGTGTACTCAAAGATGAATACTTGAGGAAACTGTCACTTTTCTCTAGTTCCAGGTCCATATATAAGGGTCGTTTGATCATATTTTCCAACTTCACCGGTAATTTCACATAAAGTCCCCTAGCACAGTTTTCCCCAACCTTGTGCCCTCAGATGTTGTTGGACTTCCAACTCTCACCATCCCTTACTATTAGCTAAGATGGTTGAGGATGGTTGGGGTTGTAGTCCATCAACATCCTGGAATTCCAATTTTAAGAACTCTGCTCTAGGACAAATAAACTTTCAGAATACATTTATTCTAACACTGAGACGTGTGCTCATGCTTCGCATGCCAAGAGTTCCAGGCTCAATCCGTTGCATCCCCAGGTAAGCTGTGAAATTATGCAGCCTGAATCTGTAGAGAGCTACTTCCAGTCAGTACTGAGGATACTGATGAGTATTCTGGCATGGTATAAGGCAGCTATCTCATGTTCCCTTGACCACAGGAATATTTTCCTGATACCTGTTCCATCCCAGCAAATCAGAAGGCTCTGGATATCCATCCTTGGGACGGAGGAGGGTCTCATCACTACTGATGAGTTGTCACACCTTTTCTCATCTGGATTTTAGTTTATTTTGAGGCATTTCAAATCTCTTTTTGTTTTCAGCTGCTCCTGCTTTAAGCTGCTAGGAAAACTGTCCTTAAATGATGTCTAAATTATCTATAATTAAATTCTTTTCAATAAAACTACTTGTTACCAAAAAAACCAACCCCCAAATTACAAAGATATCCAATGTTAAGTCACACTTTTAGTAAATATCAAAGGATTTAAGTAGCTTAGTTCAATATTGCCCTTAGATCAGGCATAAGGCAAACTTGGCCCTCCAGATGTTTTGGGACTACAACTCCCATGATCCCTAGCTAACAGGGCCAGTGGTCAGGGATGATGGGAGTTGTAGTCTTAAAACATCTGGAGGGCTGAGTTTGCCTATGCCTGCCTTAGATTAATAAGACCAGTCATTTTATTATTTTAAAATTAAGGATGTACAAATTTGATTTCTCTAACTGGAGGAGTAGAGTCACTGAAATCAATGGATTCAGGTAATTTAGTTGGATATTACCCATAGATTATTAGAAGCATCATTTATAGAATGCTACCAGCTGTCTCTTTTCTTGAAAAAAATAAGAATGTACTTTCCCCCCCTCTAGCAGGAAAATATCTTTCTAAAGAGGGTTGGACAACACTGCAACATGTGACCTGGCCGTTTTTCAGTCTGGCCCTGGGATTCCATTACTGAGTTTTCATCAACATGTACTATACTGCCAGTCTCATAAAGTCAGTGCCATCCTTATAACAACGTTTTGGACTCTGCCTCCTTCATCTTTTTATCTTTTCTCTAATTATCTTAACAGGAAAGTAGTACTGAAATGCAGGAAATACATTGGTGCTAAGACAGACGCAGAAATGTACCAGGCTAGTTGCCTAGATAGCTTGACAACTGAGAGCCTGTGTTTGCATGATGACTAGCATACTGATTTCTTCAGAATCTCAACTTTCTGGTTGCGAAATGTGTCTCCAGCGCTTAAGTTCCTTAGGTGAACATGCCCTGAGCAACTTCGCCCAAATTGCAACAACTGTAGCAGAACACAGCTACTCTGTAATGGCCAGCAAGAAGCTCTGTAGTCAAAGGAATATAATTACAAAAAGTCTAGATTGTGGTGCCGGAAATGCAACCAGAACTCAGAGTGGGGAGAAGCCATCTGACTGTAGACTGTGGTGTATCTACAGGCTTTCTGTTCAAGTGCAGAACCTGGTCTCTGGCAACTGACTTTAGCAAGTTGCTAGCCATATGTACTACATTCAAAAATGGGGCCCAAGTTGCCTTGGCGTCAATGTCAGCAATTTATGGCACATGTAACTGCCTCTGCATCCTTGTAAATCTAATCAGGCAGATACTAATCAGGCACTCTTCATAATTTATATAAGACAATATACAGTGAACCACACCAAAAATGATCACACAAGTATGCAAAAAAGTTGTGTTAAACACCTACTAGTATGCTGCTCTGATCTGTGCCAAATTTTGTAATTAAGTCTAACCTTCATATTTTCATTACATTTTAAAGAAACAGGACAAAGACTCCCAACGATTGGAATATTACTTTGTTCTTCTCTTTACAAGCTTATATTTGTCCATTAGGCTCCTAAGAATCTCAATGAGGCTTACAACACACACACACACACACACACACACACACACATACACACACAGCAAAAAAACAAAAACACACTACCTAATAAAGCTAATGATTCAAGAAAACCAGAGCAACAGAGACTTAACTCCAGTAGTACAAATGCATAATCAGATGGATAGCTCACAGGCACAACACAGAAATTTTATGTAATGTCACCTCTGTCACAACGTTTTAATTCTCTTTTTTGTATGGACACCTACTGTCTTAAAATGCTCTTGTTGCAATCTTTGATGGATGCCATAACAAAATTAATTTGTTACTTGATTTAATAGATAGTTAAGTATTGGCTCTTGCTGATGCAATTTCCAGACTTCGAAGTTTGGAAATTGTGTTCTAATTATGGATTTCTATTTTACACTTGCTATTATATTTTGCAAGCCACCTTGAGCAATGACTTTCAAGGTAGGGTAAGCACTAGGCAGGTTCATAGAGTCAAAGAACTGTAGAGTTGGAAGCAGTGTTAGAAACTAATATGAAAACTAGGAGCTAAATGACACCTTAAACCTAGGTTATGGGCGCAACAACAGAATGTCTAGACACAAGTTTTTATAACAAGAATGCAAAGCTGAAAATGAATGAACGACAGCTAAAATATTATGTTCATTTTTCATGTGGTCTAGTCCTTCACCTGCCCACCCCCCTAATATTCTTAAGAGGGTCTCTCCTCTAGTCTTCAGAGAGTAGCTGGAAGTGCAGAGGCAGGAAAAGGTCCTCCTTTCCTTCCACTCTGCAGTTTTAATCTGAAATCTTAGGTCTAGTACTGCTCCCAGTGCTCAGAAACTGCTTGCACTAATGAAATTCCCTGTCGCAAAATGCGCCTAGAACAATGGGAGTTTCGAACCCTGGTTGGAAGGGGCCCCAAGGGTAACCCTAGTCCAACTCCCTGAAATGCAGGGATCTCAACTCTCCAAAACAACACTTCTCTTGTACACTTAGGGGGAAATTCAATTAATGAGTTCCTGTCAGGGGAAGCCCTGTGAAAGGATTTATTCCTGAAAAATGGGTTTCCCCCCAATCTCTCGCCCCCATGCACTCCCTGAATTTGGTTCAGGGGAGTCTGAAGAACTCCCAGTAGAACAGTACACAGGGAGAGGAGGGAGGGATCATTCTGCCTGACAAGCTGAGATGCGCCTTAATGGCTGTCTTCATTATCAATCAAATAACAAGGATGATGGAAAAGGAACTTAACAGTTGGGGTTTTTTTATTTAAAAAAAACCCTCACTTGGAAATTTACTACTGTTTTCACACAAATGATAGACATGGAGGAGTTTACCAATGACTGTTAGTCAAGCTACGGCAACAGGGCTTTCCTATGCAGAGGGGCAGCATACCAGAAACTGAAGACAAACAAGAGATAGCCGCTGCATTCATCCCACGCTGTTAAGAACCCACTGATATCTAGTCAAGCTCTGTAAAAAGCAGGAAGTTGGGTTAGTTATCCCTGTTCGGCTCCATCAAGGCAGTTGTTATGATTGCATCTCACAGATGCACCAGGAAGATTTTTGAAGAATCCATAGGCTTTCACCTTCCTTACACTAATGCCATGTATGCATTACTGTATGCTGTCTGTACTGAACAGATTTGTCTCACTTTGGAGAATCAGAATATCAGCATTCTACCACACCATTAGTACCTCAGCCAAATATATTAGGCAAGCATATCCAATATGAGACTGTTGCTACATGTAGACCTAAGGAACAAAACAGAGCATGTTAACATTTTCGTAACTAAATTTAATTATGATCAACTGGAGTTTCCCCATCAACTCCAAAGGGTGTTGGGTCATATTTTTTCTCTTTCCTCAAAAGACAAAAATAAATAAATACAGCTGTGGGAATTATTAGGTTACAGTATAGACAAATCACATTTCTCATGCCATCACATCTGCCAACACAGTCCCTTGGCATCCCCACCGCTGTTCAAGAAAACAACAGAAGATGAAAATGTACAAGCAGCAATAATTCATCTAACATGTAGAATTTTGGTTTTATCAGCACAGAGAGCTATGATATTTACATGCATTCAAGCTGACAGGCTTTTAGGATCTAGGATGGGGAAAAATGATTCTGAGGAGACAAGACGTGCAAGAAAGATTATAGCTGTCTCAATCCTATCCATGTCAACTCACTGCTGAGTTCAGCTAAGCTTACTCCAGGTAAAAGGATACAGGAGCGCAGCCTTAGGCACAGCCTCATTTTTATTTATTATTTTGCATCCTTCAGCAACCAGACATCTGATTTTTTTCCAGCTCTACTCTGAAGATAGCGTGATTGAACACTTATGGGGAAGTCCATGAGACTGTGGGGAGATTTGAGGGGTTCATACCACAGTACTTTTGAACTCAAGCAGTGCAGCACAATAGGACATTTATCTATAACGTGCAGAAAGTCTGATACACTAGATACACTGAATGGGCAACTAATTAATAAAATTTTCTACTTCCAATAAGGTTTGTTTTAAGAAGAAAACATCTATAAATTGGTAATGTAGCATTATTATTTAAACCCTAATTTCTAGCAAATGAATAAATTACGCTTCACTTTTGTTAACTATACAAACTATATTGCTGTGCCTCAATGTGCAAAGTTTAGGAAATATATTAATGGAGGATTTAAGCCATTAAATAATTTTTTGATGAATTTCAATAGGGAAAAATGTAAGGTTCTACACTTAGACATGAACCAGTTGCACAAA
The DNA here is from genome assembly GCF_964106645.2 of Podarcis pityusensis. Lineage (NCBI taxonomy): Eukaryota > Metazoa > Chordata > Lepidosauria > Squamata > Lacertidae > Podarcis > Podarcis pityusensis. The sequence goes on along the minus strand of NC_138028.1, from coordinate 97,641,291 downwards.
TACAAGATGGGGGACACCTGAATTGCCATGTGAAAAGGATATAAGGATCCTAGAAAACCATGAGCTTAACATGCTTTAACAGTGCGAAGCAGCAGCAAAAAAAGCTAATGCTATTTTAAGCTGCATTTAGTGTCCCGATCAAGGGAAGTAATACTCTTACTCTATTGTGCCTTGGGAGTTACTGTGTCCAGTTATGGGCATCACAATTTAAGGAGGAAATTGACAAGCTGGAATGTGTGTAGATGAGGCTGACCAATATTATAAAGGATCTGGAAACCAAGCCTTAGGAGGAATGGTTGAGGGAACTGGGTATGTTTAGCCTGGTAAAAAGGAGACTAAGAAGAGATATGATAGCCACCTTCAAATATCTTAAGGACTGTCAAATGGAAGATTGAACAAGCTTGTTTTCTCCTGCTCTGGAGGGTAGGACTCAAACCAATGGATTCAAGTTACAAGAAAGGAGATTCCAACTAAACAAGACGATTAACTTTCTGGCAGTAAGAGCTGCTCGACAGTGAAACGGACTTCCTTGGGAGGTTGTGGACTCTCCTTCCTTGGTGGTTTTTAGGTAGAGGTTAGATGGCAATCTGTCATGTATGATCTAGTTGAGATTCAAGCATTGCAGGGGGTTGGACTAAATCACTCTTGGATTCCCTTCCAACTATACAATTCTATGAATTTTTAATCTCTACCGCTCTTCCCACTAAAAAACATATAGGTCCTGATACAGCCTTACATGAGCAATCAGAACACCTGTGGACCTTTGTGAGAAATTTGCATATACAAGGAATACAGAATCCGACCAATAAGCTACTGTTTAAGTTATGACACACAATTCAAAGAGTCCTCACCAATAAATCATAATCACAGCATGCCAAAATGAAGCATCCTTTCAAAATCACAAACATTTTGGAACACTCTACCAACTTCACATTTTGGGATGCTTATATACCTCTGATTTACAGTGGAGAAGTTTAAGCAAACTCGAGGCTAAATACAGAAGTCAGTCAATACTACAAAGTTATTTTCTACTTCAACACTAAAAGCCAGTGTTCCCACTCATTGTGTTCTGTTCCTCTCACAGAGCATAATAAACCTTTTGGCCATCCTTGCCTAGGAAAACACAAGTATACCTCATTATCTTTTATCGCGAGTATGCTTGCTCTCCCTGCATTGTTTACTGTCATTTCATGCTGTGCTATATTTGAATTCCACTGTGGAATGAACCCATCTCACCACTCTTTTCCATTCTGTATAAAATTATCATTTATATTAGCAAAAAAAGTGACAGCATGCTACACTGGACTTGGGAATTTTAATGCCCAGATTTAACATTCTGGCTTTGCCATATTTAGCATGAAGTGTGCTACATTCTGAAGTAGCTTTAGGTATGGTGCCACTGTAGCATTACTACCCAGCAACAGAGGGAATAGAAATTTAATAAATAATAACAACAATATATGACCTTTTAAACTATGTGTGGGGTGAGAAGCTTATTGTTTTTGTTTGTTACTATGCTATATATTTTTGTGTTTTTATACTGTAAACCACCCTATGGTCTTTGGATGAAGGGCAGTATAAAAATTCAGTATAAAATGTCAATGTAATGTTGACATGCCAAGTTTGCTGGTGTGGCCAATTCCCACCCCCTAGCCATACATACAGACACATGTCATTTCCAATAGCACAAAGAGAGCTATTACAACCACCAGACAACAGCTGTAGGTGCCTTTCAGTGACCTCAGGTCCCCTATGGACTTCCTAGCCACATATTTGTGTGTTTGTGTGTTGGGAGACAATAGCTTTAGGGAAATACAAACTCTGGCTGAGCTGCTGAATTTCTGAATCCACCCTGAGTCTCTTCCTGAAGAGCAAAGAAAAGCTTGAAGTGCACACTGTAGGGGACACACGCACCAGGCCCCTTTGTTCCTGCACATACCTCCAATGCAAATGCTTTGACATTAAGGCTGGGTATAAATGCAGCAGATAAATGATAGTCCCCTGCAACACACACACACCTCCCATCTCTCACTACAATCTCAGGGAAGCATCACATAATCCACCAGCCCAAACGGAAGGCAGGGTGGGTAAAAGAAGGCCAACAAGTGTTCCTTCTGCTGGGTGACACAGGGAAAAAAAGGCATTGCAGCCATCCCTCAGGGCCATGAAGATACTTGGCGGAGTATCTTTACTGGCAAAAGCTGCATCCCTCCCTCGGAAATTGGGCTGGGAACATCACCACCAGCTTGTTGGCACTGGGAGGTGGGGGGAGGGAAGAGAACAGGAGAAAAAAGACTTTTCTTTCATGGAAGACCAATAATAGCTGTCCACAAAGACAAAGGCTGGAAGCAAACAGCGGTGCACGTTAGGAACCAGAGCCTAAAAAAGCCAGGAAGAGAGGCAAGGGGGCTCCCTCATCCCACTGAAACACTTTGATATATCCAGTAATAATGTTTACTATATTCCCTCCAGAAAAGATAGCAAGGTGGCAGACTTTGCTCAGGGGGACGCACAAGGCAGGGGAGCGAAACTCGAGCCTGCTGCCCACCTGCCCCACCAAGGGAAAAGGCCCCTTAGTAGGAGGCAGACGAAAAGGGCAGGAGCATCTGCTTTGCGTACAGAATGTCCCAGGTTCGATCCCCGGCATCCCCAAGCAGGGAGAGGCGCTGCACGTCGATGGGGACCGATCTGCCCCAATGGCCTGACTCCACTTAAGGCAGCTTCCCAGGTTCCTATTTCTCCACCCAGCTAACCTGGAAAGTAGACGCAGGTGTGGCAACCTGTTCCCCATATCTCGTGGCCAGGAAGAATGGGGATTTGGGGTGGGGTGGGGGAGAAGCAATTACTGTCCTAATGATAGGAAAAAGCCCCCCTCCCTTGTTGGTCTTACCCGCCTGATAAAAGCTGAGGAGAGAAAAGGGACCGGATAACATACCCTCGTCGTCCACACTGACAGGGAGGGAGAGAGAGATAACCGAGCAGGGAAGTGACTGTGCACCGGACGCGGCCACCACGCGGGACGCGCTGGAGAGCAGGAAGCAGAAGCCACCTTGTCCCTCATCCATTCCTCCGTCGAGAGAGGAGCGCCCTGGCAGAGCTGCTCTGCCTCCAAAAGGCAAGCGAGGGCGAAGCAGCATTTTAACCGCGCTCTCCACCCTATAGGCGCAGGCAGGCAAGCAAAGGAGCAGACCTACCCCTCTGCCCGCCTCTGCTCCGGCACACGAGGGGGAATAGTACGCTCTTTCTTCCACCGCTCTCCACCCCCCCTCCGCGTAAATGCGGGCGAGGAAAGGCGAACTGCTTCCATCCTGACCACACAGAGAGAGGTGGGGGCGGCGGCAGAGAGGAGAGAAGCAGCACGTTTAACTACGGCGGAGTAAGGAGGGAGGGGAGACGGAGCCGCTGCACTCCGCTCCCCCCCACCGCCCCCCGCAGTCCTTCCCCGGCGCCCGGCAACGCCGCCGCCGCCGCGCCGCTGCACACCCCGCCGGGCCCTCGCGGCGCTGGGAGAAGCCGCGTTTCCAAGCGAGCTTCCCGGTGCTGCTCTCGGGTTACACGGGGGCAGAGAAGAGTCGAGCAGAGAGAGAGACAGGGAGAGACAAGCCCCGCAACCCCGCCGCTTACCAGCTTCGCCGGCGAGTCGCCCCGCCGCCCTCCTCGCCCATCCTACTCTCCCAAGCGCGGCCGGGGCTTGGCCCCCCCGCCGGACTGGCGGGGAGGCCGGACCTGGAGCAACGCAGTAGTGGCGTCGGAGGCGGCGGCGCTCGGCGCTCGGCTTCTTCCAAGGGCCAGGCTCGCCACTGCAGCGCCCGAACCCCGCGCGGAGCGGCCCGTGCTCGGCGGCTCCTTGTGCGCCGGCTCCTGCGGCAGGGTCAGGGAGCCCGGGCCGAGCAGGGAGCGTCTACGAGCCTCCCGCCCGGCCGGGAGCGTGTATAGCAGCCTCGCCTCGCCGGAGAGCCAGGGAGCGTCTGCAAAGTGCCCACCCTGGCGGCGAGCGCGCGCAAACGAAAACAACAAGGGGCGGGGGGGGGGGAGAGAGAGAGAGAGAGAGCCGCCTGCCGCGAAAGAAAGGGAGCGTCTCCAAAGTGCCACACTCGTATCCAACGGCCTGGGAGAAAGACCGCAGCAAATCAGGACTCGTGAGAGAGAGAGGCTCTTGGCAGGCCTCCGCGGAGGCGCATGACACCGTGTGAGCGTTTGGCTGCCGCGTTGTTGTCGTTTTAATGCGCCGAGCGGCAGCACGTCCCACATTGCTCCAGAAAGTCCTCAGCAGGAAGGGGTTAAATCCTTCATCTCTGTGTGTAAAACAACACTGCATGAGCAGGAAGCATCTGCAGCTTCCCGGGTCCCGTTGCCCAGGAAAACCTCCCCACAAAACCCTCTCCGTTTACGGTTGCAAAAGTCCCCGCCTAGCCGCCGAGACGGCTGGGCATCATTGACACATAATACAGTTAGATAAACCTAAAACTTACCGCTCTCGCTCCCCCCCCCCTTTTTTTAAAGCACAGACATTCATAGATTTCCCGTCTGCTGGCCACGGCTCCAAAGCGGCTAGAGGCAACCCAATGGACTGCTCTGCAGTGCAGGGTTTCGTACCTTAATAGGTACCAAGGCATAAACTTCAAATGATGCATGCACGAAGATTCCGTGCACAATGCACGGCAGTGGAAAACACATAACCACAATGACAGATCGGAGCTTTCTGAGTAAATACCCATTACAGAACGAGAAGTGGGAAGTTTGGTGAGAGCCTGATTTAGAACTAGCGACGACCCTGTATTGCAGCTCCCCACGGGCCCACGCATTAAAGGCTCACACGCCTGACAGCTGTTAACACGTGGTGAATGAGCGACTGGCTCAAATATCACATTTCCATACTACTTCAACAAGCAAACACCAACCCCTAAATGCAATGCTTTCCAATTCAGTCAGTTGACACAATCAGCTGCCAGCCATCATGTATTGAATAACTGTGGTACAAATGGCCACCCCCAAAACTTTTTTGAAGAATGCCTGGGGGTGTTTCACATGGTCATGCATTGCAAGCATTGTTCACACGTGAGATGATACAGATATGGACCCTCCCATGTGTAGTGCAAGGGGGAATCCTGACCAATTAGAATCAGTACAGTGGTACCTCAGGTTAAGTACTTAGTTCGTTCCGGAGGTCCGTGCTTAATCTGAAACTGTTCTTAACCTGAAGCACCACTTTAGCAAATGGGGCCTCCTGCTGCCGCCGCGCCGCCAGAGCAGGATTTCTGTTCTAATCCTGAAGCAAAGTTCTTAACCCGAGGTACTATTTCTGGGTTAGCTGAGTCTGTAACCTGAAGGGTGTTTAACCTGATGCGTATGTAATCCGAGGTACCACTGTAGTTGGAAGGGACCCTGATTATCATCTGGCCCAATCCCCTGCAATGCAGACCCCATCCTCCTGTCACTGCCGTTCACTTGGACATGGTGGCGGCAATGGTGGCTGGTTCCATTGCAAGGAGACCAGCAGCAGGTGGAGCCAGAGCTAATGACAGGCAACACCCACCAATTCTAGTTTTGCCCCTGGCCCCATCCTCTTCCCTGCTGAGCTCTGGATTGACTAAGGAAGATGAAGGTGGCAGCTAGAGCAGGCAGGTGGAGGCTGCCTGAAATCAGACTGAGGTTGGTGGGAGGGGCAGAGACAAAGTGAATCAGGATGCGGCAGGGGCAAGGACCCCTTCACACCATGTCTTGGTCCAGATAGGGCTCAATCAGTCATGCCAAGCCAAACTACATGACAAATGTCACACCTAGTTTGACTCTTACAGCAGAGTAACCCTTCAGATGTTGTCAGACTACAACTACCATAAATTTCTGATCATTGGTCTTGCTGGCTGTGAATCATGGCAGTTGTAGCCCACGAACATCTAGAAGGCACCATGTTGCCCATTCCTGCTGCAGAAGAAAATAAGGACAATGGAGAGAAAGAGAAGTGAGATCTTAATAATGTGGAAAGAGGAGAAAACAAGCTTCTTGGCATCTCTAGCACCCGACGCATCAGTTGCCAGGTCCTATTTTTGGGGTGTCAATGTCAGCTTTGTGTCAGGGTTGCACCTTGTGATATATACTTTAAAAGTTATTAACAGCCAACATTAGTCATATTCAGAGTAGACAAACTGATTTAAGTGAGTCTACTCCCAGTATGACTAATGTTGGCTATGTATACTGTTCTTTAAGCCATCAATTAAAATAGTCTCCATTTTGTCAAAGTTGTCTGAAATACAGCCATCAAGAAAGCAGATCAAGCAAGGATAAGTTCAGTGTCATTTATATGGAAGAGTCCTATTAACATATTTGAATCTTATCCTCTCCCGATGGAATTTATAACCTTTTATGTTAGAGTGTTTGCCAGCTGTTAATAGTTCTTGCAGTCATATTTGTGCAGTTAGGTGCACAGGAGCCCTCTGAAATCAATGAATCTAACTCTGCATTGGGCTTGTCTGATAAAAGACAGTTTAAAACGATCAATGGCTTAGACGAAAAGGGTGGCTAGGGTATAAATGAGACATCACTCTTACTATCTGGCAGCCTGAGATTTCAAAATAATATCTTTCTGTATCGATTGCCCAACGATTAAAATGTAAGATGTGTGTTTCATCATATTTCCGTTATAGATTTGCCACATTCCTCTATGAATACTATATGGTGATACTCCAAGACATAAATTTAAATGTTAAAGATGTTATAGGCCTGTCACTAACTGTAAGACACTGTTACCCAGACCTATATATTGATACTGTAGAGTATGATCAGAGCATGTAAGTTTGGTCAGACCTTTACAGACAGGGGCCTGTAAGCTAAACTGCTAGTGATTTCACAGCGAAAAAAGAAAATCTTCTCAAGATTCTATCTTCGGCCTTATTTAATGGAGATCACTGAAATTAGAGGGTATGTTTAACTTAGTTCTGACGGAAGACTAGAGCAGGTGACATTTTAATTTACCATCAGAGTATGCTAATTGCTGGGCTTTTAACATATCACCACGTGTGCTTTTATTTTCTCTCGTCTTTTACTTTCATTTATCCTTTCATCTTTATTTACCCAAGCACCATATTTTGCCCAAATTAAATGCCCATAGCACACAACCTTAGATAGGTTTATACACCCCACAGCATGCCAAATCACATTTTTATTTTTAAATACAGTACATATTTGAGCAATGAGTTCACTATAAGCACATTCTATTTGGGCTTTTAAAAGAGGGGCACTGTCATATGCACTTGTCACTTCCACTACCTGGAAGGGTTTTTGTTTTTTTAAGGTGTGTATTTATTTATTTATTTGGTGTCTTTCCTTTATTTCCTTTTTTAATTTTATTAGCTTTATATAATTATTACAAAATCAAAATCAATCAACAAAGTGTTACAATTACATACATATATCTAAAATTCTCCATAATGCTGTTAATAAAAAAAGAAAAACATAGAAGAGAAAAGAATAAGAATGAAAAAGAAGAAAGATTAAGAAAAAGAAAGAAAAATTAGAAAAAGAAAAAGAGAAGTAGGAAGAATTTACGGTATTCCAATTTTTTTCTACATGTATTTCAATAAACAAATAATAATAAAATGTCATTGAATGACTTCCACCTCTTACACTGCATTTCCTATAGACATTTTAAACATAATTGTATGTGTTATTCCTTTTTTTTTTCCTCTCCCAAAGAATCTCATATAAATAATTAGGTCGCTAAGTTCTCTGGGTATCTCACAAATTTACTCTAAACACAACCAAAACCTTGTATTTGATCCTTGTCTGTATAAATAATCATTTAAACATTTCCGTTGTTTCTGAATTATACTCTTTGGTTTTTGTCTTATTAAATCAGTTAACTTTGCTAATTCTAAATATTCACATAGTTTATTCAACCATTCCTCTTTGGTTGGGATGTGGTTTCCTTTCCAATGGCTGGATATCAGCATTCTTGCTGCTGTTGTTGAATACAGGAAAATATTTATTTTCTCTTTCGGGATGTCTCTAGTCAAGATTCCTAATAAATATGATTCTGCTGTTTTGTTGTATGATATTTTTATCAATTTTTTAATTTCCTCATGTATCATATTCCAAAATGTCTTAATTTCAGGGCAGGACCACCACATATGATACAAAGTGCCAGTCGTTTTGTTGCACCTCCAACACTTATTACTACCCAATTTATTCATTTTTGCCAACCTGTCTGGAGACAAATACCATCTGTGGTGCATCTTCATAAAATTTTCTTTTGTCCAAAATTTTCCCCAATCTTTATAATCAATTTTGTAACCTAAATCTTTTCCCACTTTAACATATTTTCCTTTTAATTTCTTGATCTGTTTGTGTATTATTTAATAGTTTATATATTTTTGTATTTTTTTGATTATTTTGTAAAACTTCTTTATCTAACCTTGATGTTTTGTTTTCAAATCCTCTACTCTTTATATCTTTCTCAAATGTCGCTTTCAATTGAAAATATTCCAGTCAATTTATTCCCGTCTTTTTTAATTCTTCATACTCTTTTAATTTAGGATTTTCATTCACTTCTTCCACCAACTCTTTATAGATTAGCCACAATTTTTTGCATTATTTTTAAGTGTGGAGTTTGCCTCTACTGAGGAGGTCCACCACAGAGTTTTTTCTATAATTTTCTCCTTTGTTCTCTCCCATACTTCAAACAAGGCCTTTCTCACTAAATGATTCGTAAATCTTTTATGTACTTGTATTTCCCCATAAAATAAATAGCCATGCCATCCATAAATTTTATCCCAACCTTCCAATTCCAAAACCTCCCTATTTTTAAGTAACACCCACTCTTTCAACCAGCTCCAACATGCAGCTTCGTAGTATCTTCTTAAATCAGGAACTGCAAAGCCTTCTGTTTCTTTTGACCCCATCATTATTTCTGATTTTATTTATTTGGTCCCTTTTCTATTCCCTGTTTCATGCCTTTTGGCCCAGAACAGGGAAATACAGTGTGCATATTTGCTATTACTATTCTTAGAAATATATTTTTTAAAAATAAAATAAAATAAATCTAAGATATTCCATGGCATACTGTTCTGCTGAGTGCAGACTTGCATGAATAATTATTTTAATAGAAAATAATACTAATAATTGAAAAATTGAACTGTAGTACAACAAAGATAAAGGAATTGCTGCAATCTAAGTTACTTGGTACTAAGTTACTTGGTACAGGAAATCGCCTTGTACTGAGATAAGACTATCAGGCTGTCAAGATTGGCAGACTCAGGTCTCCTGGGTTGAGGCAAGAGTCTTCCCTAGTCCTACATTGTGATGCTGTGGCTTGAACCTCGGACCATTTTTGCATGCAAAGCCCATGCTCTGCCACTGAGCCATGGCCCCTTCCCTATTTGCTTATGAATGGCAAAATAATTTGTTGGAGTCAACATTTGGGACATTTGTTGGAGCCAACCAATGGAAGATGGGTGACATCTGGTGGTCAGTGTAAATTCTCTGGGTTTTTAAAAATAAAAGTTGAGTATTTCCACTGGAATGAATGGGACTTACTTCCTGTGTAACTCATATGAAGATTGCAAAATGTGTTCAGAACAAAGTTAATATGTTAGGCCAATAGCCAAACAACCTTAGATGTATTTATGCATGTTGTACCATTTGCAAGACCCAGCCTGAATAATGCAAGAAAACTATCCATACTAATGGAAGAAAACCAAATGGCAAAGAAGTACAATTTTCTTGGCTGCTGTGGATGAAAGCATAACTGGTACAAAATACTACTAATTTGTTTTTCAGGGGAGACACATACATTAGATTCTGAAATGCAGTTGCAGAAGACTTAATTAAATTCAGAAACATTGAATTTTATCTCCAGGAAGGCTGGCACAATCTGCAGTTGTACATTGTAGCATATAGTATTCTATGATACTATGTATAAAAAGCCCTTGACATTTAATGAGACATTTGGAATTTATAATGCTCATAGGTTATTAGTGATCAAAGCCTTGGACTTATTCCGTTAGAAAGGATGAGCAACTTTAGAAGTATTCTCCTGTGATTCATATGCTTTGTAAAACAGGCTCTTTTCATAAAGAGAAAGCAGCAGAAATCATGCTGGAGGTTTTGTGTGTGTGTGTGTGTGTGTGTGTGTGTGTGAACCCTATTCAGTTTCAGGACTTAAGGTGAAAGAAGGTTAGCAGAGTTCAGACCTGCATTCTCTTGCATGCTTTTTAGTCACTGTGAAATGTTTGTGGTGATTGTCAAGAATGAATGATTATAAGAAAAAAACAGATATATTTATTTCTATAGATGTATACTTCGCCCTTCATCCTAATTGGAACCCAAGGTGGCTAACAATACAGGTTTCAGTAACAACAAACAAAACTTAACAGAAAACATACAAACCAACCATACTAAAACTGGATAAAACAAAGCAGCACAGTCAGTGGAAAATTTGTTATACTCCAGAGGCCTGGTGGTGTGTGTGTGTCTAAAAATATCCAGTATGGGGGACTATCAAGCAGAAATCAGAAGAGAGAGCCATAATCTCTCAGTTCCATTAGGTTCTAGGTTCTGCTTCTGGGAATGCCTTGTGTCAGGCATCCCCAAATTCGGCCCTCCAGATGTTTTGGGACTACAGTTCCCATCATCCCTGACTACTGGTCCTGTTAGCGAGGGATGACGGGAGCTGTAGTCCCAAAACATCTGGAGGGCCGAGTTTGGGGGTGCCTGCCTTGTGTCATGGAGTACTGACCAGCTAGCAATAGCCAATGGTGGGACAATAAGCAGGCATCTCCTGCTGATGTTAATGATCGTAGGGGACAAAACAGGAGAAGGCTTTCCTTCAGGTAGTTGAGCCCCAGGTCATTCAAGGCTTTGTATAGGAATACAAACTCCTTGAACCAGTCTAGCAGCTCACAAGGAGGCAGTGCAAAGTTTGGAAGATCAGAGCAATACGACCCCCCCACCCCACTACTTGCTGTACCAGATACCAACTGGTCAGTGGTATTTTGCACCACAGGCAGCTTCTGGATCATCTTAATGGGAAACCTGACACAGAGTGCATTCCAGTAATGTAGTCAATTAATTAACATAGTAAGGTTTTTGTTTTCTGCTTGGTAAATTGTTGAGACCTATGGCTGTGTCTTAGGGATGCGGGTGGTGCTGTGGGTAAAACCTCAGCGCCTAGGGCTTGCCGATCGCATGGTCGGCGGTTCGAATCCCCGCGGCGGGGTGAGCTCCCATCTTTCGGTCCCAGCTCCTGCCCACCTAGCAGTTTGAAAGCACCCTTAAGTGCAAGTAGATAAATAGGTACCGCTTTATAGCGGGAAGGTAAACGGTGTTTCCATGTGTTGCGCTGGTGCCGGCTCGCCAGAGCAGCTTCGTCACGCTGGCCACGTGACCCGGAAGTGTCTCCGGACAGCGCTGGCCCCCGGCCTCTTAAGTGAGATGGGCGCACAACCCTAGAGTCGGACACAACTGGCCCGTACGGGCAGGGGTACCTTTTTATGGCTGTGTCTTATGCTGGGATTTACAGTTCAATCTATTCAGAAGTTTAACAGTGCAGTCCTACATATGTGTATTCAAACCTTATTCTCCTTGAAGTCAACAGAGCTTCCCCCCAAGAAAGTGGGTATAGGATACCAGCCATAGAAAGTATAGGATTACTGTTGCCCTCGTACCTAGACGTAAGCCACATTTACCTCTGTGGTACTTACTTTAAAGTAGGCGTGTATATAATTGCACTGTTAGTCTCCAATCCTGTGCCTGCTTGCTGGAAATTTAACCCCAATGTCCTCCAGGGTACCTTTTCTTTTTTAAAAAAAAAAGAGTAGACGTGTATCAGGTCAGGCTAAAATCCTGTAGCCTCTTATCTGGGACTAAACCCCACTAACCTCAACTGGACTTACGTACTGTTGTGTAAACGTTGTAGTGTTGTGCAGTTTTTTAAGAGATACGTACAGAATTCAGCTGTAAGTCACAGCATAGGACACAACATTCATAGCAATAGGTCACAGGAGTTTACTAAACAGAAAAAGAAAACATTAACAATTAAATCAGGATGTAAGAACAGAACCACCATATAACAACCAAGTCCCTGTCTACTGATTTTCTGAATTCCTTTCCTTTGCACCTCAGACCTGTGTTTAAGGAAGAGGATCCATTTATTACCTGGGCAGAGAGGAGCGTGACTTAATTTCCCTTGACCTCTTGGAGGCTTTTCATGAAGTAGAAAATGGAATTATTTTTTGATTGCTTGTGGAAGTTGGGGATTTAAGAAAGTTTTGCAGCGGTTCTGGTTGTATTTCACTAGTTCTCCCTCATGCAGTAGTTTTGGTCGACTGCTGCTTAACTTTGTGGAATTTGACCTACAAAATGTGCAGGGACCCCAGTTTAGTGGCAGAGCACATGCCTTGCATGCAGAAGGGCCTGGGTTTGAGCAAACAGAATCAGGTAGCAGATGATGAGAAGGACGCTGTGCCTGACACCCTGAAGAGCCACTGCCAGTCAGCATAATAATCAATACAGGGGTAGATGGACAATATAGTTTCACCCAGTAACATTCAACTTCCTATGTTCCTTATACCACAGAGTTCTGACTAATACTACTAGGAGACATTATCCAGAGGCAGGGTGTTATCAGTTTTTGGTTTTGGTTTTGTTGTTTCACCACAAATTTGATATTACAAAATTTAATGTATGTTACCCAATGCAAATGTTCACTAATTCCTAGCAGAAGCAGTGTGTTCAAATTCTTATATTCTGGACTTCCACATTCCTATTGAAATATAAAGTCACAAAGTAGAATCCTGACATTGTAATTTTTTATATGGAGGAAGTTTTCCTATGGGGACCATTACATAGCTGATCCTGCATATGTAATCTGAGGTGGTGTTGTCTAGCAACAAATATACCTCGGGTACCTCGGGTTAAGAACTTAATTCGTTCCGGAGGTCCATTCTTAACCTGAAACTGTTCTTAACCTGAGGTACCACTTTAGCTAATGGGGCCTCCCGCTGCCGCCGCACTGCCAAAGCACGATTTCTGTTCTCATCCTGAAGCAAAGTTCTTAACCCGAGGTACTATTTCTGGGTTAGTGGAGTCAGTAACCTGAAGCGTCTTTAACCTGAACATCTGTAACCCAAGGTACCACTGTATTGACTAAATCTGTAGATCATGTGTTCCTAGTCAACTTTTAGCCCTGAAGTAATAAAGATATTCTGCCTCCCCACAGGAAAGGGCAAAGTTTTTCCTGTAGAAACAACTGCCCATTCTATAGTATTTCTATTATTTAAGAACTGCTGATTGCCTTATTAAGGGTTACAGGTGGATAAAAATTATTACAGAGTACAAAAAGATACAGTTCTCTTCTGAGAGGCTCAGAATCTAATTTCTTATTCATTGCCAGTTTTATTGTAGCTCAATGGATATCTATGGCACTTTACAACCACATATAAAGATGAAAGCTACCTCTAGGAGTTCAAAGTCCTAAAGTCAGGCCATGGAAGTAATGATAAGAAAAAATATCAAAGAGTAAGGCAAGTACATAAAGACCTTGAGCACTAGAAAACCAAATTATTTCAAATCATATTTTGCCAGGAATATTTGCTGGTTTTAAAGGGTGAACTTTTGCCAGAGGCGTTAATTGAAATAGCTACTCTCCAGCAGAATGTCTTGACCCTGGGAGCAAAGGCTATGAGTGCTGTTAACTTTTTCAATATATTTTGAAATTAAGGTTGCCAGTGATTTGTAATTCAAATGAACTGGTCACATTAATTACACTTTGTAACAAGGAAAAGAAAAAAAGGGGAGAACTTACTGAAAGTATTTCAGAGATAGAAGCCAACAATTCAAGCTTTCCCAGATGTCTAAAATTTCTTGTTCAAGTCCTGTCCATATTCAGACCTGTCCATGTTTTTGTGTGTGCTGAAGGCTTTTGTAGGCTTTGATCACTGCCTTTCAATTTTTTTTAAATTAAAAAATATTTATAAACTTGAAATTACTGTGTACAGTAACAAGGAACTGTGATGATGGTTAGGAATTAATGCACTGTTTCCCAATTCCTTCTTCAGTTTCATAAATGATGGCACTAGATAGATACCTGCTATTTTACCCAATCACAATTAGCCCCTTGATGTGGTTATCAAAGTTCTGCCCTGGTGTAGTGAAGGGATGGACTGTCCATAATTGGATTGTCAACTGAAGTTAAAAGAAACTTCAGAACGGCTTAGAGAAAGAGAGAAATACTTTAGGAGGTTTGTCTTCTTACCAAAGAGCTAAAGGAGGGAGTAGGTCAATAATGTGGAGTGACCTGCCATCTCACACTCATGCTCTCTCACATGCCCTCCCTGGCCTGGAGTGCCTTTTACCAGTTTTACCAGGTTTGACAGCTATGACTGTTCCTGGACAGGGATGGCTTAGCCATGGTGACCAATGCCCCAGTAACATTCCAGCTATGTTGCTGACCTGTGTGATATGTGAATTGCCCTTAAATATCACCAAGAAGCTTCAGTTAATGTAAGATTTGGTGGCAAGAATGGCTGGAGTCATTCCTATGCAACCTACTTTGAAAAATCTATGTTGGCTGTCTTCTCACTTCTGAGAAGTTAAGCAGTGGTGCTTAACTTTAAAGCCCTAAATGACTAGGAACCAAATACCTAAAAGAGTGACTCTTCCCATACAAGCCTGTCCAATCCTAAGATCTCCTGGAGAGGCCCAGATCCCAGTATACTCTTTAGTAGAGACACACGTTGTTTCCACAAAGGAGGGGGCTTTTCCTGCAGTTGCATCCAGACTTCAGAATGTCCTCCCTAATGGGCACATTTAGCATATTGATAACAGTTGCCTGCTTTGTAGTTTCACCAAACAAGGAAAATAATTATTATTGAAGGACAATTTCAAAGGTTTAGGCAAGTAGACAAGTTACTTTGCTTAATGATAACTAGGAATTTTCCTCAGAACGTCTTTAAATGACAGCTAAAAATGACAGCAGATGACATTGGTTGGAAGTTGGAAATGGCAAAATAATTATTTAAATGCAATTCCAGTGCAGAATCTCGCTTAGGACATTTGCCCACCAAGTCTCAGGATGGCTTCCCAGAAATTCTGGGGTCAAGTTACATAAGCTATGAGGATGCATTGAGAAGCTGGGCTGAGTTTGGCCCATGCTTGTTGAATTCCTTGATAATGCAGCATCTGGCAGGCAGCAAGGTGGTCATTCTGATTGCTTCACCATGTGTGCAGCTTGTGATTCAACCCACAGGCATTTGCAGGGTGGGCGTTTTAGTAACTGTTTTGCTTCCGTCTTTAAAAGCCAATGGAAGCCACAATTTCTGAAAGTGGATCAATGTGATTTAAAACAAATTCAGCTCTGGGGTTAGATTATTTGAAGTTTAAACCGTACAGACTTCAGAACTTCTCATAAAATGTCTTATGTTTTTCTTCAGAAATACTGCAGTGAATTTTTTTACTGATGACAATGGCAGACTTCTGAATGGGTGACAAGCAGAACAATCCACACTCATATAATGCTGAGACCAGAGGCAAGCTGCCTCTGTGTCAATGGAACAACCATTGGACTGAATGCATGCTCAGCCAGTGAGGGGAGGGGAAATATACAACCAGAATATGCAAAATGTTGCAGGAAAACTGAAGAAATAGCCAGAGCAGCCTGGAAACTCCACTAGGGCCAACCAATAAGGTGTTGTTTCTGTTCCACTACTTCCCTTATGCTGCCTGCATAGGGAAGGGACTGATGAACTCACCATGACAGGGACACCTCTCCAAAACAAGTCACAGTGTATGTGGTAGGGGGATGCAGCTGTGCTACTCTACCAGCTGCAGGGGTGCTGCCACTCTCCAGGACTGGTAGGGTGAAGGAGGGTGGTGTTGAGGATTGGGGAGCAATGGGTTGGCAGTGCTGGGTGCAGCTACTTGCTCCTGCCGCTGCCAACCTAGTGCTTCCTCAACCCTCACTGCTACCCTGCCCCAGCACATCTGGAGCCTGGATTGGCAGTGCCACTGCATCCAGGAAGCAGCAGCTCCCTACTTCACACACCAGAGCTGCCCAGAACACTCCATGCATTGCAATACACATACACCCCAATACCACAATTGTTAAGGTCTACTAAAAATGGTCTAGGGCACCAGGAAGGAAAGGTTTTTAATTTCCTAGGGAGAGAGCCACCTGAAGATGGATCTGCCCCACATATCTCCACACACAACAATATATTTTGTAAATCGCTAGTGCAAGCTGAACCTGCTGTCATTTCAGTTTTTAAAATTTTTGTTTTGTTGCTCTGGGAAAATTAGTTCTTTTAAAGCAATAACCCTAAATGAAACCCATTAACTTCAAATGTATCTGTTTGCTGGTAGGAAGTCTGCAGCCTGCTGACTCATGTCAGAAAGAAACCTTTTCTTGTCCATTGACACAACTGGGCTGCAGACTGCAGCTTGACACCATAGGCTGCACGTTTCCCCTGCAGACAGATTTATTGTGGCAAGAGGCAGGCCCCAGTCATTCACCTTCACTGTTTCTCTGGCAAGGAAGTGCTGCAACATGCCACTCCCCACACTTAACCAATGAGCTTTTCCTGTGTGTGAACTTCAGACAGGCAAAGAATAACAGAGCATGAAGCAGCATGATTAAGGGAGATTAATATTGCTTGTTTCTTGGAAGAAACAGACCAGCATAGAAACAGCATGCCTTCCCCCACCCCGTTTTGATTTCATGAAAGAAATGAATCCTCACTTGATTTTAGAAATAGTTAAGGGGTTCATAATATTGGAAATAAAGTAGCGTCCCTTGCTAGCTGCCCTTGTTTTCAGCAAACCATTTATTGAGGATTCTTTTTATATTCAGACTGCTAGAGCATTAGAGTTAAGAACATAAGCTATAATCCATTGTGCGTATTTGCTAGAACAATATATATCCCAGCCATAAGGCAGCTTGTGAAAATCAGTCTATCATCATGCGTGTCTTACAAAATCAGCATCTTAAATAATTAAAAGAATGTTTCACAAATAGTGAGTGGTCAGTGTCTGAAAGAGGAAGCACTGGCTCAGGAATACCTGGCCCAAAGTCCCAATTGCAATGCGAAGACTCACTGTAGTTATTCACAGGTGAAGGAATGGTATTCTCCATTCTGGGATAGGTCAGTGGGTAAAGGGATCTGACCTATCTCCATTCTGGGATAGGTCAGATAGGTCAGTGAGACTCTTAATCTCAGAGTCATTGGTTCAAGCCCCATGTTGAACAAAATATTCCCGTATTAGTCTAGATGACCCTGGAGGCCCCTTACAGCTCTATAGTTCTATGATTCTATGATTCAATGTGATTCCATGTCAATCTCTCTATACTCAGTAGTTATCTATTATTATTTGGCATGTCCTAAGGGTAACTGTTGTTCATAAAAAGAGGTGCCAAGACTGAGCCTTCACTTAAAATAAACTTTGGAAATACGACATTCCCATCATGAAATCAAATCACCAAAAAGTATATTTTGAAGAGACACCTCCTGTTTGACATAGTTATCCCTGAGTTGGATAGACAGTATACGGTAGTGGTTAGACTGAGTATCAGACTAGGATTGGAAAGACCCAGGTTTAGATTCCCACTTGGCCATGAAGATCACTGGGATACATTGGGATACCCTCCCTAACAAGGATGTTTTGAGGATAAAATGAGGAATGATGGGTGCTGCCTTGAATTCTTGGATAAAGACATTATTTGTAATGTCTGTACAAATAAAAGGAACCGCTCCCTCTGGAAGGGGTTCATTCCTAAGACAAATGCCATCAAGTCCCTTATTTTTTGTTTGATATTCCTAGAATCACACACCTTAAGCTAAATTAAGCATCAATGTTCATTAGTTAATCAAGGTTTTGTCTAAACTTATTGACTAGTATTGTCATATCCTGGGTATTTGGGGAGAGTACTTGCTGTGTGAGGAAGTCTTACAATGCATCTGTCCAAAGACCAGGAGTTGAGAAAACTTCAGTAACTATACTTATCTGTGATCAACAATGCAACATAGTGGCTAGCAATTGCTACATAAATAAAACAGATGAGCCAATCAGTTCCCATTTAGCTATTTGGTGGGGGGGACCATACCCAGGGAGGGAGGCTTCTTTTCAAGACCAGGCATGTCTCTTAAAGAGACAAGCAACACACACTACAAGTGTGTCCTCTTCTATTACACTGTAATAATTACCATGAGAGGAGTATCTTTTTTGCCAACTAAAGTTTCCATGCTGCTCTCACCAGAACACTTATTCATTGACATCACTGAATCAGCAAAGCAATACTAAGGACACACAGGTAGGTACCAGTAGCTGCTGAACAGACAAGCATCATGGAAATGGCTATTTGGGAATATTACTGGGACATTATAAGGCAACCCCTTTGCTAATATTTAATCTGTATCCACCTGGTAGGGTTTTTGTTTTTTTGTAAACCACACATGGAATTTGCTAAAGAGTTGGGTATAAACCCTCAAATAAAGGCATACATATGTTGAAGGCACATATTCTGATATATGTGAATGTTGTGGGATAATCAGCCTCATATAATCAACATGCTTAAAACTAATTAATGCATGAAGGGGGTTAATACCATAGAGTAAACTGTCCTGCCTGGCATAGCTATGTCCACTTCCCTTACCATGGGAGGAAATGGGTAATCAAGCCTATTGTTCCTCAGTCTACCTGAGTTGCTCACCGTGTAAAGAAGTTTGAACTGGTTGTTCCAGCTCAAACTGCAAGGCTCTCACTCTTGAATTCTTATACCAATAATTTAGGAACTTTCACCACTTTTTAACTAAGCCAAGTTTTACTGCATGTGCAACTTTCTGAAGCACATGTACCTGATCTTTGAAGAGCTTGTAAGTAACCCTTTTTTTTAACTTGCCAAACATGTTGTCCTTTTCTATGGTAGAGGAGATAAACTTTGGAACTCCCTTTAAAGGGCATATTTTAAACATTTAACAGTTTATATTTCCATGCTTTACTTTGCTACATATTCTGCAATGTTCTGCTGGGGTTCTCTCACCCAAAAACACTTTCTCCAAACTTGGATATAGGAATTCTCCCTTCTTTATTATTATTTTCCTTGAACCAATAAATGTATCTTTAAGATGCCCATTTTCTGTTCATATTAAATTTCTTTGGGTGTGCATATATAAATATGTAATTTTATTTTTATGCTGCCTTGCCATAGTTCAAACCATGCTTGAGGCAGCATAACATGAAAAAATACATAATTACAACAAAAGTAGTCATAAGCAATAAACAAAACATAACAAATATACAACCAAACTGAACAATTTCCACATAAGATCTAAAATAAAGATACAAAAAATAATCAGTGACAGCAACCATTCCACCCTAATCTCAACCCCTCTTAAACAATCCCCCAACCCAATAGCCTCAGCTTTGTAGCTGCAATCGGGGCCCTGCTCTTCCAGGCCAGGTGAAAAAAGGCTTGCAAAACAGGAATTAGGTCTTCCAGAACTCGCATCCAAGATGCATGTCTCTGACTCTCTGGGTGTGCCAGGTTCTTTCTCTTAGTCAACACAGCTAGGCCTGCCTCATAACTGGATTAAAGGTTAGTGCTCTGTTAAATCTTTGTTGTATCTTCCTGATTCTGATGACAGACTTCCTGTAAGCTGAGCTACATCCAAATTTATTACCCTTTGCCCAAACGTAAGACAGAAATATTATGCACATCATGGTCTCCTGTGGTGGGCAAAGACATGGATGGAATTGTGATCTCTTTGATTGGACAGCCACGTGCTTAAATGTCCATACATGTAGAAATCTACAGGCCACGTGTAGCTTAGCCGTTAACTTCTACATTACACAATTAGATGTCTAGTGCATGTTGTGAAGTCTTTGTTTCAAATCTTATCTTGGCTATGCTCTTAAACAAGGGACACTATTTATCAGCCTCTCATCTGGAATATAGGGATGATAATATGGGCTTGCTGGCTGGGGACACTGGGATGGTTTGAAACCTTAAGAGAAGTGCTGAGAATTGTTATGAGTTGTGGGTGGCAGACCACTACCCCCTCCAACCTCTACATTCAGCGAAGGGTTAGAATTTGAACAACCTCATAAACTCCTGAATTTAGCAAGGGCTGGAAATAATACAGGCTAGCTTCCTCATGAGGCCAGCCTGGCAAGGCCCGTTGAGGGTCACTGAAGAAATGAAAAGCTTACAATAGCCTATGTAATAATAATAATATAATAATAATAATTTATTATTTATACCCCGCCCATCTGGCTGGGCTTCCCCGGCCACTCTGGGCGGCTTCCAAAAGAATATTAAAATGCTATAATACATCAAACATTAAAAGCTTCCCGAAACAGGGCTGCCTTCAGATGTCTTCTAAAAGCCTGGTAGTTGTTGTTCTCTTTGACATCTGGTGGGAGGGTGTTCCACAGGGAAGGCGCCACTACCGAGAAGGCCCTCTGCCTGGTTCCCTGTAACTTGGCTTCTCGCAGTGAGGGAACCGCCAGAAGGCCCTCGGTGCTGGACCTCAGTGTCCGGGTAGAACGATGGGGGTGGAGACGCTCCTTCAGTTATACTGGACCAAGGCCGTTTAGGGCTTTAAAGGTCAGCACCAACACTTTGAATTGTGCTCGGAAACGTACTGGGAGCCAATGTAGGTCTTTCAAGACCGGTGTTATGTGGTCTCTGCGGCCACTCCCAGTCACCAGTCTAGCTGCCGCGTTCTGGATTAGTTGTAGTTTCCGGGTCACCTTCAAAGGTAGCCCCACGTAGAACGCATTGCAATAATCTAAGCGGGAGATAACCAGAGCATGCACCACTCTGGCGAGGCAGTCCGCAGGCAGATAGGGTCTCAGCCTGCGTACCAGATGGAGCTGGTAAACAGCTGCCCTGGACACAGATTTGACCTGTGCCTCAATGGACAGCTGTGAGTCCAAAATGACTCCCAGGCTGCGCACCTGGTCCTTCAGGGGCTCAGTTACCCCATTCAGGACCAGGGAATCCTCCACACCTGCCCGCCTCCTGTCCCCCAAAAACAGTACTTCTGTCTTGTCAGGATTCAACCTCAATCTGTTAGCCGCCATCCAACCTCCATTTATGCTCGTGCGTAAATCGGCACCACACCTGGCTGGGTTGCCTGAGTGAACCCTTTCTGTCCGGACAGCCACTCGCCCGTGGCTGTCTCAATCGCTGGCAGAATCCGTCAGTGGGCGTTTCTTGAACTTCTTCCAGCAAAGAAGTTCTTTGACGCCTAGTCTCTGCCTAGTCTCCCTGCGCGGAAGCCTTCTGCGCAGGGAGGGTGTGGGCAGCGGAGGACCCGTGCTCTCCCCGCTGGTCCCCGGCAAAGAGTCATGGAGCCACCTCGCCGATTCCCCCATCTGCCCCCCTTCTCCACTGGTGCTACGCTGATTTCCTTCCCCAGAAGATGTGCTGCTTCTCTCCCTCCCGGGACGCTCTCCGGAATCCCTCTGGAGCCCTCCATCTCCCCCGGCTCCGATGGCAGTTCCCTGACAGCCTAGTTTGTTTAGTAATGATAAGCCATTGACAAAACATAAGGCCCCAGTAGTTTTGGGGTAGGATTACCTTTGGCCTAAAAGGTAAAAGTGCCTTTTGCAATCTTTTACAGAAGATGCCAGGGTGACCAGGATGTGTGTTTGCTGGAAGTAGAAGGGGAGTAGTTGTTGTTTTTCTGCAAATATTGCTGGCAAGGAGGAGGAAGTGGGCAGAACTCCATGTGGGGACTGAGGGACAGCAGCCATACTGGCTGGCTTGAGCAGGCTGTTAAAGAGAGACAGGGGGATGGCGCTTAGGATGCCCCTGAATCCAATGCTGCGCTGCTGGAAAGCACAAGGCCCTCTTAGGATGTGAATGCCCCACAATCCCTCCATCTAGGTTCCGGTTGTATATATGTGTAAATAAAGCATATATCATAAAGACACCACTGCCTCTGTTGTGCCTCCTTGTCCCAAAAGGGAACACAGTTCCTGGTGTTCTTAAGGGGAAATTCTGAGGCCTAAGGGGGTTCTTTCTCACTATCTCTATCAATATAAATTTTAAGCCAAGCAGAAATTACATTTCTTTGTGTGTGTGTGTGTGTGTTTTGCATTATGCACATGTTTATGCCACTTGGAATTATGACTTTTTATTTTTAGACGTAGCTTCCTATAGAACAGACTGAACCCAAAATGAGTTCAGAAACACACCTGGATTTGCTCTACAGACCTGCATATAAATATCCAGTAAACTGATTACATTTGGAGACAATACACTTAAGAAAATATAATACCCTGTGCACTGGAGAAGCAGGTTAATATTAGCTGATTTATATAGCATACTAAATTGAAACAGCATTTCCCACAGACAAATAACAGGCATATGGAATAAGAGAAACAGTGATGGCATATTAGGGTAATTTTATACAGACTAGGTTGTCTTGAATAAAATGTGCAGTAGTGGTGGCTGGTGCCCATTGGGACAGTAGAGTGGAAAGCAGGTACACCAACAATAGGGGTGCATTCAGAAGGTTATAGCCATGATAGTTTTCCTGATTATTATGCTAGCACTTTTGTCCCAGTTTCAAATGCTCAGAGTTGTCTACACCCAGAAAGATGTCTCTCCATTCAGGCAAACAAGAGGCATTACCACAGTTCAAAGACTCGTGTGGCCAGGCAAAAACACTTGAGGGGCACGGAGAAAGCCTGAAGAGCTGTATTCAGGCTCCCAGGGCTGGAGATTCCCCACCCCTAGTTACACTGAAGTTTCGTTTATTATTAAAGTTGTTGTTTTTGGCTATGCTCCTCTTGGCTTATGTCCTGGGAGAATATATAACACATTGCACAACTCTATAATTGTAGAAATACCCCCCTTTGCAACTAGGCAATAGAAGGTTTCTTTTTCTTTTTTAGGTGGCTAAAGTAACCAGGAAGTTAATGGCATTCTTTACATACTGTATAGCACTTTTTAATTGGCCAGGTGTAGAATGGGAGCTTTAAGTTTCCTTTGAGATACTGCCAAGGCAGAATATAAGAACAGATGAACCCATGATCTGTTCAGGTACGGCAATTTTTAATGGTTTTTGTGTGCGTGCATAAAATCTGTCAGTGAATATATTTAGGAGTTAAGGAGTAGAAGTGTTGTTGAGTGTTTTGAAAGCAGAGGCAGATGGAAAGTGAATCTCAGAGGAACAGTTGTCATCTTTAAATTGGCAACACCACTGAGGAAACTGAAAGGATTGCAGGCTGAGGGGACAATTTTACCTGTGTTTCAGATCAGCTCTGCTCTTTCTATAGCCATGATGGCATTGTGAACACAATAGGACTGAGTTCATCCCAGGGTTGCGGGCAAAGATGACAGCATTGAAAATGAACCCAATAAAGTGAAGTTTCATTCTATTGAGAGCTGAGTGATTGCAGTTTGGGAGAAGAATTATGAGGTTTGTTTATTTTGGTGGCAGCGTAACTTCTTTTTTTCTTCTCCAACAGAAAAGCTTTGTTATAATTAAGCCAAGAGGCAGGATTCTGTTTTAGTGATGCAGAACTCAACACAGAGGGTTGATTTAGATTCCCTGCAAGAAGGATTTGCTGCTGTTAGATCAGTTAACACTCTGCTCCACAACCCTTCAAAGCAGAGATCAAACATCAATTTGTAAAATTAAGAAAAGTGGCATAGAAAGAAAACGTGTAAAGTTGCATGCAGGTGGGAAACCTTTTCTGTGTGTGTGAAATCAGTGCTATTGACCTTGGGCCACCTTTTGTGCTCTGACAACTGAGAGAGAATAGGGTTTCCAGTTTGATGTGCGGACAATGGTAAGTTATAATATTTATTCTTCTCCCATTAAAACTTTCATATTCTGATTCTGTACATGAAGCTGCTGTTAAAAACAAGCACCACACCATCCATACCACCCCGCTCATCTGTAAATTTTAAGTAAGAAGTACATGAACTGGCTCTATGTGAACAGGCATTATCATCACAATTGCAATATAAGAAATTAATCTCATTTTATACATTCATTCATTCATTTATTCATTCCTTACTGCATAACACAGTTCTTTGAAGAATCCAACCCTCAATTTAATTATACTGGATTGAAGGACACAAGGAGGGAGGTAGTCTCATATATAAAACACTAATAGTGCTATTCTCCCATCCAAATTTCTCAATAGTTAATAACACATGGCATTCAAGGCAGCAACTCCAGAGACACCAGTGTGGCAACTGGAACATATATTTACAGCTGAGCTCCTCTGGTTCAGTGGCTATTATTATATTTGTACCTGAGAGACTTGAGCTGTAATCCAGCTCAGCAGCTGATCAGACTTGAGAAAATCACTAAGAGTGTGATTCAACCAAAATAAAGCACTTCTAAGTATCACTGTTAATGTGATAGAGCTAAGCATGTGCTTACATTTGACTGAATAGTGTCCTGTGAATGTAATCCACAACTAACACCTCTGGAATAATCCTGGAGACTCCCATGAGAATTTCATGGTATCTGGATCACAAGTCACACCTGAGTCTAAGTTCTCTATAAAACAAGGATGGAAAACATAAAACAACGATGGACAACCAGAGGTTGTTGGACTCCAACTCCCATCAGCTCCAGCAAGCTTGGCAAAAGATCAGGGATGATAGGCATTGCAGTCTGGCAACACCCAGATGGTCACAAGTTTCTCAATCCTGCTATAAACCATAAAAACTAATTATTGGGGATGTGTGCTAAGATGCGTATTTAATTTGGACCCCAATTTGGTGCTTTGGAAAACAGCCTGTCTTGATCTGAAGTGCTTTGTAGTCTGCTTGATTTGTTTAAAGGTCAACTTCAATTTGCTTAATTTCTCTTTCAAATCTTTATTTTTGTTTGCAGGGAAGTTATTCTATCAAAAGGGAGGAAGTTATTTTTAACTTCCTCCCTTTTGATAGAAGTGGATGAAATTTGCAGGCATTTTATCCACACCCAAATAGATAAATTAAAGGCAGATAGGCCCAGGGATATTTGGTGTGTGTGTGTGTGTGTGTGTGTGTGTGTGTTGTAAAAAGGACAGAATAATCTGAAATTTGCAACAAGTTTCCACTTCTGAAGGCATATATCCTACCAAATTTCAGAAGGTCCCCCAGTGGTTTTCCCACAAGGGCAGCCATTTCTTCATTTCCCCACCCCCATTAACTATTAGGAAATTTTCAAATGGCCATAACTCCACTCCAATCCTTTGATAGAAGAAATTTGTAGGCATTGCAGCAGTTAAGATGTGTTGGTGGTTATGGTTTAACTTCCCATGGGCGGTTTGGAATTTAAATATTTCCTTTTCAGAACACAGAGAAGGACATGCTTGTGAAAATAGAAGTGGTGGGGTGGGGAAAGTGTCCAATCATTTCTAGTATTTTACATTTTGTGGGGCAGAGATCGAAAGAGCAAGATTGAAATTGCATGTCTTGGCAGCCTCAGACAGAAGAAGAGGAATCATAGAATTGTGGAGTTGTAAGGTATCACAAAGGTCATCTAGTCCAACCTCATGCAATACAGCAATATTTGGCCCAATTTGGGGCTTGAACCCACAATCCTGAGATTAAGAGTCTCATGCTCTACCAGCTGAGCTACCAAGGAAGGAAGAAAAGGAGCAGGTGGGGATAGGGGCTGTAAGACTGGCACCCAAAGGTAGAGGAGTGAGGTGACCCTAGATGTCAGGCAGTGGGAAGAAGAGATGCTCTCTCCTCTGCCCTTCCTGTGGACTGAGATCCACATCAAGGAGGTGGGAGGACTTTGACCAGCCAGAGGGAAGGGCTGAACAGGAGGCTGTCTTGTTCCTCTGCCTGCCTATAAATGGTAGGGAGGCTACTATTGCAGATTTGCCCCACTTGGCAACCCACCCCTGCCTCTGTCTAATGTATTTTTCATACTTTACAGTTAAAAGAAACAAAACCATTGATACCCTGCTGCTTTGTGGTTTGGTTTGAAATTTTATATATACTGTAGTAGTTACAGCACCCAAACAATGTTATCTCTGTCCACAGACAGTGGTGGTTTAGGAGAGAAGAACAGGATGAAGGTTACTGTAATCCTAGATAAATAGGATCTATATGAATAGATAATGGGATTAAAAACACAATGCTAAACTCGTTTACTTGGAAATAAGTACCACTGAGTTCAGAGGGGCTTACTCCCCAGCAAGAATGCATTGGATAGCTGTTAAACTACAAAACTGCATATCTTTCTTTCATGAAACAAAAACAACAAAAAATGCTGAGTATACTATGATAATTAGTGCTCCCATCAGAGAAAGCACAGATTTTGTTGTAGGGGGAATCAACATTCTCTTATAAACTGCACTTAATATTCTGTTTGGGCACCTATTTGACTAAAAGAATAAAACAAACAAACAAACAAAAACCATTTAGTGTAGGCCTGGAAATGCAGGCATAAAAGGAAATCCTCACCAGGGGATTAATTTATTATTGTTGGTGGTTCTATTGTTATTTGTAAATTAAGGGACAGCAACGAGGAGGAAGTGAGATAAAGCACAGTGTCTTGGTTCATGAGCAGTAACAAGTAAGAACGCATTAAATAATTATTATTTTTTAAAAATTAGACAAAATTTTACTATCTCAGAAGTTACTGGAAATGTACACACATGAATAAGACTAAACAAGACATGTAAAAACATGCTTTGGAAACCTTGATTACATTATCAGAGATTGTGCCATCCTCTTTTTCAGGGCTGCATTAGAATGAGGCCCAATGAGCGAATGTTTATGTGAATTCATAATGTGGCCTTGAGAACACTTGGTGTCAGTTTTAAGGAACTAAAAATATCTGAATGACCTAACAATCACTACACCACTTCACTGGAGTAATAATGTCTTCCTGAGCTTCGTCCAGTTATATCCTGAAGCCTGAAACCCCCTTCCTAGAAGTTAACAGAAGTGATAATATTTTATGTCTCAGTGTTTATTCTTGAGATGGGACATCATGTCAGCTTTGACTTTAAAGTAAAATCTCTCACCAAGCAGCATACCAATTTAACCTCAAGTAAATTTGATTTAACAACATGCTACAAAGAGGTCAATGGTGAATGAACATCCCGATGAAATATGAGTAACAACAGAAGCAAATGGGGGAAAAGCTTTGCTGCAGAGTCTTTTCATGGCTCTCTTGGTATATTACTCTGAATAATTTCACCAGATTTCCTTCCTACTCTGTTTCAGGCAGTGGTAGAATACACCTAGTGATTAGAACACTTGAATTTTATCTAATATTCTGAGATTGGGAAGCAGCATCAAATCATGATCTACAATCACAAAATACTATATAAACTTCAGCAAGGGCATTGCCAACCTTTTTGGACAAATATAGCCAGTGGTGGATTTATAGAGGTGTGGGCAGTCCCCCACCCCCACCCCAGGCGCTGAGCCGAGGAGACACAAGATAATGATGAATTAAAAAGGAATAATGAATTAAAAAGGAATTACAGTGGTACCTCGGGTCACAGACGCTTCAGGTTACAGACGCTTCAGGTTACAGACTCCGTTAACCCAGAAATAGTACCTCGGGTTAAGAACTTTGCTTCAGAATGAGAACAGAAATCATGCTCCAGTGGCGCAGCAGCAGCAGCGGGAGGTCCCATTAGCTAAAGTGGTGCCTCAGGTTAAGAACAGTTTCAGGTTAAGAACAGACCTCCGGAACGAATTAAGTTCTTAACCCGAGGTACCACTGTATTGTGAAAATAAGAGGGGGGGGGGGATTTTGTCCTCACTCAGGGAGCTGTATTACCAAAGTTTGCCGTGGCAGGTAACCTTGTGTGTAGCCTTGTGGGAAGCCAATGAACTGTGATATGGAGCATCTGCCTAGAACAGGGGTTGTCAATCTGCTGCCCATAGTCACCAGTACTCCCTCTGACATCCATGGAAAGTTTCAGCAAATATCCACTCAGAAATCCACCATATACGAGATGTGGGAGACCATCTGCACCATTTTCATCTCTTTTTATGCTGTTTTCAATGTGGCAGTCACACACAACACAGCAGCCATTTTGTGCCAGGTGCCAATAGCACTATCTCAAAATTCCAAGTGTGCCCGCTGCCAGGGATCTGAAAAGCACTCTACTAATACTATTTTCTGGTCTCAGCTCTATAGGTAGGACCATAACCACTCTAACAAAGTGTCCCCACACAGCTGGTTCAGGAGTATCTCATAGTCAGTGGTAACAAAAGGTGTAGGGAACGAGAAGATGGAATAAGGTTGCATGCTGCTGATCCCATTCTAAACAAAAGGGAATCCATCAGGACAAGCAAGGCTGATTCAGTTCCCTGACCAAGCCTGAAAAGAAACTGGAATGAGTCTAGATAATCCATATCATCTACAGTTGCCCCACCTTGACCCTCTCCACCAACTTCAATAAAAGGGGTGGGGTCTCACAGGCAAAGCACCAAGTGCAGGCCCTCTAAGCCCATCCCAAGATCGAGTCTGGACTAGTGCTATCTGGGTGGGCACATCTGAGTTAAGTTAGATGCACTTAGTTCACCCACTGAGGTTTCACCAGTTCAGTTCTTTCTTCATTCATGATCAAATTGTGGATCACCATGGTCTTATTTTGGACTGGCCTGATGTTATGTGACAGCACTGCCAGACCAGAGGGCTCAGTGGATAAACGAAGAGGTTTTTCAATACTGGGAGACTGAATGGTTAATAATTGTAGGAGATGCCACCTACCTTACTGAGGCTGCATGGGACAGAAGAACTGCTGGTTGTTGTTTGTTTCAAGATGGCTGACTGCTGTTAGAGGTTCTGACCTTGATTGTGTTCTACATTAAAATAAATGGTTGAGTCCTGTTAGAAAGTAGCAGTATATGTTCTTCCTGGAAGCCTGAAAGCTCCTGACTTTCTACCACAGTAGCTACCACAGTGATGCTTCAAAGAAGTATTTCAAAGGACAATGCCATAAGTGTTTGCAAGAGAAAGCTATAATGGAGGTAGAAAAAGAGGAGCTTAGTTAGAATTTCTTCCTGTGCTTTAGTTTCCATTTTCCTTCTTGCACTTTAGCTTTTTCTTGCTGTTCCAACAGTATGACATACACGTTAGACTTATATTTTGACTATGCCCCCAAATGTTTGACATTTTAAATGTTAATCTGCACAGTAATCAAGACAGGGTATTTTATTTGTCAAAATACCTACCTTAAACTTCAAAGGTTTTGCCTCTAAATACCGAAGCAATCAGTGTACACATTAAATAAAGGTCAAAAGCTAGGTTTACCATAGGCATTTATACAGCACCATAAATTCATTTCACAAAGTATGATATACATTAGGTGGTTAACCTGGGGCCCTGGATCTTGCAGTCCTTGCAAAACAAATGGAAAATAGTTTATTGAGAAAAAGGTAGTGGAAAACTTCTTTACAGGTGGCAATAGTGTTGAGATGTATGAAGAGGAAGTAAAAGTAGAACATATCTTTTCAACACAGTTTAAATGGCAGCAAAAGAAAATGCCATTTGTGTCATAAAACAATTAAATGTTGCATGACATTTTGTAGAAGGCAAGGTTCATCATGATAAATTCAGTGTAATGGAATCCACAGAACTCTACAAAGGTCATTGGGTATAGTCAACTCTCTGCACTGACAGGCTTCCATAGACTTAAATAATCTATGATCAAATTCAAATGTTTTGTTTTCAACACAACTGCTGCCCCAAACCACAGCCCCTTGAGTAGGGATCTATATGCTTCCTAGACTGGTTAGATGTTATTGCTTCAGAGACCACCAGATTTGGCTTTGGAGTTGTTATACTTTGTCCAAACATCAACAGAACCATTGTGTTGTAGTGGATAGATTCGGACTGGAGAGTGTTGGAATGTGTTAGATTCAAGGTCAGCCAAGAAGCTCACTGGGTGACTTTGAGCAAATCATTCCCTTTTATCCTGACCTAACCAGCTTCACAGGTTAGTTGCATGAAGTTAAAATGTAGATAGGGGATAGGGATAGGGTAAAATCTCCAGTTACTCTGCAGTATTCTTTGGCATGTATTGAAATTAGAATACTGTATATTGCTTGCTGTTACATCTTTCCACGTATCAAATGAACTGCTCAAGGTACATCACTACTAATGGATGGGTGCACTGCTCACTTCAATGTTGATCGGCTACTATTTAATGAAGACTAACTTATGAAAAATTTATTCCAGAGTGCTCAGTTTATTGATGAAATGAGTACAAAGCCAGGTTGTAAGGAGCAGCTTTTTTAAAAATAGTTTTCTATAAGTAGTTTACTTTTCATTTAAGGTCTTAATGGAATACAGCCATTTACTTCAGCTGTTCAAAGGCACGGGTTGATGGGACATACTAAATAAGGAACAGTGAAGACAACAGGAACAATGTAGGTTACAAAATTTGAAGCCGAGTTGAAAGCTATGTCAAGATATTATCAAACTGCAGAATAAGATCATCATGAAGAGGAGAAACCAGAGTTCTAAAGAACATCAGAAACCAAAAAAGGGGAGGGGAGATAAAAGTCACAATTTTTGTAAACCGCTTTGAGTTTTTGTTTTGTTTTTTTACAATCAAGAAGTGTATGAATTTTATGAAATAAATTAAAAATATGTTTTGCAGCCATCATGTTCTGTAGCATCACTTAGCTGCTTTGTTCATTAATCAGAATCTATCGACAGCTCCAACTCTCCATCACAACCAGCAAGGGAGGAAGCAAAAACTGGCTTTCCAAGGCTTCTAGTACAGCACATGAAACTTTCCCTAACAGTGTGGTATTAGTCCTCAGAATGGCTGCATGCCATTAGAAACTGATAAAGATTTGGCTCTTTTTCAAGCTGCTGAAAAGCTTAAGATCAATATCTTATGGTTTATCTGAAGGTGATTAAAACAAATAAGCCTTATGCAGCACTTTTTATTGATCTCCTTCAGGCCCTTCAATCAACATCACCGAGAAAAACGGTTAAGAGCTTGTGAGATACATTAATATTCTGGAAAGACAGTGTTACTGTTAAAGAGTTCAGTCAGTGGCAAGATCTCCTATTTTCATAGCGGAATGGCAGGCTGTTCTTTGTTGCTCTCCTTGAATTTGATTTGAGTGGGATCGCAACTGTAAAAGTGTCGTTGGCAGTGGGGTAAACAGAATTTTGCTTCAGGAGCTAACAGACATCTAATTACTTCATTTAGCAACTCTGCCCTTGAAACCAGTGTGTTGTGATGTGTGATTTGGAGAATGTGGAGAGAGACAATATTTTCTCTGCACTCTTGTAATGGTAGAATTCAGGGTCACACAAGGACTGCTTGCCTCTTCCCCTGATGTGCAGCGATTGCGGCCCGATGCTGGTCGCAGTGACTCTGGGGGTGGGGTGGGGGTGCTGGTTTCCCGTGGGACCAGGAAGGATGTTATTTCCTCCTCCAGTGGTCACAGGGGCTTCCATTGACTCATCCATGGTTCTGACTAATCACAGTCGGGCCAGAGGGAGATCACCTCAATATGGTATATGTAAGGAAGATAATGGATGACTGATGAAGAACCCTGCATGACAGGCAGGGAAGAGAAGAACTCCGAGGCTGAGAGGCTGGAGTACAAATGGAAGCTCCCAAGTTGAGAGCTGGAAGGGTCTACCCCCTTTTGTGTGAGACAAGAGTTAAGATCTACCCCGATACAGGGCTCTGTATATTATTTCTTTCTTTCTCTCTCTCTCTCTCTCTCTCTCTCTCTCTCTCTCTCTCCTCCTATTTTCTTTCTTTCTTTCTTTCTTTATTTCTTGTCCCCCCCTCTTTCATTCTCTATTTTTATTTAGATTTCTTTGGATTTTATTGTATCATATGTTCAAAGCTTTCAATAAAAAAATCAGATTAAAAAAAGAAAAGATGTACACCAAGAGGTGATCCTTAACCTGGGATTAACCCTGCTGAGTAATCAACCAGAAGTCGGATTGGGTGATTCTGGATATACAACCATTGCCTATGCCAAGAGTTTCTTACATTTGTAATCAATAAAGTTATAGCCTATTTTATCCCAAAGCGATTGCCCTGTGATTATTTAATCTTCCCATGTTAGCCCCCAGCTGCTTGCAGCCTCACTGCACCTGAACGCTCAATGAAATCAACTGGAACAGATAACAGACAAGATGGATAAAATAAAATCACCGAATGGAGAGTGTCCAGAAGAGGGTGACCAAGTTTGTGAGACTGTGTCTATGGGTATGAAGGGAAAGGAGGGCAGTAGGAATGGAAGCAGGTCCCTTTTATGTGCCCCTGCTCATGGATGCCCAACAGTGGGGTAACTGGATGCCCCACTACAGGAACCTTTGCTCTGATCCAGCAGCATTCTTGTTTCCTTCTGTAGCCTTGAGTGTAAGTAAATAACAACATGCATAAGGAACAATACTTTCATGTCCTTTCTCTCTGACTAAATCATTCATTGTTATGACCCTACATAGAAAACAGAAATCATTCATTGTTATGACCCTACATAGAAAACAGTAACTCACGTCATAGATGAATTCTGACTACAGCAAATTGTTTTCGTTTAGCTAGGAAGCGACGGTCAAGCTATCAATCCCAACAAACCCACTCTTCTAGTAACGTAAGTTGAGTTTTGGCTATCAAATACAACCACCTAGGCACCTCTCTATATAATGGTGGAATGACCGTGAGCAAGCAGTGACTATTGCTTAAGCAGGAATACAGCACCATGGACCTTTCATCCTCCAGGAACAACTGATACCAAGTTCCTAAAAAAACCAAACCGAGTTTCACTGTTTAACACAAGCCAGTGACCATAAACCCTGAAAAGGCTGAAGAGCAATGAGTTCAGTTCTTATTTAGAGAGTTTTCTGAATGCCACCTAAATCCCTACTGCTGATTTTGAAGCAAATGGGTTGGTGGAATTGTAACTAGAGACTGAGAAACATGATTAGTGAAGAAATCTATCGTTGGAGGAACATACATTATTCACTACAGTGTCACACCTTTTAGAAACTGAGAGAACTGAAGTAACAAGATAGTAAACAGCAGTGTAGAATCACCAGACATGGATAGCAAAAGCAGAGAAATACAATCTGTGGGCAGAGATGTGCCAATTAACCATCTCCCTTGTGAATTTTTTAAAATACCCTTACTATACTTATTTTAAAGTTCCTCAAAAATTCCTGCAGGTGTTTCATCTGAGCAGTACCCTTCAAATCCACAAACTGAATTTTATGTTAGGTGAAATTCAGAGGCTTTTCTCCTGGCAGGCTTATGTTTATACCAGTTACACGGGAACCTTTGGGACTGCAACTCCCATAATCCCTGACTACTGGCAATGCTGCCTGGGGCTGATGGGAGTTTGAGTCCAACAACATAGGGAGGACCACAGTTTCCCCACGCACCTGATGTATACCTTCCTTCCTTCTCCTAATATATTTATTTATTATTTATTTCAACTGTTTTTAAGTAGTGCACATAAAGATTGCAAAAAACATACAGTACATAAGATCAATGGAAATTAACCAAAAGAACATAATTACCTAAATTTACGCCATGTCTTTCTGATACAGGACAGAAAGGGTTGTCAAACAAACTAGCAAAAGAAATGGACCTAGCCAGAAGTTGATAAGGGATTGTTTGTTTTAACAGGCCATTTAACTAAAAAGCACATTTTAAAGTCAAACTATATGTGATGCAAATGCTCTGTGTTTACAGCTTCCAGTGGCTGTCTTTCTGAAAAACATTGGTGGGGCAGAGCCTGATTTAGGGTCTGGGGCTATAGTACAGGTTACATGCTGTGCTCCAGTCTGGTTCCCTGTCTTAAATTGCACACACATCTGCATATATATATTTTTTTAAATGTATAGACAAAAGCTCTTATAACAGTGAGTTTCCATCTCTGTGGCTCGCTGTAGATTTGGAGGTGAGCAATGTGACTTAAGTCAGGGAATAGGCATTGAGCTACACCCCTGTCACCAATGTCATGGCTCTGCTCCAAATCTACCACCAAACTAGCTTTCATGTTGCATTGTGTTGACACCAAGATGAATAGATTTTGTCATGAGCTCCTTGACCTATTAAAAATAACAATGGGCTTTGATCCTGGAGCTGCCCCAAACTGCCCTTGGCTCCAACCCAGACCTGCTCTGCTTTCCACAGCCTCACCCAGACAGGTCTACCTGCAGGCCTCACCCAAGTACCCCAGTGAAGATCTTATCTCAAGGCATAACAGGCAGCGTGTTAAGTAAAAGTCACTTCTGAGTCTGCAGCATGATTCTTATCACAGAACTGTAGAAATAGTCACAGGCAGCCTTTACAGCTTATGCGCTTTCCTAGGAGCTTGTTTGCAGATAATGTATATATGATGCTGTAATGCTTGTGAAGTTAGAATAGTTGAAGCACCACATACCGTATTTTTTGCTCTATAAGACTCACTTTTCCCCTCCTAAAAAGTAAGGGGAAATGTGTGTGCGTCTTATGGAGCGAATGCAGGCTGCACAGCTATCCCAGAAGACAGAACAGCAAGAGGGATTGCTGATTTCACTGTGCAGCGATCCCTCTTGCTGTTCTGGCTTCTGAGATTCAGAATATTTTTTTTCTTGTTTTCCTCCTCCAAAAACTAGGTGCGTCTTGTGGTCTGGTGCGTCTTATAGAGCGAAAAATACGGTAATTCAATTATCAGCATGCTTCTGCCGAAGGTACTTCTGAGAGACAGTGCCACCTTCAGTCTTAATAAACAATACTACCAAAGGAGACTGCAGTTTTATGCCCACTTTCTTTAGAGAAAGGACTTGCAGAGGACTGTACTGTACAAAAGGGGAAGATAATAAGTAATAAAAATAAAGACAATAAATAATGCATTGAGGCAAAAGGAGGGGAAAACTCAGATGGTCTTTGTCTGTGGAAGATAGAGGTTAGTG
This sequence comes from Podarcis pityusensis, assembly GCF_964106645.2. Lineage (NCBI taxonomy): Eukaryota > Metazoa > Chordata > Lepidosauria > Squamata > Lacertidae > Podarcis > Podarcis pityusensis. The sequence continues at coordinate 97,606,429 of NC_138028.1, read as the reverse complement.
TAGACACAGCCTTCCAGTGGTTTGGAAGAGAACAGACGCTCATTTAAAATCTGAATTCTGTCCTCTCCCCCTGCCAGGGGTGCCAACTTGAATAAAATATTGGGGGGGGGGGGAGATAAGCCCTGCCCCACATAATCGACGACAAGACATGGTGCGCACACAGTCTTTGAATAGCAATGCCCATCGTATAGTCTTCTAATAGGATTCTCACAAAAGGGAAAGCATCTGGTTGGCCACTGTAAGAACAGGATTCTGGACTAGATGGGCCATTTTGCTCTGACCTGCAGGGCTCTTCTTATGCTCTCAAGCGGCCAAACCCACTGTGCCCCTGCAGCCCCCCAATGTAAACTGATTGCTTCTTTCCTTTTCAATTTGGCTCCAAGAGTGAATTTTCTATTACTGTTGCCTCACAGTAGAATTCTTGGCTAATAAAAGCCAAAATGAGGAAGTACTAGATCTATGGTTCAGGATCATTAATAACTCAGGAAGTGCCTTGGCTTTGCAGTTTAATATATTGGAACGACTCACATTAATAAATTTTACTTAAAATAATTTGCTTCTTGTGGCACCCTTTTTGGCCCATGATCTCCAAGTGCTTTGCAAGCAGAAAGCCAAAGAACAGAAAAGTATTAGGCATAAAGTGAATAATGAACCCTTCTCCCATTTTCTTTAGATGGGATGGGAAAAAAATTAACAAGCAATTTACACTGATGTAGACCCATGAACTTTAATGGGTAACATCAGTGCCAATGCCCAAGCAACCCTCCTCCCAAATGATTAACATTTCCCATGCTTCACTGGCAGATATTAATAGCAAGGATTTCATTTTTAGCTCCCTTTTAAAATGGAGTAAATCCTGACTATAGTATGGTATACTACAAGGATAATAAACCTGTGGTCTTCATATGCTCCTTGACTACATCTCTCATCATTCCTGATCTTTGGCCATACAGGCTGGTGCTGATGTGCGTTGGAGTCCAACATCTGGAGGTGCACAGGTTCCTCATCCCTGAGCAACTAGCTGTAGGTATATTTGCTAATTCCATAAGAGCTATTGAAAACTTGGAGTTGTCTATTTGATCCTGAATGATCCGAATCAGGTTTGATACATCAGATAAGTCTGCACAAGACACAGATATATATCTTATGGAAACCAGCAGTAATTGACAAGGTGATAGGTATAAAGGCAGTGGCTCTCATTTGGTTAGAACTACTACTACTACCACCGCTACCGCTACTACTAGACTCAGGATACTGACCATTTCCATCCCAAGATCTGGTTCAGCAGCAGATGTGTTGTTCTTTTCCTTTAAACCGAAGCATGAATTGTGTGCGCATAGTTTCAAATTACAGTGATCTGCTGCAATCTTGGTAGCTGCTGAGTCAGGTATATATTGCATCCATCACGTCCCGAGGAAGCTGCTCTCTGCAGTATATCCCACAGTGTGATTGACTGGTGGATTGATTGAATGACCCCGTCTCACTGTTTCCACTTAACCTCAGCAAAAGTTTGGGTTGTGGGGAAGTAGAGACATGCATTTCACTTTTATTTTCTTTTTGATCAACTGCATCATAGCTTCAAGCCATTTCTGTCAGACACATGGATGCTGTAGATGTTATCTTTGGTAAAGAAATAAGTAGGCAAGCCTATCAAACAGGACCATCCGCTCCCCAGTGTGTGATTGATGTATACTGTTTTCCTAAAAAGGAAAAAGAAAAGATAAGTTGGAGCTACTTTTATAGGCTATTTTGTTGTCTGATGGACATAACTCCTATTTAGAATTTTTTCAAACACTGAAGAAAAAATACTAATAGCATTTTAATGGGAAAACAAATCAGATATACAAAGGGGTATTATTAACCTGAACACAGTGGTGCTTACTGGAGCATATGATGTTCCTCTTTTAAAAATGATGTGGAAATTGTAAATGTTACTGACATTGTGTGGAGATGCAATCACACTGCTAAGCTTTCAAACCTACCTATATTCATGATACCATACCCTGTGAATTGCTTTATTAATATGCATTTTTCACTTGGAGTCTGCTAAGTGTCACAGATCAGAACTCATTTTTCTATGGGAATAGTGACAACACTCTAGCTCACACCATACCAAACTGTTTCTGAGGGCTGTGTGGCACAAGATGAACTGCCTTCAGAGCGAAAGGCAGCAGAGTGAAGCAACCTACCTCATCCATGAGGATGGATTGATGAAGTTAGAAATCGGTGGTGTTCTAAGGATGCTGGAAGACTTTTGCAAGTTTGGCCTTAGTAAGGAAGGGGAGCAGTAGTGGTAGCATGAAATTGGCCTCCATTTCAGGAAGCAGAACATCTCTGGATAGCACTGCCTCCCTTTGTATAGGGGGCATAAATCTGTGAGGAACACACCCAAATTTATTTCACAGCGAGCCCATTGCTCTACCACACTTGCTTGGGCCACATGTCTCTTTTCTAGCCTCAAAATCTACTCTTCTATGTCCAGGGAACACAAATGCTGAAGTTCAAATGACTGAGAAGAATTTAAACTGAGCGCTTGGAGGGAGTTCCCCCTTCTATGGCCCTGACTCTATTCTTTCTGTCAGGAGCACAGGAGCAAGGCACAACACATTTAAGAAACTTTATGATAGATAATGAAGTGCCTTCATAAAGTACTTGGGAGAGAGCAGAGGCACCAAGTTCTACCCAACACTGGAGGGCGTATTGTTCATGTGTGGCATCACACTCATCGCGGCACATGCCACCAGGCCCAGTCAGGCCCGCCACCACCACTGCGAGGCCTGGCGAGGCTCACCACTACCTGTGAAGCCTGCTGCTGTGAGGCCTGTGAGGCCCAGCCCTGGGAGGGCTCAGCCCTGTCCCAACAGACTTTATTTGGGGTGGGTGGTGAAGACACCTCAGCCCTATGGAAGAAAGCAACAGAGATGTGGCTTATCCAGGAAAGGTGCATTTTTGAAAGAGTAAACACAGTAAGTAAAACTATAGCTACTTTTTCTCACAGGCCTGTGCAAGAAGGGGTGGGTGCAGCTGGGTCTGCTTGCACTGGGTCTCAGAGATCGAAGCTGTCTGGGGGGCCCTGCCATCTTATGTTAACTGGACTGGCTGCTTTTTTATTTGAGTTTATAACTTTGTTCTAACAAGACTCCTGTCCTGGGCCTCTGCATGGGCCTGCTCTCTCAGAGCACTTATCATCTGAGGAAACCCAGGCTAGTACTTGAAGGCTGACAGGTGTACAAAAGGGGAAGATGAGGTAGGTCTATCCTTCTAGACCTGGAGCGGAGAACCTTTTTTCAGGGCTGCATTTGCTTCTGTGCAACATTCTGGGGCCTACCTGCTAGGGGTGAGTAGGACCAGAGACAAAAATAAAAATAAAAAAGTGAGTGGAACAGCAAATGCACCGTATTTACTTTAATCTAATGCTCACCTTTTTGAGGCCAAATTGTGTTGTGAAATTTAAGGCGCGCATTAGATTCAATGGCACATTTACATTTGCCAGCAAATACCTTTTGGGGGAGTTTCAAGGTTCTGAAAATTGAGGTGCACGTTAGATTCGATGGCGCATTAGACTTGAGTAAATACAGTAGATTTTACCTTTGTGCATCTGGCAAGATTCTCTGCGCACTCATCTCCCCCATGTTAAGGTTCAGAAGGCATTATCAGAGTTCAGAGACATATTCCAGCCAGGCAGAAACACTCAAGGATCCCAGCACTCTTGGGAAAATGTGACGCAATTTGTTAAAATTAATCAAATGAAACTTTAACACGTGGCATGATAAAAGCATGTGGTTTTATCATGACAAGCTATTTGTTGTTTACTGTTGTGACAATTGTTTTCTCAAAATTTATCTTCTGTACCATGAAAATAGATAAAAACAGTATTTTTTTAAAAATGGATAGTGTGATTGAGGGACGGGACCTGGGCAGGTGGTATGGCCTGAAGAGACTCCCAAGTCTCTGGAAGGCCATCTTCAACCTGAGGTTTTCCTACTCCTGTTCTAGTCAGAGGGAAATGCTTTACTCTACATGCGTAGTAGGGACACAGGTGGCGTTGTGGGTTAAACCACAGAGCCTAGAACTTGCCGATCAGAAGGTCGGCGGTTCGAATCCCCGCAACGGGGTGAGCTCCCGTTGCTCGGTCCCTGCTCCTGCCAACCTAGCAGCTCGAAAGCACATAAAAGTGCAAGTAGATAAATAGGTACCACTCCAGCGGGAAGGGAAACAGCGTTTCTGTGCTCTGCTCTAATTCTGGCCACATGACCCAGAAGCTGTAGGCCAGCTCCCTCGGCCAATAAAGCGAGATGACCGCCGCAACCCCAGAGTCGGCCACGACTGGACCTAATGGTCAGGGGTCCCTTTACCTTTTTACATGCGTAGTACCAAATGAAAGGCCAGTTGAAATGTTGCACACAACCCCCTGCTGGGTTCTTAATATCCAGTGAATGGATAGCAGGATCCCACTTCATGCATTTAGCCTGGGCACATGAGGGTTGGGTGTTGGCTCCAGTGTTGCCAGATGTGACACCTCCACTTTTGACCTACATGTATTTAGTGCAAAAAGTCTGAAAGGAGGGGGGAGGTTGCAAGTGTGTTTGCCTGAATGTGTTTACAAGTTGCTTTTTAAGTGGGAACACTGATAGCGCTAAACATGATAAGGCTGGGGTAGAGTGAGTATTCCTGATGTTGTCAGACATTGAGGTGTGTGGCTCATGTGTGTGCCCCCATCCTTTCTCATCACATGTTAAACCTGAATGCTCCAAAAGGGCAAGAATGTTCCCTTGATTTTGCATGTGTCCAATTGACGCGTGATTGTGATGGGGGAGTCCTTTTGGACCCGAAAGAGGGCTTATGTGCACTCTGCCTATGTGTGCGGGGACCAGAAAAGCAACCCTCACGAGAAATGGTCGCTGCCTGTATTTTGTTTCAGTGGGAAGTGAAAACGCATTTTGCCCTAATTAACATTGTCAGATAAAATGGAAGCCTGTAAGACAAAGATGGTAATGTAGGAACCCAAAATGAAAGTGGGCTGATGCCTTATAGCAACAACATACTGTGGAATCCTGCTGCCATGTGGCACTTTCTACCATATGTACAAACAACTAGCTTGTCACACATGGTGATGTTCACCCAATTAGCTACTTAGAAATAATAGGTGCCTCATACATTGTTTATGAATGAAGCAAGTTTGATGACAGAGCTTCAAGTGCAGCTTATCTGCCCCAGTGGAATGGAAGTTTCCCAGTATCTGGGAGTAACCTATTGAGAACTGAATGTGAAGAATTTCACCTATGTGTTTATGCCCTAATGTACAGGATTTTACTTGGCTCTTCTAAAAGTTTCTCCATCTTGTCGGAATATGCTTCCAATGAGCCAGGTTCCAAACTACTGTAGAGTTAAAATAAAGGATTTCCTTTCAATTTGGCTGTCAGATTTTTCAGACTGCCTGTATTTTCAGTTCTGTGTTGCCAAATCCTTGACTAGGTAATATTAAGGCTTGTCAGATGTATTTGAATGCAGATTTAAAAGCCCATGGCCAAGACATCTCATAACCTCATGCTTTACATTTTTGAAGTCTGTATATATTACTTAGGCATTCTGCTAGTTCTCTTACTGGATTTGAGGGGAGGCAGGGATGGTGGTGGTCCAAGGATTTTATAAATTGCAGTCAAAAATCCCAGAATGCTGGCAGATGCTGAGTACTAGATTTTTAATGGACCAGAACCATTTTTATTGTTTTTGCAAAACACCTCAAACCAGACAGCTGACAAAGCAACATGATGGGCTTGGAATATGGCATTTCTTCAAAAATGTCAGAATATGACAAATGTTAAACTGCTAAAAGTTTGAATCACTATCCCCTATATTATGTAGTGCTTCTGGAAAACATTTGTAATGTTACCTTCCAACTTCTATGCTTATGTCAGGCTTCTAAGAAACTCTCAGTGGGCCTGCTGATTGGAATCAGCGTGTAAAGATTTGAAGTGATCAACTTGATATATTTTTGCCTCTAAGGTTCAAATATAAAAGGGAGCAAAACAGTGTCTGTCTTACTTTCCAGCCATTTCTTTAGTGTTGCCAGCTTTTTTCTTTTTAACAGCAGCTTGGATATTAGCTTGGATATGCAGATGTGTTATTAGCATTTATTTCCATGTTCTGGAAAATGTTACCTGTCAGTGGCAACAGATAGGAGCCACTGCTCAGTGCCGGATTTATGTATTGGCTAAGTAGGCTGAAGCCTAGGGCCTCTAAATCTAGGATGCCTCACCAGCCCGCCCGCTGCCCAGCAGGCAACCTCCCCTCTCCTAAAATTGCAAACCCAAGACTTCATGCGAGAGTAGGGCAACTTGGGCCTCTAAATCTAGGGGGCCTCGCCAGCCTGCCCGCTCACCAGTGCTGCAGTCTCCCCTCTCCCAAAATTGCAAATCTAAGACTTCGTGCAAGGGCAGGGCAACTTGGGCCCAGCAACTATGAGACTCAGGGCTAGCCAGTGGGGCCCAATTTGAAGCAGTGGGGCCCAACTTGATTTTTTTTTTTGGGTAGGGCTGCAGTTCACAGCCAAAGTCTGCAAAATCTTAGAGATATAAATAAAATCCATCTAGATTGCGCTGGTGTGGGGGCCCCCTTAGGAGTAGACCGCAGGGCCCAATTTGGCCCAATTGCTCCAATTGCCTTAAGGTCAACCCTGATGAGCCTGTGCAGGGGTTGGACTGACAAGCCCTGCACCTTCTAGGTCCCTGGTGTCACTATTCAGAGTATAGACTCAAGGAAATAAGAGCCACTTATTGGAAATCAGTTTTGTCACCTCTCCCCCGCCCCCCCAAGCCTCAGGTTGATGAGCCCAGCCATCTTTTATTCACAGTTGAATAAGCACTACACTACAGCATGGCCATAAACCTGTGCGTTCAACCGCTGAAATATACACCAAATATGTACCAGTGGAAATTTATGTTACTGCTTTCTGAATGAACACTGTGTTTTATGAATGGACTGTATTTTGTGAATTACCTAAGAGCCACCAACACGGAGCTCTAGAATCTGACAGCTAGCCAATCGGGTACTACCAAACAGCGACCCCTGTTGCTGAATGCAGGTAACCAGCAGGGAACGCTTCATTTGCAAGGAATCATACAAAACAAAGTGGCACTAATAAAGAAAAGTTCCAGGGTAGCAACAGAAAGCAAACTAAAAATGCTTTTGCAGTTCATCAGAACTATCCAGCAATATCAAGTTATAGGAAAACTGGTGCCATTAACAGTAACCCTTCTAGTTGGTTAATTGATTCGGCGACTTCCATGCACATGACGTGTGATGCTAATTTCCCCCACAAAGAGTTAAAAGATAACTCATCAGAGGCAGCTAGAATTGCAAATGGCAACAAAATATATGTGAAAGGAAGAGGAGCAGGTTTGCTCAAGTGTGTTTGTAATGAAGTGAGAGCATTAGTTTACTTGCTCAAATTAACAAATAAGAAAGCTTTGAGAATTTACATGCTAGATTAAAATTGATTAATTCATTGAGAAGGGGATTGTAAGAAAATACTGGGGCCTAGTTTGAATAGTGGAGTGCCTGGTATCTGGTGGGCAATCTCATCCTTTATTTCCACACTGTGGCTGCAAACCAAATCACCCATCAGGAGAGCTATGAGATTCAGGTGAGGGTCATATGACTTGTCAATCCCAGCAGGTATATAAGAAGCCTTTGCCCTGGCCAGGCCTTGCACCCCACAATTTTCCATGTAAGAATCCAGAGTCAGTAGGCCCAGAGTCAACAACCAGATGCACAGCCTTCCTTAGCTCAAGGGTCAGGTCAGGTCATTCTTCAGTATGCTGCACTTTAATCCCTGGGAGACTGCGAGTGGGGGGGCCGGTTGGGGCTGATAAACCATGCAAGCAAGCTCTCCCAAGTCTCTTCCATTCCTTCCTTCCTTCCTTCCTCCTTGGCTTGGACAGAGCAAGGCAAGCACATGTGCCTGGCACTGGCCTCTCCCCTTCCAGGCAGGGAAGTCTATCTTTCACACTTCACAGAGCCCTGTTGGTGCCTGCAGCATGCACTGTAAATTACCCACAGGCAGAGAGAAGCCTTGGGGATCAAGGAAGGCAGCAGTGGGGAGGGATCCAGAACTACCTGTAGAAAGCAGGAGGCCAGGTTGGACCTCATCCAGTATAGGGGGTCAGTTCAGGGTCAGAGGAACTGTGTTTTGTCTTATTTTATTTATGCCTGGTGGTGTTTTCCTTTTCTGTGTTTAAAATCCTTTTACCTGTAGATAGTCAAGAAAATATTTGTTCTTTGTTGAAAAGCCCAGTCTGGTGCTGTGACCACAGAGTCTCCCCTGCTCTGCCCACTACCAGTGCCTTAAGAAGGGTCCTGTGAGGGGGAAAAGGCCAAAAATGTGCAGATGCCAACCGTCTAGGGGAAACCCAAAGTCAGGGATTTTCATCTCCAAACCCCAGAGTCAGCCAGAAGGGTCTCACTGCCCCTCAAGAAAGGCATAAGGAAGTCAGTGTGTGGTGGCAGCTACAGAAGCCCAAGTTTATCCAGTTGAAGATTTATTTTTATTTTTAGATTCTAATCTAAGCATGAGTAAAAGATTTGCAAGTGGTGCTAGCAACCACAAGAGAGAGACTCGAAAATGCTATGATAATGAAGTTAAGACCAATCACTGCTTTCGTGCACTAATTGAAGCAACAAGATATTTCTTGGAAATATTGCATACAAGAACCAGTGTTGTAGTTGCCAGCATATGAAAAATGTCTGACTTAAGCCTGCAAGGCACTTGAACCACACTTTGGAAGATAATTTCTTTGTATTTCCAGCTTGAATCTAAACACATTTCATTTAAAGTAAGTACTATCTGATTTTGATGGAACTTGCTTTTAAGAAAATTTGCTTGGAATCAAGGCAAGGGAAAAAATTCTTCAGTATACATTTTTAAATGACTAAAAAACAGCTTGTCAGATTTTGTATAATTGAACTATTATCTCAGAACCGTGTAAGTCTAGAAACTGCTTCTGGTCTTTTATGCTGCAGCTATTTTGTCTAGACTGAACATTGCTATGAGGTTGTAATTATTTCATAATTATCCTCTTTTGAAGACATATTGTTCACTTCCTGAGGCCCCAAGGCTGAAGTCCATTGATCTATAATGGGAAATTGGACTGAACAAAGGCTTCAGTGTTAGCTATGTAATTATTAATTAATTTGTATACAGGATTTTCTCATGGTTGCAATTTTCTAGTCATTTGTAGTTTAAGCTTTATATATCAAACCCGGTCAACTAACCCCCTTTCACTGGAATAATTTACTAAAAAGCTACTAAAAAGTATTGATACAAGTACAGTTAAGCCCACAGCCCAAGAGTTACTTGTGAATCCATGAGTGTGTTCGACCTGGCATTTGTTGCTGAAGGTCAACAAAGGTTGTAATCCTTTGCATGCTTCGTTGGAAGTTAGGGTTGCCATATTTCAAATAGTGAAAATCTGAACAGAAAAAGTGTTGAGCTTTTTTTTTTTTTTTGCCCAAAGTTGTTGTCCTTTCTGGATCAACACAAAATTTGTATTTGCACATCAGTAGTGGGACATGGGTGGCGCTGTGGGTTAAATCACAGAGCCTAGGACTTGCCGATCAGAAGGTTGGCACTTCGACGGGGTAAGCTCCCGTTGCTCCCCTGCTCCTGCCAACCTAGCAGTTCGAAAGCACGTCAAAGTGCAAGTAGATAAATAGGTACCGCTCCGGTGGGAAGGTAAACGGCATTTCCGTGCGCTGCTCTGGTTCGCCAGAAGCAGCTTAGTCATGCTGGCCACATGATCCGGAAGCTGTACGCCGGCTCCCTTGGCCAATAAAGCGAGATGAGCACCTCAACGCCAGAGTCGGTCATGACTGGACCTAATGGTTAGGGGTCCCTTTACCTTTACGAATGCAACAGGCAGCAATTACAAGTGTCTCTGTAGCCACAGCAGGCGCTGTGATTCTCCAGCACTTTGACCTCAGCCCCAGAGGCACACTCCACTGTCTCTCAAGACAGATGGATGCCAATAAAAAGCTGTAGGTACTTGGAATCAAGGTGTAGGTGCTAATCAGGCTGTCAATGCAAGCAGCCATCAGCTGCTGAATGAATTTGGAAATGAAATATTTAACAGAACCCACTTATTCATTCTGATTGTCATGGATGGGGCATGGGGGAAACACACACCCGTATCCATTATTGGTTTGATGCTGTTCTTAATTTTATTATGTATTTTGTGGTTTTTATATTGTAATTTTATGTTGTGAACTGCTCTGAGATCTATGGATGAAGGAAGGTATGCCAACAACAACAGCTATGTATCTCTAGCTCCTCACCCCACTCCTCAGGTGTAACACTACTCCACTCCTAATACATACATTACATTAGTAGCTGCCACTCCCTGTTGAGTTATTTACTTGCCTCAGAGCAACAGGATTCTGAGCATACAATACTGAATACAGTAACTGTGGACTACTGAGCAGGGCCTGTATTGATGAGTTCCAACTCACTTGACTTCAGGGGTGGCCCAATATATTTTGCTACCTAAGGCGAGGGACAATTTGGTGTTCCCTTCCTGCTGCTGGTCAAGGTACAGAATCTGGCCAGACTGGTAGTTGAATCTCATTTCAACACTGTCAATGAGACAGGCTCATCCACTGCACTCCCTCTAGGGTGCCCAGTGCAGGCCATAGGTATTGCATACAGCTCTCTCCATTCAACATTTTACCAGCCTTCTCCTCACCTTAGCATGTGCATCCTTTATTTTATTTGCTTGGTTTCCCCTTTGTACACAGAAGTTTGCTACAGATGTTGTGTGTGTAAGGAACCTCTTTGCACCTATGCCACAAAAGCTCTGTCAGGCAGGTTGGCGTTGTCAGCTCTGACACCCCGATCACTTGTTTGCGGGAATGAATTACACCAAGTATCTTTCCCTCCTCTTCAGGTAATCAGCAGTAACAATCTGTTTTCATGATGATTTCTACATTACTCAGCCTGTTGCCACATATGCGTATATCTGGATGGGCATTACAGAGAACGGAATAAAAATGTTCCTGTTGAATTTCTCTTTGTCAAGTGAACAGATTCATCTCTGTGAATGCAAGCCATCATTTTGCTGCCAAAAATAATAATAAAAAGAATGAAGCCAGGCTGTCCCTTATATAAAAAAAAACAGAAAGGAAATACTTTATGTATAAAGTTGTTCTGTGACACATGTGGAATGTCATTTGTAAAGCAGATGCTGCATGTTCTTAGTAAGAGGCATGTAAATAATGTAAGCTGGCAGTTTTCACAAAAAGCTTTTTATGGCGTTCTACATCAGATAATAGACACTGGAGTGGGAAAGGTATTCTGTTGTTGGCATTGCATCTGTGATCAATGTTTTGAATAACTACTGTAGAAACATTACAGGCGAAGGGAAGTATAGAAGATTAGTATGTTTACCCAGCTTAGTTTTGACTATACTTGCAAGAGCATTATTCTCAAAGGCTTTGAAATTCTGGTTTAGAATTATCTGTCTTTGCTCTTAGTATTCAAGACTCAAAAAACATTTGTGCTTATTGCTCTTTTATTCCTATAGCAACATTCCTACAGGAGCATGTGGACTACTCTTGTCCTCTGTGTTCATTCCTTTGAAGCCAAGCCAGGAAATATGGCAGCCCCACCTAGCAAGAAAAGCTTGCTTATGCCCGTGCTTTCTAGACTTTGGCCCTGGAAGAGTCATTGCAACACCCAACAATGTTGCAAGGTGCTTGTGTAACTTTGGGCTTCTCTCAACATAACCTACCACATAGGCTTCTTGTGACAATAAAAATTGGAAGGAGAAACATGCTCACTTGGTTAGAGCATGGTGCTGATAATGCCAAGGTTGCAGGTTCGATCCCCATAGGGGACAGCTGCATATTTCTGCATTGCAGAGGGTTGAGCTAGATGGTCCTCAGGGTCCCTTCCAACTCTACAATTTTATGATTCTCACACCTCCTTGAGCATTTTGGAGGAAGGGTGGAATTAAGAAGTTGTTGTTGTGGACCAGGCCCTGTGTTGATTGAAGGATGCACACTGTGCTCAACTCATTTCCCACAAATATAATAAAAGTAGGAAATACAATCTCTTCACAGTATGACTATTCCCATTCAGCGATGGTAAATCTTCCCTTGTGAGATGTGGACCAAATATGATTACAATGCCTTTGAGACAGGACTACTCAGATTCAAAGGCAGGGTATACATGAGGCTTGATCATCAAGATAAATGATAAACCAGATGACACAGACTGTTGTGAGTGTGTTTTGTTTTTGTTTTTTTGTTGTTTGGCTGATTGCAATTTTTTACAATACCAGAAGTGTCACAAGCTTACGTTTACATGATTGTGTCATTAAAGATATGCTGCTGTTGTGAGTAGCTCATGTTTTGCTGCTCTCTAGTGGCTTGCTGAGTTAATAAAAACATTGTGTAAAAAAAAATAATGAACAGAACTGAAGAACACCTCTCTTTTTGGTCTTTCATAAGCACTACGAAAATAGTATGTTAATAAATCAGGGGGCTTTACAATCCCTGGCTTTTATTTTTAGAAATAAAGGTATGTGTATGCTACAGTATACATACCTGAAGATAGATACCTGTTATGCAACATTATTTTTTTAGTCACTGCTATGGTGCATAGTGTGTCAACTTAATTGGTTAGATTCAAAAACTTCTAGGCTGCTGTCTTAGGATGTGGGAGGGGAGGAGCCCATTGGAATTGAGGATAAAGAAGTGCTCTTGTACTACCCTGTTTTCATCCAATTGGAAACAGTGGTGGATCTGATAATAGATCTCCCTCTCCAAAGATCCAGTGCTCCCCATAAACCTTGGGGTGCCCTTCTAGAACCCATGAAATTGTAGGCTTAATCTAAAAAGGTGGCCTCTCTGGGCAGTGGAGTTTTAAAAATATAAACAGGGATGGGTAACCCCAGGGCCAGTAGCCCAATGCAGCCCCACCCCCCACAGCTTCCTCCATCTGTTCCTCCTGGCTTTTTCCAGGCCTCTCTCTCCCCTCATTGCCCTTTTCCACCTTCTTCTTGGGCTGCTTGGAATGTTTCCTGGAGCTGTGGTACGACCTCTTGCTTGCCTTGATGGAGGATGCACAGAGGTGTGGAGAGTGGAATGTAGCCTACTGTGCAAAAAAAGGAAACACATACGTTACCGCACCCACCTTTGCCTTTGGTCTTCCCCGCAAACCTGGCCCCACTAACCAGCTCCCAGAGGGATGCCCAGGAGAGAATGCAGCCCTTGGCCTAGGAAAGTTTTCACAACCCTGTTATAAAAAGTGCAGAGGGCATGCACCATCATAAAAGAGGTGGTTCTCAAAGAACAAAAAAGTGCTTCTAACTTCATAAAATAATTGTGTTGGGATTTGTATATCATATGAGTGTTAGATGACTTATTAATCTATCAATTTAAATTGAGAAAAGCCATAGTTTGTATCCAAGCTTTGCCTTTGTGGAAAGTACTAGTGTGGCACTTGATATGTCCCCACTGTTACCTTAACTGTCTGGAACCTGAGGATTGCGTAACCCTCCAGAACAGAATGGAACATGCAGAGGGTGGCACTAGGTCAGGGGACACGTGGAAATTGGGTGGGTGGAAGTTCTTTTTGCAAAGGCACCATTAAATACAGCTCTTTGCTTTTACCCATATGCACATTTAACCAACTGACTAAAACTCACATGTTTCATCCAATTTGAAAAGGTTTGCAACCGTACATTTTATATTCCTTTTGTGAGTTTGGAAGAGGGGAAAAAGTTATTGTTTTGAGCCTTGTTGCTTTCAGTTTAGCTTACATTCTGGATCCTCTTGTAACAGTCTCTGTCCTGGCTTCTCAACTCCCCAACAACTCAGATTTACTCAGGCTACTTCTCACAAGCTGTCAGAGTTGTGAATAATAAAATGATATAAAATACAAAAGACACAGGCTTGTGTACAATGTAGCGCCAAGTTAAAGTCAATTAGTGGTATATGTGTGCTGATGGAACATTGCTGAACAATGGGAAATACAATATAATGGCTTCCCCAGCAAGGATCAACTGATGTTCAACAAGAGTCAGCTGCCACATAAGGAAAAACACAAGCATATTACCAAATATTGTTGTGCAGCATATTGCACAACAAGAACCAGCTGCTTCACAAGAACCATCTGTTGTGCAACAAGCTTCCACTACTGCAGATGTTGCTTTGGATTCCTTTGACAGAGTCTAATAACCAGACACGATGGCACTGGGACACAGTTCTCAAGATGAGTCCATGATGTCTGAACTGGGTCTATAAGAATATATTACACAACATACTGAAAATACTCCCTGCTCCTAAACCTACAACTTAAGGATTTTCAGTGTTGCAGCATTCATATGCCTGAAAGACTTACATTGCCTAGAGAGAACCACACCACTTCTACTCAAAAGAAAACCAATCCATGCATTTATCTTCTTTCATCTGATTATTTTTGATCTGAAATGATGCTTATTTATTTTAACCAATAGTGTTGGGAGTAGGTAGTAGCACCCTATATAGCACAATGGGAAACCGATTATGCTTGATATTGGCTCAATTCTCCCCATTCTCATTAGCAAGAATTTGAACCGATTCCAAGGTATGTAAGTTGTAAATAAATTGTTGTGGTTTTCTGTATAACAATTCCACCATTACCCCTAACCATTCAATATGCAGTATAGTAGTAAACATTGTGAAGAAAGATTTCGGCTCTCTTATCTAAAACTGGATTTTAGATAAATTTTCTTGCATGGAAAAACTGTCACAAAATATGTCAAAATTGCTGTTACTGATGCAATGATGGACTTGCATTAGGTTCATGTTTCATTCTTTGAAAGATTGATACATGGCACAGTATTGATACTGTCTCACCTCCACCATATACCTTCCCCCTTCCTAAATGTAATTGATCACATCTTCTCTCTGTGTTTTCTACATGCATACTATTATAACAAATATGAGTTGCTTGGATTAACAATACTAGCTGGGATGTGCTTCCCTCTGCTGGTTCATTTATAGAATACTGTAGGTTTGAAATTAAAAAGTAGAAGCTAAGCCAAGGGGTCAAATTTTATACTTTAGAAAAATGCACATGATGTTTATGCAGGATTTTTGTGTCGGCATCATGTAGGTAGGTCCTTTAATTAATTGGTATTGTGAGAATTTGGAACTTGGTTGGTTGCATTTGGTTGGTTGCAGTGTGGTTTGTTTGTATTGGGGGCAGGGTGTTGGGTCAGATTAGTCATATTGATTTGTATGCTATTGGGGGGAATAGGTCACTGTCCCTCTCCCCTCTGTCCCCAACTGCACAATGTCTATGACAATAGTGTCTCTGACTGAATGTAAACAAACTGAAAAATACTCTATGGATTGAATATGGAGACACTATATGTACTTTTCCTTGTTTATTTGTTTGCTTTGTAACACAAGAAAATCTTCAATAAAAGCTAATTTAAAGAAGAAAAAAAGAAAAGAAAATTGCAGATGGTAACAGTCCATCCAGGACTGCACCACTTCAGAACGCCTAATTACTTTCTCATCTCAATATATGTCAATAATAATAATAATAATAATAATATCACTTCCCATGAAGCAGCTCAAAGCAATTAATAATATAATGACTCCCCAGATGCTGTTGGACTCAAGATTCCATTGGCCCCCAGCAAGCATGGTCAAAGGGATGAATAAAGCCAGATGGGAATCTCCAGAGCGAGGAGTTATGGCCACACTGGCGAGGGCTGATGGGAGTTGTAGTCCAACACATCTGGAGGGCAACAGGTTGGGGAAGGCTAGTATGTCCCAGCTGCAGTGGAACTCCACCTTTGAGCAGGAGTTCCATTTGGGATGGGGAGGGCAGGAATCACCACCCATCACCTAAGTGTTGGAAACCACATGTTTTTATCCCTTTATGTTCCTCTGGGACACATGAAACAACCACAACACATGTTTTTAAAAGAGCACTGTTTTGGCATTGCACTTTAAAATCTATTCAAAAGCAGCAGCAGCAACAACAACAACAACGGCTATGGAATTCCAAAACAACCCCCCAAACAAGCTACTTGGGATCATCAAGACCCGAGTCTAAATTGTCCTTCTTTTACTTCCACACCTTTGCTATGATGCAGAGGTAGGGGTCCTGTGGCTTCCCATATGTTGTTGGACTCCAACTACAATTAGCCACACCAAGCATAGCCAAAGGCCATGGATGATGGGAATTGCAGCCCAGCAGTATCTGAAGAGCCGCAGGTTCCCTGCCCCAGTCCAATGAAATCTTTTAAAATTGAAATCTTCCCTTTGTGTACTCAAAAGTATATTCCAATGGAATTTACCTCTGAGCAAATGTCTATGTAGACCTTGCTGTTAACAAGTTTTACTTTTTTTATTGACAGCATTGAAAATGGCTGGAATTCAGTAGCTGAAATTTATTCACTATGTGGTTGATCCTGCCAGTCCTTTTTATCTAGTAACCCACTGATTTCAGTTTCCTGACATGTGGCTTAAAGGGAGTTACTTCTCATGTCAAAGCTTCACAAATAACATTTCAACAGAGGGGGCCTCAGAGCCTCAGTGTCCTTATTGTTGGGATGTGGGAATGGAATCCAATTTCTCTGAGTTAATGTCTTGCTTGATACTGTTGTTCTCTGAGAAACCCAAGGTCTATCAGTCTATTTAATTACCTGTCTACTCTTGTGTCTAACACCAGCAAGGCCTTTTGCACATTAGGATATGGCAGAGGATGCAATCACTCAGTCATCTGCCGGCTCCACTAGATGACTTTCTGAAATGCATTTTCCCCCCACATGGGACTACTTCACTGCTTGCTTCTCATGGAAGACTATGTTTAAGAGGAGGCAACAAACAAGCCTCTCGTTCAGGGGGAAAACCAGAAGGTTTGCCATGTGCTTCGCAGGCTGAACCCACACATGTGGTAATTGCAGCTATCAACATACAAACTAGAAACATGAAACTGCTAGCAACAGTCAGCCACATGGTGCATTGCTTCTCGCTTCTCCTCTCTTCGGAAATAGACCCCAAATGTAAAAAGGGAGTCATACATGGCAACTCACCACATGGTGACTGATGCTAGCAGTCTGTATGTAATGTAAACTTGCCGTGTGACAGGACTGAAATAGACTGTTTGTTGATATCTATTTCCAGACGAAATTGAGCTTATGGAGATTCTCTATTCAGATACGGCTTTCTGTTTCAAAGACATTGGCCTATGTAACCAGGATATTATTATATATTAAAAATAAACCACAGCATTGGCATGTATCTCAGAGATCATCTAGTCCAACTTCCTGGTGATGCAGAAAATGCACTGCTTCAGCATCCCTGATAGGTGGCCATCCAGTCTCTGCTGGAAAACTTGTAACTAAGGACTCTCATCCAACTCTTTCTGAGGCAGCCTTTTTATACTGTCAAAAAGCTCACACCACTACTACGTGCTTCAAAACGTTTATTCTAAACCCCCTTTATTGTAATGTGACCCTGTTGATGCGGGTCAAATCCTCCGAAGCAACAGAGAATAAATTTGGTCCCTCATCTATGTGACAGTCCTTATTTAAAGTTGGCAGATATATCATCTCTTATTTGTCTCGCTTCCAGGATAAACAAATCAAACACCCTCAATGTTTCATTACAGGTCTTAGTCTCACCGTCTTTTTCAATCTTCTTTGGACACATTCCAGTTTTTCAATATGGATCTCAGAACTGGACACCATATTCCAGGTCAGGCTTGACTAAATCAGAAAAAGGTGGTACTGTTATTTCTCATAACCTGGAGACTACTTCTGTTGATGCAGTTGAGGATTGCTTTAGCCTTTTTATGCTGCTGTGTCACACAACTGAGTCCTTTTTTTTAATTATTGTGGCCTACTAAATGCCCTATATCCTTTTCACATGTACTGCTGTCAATCCAAGCATCAGTTATCCTGTATTTGTGCATCGTAGTCTTCTTACTTACGTACAGAATTTTATACTTATCTTTGTTGAAATACATTTACTCAAATTTTGCCTATTTCTTTATCCTGCCACCTTGGATTCCATTTCGAAGGATACTTGCAAAAGGAAACGATAATACAAAATTGTTCGGCAGCTAGTTTTAGAAGTGCAAATAAGCCTGAGCAAAATGCACAAGAGCTTAAGCTGGTTGGGATCCTCAGCTTCACAGACAAGTTCTTTTGGGAAAATGGAAAACAATGACAACAATGGTTCCAATTGTTAATGTTATTTTACAATCGAGTAGCTTTCTGTATACGGCACTCCAAAGGGCATATGAGATGTAATGCAATCTATTGATGTTATGGTAAATCCTGTGTACAGTGGCCTTAAGGTGGCTAAGGTGGGAGGGGCACAATTGGCTGGACCTCTGCTGTCTACTTTGGCTTCTTTTGTGAAGTGAGCCAAAGCAAATACCAGCTTTGTTATAACGCAGCCTCTCTCTCCACCCCCTCACATGTCATTTCCAAGTCTAGCTCTACCACCGATACACAAGCAGCTGCTTTGCCTTTTTGTCTGGGAATTGCAGATGAAGTCTAGTTACAGCCTTTTTCCGAAGGCTGGCCATGCCTGTCATGTAAAATGTCATGGTGCCAGCTTTGAAGCTGGCTGGACAATGGCCCCAAAGCAGTAATGCCAGCAAGTAATGAGTTGAGAGAATAATCATATAATGCAGCTGGTGCTCCTCTCAGCAGAGGCCCTTTTGCTGGGCTTGCTCTTTGGTCTTTATTTGCCTTTCCACTTGATGATCTGGTTCACAGGTAGCAAGTGTGAAGAGTACCAGAAATGTTGAAATAAGGGAGGGCTGCTTCACCTTCCCATCAGCCTCCAGCATTGTGAATCTGGGCTGAATCAGAGTTCCATTAAAGTCAGCAAGGCATGTTGCCACATTATCTAAAGAGAAATAAAATGAATTTAAGACAACCATAGGATTGTTTCTGGCTTCTCTTTATCAAAAGAAATCTAGTGAACATGCCTGGAGAAAAACTTCATCATTTGGAGAACTAAAGCAACACAATGCAGTTTAAAAACAATGGCCACAAATTGACTGTAGTGCCCTGGGTAGCGACTCATGCTTCCCATTTTGGGAAGCTCATATTTTCCCTTTTTCCAGTCTAGCAGTCATTCAATGAAACCAAATCACAGAACGGGAACCCTGCTCTCTGCATTAGAAGGCCAGCTGACAGGTGGAGGGATTGATTTAGCAGAGTCTTGTTGCTTCACAGCAGGACTCCAAACAGACCCTGACAGAAGGAAGAGTGCAGCCAAGGAGCCCAGAGGAATCAGGTGGCCCAGGGAGACAGAGGGAACTCTCATAGTCTTGGCATCCTCAGTCTGAGCAATTTATCTCTGAGTGGAGCTGCTAATCTCTTGTTTTGCCCGTACCTCTATATGCTTCAAAACTGGACCACAAGCTTGTCTCAGGTGATGCCATCAGCTACAGATTATTGTTTGGCTGTCACCACTGCTGTTTTGTCCATCCCATGTCTCTAGCTCCACTGGGCCCTAACCCCCAGCTTGTTCTGCTCCTCTTCATATACTTGTCTGCATAATCTAAACGCACAGGTTGGCTAGTGGCAAGAGGGAGGAAATCAAGGGAGAGCACTGGATCCATTACCACAATCACCTCAATTTAGAGGAGTCTTTATTGGAATCACCAGAAGACAGGACATTGAGTCTTGTTCAAGAGGAAAGTCTCTAACATAGCCAAAATCTAGATTAGCAGCATCTGTACTTAAGAAAACTGGCTGCATGATTTCAGCACTGCTTTTCTCATCCTGTTATCCAAAGTCTGTATTTAATTTTGCTTGCATGTTTACTTTTTAAAAAATGTTCAGCTCACTTTTTATTTGAAAACACAAGGCAGGTCACAGCAACAAAACCAAAGAACAATACAATCTGAATCCCGTATTAAACATATTGCATCTGATGCTGATAATAGCTATACACTAAAATATCAGCTAGTCAAATCAGTAAGAGCTGCTCTAAAAAGAAAACTGGCGAAGCCAGACTTTTGTAGGCTTTTGTAAGCCACACTGCTAGGGTTGGATCCACTTGGGAACTCCTAATTGGAACTCCCAAGTGGATCCACTGTCTGCTGAGAGCAATGTGGCTTGCATTTGGCACTCAATTTAAATGTTACCGAATGCAAGCTGTGTTTGCAATGGAGTAATTGGGGGCTTGCTTTGCCGCCAACTTTAAATGACACACCCAATTGTTCCTTTGCAAGCGCAGCTTGCATGACTTCAATGCTGTTTAAATTTTGTGATAAATGCAAGGTGCACTACTTCAGTCATGAGTAGATTCACCTGATGTTAGGTGACTGACAGGGATGAGAGAGAAAGTCTATGAAATTCAAAGTTTAATACAATATAATGCATAAGAAATAAAAAAAGCAATGCAAATAAAATTAAAAATAATACAGAATCTAACACATAACAGCAAGTGGAAAAATCATTAAGTGAGCTGCCAAGGCCCCCAGCAATTTTTAAGTGGTCCATAGCCAAAAAATGTTTGGGAACCACCAGAGACACTATTCTCTATAGCTGCCTTATGAGGAGGATGCTTCATCCTGTAGTGCTCCCTTGGAGCTGACCAAGGTCTTGGTCTTGTGGGCTCTCTGCTTTGTATTGGATGTTTGGATACTCCCCATGAGTCTTGACCTTCCATGGAGCTGGGCACTTGGGCTGTGTTTGCAAAACTCTAGCTGCTTAGTTGAATTTTGAGCATTTGACAAAGACCTAAAGAGTAGCATACATACATCCCTACACATGTATGATCTTCCATGTGATTGGGAGTCCCAGTCCCACACAGGAGGTGTCACACAAAAGCTTCCCCTTCAAATCTTTCTAAAATTCATGGAGTTCTAGAGAAAGCAGCTGCAGGGATGCACAGCCCTGCTCCACTGCCATGTGACCAGAGAATGCATGGGGAAAGGTGACTGAAATACCTTGGCCATTTTGGCACCTTTTAGTCCTCTCATTTTGACAGAGTGAAGTACAGGTGTCCTGTTTTCAGGGCTGGGCAGGGCTTATGACCACGACTACTGAACATGTACAGAGGACTCCATGGGATGATGCCTTGCCTAGTGGCCCTGACCTCATGCATGCCCAGTATACCTTTTGAATTGAGTGGCTCTGATCAGGAACCCTGAAAGTCAGGGTCACGGGTTGCACCTACAGAAACTACACATGCAGTGTTTTATTGTGCATTCTCTGAGTGGCAATAATGTGAGAGCAGTGGGGAAGCTTCACAAAATAGGTAATAAAGCAGAATGATGTGTGGATGGCCCTATAAGAATCCAGCATTAAGGCACAGTTATTGCATCAATGACATGTTGCAGAACACCCACCCACACCACCCATCTAGAGGGTTTCTGTGTCTTCCCTGCTTTTGCGGTATAGTTTTCAGATTTTAAGTTTTAAGGATTTCCATTTTCAATCCAAGGATTGAGTGCATATTTTGATATTTGCAATTTTCATATACTATTTGTTTACATCCACTTCAAAATGTGTATGTTTCGATAGCAGCACCTTTTCATACATTAATAAAATTAGTCGCAGTGTGGCTATATATTACCTCCAGTACTGCTTGCATTCCCCAGCAACTAGTATTCTGAGGTAGTCTATCTCTGAATACTTGCTGACTGGATAACATAAGAAGAGTGTAGTTGGGCTCATGTAATGCTTGTGGGTTTCCCACAGGCATCTGGTTGGCTAATGTGGCAACAGGATGCTGGACTAGATGGGCCATTGGCCTGATTCAGCAGAGCTCTTTTTATGTTTTTATACTCACTCTATTGTAAATGTATGGCTGTTTATTGCTGGAATACATCAAGGAGAAATGGAGAGAGAAAGTTTTAAGTATAGGGTCTTCCTCCAGCCCTTTATTATGAGTGGTTTTTCATTTAACCCCATAATATCAGATTGCTACAGTGTATTTTAGGGTTTGCTTGTCATTGTGGGATAAACTGTAGCCAAACAGCTAAAACTACAGTTTCATGTGTTGAGTGTCTGTGTGTGTGTGTGTGTGTGTGTGTGTGTGTGTGCATGTGCATCAATTTCAAAGAGTGAAATTGTATACAACAATAGGGCTTAAAAGCAAGGTAGTTTTCCATTTAAAAAAAGAGAGAAATTTTTTTTCCCTAAAAGAAGGAAATGAGATGCTAGGTGTTACATAATAAATTGGGCAAAATTCAGTTCAGTGTAATCAGATCTTTTTGTGTAACAGTAGAAATATTTACTGTGATTGGTGGCTATTTATTCAATGTTTAATTCATAAGCAGATTAATGTTTGGATTAACTGTTGTCTGTTGTACTGGACTCTGGCCTTGTGAGCTACCCTATAGACTTCAATATTATTATTTTTGGATTTTATTTTATCATACTTTGATTTAGACTTTTTAAAAGGATAATAATGCCAAAGAAGCAGAAACAGGGGGTGGTGAAATGTTTTATTGCCCTCTTTGGAAAAACATCATTAATGTGAATAAACTTTGAAGACGGAGGATAAATTAGACCCTCAGCTTCTAGGAACCAGAAAGTAGTAACAAAACTGCAGCAGCTCTTGGATGGAAGTATGCAGCTATTGAATCCAGTATGCAGCACAGCAGCCCCAGAGTAAGATAAAGCAAGTCGTGGTTGTCTGTATATTACTGCACTACACTTGAGCACACCTATAAGAAGTAAGCAAACTTCCCCACTGTAAGTAGTTGGTAAGGGGAAGAGCAGTCCTAAGAAGGAGCTGGAGAGAAGAGGACCAGGCAGTGGGGTGTGTCTCCCCCTGCCCAGTATTTACTGTGCCAGTGCCAGGCTGGCTTACTGTATGTGAGGAGCCTGAGGAGTGGGTCCGTTGGGGGATCCACAGGACTCTGAACCCAGAGTGGCCCACCTCTAAATGCCCCATTCTAGAGCTTTCAGGTGGATGGAACTATCTCTCTGTGGTGCTCCTCTCTGCCAGTGGAGGCCAGTAGAGAGGAGATTGTGTGCCATTGATGCCTGGGGTTAGTATTTCTCTGGCTGTGTGTGAAGTACAGTATTAGATGCAACAGCACTTTACAAATATCCACTTCTTGCTGCTATACAAACCATTAGATGCAACACTATCTTATTTTTCTGACTTAATTTTCCGACTTCCCTAGTACATGTGTACCAGATACCAATTTTCTGGATGCCTAAAAATTTCTGCATTTTGGAAGCACTTTTTTTATCTACACAGGAGCCAGGGCAGTGAAGAAAGCATCACGATGGATGGTAATATTAGTCCTAATGATTGCATATCTCCTTTGTTCAATTATATTCTAAATGTTCCACTAGAGTAAATTAAAAAATAACTTTTGTAAGTGAAAATCATGATATGTTGTAGAAATGCATGGGGTGGTATTCATGAATATATGTTCTCAATTAACTCATTTTTAGTCATTTGTTAGATGGGAAATAAAGCTGCTCAGGCCATATCTGTGCATGAGGTGCTGTACTGCTAGGGCTTTGCATGTGTCTTTGGGTTAGTGGGGGGAGAGTACATGCTTTGCTTTCAGACAGCCCCAAAGTCTCTTCCCTTCCAGTAAAAAGAGTCACTCACCAGTAGTAGGACAGTCTGAAGATCTTGGGAAGCCACCACGTGTCAGAGCAAGCAATACTGGGCTAACTGGAGTAATGATACTGTAAGGCAGTTCCATATACCTGACATATGCCTGACTGGCCAGACAGGAAATAGGGATGCCAGACTAAAGGGTATGCTTGTGGGGGGAGAATTTTTAAAAAGTGAGAAATGGAAGTGGCCAACCCACCAATAACCTTGTGTCGTGTGGAATTGCTTTGAGATGCTTCATAGGAAGTGATTCATAAAAGAAGCAGCAGCAGCAGCAGCAGCAGCAGTAATAAGTTCAAGCAGGGGCTGCAAAAGAAGAGCCTTCCTTTGCAGTCCTGACTCTTCAATTCCAGCCCCAGCTGCAAAGAGGGAACTGGGAGCATGCTCTTGCTACCGATACTTCCTTTGCAGCCCAAATCCAGTGCTTGTTGAATTTGGCACCTTCTTCCTCTGCAGTTCAGGGCAACAGAAAAAAGGGCCAATTTCAAAAAGTGTCCGCAAAGGAAGAATTTGGAGTGTGCTCCTGATGGTTCGGCCTCTGCAGCCATTTCCCTGCATCTGATGTCATATAATGGGGTCTTGAAAATTGGGTGCAGTTTGCCAGAAATGGCTTGGCAGGCCTAATTAGGTCCATGGGCCAATGCCGCCTGGTAATTATTATTTATTACATTTATATCCCGCCTTCCTCCCAAAGGTGCCTTCGGCAGGAAACAAATAATTAAAACCATTCTAAAACCAATCACATTCTCTCAGCCCATGATGCCAGGGTTGCCTGGAGCAGCATCTTTCAGCCATCAAATGCCTGGGTTAAAACAGGGGTGTTTTGATGGAAAGAGGAAGAAAAGTGGTGGGTAGCAAAGGAGCTGACAGGGTGGTTGGAACGCAGATTGTCTATGGTGCCAATAAATAAATACAGGGCTGAAGAAGAAGAAGAGTTTGGATTTGATATCCCGCCTTTCACTCCCCTTCAGGAGTCACAAAGCGGTTAACAATCTCCTTTCCCTTCCTCCCCCACAACAAACACTCTGTGAGGTGAGTGGGGCTGAGAGACTTCAAAGAAGTCTGACTGGCCCAAGGTCACCCAGCAGCTGCATGTGGAGGAGCGGAGACGCGAACCCGCTTACCCAGATTACGTGACTACCGCTCTTAACCACTACACCACACTGGCTCTCTGAAGATAAGGCCACAATGCACATACCTGCATGGCTCCTGATGCTGCATAAATTTTTTAGTGTGCTTCTTCATAGACTTGTTCACCAGTGACGAAGGACTTACTGGCATCTATCTGGTTGACATGTCTGGGTGCTTGGGAGCCAGGCTGGGACTGTGTCACCTGAAGTGCTGAACTTGACGTCACTCCACAGGGCAACGTAGCATATGAAGAGCCCTGCTGATTCAGAGGGCCACTCGCAGCAACATCTTCATTTGTATACTGGTGAATCAAATGCCTCTGTCCTATGGGAAGCCAACAAGGAAATCGTAGAATACCACGCTCAAGGAAACACCAGGTTTCCCAGTGTATCCATACAGGCAATATGTATATGAAAGTGTGTGAAATAAAGACTAAAACTGCAACGTATGGAAAGTTGCACATATTTGACGAAAGAGCAATACATTCTAAAACATTTCTAAATGGCAACAATCGCTTTAGTGTGTTGTGATTATGAACTGCCACCAGATGGCAGTAGATTGCCAGTGTGAGGAAGAGGCCATTCTTAACAGAGCTGCTTCCTGCATATCTCGCCCTAGTCAGTATCACTCTGATAGCAGGACAGGAGAAGAAAGAATTATTTATAGGAAACTCCCTAGCTGAACTATTGTGAAATCACTGCAAAAGCTGTTTCCCTTGATCCACTGCATACTAGCTAGTTTCAACCCGGGCTTCCAAATTATGGGCCCTGTTTAGGAGCTTCCACTGATGCTAATGTTGTGTTACAGTTGGTACCTTGCTGGCACTGACCTTTCTTATGCTGAACAGATAACCTAAGTGCTCATAACTTATCTTATTTTACTTAGTGATATCAACAGAGGGTGCTTTGAAAATGTAAAAATGTCACAATATAATACAAGCAGTTAAAACAGCAAACTCAAACAACAACAATATTATCAAACTTATGCATTATCTACAGTTCTGTGCCATACTTCCTCTCCACCAAAGACCTGGCAGAAGAGGTGCATCTTTACCTGCCTCCTAAAGGCATCTCTGTAGGGAGGACATTCTAGAGCAGCCTTTCTCAACCTGTGGGTACCCAGATGTTGTTGAACTACAACTCCCATCACCCCTAGCTAGCAAGGCCAGAGCTCAGGGATGATGGGAGTTGTAGTTCAACAACATCTGGGGATCCACAGGTTGAGAACCGCTGCTCTAGAGTTTCAGAGCTGATGCTGAGAAGGCTCAGCTATGGGCCCCCTCACTCCATGTATTCCTCCCTGATTGGTTTGTCCACCAACTTCCTGATCGCCTTTGCTGATCATAAAGAACAGGAAGGCTGGAATTATTGTATGTCTTAATATTATCCTCAAACACAAGGCTGGCTCCAGGTCTGTGTCAGCATCCCATCCAGCCCAGACCCTCGTTGAAAGGCTTGGGATCCCACAGAGAATCCTGCCCAGAGCTGGAATAGCTCCATCTCAAAAATGTGTTGCCTGGTCACACCAAGGGCTGAATGTTGGAAGATTCAGGACAAATAAAATAAAGTACTTCTTGACACAGCACATAGTTAAACTGTGGAGCCTGCTCACAGAGGCCTGTTGACTTGAAAAGAGGATGGCTTGAACCTAGATGGCTTGAAAAGAGGATTGGACAAATTCATGGAGGTGAGGGCTCTCAATACTTGATGGCTATGCTCTGCCTCCACAATTCAAGGCAGCAATGCTTCTGAATTCCAGTTGCTGGAAGTCACAGGAGGGGAGGTTGCTCTTGTGCTTGAATCCTGCTTATGAGTTTTCCATAGGCATCTGGGCAGCCACTGTCAGAACAGGATGCTAGACTAGATGGGTCATTGGCCTGATCCAGCAGGCTCTTATGTTCTTAAATACGGGCACAAGCTCATAAAGTTTGAGGCATGTCCCTTTAAAAATGGGTTTTATTTGAGGATAGTTGATAGTGCAAACTGTTGATGGATATTTTATTGTATAGATTATACTCAGTTTGCTTGATAAGCATTGTTATCCACGCTGAGGCTGTATAAAAAGAGCCCAATAACATACACACATAAACCTCAGGCAGAGGAATCCTTTTAAAAAGAATGTGAGTTCACACATTTTTATACGTTAAAAAAATAACATTTACCTTTTTATTTACAGTGTTTCTAAGATTAGCAGTATCTATTATAGTAGGTAACAAGATCTGAGCCTCAGGAGGAATAAAACGGATGTCTATCAAAATAACAGTCTGTAAAATAAATATCTTTTCTTTTTCCTTAAAAAAAGACACGTTTTGTAATCTAAACAGGAAGCATTCCATAATAATACAGACCTGGTCCTATGTGCGTAAGGAAGATTTGCAAATGGATATTTGTGGTGGGGGCAGGGAGGAATAAATGGAGTAAACTGCATTTAATATTCTACAGATGCAGCTGTACTGAGTTAAACCTGCTGAATGACTTCACCACGACTTCATTACTCCCTTGTCCCAGTCATAAAAAGAGAAGCAATTCGGTGATCTCTAAAACCTGCCAAGTATTTTACTAATCCCCTATCAGATATGGGAAACTCTTAGAAGGTCACAGGGGTGGCTATTTAACACTTCCCCTTTTGGCCATCATTGTTAATAATATGCAGTCGTGTATTCCTGTGTTTTGGAAAGCTATGGCCCACAGACATATATAGATAGAACGGCAGATGAGAGGGTTTTTGCTGTGGGTTTGAACAGATCTGCCAACTTGCTTTTAGTTTTCAGACTTTCCTTGGCAAGCATGTGTGATGTGTATCCACACAATGAGGACTGAATTGTTTTGAAGGGTATGTTTATTTGTAAAGACGCGGCAGACACTTATGAGGAGCCACAGCTAATTGTGGCCATCCCACCATGTATAAGCCCTGTGCATCCACATATTTTAGATAGAATTGTGTTCATTACATGACATGCAGTGCACATGCTGAGAGCACAATGGGATATTTATGCAGCTAAGCAGGCCTTGGCATTTGTCTGTGTCAAGTTTGAAAGTGAAAGCTGGAAGCAGATGTAGTGCTGGAAGACCTAGAACTGCTCTGAGGATTTAAGTATTAGGAAGCGGAGTTTAGATGGTTGTACAGGAGGAGTCAATTAGCTCAGTCAGCCAAGAATACCTGGCTTCCTTGTGTTCAGTTCATATCCAAGCTAACTTTATTATTTTTTTAAGCATGAGACTATCACACAGGGATGCTATTTAGTTCAGACGTTACAAGAGGAAGGGCTTTATCACCACTGAGGAGCAAAGCTACATGTTACACTGTGGAGGCCCTGATGGCCCCATCTCTCTAGGTGCCAAATACACAGGGGTAGAATTGAACTGGCAATGGGGCTGTTTCAGAGGAAGTGCAGGCTGCTATAGGGGGAAATTAAGCACTCCCTTCTCCTTTGCTGCTTCTTTGCTTCATAGCATTTTCTCTCCCAATAGCACTTTAAAGGGAAGAATTGGGCATTGGGGCCTCATTACACACAACTACAGTGCAACATGTAATTGTGCCTTCATGCATTAGATGATGTATCTGAATAAGATCTCACTTAGCTGCCAAGCTAAGGGTGTAGTAGCTGGGATTGGCGAGCAAGGCAAGCAGTTGTGCAGCCCCTAGTCTGTCTCAGAGTCTAATTCTGTTCAATGGAGGACACTTCCTGATTATTTGTGCGCTTTCATTACATTGAAAATACATTTTACTGCAAGACAAATAATGAATATATATGGCTTCGACTTCCAGAAATAGATAACAGGAATGGGAAAGGCCAGTTCTCTGAATATCTGCTCCACAATGCTTTATTATCTATGTGCAATCGCTGCATAATAGCGAACGCTGCCGCTTCACCTCTAAGTTATGTCTGTGCCCTACACCCATTCCAGGCATTTTTCCACTGCATTGAGCAACCTATTTGGCTGTGTTCCTTGGCTATAATTCTAAATTTCAAGTGGTTTTCAATATCTTAAAGAACTCTGAGGTCTGAATTACTATTGGTGTCAATTCACATTAAGCCATGTTTGATGCTTTGACTATACAGCTCAAGATAACTGGAAAACTACACTGTCTTGTTACAGTAACTTGTCATTGTAAACTAGCTTAGCTCTCTTGTTGTGGTTAATGGGACTTAATATTGAGATGGTGTACTAATATTCCATGAAATATAAGTGAATAAATAAACCACCTGTGGCATTTGTATTAGGTGGGGGTAGGGGGGTGGGGTAAATTTGGTTGCATCGTATTATTCGTCCGATATAAATATACTTTTCTTTATCCATGTGTGAAGCACAGAAATCTAGGGCAGGGTTTGGACTTGTGTCCCTCTCTAACTTTTCTTTTTATGAGCTGAAGAGTTTTAATGAGGTTCTCCCCACCCCCTGCTGTGTGAAACTTTCCAGTAATGTTCATAATGTTACACCAATCTCTGATAGGAAGATAAGTACCATTATCCCAGTTTCACAGTGGCACAGAAGAGTGGGAGTGAGGGAGGGATGTAAAATTCCTGTAAAAATTGCTACATTGGTGCCAAACACACTGATGGCTTTTGTGGGAAATTGCAGGCGATTTTCTCCCCCTCCCCCCCGTCTTTTTTGCAAGAATATCTTATTGTATGCTCATTTACTGCAGAGGTCTCTAACTACAGTAGCAAGTCACTAATGCATTAAAATGGAATAGAAATACATTTCTGGTGAAACAGACACTGGCAAAGGAGCAGTTAGATTTCTCTCTGCGGCTGTAACAAGGATGAGGCCTGAATCTTGAGAGTATGTGGTGTCTAGGCTAAAGGGCCATTTTCCTTGTGTTACATTTTGATGCAGGAACTGCTGCAATACAGATACATGTAATTTCTAAAGAAAAGATGCTAGCACTGTCAGGAAATACCAACTGTCCCCAAAGCCCTTTCCCTTAATAGCTATCACGTAGGGACAGTCCCTATAATTACTCACTGATGAAGGAACAGAACTCAGCACCAGCTCTGGGTTATACCCATAACCCATTAGGAGCCCCAGCACTGTAAACAAATGCCAGGGCTGAGCTGGGCTAAACTATCTGTCACATTTTAAGAACCATGCTGTGACTTTTCTCCGTATTAGCAAGCATTGCTCCAGTTTTTCAGAGGAGTGATACCAGAACTCCACCTTGGACTCCCGCAATAGGGTTTGCAACTGAGTGGGTTTTTTCTTTTGTTTTTTTAGTAGCACTGGAAGGAGCTGCGCTGTAGCAAAGGGGTGGGGAAACCTCAGGTCTAGGGGCTGAATATGTCTTTCAGAAACTCTGGAGGACAAGGCAAAACCCTACAAAACACTGCATAAGTCAATTGCCAAGGCATCAAATGACAGTTTCCCAGCACCACCTTTTGAAACCAACTCTCCAGAAAGGACTAGATTCACCTTGGAAGACTGGCATCTAGTTCCATCCCAGAAGAGACTTTCCAGGGGTTCACTTCAGACATTCCTAGCCATGTCTGGAGATGTCAGGGATTGGATTTTGGATGATCTGCCACTGAGCTACAGCTCTTTGTAGGCACTGAGCTATAATACTTTTCCAAAAAGGTAATGGATATAGGCCTCAGATAATGGCAATTTGCAACTATCCAATCTGCTTATTGTCTATAGAAAGGGCATAAAATTCACACCAGTGTTTCAGTTCAGATGTAATGACAAACCTTAGTTTGGTGCTGTATGAACAAGCCAATGAGCCTCAGGTATGCATAAGCTGTCTTTCCTGCTCCGGTTCCTGATTTGCTGAAAATTATAGTTTGTGGTTACATCTGAACCAGAAAACCATGGTTTGCATTATAGTCTACATTTGCCTTACAAATAGGTCAGAAATATGGTCAAAAACATACAATACTTTTACTCACCCCAATGAAACACATAATGGTGTGGTTGGCTGAGAAAACTGATGCCAGCACCACTGGACACACTTTGATTATAGGGAAAAGAGGAACAATTCATATTTAGAGACATGCTTTCACTAACACCATTTCTTTCCTTTGATAAGCAGCCTCAGTCTTTGCAAAGCTGATGGACCTAGAGAAACATAGAGATATTATTTAGGAAAACAGAAGCAGAGCAACATGAGGCTTTGGGCATTGCATCTACTTTGGTCCTAAGATAGCTTTAAAAGAAGAAGAAGAAAGCCATACAGCACAGACAAATAGTACAGATTACAGCTCCTGTTGGAGTCAACAAGTTCTCCATGGCATAGCTATGCTGTTCAGTGGCTTAAGCATCCTCCTGTTTATAAAAAGAGATGTTAATGTTAATGTCTGCTGATTTGCATTCTTAAATCCATTTCAAACACGGATGTTATGCTTAGCAGTTTATATTTGCATAAGCATCTGGCAGTAATAATTTCCTCTGAATAACTGCACAATGCAACATGTTTTTTAAAAGAGACACTAGATTAGAAAGCAGCACATAAAAAGAGTGACAAGGGACACTGACATGTATGTGTGATGTCTTATGTGTGATGTCTGAAGCACAAGAGTGTTTATTGATAAAAAGCGACATGCATACAGTACTGGTTGCGAGGAAGCAAAATGCTCCCACCGAGTGGATGGGAGTTTCCCATGGAATTCTATTTAATCCCATTTATGATTTAATTATAAAGCAGAGTCGAGGGGAACCCATCTCTCCTCCATAGGAGTCCTTCACTTTAAAGACGTGACACTATATCACGGGGTGTGAAGAGGAAAAAGACAGAATTTGCATGAACTGCATCTTGTGTTTTAATGGGCACAGCTTTGCCACCGTTCTAAAACGTAAGCGGCAAAGACACACTGAACACATATTGTGGCATCATTCGTTCCGCTTAGGAGACAGAATAGGCAAGTCAGACAATGGACAAGATGGATGGACAATCCTCTTGCTATTTCTATGAGTGGAGGAAATTTTGGCTGAGGGATGGAATGTAACAAACTGGATGTCTTTTAAAAACATGAAAATATGGTGAAAACACACTGCACTTGACACACATCCTGCCTGAAATTGGGTAAAATATATCATGTACCAAGCTATTTGGCAACTGACCAATTATGCAGGAGTCATGGATATATACAGAAATGAAACTACTTTCCATTAACTTTTCTTGCATGTTTGTGTTGGTTTTCTCCTCTATTACTTTCTCTGTGCTGCTTACATTTTAAACTGCAAATTCACCTAATCAGACATGCATTGGACTGATGCAAGTTCATTTAGAATATTATAAAAAGATCACTGGCCATTCATCCTGGACACAGGACTGCCCTGAAACCTCTGGGTATAGGGTGGTATATAAATAATAGTAATAATAATAATAATAATAATAATAATAATATGACTGTTCAATGGGGTCCCTCTCTAGAGTTAGGGTTGTTGTTCTCATTGTTTGCATTTAGATGTCAGTTCAAGGCGTTTTTATTTACTCAGACCTTTAATTTCATGTATTTTATGAAATTTACAGACTGATATTTAGTTGTCTAATACACCCAACAGCATGAAGTGATTCTGTGCTTTAAAGGTTTAGTTATTTTATCATTTTTTGTGGGGCAGATTGGAGGGTGACTGTATGCATTTTTGTATGTTGCTAACTCTTTTGTACAGTGCCCTAGGCTCCTTTTATAGGACCAGCAATTCATAAATGAATCGACAAACGAAAGAATGGGTCAGATTCATGGATATTGTGTGGATTGTATGGATAAAAGACATAGAAAAATATTGACGGCTATTTCTGTTTAACTTTGCATTTAGTAAATTCCAGGTAAATTAAAAATAAAATCACACATTTAGGAAGAGAGTGCTGAATAAGGAAGTGGCTTCAAATGTGTTCTTGCTTCAGCAGCAACCTTGAGATAGAAATTGGGGAAGTGGGGTAGCTTTTCTTTACTGTAAGAAAAGTATCCAGTACAGACAATACACAGCTGTGATTGTGCAATTTTGGGGTGAATTATTGTTAAGTGTCTCTGCAAGTATAAACTGCTTAGCAATAGCATTCATGTATGAGTTTGAAATGGAAATTGGTAGACATTAAAATTAATGTCTCTTTTTATCAACAGGAGGGA
The DNA here is from genome assembly GCF_964106645.2 of Podarcis pityusensis. Lineage (NCBI taxonomy): Eukaryota > Metazoa > Chordata > Lepidosauria > Squamata > Lacertidae > Podarcis > Podarcis pityusensis. The sequence goes on along the minus strand of NC_138028.1, from coordinate 97,573,617 downwards.
TGCTTAAGTCACTAAAGCACTAGGGCTTCGTGCAATGCTCAATTTGGATGTCAGCATTGCAAGAGGCATGTTTAGGTTTAAGATTTGTGTGCCAAAGAGCGAAGGAAAGGAGATCTTCACCCAACATAGTATGTGTTCTGGGATCCAGGTTTCACAGTAGGGCAGAGGATCTGAGCACCTTCTCTTAACATGAAGTGGGAGGAAATGGTTTTTGGAAAGCAGGAGGAGAGGAACAGGAAAAGAAGGGCATAGAAAAGATGTATGGATGTGGACTTCCGGATCTGCGGGTGAAAAATGGAGGAGGACAGAGACTGCTCGCTCTGAGCAGCCTGATTGCTGTGAGGAAGTGGGAAGGGTGCTTGGGGAAAGCACCTTCTCAAAAAAGCCTGGAGGAAAAGTTCAGGTTCTGAAGGGTCCAGCAGTGTCAAATGATGCTCTCTAGGCATTCAGAACTACCAAAGCTCCAGAACTACCTCCCAGCTGAGATCAGGCAGTCACCCTCCCCTGTTGAGGGCACTAGGTGAAGACTTTTTTATATCTCAACAAGCACTTGTCATGGGCTGGCTGAGCCAGGATGGTGCAAACTGATGGTTTGTCCTGGACCTTTGAAAAGGATCCAGTGGGATGGGGAAGTGTCTGCCAGAATTGGGGCAGCCTGATAATGAGGATCCTGGGGAGGGTTCGACCATTGGTAGGAGTTCCCTTCAACTAGCTCGCTTTCCTCATGCATCTCCCCAATGAGATCTGTGAGCACAACCTCCCTCTGTATCCGCACCTCCCTCACCACTGTGTCTATGGTGCTGCCTACCCTGGCACCATCAGACATTGGGAGAAGCCTTGCTCTTAATTGGGAAAAAGAAGCCAATGTATGAATACTTATGATAATACTGCTGGGAAAACATCCAGTGAAGTGCCATAGCCCCATCAAAGATGGCGGTATTTGTTTGAAAAGCCTAAACATTGTACCCAACACTGCCACTGAGCAAGTGGAACAGACTTACACTTGTGCAAGAGAACTTCCTCTTCCTCTCTTCCCCCCTGCAGCCAGTTGCACACCCTCAAATTCTGGTCCTGACACATACCTTTTCTAATTTTAGTCAGGGAAAGGAAAGCAAAACACCCGCTATGTATAAAGGAAATGAATGTTGGCATAGTTCCGCCCCCCTCCCCCGATATTTTAGTTCTGGTTGCACAGGACTTTATTTATTTATTTTTCTCACAAGGAAAGATTCTATTACACATTTTTTTTACCTGCGGCGCAGAAACAATTTTTATGACTTGCTGTTTGTGTGGACTAAGCCAATGTGAGTTTCTGATCGATCGTTCCTCCCCAGGACATACATTATGCAATATCTGAACTCACTGCTTTACTTTAGGCACTTGCTCATCTCAACCAGTTTCTATCTGTTCCAGCAGCAAAGGTTCCTTCAGCACCTTAAGTCAGTTTCAGGAGTGTTAAAGGAGACCTGGCAAGGCCCTACAGGAAAGCCCAGACTCTTCCTATCATCAGGAACTTACATTTCAAATAATTTTGTTGGGCCACCTCATTCAGTTAATTCTTATACAGTCTCAAAGTTTCCTTTCTCTCATATTCTTCGCCTCAGACAAATCTGAAGGCCACAGTCAAACAAACTGAAGACTTGAGGCTGACATTACAATTTTTTCATAGATGGAATGTTTTTACCTTCACCTTTGACATGTTTCTACATTTTATCATTCTCATAACAAATTCTTTTATCTTAAGTGCTGATAAATAGATTAGATTTCCTAAACAAATATTTTGGCTTTTTGAGAAACAATTGTGCTGATAGAAGCTTTTAGAGTTGCTCAGAAGAAAGGCTTTTATGCCTAAAAAACTTAACATGGCCAGCCATTTCTCTAACTCCTGTTAAATGTTCTTCAAGTCCCATTTTCCTGTGCTTTTTGTACTGCTCCCATTTTTTTCCTTGGCCATATATGTTTAATAATATCTGTAATATTCAGGCAGTAACTAAATTTTAATGAATGTCTGTATGTATATGTGTGTGTGTGTGTGTGTGTATATATATATAGGCATTTATTCTACACGTCTCATAGTCTCACTCACCTCTACCTTCAGGCTAAATAGACTATTACCATTATCAGACCTGTTGCTATAGGAACAGTTTTACACTGCCCTTCCTTTTGCGTGCAGTTCCTTACAGACATTTTATATCTCTTTAAGATCTTGGCATTGTGAAACAGAAGTAAAAGCTCTCAATTAAAAGACTTGAGAGTCAGCAGTTATAAAGCCAAGTTCCTGGGCTAGATTCACAGCAGAGAGAAAACAGCCCTGGATTCTGTTTTCTTTGTCCCTTTAACATTTATTCTCAAAGTTTTCCAAAATGGTAACATAGCTGCCATATACCAGATCAAACTGCAAGCCCATATAACTCAGTATTGTCTATAATGGCTAGTAGCAACTCCCCAGGGTTTTCCTGCCCTACCTTTTGCATGTGAAGGATTTAGGTTGCATTCACATCATACAGTCAGAGTGCTTTGGTACCACTTTAAGCAGTCATGGTTTCCCCCAAAGAAGTCTAGGAGCTGTAGTTTGTTAGGGAGCACTGAGAGTTGTGAGAAGGCCCCTATTCTCCTCAGAACTACAGTTCCCAGAGTTCCCTGGAAAGAGGTAAACCACTCTGGGAACTGTAGTTCTGTGATGGGAATAGGGGCCTTCTCACAACTCTCAATATAATAGTGCTTTAAATGTATGGTGTGAATGTGGCCACAGCCCTTCCCAAGAGATCGCTAGGAACAGAGGCCTTAGACTAGCTGAAACCATTTGCAGATTAGCCCAGTTTTGTCAGCTCAGTCTCAATCCTTTAACCTGTGACCCTTCAGATTTGGGGGCTCCAACGCCCATTAGCCCCAGCCAACATGGCCAGTTATTAGGTATGATAGATGTTTTGGTCCAGCAATTTTTTCAGGGCCATAGGTGAGCCTTCACCACTTTAACCAAGGATTCCAGGGTTTGAATCTCTGACATGCAAAGTATGTGCTTTACCACTGATCTCCCAAATTGTACATATGGGAAGCAAAGGAGTGCAAAACAAAAAGCAAGACCCAACTCCACTGTGTCTGCTGATATAACAGCTGATGGATTCTGAGAGATACATATCTTCTTTCCGTTAATATAAATTTGAGATAATTAATATAATTAACTTAATTGTATTAATTGTGTTAATTCCAGATGGCCTTTTTATAAATAAAGGACTGACTGTTGGCATTAAGGATTTCATGAGCCACGGGTCTTTCGAAGATCTCACCAAAAGTTTTAGCTTCATTGGTAATTATATTACCTGCATCCATATGTTCACTTCCTCATATCACAGATGTTTGAAGGTCACTAGTCAAGTTGGGGAAAGAAACCTCAAAAGAGGGATTTGTAATCTGAGGACATCAAAGAAATAATATAAAGGCAAGCTCATAGATGGGGGAATGCCCTTGTCGTATCATCACACGTCAGATTTCAGTGTGGAAGTATGTTGGAAAGAAAATGAAAGAACCAAGTAAGATTGCATTCATTTGATACTTTATCTTGTAAGTGAACATTCATTGATGTCTAAAAAGAACAGTTCATGGAAACACTTGGATGATGTTGAGATTACATATTTTCAGGTTGAACTTCTACTGCTCTAATAGTGGTTTGACTGGAAAAAAAAAGGTGTAGTGAAGTCAACAGCATAGAAAATGACTGCCATCAGTTCAATGTCTCCTTAGTCTCACACAGGACAGAAATATATTTCCATTTTATTTACCGAGCCAGGCAGATCCAATTGTAATGAATAGTTTTAAAATGCAATAGTTGCACTATTTGTTTTTAAATGCATTGAACAATGGCTGTGTCGCTCTGTAATTTAAACTTTGAATAATGCTGCAAGATAAATATGCAACTAATGTGTTTTTCATCCCTTCCTTGACTGAGCTTTAATCCTGATGAAAATTTTTGCTCAGACAAGTCTGCTCAGGAAAGGTAGTAATGGTCCACTAAATATAATATTCTGTTTTGCACTGCAGCAGACATTTTATTGTCCTCATATAGAAACAAAGATAAAGTCTTGGTTTGTGGTGGACTAGGCTTGTCTGGTAGTTGCACTTTTGAAATGTTCTGTTTGCTTCCATGCTTTGTTTTATACATTTATTTAATTTATGTCCTGTCTTTCCAACCAATGAGTGCAGGGAAGTTCTAACACTAGTTTTAAATGTGAATTATTGAAGAATTTAAAAGTTCAGTTTGTTTGTGCATGTGTATTAAGACTGGATGAGAACCACTAGAATAAAGCTCAGCCCAGATAAGGAGGTGTTACTGGCAGCTGCTTCAGCTGATCATGGAGTTTGGCTTTGTCAATGACAGGAGTTCCTGAAGAGCTCTGTTTGGAGATGCTAATGGATGCAGCATTATCACTAAAAGCCCAGGCAACCCACACTGCCTTTTGGTAGCTTTGTTGTCCGACTCTTCTTGACCCCATGGACCAGAGCACACCTTCAAGAACACTGTCCAACCATCTCGTCCTCTGTCGTCCCCTTCTCCTTGTGCCCTCCATCTTTCCCAACATCAGGGTCTTTTCCAGGGAGTCTTCTCTTCTCATGAGGTGGCCAAAGTATTGGAGCCTCAGCTTCAGGGTGCTGCATTCTTGTTGGAAATAGATATCATGACCAGAGTTATCAAGCCTCTAGGCTAGACTGCTCCATATAACTGACATTTAAAGACCTCACAAACTTCAGTTGCACAAAATGCTATACAATGTATTTGTGTAAGGATTGAATAGTTTTGGAAATTAAAAAGGAACACCATTCAGCTGAAACCCTGGCTCACTTTGATCATCTGGGCAATCATTTTCATGACCTGAAACTTGTTCAAAATGTTCAGGATGTCTCTCCTCAGCAAGTGTGGTAAACACGTTCTTAGGAGGGAAGCTGTTAGACTCATACTAACAGCAGCACATACATTAGAAAGATAATGGGATAGTATAATGATGTTACATATCCAGTGGTGAGAGCGAATGGGGCTAGCCTTTGTGGCCTCATCAACCAGACAGGCTTTAACATGTGAGCAGATTTCTCTAACCCTGACCCCAGTGAGGGAAAACAAAACTCATTCAGAATCATTGCAATCCTTTCTTTTCTTTTCACAAAGTATTTTATCCCCCTTTGAAACAATCACCCAAAAGCTGAGTGCATTTTGACAATGAAAAAAAAATTCATGAAAATTGTCTTTTTAGTTTGAAGGAAATAGGTTGCTTATAGAATCAGATTTGTGAGGGAGAGCTCTCCTCCATACACATTTGCAGAGGTAGTCTGGGGTGAACGTGCTTTATTGTCACAATGGCTGTCTTCTTGCTTGGAGCTTTAAATCAGGGCTCATCAAGTGCTTTGAACAAAATGATCTCAGTGGATAACATTGATGATGTTGTTGGGCTTCTCAAAGTGTCATTGAGTTAAAATTCCTGTGACTTAAAAGGAAACAAATGTCCATTCAGGAAGCACCACAGCTCTTTCTCCAATGTATATATAATTTGGTTTAGCCTGAGAATTTTAGATGTGGGGTTGTTCTATTTATATTAAGTTTCTTTCTATCGAATCTATACATGTTTTCTTAGCATATTCTTCATATAGAAGCAAAAATTAGCAAGTTTGAGGATTAAAAATAATAATTCAGCAGACTGGTCTTGAAGGAAAGCTTGTTTCATTTCATGTTTTGAGTATGCCTATTCATTTAAGTCTCTATCACAGCATATAAATGCCTTCGTGTGGTTCAGTGTGCTTATCATAAGGCTTATCAGAGACTCCCTTTTATTCCTCTTTCTGTGATGCATGCCAGGTCCTATCAGTCAGTGTACTACACTTAGCACAACAATACACATTTGTTCACGATGAACTTGGTCCCAAATTTCCCAGAGTTTGAAGAATGTTCACAGCTTCTGAATTCTTCTTTGTTGGGGAAAAAAAAATCTCAGCCATTCAGACTGGAGGGGAAAAATGCTTTATGCTGTCAGCATAGCCTAAGGAAACATTATCCGACAATGGCGATACAACATCTAACAGCCGTGCATAGCATGATATTTCTTATAGCTATCATTTAATAGTAGCTTGAAACCCAGATCTTCACTGCTGTCATTTTGTGGACACAGGCTACCAACCAAACAGTTGGAATTCTTATATTTTATTTTAGATACTCTAGGAAAAGAATTATAGATGGCACATTCAAATCTTTTGAACATGCAAATACTCTGTGTCTTTAATATTTTTGTTACAGTCATACATTTATTTATTTTATTACATTCCTATCCGTCTCAATCGCATGGAACTAAAGGCAACAGGCAGTGCTATTTTTCCAGAAAATGAGGTGCCGGAACTCACTATGAATGCCACATTTGTTCTCTTATAATGGCAAAGACACCCACCTGAAAGGTGCCGGAACTGAGTTCTGATGAATTCCAGCTGCAAAAAGCGCTGGCAACAGGTTTGAGTTTCCTGCCAGTCTTCTATTTAACTACAGACAACATCTAGTGTGGTGTAGTGGTTAAGAGCGGTAGACTTGTAATCTGGGGAACCTGGTTCGCGTCTCCGCTCCTCCACATGCAGCTGCTGGGTGACCTTAGGCTAGTCACACTTCTCTGAAGTCTCTCGGCCTCACTCACCTCACAGAGTGTTTGTCGTGGGGGAGGAAGGGAAAGGAGAATGCTAGCCGCTTTGAGACTCCTTCAGGTAGTGATTAAGTGGGATATCAAATCCAAACTCTTCTTCTTCTTCTAATGCCTCATCCTAGCTAGGTCAGGGATGATTACGGTAGTTAGCCGCTCATTTATGCATGAAGTGGCTAACCTTTGGTCTTCTAAGGGAGAATGCCCTTACTGAAAACAAATATAACACAGAATATTTGCAGTACCATCAGTTCATAAATGTTTGGTGGAGGCAAAAAGAGAAGGTAGTAGGATCTGTTGACTCAGCAGGGCAACTGGCAGGGGCCTGGCAGGGCTCTGATGTATGTGTGGTGGAAGCAAGGGGGCTGGAGACTGACCCAGGAGAAAGGGGCAGTGATTTATGGGGTTTGGTGCCATCTGTGAGGCAGGAGTCAGGGTGGAGGGAAGAGGAAGAGTCAGAGCAGTTAGAGATGGAGGTGGGGACACAGGACCTGTCAGAAGAGGCTGCTCAGGTGAGGGGCAGGCCAGTCAAATCCTCACCTACCTGCACTATTGTCTCCTAGAACCAGAAGGGGCTTGAAAAGGGAAGAGCAATGATTTTCATGCAGGAGAAATCTCAGATTGTGTGTGTGTGCACTTCATCAGAAGTGTGCACTGCATTAGCCTGGAATAACCAGATGACAGCAAAAACTGCAAAAACAATTAGCAGGGGCAATTAGAGTAAGATCTGTTGTTTGATTATTGATGTAAACCTCCAGAATGTATTTTGTATAGTTAAGTTTTTACCTCTATCTTCCATACATTGTATTTTATTTCATTGCTATGGCTAGTGGCTGATGCAAATAAATATTCTTCTGCGTGGGGCATGGTCCCACTGTGGCTTCAACTGCTTCACGGCGCGAACCTGGAAAAGTTCAGGCCAGCTAAGTGGGCACTACAAGTATGTGTGTATCTGGTGCACCTTGGGAGCTGCTGTAAGTGTGTGTATTATCAATAAAGAATTCACTATGGGCCATTTGCATTCCTTGGCTGGGTGGGTGCAGGACAGCAACAGCTAACAGAAATTATTTGAGACTTGTGCAGTGGATTCAAACTCAATAACCAAACTTGCCCTGTTTGTGTCCTCATTGAAGCTGAAGGTATACCTTCTACAGCCAATGCACCTTGACTGCCGCAGGAAACTTCTGATAGGTAATGAACATTTTTCATTGTGTTTCCAATCTTCTGGAGAGACAGTTAATGGGAAAATGAAACAGATAACTGGCATTGAAGGAAAAGAGGGGGAAAACACTAGATGTAGACAATACCAACCTCTCTTAAGACAATTCTCAACTTGTCCATGGAGAAAACAATAGATAAGAGCCACAATTTCCTACACCAGCGTGAGCTGTCATAATGAAACCCATAAAGGTAATAGTGGACCTTACTGACCAGAGCCAAAGTCTTCGTTGAACAATATGGTCACACAGCAAATATTATCACTATTTGGTAACTAGATTGAAAGAAGGCAGCCAGTATTAACATTCCAGACAGATTTTTCCAAAAAATAAAGTCCCTTTGTCCATTAATCCTCAACTCCTTTTTCAATTTAAAAATGTTCATTCTGCTCAGCCTGTGGATGTCTATAAGAACAATTATTACACAATTTATCATCATTCTTGTGTTATTTCCCTCGTGAAAGATAAAACCAGTGGCTGGGGCCATAAAGCACAAGTCTCTTATTGTAAGAAAGCAATATGACTTTACACAGCAAGGGAACAGTGAAATCCACCTAAGCAAAAATTATGCCCCTTTTAGCCCTGCATTGAGGCATGCAAAGAAGTGTGTTGGAATTAATCCTGCAGCTTCTAAGCATATGGGCAAAGATCAAATGATCCTGTGCCCGGGACAAAACTCTGAACCATTTTATATTATGGCATTCAATTTTCCATACTTGCATAACTCTGACTCCTTTATTGCTGAAATCCAGTGTGGATTCTGCTTTCATAAGATCTTCCCTTTCCATGGCTAGACAGAAATTTCCTGCCATCAAACTGACAAAAGTATTTACCAAAAGTTTTTGCTTTCATACAGCAAAGACAGAAAACAACTCTCACTTAGAATCCTATAATTGTAGAGTTGGAAGAGACCCAAAGTGTCATATAGTCCAACCCACCCCCCAGTGCAGGAATTCTTTACCAAATGGTGGGGCTTGAAACCACAGCGCTAAGATTAAGAGTCATTTGCTCTACCAACTGAGCCACATCAGCCTATAACGTATTAGTTCATCTCCAGTCAAAGAAAGATCTAACGCTTAGATCTGCAGTAGCTAATGTAGTGGGTGCCTCCTGCCACACCCCCACCTCTGCCAGAGAAGTGGTGCAAGTATTGGTGCTGTTTTCCTGCAAGATCCTGCAAGATCTCATAAAAGTCTTGCAAGATGTCAAGGAAAGCCAAGCATCTCATGAGATTCAGGTGAGATCTTCAAGCTCTTTCAGAGAATCTTTCAGGTGCCAATGCCAGCACTGCAGTGATGGTACAGCTGGTACAGAAATGGCAGATGACACAGTGGTGGTGAGTGTCCCACAAGTGGTAGTGGTAAGGTGATATGGCAGAGGAGGGTGGCACATTTTGTTTGGCAAAATGGGATGTACTACCCCTGATGTCAGGATTCCAGAACTTACAGCTGTCAGCTCTGAGGGAAGGCTGGCAAGGACACACAACCCAGGTGGGGCTCGATTTTTCGTGGACAAGGTAAGTGATTCATTAGCTGCAGTAAGCTCAGGACAGGTGAGGATCAAATGCCTTGTCAAGCCCAGAAGGTATATTAGGAAAAGCTTCCTAGCCAGGCCTGCATCACACACACACACACACACACACACACACACACATAGCTGCTGTTTTGTGCAAATCTGATGGACTGAAAAACTTGTATTTTAAAAAATATTAAAGATGTGTGCTTACAGGTAAACAGATACCAGTGTGCATGCCCAGAATGGCCTGTATCCTAACCATGCCTGCATCCAGGCCTGCGTTACTCACGCACACACACATAGAGAGAGACAACTGTTGTTTTGTACAAATCTGATGGATTGAAAAACTTGTATTAAAAAAAAAAAGTTGTGTGCTTACAGGTAAACAGATACCAGTGTGCATGCCCAGAATGACCTCAGCTTGCATTCTGAGTACAGGCCTGTGTCCTGGCCGGCCAGGCCACTACATTGGCTACCCAAGATCTAGATTTGCTTTCCCTGACCACATTTAATGGCGGTTCTTGTTATATCTCCCTTTCAGAATTTGTTACTGGTCTTGTCACCGGGACAGATCCTCCAGACACATATGTTTGAGATCAAACTAATCAAATTGTCTTCACTATTTTTTTTATCCCTAGAGATCTAAGGATGTATTTAACTATATTTGAGTTGGACCAGGTTCTCTAATACTGTTTTTCGATCTATAAGCTGATGGAATGCTTCTGAAATGGACTTAGAAGATTAATGAGAGTAGAATGTTAATATATGGAGCTATATTTTAAATACCCTGAAAGGAGAAAGCTGATGTCTCTAAAATTGATTAGAGAACATCTTCTGCTGTTAGAAAGACTGTGTGACAAGTGAGTGGAGCTGTACATAAATCTCATACTTCCCCTTGCCAAGGATTTTTATACATTTGCTGATTTATACTTCAGGGTGAATGCCGGGACATTAGCAGCATAAATCATTCAAATGGAATTGCAGAAAATGTGATGGTAACTAATTTTTGGTTTTGAGCAACGGATTAATATAGGTGCAACAATCAACTTCTGGTTCACATTTGGTTAAAAAAAATGGGCTATATTATTGCCATGGTAGAGTCAAGAAGTACTAGCCATGGAGCCAAATTCCAAGAGTTGCATGGTTGAAACCTGTACTGGTGAAACTGCAAGAATTTGGAGCACAAATTGTAGGCTACAAACATTTTCACTAGCCTGCCAGACATATCAGTTGGTTGTGGAATGAGAATGAACTTCTGTAAAACATCCATGTCTGTCTGTGTAGAGGTGATGCTTATATATATGCCATAGGCGACCCCATAAAGTCTCAAGTGACAATGGACCTTGGAGGTCTGCTGTGATAATTTTGCTAGGCATTATGCTATGGAGACGAGCACTTTTACCATAAATCTGAATGTCAATGTCAGGTGAGATGCTGGTGAGGCATCCGATGTACTGCCTACTTCAGTCCAGCAGGATCAGTTTCAGTTGTTGAGACCTGAGAGTGTGCTTATGCCACTTCAAGTGCCCATCATGGCTTATTTGAACTAGTTGGGATTGGTTGGTTGTGTAGCTACAGGGAATGATGGGGTGGTGACAGCTGCTCTCAAAGAGACCACTATGCAACCACTCCTAAAGAAGCCCTGTATATACCCAGAGTTTTATCATAATTACTATCTGGTCACAGCCCCCCTTTTGGGGGCAAGGTTCTCGAGAGGGTGGGGGAGCCCAACCACAGCTGTTCTTAGAGGATATTGATAATCTGGACACATTTTTGACTGGGTTCTGGCCTGGTTTAAGAATGGAATTAGCTTTGGTCACTCAGATAAATGTCCTTTTATTAGGAAAAGCACAACGGGAGTGCAATCCTCTTACTCTTGCTCGACCTCTCAGTGACTTTTGAAGGCATCTGCTATGGATTGGCTTATATTGACTCCATAAGATGGAAGTTCGGGGCACTGAATTGTAGTGGTTTTGGTCCTAGCATCCATGCCAGTTTCCAGAGAATAGAACTGAGTGATTGTGCCTTGCCCCACTGGCAATTATGCTTTGGGGTGCTGCAGGAAAACATTTTGTCCCCAATGTTATTTAACACCAATATAAAGCCAATTGGGAACAGCCATTATGAGTCTTGGGACAAGGTGCCATTAATAGGCTGATGATACTCAGCTCTATTCTTTCATTATATTGGAGACAGGAGCTGATGTGCATTATCGGCACAAGTGCCTGGATGCACTGGTCAGCTGCATGAGGGTGAAGAAAACGAAGCTGAAGCCTGATAAATTAGAGGCACTGTGGGTGGGTGATTCCTGGGTCCAGGAATTGAGAAATCTGCCTGTTCTAGGTGTGGCTGCACTCCCTCTGAAAGGACAGTGGGTAGTTGGATCCATCTCTGCCACTAGATTCCCAAGTGACCTCAGTGGCAAAGAATACCTACTGTCACCTTTGCCAACTACAAACATTCTTGGAGAACATTGTTGGTCCATCACGAAGTGAGGATAGGCAGTCGCTTCAGGCGGCAGGCTGGGAGAAGTACCACTGTGCGCTGCCAACGTTGCTGGCCATCATTGCTGCCACCACTGCCAGCTGCTACCATTGCTAGCTGTTGCCCAGCCACCATAGCCAGCCACTGCCACTGTTGTCAGGCCTTCCCTTCAGCAATTCAAGAAGGCCATTATAGGAAGATACCTTACGAGGAGAGGAAATGCCCATGTAACTCTGGGCAGCAGGAAACAATGGAGCATGACCTTCTTCATTGCCAGTATTATATAGACATTCTAACTAGGTTTATCCAACCCATCTTATATAAGTTTCCTGAGTCTTCAGAAGAACACAACTTCTCCCTATTACTACAGGACGAGAGCCCAGAAGTCACATATTTTGCGCTGCCATGACAGATATTTGACGAAGAATGCTACAATTCAATCCTAAACTGAAGGCCCATATTGCTAGATCCACACTTCTGAAGCCCACCCCTTATAGCTGTGTTTACCAATCTTTTAATTTTTCTTATAAATTTTTACTCACCCATTACTTACGCTTAATTAAGTATTCTGTGTATATGTTTAAATCTACATTTGGTTCTTGCTCCTTTTTATTTAATAATTATTTGCTTAGATTCATACTGTTATGCTATTTATTTAGATGTTTTGCTTATGCTGGTCTATGACCGTAATAAAGTACTTGACTTGACTTGACCCCTGAGATGCTCACTTAGGGGCAAGGGGGTGACCAGCAATAATGCCTCCTTCAAGAGTCTGTGTTTTTTTTGTTTTGTTGTCAAAAATGAGCATTGCTGGTCTCCTCCCAAGGGTGGTGCGCAGACTCCCTTCCTCTCTGTGGAGGAAGGAAAGAAGGTGTGAGCTGCCGCCTCTCCTCCTTATTGCTGTCAGGATGCAGCCTCTGCCTCACAGTCTCTCCCCCAAAATTTTGGGGCAGAGGAAGAGAAGGAGGAGATGCTGAAGTTGCCATGCCCCAAAGGCAGCCTAGGCAGACACCAGACACTTTGTTGAGGTGAGGAAAGCTTCCTTAGCAACATTTAAGCACAACTTTCTTCCCTGCCCTTCCTCCTCTCTCAGTCTACTCTCTCTCTCTCTCTCTCTCTCTCTCTCTCTCTCTCTCTGTGTGTGTATGTGTGTGTGTGTGTGTGTGTGTGTGTGGTTTTGGTATTTTTTTTATATATTTGCTCTAACAATAAAATGGGTCAGGACAGAGAAGGCAACCATATGCCTCAGTGAATATGCAGCTGTGCTTGTAACTAAACTCCCAAGGACGTAGGGCTTGCCTATGGCATTGCCAAAATAAGGAAATAATACACCACAAACACCACCATCCCTCTTAATAGGATAAAAGCTTAAGAAATCAATGTTTAGTCTGAAGTCAACAGCCTTTGTTTTGTTTAGGCTGCTGTCTTTCTTTTCCTGTTCTCGCTTTTTTTTTCTTTAGCTCACCTCCAAATGCACTGAGGCTTTTGTCTGACTCTTCTGTCCTGACACATTTGAAGTGAGTTTTATTTCCCCCACCTACTTTTTCATCTCCACATCCTTCTCATCCCATTATGCCTTTCCTCTTTCCCTCTCTACTAGATCCAGCATATACTCTGCTCTTTTACCAAAAATAAAAAAGATCCCTTCTGTCCCCACTTTCTTCCCAGCTTTAGTGTGAGAGGATTTCTGTTTAAGAGAGACCATTTCTGTGGGTGTGCAGGGTGTGAGAGGATTTCTGTGAGGGTCACACACAACACACACACACGGTCCTTAACAAACTACGATTCTTGGCGGGACACCATTTTCTGATTTGCCTCAGGTACCAAAATGTTTTGGACTGGCCCTGCTCGATAATGATATCCTTACTACTGTGACTCAAGTGTTCATAATCTCACGACTGGAGTACTGTAACATGCTTTATATTAGGCTATCTCTGATACCACCTTTTCCCATATAGTCCACCTAGGCTTCTGTAACCTGTGGATGGGGACTTCCTGACTGTACCATGGTCTACACAAGTTCAGTTGTGTGCATATGAGCCAACTTCTAGGGGCCAAGGTCTCTTTGCCCCCCAAAAATATTTGAGTGGGCTGGGCTCCCCAAAAGTTGATGGGCATTGCCATTCAAATGGTGTGTATGTTGTGTCTTGTGATCGATTATGCAGGGCAGGGCTTACCTAGCCCTCCCATTTTTTATTCAAGTTGGCACTCATAGTTGTGTGGGGTACAAAGAGGGCCTCGTCCACTTTAGGGATGTGTGACTTGTTGGATTAAGTTGCTTTCAGTTTCTCGAAGTTCAGTTCAGTTTCACATGATGTCCGCATGAAAATTCACCAGCATTTTCATGCAAATTTCTCCTAGCATTCACAAATTTGTATGCAACTTTGCCTAATATTTTCTTGATATAATTCATTTTCATGCCTGTATACTTTAATATGCACACTTTACCCCAGTGTTTTTGTGTATGTTTTTGTATACATTACTTGTTTGGTGAACTGCACTGCACAATTCTGATAATTTTGAAAGATGGCTATGTTTTACTTTTAATATTGTTTCAAAAAGTGCAAATTTGCTAAGTTTGCTTTAAAATGTGAACTGAACCGAATTTCTCCTCCATCTCTACCGAGACGTAAATCCTGCTTTCAATGGGAAGTATTTATAATGCATTTTACAGAGAATTGCAAACTTTGTTGGCTTCTAGCAACAAACACCAACTCACGCATGCTTACGAATTTGTTTAAGCCACCTTGAGTCCTGGTTCAGTAAAAAGGCAGGACAATAATAATAATAATACAAGTAACTGTTGGGCTGTAGGTTATTGTAGTATACTTGGAGCAATAAGCTTCTGGTAAATTCTTTCAGTGTAAAGGGGTAGTCTATGGGATCTGATATATAGTTGTAACAACAAATGACTGGAAAACTGAAATCATGAGAAAATCCTGTATAGAAATTAATTAATAATTACATGGTGAATCCAGCAGCCTTTGTTCAGACCAATTTTCCATTATACATATGGTTTCATATGTCTTCAAACTATAGAGAATCCCACAACATACAGAGGACAGCATTTTGACCAGCCCTGCCATGTAGTAACATATTACAGAACCATATTCTTTAAAAAATAATAATCTGGTCATGTTTTACAAAATATATGTGTAAGTGTGTTAATCAGCTAATGCATTTTCACATATGGGAATGTGCTAATTGACTGATCCTATCATATGAAATATGGTTCTATGAATTATATTGCACTAATCTGGAATTTCCTCTTTGAACACAAACATGCTTGTGGTGGCTGACCCTGCTCTGATCTGTTTAAAATGTTATATTGATGAAGCAAGTCCAGAAACTATTTTTCATGCTTTGAAATTATTATTTTAAACAATTGTAAAGCCATTATTTACACTGAGCTTCTGATTGCAGAATGGTTTAAATTAGCCAAGATTACTGGCTGAGTCTGTCAGTTATAAATCAGTGTGAAGAATGTTAGAATTTGCTTGGTGAAATGTCTGACTTTGCAAGTAAATGAGCAGGCTATTCTCTTGACAGATGGTTCTGCCTGTGCATGGGCCACCTACCACCCTAGATATACCGTACTATATACCGTATACTACCATATACTTCGCGCAGCTCTCCCACGGCTAGTGGAGGACTGCGCGAAACCCGAAGCTTAGGGCGTGCTGAGCTCAGCGCGCCCCAAGCTTCTGGGTGCTGGCAAGCACTCCGCTAGCCGTGGGAGAGCTAGCGGATAGCTTCCTGAAGCCTGGAGAGCGAGAGGGGTCGGTGCGCACTGACCCCCCTCGCTCTCCAGGCTTCAGCGAAAGCCTGCATTCGCCCCATAGGACGCACACACATTTCCCTTTCATTTTGGAGGGGAAAAAGTGCGTCCTATAGGGCGAAAAATACGGTAAGTGAATCTGTGGGTGCAGATGCAGAAATGTGGCACATTTGTTTACTTAAATATGCCCCCCTCCAACTTGAATCCATATGCTAGTACACTGGATGCTCGGGTTGCAAACATGATCCGTGTGGGATGCAGGTTCGCAACCTGCAGTGTCCGCAACCCGCAGCGGTGTGTCTGCGCACGTGCAGGTTGCGATTTGGTGCTTCTGCGCATGCGCAAAGCACAATTTAGCGCTTCTGCGCATGTGCCAAAACCCAGAAGTAACCTGTTCTGGTTAGTTTACATAGGATTCGGGCAGCCTGCCTGCAACCAGGCTTGCTACTTATACAATGCATTACAGTGAAGATCTTGCCTTCTGGATATGGCCTGTGGACGGTCCGTGGATCGCCAGCGCACATGTTCTTTCCCTCTCCCTCCCTCTCCCTCACATGGCGGCAGTGGCGGCGCCTCCTCCCTCCCTCTCCTGGCTTCTCCCTGCCCTGCCTAGATGGGGGAAGGGGGCTGGGCTTTGTTGGTGCCAGCAGCAGCAGCAGCACTTCAGCGGCAACCATTTTAAGCAGCCCCTCTCTGGAGCCCTTTCATGTGCTGCTCATTGTCTCTCCGCCGCCACCAGCCCCTTCCGCTCACAAGACACAGGTAAGCAGCCACCGGGGCACGTGGTGCTCTTGCATAATTCCCCCCCCCCATATAGTCCAGCCCCCCCCACAAGATCTGAGGGGCAGTGGACTGGCCCCCTGCTGAAAAAGTTTGCTGACCCCTGGCCTATGTGGTCCAGCATCCTGTTCTCACAGTGGCCAACCAGATACCTGTAGGAAAACAATCAGGACCTGAGCACAATAACACTCTCCCCCCCCCCCTTTTGATTTCTGAACTTCACTCAGAGAGCCTATCCAGAATTAAATTTAAATTACAAGAGGGATTCATGATAACCATAAGGGATTAATTTCAAGACTTCTGTCACACCACTGTTGCTCTTTTGAAGATGAGAGGCAGCAAACACAGTATTTAGTTCTTCTGCTCCTGTGTAATCTCAAATTAATTTTAACAGGGTTCACACATAAAGTAAGTCCTTGCCTTGCCTTTCTGTCAACAACATAGCCCCCCCCCCCGCAACATAGCCCCCCCATTTGCAGCACATCAAACCCTGTGGTTCATGTTAATTTAGTGAACAATAACTGCTTGGCTCTATGCACATAAGATGGAGGTGAATAAAATCCACATTTTGTCATCAGTTTAATTAATTCCAGTATTTATGTCCCACTTTTATTAAAATTTGGGGGTGTTGGTGAGAGACTTGGCCTATATAACCCTGGCCCCAGTTCTTGGCGCTCAGTCTCTATCCTGTATAGATTCACTAGTTTCTTCAGGGCTGAGTAGAGATTTTTTGCCCATTAGCTGATTTGGCCTTGGTTTTTGCTGCAAGGGCATCTGTTGTCCCAGACTGCTTCCTTAAGCAGATTTTATGCACTCTGTGTTGCTAATAAAAATTCAAAGTATATGCAGAGCAACAAAAACAAATCTATTAAACTCTTACTCTCTCTCAGTATAAGGAATAGATAGTGCCGCAAGTATGTATTATCAAAAGGAGAAGAGTGTGTTGTGTTAAATTAAAAATGCAACCAGCATAAAAAATGTTTGCAAAACAATGACAGTGCTTTCTTGGCTGGTTTTATTAATCACAAACAACTATATGAATTGGAGGTAGGTAATATCTCTATAAGCTGCAGAGCATTAAAATACACACAAGTGCTACCATATATCAAAGAATTATTGCTTTATTGAGATAGAAATTTCTATACAGTGGTACCTCAGTTTACGAACTTAATCTGTTCCGGACATCCGTTCTTAAACTGAAGCCATTCTTAAACTGAAGCGTGCTTTCCCTAATGAGGCCTCCTGCCACCAGTGCCTTTCCACCGTTCGGATTCCATTCTTAGACTGAGGTAAGGTTTGCAAACCGGGACACTACTCGTAAACCGAATCGTTCGTAAACAGGGCTGTTCTTAAACCGAGGTACCACTGTAATGACTTACACTGTTAAAGAACAGAAGCTTGCACATTTGTTCTATCAGCACACAGAATATTGACCAGTCATGTGAACTATACAGCCTTTAGCTGATTAAACAATCTATGGCCTTTTAAAATGAGTTTGGGGGGTGTATTGGTTTGTGGTTTTAAAATATATTTTTTGTTCTTATTTTGCATTTTTGTTTGTTGTGAACCACCCTGTGATATTCAGATGAAGGGTGGTATGCAAATTTTAGTAAATAATATTATTAATAATAACACAGTTTTTATTTTTAAGGCAATATTTTAAAACATGGATCATTTCTATATGTGTGGATGGTTGGCGTTGGGGATTGAGATATGTACCCACTGCCCACACTGTATTCATTTATTGCCTGCTGCTCCACCCCAATTTTCACTGTTATTTGAGCAGTACATGGGAGTTTAGCACATTGTGCAGAAGGTGGGTATGATTAAGGGCAAAGTTGATGTTGGCAAATGGTTGTCTCATGCAGCATCACTCCTTCTCATAACCCAGTTCATCAACATAGTCTCTCCCAAACTATCCTTCAATATCATTTCTCTTACCCTACTCTTTGATAGTTCCTTGTTCTCCCTTCCCATCCCAGCTTTGTCTATTTAATAAAAAAATTTCAGTCCTTAGGGTAGGCACGATGCCACTTCTATGTTCAGACGTGCCTACCACATTAATAGCAATAATAATTGCAATACTAAATGTAAAGGTATAGCAAGTACGTTCTTATCACTAAGATTGAAAGGAACAAAAACATCTCCTCCAAAGTTCCTCTGGCTGTGAGGCAAGGGTTGGGTGGAGAGTTAAATAAAATAATTGCTTCCATTTAGGAAAGAGGTCACCATCATGCTATGTATATTTACTCAGCAGTAAGTCCCATTGAGCACAATAGGATTGGTTCAAATGTAATTGTGTGTTGGATTGTATCACTGCCTATGGTGATAACTCTAGGCTTATCTTGTGTTTATTTTGATTCGTTCCATTGCTTGATATGAAATATGGCAGGAGACAGATGTGGCTTAATTTTCTAGCTGTGTAGCCAGCATTTGAGTTTTTCAGTAATGCCGCATCTGGTTTCAGTGATCATTTTTACAAGGAGGATTGTTCTCCCACTTACTTTTGGAATACCTGTGATTTTATATTAAAATTGTTGTGTTTGTGTTGCAATTCTTTCCAAAGAATATAGCAAAGGGCTGTTTGGAAAATGGATTCCACATTCCATGGGATTTTCTGAACTGCAGACAACATTACTTCTTGGAGTCAGGAGTTCAAAATGTCACCTCCATAAAATGTGTGGGAAATTGCATTGGCCTTATATTGATATTTGTTTTGGGTGATAGAAATAATTTATTTTAAAATCACCAGTTGTTCATCCAAGTCAAATATCTAGTAGTGCATTTTTCTGGACAGCATATTTGTTAGTTGACAAAGTATGCTGAAAAGATGTAACTTCTGGGGTGTGTGTGAGTTTAAAAAAACCCACAATCTCTTGTAGCGGTACAGAGGATGATGGTATCAGGTAATACTGCTATCAGGGATAGTTTGGCTTTTATGATCTGGCTCCACAACCTTTGTTTGTCAAGGCAGGCTTTCAAACACATTGCAAATGTAGCTTTCCAAATCTTTTACTGCAGATCTTCCAGTGTGTCGTGAAGTCATGGAAGCAATTCATTGTGAGACTCTTAAATGTAAGCCACATCAAATGAATGCGAGCCATGCAAGGGGTTTTGCACAGTTTCCATTCATTTCAGTTGTGTTTGAGAACTTCACAGAATCGTGCCCATAAACTCTGTCCTCTGTCCTTTAATCTAGGGTGAAAAGCCAATAAAATTTCTTAAGGTATTTTGAGAATCCCACTAATTCTGTAAATATTCCTATATGAATGTTAAAAGCAAACTTATTAAGATTCTACGTTTTGCTATGTTTTAAAGTTGAAGACCAGATTTAAAGTTCTGTATATTTCTGTTTCTCTGCCTGAACTTTGTAATCTTGATTGGCTTGCAGCTAACCTCTTCCAAAGCTTGGCTAGCTTAACTTACACAAGCAAGCATTTTCAGGAATGTTAAATAGACAGTATCTGGGAAGGATTTTTCATAGACATTAAAAATTAGGATAATATTATTATTGCTGCAGGACATCTTATCTGCTTAAGATGTAGGCCCAATATCCATGCTAATGTGGTTAGCTTTGTAATTAGCAGAAAATACCATAACAACTGACTAAGCACATTTCCAGAGACACAAATTCTGTTCATTTCAATGAAGCCTAATCTGAATCAGTATGCTTAGAATTAGCGCCAAGAAATTGCGATATGCTATGCAGGCTGGCTATGCCCACTTAAAAAGGAAACTGCCTGGTTACCATCCATTAAAATCTGTTATGGCCAGCATAGCAGGGTAACTGCTTTGTAGACATCAGTGAGATAATTTATGGTGAAAAGCTGTCTGTAAATATTGAAAATAAATAGCTATGGTGGTTCCTGCCAGACATTACAACTCCCATAATCCCTAACCATTGGCCACACTTGCTGATGGGAGTTGTAGTCCAACAATGGCTGCTCCTGGACTATAGATTTCAGGGGCAGCGCTAATTAGAATGGAAAGAGCTTCCTTAGCAGTGACACCTTGGAGTTCCCCTGCCTCCCTATGTTTGTCGTTCTGTTCCATCTTTTCATCTGTTTACCGGGCATGGAATCTGATGGCATCTTTTAATTCTTTCTGGCTTTTTAAAACCAAAAATGTGCTAATGCTAATGCACTGTTCTTTGCTTCTGTTGGATTCACTTTGTTTTTATTCTGTGACTGTTTAAATCTGTTTTAGGTCATACATAATGTTGTGGTGTTGTTTTTTAAAAAAAAATTGTATTCTATTATTTTAATCTTCATTAAAGGGAACTTCAGTAGCTGGGTGGTGCAGAAATGTAGCTAATAAATAAATACAGTTAGTGCTAGATGGAAGTCTCCTTGTTTTCCTATATTTTTAATGGCTCCTGTGGTTTTATTGCTGCTCCCATGTGCTGCCTTTTATGGCTTTTATTGTTATTTTATTAGTTATATTTTAATGTTTTGATATGATGTTGCAAGCTGCTTTCAGAATTGAAAGGTGTAGTGGAAATATTTTCCCCAAGCATAACCCATTGGGATCTCTCGCACATTAGCAACAGTGGACCCTGCTACTTTCCTGTCTTCTCCTTGCTCCTAGCAGCAGGGTAGAACCATACCAAGCTCCAATGAGAGTCTTCCAGTGACAGCGCTGACATCACTGCTTGAGTGCCTAGTCTCAGCGCCTACAAAAAGTGACAAGCTGTTGCCTTACGCTGGTTTTAAAATGTTCATGTCAGATCCTCCGAGCTGCTGCCTCAGTGCAGCAGCTGAGATGCCATTAAAGGGCATACACATTTCAGGTATCATGGCCACTGAATGAAAACAAACCCCTCTGAATATAACTTGTGAGCAGCTCGTGGAATGTTATTTTGCTTATATATGTATAGTTCACTCTGGCTGAACTTGCTGATGAGGGCCTGCTAGTCGGCTAGGGAGCCATCTAGAGTGGCAAGAGACAACACATTATAGACCAGTTAACCTGGCCTTAGTAGTAGGCAAGCTCCCTGAGACATTAATAAGGGATGAGATCACAAAACATCTGGAGAAATATGAGCTGACAGAAGCCTAGTCATCATGAGATTTGCAAAGTGTAAATCTCGTTTGACAAATTCAAATAGAATGTTGTAGAAGAACTAATGTAGCAAGGAAAGTGGAAAGGACTAGAGGCAGTGCAGTTACTGTGCAGTCCTAGCATCTCTACTAAGAAGTAAGCCCCACTAAGTTTAATGAGATTTATTCCCAGCTAAGTGTGTATACATGTCTAACCCCAACTATTTAGCTTTGGGGGGGGGGGGTTGGAATTGCAATTGCAGTTGCAGTTAAGACTAGAATACTGATTGCAAAAATAAAATAAAATAAAAACGATTGAATAAACTCAAGTCACACTGAAAGTTATTGTTACACAGGCAACCACAGGGATTTCTCCAGGAGAGTGGGATGGGCTGTATCCATTTCTAGCACAATAACTATTAACCCTGTCCCTGTTGCTGCATTGGCATTCTGTAGTTATTGCATCTCACCGTAATCAGTTATTTGCCAGAAACATGACCCAAAACGGCCACTTATTTTATCTTAACAATACAGGTGTCCACCTAGGGCTGCCATACTTCTGGATTTTCCCGGACATTTACGGAATACTGCATTCGGCAGCAGTGTCCGGGCATAAATTGGTCAAATGTCTGGGGAAATCTGGATGTATGGCAGCCCATGTTGGCAGTGCCCTTTTTTGCTGTTTTCCCATAAAAATATCTCAAAACCAGCATTTTTTAAAAATTGATTTTGCCAAAAAAGCTCAACAACTTTTCTGTCCAGATTTTCACTGTTTGAAATATGGCAACCCTACATAACAGCAATACTCACAACAGGGAACCTTAGGAAGTATATAACACGGTTTGCAGGATCAGGTCTTTGGGTTGTGAAACTGTGTACACAATACTATTATGTAATTAGCATGGTTTTCCTCTGCCAGCGAAGGGCATGCCAAATGACAGATGATGAATATATTTTTTTGGATTTTTGTTGTTTTTTACCTGAGGAGTAGGTGTGCCTTTCAGTTCTTTCATGCTGGCTACAGAGTAAATCTTAAGATTTTAAGATTAAGCAACAATCTGAATAATTTGCATTGCTGTTGCACAAGGCACCTAAATTTATGGATGCCACACTTTTATGAGATATGTAGAGGAAACACAGTGATTGCTCCAGGCTATATCAGATGCAGCTTGCTCTCCCAAGAATATACTGTAGTTTGGTTATAGGAACTGATTTAGAGGAGTTTGTGGAATAATTTACATATCATGTAGAAATCTGCCCCGTATTGGCAATTGTTATCATTTTTTCCTCTGAAATTTCAGAGAAGTGCTGTGTTCTTCAAGTCTTCTTTTAGATTGTAAATGAACTTGCTCCCAAATATTCATCTTAGAATTTTACAGATATGCTCAAATCTTTTTGCAGTTGTTCTCAGAATACTTACCTATGTCTTACCCCACATGTGCCCACTTGAACACTTCGATTAGCGGAAAAGGTGCCACCTAATGCCTGTTCCACATTTGTAAGGTGTTGATCATTTAGTATGGCAGTACCAATAGCCTAGTGCAGATGGGGCCTTAGTCTGAACAGGTAAATAGGTGATTAATTCTTCAGTAACTCATCTCCAAACCATTGAGGTGGTGGACATTGTTCTGTAACTTGGAATTGTGCACCTCTTTTTCCTGCCTCTTATTCCAGTGCATTGTGCAAGGCTACAAGTTCACTTTTTGAACATAGTCTAGTTTTCATTGGTAATACAGCCATTTTTCCAAGCTGACATAATTTGACAGAGGGGTCAACAAGAGGGGATTTAAGGATTTATATTTATACAAGTTTCTTTATTTAAAATGACAGCAAGAACAACCCACAATTCCTACATAGAAGCTATGAAGAGAAACAGAAAGTGTCTAAGTACAAGGGAGGCAGGCCACAACAGACCCTAAATTTTATTTAATACTAACTGTACATCTTCGTTTAGGGCAGGTTCTTGTGACTTACAGAGGGGAAACAAACTGTCTGTTATGTGGGATATCTATGATAGATCTCCTGGTATATTTACAAACTGTAATATAGCTGGGGGGAGCTTCCCATTTATGTGAAGTAGTTGGGGAGGGGGAGTTGTTGAATTCTTCCCCTCCCTATGCAATTTTCTTGATCAAAAACTTCTCCCAGCTTCTGTTTGTCCTGCAATGATAAAACACCAAGGTCTATATTCCTCCTCCAAACGCCAAACATCATATTAAGGGAATTTTTTTTAATCAGAAAAATGACTTGGAGAGAGATCATTAAACATCTCTCTCTGACACCACTCAGAGAAAATGGCAACTCCTGCAATTATATCTCAGTTAAAACACACACAGTTACATCATGGATTGTCCATGTAAGAATAGCACTTGGATGTTTCACTGACTAGGAACATAGTAGAAAAACACAAGGTTAAAATCAGCTGAAAACAAAACAAAAGCAAAAACCCCACAGGATAATGGTGTTGCTGCGTGATGAATATGTTAAAAATACATGTATATACCCAGTCCAATTATTTCAGGAGCAGTTTTGAAGTGTGTGACCTTTCTTGCAATAGGCAGCTTGGGAAATGTGTTAAAATGAAAACAAATCAGGCAAATTCCTGGAGGGGAAACGGAATTTCCACTGGTAAGTTAGACCTGGAAACTTTTCTTTATCATGTTTGCTTTGGCTAAATAATCATCTCATTCATTAGGCAATCTATATCTTTCTCATCATGGTACACTCTCTTTTATTTGCACACATCAAAATTACGGGGAATTATGAATTAGAGGATAAACAAACTGCTTATGTGCACAGGATTAAGGGCATGTTTAGTGATTTAGCTCAAATATTTGAAAAGTTTGTGGATGAATTTGGTTTTGTGCTCATGGGCTGATTACTGTAGCCGAAGTTGCAAGAGACTTCATTCTTATGCATCACATAGCGCAGTGGTATAGCACATGGCAGGCATACAGGTATAGAAAGGCCAAAGTTATTTCATGAACAAAATATTCTGTTCAGCAACTCTAACTGTGGGATTCCAAAAGGCTTGGACATCTGAGGACGATGGAAAATTATGCAATGTAATGTAGATGTAAAATTCTGGCAAACCCACCAGTAATATATTGTGAAGTAAGGCATTGGCATAAATGCTCTTTAAAAGTATCCCTGAATGATTTTATTAAAACTTTTTCATAGTACAATAAGATATAAAAAAAAATCTAAATAAAAAACAAAAACAGTGAAAGAAAGAGAAAAGACACAGTCCTCTCTCTAAGGTAGCTCTTAATCCTTGTCCCACACAGAAAATGGTGGACCCTCCCAGCTCTCACCTGGGAGCTTTCCTTTCTTCTCCTCATCTCTCACCCTGGGAGGTCTTCCCTTCCCTGCCAAATGCTCTTTAAAAGTATGATGGTTGCATCATTGCTTCAGAGTGTCTACTTTCAAATGAGAAATAATGTTTCATTTATGAGATTTTATAGTGCAATAAACAAAAGGTTGCCAGAATGTGTTTTGTTAACCTTCTTCTGGCTTATTTGCTAAAAACAATTTCTAAGTGTTTTAAAATGAGCTCACTCAGGAAGGAATGGTATCTAATTTACAGATTCCATAGATAGAGGTGCAGAAATTCTGTATGGACTGGCATTTCAACAACACAATAAACATGATAAATGAGACCAGATCTAAAGGACTACTGGGTGTAAACCAGCATGAATAATTGCAATCACCCACTGGAATTTGCCCCCTCTTCATACTGTTCATAGGTACAAATAGCAGTACTTTTGGAATTGGATTTTCTGATTTAACAAAACATGATAGAGAGGTTTTGAGTGTATTGCTGCATGCCACCCCAATCTCTGAGCGTGCGAAATTCCAGGGGTTCTAGGTGCACTTGCCTAGGGCCCATGTTTTCTTTTGGAAATGAGGCACAGCGGACACTGGTGTCTTTATGATATATGGTTTATTGACACATATATACCACCTGAGCCTACAGTGGAAGAGCTCACAGCATAATCAGCTTCTTCCGTAGGTGCAGCCTTGGATTCAACATACATAAAACATCACGCCCTGCCTGCTGCTTTCTGTTTCAGTCACATAGCTCATAACTCCAACCCCTCTAACCTAAGCTCTGACTTTATCTGTTGAGGGAGAGGGGCCCCACACATTTGCCATCTCACACTGAGTTCTTTTTGATCCTCTGTGTTCTTAATGGCCCATCTCCCAGGCTGTCATCTTAACACGGGAGGCTAGCCTGACTTAATTAGATTTTAATACTTGCTGATTCCAGGTGATTAGAAGTGTCTAGCACATAGTTTAACACCCAAACCTTAATTAAATTCTACATCTACTGGACCCAGGAATTGAAGGGAGTCAGTTTCTAGGTCTGAATCACCATGTGTCATTGCTGTAGAATGGAACTGGGAAAGTGATGTAGGCCAATCATTAGCACTAATCCAGGATGGGTTTTCAAGTTAATTTATGGCATGCTTTAGTTTTCCACATAATTAATTAAAATATTATTGCATATTCATGCACACACACCTATGTAAGCCAAGCCACATTACCCTGGCATTGTGTTTAGGACGCTGTCCATTACACATAAACCTAAAAATGTGCTTTTACAAATCAGCAAAAAGCCCCATGTGATATTACTAGGGATATACTACTCAGTAATTGTTTCAAGTCACTTGTCTTAGAATCAGTGCAATTGTGAGCTGCTAAGCTTTGATTACAAAGGTTTTCACTGTTATTTCAGAGTTTGCATTAGCTCTTGGCACTCATCTGAGAACAATTCAAAGTTGTGACTTTTTGTTGTTCTGAACTATGAAGCCCTAAATGGCTTGAGCCCAGATATAAAAATGAGAGATCATTCAACTCCTCTACTGTGTTTGCACTGCAGGCAGCTGAGGGCAGATAGTGCATTCTGGCTTCAAATGTGAAGGAAAACAGAGAGACAGTCCTGGTAGCCTCTCCCTAAGCTTTTAAACTCATTGGGCTAGAAAGTGTATCATTCTCAGAATCAAAGTATCTTCAGGGAGAGGTAAGTCTTTAAGAAAGAAAAAAAATGTAAGCAGTCCTAAATGCTGTTATGTGAGTTTTAAACCGAACTTCTAAAACGTATTTTGCCTATATTTTCTACCATATTTTCAAAAGTTTTGATGATGCTGAAATGCCTGAGTTTATGGGATAGATTAGATATAGGCCATTGCAACAAGAATAAGACGAGCAATGATGTCTACAAAGGAGCTCAAACTGTAAACATTGAAGGAACGATAATAAACAGTAGCGACTCCTGAATTGAATTTTAAAAACTTAAAACTCGAAACCTGGTCATAAATATAAGCACCAATTCTGTGAATTGGCCATATTTTTACTGTTACTTGTAGCACAATACTACTTTTAATGTCATATTTTATAAATTGCTTCCTGGTCATTGACCGTATTAAAGATATTTGATTTGATATAGGCCTGTACATAAAGACCTCTACATCCTTTATACATACCATGAATAAACTTTCACAGTATGTAGGCAGAATCAAGTGCTGTCTGCACTTTTAATTGGATCTGACTGAAATCTACTAATGCTATCACCCCTGCTACTACCATTTAGCCATTTATTTGCCAGAGGTGTGTTAGGCTCTTTACAGCAGTGGCCTCATTTCTTCATAGCAACCTGGAAGATTTAGCTTTTGGAAAGAAAGAATGCTGGAATCCCCAGAGTTTTCTAACCTACTCCAGATTTAAACATTCATTATTTATAACAGCATCCTGGAAACTACTTTGCTCAGGCAATTAATTACAATGACCCAGCTGAACGGAAGATGGTACAATGCCACATGCCGTGCCATGTAATTAGTCACTAGGCCAGCTCTGCACATTAAAATCTACAGACTGTCTTTATTGAGTACAAGAGATCACCGGTCTTATAGATAATGGCTTAGATGGGAATTTTCATTCCTTAAAAGCAGCGGATATTAAGGTATGAAATGTAGTACTCCTAATAGTTTGTTCTTGGAGATTACTACTGCTGCAATGTCCAAAGGCAACATATAGCATTTTCATTACCTCCCTGGCTGTCATCTTGAGCGATCTTTGAAAAGCTTTACAGACTTAAGGGCAACTGAGGCAGTAAATGTTGTTCCAGAATGATCCTCCAGTTTTAAATGCCATCTAGTGACGATTCAATGAGCATAGAAACTGCAAATCCCAGAAAGCGAAGAATATTTCAGTTTTAGGCCTACCGTGTTGATAGTACCCCAAGCACAAATTTGGTACAGTCCCCTACTCCTCCAGATATGAATGTACGATACCCTAGAGAAAGAGGCTCAGTGTGTATGGAATGCCAAGAAGTTTTTCAACTTTCTGTGTTGACTGCCTCCCATTACAAATCAGTGTTACAGGATAGATGGAAAGAAAATAATAACAGCATTGAGCTGTAGTAGACTCCGCTAAACCAGAAATAGTACCTTGGGTTAAGAACTTTGCTTCAGGATGAGAACAGAAATCGCACGGCAGTGGCAGCGGGAGGCCCCCATTAGCTAAAGTGGTACTTCAGGTTAAGAACAGTTTCAGATTAAGAACGGACATCCAGAACAAATTGAGTTCTTAAACCAAGGTACCACTGTATTACTTATTGAAGATATGTTGTGTTTTATTACATGGCAGGCACTGTAAGCCAGCTTTCTCCAACACAGTGCCCTTCAGATGTTTTGGACTACAACTCCCATCAACTCCATCTAGCACTGTCATGATGGGAATTGTAATCTAAATGATCTGGAAGGCACCAAGCTGGAGAAAGGTGCTCCAGATAACAAAAGACTGATGCTGAGATTTAAACATCATTTGTTTGTTTAATTCATTTGTATGGATTTCAGAAAGAGCTCCAGGTATTGCGTATGCCTCTCTTTCTATGATAAAATATATACATTGGTACCTCTGGATGCGAATGGGATCCGTTCCGTAGCCCCGTTTGCATCCTGAAGCGAACACAACCTGTGTCTGCGCGTGAGTGGGTCATGATTTGTCGCTTCCGCGCATACGCGTGACGTCATTTTGAGCGTCTGCACATGCGTGAGCGGTGAAACCTGGAAGTAACACGTTCCGTTACTGCAACCCGAAAATGCTCACCCCGAAGCTACTTCAACCCAAGGTATGACAGTACTCCTCAAGAGGTACTATCTTTGTTTGATTCAGCTATTTTCAGAGCTGAGTAAATTAAAAACAGCCATGCCAGTTATTGATTGAGCTTCTCTCAGTAAAGTGTGAATCCTGAACTTCACTTGACTTGAAGCAGAACATTGGTCAGAGTGGGTTAAGCTTTTATATATATATATATAGTTTAGAGGAGTTCATTGCCACATATTAAGTAGCCCAGTGCCTATAAAGGAAGTCAACACAATTTCATTTTGCAGAGAGAGCGAGAAAGAGAGAGAGAGAGAGAGAGAGAGAGAGAGAGAGAGAGAGAGAAGCAACCTTCTCACACACCTGTTCTTAGAAATGGTATATTCCTTGTTTTTGCTTGTAGACTATAATGATTGTTATCACAGTTAAAAAAAATCTTTTCCTGTATTCCCTTTGATCTTCAAAGAGCACTAGTGTTTCCAGAGGACAAAGAAAGCATAACAAGAATATTTTTATGTGTGTAACCAAGCCGGTGATTTGCTTGCAAAACACACAAGGTGAAGAGTCTTATTTCAATTTCAAGGAAAATATGGAGAAGTCAGAATGGTTATATTCACTCTCCATAGAATAGGTAGTAGTCAACCAAGCTTTACTCAAAATAGACCTGTTGACATTATATATGACTTTAGTCATGTTCATTAATATCAATGTGACTTCTCTGAGTAAAACCCAATGTTTAGTATCTTAGATTTCCTTCCATTTCTGTTCATGAGCAAAGGCACCCAAACCATAGTTAGAATCTACCCATACTCTATGAGGCAGCCTATGGGCAAGTTCCTACACTACTGCCCATGCATATGTGTGCCTGTGTGAGCTACATTTGGCAACCCCAGAAACACAGCAGGCTATAGAAAGTGATGTTTCAACATGTTCAGTTTCTTGGAATAACATATAAGCACCCAGAGCAAATCATCATTATCATCACCGTTAAGACCTGGGTAGAAAAAATAATAATTTTATTTTTTTGATGAGTGAATAGAGAAATAGGCATTTGGGTTTTGTGGAGCACTTAAAGAATGAATAAGTTTACAGTAGTAATATGCAGAAGAAGATATTGTCCAATCAGTTTGATTACTCATTTCCTGAAGTGCCAGCGAAGGTAATAGCTAGAGGGCTAAACAAGGCTTGATCAGAAGTGGTTTAAAATGCTGCTTTATTGTGTCTCCCCACATGTCGCAAGGACTGAATAAGGAAGATAAATCAGTTCAAGCTGCTATTGAAAGCAGACAGATGATGTACCGGTAGTTAGATCTGCATTGTAGCACATATGAAGCTACTGAACAACACATATAACATGAGATGCCCAGTTTACAGTAGGCAAATAAAAGGCAAAGCAGGTGCTGCAAAGCTCTTAACATGCTGTGATTTCATGGTGGGATTCTGATCCACTTTATACACTACATTTTAAATATTTATGCATTGATTTGATTTATTATACCCTACTCTTCAACAGATTTCCAGGGCAGTTTGCAAAAAGTTAAGATTACAAATTGAAACAAAAGCAAAAAAGCACATTAAAACAACACAGTATAACAGCAGTCAGCAGAATTAAAAGCAAAACTTCCAAACATTGTGAAGGCAATGCAGAGAGGATTTAATAGCCTGGTATTTATTTATTTTTAAAAAGTATTTGCCTGCTGTTGAACCACAACTTCCTGGGTGAGAACGTTCCATAGCCAGAGTGCAACAACCATATAAACCCTGTCCCATATAGTCTTCAGTGGTGGTAGTACTGAAATGGTGTTGAAAAAGCTATGTGTAAGCACTTGCGGAGTAAACAACTGTAAATCTTATACGTAAGTATTTGTGGAGCCAACAGACTCTTAAGGCACTTCAGTCATAAACCATATTGTGATGGGACGATGAGCTGCTTGTGTGTAAAATCCTAGTCCCTCAGAGTTTGGTCAAGTTTGCAAACCTCTGTCTGTAACGGAGCCCCTTAAACATGGCTCCGTCAGTCGCTGGCAGATTCCGACAGTGGTTGCTTTCGGAATCGCTTCCAACATAAAAGCTCCTTAACGGAAACACGTCTTCTGGACTCTCTGCGTGACAGTTTCCGGCGAGGAGTGGGTGTCCCTACAGGAGGTCCTGAAACCTCCCCACTGTTTTCGCTGGAAGTGTCTCTGAGCCATCCCTCCAGCTCCCTTTCCCTCAGCTCAGCTCCTCTCCCCCTACTGGTTCCCTCTTCAGCTGCTGAGTCTCTCCCAACCTGTGTGAGCCCTTTCACTTCCCTTCCTTCCGATGGCAGTTCCCTGACATCCACCTCCCCTCCAGGGCCCCCTTCATCCCCTCTCGCCCCCTCCTCTACGGGCGGTGAGGAGGCAAAACCCCGGAATGAACTTCCTTCATCTTCCGATGTCCCGAACACTTCTCTCCACCTGTTGCGGTTCCTGGTCTCGAAGTACTCCTCCTCCTCAGAGTCCATCTCCCCTTCCCCTTCCGATTCCGAGAATCCTTCCAACTCCTCCTCCTCATCGGTGGTCCCAAAGTATTCCCTCCGGAACCTCTCCACAGGCTGAGGTTTCCTTGGGAACCTTTGATGGAACGTTTCTATCAATACCTCGTCATTGATATCTTCTGCCATTACCCAAGTGTTTTCTGACTCCGGTTCTCCTTCCCACGCTACCAAATACTCCACCTGATCCCCCTTCCATCTGGCGTCGAGGATTTCTGCCACATGGCTGCTGCATTCCCTTTCTTCTATGACCGGTCCCCGAGTGGCCATCCCTTCTCGTCCCCCCTCATACGGTGACAGTAACGACCTGTGAAATACTGGGTGCAGTTTCATGTGGTTGGGTAACCGGAGCCTGAAAGCCACTGGGTTGACCTGTTGAATGACCTCAAAGGGACCCAATCTCCTGGGTCTTAATTTCTTACAACCTCCTTTGAACGGCAACCCTTGGGTTGACAGCCACACCCTATCTCCCACCCTTATGGTTTCACCTTCCCTTCGGTTCTTGTCTGCCTGCCTCTTGTATTCTTCCTTCGCCCTTTCTAAGTTGAGTTGGAGCTGACGATGGATTGCTTCCATTTCTTCTACAAAATGCTCGGCTGCCGGGACACCCCATCTCTCCCCTTCTCCCCCTGGGAAAGCCCTGGGATGACACCCATAATTAGCCAAGAAGGGGCTCATCCCTGTGGACACATTCTCGGCATTGTTGTAGGCAAATTCCGCCAGCGCCAACTTTTCTACCCAGTCATTCTCTCTGTCATTGACATAACACCTCAGGTATTGCTGGAGGACCCCGTTTGCTCTTTCCGCCTGCCCGTTGGTTTCAGGGTGCCGGGCAGTCGAAAAGTTGACCTCCACCTGCAGTAAGCTCATGAGCTTCCTCCAGAACCTGGAAGTAAATTGTTTTCCTCGGTCTGAGACCACCCTCAATGGCACCCCGTGCAACCTAAAAATGTGTTCTACAAATAACTTCGCTGTCTCTTCCGCCGTGACTGCATGCGAGCAGGCTACAAAGTGGCACATCTTTGTTAGTAGGTCTACCACCACCATGATGGCTGTTTTCCCCTTGGACTTCGGCAGATCAGTCATAAAATCTATCGACACTGCCTCCCAAGGTCGTTCTGGGGTTGGTAAGGGTTCTAATAGCCCCGCCGGTGCCCGCCTCTCCCCTTTGGCTCGCTGGCATTGCTCACACCCTCTTACATACTCCCGTACATCTTCCCTCACCTTAGGCCACCAAAATTCCCTGGTGACCAACCACATGGTTTTGTGTTGTCCAAAATGCCCCGCCGTGGGGCTGTCGTGCAACTGCTTGAGTACCCTCCCCCTTAAGTCTCCTTCAGGGATATACAGTGCCCCTTTGTAATACAAAGCTCCATTTCTTTCCTCAAAACCCCCTGGTTCCTCTCCCTCACCCCTAAGACCTCTGAGCTTATTCTGGGCGTATTCATCATTCTCTGTTTCCTCTACCAGTTCTCTTTGTCCCACCAATGCCGCCCCACACACCCAGCGGTCCTCTGGAATGACATGTCTCTCTTCGGGTGCTCCCTCCCCCTCCAAATATTCAGGTTTGCGTGAGAGAGCGTCCGCCCTAATGTTCTCTGGGCCTGGCACGTAACAAATCTCAAAGTTAAATTTGGAGAACTCCTGGGCCCATCTCACTTGCCGTTGGTTGAGCACTCGTGCCGTCCTCCAATACTCTAGGTTCTTGTGGTCAGTGCACACTTGCACCTTATGTTGTGCGCCAATTAGCAGGTGCCTCCATCTCCGGAACGCCTCATGAATGGCTAGTAGTTCTCGGTCATACACCGTGTAGTTCCTCTCGGATTTGTTCAGCTTTCGCGAAAAAAAGGCACACGGTCTCCACTCTGACTCCTCCTTCCCTGGCTGCAGAAGCACCGCCCCAATAGCTCTGTCTGATGCGTCAGTTTCCACTCTCATCGGTTTTTGTAAATCCACATGCAGGAGTTGTTGTTCCGAGGCGAAGGCCCTTTTTAGTTCCTCAAATGCTCGCTCCGCCTCCTCAGTCCAAACGAACTTCTTCTTACTGCTGAGACAGTCCGTAATGGGCGCCGTCAGGTGGGCAAAGTTTCGGATGAACTTACGATAGAAGTTCCCAAATCCTAGGAACCTCTGCACATCCTTCCTTGTTTTGGGTGTTTTCCATTCCAGCACCGCCTGGACCTTGCCGGGATCCATGGCCAATCCCTTGTCTGACAGGCGATACCCCAGGAATTCCACCTCCTTGGTATGAAACTGACACTTCTCCAGTTTCACCCACAGCTGGTTGGCTTGCAGCCTGCTCAACACTTCTCTGACGTCTCTCACATGCTGCTCCTCATTCTCAGAATACACCAACACGTCGTCTAAGAAGGCCACACAATTCTTGTAAAGCAAAGGCCCCAGGACGTGGTTCATAAACGATTGAAAGCACGCGGAGCCTCCTTGTAGGCCGAAGGGCATAACTAAATATTCAAATGCCCCCAAAGGGGTGAACATGGTGGTTTTCCATTCATCCCCCTTCCTTATTCGTATCAGGTTGTACGCCCCCCTTAGGTCCAGTTTAGTAAAAATCTTTCCCTTCCTGACCCTTGTCAAAATGTCGTCAATCCTGGGCATAGGGAAAGCCACTGGTTCTGACACTGCATTTAAGGCCCTGAAGTCACACACAAGCCTCGGCTTGTTCGTGTTTTTTTTATCCACAAAAAACACTGGGCTGCCCCCCACCGCCCTGGACTCTCTGATGAACCCTCTCTTCAGGTTCTTGTCAATGAACTCTCTTAGCTCCTGCATCTCTCTGTCTGACATGGCGTACAGCTTGCCTACAGGGAGCTGTGCCCCAGGGAGTAAATTGATTTGACAGTCAAAGGGTCTATGCGGGGGTAGTTGGTCAGCTTCCCTTTCGCTGAAGACGTCGCGGAGATCTGCGTATTGTCGTGGTACCTTCACGTTCTCCGTTACTTCAGTCCCTGCTAGGGTGGCTTGGGCCCCTGCCAAACCCTTTCCCTCTTTGCAGTGTTCTAAGCAATGTGCTGAACCAAAAGAAACCACTCTCTGATGCCAGCCCACCAGCGGATCATGTAACGCTAGCCAGCTCATCCCCAATATAATGGGAGCTCCTCCCAAGGTGGCCACATTAAACGCTATCAGTTCGGTGTGCCTTGCCACCTTCATTATCATTGGGACGGTCTGCAAGCTGACTTCTCCTCCCAACAGCTCCCTGCCATCGATCGTGGTCACCTGCAGGGGGTTGCTTAAAGGGATCGTCTGTATCTGGTGTTCAGCTGCAAACTCTTTGCTCATGAAATTGCAGGAGCTGCCTGAGTCCAACAGCGCCTTTATCTTTAGAGGGTGTCCGTTTGGCAGCTCTAGCGCCACTTCTATCACTAGGGCGGGTTTAGGAGGTTCTGGCGTGGGCACTTTCACTGCTCTTTGGCCTGGCTGCTGTGCCCCGACGGTGGCAGCCAGGCGTTGGCTTTTACTTGCTTCGGTATTTCTTCCTCTCTTCCCTCCACAGCTCCTACCATCCCTTGCCATTCCTTCCTCTGGGGGCAGACTCTGGCAAAGTGACCTGGCTGTTGGCAGAGATAGCATTTCCGGGCGCCTTTTCCCTCCTTCTTTCCCCCCTCACTGGGCTTTGAAACTGCGCGCGCGCGCGCCGTTCCGATTTCCATCGGCTCTGCCGGCGGGAAAGTTGGCTCTGGAATGTCTGGAATGCGGAACTCCTTCCAACGTTCCCCCTTCCCTTCCCGCCTCTCCAATGCTCTCGCCTCCTGGCGCGCTCCTATGGTCAGCGCTGATTTGGTCAGCTGGTCCATAGACTCCGCCCTGGGCGCCCGGGAAAGTTCGTCTTTCACAGCCGAAGAAAGCCCTTCTTCAAAGAGCATTTGAATGGGTTCCGCCGATAGATCCCACCCCAATTTATGGATCAACATGGTGAACTCAGTCCAGTACTCACGGACAGATCGGCTCCCCTGTTTGCAAGCCATTAACTGTCTGCGGACCACTCCCTGTTCAATATCGCTGGAAAACATCAGATCCATGGCGCGAAAGAACTTCATCGTGTCCTTTAGGACGTCACTATTCGCTGCCATCAGGGGTCTAACCCAGTCTCTCGCCCCCTTTTCAAGATGCCCAATCACGAAAGCCACTCGTGATTCCTCGTCAGGGAATTCATCAAACTGCAGATTGAGGGCATATTGCATCTCTGTCCGAAAGCCATGATAGTCTTTGGGCTCCCCCCCAAACTTCTGCACCAATCCTGGTACCTTTCTGACGAGCTGGGTGTCTTTCCCCTTTTTGTCTGCATCCTGAGCCCTCCTCTCCTCAAGCCTCGCCGTCTGCAGCGCTAGCTGGACCTCCAACACCCGGTACCTTTCTTCCAGGCTTGGACCCGCTCCAGCTCCTGCTTCTCCGGTTCCGGCTGGGTTGCTCATGATGCCTTCTCCTGCACAAGCTGCTCACGAAGACTGTCGGAATGCTGTGATGGGACGATGAGCTGCTTGTGTGTAAAATCCTAGTCCCTCAGAGTTTGGTCAAGTTTGCAAACCTCTGTCTGTAACGGAGCCCCTTAAACATGGCTCCGTCAGTCGCTGGCAGATTCCGACAGTGGTTGCTTTCGGAATCGCTTCCAACATAAAAGCTCCTTAACGGAAACACGTCTTCTGGACTCTCTGCGTGACAGTTTCCGGCGAGGAGTGGGTGTCCCTACAGGAGGTCCTGAAACCTCCCCACTGTTTTCGCTGGAAGTGTCTCTGAGCCATCCCTCCAGCTCCCTTTCCCTCAGCTCAGCTCCTCTCCCCCTACTGGTTCCCTCTTCAGCTGCTGAGTCTCTCCCAACCTGTGTGAGCCCTTTCACTTCCCTTCCTTCCGATGGCAGTTCCCTGACACATATGATGGACTTTCAAGGTTTAAAAAAGACCCCAGCAGAATTGAACCCAGAAATGAGCTGCAAGCACAACTATTTTCAGCTTCAATTTTGACCAAGCATGGAATTACATTGTTGGAAAAATATTTGGACTCAATACCCAATACCCTGTGAGTTCATCCTGGACGGCCAATAAGATCCAAACTCCAATTTTCAAGTCAAACAGCACATTTATTTAGATGTTGCAAGGCCAGTGTGACATAACCTCAACCAGCAAGTAATTGACGGTAGCACACCGGATATGAAAACAGAACAACCATTTATACACTTACAAGCAAAGGTTTAATCAGGAGGCATGTCAATTTTCTTATCTTTCCCTCCTTCCTTTGTCCTTAACAGTTATAGTAATAGCTCCTGCATACATGTCATTCCATTCTTTTCCCATGGTTTTCTTGCACATACAACCTTCACTTTCTTGGTCCTTCTTACACACATTTTAATATTTATTCTATAATTCAATAATTTCAATAATTATCCAACAACACCACAGTGGCATACACATATGGTTTTGAGATAAGGTGATTTAGAGCAGATGTCTTCAACCTTTTCAGACCCAAGACCCACTTTTAACTCAAACATGCATTTGGAGACCCATTTCTTTGTATCGTGATAGTGCTCCTGTTACGAGCCACTTTGAATGAAGCCTTGGTCCCAACCCACCTGCTGAAAACCAGTGATTTAGAGCATCCGTTGTCAACTGGTGGGTTAGGATCCATGAGCTCTTGGGCCAACTGCAATGCAAACTGTAGGCACAGTTGGCTTTTATCCTCAGTTGGCAGACCAGGCTATGCTCATTGTCTGGGCAGTTGAACTTTGTTCTGGGCAGTTTTGCAGCTGGCTGAAATTTTGTTTTGGTAGGTTGTCCCGCCCTGCAGTGCAGCCAGCTGGGGAATTTAGAATGGCTGGCCACTGGGAAGTGACTGCTCACACCTTGTGAGTGGAAAGCTGCCTGTGAGGGGCCACAACCATCACCCACCCAGAGCAGGGTATGTGGCCATTGTCAGCTTTTGGGTCAGGATCCATGAAAGGATCTTGTCTGACCTAAGCTAGGCCATACCAGTGCTGCTACAGTTATACACAAATGTGGTAACAAAAAATTAAGAAATGAGTCCCATTATGCAAGCTTGAGGTAAAGCATGGTTGAAGACCCGTGATATAGAGCACTGAGCTATGAGTGGAATAGAAAAGCTCAGATATTTGGGTAGGCTTTAAGTCCTCACAAAGCAGCTGATTCTCTCATCTAGTACACTAAGCTTGCCACTCGTCCATTATTTCATGAAATATATTTAGTATTAAAATCTAACATTAATAAATAAGGAACAGTTAGCCAACCTACAGGACCCCACTCATAGGGATAATTTAGACGTTGCATAAGCCTGGTAGGGTTGGAGATGTGTCCATGGTTTGTTTGTCTAGCAGACAATTTTATGAGAAAGTGTGTCAGGCATACTTTTTTGAGAAGCAAATGTCATCCTTGCTTTTGTTTTATTTTCCCCAAGGGTACTCATTCCTTATAACTGGCATCACTGACAGTACTACTACTGAAGGGCAAACAAAGGAAAATGTGAAGGAAAGAAAATGTAGTTCTGAGTAGTAGGTAGTGATACTGTTGAACCCTGCAGACAAAAAAGGGAGTAAACTTTGTGTGCAAAAAAATGGGGTCAAATAATCCTGTGAAAAGGTTAGTATCTAGTAAAATCAGGAGGAAGAGAATGTAGTTGTCAGGGAAAATTGGGAGAGATGTTTGTGACGAATGTGAGTCAAAAAATGGAGGCTATACCGTGGAGATGTAGAGAATAATACAGCACATAAGAGCACTGGATTTCACAGAAGTATTCCTAAATGTCTTGCTTTGATCCTGAGCACAGTTAGGTAGACATACATTCCTCTGAAATCAAGTAGATGTGCCTGGGAAATGGGTACACATCACAAGTACAATGGTAGGTCCAAGGTATGTAGACCACAATTGCATCTAGAACCATGCACATTTCACCTAATGATAGTGAGATGCTTGACATACTCAACTTTGAGGGTTATAAAAATCATCCTCTGCAAACATCAAGGGTACCAAGTGTAGACAGATGTTGTGTGCTTGGTCATATATGGAAAACAATTAAAGTACTTGGTACACAGTGGCAGATAGGGAGGAGCAATTTTAGTACAGTTCAGGCACTAGGATTGCGGAATCTATAACATCACAAAAGGATTACTGAATAGGCTCAAGAATGGGATATGAAGAATGGGACTGTAACTGAGCTACAAGACAAGTTAAAAACAAAACCCTCCCATTTTTTCAATAATTATATTTCTGTTGAAATTAGACACCATGTTACAAAGGATGATACAGTCCAATGGCAGACCAATCTAATAAAGTAAACATGACAGAATAAAATGCAGGAAGAGCAAAATGATAACATTAAAAAAAGTCTGTAGAAAGAGACAGGGCTGGACACTTTAAAAGTTTGTTGAATGAAAGTATTTCCAGTTGTGTAAGATCTGCACATTTATGGCAAGATGTTTTTAAGTAGTTATTAAAATTTGGAGAACTTGTACATTTGCAAACTTTGGTTAAGAACAAAGCTACTGTTCAGCAAAAGCAAACCGTTCCTCCAATTTGTTTATGTTTGCTTAGAAGTGAAGATGGGAGATGGCATGCCTACCTCTAAAAGCACTGTGTGTGTCCTACCCATCTAGAGGTACAAGTTCATTCTTGATTTTTTATGTATTCTTTTTCTTGCTCATGGCATGGGTGGATTTGTTACAGCAAAGAAGATGACTAAACTTGGCCTGTGCCCTATGTTAAATTTACAGGTTGAAGCTGCAGGTATCAGATGTATTTCTATTTGTATTTATTAACCACGCACCTTGTCTTCAAACCTGCAGTGATAGTGCCCCACAAAATAAGATTATTACCTTGACAGGCCTATAGATGGGCTGTACTTGCCCTATGAATGAGGCATATAAAATTCCCTGCCATTCTGGCTTTGATTTCAGTGGGTCTACTCTGATTATGACTTAGTTGGATGTCTCCCCAGGATAGGGATGTGGAACTTCTGGTTCCCCAGATGTTGATGAACTACAACTCCCATCATCCCATGCTGTCTGTGGCTAGTAGAAGTTGGAGTCAAACTTTATCTGGAGGGCCACAGGTTTCCCATTCTTGCTTTATGTACTTCTTAAAATTGCCTGTAAATACTTGTATGAAGCATGTTGTAATTTAAAATAATTTGGTATGTCAATGCAGACTTGTCTTTTTCCCCATCCACATTTCTTGAGCATCAGGTTTGTGGAAACATTGGAAATACAACATAGCATATTGGGGTTGAGAGTTAGAGTGTTGTATTTTGACATGAGAAGACAGGTTAACAATCTTTTTTCAGCCTTGCTACCTGGGTGACCTTGGGCAATTTGTTGTTACTTCCATTTTAACCAAATTCATAGGGCTGTTGCAAGGATGACAAGAGTACTCTGCCCACCAAAAATGGGTTCAGAAACAGTTGTTGTTATTAGAAACCTTGTTCTTTAATAATTTTATATCATTCTTATTAAAAGGTGAATAGCATTACTAATAGCACTAGAATTAAGAATGGGTCTAGATGTTCTTAATGATATTATATCCTAAAATGATAGATATTCAGTGGGTGGAGAGACTTATAAATCCAGATTTTTCATAGTAGTAAATGAGAAGGTAGCATATGTTTCCTCCAGTTTTTCTGCTTTTTGCAGCTATCTATCTTACTTACATGTATATCCCACCTTTCTTGCATCATGGAACCCAAACTGGGATAAATATGGTCTCCAGGCACTGATCAGACCCAGACCTGCTTAGCTTCAGCAAGCTGACAGCCACATGTGCCTCCAGATCATATTCTGGCTCTCACCATACCACAAAACCCAGACTAGATCAGGCCATAACAAATCTAGATTTCTTCAATGAGACAGCATCATCATCACAATTAATTTATTTGTATCCCACCCTTCCCTTCCTTTCACAGGAGCTTAGGACAATAAACAACATCAAAATGTAACCCATACAAATGTTTAGATAAGCTCAGGTAAGAGCCACCTTTGGCCCTTTTGTTAATGCGCACATACAGTACTACAAACATTAATTAATTACAGACATTATTCTTTGGAAAGTCCCTGTTAGATTTCCCTTCCCCTTCTGTGCTCTGTATTAATGTTAACAGTTGTATAATCTTGAGCAAAAGACAGTTGTTTCATTAATTTATGCTCATGTTGTGATCATATTTACCTCTCTTTTTCGAAGGGAGAGGAGCTTTAATTACACCTCCAGTTAATTATCTCTGATACATGTTCAACCTCCAAATGCATATTGATGACATGATGCCATTTCCTAATTATCATAATTGCAGCTTCATTTGAGTGGTTAGAGGCTAAATGTGCTGATGTTTGTAGAAGTCTTTGAGCATTGGTATTAAAGCAATATGGGAACCAAGTTATGCATACATTTAATATAATCATCTGTAGGAACAAAGGAGGGGGGAACACTATAAAAGCATTTAGCTACAAAGTACTTTTATTAATCTTCATAAGCCACCCACCATCCTTTCAAGTTACTACATCTTCCATGGCCCCTCCTACCCACCCAGCATTATACTCAAGTCCTAGTTTAGTAATTGCAGTGAGATCATGAGCCATACGTCTGGGACACAAACCTTTTTAGAGACTCCTGTAGTGATGGTCCAATATCTTCTTAGGGACAGAACAGTAACCACCTTCTGTTTCAGTCAGTGGTATAAATAGTTTTCTATACACCAGACTTCCTCAACCTGTGTAGCTCCATGGTCTGTGCTTGCATCACTGAAGTGAAGTCTCTTGGGCCCAAGCCTGAGTAGTGTGTATGGAAGTCCTGGACTTCCCAGACGACAAGATACTTCCTTGGCCTCACTCATGTGGTCCAAAGGCACCAGCTTGCCGGAAAGAGGCATCCAACTGCTTTAGGTACTCAACTCAGGATTTGTGTAGGGTTTACTCAGGACTTTTTTCAGCTGGAACTCACCAGAACTCAGTTCTGTCTCCTCTCAGGTGGGTGCCATTGGCATTCTAAGAGAATGAGGAAGGCATTCATGGTACCTATTTTTCTAGAAAAATAGCACTGAGTTTACCCCTTAGCCTTTCCTTCTCCTGAAGATATCCCACAATGCAGCAGGTGCAGATATTCACTCACCATGTATTCCTGAAGGCTTTCTCACAAATGAGAGACATATGACAAGGCAGCAGAGGTTTGGGATCAGAGTTTTCCTTCTTCTAGATAGCCTACCTTTCCAGGTTGTTGCTTCCCATCTGTTGAATGTAATGCATGAACACTCCTAAAACCATCTTCTTGTGGACAATATTGTTCACAGAAGTCTGGAAGCTTTCTTTCAATGTGATGTCTGATATTTATGAGGGCATTCATTGGCATCCATAGGACATGAACTATATGTGCTACTTGGTAC
The DNA here is from genome assembly GCF_964106645.2 of Podarcis pityusensis. Classification (NCBI taxonomy): domain Eukaryota; kingdom Metazoa; phylum Chordata; class Lepidosauria; order Squamata; family Lacertidae; genus Podarcis; species Podarcis pityusensis. The sequence continues at coordinate 97,532,134 of NC_138028.1, read as the reverse complement.
AAAACTATAGCATGTAGGTATACAGTCTTATTAAAGTAGCAAGAGTTAGCAAATTATATGCAGACAACTCCATTTCTCCTTCTTGATATTGATTTGTGTATTTCCATTGCCAATCTCTAGCTTGCCCTATGAACAGGAAAATATAGTGTAATCTTACTTCCATTAAAAGTCTACCTGTTTCCTGTTATTTTGTACATTGTTGGCATGAATGACTGCATGAAGAATATACAGGAGTATTATGAAAGACAGGAGTGCTTTTACCTTTACATGACAAGCCCTGGTTACATCTGCTAGCAGCTTTCTGCCAAGTTTTTAGAATGAAAATTGCTTTAAAGCTCTTACATGTGAATCATGTTCTGTCTAGTTTTGTTGGTCCTCCTTTCATGTGCTGAAAATAATTTATTATAGAAATGGTGTGTTAAGGTATGTTAAAGTAAACTTTTTTCTTTCTTTTAAGGCTGACATTATCACTCTAGGGCATCGGGCATCAAATTTTGAGTCACCTCAGGACTCAGATGCCTTTTGAGGGGGAAATAATTTGGATTAATTTAATCCCACCCTTTCTTACTTTTGCACTTCCAGTTTTTTGGTTGTCTGAAGCTGTACCTTTGACATTTTGACTTTCTTCTCCCTTGTAACATACACCTTAGGTCTCCTTTTGTGTGAAGTTATATACATAAATAAATCTAATCTGATCTAATTCATGATCTAAATCTGATCCAATCACAGTGTGAGGAGACACAATGAATTAAACATGATGTTGGCTCCGCCTTCAAATTAGAACAAACACAATAGGGCAAAAAGTGCCACCTAATGTGTGATATGTCAGCAAGAGCATGTTCCCGCTGTACTCATGTAAAGGCATCGTGACACAAAGGTCAGTGAAATGTAGTGATGGACTGGAGTGCAGCACAAGCCAGATGAGCCATAACTAGGGATGTAAGAAGGCAGCAATTTTTGATTCTACCTGTATTTATCACAATCAGTGCTGTTTTCATTCCATAGCAGTTCAGTTTCCACTATATACTATGAAATTTGGCTCACTATCTACTGTTTAATTGAGTTATTTACATAACTTACACAACATACATTCATCTTAATATAAGGGAAACCACTATATATCATTTGTGGACATCAAAACAATGTTGTGAACAAATACTGATTGTATTTGCTTTACTGATTTCCGTTCATGACCACATACAACCTGCAGCAATTTCCACTTCCTTTTCTGTTTTCATACGAACTCCCCAACATTCCTAGTCACCGGAATGCTGGAAGCACCAAACCTGTCTTAAAAGGAGCGGGAGGAGAAAAGGAATTCCCTAAATATTCCAAAAGTGGAGATGTCATCTTCAGAACATCTCCTTTGCAGGCCCTGAAAACAATAACACCAGGGCAGCATTGGAATAGCATGCCTCTTTCAAAACAACAACAACAACAACAACAACAACAACAACAACAACAACAACAAAAAGCCCTTCTTAAATAACAGCATAGGTATCCCCTAGTTGACTTCTGTCCTAGGAAAGTTTGTCAGCACCCCCAGCACGCCACTATTTCCAAATATTTCCACAAAAGTGTTTTGTAACTTGATTAATAAATGCACAGCATTTGTGTAGCAGAAAATTAGTTTTCCATTCTCTGTGGAGTTACTGCTCTGCCATAAATTAGATTCTCATTCTCTGCAGGGTTCCTCCTTTCCCAAAGTTCCCTTACTCTGTATAACTCTTTTGCTCCCCTCTACCAGCAACACACCGGCAGCCTGCGGAATGAAAGGAAGACAGTGGAGAATTGCCATTAGAAACGGTGAAAACAGTCCTTGCTTGTTTATGTCTTTGCTCCGGAAGGATTGATTATCTTTCCTCTGATAGCTGCCATTTTATTTATATATACTGTTTGAAATTTCAGAGTAGCACTTCTGCACTTTTACTCTCCTTGGAGCTATTAAGTGACTTAATAATAAGTGTTTAAATATTTTCTCAGTTATGAAAGCCTCTTTTTGTGGGTGGGTGTGGGTGTATAGAACAGCAGTCAGAAAACTCTGTTAGTTTACAGCTTTGCTAAGGCTTGTACCAACAACATTTAGGTTTGTCATTGTTGCATTGAGACTCTACTAACCTAGGCCATCCATATATTAATTTAAAAGGTGGAAGGCTAAAGGTCAGAAATCCTACAAGTGGTGAGTCATCATGTGGAAACTCCTTGCTGCTCCCACAGTGCTAACTTTACCCAGTGAGTCATTCTCTGCAGCCTTCTTAGAATGTCACATATGGAAATCTAGGGTTATTCCTCCGCCCCCATGTTTCAGACCTCATATAGTGATGCCATAGGATTGCAAATCTGGGTTCAAAGGTACACACCAGTGTAGCAACAACGGTCACACATTCAAGATTATAACTGAAATTATTTAAGGCCTCATCTGCACTATACATTTAAAGTAGTAGTATATCAATTTAAGCAGTCATGGCTTCCTCCAAAAAATTCTGGGAACGGTAGTCTGTTAAGGGTGCTTAACAGAACTACAGTTCCCACAAGTCACAGACCTACAATCCATCTTCTGAGGGAACTCTGCGACTTCTAGCTCTGTGAGAGAAATAGTGGTCTCCTAACAAGCCTCAGCATCCTAAACAAGCTACAGTTCCCAGGATTCTTTGCAGGTATGGTACTGCTTTTCCATAAGCCACATTGACCAATACATGGACAGTAGAGACAATGGCCTGGTTAACAAATCATACTAAGCCAAACTATGGCTTACCAGACCACATTACTGTGCAGGCAGCCAGAGTGGAGCTACCAACTGCTTTGTCCTTTTGTCCTGCTTTGTTGTTATGCTGTACTGAGCAAAGGCAAGGTTTGACTCAGTATGTTGTCTGAGCCAGGGCTCATGGTTAAGGGCTCTCTTCATGAACCATGTTTTGTTTGCCTCCGTTTTCTAGGGGAGAGCACAACTGATGTTAAATGTAAGCTTGTCACCCTTTTCAACTTGTTTTTGTAAGCATTCAGCATTGTCTCATAACAAGTGCCACTATTGCCCATCTCTGCCTGCTTATTATTATGGCTTTACCAGCTGCTAAGGTGCCAACCAAGGCCTTCCTTATCAACTAGCAAGAACTTTTTATAATCCAGTCAAGCCTTTCTCCTTCATTAGCAGCCAGCTGCACTTTTCTTTAAAGAAAGCTTTACAAGACTCTGAAGTTCATCTCTAATTTTTTCATCTTTCCATCTCACTATTCAGATGCATTCATGTGCTTGCAACTCTGAATGTTTATAGAATCACAAATCTATATGAAGCCATGTAATCAAATACTTGTGCCAGGGTTTAGAAATCATTATGGCTTTGGTAATAATGGCAGAAGCGGCAACCACCACCACAACAACACTGACAGGCTAATTCTTTGGAACTTGGAGCATAAATGAAAGTTCTAGCCATCAATGGTGTGGCAGAAAGGTGGTTTTAAATGATGGCAGATGTTTGAGAAAAACAGGAATGAAGAGGCACTGAGAGAAAAATGGTGCTTTGAAACAATAGTAGAGGTTTGAGTAAAGGGAGGATGTAAAGATGCTGAGTAAGAAAAAGTGGCCACTTTAAACAATGGCAAACGTTTGAATAAAGCAAGGATAGAGGAATACTGAGAGGGGATAGTGGTGATTAAAACTTTGGCAGATATTTGAGCAAGTAGGGAGTGACATCTGGGGGGAGTGGCAGTTTAAAACAAGGTTTGAGTAAAGCGAGAAGGGAGTTTAGAAAAACTCTGTTCTATTAGCTTTTAGGTGTTGGCTTCTGTGTTGCACCCATCTCTGATATTTTACTGTGGGCAGGTGGGGTGGGTGGGTGGGTGGGAGAAACTGCCATTTTCCTCTCAGTATATCTGCACCTCCACTTCACTCAAAAGTTTATCACGTTTTCCCTTTCGGTATTTCTACCTTTTTGCTGTTCTCAAACTTCTCCCTCTTCCATTCCTCAGGCTTCTCATGTGAGAGAGATAAAGGATGTGGAGCCCTGAAATATTAAATAGTACCTTCACACAATGTATTTCACATTGTATTTTATTAACAAGCAAATACCCACAACATCCATCAAATGAGGGTGGAGCAGAAGGCACGGACAAAGAAAAACAAGGGCTGGGATTGGGAAGGTGGAACGTGAGCTTAGAAGTTACATGGAGTGCAAAGGGGAAGCTAAAGGAGATTAATGTGTGGGAAGTGGCAGGGGGTGGCAAGTGGATTGAGTAGGGGTGCATAGCCTAATAATGCATAATTCTTTTACTTTCCTTAAAATCCTTACGTTATTTTTTTGCTGGAAAATATGGTTTTACTATCATTATATAGACCAAGTTTCAAGAGCTGCAAGCATTTCAGTCATGTCCAACTTACTCTTACCAGTCACAGTATCTGAGGTGGTGCGTCACTGCTTTGCCATCCTGCCTGCTGTGGTGGCACTGCTGCTTGTTGGGACTGGGATGGGTTCCAAATAATAAGCATACATTTTCCATAAATTGCCAACTTAGAAACATGAGTTAAAAATAAGAACTGACATCAACATAGTGATAAACCCACCTGAGAACCCGTTCTGCAACTCAGTGGGATCTATATGCATTTATAAAGTTCCTGGCCACCATTAAACCACCAAATTTCCCAGGAAGTCAGCACAAAGAGAATTGCATGGTGAATGCTTAGAATTTCAAGGCTCTTAAGCATTAATTTCAAAAGAATTGCACGCAGCCAACTTGTTAAATCATGCAACTCTTTGATAAAGTAAGTGGGGGGTTCTGCCTATATAATGTGTGTTTCCTTTTCAACACAGCAACCCTTAAGTGCTTCATTTTTCTGCACCTGGCAACTGTTGTTAAAATTTCTGCATCATGACTGTCAACATATATTTATGGAAAACAGTCTTCATTGTATTCTAGCCAGAGAATAATCTCCTTTTCTTTGGTGCCTTCATTCTTCTTGATACGCTGGTAGCGATGGTGGTGATGGCGACAAGTGAACATTTAAGCAGCTACAGTTTCACAGGCTCCTACTTACACTACAAAGCACACACAAAGGGGGCGGGGGGAAGCCAGATATTCTTAGATGCTATGACTTTGTTCAGAAAAAAACCGTGTTATGTATTGGCTTTAAACCATGAATTTTTGATTTTGCTGTATTCTAAGAGCTCCACTGAGCCCAAAGTTAAGCACATCTAATTCAGACTAAACTCAGTGGCAAACATCAAGGCACATTCTTAGTTGTCCCCTGGGAATAAAGATACCATAAAGTGTTTAATTTTGGGTAGATGAGACCCCAGCTCTTATATTTACTGTGTGATTTCCCTAGAGTTCTTTTCCCAAAGTCGTCCCAAACATTTCTTTGGTGTATGTTTTCTCAGCTTTTACAATGGCTATCCTTCAGCAATATTTGCTAAACAGTTAAAAAAATTAGGTGTGCCCTTACTTTGAACAGGTAGGACACATCTAGAGTACATACCTGTGCATACATCTTAAGACTCATGGAATAAAATAAGACCAAATTCAATGTAGACTTTCATAGGATGACACTGAATTTATTTAGCAACAAAAACCTTCTGCCTCCCAGCCCAATGCACAGTCACTCAGAAGTCCAAATGAATTCAGTCTGACTCACTCCCAAGTAAATATGCCTAGAATTATGAATCTAGACAGCAAAGATAAAAAGAAAACAATAAAAATACAAATACTGAAGGGTAAAATCGATATAGAAACCAAATATTGTACTAATAAAATATAGAAACCAAATATTATACAAAAAGCCTCCCCAAAACTAATGTACAGGGATCAGCAAAGAATATGTGGTGTAAAAATATTTTTCAGATACAATCAGTATAACTAGTTTACAATATCACAAACAATAGCACTTACAGAGGAGAAATCGAAATAAGAAATACAAAAATTATTTTCTGCATACGAGGAATGCAGATTTGGTTCTGTTCTGGAATGTTTGAAAAAGAGAAAGTAGTACTTCCAAGTTTTACAATCTTCTTAATTGCTTTGCTGCCAGATTCTTTTTTTTTTTATTAATTCATTTCAAATTAATTAAGAATTGTTTGCCAAAAATTATTGATTACACAATTTTGTCTAGATGCATGCTGTTAAGAGGGAGCCAACGATATTCTAGCATTTCCTTTTGATGAAGTAATCAGGAAGCTTCTGGGGCCTGTTTCAGCTGCTGAGGGGCGTGCTTCAAATGCAAATTACTGCCAAATGAGATTCTTTCCAAATTCCAGCCAATTAAAATATATTTAAAGGGCAGCTGCTTAAAGGCAAAAACAATCCTTCCTCACACCCCCAAAACTGTTGCAAGAAACTTTCCAAGGCAAAAGTCCTCGAGTTTGTCAAACAAGATCTTTAAAGTAATGCGTAGCTGCTATTTATTTTGTCCAAACTGGTGGAATCTGTGAACGGCGCCTATCTGCAGTCAGAAGCTGAGATGACATGTTCAGCACCACCTTAAAAGAGACAAAGCAGGGAGTGTTTGTTCGGGTGTCAGTTTTCTCCTCTTGGCTCTTTAAACCATGTGTGTTTGGCTGCTTGCCCTCTGTGGAGCTGCATACAAATATTGACAGAACACAGTGGTATTTGTTAAGCTGGATCTTGGGAAGTGAATGATTAAAACTCTGAAGGAAGATCTGAAAACTTCAGAGCTTCCCTCCTCCCTCTCCTCAAGAATCTTTAACAGTGTTTAACAGAGTGAAAGTGAAAATGCTGAGCTTGGTTAAATGAAAGCCCTGACCTTCTTTTCCTCTGCCTTTGCCTTGCTGTAGGTAAGGACAAACTTCTTGAAATGTTTTCGTTCCTGCATGTTTTTTTAATCCCATTATGAATTAGTGGTTGTTTAATGTGTGGTAGTATTAAAAGGGGCTGGGAATGCTTTTGATTTAATTCTGTGATTTGGGCAAAAGTTATGAGACAATCTTTGTAAATAGACAGACTGTGTTAGCCAGTAGCTATGCACCATCAAATGTTAATACTACTTTTCTCACAGTTCCATTACAGTAAGTGATAGGTGCATGAATCTCCTCAGACATTTTAAAGACATACTTAGATCCAAATATCTGGGACACATGAAATTCACCTCAGAATTCCACCTAGTGGTGTTCAACTGAGAGTTCAAAGTTTGCTGCCTGGGTTGTACCTGCAAAACATTATTGTCTCCATCACATAGTTAATCACTGTCATACTGCTTTCTAGTGCCAATGAAAGGGTACTGAAAAACCTGTTTGACTTAAGGTTTTATTTTAACTTGAGAGACTCTTGAAACATTGGAATATTTTCCCCCACTGTGTATGCTACTTTGAAGAAATCACCGGATGACTGAAAAAGTGTATACTAAACATTGTCCTGAAATGGGCTTTTTGTAAGAACACAATTTATTTATTTATATCTAGAGAGAATGAAATAGACCTATGATGCAGTCAAAATTTTGATATCCATGAGGATTACCGGCTGCTTGTTGCTTCCAATTGCTGCATACTAGCACTCAAAACTGCAGAAGCCTGATGATTGCTTTCCATCTCAGTTGCTTATCACCAGTCTTTGGGGCTTCATCTTTTTTCAATGTAAGCAAAGCATCTTTCATGCCATGGGATCATGTTGCAATAGGAGGGTTTTGGTTAAATATGCCTTATTAATCTTTAATGTATAAGTAACACTGAGCATTTGCCAAATGGAAACATTTAAGCAACACCTCATGTATCCATTGCCAAAATAAATGCTGGCAGGCTACAAAATAATATTTTTAAAAGAATTTTGCAACAAACTTCAACATGTGGGTTCAAATATTCCACGATCCTTTGATGCATCTTGGAAAACGTGCAAATGCAAGTTTGCCTATTAAAATCCTACAGTTGGGGGCTGGAAGTTTGCAAGCGTTCCTCTGATTGAATAGCACTTATTCATGAAGCAGGTCTAGTTGAGCTCAATGAAACAGCTTGTTTGAATCAGCACTACGCGTCATTAGAGTTAAGTAGAATTAGGCTCATAAGGAATGTTTATGGGCATATGATGTATATGTCTGATTAATATTGAAAGCTACCTTCACAGAGCAACATGTTAATAAACATAATCACATTTTGTGGAATGTCTTTTAAGAAAAGCAGAGATACACAGGGTGAGATGGGATTAGAAGCTGAAGTTTTTGGATTGCCTCTCTTTACTTAAAACATTGGCCTTATCCGCAGTATTACCCTGCCATGGTATTTTATTTGTATCACAACTGCCAAGAAGCTCAGGGGGCTTTACATAGTTTCTCCCATTTTATCTACACAGTGATCTTGTGATTTAGTTATGGTGGTATTGACTGGCCTTAGTGAAACTCAGAAGTTGAAAAGGGTCTCTGTGGTCCAAGCAGATTGGTGTGGATTGCCTTTTTTCCAGCTGTGGCTGGTTTGCCCACAATGAATGTTTATAGCCAGGGGTAATCTAGCCACACTGGGCTATTATCTGGAAACCTCCTGTGTGGACTACTGTATGTGGGGCTGCCCTTGAAGAGGACTCATAAGCTTCAATTAGCACAGAAGGCAGCTGCCAGAATTTTAACCAGCAAGATTGGCTCACTAAATGAATTACTGTACATTGGCTGCCTAGTTGCTTCTGAGCTAATGTAAAGGCACAGATGCTAACCTTGAAAGTGCTAAAACTTTTGGTACTCAAATAGCTGAATATATTCCTCTTTGGGCAAAAACAAGCCTGGCTATGCTTTAAGATTTGCAGAGAAGGGTCTTCTTTGTGCCCCACTGGTAAGGAAAGTTCATTTTGTGGTGATGTGGATGAAGCCTTTTCCTCAATTGTGCCTATTTATGTCATGCCCTCCTACTAGAAACACAACAGGTACTTCTTCATATGTAGTAGGAACATTAGAATATATAAGTAGGGCTATGTTGCATAATGCCCAAGAGTAACATTCCTTCTGAGCACCACAAAGATTCAAGGGTAGTGCTGATATCTCCTTGACAATTCTTTACAAACTCAAAGGCCACTTTATGATGTGTGGACCAACTGAGGGGTCATCACCTCATTAAATGAAAACCTGTTACCTTACCAACATGGCCACGCAATAAGGCCACATCAAAGCACAAATAAAAAGAGCTACTGTTCCAGAGGGATTTGTGAGGTATGCTAGAGAAAACCATAAGGAAGCTGAATGCCTCAAACACACTCATTTGTTCCAATACATTTGCTGGCCATACTCTTTATTGGGAGGCTGCTGAAAGATGTACACAAAACTAAATGCTTTTCTCCTGGGTTAGCAGTCCAAATCTGTCATTGATGGTTAGGGAAGAAATTTAGTAGACAGATGCAGTAAATATTTTTTTCTGAAAGCAGAAGCAGTTTGTTGCAGGGGTTAAAAAACCCAACCAAAGGGTATGGTATTTGTAGGACATCGGGTGAGTTAATATGTAGCAACATTTGCATTTCCTATTGCATTCTAGACTGATCACATGCACACACATTCACACAGATACACATAGCAATTGTGAGGCATTAGGACAATGGTGGCCAATTTGCTTCTCCTTCTTTCTCTTTGTTTGATATGTGTGCCACAAATCAATCCAAACTGTGGCATAGTGCCATCCTGTTGTGCTCTGCAGTGCATTAGCAAGGTTTTCTGGTATATTTAGATATGGGTTGAATAAAATGGCATGTTTTTCTTGTCTGCTGGGCTTGGAACAGCTAGCGCAGGAGAGTCAGCCGGCCGAACTATGCTATAACCAGGTCTGTAGGTCGTTGAGGGAGGGGGACACACAACTTTCGGTACCTGTGAAACCCATGCCTCCAGACAGGGCTCCTGTGCATTAGGAACAGCGATTATAAAATCAAAAGCAATGCTGATTGTTGAACGCATTCTGCTTCTCCTAGATTCGGTAGTGCAAAGCACAAGAAGTGTTTGGTCAACAAACATACACATGCAAATTAAATAGTATCTGTAATTCTTCCTGAGGAAATAATGTGATCTGTCTTGGTATATAACTTGAACTTTGTAGTGTAACAGACAAGGGAACCTGTGACCTATCTATGGTTGAACTACAATGTCCATCAGGCCTGACCACTGGCTATGCTGGAATCCAGCAATGTCTAGAGAGCCACAGGTCCCCCATCCCTGTAGTACAGGGCAGACCTAAACATGCCTGATAATTTTCTAACATTTAAGTCTTGCACTTTTACAGTGCCAACTATAGATCCTTCCTACCTAAAAGATACACCTATCTGGCAAACAGTTTAGGTTAGAACTGCAGCACAGCCTTAACTGGATGGTTGTTCCTGGACAAGGCTGAATGGGAGAAATAATCATAGTAAGCATATGTGAAGCATCCTGATTAACATCACAGAGTCCTTGGCACCAACCCTGGTCTCAAAATCCAGACTTTAACGGGAATTTTGCCCAAGCTGGGACTACAGGATCCACTTCTTGTAACAGCAAACAGATGTTCACTTACATTTTTTGGAGCTGATTTTGTGCCCCCCCCCTTCCACTCTATTTCCCTGCTCTCTGTACACTGTAGTGTTCCATTGGGCTTCTCAATATAGTCACTAGCATTTCATGCCTTTGGCATAGAAGAAAACAGCTAAGTTTTGGGAAGTTGCCTTGTTAAGACTTCGTAAAAAATTATTTTACAAACACTTTCACATTGACAGCAGGAATGGGACATAGCCTGCAATCGTAGTAGGTTATGAAAGAGCATTATGGAATCACCATGAAAGCTGTCAAAGTCATATATATATATCCCACACTGCTAGCAATTGGAAAGACACTGTAAAGGTGCAAAAGTGTTAGGATAGGAAAGTTCTATTTGTCTTGGTGAACTGGACCAACACTCCATTTTTCGTGCTGTTGCAATGCAGTGTGACCAATCTGAAACAACTGGCTCACATGTGCATTAGAATGTATGTACAAATGTTTAACTCGGTTGTGGGGATTACAGCTTCAAACCCCTTTCTTAACCTTCCACTTTATTAGATAACCTTGAGCAGACTACTCTTTCTTGGTCTCTCAACCAAGGCAGGACAAATGACACCTAGAATTTTGTAGCTCTCAAGATGGATGGGGCTTAACTATCTTATTGTTCTTCCTAAACTACAGTTTTCTTACCTGAAGTATAATTTACTGATAGTCTCTTAGAAACCACAAAGCTGTTTCTCCTAAAATGAGGAATCATCCCACCTCTCAAGTATAAAATCCAGCACTGTAGTCTGATGGACTGGAATTTAACTCTTCTTGCACAGCAGTAATTAACACTGATAAATGAGAGGGCACGTCCGTGAAAGACCTTGGCAAACAAAGCACATTGCTGTGGTTTGCTAAATGCTACTCATGCTGCCTTAATGGAATTATTGCTTTCTAAAACATGAGTGCTTTTCCTTGTCAGAGGACCACAATCATCTTCCAGAGCAAAGGAGTTCCTCCTCCCCTTCTTTTTCTGTGTGGTGTGAACCACTAAATATAAACAGAGTATCATGTTTAGAACTACTACTACTACTGTGGTAAGCCACATGAATTTTGTGTTTTGTCATTCTATCACATTGGATATTCAAGCCATATACAGTGGTACCTCGGGTTACAGACGCTTCAGGTTACAGACGCTTCAGGTTACAGACTCTGCTAACCCAGAAATAGTACCTCGGGTTAAGAACTTTGCTTCAGGATGAGAACAGAAATCGTGCAGCGGCGGGGTGGCAGCGGCAGTGGGAGGCCTCATTAGTTAAAATGTTACCTCAGGTTAAGAACAGTTTCAGGTTAAGAACGGATCTCCAGAACGAATTAAGTTCTTAACCCGAGGTACCACTGTACTTCATTATTTGAGGTTTGCTTGAGGGTTACAGATTAGCTTGTTGCATTGGGGGAGTCTCCCACAGCAGCTGGGATGGTTCATGTAGAGAGGAGGGAAGGATGAGAGGGAAGGGGCAAGACTGTTCCGGTCACAATGAATCTAAGGTCCATTCCTCATCTGACTTTTATTGGATGAATACAATTCAAAACAGCACCTAAGCCCCACTACTTTATGCCTTGACCAGCCATGTACTTCACATTGGCCTGGACAGAATGCTAGCTCCTAACCTGCTGCACAGTGACTAACCATTATTCTTGAAGATGGTTGAGAAACTGCTGCTGGTACAGTTGGGTGCAGGTGTCTGATTGTTGAATGGGGCAGCAAAATGAGACCATATATTACTCATTTTATTCTTATTATTCTTGTTCTTTTTTAAATTTTAAATTTTTTAAATCCCTTGATCAGAGGATCACAGCAGCTGGCAGTAGCAGCAGCAAAAGAAAGAGAAAGGAAAAAAAGAAATGTAAAAAACCCAACTGTCCTGCAAACAACAGTGGTGCCTGGTTGCTTTTCAGAAGATGTAGGATAACCTGCTATCTATAGTTTGATCTTTTGTGGTCCAGTAAAAGGGCTCTTAACTTTTGTGATTGCAGAGCATGAGAAAGTATGAGCAGCAATTGCTGTTGATCTTAATGCAGATTCCCTTTGAAGAGTTAGATTGCACTGCTGTGGACCTATGTATGTACATATTAACATTTTAAAGTGTCTCATCTCTGCATCCTCAAGCATAACTTGGAATGGTATAATTCCATCTCAAGTAGGTCCTTCTAAAATTCAGTAATGTAAAGGGAGAAGAGAGTTCACTTTTGAACAGAATCCACTTGGTGGTCTCTGATTTAGACTCCATTAATAGTATATAAACAATCAGCCATAAACTTGTAATACTAGTCTGCATACAAGCTAGCATATATGACTGAGGAGAGATTGAGATGAGCAACATCTCGTTTCCCAATCCTGCCTTAACTCTGTGGGTCAAATGTACCAAGTTACTGCAGCTTGAGTGGTGATACCCAATAGACAGTGCTGCCATAACCAAACATGGTTGATCCCACACCAGCACTTGTGAACTATTATGAAAACTTAAGGGTAGCCTTCCTTGCCTTTCCCAAAGCTGATATAACAGCAGAACACACATAATAGTTTCAGAGGCAGCAAATGACATGTATTGCTTTATTGATTGTTACATGTTTGTTGAGACTAAAAGACCACTGGAAAACCCAACACTACACTAGGAAAGTGCATGTAAGTCGGTCTTGTTAAGAATCAATTCTACAAGAAGAGGGACAGATATGGCGGTAAGAAGAAAGGGTGGTGTGAATCTATGGCTCCATCCTTACTATACATTTAGAGCAGTATCATACCACTTTAAACAGCCATGGCTTCCCACAAAGCATCATGAGAAGTGTAAGTTGTTAAGGGTGCTGAGAGTTGTTAGGATCTGTGTAGATTTGTGAGGGGAATAGGGGTCTCCAAACTCTCAACCCCCATAGGAAGCCACAGTTCCCAGGATTCCTTGTGGGAACCCATGACTGCTTCAAATGAATAGTGCAGATGGGACCTACCATGTCTAGCTTGTCAAAAGGAATACTGGCAAAAATGTTACTAGAAGAAATGTGAGAAAATTCTGCATCTTTTCCAGTCCTTTACAATCCTATGGCAAAAATAATGTGTGACCCTGTCTCTTTAGTGAGGTCAAGCGGCACAGGGTCTTTACCTCAACAGAAGATTCCCTGGATCATTTCCTGTACTATTTAATTCAACATGATGTGATTTTCTCTCTCCAGTGGATTCAGTGTCTCAGTAAGGCAATAAGACACAAACAAACCATACCTTGCGAAAATGCTTTGTGATTATTTGGCAAGGCATCTGCAGTATATGAGGGACTGCTATTAATAATAAAAGTATGTTGCTGAAAATAGAGCTGCAAGCTATAAGGGGAGGGGAAACCCAAAGGAATTACTGGGCCTTATTGCACCATATTTGGCTCTTCCAGCAAAGTAGTCGAATGTGCCAAATATGAGTAATTTTTAAACAAAGAAATCTATGCATGGATTCTGGATTCCAAAGGGGGAAACTAAGAAAATTGAAGTTGGCAATGAATGCACATTTGTACAACTAATGGATTCTTTTCTTGTTTCTGGCCTCTCAGTTCCTAAAGCTTCTGAGAGGCAGCAGAGGGGTGTTTTCAGCAGGCTGCCTTAGTGACTGGCCTCTTTTAGCATTAGGCTTATTAACAGGCCTCCACCTCTCAGATATTTCAGGGCATATATGGGTTTTCAGTAGCTGTCTTTCTAAAGGAAATGTGGGGAAACTGTATGATACTTCAAATGTGTCCCTGGGAATTTGGTACCACACAGTAGAGAACCCTTGGCCGCTATCTTAGGAATAGGAAGAAAGAGTAAGTGGCCATTTACTCTTTCTTGCCATGGGATGAGAGAGAACAGATGAGCACTCTGCCTTACAATTCTAATAGCCAATATCTATGGCTTTAAAGGAACTATTTATTTTCATAGTGGATTTTGGTCCACCAAGGAAAATAGATGAAGCTCACTTTTGGAATGCATTTTATCAGGTTTCCGGAGCTACTTTCTTCCTATTCAGCAGTAGAGATAGATTTGCATATGGCTGTGGATGAACCTGGACAAAGCTTTGTGTTTGCATGTTCCCCTCTTCTCTTCAAGCATGACTGGATGGAGTTTAGTTTAACTTTAAAAAAATAATAATCACAGTTTAACATTATGTCTGGACTAGATACTGTATCTTGGGTTTAAAACAAACCCTGGTATGTTTCAGAACAAGCAGACTTCAAACGCCCAGGGTTATGAAACTGGTTTGTTAAACTAACCATTGCTTGTTGGAAATCAGGGTCCCTAATTTGAATGGAATGCTAAATCATGATTGTGTGAAAGTGAACGAAAATGCTATCAAAGGGAATTTAGGAGTACATGAGTCTGATACTTATTTGCTCAGGGTTGTTTGGGCTCAGCCACAAAGGAGTAAACCACCGTTTAGCATTGCGTGCAAACATGGCCAGAGAATTCAAGCCTGGAGATTGTGAAACTAGTCTCTCTAACACTTGGAGACTATGCAGATTTAAATGGTATCTAAAGAATAATCCTGAAAAGAGTTAGGTGGGAATAAACAGCTAACCAAATCTCACATAAAGGGGCCTGTACTGGAACTAGGCTCTTGTTTGTGAATTTACAGTCAAAAGATTCTTCTTTTTTTGCAATCCATTCTTGTTCTGCATCTTTTTAAGACTGATGAGCATAGCATTGTGTTGTTTTTTAAAACATTTGGAAGCAGTATAATCTTCTATCTCTGTACTGCCCCCTTATTTAGATTAAAATCTTTAAAGAGCATTTGATATGGTGACCTTTGGTTTACAAAATAGAGACTTTAGCAAGGAATGCTGATTGCACATTGGCTGCTGCTCTTTGGACCAGACTAAGGCTATCAAGATAAAAATGTTAGGACACAAAATCCTACAGAAATCTTAGGAGCAGGCAGAGCTGGTTCCAAACTCTATTTTTTTTCTTAAAGGAATGGAAGGAAAACAATATATTCTGAAACAGTCACCCTGTGGCCAACATCCCACCACATATAACTTCTAGGCTTGCTATTTTCATACTTCTTTTTACATCGATTTGCATCATAGCTTACTTTGAGAATGATCACTGTTTCTATTTATTAATTCTTGCTTTGTGCTCCTAAACTGTTCAAAGAAACTGAAATCATGCATGCGCTAAGCACCTTGAAAGAGATTATTAATAATAGAAGCAGAACGCGTTTAAATTCAGATTATTATTTTTTTTAAAGTCAAACGGGATAGGAAAAGAAGGCAAAGAAGCATATTTCGTTATTCTAGCAAGGCAGACTGAATTAACACAAATAAACAACTTTGTAAGATAAATGGACTCGTTCCTTTGGAACTTTCTTCACATATTGACCGTTGAGATTATGGCTCCTATCACATGATTAGAAACATGTTGTGCATTTTCTTTTTAATCTCTGAAGAGCCAAGATCACAACCCAAGCCCTGCTTGTGACATAGCATTGCTTGTGCAAGTAGTCTACTTGCATAAGTGGTGTAATTTACAGATAATTCAATATCTAAACTAAACTTTGCCAGCCTGGTGCCCTTCAGATGTTTTGGACTACAGCCCCAACAAGCCGCCTCCGAGCTTCATGTTGGCAAATGTTAATCTAAATTTGCTATTAGGCTGTTCTCTCTCTTTCACCAGTAAACAGGGTGGTGTGGCTGATTCTCATGTGACAAAATCACACTGGAGATGTGCTGCCTGATGGGACAGCGATGAGCCAAGCAGCTGTGGGCGAAAAGGTACGCTTCAGGTGTCAACTGCAAACAATTAAATCCCCTCCCCACAACCAGCATAGAGCAAAATGCCACCACTGTTTTAGATCTCATCCAATGCACTCTGCTTTTGCTTGTGTCATGGTTGTGTGTCCAATCTGTCTGCCTGGTAACAAGTAGGTGCACAGCTGAAAAAAGACCTCCCCCTAGTAGTCACCACCCATCTGAAGCATAGCTGTCAACGTTTCCCTTTTTTTTAAGGGAAATTCCCTTATTCCAAATAGGATTCCTCGCAAGAAAAGGGAAAAGTTGTCAGCTATGATCTGAAGGACCTTAGTAGAATCTTAACATCAGGCAGGTACATATGGAAGTAGGCTCTCTGAGGTAAAAGCATCAGAAAATAGCCAAGCTGTTCAACCAGATTGCTATGGGAAGCCTATCATATCTTAAGGCTAGGTAGAAATTTTACAGTTAAAACAAGTATCTTGAACTGGATTTAGAAATGAACTGGTAGCCACTTGGAGAACTGGTGAAATATGTTCCCAGTAGACTGCCTTGGTTAGAATCCTAGTAACCTCTTATTGAATCAGCTTCAGTTTCCAAATTGTATTCAAGGTAGGCACTATGCACAACACATTATAGTAGTCTAAATGGAAGGGTCCAGAGCATGGATCACAATAGTGTAGCTGTTCATAATTACAGTAATTATTTCTATATTATTATTATAGTAATTATTTCTATACTTGCATATATACATATACATTAGAATATGGAAATTTTATTCAAATCAGTATCCTACTCTCACCTCTTTTTTGATGATGCATTTTCTCTTTTTTGGCGACATGTAAGTGGCCATGCTTGGATTTCTGTCACGTTCTAATTTCATTCATCATCTCAGAAGTGCTTGGTGTCCTTCAGTTTAGGTGCAGATGGGGGAAGAAGGTCACAAATTTCAACAGGGAAAGTTTTCCCTTTCCCAAAAGAAACAGCAATTCCATAGTGTTCCAGAAATATTTGTTAGAGTAATACAAAATGTGAGAGTTGAAAGCATTCCATTACAGTAATAATGATATTAAAGAATTGGCTACTAGTCTCATGATTCATGAAACAATAATCAAAAGAAAAGTTTGTTTCAGTAACAAAAACTTGCTAGAAAGAAAGAAACTGGAATTCTATGAACAAAATAAATTCTGTTCTTCTCAGATAACGTGAAAACTGATGTCACTTCTAATTCTCTTGAGGGAAAAATGGCTACAGTTAGAAGTACATCAATGCAGCCATTTATTACCCAGACCAGTCTATAAAAAGACATTGTGTACAAGTTTTCACTTTCCATGCCAGAAATGCATTCCTGGAACATAACTGCAGTCTTTTTTTATTTAGTAATTTAGATAATAGTTTCTCCATGAACTTTCATAACATTTATTTACTACCCTAAAGGATTCAGTCGAGTGCTTGTGGAATCCTTTAGCATCTAGCATTTTCATTATATTATATAGGTTCATGAACCTTATGTGGAAAATAATCTTAGTAGGCAGATTTACATGAATTTACAAGCTTTACGGAGAAGCACAGAGGAGAGAAGTATGTAGGATTATATCAAGGGGAAATGTGCTGGCTGGAACAATTGTGGGAACATGAGGAAGGGGAGGCAAAGGATGCAAACAATTATGAAATCTAGTGGTGTTCATCCACCAGCAGAATGGACTTTCCTCTGGTGGTTTGGGGTTATGATTATGCTTCCAGAGCAGATTTTGGGCAGAGGGTTCCAGGGGGAGGAAAGGAATGGAAAAGAGCAGAAGTTCACTTGCATGATACTAGATGTTGCGTGTTGAGTTATTGGGTCAAGTAGGACTCTAGCATTTTGCCTGCATATTATTATCAATTTTAAAATCGGGAAAGGTTGGGAAATGAAGCTTCTCACATGCCAAATGAATTAAGTTCTTTATTTTGCATTTTATTTAACAACCTCTAGGTACCTGTGAGAAACAATTAAAATGTCGTCTGACATCTTCCCTAACTACTCCTGTATATAATAGCTTATATATCTTATATATCCACAAATCCTTTTCTATCTGAATGAAAGATGTTCAGACTATTAGGGCTCCTTACCCAATTTTATTTTTAAAAATCCCATTGTTAGTTCTGGAAAGCAATTAAAAACAAACAAGCAAACAAAAAACCTTCGACCTCCCAGAGCCCTTTTACTTTCTTAATTAAAAAAAACCCTCCCCAGTTACTTTAATTTTCAATTTTAGCTCTATGTCACTAGTTTCTTACTTTGCTTTGTTTTGTGTTCAACACAGATAATTAATCCATAGATAAGTATCCATGATTTCTTTAATGATATAGCTAAATTATATAGTTTTCAGGCACAGTACCACACCCACACCTGGAAGTTGCTTGTATTTACATGTTTGTATCTTCAACATTTTATTTTAAATATCAGATACTGTACTTCATTAATTTATTTAATCTTCTGTAAAGTAGATTAAAATTAATGTTTAAGAAGCTGGTTTCTCATAGAGGCCTTGTGTATTTTCAAAATCAACATGATATGATTAGTATTTATTTAGGCTGCTTTTCTGAGCGAATGCCCATCTAAAGCGGCTTGCAGGCAAAACAGATAAAAAACAGTACAGAGTTTAGAACCATACACAAATTTACTTTTAACACACAACTCAACAGTTGAACAGTGGTACCTCGGTTTAAGAACAGTCCGGTTTAAGAATGATTTGGTTTATAAACTCGGCAAAACCGGAAATAGTGTCTTGGTTTGAGAACTTTACCTCAGTCTAAGAATGGAATCCGAACGCACCGACGGTGGTAGGCTGCATTAGGGAAAGCGCACCTTGGTTTAAGAACGGACTTCTGGAACAGATTAAGTTTGTAAACCGAGGTACCACTGTATCAAGTATCAGGTATCAAACTTTCTTTCGGTCACAGACCAGCATAAGATAAAACATGAATAAACTGAACACATAAGACTTAAATCAGGCAAGGAATGAAAAACTAGTAATTAGTAAGGGACAAACAGTTAAAAGCTACTATAAGGGAGGGCGCGTGAAGGAGCAGAGACCTTGCATTTGGGGCCTAGTTTGTGGCGCAAACCATCCTTTGGTAGCACAGAATCTAGCAACTGAGTATGTAACATATGGGTTTTCATCTTGAAGTAGCAGGAAGGTATAAAGTTGTTCTGTGCAACCTGGGAATTTATGTAATATTGGCAAGTTGAACCTAGCTGGTATATCTGTATAGTATTGGCAGTGAAAAAAGACACGTTCTGTTATTTCCAGTTGCCCAGAGCCACATGGGCCTTTCCTCTCCTCATATGGTATCTTCCTAAAGTTGCCTTCTTGGATGGCTAAAGGGAGGGCCTGGCAACGTACCAGAGTGAAAGCCCTTTGCTGTTTTGGAATTTCAAGGTTCATCATATATGGCATCTGGGAGGTGAAGTGTCTTCTGGTTTCACTGATTAAAAATGTCAGGGACCTGGCTAGATCTTCTTGGCATTTTGTATCTTCTACACCCTGTTTGATGGTTTTTGGGGCTTGTTAAAACCCAAGTCAAGTAGGCTCTGCGGGGTGAAGCCTAGAGTTGTTATTATGTTTATCACTGCACATTTCCATGTTGTTCAGAAATAATAATTAAGGGAGGAAGGCCACGCAGGAGGAGAGAGAGTCTCAGCCAGTAATTTAGTGTGGTGATCCTTACAAACCCAGTTTCAAGACGTATGGCAGCATTGGAGATGTGTTTAAGCACTTGCAGGGCTGATCTTAAGAACTTAGATTGTACCAGTTCTAATGGTGTGCAGTTGGCAAAGGGGCCTAATTGGGCACCATATACAAGTTGTGCAATGAATTTGGCCTCAAAAAGTTTGAGGGCTGCAGGTATATATTGTCCGCCTTTAGTCCTGAGGTACCTGAGTATTGCATTTATGCATCCCTGGGCATTCCCTGCAACATAATCCCCATGGGCTTTTCTACTTCCTGAAGAGTGAAGGGTTATACCCAAATATTTGAAGCGGGTGACCTGCTCAATCTTATGGCCATTGATGTACCATGAGCAAGGTTTGGGCCTTTTGGCAATGATTTTGGTTTTCTGATAATTTAGTTTGCTCTCCTTGCAGTATACTGCTAATGTTTTCATGGCTCTTTTAAGGCCTATAGGAGTTCTTGAGAGGATTGCTGCGTCATCTGCGTAAAGCAGCACAGGGATAGATATGCTTTCCTGCTAGTTTTGGAGGCTGTAAGTTCATGTTGTAGAAGAGAGGTACCATATCATTTATATAGAAATTGAATAAAAATGGGGCCAATATACACCCTTGATTGATGCCTTTTTTGGTTTGGACTGCGCCCCATTGGCCAGATTGAACCCAACATCGAGGGACCTACCAATCGGGTGTTATGGCTGACCAATCTTACCCACCCACAACACAGGAGGTCAGTCTCCAGGCCACCCACAACACTTGCCCTCTTTTAGGGAGGACACATTGCTGTAGGGTAACCATAGCGAAGGACTATTCACCTTACCAACCTAAGGCATGGTACACCAGGAGAGCCAGTGGAGCAGATCTGAAACTGCAGATTGAATGGTAAGAGTGCACATATATTCCAATTAATAGCTTTGGCCCAAACCATTTAGTGCTTTAAAGGAAAACCAGCAGTCTAAATTGCGCCTGGAAACACACTGGCAGCCAGTGCAGCATATATATTTGCATATGAACGAGGCCATACATACACTGTCTTCTAACTGTATTTACTCTTACTCCTTACTGCCCAAATACATTCCTTCCTTCCTTCCTTCCTTCCTTCCCTTCATTTCCTCTGCTGCTAAAAATGTAGATTACGTTCCATAGGACAGAGATAAATTTATTTATTTAGAATGCAAGGGTTCAATCCAATCCAAATATCTTTATTGTACTAGCTATTGGCCACGACATGCAAGGTTTTGGAATCATTCCCACAAAGTCTGTCAAATCAGAACAGGGAAACTCTTTGCTGAGATTCACGTCAGAAAATGGGGTTATTTGTATACTGTATTAAAAACGTATGTGCTGCAGAGAAGCTGACTGTGCCATGTTATTACAGTGAAAAAGATGTCCCGCAATATATTCAGCATACTTCAGTATCACCATAAATAAGAAACAATATTTGTGGTGACCATCAAGCGATTAAAAGAAAATAAAAGAATGGATTTGAGTACTGTAGTTAACATTAGATTCAATCGGATAGTTGCAGGAAGTTCTGATTTTCTCTCCCCAAATTAATGCTTGCTGGCTATGAGTAATATTATCAATAATTCATCACCCGAGTTCATTTCGATATGATCTGTTGATGCACACCACCAGAGCACATGGCAGTAATATGAGCATTTAGGTGATTTACAGATCTACAAAATAGCAAATAATCAGAAATTTCTTCAAGTGACAGCCTGCAAGGGCTTTTGAACATCTGAAATGAGGATGTGCAGCGAGATCAGTATATTATAAATCACGTTTGTCTTTTTTTAGTACTCTTTGGTGGTCCCAGGGTAGAAGTGCATGCACTTAGACCATCTACTTCCAACACTGTTTCCAGTGCCTAAGTGACAGATTGTGTTTTATATAATGGTGCTCTTTCTATATCCTTATTAACTCTTTAGTCCCTCAAGGCATTTTACATTCACTGGTGTACATCATGGATACAGGCACTATGTGCAAATATTTATTTATTTATTTATTTATTTATTTCAGTGTCTGTTAATCCTGATTGTTGTGGTCTTGAATATGAATCATTTAATAAAGCTTGAATATGAATCATTTAATAAAGCAAACCCTGCAATGGCAACCCATTCTATTGCTTTGTAATAGTAATGCATCTTCATTTCTTTATATGCTGCACTTCCTACATATAGCAGTCTCTCCAAATCTGTCCTGTCTGTCCACTCTAGGCTGCTCCGTAGAGTCCCTAAGTACATGGAGAGGGGTTACGTGCATGTGATTGTTGCTATGAGGTGGGCAAAACCTCTAGATAGGCCCAATTTGTCTGCAGACAAATTCCTCCCTGGCCCTGAATACGGCAACCAGTTAATTCCACAGCAAGGTTGTGCTAGAGCACTGCCTGCTTACCTGCAGGCAGGGCCAAAAGATATAGGGTGGGATGTCCGTTGCCGACTAACTGCTCACTCACAGCACTACCGGAATATTGTGCTATGGGGGCAGGTCTAAGTGAAGACTAGCTCCCCTAAGACCACCTCCAGAACCACACCCACTGGAATGGCCACAATTGGCCAATTTGAAGTGCAGTTTTTGTCAGGACAACTCAGAAGACCCTGTGACTGGCCAAGGCTGTTAGTGCCACCATTGGTCACTTGGGTTAGGACTTCTGCCCACCTGGTTCCCCAATGAATTTATATAGAGTGTTTGTATTGCTACTGCTGTGGTTTTAGGCTTTTTTTTTAGTTTAAGTTTTATTGTACTGAATGTGTGGCTACTCTGTAAATTTCTGTGGGTATTCTGCGATAGAAAAGTAATATGATAAATACTGTACTAAACATAATAATTTAAATGGAGGTGAGAGCATCCTGTAGAGGTGATTTCACCTGGTACTAGTTTAGAACCTTTTTTTATAAAGTGTTATGCAGTGCAATGCTATACATGGTTACTTGGAGCTATCTCCCACTCAATTCAATGGGGCTTTTTATCTAGCAAGTATGCTTAGCACGGTGCTAGCCATTCCTTGAGAATGGCACTCTGTGTATTATGTAGGCATTTCTTCATATAGTTGTACAAAAAGGGGGTAACTCAGATAATAATTTTGTTTATGGTTTTGCCTTGGAGGGGAAAAAACCAGGGTCCTTGTGTATTCTGCAATGTGTCATGACTAAAACGTTTGTCTACCTTTTGCTAGAGGTGGAGAGTGTTTTTGTCTGAGACACAGCTGCATGATATGGATTAGCCCTAAACAGGACCCAACTTGTATTTGTGGTCTCTGGTCTTGCTTAAGAACACTTCTGCAAATATTTCACACAGGAGGCTTTATTTTACTAGGGCATGGATTCCTTGGCCAGAACTGATGTAGCCTAATCATTATATCTTCCACACACGAAAGGACTTCTGCAATGTCTTGAAACCTGATGAGGAACTTGTGGTAAAAGCCAAGAATGTTGCATCCACAGGTGGGCATTCTATAAGAAGAATCTCAAATTGCCATCATGAATTTATATATGCAATGGTGAACACATTGTTCAATTTGATCAGAAACTTTTTTATGTTCTTGACATGTGTGGAGAACGTGCCTTGTGCTTTCATAGTATGCTTTTCCTTAAGTAAACTTTTTTATCAGCTGGCTAGGCAAGAGATATGCCTTTCTGAGGACATCTAGGGACATGAATGTGGTCTGTAACTGAACTAGTAAGCTATAGAAAAAGCCGGTCGATCACATAGAGTTATAGACTGAATTCTCTAAAGCAGCAACTGTGTGGATTCAAAATTCAAGACTACAAATCAAACAGACTTATTTCTTGACAGTACAAGATAATTGAGAGGCCTTAGATTAGGTATGCCCCAGGATGTGTATGATAACATATGAGCCTTTCTGGATCAGGCCAATGGCCTATCTAGTCCAACATCCTGTTCTCACAGTGGCTGACCAGATGTCTGTGGGAAACCTGAAAGATAGACAGGAGCATTATTATTATTATTATTATTATTATTATTATTATTAACCACCCTGTACCCCAAGGTCTTAGGGTGGTTCACAGAATAAAATCAAAATATAAAACCACAAAAAGCGTAATAAAAATAAAAACAACAACCACCCAATAACCCCCACCCCCCCAAACCCCCACATTTTAAAAGGGCATAGGATGTTAATCAAATCAAACAAAGGCCTAGTTAAAAAA
The DNA here is from genome assembly GCF_964106645.2 of Podarcis pityusensis. Classification (NCBI taxonomy): domain Eukaryota; kingdom Metazoa; phylum Chordata; class Lepidosauria; order Squamata; family Lacertidae; genus Podarcis; species Podarcis pityusensis. The sequence continues at coordinate 97,508,090 of NC_138028.1, read as the reverse complement.
GAACATTTTCACATGGTATAATAAAGGCGAACTTCCCTGGGGAGAGCATTCCACAGATGGGGAGCCACTGCAGAGAAGGCCCATTCTCATGTTGCCACCCTCCGGACCTCTTGAGGAGGAGGCACATGAAGAAGGGCCTCAGAAGATGATCTCAGGGTCTGGGTAGGCCCATATGGAAAGAGGCAGTCCGTGAGGTATTGTGATCCTCAGACATTTAAGGCTTTATAGGTCAAAACCAGCACTTTGAATTGGGCCTGGAAACTAATTGGTGGCCAGTGCAGTCGGACCAGGATCAGTGCAATATGCTCATACTGTTTTGCTCTGGTGAACAACCTGGCAGCTGAATTCTGCACTAGCTGAAGTTTCTGAACTGTCTTCAGAGGCAGCCTTATGTATAACACATTGCAGTAATCTAACCTTGAGGTTACCAGAGCATAGACAACAGTAGATAGGCTATCCTTGTCCCGATAGGGGCGTAGCTGGGCCACCAGCCGAAGCTGATGGAAGGCACTCCAGGCCACCAGAGCCTTGAGTGACAGCAAAGGATCCAGAAGTACCCCCAAGCTACAGACCTGCTCGTTCAGAGGAAGTGTAACCCCATCAAGAGTAGGCAATCTCCTACCCATCTGTCTAGGGAACCACCCACTAACAGTGCCTCAGTCTTATTGGGATTGAGTTTCAGTTTGTTGGTTCTCATCCAGTCCATTACTGAGGCAAGAAACTGGTCCAGCACTTCCACTGCCTGACCTGCAGATGCAAAGGAGAAACAGAGCTGCATGTCATCAGCATACTGCTGACAACGTACTCCAAACTTCTGGATAACCCCACCCAGCGGTTTCATGTAGATGAACCCCACATTGAAGGTTTCATGGGCCTGAAAAGAACTCCCCAAGCAACACCCTTTGGGAACAACCATCTAAGTAGGACTGGAACCACTGCAAAGTGGTGCCACCCACCTCTAGTTCGGAAAGTCGCTCCAGAAGGATACCATGGCCAATGGTATTGAAAGCCACTGAGAGGTTGAGGATAATTAATAGGGACATGTTTCCCTTCTCTCTCTCTCGACAGAGATCATCATACAGATAGACCAAAGCAGTTTCTATGCCAAAACCAGGCATAACAGCATTCTCCCCACTTGCAGTTCCCAGCATGATTCCTCTGACAGTGGAGGTAAAACACAGCCTTCATGGTTGGTAGCCACTGGTGAGCAATACAAGGTTTGTTATTTCAGTGCCTTTGTCTTGAGTAAATCTCCAAGGGCAGAGGTTGCTTTCCACAGTAACATATACTAAAAATGTATAGGAGCAAATAGTAAATCAGAAGTGACAATGTCACTGTGCTCAGAGTTTCTTTACTCCCACAAATGTCAGTCATGGAATGAAAATGATGACTGTCAGGGGCAATGGCATAATGATGGCATCTAACAGTAAGGCAGAGTTAAACAAATCAAGGCTTACTGGGAATGAGCAAGCATGCTGCTCACATCATGTCTGTCTCCTCCATTTGCTGTGCTGGGAAGAAACAAACCAAAGTTTTTGGGAGGAAACAATCCTTAGTGCTTTTGTGTGAACCAGTCCTCATGAATTCTTTCTCTCCAAACAAGCCATGAGGATAAGCCAAGAACAGACCATGTTTCATGATGCATGCTGGTGCCAAGTCCCTTTTCTGAAAAGTCTTCCAGTAGGTCTTTGAGGTGCCAGAACAGCACCACTATCAGAAATTATTCTGCTGGTGTATCTCTGGGTCTCATCTGCATTACTTAACCACTGTGTGTGAATTTGATAAGCTATTTTAAGGGTGTTAAGGAGACCTAATCTACCCTGTTATATTAAAATTTCAGCATGTGCGTTTGCGTGAACACACACACACACACACACACACACACACACACACACTTCATCATAGCCAGAGTTCCCTTCACTTCCTTTTCAATCATCCACTTACTGTGCAAAATCACTTTCCAGCTGCTTATACCCCTTGACAGTTGGGTGTGTGAAAGTACATCTGTCAGAGCATTGTATATTCAAAGGTTGGCTCATCTGATAACAGTTCGTATTACTAGATATGTCAGCTTCTATTGTGTACCCACAGCTATTTATTAGGCCTATGTAAAATGTATTTCCACCACCTCCCCCAAATCCAAGTAAGTGCTGTTGTCTTTTTAAGTTTATCCTTTTTGACAGATAAAAGCTGAACAAGGATGTCTACACCTAAAATAAGGTTGTTATTGCCTCAAGGGAAATACTGGATGCATGAGAACGTTTTTGCTAATTGTAGAATAGAGAGGCCCTTTATTTTGGCAGGGAAAAGTTGCAGGCTGCTTATGGCACATGCATATACTTGCAATGCAATTACATTTAGGGTTTGATCTAGCATCGCTAGTGTATGGTGTCTATATTTCCCCCTTAATATATTTCTTTGGTGTTCTGTGTAATACGTGCTAGATAGAAGGAATTAGCTTAATACAAACAGTTCTTAGTAACCAGATACAGCATTGGAGTCAACCCACATTTGAAATAAATCCAAACATTGCTTTTTGTATAATTACCATGTCAAGAACTTTAGATTATTTAAAATGGCAATCTTTCACCTCACCAATCATAAATCATGATAGAGGACTTTACTGTGTATCTTGCTATCTATTATTTGTCAAATGAGTCTCAAATCGTTCAGTGTATGTGCTCTTTACATTTTTTTATTTATTAATTAAAAGTCCCCTTCATACCAGTATTTAAAATGTAGTGATGCAATTATAAATTTTAGATATTGTACCTTTTGGGATTTGAGGGGATTTTTGACATATCAAAATTATTTTATTAGATGAAATGCTTCTATTTCATTAGAAGAATTAATTAATTAGATGGGGTCTTCTAACAGTCTAGTATTAGATAGCTGTATTTCAGGGCAAGCACCAAGTTTGAAGGTTGCCTCTCAGTGGTGTCTGGTGTCCATTAGGCCTGGTAGGTTGGGAGATTGGAAGACTGATGGTAGGAGGACCCAAAGTGAATGATAGGCAGAGCCAACTAATCCTAGTTTTATCTCGGACTAAGGAGAAAGCTGACAGACAATACCACTCCATTGACAAATAGAATGTAAGAGTTGTTGTTTATTTATATCCCGCCCTTCTTCCCTAAGGAGCCCACAGGGGCAGACACAGTAATGAAAAACATTTTTTAAAATCTAAAGTTTTAAAACTTTCTAAACATAGTTAAAACATTATCTCACCCAGCAAAAAATACTGATCCGTTCTCTGTAGTAGATTTCTGCTTATGGCTAGTATGGCAGCAGCCTAGTGAGTATTAACTACTCAGTGTGTACTTTCAAATTACCTTGATGATGTAAATTGGGTTTTGAACCCAATTTCAAAATGAAAACGTATGGCTACCTGTATTTTACCACAATTACGCAATGTAACAATGATCTGTTTTTGAATAATGACATGTTTTTGTGCATGGAAGCACCAACAATCAGCTGTTTGTCGGCACTTGCAAAGTGCTATGCATGGGGCTTTGCAAGTGCCACCAATTAGGCGGCTGGCGGTGCCTGTGACTCTGCCTGTCAGCCCATCCATCTCTTTACCTGACCCACAGGTAGGACAGGTAGGCATGGCTTGGCCCAAACAGCCTCACAGCTCAAATGGGGATGCCTAAATAGGCAATGGGAACATTCTAAGACAAAGATGGATGGGGGGCCTGTGGTCCTTTAGATGTTGTTGGACTACAGCTTGCATCACTGCTCGCCCATTGACCATGTTGACAGATGCTGAAAGGAGTCTAACAACATCTGAAAGGTCGCAGGTTCTCCATCTCTGTTCTAAGTGAAAAGCGCTTTAGACTAAATTTAGAATGCTCCCCCAACCCCCAAATTAGGAAGATCTTGAAAATACATCATTTTAAAAACAGCTTCTCATTGCAAAAAAATAAAAATTAATTCCACCTTGAGAATGCAAAGGTATGTAGGCATCATTCACCCGAAGGGTAAGTCAAGTTTATGCTAATGCACAGTTTTTTTATGTTAGGCTACCTAAAATAGAGGCACCTGCTTAATGCATGAGTGACTCACATCCTCCATATTTTGCTTAGTTGGTGCTACATTTTAAAGAGACAGTTATATTCATATTAGGTCATTAAATGAACTAATTACCATCACATTTTCTGGCTGCTGTACTTTTATTTTGAAACCCTTTGGGTGGCAGTCTGGTTTTATCTCTTTAAAGCAGAAATAAGTATTTGGGCATTTATATATCCTCAGGTTCCATAACAGACGTGACAAAGTTTATTTGTTTGTATAGCTAGATACCATTTATATATATAAATCCATATCTCTTGGCAACTAGATTCATGAGATATACCCCCAGGATACAAATAAAAGCCTTAGCTTTCTTGTGTCTAGCTGCAGCTAATTCACTTCTAGTACAAAAATATCCTGGGAATTAATAATTCATATCATAGGTACTCTGAAATTATATCATTGTGAAGCAGAGTCTCTCCACTGGCTGTCCCTACCATTATTGCTGCATGCATCATGGTCCAAGAGATAATGAAAAGACTACATAATGGTTAGAATCTTCATAACATTAGCTTTTGAGCCAGTGCTCAAATTAGTAGCACTTGCCAATATGCTATTTCTCACTCTGTTTTGCCCTAGGTCTCTTTGGCCATGGCATTCGCTCTTTTTTCATTTACGAAAAAACTATAAACCTTTCTGTAGAGAGATCATAACATTAGGGTGCAGGTTTTGACTCCATATCCAGTCAGATCTTATATAAGAAAATCTTAATTTGGCTATATACAGTAAGAGTTTTTATTTCCAAACAACAACTTTTTCATACTTCCAGCATAATGAGAAGCAAGTCTCCAAAATAAGAATCATTTAAACAGCTCTCTCTTTTTAAAATCTCTAACTGCACCCATATAGGAAATCACATTTAAAATTTCAGGAAGTTTTTGAATCAATTTGTAAAAGTGGCATGGAAAAGATAGGGCTGCTTCTTAGAGAAAGAAAAGGCCAGTCAACAGGTCTGTAGTGTACATTCAGGAGCAGACCACAGTGGTTTCTAAGGCAGCTCCTTGGATTGTGGATCCAATAATTTTAGGGGTTTCCCTGGTCATGTACAAGAAATTGGATGCAACATTTCCAGTGCACTCACTTGAAAGCTAGCTAAACCATGGTTTGGATGTTAAGTGGAGTTGCCTTGTAATAGAGAAGGCCACATGCATTTCTTTCAGGAGTGGTTTAGAAGATAAACCATGCTGAAGTCCATAGCCTGATTTGCTTTATTTAGGAAGAAGTAAGAAGGATTTCCTCCCCAAATGAGAATTGTCTGCTTTTATGTTCGTATTTGTTGTTTTGGTTTTTTGCCTTCCTAGCTAATAAATGGATTTGACAACTTGCTTAATAGACATCTGGATTGTTTGTTTAGCCTATTTTTTGAATCATTAAAGAAATTTCAGCATGAGGAAACTTGTTGACTCTTGTTTGCTGCAAGGTAATTTATTTCTTCTTCTTGTGCACTGTTTTGTCACTGAGGCTAAAGCTACAGAAGCAGGAGCTTTACAGTATTCATATGTGTAAGATTCAGTTTTGGGCAAGAAGGTTGGTCTAGATTTATAGGGGACCTAATACTGGGCTAGGAACTGTTTTAATATATGATCTTCTATGTGAAATGAGTACATTATCTCCAGATATAATGAGTCTTCCACTGCAGAAGATGAGACACAAGAGGATGAGCAAACCAATAGTTCTGAGAGTTGATGAAATTGACCTGAGGCTTGCAGAGTAAGTACACAGCATTTCAAAATTGAGCTTAGCCAGAGGGATTACACACAGAAATGAGGAAATGGAAGCAGGTCTCCCTGTCTCTTAATGATAGCTTTCAGAGGAGACTACAAGCAGGGAGTGTACATCAGAAGAATGTGTCAGAGAATAACAAATATTGGCAAATGATCAAATATATTATGTTAGAGTGATCACAGGAAGATGAAGAGTCCAACTAGTGCAGCATTCTGTTTCAAAGAATGCACAGCTAGATCCAAAAATACAGTATGAAGGCTACAGCCCTCCCAATTCTCCCCACCCCCCACCAGCAGCTGGTGTTTATATAGGTATATTGTCTTTGACCATGGAAGTTCCATTTAGTCATAATGACTAATAGTGAATCATTACATTGTTCTTTGAATGAAATATATTGATATATTACTAGGTTTGAATAATGGAAGGAAAAGCCTCTAATATTATTGCAGCAGAACGGTTTAAGAAAGACAGGGTTGATATCATCCTTTTCTCCTCTTTGCTCCCTGCCCCCACCTACTCTTTCAGGTTGTATGTGATTGTTCCGTATATTGTTAACAATATTATCATGCATTACACCCACATCCACACACACCCCACACCAAGCTCTTAAAATACACTGCTTTATGCAAGTTAACATGAATAGATGTAAGGGTTTGCCTTTAAACTCTGCGGAGCAATCCACACCTACAGCCAACTGCAACATTTTGCACTCTGTTCCCAGAATCTGAAAAGGTACCCCTGTCGTTCATCAACTCTCCTCACATCCCACCCACACCCTCACTTTAAATATATACCTTAGGCAAGCTTAGGTGGTAAACTGACCCCTTTAAGCTCACCTAATATGTAGGGGGGAAAGAATAGCTTGAACAGCTGAGAGCGAGAGTCCTGCTAATTTAGAAAAAAATATATTGTGACTAATATAACAAAGACTTTGCTGCTTGTTTTGAATTGAAGGTTTCTTTTGATGCTTCTAATCTCACTGAAGTCTTTATCACATGGTTTGAAACTGTACCTCTGAGCTCAGATTTTCAAGAAAAGTTGCAAAGGCATTTGGTAGATAAGTAGTACTCTGTGCTATGAATTTTATTTATATCAGCCTACAAAGGGTTTCTCCTTTGTAAAGTTCAGGGAGAAATGTTCACAGGCTCCAGAAGAGAAAACAATCTGGACAAAAGAACATAAAAAGATGCATCTTCTTTTCTCTACCGGTGGGCAAAAAAGAAATATTGTGCCTTTGCAAAAATGTAACAGAAGATGTTGTCTCTTATTCTATGCTACCTTTATCTAAGCCACTGCACCAATTATCTACTTAACATAGACCCAGGTGTGCTTTCCCTATGTGATGAAGGTTTTTGAGCTGGAAGTTGTAGAACAGCAATTTAACACATGCTTAGATCAGGCATAGGCAAACTCGGCTCTCCATATGTTTTTTGGACTACAATTTCCATCATCCCTAGCTAACAGGACCAGTGGTCAGGGATGATGGGAGTTGTAGTCCAAAAACATCTGGAGGGCTGAGTTTGCCTGTGCCTGGCATAGATACTACTACTGACCAGGTCTTTATGTGGTAGCGGTAATGAAGCTAAGAGTTTTAATTAAGGATAGTTTTAGAATCCGCTTCTGAGTCAGATCCTGCCTAAATGTTACAGGTCTAAATTCCAGCATAATTTCTAGAACTGGGTGTGCATGCATTGGATATGGAGGGTTCATGGAACCTGTGTGCCAGCTCACCCCTGGCCAAGCATGGCTGCGCTGCACATCTGCCTGCTTGTGCAGGGAGGAGCCCATCTGGCCGATGCATGCCTTGGCAGGCAGATCCCGCCTCCCCCCCCCCCATGCTGACCAGATGGCCAATCAACAAGGAGGCTGGGGATACGACGGCGAGACCAGGCTGGGCTCTGGGGCTCAAAGACCACCAGGGGCAGACAGGGCAGGATGGGGATCCTTTTATGGAGACTCTTGGTTCATGCCCCCTAAAAATTGTGCTCCTGGGGCTACGCCACCCTACTCCCCCAAACACTGTGCCCCTGGTTGTTCCAACACATGTTAGACCCCATTGGTCCCTGAATTTCCCTGAAGAACCAGAATGGTCTGAAACACATTGGATCAACAAGACTTTTTCTTCTCTGCCACTTTTTTGTTTGTTTGTTTCCAGTTATGTTTTGAGGTGTTCCCATATTTGTTGGACCTACTATAGGCTTTGATACCCTGAATATGGTTTGGTAATTTGTGCGAAATGTAGCAGGCTTCACTGGATACCTCTAAAGTGCTTATTAAGACCAATGGGTCTTAGGATAAAATTGCCGACAGTAAAGTAGAGAAGAAATAGAGTTCTATCATAAATAGGGGTGACTGATTAGGATTTTGCTTTTAAACTTAAAAAAAAAAGTCAAAGGAATCCTGAGACTTGGAAAATAAGAGAACTCTTCTTCCAAAAGGAAAAGGGCAGAGGTAGAAAATGTCACCATCTCTATTTCCTTGGTTAAATCTAGGCAAAATCCTGCCCCTTTCCTTATTGTTTACTGATGTGATGCACGTTGCCAGATCTCTCACAGCCTGCTGCATATCACCTCATCTGTTCTGTATATGCAGAAGGGTACCAGAGATAAAACTGTCAGAATAAAATAAATTCCTCATTTTCTATAAGCTGTTCTGATTGTTGTCTCTTTCGATAGCAGAAGCGCTGTAAAGTTTATTTGTGATGGACAAAGATACTGAGATAATTTCTTTTGGGAAAAGAACACCTTTTTTTTTGCATGTGTCACAAGTAATATAGTTGGTGGCTTGGATCCCGTGTGCAAACAGGATCTGGAGTTGCCTTTGACACATTCCCCTGTCAGTGAGGAGCCTCCCCAACTGAGAACAACTCTGATGCTGAGCTGGTCCTAATTCCATCTCTGTCTCAATGGAGACACCAGTGCTGGGACTAACAAGCATCATGGACCCAATTTACTCAAAGGAGTGCCTGTTTGTTTGCCCAGTGTTGAGACTGTAGCTGCTTGCCATGCATATAGCTGTGGTGGCTCTGCTCTTCAAAGCAAGCAGCAGGTGGCATGTTCAGGTTGGATGAAGGTTTTAGTTCATCTGCATTTCAGCTCTCATGTACCTGCTGATTTCTGAAGCCTGTAACTTGCCTTATGCACCAATCTTATCTAAAAATTGAAGCCTTTGGCAGAACTAGAGTTCTTCATCCAATGGGAAGAGCCAGGATTTATTTATAGAAGGATTTCTGCACTGCCACATCATGAGATACTAAGGTGGTATATGCTGTTAAAACATAAAACACAATCTTTTTAAAAAATTAGGAATACAGATAATTAAGGTGACTGGCCAATCGAAATTTTAAAAGCTGCAAAGGCCTCTTGGAACAAACAAAAAAAGTATTCAAGTGATACCTGAAAGTCAAAAGCAAGCATGTCTGGTGAATCTCTGCTGGAAGAGTGTTCCACTACATGGGTCTGGCAATACTATGTAAATGCTCACAATTCTGGTTAAGGTCAGTTGGGCCTCTGTAACACAGGCAACAACTAAACAGCACTCCTCTGGATGAAATGGAATGATGTGTGGGCAGTCCAACATAAATCCACCACTAATGCAATATTATTACAGCAACAGTGACATGTCCCAGAATATACTCACAGACAGACACACACAACATACCAGTTTAGCCAGAAAAGACTCGGGGATATCATTTCCTGGTGAGAATCATGGGGGTTGTAGTTTTGTCTTCCTCCTGAACTGAATTGGGAAGCAGACACTCCCCCAGCAACTAAAAATCCCATAATATTTGACAGGAAATGTTTCTTAATATACTCAGACCATCATTTCTAGCAAAAGTTTCTCCTGGGTTTAGAAAGCTGTGCCCACCATTAATTTTGTCTCTTCCATTTGCAAATATAGGTACTGCTTTTTGATTTCCTTGAGAAGGTGGAGGGGTAGGGGAGGCAATTTAGCAATAGGAATTTCTAGTTTATTGAAAGCCCTATACCCTTAAAAAGTTTGAAACCTAATCATCTATAGGCTACTGGGTTTCTAGAAAGATGACAACATTAACTTCCTTTTCACATGCATTACTGGTTTGTCCTGTTTGGTCTATTAGTAGTACTGAAAATAATATTTACCAGACTTCTCAAGGTTATGTTCTCATATGAGACAATAGGAATGTCTGTTCCTACTATCTGCCATGTTTAGACTTAATTTGGTTTTGCCACCACTTGTTGTGGATATGGAGGAAGGTATGGTTGGTAGAAGCACCCCAGAGAAGTAAATGTTTACTTATTCATATGCATAGCTGGAAGCCTAAGCATTTGTGCTTTTATTTTGATTTGTGGATTAAATGCTTAAACTCTGGGACAGCCTGGATATATCTTTGTCTTATCTATCCCACACCAGCCCTTTCTTTTCTCAGTTTTGTTGTTAACCCTTGGCAATTTCTTGCTTCCTTTCTGCTTATACTTATGTTCACAACACAAGCCAGTATTGCATGAATCCTCAGGTCTAGAGGGTTTAGGGCCTTAGAAAGTGGCAGTTTTGCCAGGGTGACCAACCTCAAACCTTTACTCCAGAGCATGACTCTCCTAAGTGTGTGGGCCAGCCTAGGTGGTCATTGTAACAGTACACTGGTACCTCGGGTTACAGACACTTCAGGTTACAGACTCCGCTAACCCAGAATAATACCTCGGGTTAAGAACTTTGCTTCAGCATGAGAACAGAAATTGCACGGCAGCGGGAGACCCCATTAGCTAAAGTGGTACCTCAGGTTAAGAACAGTTTCAGGTTAAGAACGGACCTCCCAAACGAATTAGGTTCTTAACCCAAGGTACCAGAGGTTCACCCAAGGATGAACATGCCTGAGGACGCTCCTTCCTGTCCAGCACCCCAGCAGTACCACTACCATTGTTCTGGAGGGTTGGGGAATCAGTAAAAGTTGCTCTCCTTCTGCTGTCAATCAGCAGGCTCCCTCTGCTGGATCAACATTCCCATCTGATTAAAAGAAGTCTTTCTATCCAGAGAAGGCAAACTCTGGCTGTAGCCCTGTGTTTAGTGGCATAGGAAGGGGGGGTAGAGGGGGCGGGCTGCCCCGGGCGCCACTCTGGGAAGGGTGACAAGATGGCCCCTGCCTCCCCCCAGCTGTAGAGTGGCCGAGGGCACCTGCAGTCCGTATGGGTGTTGCTCTCGTGCGGCGTCTGTACGACCGCTGCACGCAAGCGGCATCCTGTACGGACTGCGCATGTGCAGCATTCTGTACAGAGTGCGCACACGTGGGATGCTGCACATGCGCAGTCCATATGGGCTGGGCCGTCTCAGGTGCCGGAGAGGGTTCCTCCGCCACTGCCTGTGTTACTGAGTTATGTTGAACAATCTCTCAAGTAACTAACCTTGTTAAATTCACTGCTGTAAAATATTTACCAATGCTAATGTGCAACATGCTTTAAATATTCCTAAATTATGTTTGATCACTTAAAGCAATTCACTAAAATTTGGTGCCAGAATGTGAAATTACATAAACCTAAGAGATGATTCACACAAACAGCTTTAAATAGTGCTTAATTTTTCTAAATATCTGTGAGGTAGAGATTGGTATTGTAAATTAGTCAACACACATTTTAACATAGGGCAAAAATACATGAGCCAGGCTTCAAAATTCAGTTCAACCTTACCTGTGTTTTAGACTATGGTTGAAGGTAAAATATGTCTATGTCTTTGCTGCAGTCCTGGAAGATGGAATTTCTTATTACTTCTAATACAAATGATTCCCAGATGATTCTAGTAAAAGTTATACAAGAACAGACCCACTCTTGAAAGATGAGAGAAAGACCATCTGAGACATGCAGTATTTTTGAACATATGATTCCACAAGAAATATATCCCTGTAGGAGCAGAAAGTTAGTGATTTGTTTTGGGCTGAATGTGGCATATTCATTCGTCATACATTCTTGAATCGGAGCAATACTGAAAATATAGGAACAAATATGCAGTTGTGTGTTTTAAATGTGTTCTTTATGGTTTCATGAGTGTAAGTATTATGTGAAAATATGCATCTGGCATCTTTTGTTTTGGAGGAATAAGCACTTTTCTTAACGTACGAAAGCAAATATATTTTAATATATATATATGTATATATTCTGTATTTACTAGGCTTTTGCATTTTATCTAATGAGATGCATCATGAACCTAACTGACTTCAGACTCACTAAAAAAAATTGCAGCAGAAAGTCAAATTTCAAATTGCAGCAGAAAGTCAAACATAACCCCTTTATGTATTTGGGGTTCTAGTTGGTTCTAAACATATGTGAAAGTATTTCCATAACATGGACCACTTCCTTGTCAATGTGGCTTTTTTTACTACAGCAAAGGGGTTAATTTCTTTGTGATGCTTCATCCCCTTCTCCCCAAATACTTAATGTATTATTTCTAATTCAGAATTGGAAAAACTGCATTTGGATCAGTTATACTGTAGTCAAATTAAATTTAAACACTGCATTCCATGGCATTAGGATTGCAACTGCTCCCAAACATGGTGATAACTCAATCTTAGCAACATGGCTGTTTTTCCAGATTTTGATTTCGGAGAAAGTGTGACGAGTTTGTGAAATCACACAAAGACATTAATGTTCTTCACAGGCCCCATGATACCCACCTTGCAAAAAGGTGACATGCTAATGCAGTCATATGAATTAGTAGGGACTACTGTATTCAGTGGGCTACCTTCCAGATACATTTGGCGAACCATAGCATGGCCACTGTGACTCATGTATTAGTGACCTCAAGGTTGGATTACTATAATGTGCTCTGTGTGGGTCTTTGATTATGATTAATGTTGGATAAAACCCATTGATATTCTCTTTGGACACAGCTTTGACAGCAAAGCATTGCATCGATAGAAATGAAGTTCTGTGATAGGTCAGACATTGTTATTAGAACAACCAAAATTCTTCCTTTCCAAGCAAAGGAGTCTATAGAGCAATAATCTTTCAGTTCAGTGAAGCACTTGGCTCTGACTACTGGATTGGAAGCTAAAGTAGTGGTATAACTGGAAATCTATTTATACCTATAAGATAACTTACCACTTTTATGGCACTTTGCTTTTAGAAAGTGTTGAATGGACATCATTAAGAACCAAGGCAGTCACACACCAAGGGAACTTAAGTTTGAGGCATACAAGGACAGATATACAATACTAGCACAATTGCAGAGAAACAGTGATGATTCTAGAAAATAAGGAGCACACTGCTAACAATGCAATCCTAGCCATATCTGTTCAGAAGCGGTTCAGTAGGTTTTATTTAGGGTGGCAACCTTGTTTATTTAAATATGTAGGATGGACTTAAATCTAGGTAGGCATGTGTAGGACAATACTATCACTGGGACACAGTGTGATGGGCTAGTACCATTTTTTATGACTTTCGGAGGATGAAAATTTTTAATGTGATCAGAAACTGAGGCAGACCCAGTGATATGTATATGTCCATAGATCATAAAAGTCCAGAGGTAACAGGGCTGCTGCAACAACCTGTGTTGTGTTGGACCATGAAGGAGTGACAAGCTGAAGCATTCCTTTCATTCCTTCTCTTGCAGGTCTGATTTTATAGAATCATTTATTTGTAGAGTTTGGAGGGGACCCTGAGGGTCATCTAATCCAACCCCCTGTGCATGGCCAGCACGGTTTGAACGGAGGCTAAGTGCTCCTAACAAAGGAGGATCTGTAAACTAGAGAAAAGCTGATGTCTGAAACATTTCAGAGTTTAAGTCCTCCTTAATTCTGTTGAGTCTGATAACTGCATTTTTTTAATAAAAAGAAATACATGGTTGGTATTTCTCAATGCTGGAGTCCTCCCATGTTTGTGTCATCAATAGAGAATAGCTATTAGTATACACAGTAGCACTTCCTTCACCTTGCCCTTTCAGTGATCCAGGTCATCACTTGAAAAGTTTAGCTTTTGGGAAATAAGTGCAGATGTTTTGTAACTTCAGCTCAAGGCCTTTCTTTGAGGTGACACTCATGGGGACAAGGAAGTGGAACACACACTTAGGGAGATGCTAATTTCCCTCCTCCGAGCAATGCAGTTTCCTTGAAGACTAGAAGCTGTTATTCTCGTTTCACACATAAAGACTAGTCTCAGGTCCCAATCTCAGGAGTGAAAGGTCAGTAATTTCTTGTCTTACCAGCTCACCCACCACAAGCTGAATGGCTCTCTTTGTCAGTTACAGCCTGATCCTCAACCTTTTTATTCAGAAGAAAGCCTCACTGATTTCATTAAGACTTACATGGGCGTATAAATATTATTAGGACTCCAGTCTCAAATTTTTGAGATTTAAATCTGAGAGAGACACAGAAAGAGACTTTATATAATCACCTTTAAAAAAATAGGCATGAACTTATTTTACTGGTGGTTATTTATTTATTTATTTATTTATTTATTTATTTATCAAGTTAGATATAAGATATTAGTCCTACAAAACACTTAAGCATGTTTGATGAACCTATTAAAATTTTTGCAAAGTTTTTCTTACACTCTAAGACTTAGCAGACTCTATTAAACTTCAAACCATTCCTAGCATCTGTGCTGGTTTTGTGTGTGCATCTATATAACATTTATATATAAAAAGTCATACTAGAAGTATGCAGCTTTTAAAAAGTATGGTAAATGCAGCATTTAATATATGTTTTTCTCACTAGACCTCATGTCCTTTTTATTCCTTTCATTTTTCAGACTGGCAAAGGATATGATTCTTATGGAAACTTGGCTTCATGATCCTAAGGAAAGCATAGTTTAGATAATCACAAGTATTTACATATGTATAAGTGAAATACCGACTAAGCTCTCAGATTGTGCTTCGGGGTAGACAGTGGTGCCTCCCCACCCCTCTCAGTTCCTCTTTTCTTTTTTTGACAGCCAGTTAATAAAGACTCAACAATAAGCAGCTGCTTGTGATGTCATTTGGGACTTTGTCCACAGAGCTTGTATTTACAAGCACAGAGCAGCAGAAAAGCTAACTGGCAGCAAACTTCATGCCTGTAGTTACAGTAGGACTTTCAGCGGTGCTCTTGATGAACTTGAGAGCTAACTCAGTACTGCTCCTCACCACAGATTTTTAAGGCTTGGTAAATAAACACAGCATCCACTCGAGCAATTTCTAGACTGCTGAAAACTTTCGTATGGTTTGGATTTCTCTAGTACGGGAGCATGTTTTAACTGAACAACAACAAGTAAGGTTGGCTGTTCTTACTGCTGTTATTTCCCTGTTCTAGAATTCTATCAGATTAGCACAGCTTTCTTTCTTTAAATGTTGCTGTATTTATTATGTTTCAGCTTCACTACCAAGGTTTGCTTTTAATTATAATAGGAGCAAGTGTGCTGCTGTTAGGCAGGATTACAGCAAGGCTTTTCAATATGCTTTATGCATTTGCTCATAAAATGGGAATGTTTGATGAGCGAGAATTCAATTCTAACTTTTTTGTTTGCATTTTTATGATGATATTAAGCTGCCCCTTTTTCAAGTTCCATCCGCTTACAGTTTTAAGTCTAATATCATTGTAGATATTTTGTCATCAGCTAAACGAAGAACTTGAAAATTCCCACCCACCCCTTGTGGCTTCTGTGTTAATGCTCAGTTTATGTTAGAATTAGCATTTCAAAATTGTATTGCCGGCTTCGACATAACAGACTAACTGGATCTATCTTGATCCATAGTACAGGTTTTGAAAAGTTAGAAATTTGAAAGTTCAGACGCTGCAAAATGTTTAACAGCTTGAAGCTGTTTTAGTAGAAGTCCTTTATGCTAAGAGTGACAGTTTTGGAATTGGCTGGTTTTTACTGAGAACAGAATGGGATGGAGCACAACCATGGAATCATTAATCACAGTAGTCTCTGGCAGCAGAAGGAAACATGGGTTTGTAACTCTATTTCAGAGAAGAGCAACCTGTGGCCCTCCCATATGTTGTTGGACTCCAACTCTCATGAGCCCCAGCCCGCTCCAACATCTGGAGGGCCACAGGTTCCCCATCCTTGCTTAGAATTTAAGAATGCTTGGCCTACATTCATCAACGAATATACAAACAAAGGTGCATAAACTATTTATCATGTAATAAAAGGGACAGTGTGAATCTGCCATTCCTTGCTCTCTTACAGGGCAAGTCTTACAGGAGAATCCTATGCAGTCTGGCATGCAATTACCGTATTTTTTGCTCTATAACTCACTTTTTCCCTCCTAAAAAGTAAGGGGAAATGTGTGTGCGTCTTATGGAGCGAATGCAGGCTGCGCAGCTATCCCAGAAGCCAGAACAGCAAGAGGGATCGCTGCTTTCGCTGCGCAGCGATCCCTCTTGCTGTTCTGGCTTCTGGGATTCAGAATATTTTTTTCTTGTTTTCCTCCTCCAAAAACTGGGTGCGTCTTGTGGTCTGGTGCGTCTTATAGAGCGAAAAATATGGTAATTCCCAATGCATTCAGTAAGGCTTACTCCTCAATAAATCAAATAATTATGTTCTTAGGATCCAGTCCTATGCACACTTACGTGGAATGAAGTCTCACTGAACACATTCTAAATAAACATGCACAGGTTTGTACTGTTCATCTGTAAAGCCACCATTAGAGTCTGGCTGTCATGAAACTTCTATAGTCAATAAACCTACATTGCCTTCTGGTTCCTTCTCATGCTGTTCACTCTCATAGCAACTGTGATGCAATAGCAGTTGCTGACAGATATAAGAAGAGGTGGTCTGGATTTCCATGCATGCCTCATGGTCTTCAAATACTTTCTCCACAACCCTCCCTTAGAAATAAAAAATTAAATAAATATCAAATTATTATGTTTGAGAATGCCTTTAGCTTCACTGTTCTATTTTCAAAATAGTAACATCCATTTGGAACAATTTGTTCACATATTTTCCATTCCATTACCCATCTTTTATCCCTAAAGAATACTGGGTTTGGAGGCTATATTTAAGGAGAGTTAGGTGGTGTACAGGTATGGGTGTGGTGTACCCTCAAGCCTCAGTAAAGCTGAAGTTTCCTTAACCTAGGCCCAGCCAACTCATCTGTGATGCTTAGTGAAAGTCATCATTGTTTTCCAGCTGCCCATTATGACTCCACCCAGACTTTACTGCCCATTGATGCTGTCAAGGAGAAGTTCCCAGTTTAACCCAGCTGTGGTTTTAATATAACATCTGGAGGTAGACAGGAAAAGTTTGCTGCACCAGCTCCAGGCTGAGTCAGCAAAGAGGTCTAGACTGGGCTCCTTGCTACAACCTGCTGGTAGGTCAGCTAGCTTAAGATCCAACAAACCTTTGGCCAACTTAGCTCTGTCTCTTTCCTCAAAACACCCTGTTTCAGGGGATTACCCTGGATACCATTGCTGGGGATACCACTGGCACTGGTGAGCAGAGTGGAGACCTCTGTGACAGTGGAGCCTACCTGCCAACTGAGCCTGGTACAGCCAGGAGGACCTGGGTGCAAGTATGCCAGTCTCACTTCAGCCTCTTCCAGCACGGCAGATTAAGGGGCTTGGATTGCTCATCCTATGTAGACTAGAAATGCAAAATCATACAATGAAAGCCAATGTTAACATGGTTTCAAGCATGAAGCAGCATATTTCAGTCCATGCAGCAAAATACTATGCAAAATAAAAAGAGAAAATTACCCATAGCTTTGTTTAACAATGGCTCATCCCTTGTTTAATGATGTGTTTCATGTAGTCTTCAGAAGCCCCAATTATTTTCTGCTAGTGACATAAAATTAATCAATGTGCATTGAGAAGTGAAAAGGCTTGTGATTATATATATATATATATATATATATATATATATATATATATATATATATATATATATATGAGAGAATATATATGAGAGATTATTTATTTGGACTGATGCTAAGGTGTTCTGCTCCAATATGGTGTATGCTGTGGCAGAAGGTGCCGTACATTGTTGCGGAAATTGCCTGTGAGCTGTGAAAGATGTGAATTCTATGGCAAAGCAGCTTGATAATAAAACAGTGGGTAAACATTATGTGCTGAAAGATGGGCATTTGCAAGGAAGCATTTGGAGAACAAATGTTTCTGTTGAGCCCCACGTTTTGATGGGCTTTCTACTAAAGTCTCCTGTTTGTTTTCACAGAACCAGATGAGACTGGGATGGTGTGCACACACAATAGATCTTTGCAGCTGGAAATCAGCGTCACAAATTGTTTTCTTTGACAGTGCTAATTGATTACAAGGGTTTAGCCTTATCTAAATTGTTAAATTCAGCAGTGTCTGTGCTTCCCTTTTCTTTTCTTTTCTTTTCTTTTCTTTTCTTTTTTGCACAGACAAACTAAGGAGAGTTAATAGCTACTTAAAGGAACATGGACAAATAATATTTGCTACCTTTTAAAACAAAAACAAAGCCATAAATTGTAGATGTGGCAGTGTGAGGATTGACTGCCATAGGAGAGATGCAGAAAAACTTTGAACAGCGAATTGTGTTTTTCTAGGAAATTAATAGTAAATCATGCCTTTTGGAGAACTGACAGTATCATGTGTGAGGTCTGACTGGGATGCCCCTGAAAGCCTTTTAAGCTAGAGTGTGTAATAAAGAGGTGAGACATGAAAATATGAATTGAATGAGGGCTACATTTATTGTTACAGATCTCAGCAGAGGGAAATAAGGGTGTTGGAGAAAATCAGTTGCATGTTGCCTTGCGTGAGCTGTCCTGCCCAGGACAGGATGCCTGGCAACATCATAGCCCCTCTGCCTTTAAGGTGTGTAGGAAGGCTTTCTTACCCCTACCCTGGGCTCACAGAACTCTGAGTGGGTGAAATCAGGCTGCTTAATAGGCACTCCATATCCAACACACAGGTCTCATGGCCCAGAGTGGCTCGCATCCAGAAATGTCCAGCACCCAGAAAGGGACCACCAGGTACTCACCTATTCACCTCACCACAATTCTATCCTTGCACCTTTCTGCCAACTGGGACCAGATTACTCTATTTAACAATACAGTCATACCTCGGGTTGAATGTGCTTTGGGTTGAGCGCGTTCGAGTTGCACTCTGCGACAACCTGGAAGTAACGGAGCGCATTACTTCCTTGTTTCACCACTCGCGCATGCGCAGATGCTCAAAATGGTGACATGCGCATGTGCGGAAGCAGCAAAACGCTACCCATGCACGCGCAGACACGCCATCATGGCTTACGTTGCGTTCAGGATGCAAACGGGGCTCCGGAACGGATCCCGTTTGCATCCCGAGGTACCACTGTACACACTGGCTAGTCTCAACCTTCCCAAATGCATACAGCATAGAGCAGGCAGTATAGTGAATCAGATCAGTGCTGTGCAGCAAAAGGGGCTGAAGGAGGCAGCACAAGGGCTTATATTAGCATGGCTCACCTTTTCATACGAAGTGGGCTGCAAGTGTTATTCAACACAGAACCCATGCCTTGTTAGGCAGGCTGTGGAGGCCAAAATTTGGCACCACCCCCAGCCCTTGCACTGCCTTCCCAAGCCAGATAAGCAAGGTGTTGGGTTTTGTGAAAGAGGCATGAGGTAGGGTCCTAGAGCCCTACCACCTGTTTCTGAAAGCTGGGAAAGTGCTAACCAGGCCACACGTTCGACCACTCTGGCTTATATATACTGACTCCTCCTTCAACGTTGCTCAATGTGCAGGTGCACATGGAACATCTCCATGTCATGCCTTTCCTTCTAGCCACATATGATGCGTCTGCTGTCAGCCTTGCACTGGCTGTTTGAGTAGTTTCCTGCTATAAATAGACACAAGTTCATTTGTCACAATGGTTTGCACATTGGCATTATTGTTTCTTCTGTACTGGTTTTTTTAACCATTATTCCCCATAGCAAACACATTTGTATTGTTTGGATGTAATGATCGTAGCTCAATAAACTATAGAAATGAACACATTTCTATGCAGTCAGGAAATGCATATGGTGGAGCTGGAGCTCACCTATATTTCCAAGTGTTCAAAAGACTTTGGGGCACACATTTCCCTCTACATGTGACTTGCTTCCTGCAGGAAACAGCTGTGTAGGACTGGTGTAGTTGTAGCAAACATGATTGCTGCGGAAAGTATAAAGCAGCTATGAAGGCAGTGGTGTTATTTAAATTATGTGGTGTGTTAGTAGTAAGGAAGTGTAGTTTAGCCATTCATGAGTTGCTTCATAGAATAGTATAACCTTCAACACACCCACCCACTCCTGAAATGACTTCAAAGGTGCATTTGCAAAATGAAATGGAAGTAATTATTAAACTTTTACACTATTTACCCCCATGTGCTTCCCTCTTGTTAAAGTTCTAGAATGGGTCTTCTAATGTATACACAGTGAAATAACTTAGCTGTAGTACATATCCTTAATTAAAATTATACTTCTTACATAAATGAGCAATGTCTGATACTGGTAAGATTTGGGGGTGAGTTTTGCCAGTAGAGGGCCATGTTAAACTGAATAATATCAGAATGGACCCTTTTAGTGAGCTGCAGTTTTTATGAGGACTTTAAAGGACAATATTTTTGAAGGTTTTTTTTGGTAATTTTGATATTTTATATCAAATTAGACTATTAAGCACTATTGCCCGCTCAACTTTTTTATTTCAATGGCAGTGAAGTAGTAGACTGATGCTTTTTTTGTTTAATCTCGGCTCTTAAAAGTAGGCTGAGGAATTTTTCAGACATAAGTAACAGTTTCAGTCATCCATCATCCATAAGATAAAAGGATAGCTAGGTAGACAGATTAGAAAATGATGTGTTCAGAATACACTGATAAAATGAGAAAGTGGACATTTTAGATCAGCAAACCATCTTTACAGTAAACAATTCAACCCAAAAATCCACTATTGATTTCTTTCTTACCTAAAACCTGGCTTTTCTGAATGTGTATGCTATGGTCACATTTTTCTGATTGAACGTAAAGGGTCATTCATTACCCTCTCAGTTGCTTGTCCTTTGAACAGATGTTAAAGGAGTAAGCCAAAGGGTTCCTCCTCCACAGCACCTAATTATAACTGGCACAAAGGATTAACAGATATTATAATTGTCCTTATACTTTGCTGAAATGGGTCTGCATAATTTGTTTCCCCGTCTCTCACCTGACAATACCATTCCTGTAAGGCTGCATGGACAATGGAGACATGCCTTCAATTTGTTATCAGAGCTTGTTGTACAGTCTTGCAATTTATTTTATATTTATTTACATTTTTAGCATAGTTTTTGTATTAAGCCATGCAGAGAAAAAGAAAACGCATAAATTGCCAGCTTGGATTCCCCCCCCCCCATGTATCACATTGTTAGCCTCTGATGCTCAGTAGCTAATAATGGGACATACAGTGGCACCTCGGTTTACGAACTTAATCTGTTCCGGAAGTCCGTTCGTAAACCAAAGCCGTTCTTAAACTGAGGTACGCTTTCCCTAATGAGGCCTCCTGTCACTGGTGCCCTTCCACCGTTCGGCTTCTGTTCGTAGACCGAGGTAAAGTTCGCAAACCGGGACACTACTTCCGGTTTTGCGGAGTTCATATACTGAATAGTTCGTAAACAGAGCTGTTCTTAAACCAAGATACCACTGTATACAGTAGAAGTGTTCACCAACAACAAGATTTAGCTCAGACCCCAGTTCAGTGCTTTGGAAAACAACCCACTTCACTCTGAGACACTTTGTACACTGCCTGATTTAGTGGAGTCTCTGCAAGTCCACTTGGTTCCTCCAATTCACTATTGAGGAATGAAAAAATGGTTATATTTTTTTATTTACATTTTTTTATTTGTATTTAATCCTTTCTCTTTAACCATGAATTCTAGAAGTTTGTAATTCTACAGGATCCCACAGACAATGCTAGATTAGGTTTGCTAGTGAAATGCTTTTGCCATAACAGCAATACAGTGGTACCTCGAGTTAAGAACTTAATTTGTTCCACAGGTCCATTCTTAACCTGAAACTGATCTTAACATGAGGTACCACTTTAGCTAATGGGGCCTCCCGCAGCCGCCGCGCGATTTCTGTTCTCATCCTGAAGCAAAGTTCTTAACCTGAGGTGCTATTTCTGGGTTAGCGGAGTCTGTAACCTGAAGCGTCTGTAACCTGAAGCATCTGTAACCCGAGGTACCACTGTACTGATAAACTCACACACTTCCATTGTTCCATTTATCACTGTATTTATTTTGTAAAACTTCCTGACTTTATGTAAGTGTTCTGTACATACTTTATATATCCACAGAGTTAAGTATAACTTTCAGTTTATAAAACATAAAGTCTTGTGTAGGTGGTTTCAGAAATCAGCCTTTTAAAACCCCAGATCTTGATGCTTCAAAATGACCTCAAAATCCCAGGTAGAAGAACAGGAGTTAAGAATGAAATCCTGGCTTAACAACAGTGATATGCACAGCATTTTAATTATGCAGACACCTGTTCACCACCAACTTTTAGTATTTCATATAGGTCACTGAACAGCCATCTCTTAGTAATGACTTTCACCCACTGCCAACCTGGACTGAATCTGAAATGCCATTCTTGGGGTTAAAGGCTAAAATTCCAATTACCAGAAGTATGAGGTATCCAATTTCCTGCATTACCACACTGCTGAAGCACTGCTTGAGTGCTCTATATGTTTTCAGGAACGTGGAATCATGTATAAATTATGACTTATTAAAATATTAGTTGCATTGCTTTATGATTTTAGCAAGTGTTAATAATTGATAGTGAAGGAAAGTCTCATGCAGCACATAGCTTAATATGTTTATTCCTGTTGCAGTGTCTAATACTCAAAGGGATCTGAGAAAGAGCCTTTGTACCATAGACCTAGCAGGGGGAACAATAAAACAACAGAATGTAGCAAGTGATGCACAACTTCTCGCATGCAAGATTCATTAATAATTATCATGTGTTGAGTTTCTGTTTAATAAAACAGAACATTCAGCACATTGATCCATGGCTTCATAAATCATAGTTTATGGTTCATTAAATCACAGCTCTCTGTTCTGTCCAAACTAATATTTGGCTTAATACAGGTTAACAAACCAAGGTTATAAAACAGATTCAGAAAATAATCCTGCTTGTTTGTTAACTGATAAGCCAAAAGGTGGGATTGTGGCTCAATATAAGCCAGGATTTCTGTACTGAATCCAGTTTGTGATGGCAGAAGGGTTGAGCCAAGGAAGAACACACAATCGCAGCACTTACCCCCAACTTTACAAACCATGGACAAACTTCTGAATATTGCCATTCTATTAGAGTGTCATCAAATATTTAGAAAACAAGAAAGCTGTTTCTGGCATTTCTAGAATAATGTTGATTCAAATCCTTAATAAACCAATTGCATGTGGTCTTACAGAGGAGAAGAAAGCAGAAGTGAGTGTTGCCCACAATGCAGATTGAGAGTTGGTATTCATAGATGTGCTATCGAGGGAGTATTCCTATGGGAGCACAAGTATTATGCATCTACGTGCTTTTGCTTTTATGGAGCACTGACTTCCATAAGAATTAACATGATTCTACCTAAAAAGAGACTAGCACCTTTTACTAAGCGGAAAACATATTATAGCCTGATTAAGTTTTAGAATTCTTGATTTTAAAATAGCTTTCTATCAGCTGTTGTTCTGTAGATTTTAATAATATAGGGCTGCCATACATCCAGATGTTCTTTGGACATTACCGAGATTTCAAAGGCGGATTTGACATCTGGGGGGAATTTCCGAAATGTGGCGCTCAACAACTTTCGGGGTGTCCTGGTTTTTACTTTTTGAAATATGGCAACTCTAAATAATCTTCTGTTGCTGTAATCAGAATATTCCTATTACTATTCCATTTTCTATCTCCAGTAATATTCACCATCTGTAGCTCTAATATTATTGTTAATGTCCTTCACCTATATACCTATTTTTTACCTATATACCTATTTCTTTTCTGTTTCACTTGAAATGCAGACGAGGTAAAGGAAATGGGTTGGATGACACAAAATGTAGAAGACTTATGGACTGTAAGTAGTAGTTCATGAACTTTTTTTTTAATTTACATTTTTATTCATTCTGTAGCAGATGGTGAGAATCCATCTGCAATTGCCAGTACCTCTTTGCAAAAAGTAAAGCAAACCCCTCCCTGTGAGCTAGCAGCTGACTGCCTCTGGGGAAATGAGGCATTACTGTTATTTATATTTTTCCAAAGCAAACCTCTCAACCTAGTATCTGTATAATTTGGGCCAGACACATCAATGCAGAAAAAAGAAAACCAGAAGAGATTAAGGGGAAAGAAAACCTATTATTCCATCGCTGCCTTTGATACATTGCTCCCTGTAGTGTATTTTATAGTACTTTAGCCACTGTACTGTTTAATATCACAAGTCTTCTACCTTTTCCCTGGAAATATGGCACCACATTTTATATTAGATTTCATTGTAGAGAGCGTATCCTAATCAGTCTCTATTTCACATCAGTGCAATAATCTTCTAAAGCTTTTTGGCAATGGTTTACATCCTTCAAAAAAGTATAAAATGGTTATTTTCCCCCTCTCTCCCAAAGGCCTTTCTTCATTGTTTAAATTCATTACATCCAACTTTGTTCGACTGTGCTCATAAGGCTACTGTTATGGCTGTTTTCCAAATACCTTTCAATATTTCTGAACTTGTGGTCATTATTGGTGCAGACTACTTGGAATACATGGAAGTGTATTATATGTGAATTGAATACTATTGTGCTGCTGTGCCACCTGGTTCAGCTTTCAGCACATTTAAAATATGCTCCAAGCTAGAAAACACGGCTTCCCCTGCAATTTCCCAGATAGAATCCATTCAGGAGCCAATCTCTAGAACAGGGGTGTCAAACTCAAATTCATCGGGGGCCGCATCAGCAGTTTGGTCAACCTCAAAGGGCCGGTTGTATCTTTAGGACTATGTGTCCACTCTTTATTATCATAAATTATTGTCACTGCATTCAATTATTACTGTTTTTTGTAATAATGTAAGTAATAACTAGCTCTGAAAGCAGAAACATAGTCAGAATAATGACAAGTAGATATTCAAATGTACAATTTTTGTACAATTTATTGAAAAATGATTTTTGGTAACAGACAGTAAATTTTTTTTTAAACATACAAATATTGCCAAACACTGTTTATTACACATATGGCAAACACAAGGCATTAACTTTTTTTTAACTTTTCTGACTAGATGGCTGACATTGTTTTCCTGAGGTCAGTCCATCGATGTCTGGCGTTAGGTCTTGTGCTGTAGCAATCCGCAAAACAGCATGGAGGTTGTTGCTTTTCCTGGTGGCTAAGGTTAGCAAATTTGGCTCCATGTTTGGTCTCAAAGTGCCGGCGTAAATTGTATTCCTTCATCACCACCACTGCCTCATAGCAAATAAGACATACCGGCTTGTCTCCATTAATCACAAACATGTATTCACTTTCCCATCTCTACTGAAATTGCCTTCCCTCTGCATCAACTTTTCTTTTCTTGGACATTTTTGGGTTACAGTGGTGCCTCGCAAGACGAAAAGAATCCGTTCCGCAAGTCTCTTCGTCTTGCGGGTTTTTTCGTCTTGCGAAGCAAGCCCATTAGAGGTTTAGCGGCTTAGCGCTACAGTATTAGCAGCTTAGCCGGCTTAACGATCAGCTGATAAGCGGCTTAGCATCAGCTGTTAAGCGGCTTAAAGATCAGCTGATAAGCGGCTTAGCATCAGCTGTTAAGCGGCTTAAAGATCAGCTGATAAGCGGCTTAGCATCAGCTGTTAAGCGGCTTAAAGATCAGCTGATAAGCGGCTTAGCATCAGCTGTTAAGCGGCTTAAAGATCAGCTGATAAGCGGCTTAGCCATCAGCTGATAAGCGGTTTAGCGGCTTGGGAAAAAGGGGAGGGGAAGGAAAAAAACCCTGCAGGAACTCGCAAGACATTTTCGTCTTGCGAAGCAAGCACATAGGAAATTCGTTTTGCGAAGCACCTCCAAAACGGAAAACCCTTTCGTCTAGCGGGTTTTCCGTCTTGCGAGGCATTCGTCTTGCGGGGCACCACTGTATTTGATTGTAGTTTATGGTCCCTAGACCACTGTAAAGTGACACGGAAGTGGTCAGTATATCCAAAGTTTACCGCTCAGACTTTTAAGCAGAATACTAAGCAGACCCCCCCTAATAAGCAGACCCCCCTCCCCCCCCACATTACAGTACAGGAGAGAAGGGTTCAGGCAGCCGTTGGATCTGTCACATCACAGGATGGCATGCGCTCAATATAAAAACAAGTGGAGGTTTCCTGAATGCATGTAAAGTGGAGGTTTCCTGTGTAGAACGGCCGGCGCTGCTAGAGGGCAGACGTTCTCTGGCTTGTAGGCTGCTGCGCATGCGCTGAAGAGGCGGCTTTCTTGTGTAAAAAAAAAAAAGTGAGAATAAAAGGTGAAAGCTGGCGGCCGGCGGCGGCTACACGGGCCACATGATGAGGTCTGGCGGGCCAGATTCGGCCCACGGACCTTGTGTTTGACACCCGTGCTCTAGAATGTTTTGTGGTGTAAGTGGTGGACATTAGATGTGAATCATAGATGTGTTACTGGAAATAAGTGCAATTAACCTGTATGCATGTGTGTCTGCCGTTGTACATAGGTTGACTTGTTGTCTTGTACACATAAAATGAATGTGTGGATGATTCAGACATTCTTGCTTTTTCATTAAATCTATTGATTACACCATACAGGAAATTGAATGTGTTTGAGACATATGTAATTGACATTCATTTAGGCTTGTAACTTGGTCCTGGCAGGTGGATACAATGGAAAACACTCTGAGGAAAACCCACATGTAAGTTGTTGTGGATACCAAGTGCAATGAACAAATCCATGATTGTCATCTTGTTGTCATTTTGCTCAAGTCATTGACATTTATAGTTTGCTCAGATCACATGTTAATGAAATCTGGGGTCGGTCTATCTATCTATCTATCTATCTATCTATCTATCTATCATCTAATCTAATCTATCTAGATCTATCTATCTATCTATCTATCTAATCTGAGCTGCCTTTACTGTAGAGCTTTAAGTACCTTTGATTTTCAAACTGTTCTTATTTTACCTCTGTCTATAATGGGAAATAATTTTCTTTTACAACATGGGCAGAGAATGCTCTGGACAGCTCAACACACTTCTTATACTACTCTCACTAGATTAACCATGGGGGGAAAACCCTTTCTTTTTTGTACACCCAAGTGTGTAATGATTACTGTTGATCCAATGCAGTCAAACAAAACTGATAGCCTTTTAACATAGCTTGATTTGCTGGAGTGATAGGTGGAAAAATGAATACACAGGCCACATTGAATTATTTCAATATTAACAATTAGGTCCTGTAGTTTAAAATCTCAGCCGCTACTGCTTTGGGTTTACTGCCACAGGGTTGGATCTGGATTTGTTGTCAACAGAGTTCTGGTCAAGGATAGTCCTGCTGAAGGAAGACAATTTTCACCATTTCTTCTTCAACCCCTTGCCCCCTGAAAACCTGTTCATTGGTTAGGGGGATTCTCTGGAATGGAGAAGACGATGCAGGAAACTGAAAGGGAAAGGGGGAATTGGTGAAGATCATCATCTCCCTTCCTGCAGTGGGCTCCCTCCACCGAATCTGAAAGTCCTATCTGCAAAGAAAAGGAGCCCATGTACTCATGGAAGGGCAATGCTATTTTTCTAGAAAAAGAGGTGCCAAAACCCTCCACAAATGCTTCCCTTGTTGTCTTATTATGGCAATGGCACCTACCTGAGAGGTGCCAGAACTGAGTTCCAGTGAGTTCCGACTGAAAAAAAAACCTCTGAAAGGGCAAATCTGGTTCCAATCCATTGCTTTGAAGAACTGAGCACAGCTCTACAGTGACATGTGGATGATCGGTGGCATAAGGAGAATGCTGCGTAGCATCCCCATTCCCGAATTCATCTGTCATTGTCTCTACATGCATCCTCACTTTCCCAGCTCATATCTGTTCTGAACTCTGTTCGAGCATTTAGTTTTGCAACCTGAATTCCTCAATTGCTTCACACAAGTGAATGAATAGCAAATGTACTCCTTTGACCTTTTCGGTCATCTTTGGTATAATTTACAGGCTGTTTGCTCTTCCCCTACAGCATGCCCCCCCCAAAAAACCTCATGATAAAAACAGACAGCCAATCAAAGTATGAAATGTTGAAAAGGTTACCACCTTTGGTTTTGCTGTGTCTGTTCAATGTTCATAGCCTTGTTAGCAAGAAATACTCTAACAAGAACAGAAAATGCCATCAGATGAATCATGTTTCTTACAGAGAAACTGAGAGATGATATAAACATAATCAATTTTCATTGCCAATGCAGATAAGTATGTCCCAAGCTTTCACATCAATCTAGAACATTTCCTCTTAAGTGAATATTGTTGGCCTTTCAAACTGCTGATTAAGGTAGTGAGCAGCAGATCTTAAGATATATTTTTGTCTAGTAGCTGTTATCTCCTAGATAGTGTAATAGTCAATTCTACATTTTATTATCATTCATTAAAATTATTTTTATACTAAACGAGATATCGTAGAACTAGACTTCTAATTCTCATGTAAGATTCTGGGTGGTTTTTTGATATGACAGACTAATAGTGATTTGAAACTAATATAATATTCCAGAGAGTTCCACATATTAACTAACTAATTAATTAATAACAAATTAATTTGAAAATCAATTGATATGGACTCAGAGAAGGAAACAACTGCTGGTTGTCCAAGTTTCCTGATCAGCTAAAGGAACATTTCTCCTTAGACCTCTAAATTGAGTTGAATATGAAGACTCTTGACACTGAGGTGAGGTGGTGGGATGGCTCAGGAGGTTCATCTTTTGAGGACAAGGCAGTTTACTGTCCAGCTTCTGTGAACAATAGGAGAGTTGAGTTGTTCATCTGGTTAGGACTGATATCTCACACAAGATATAAATGAGAACTGGGAAGAGGTCTGGAGACTTAGTATGGAGGGCGGGTTGTTTCTCTAGTCTAGGTGGTTTATTTGGTGCCTTAAAAAGCGGTCCATTTGTTTAAAGGCAATGTTTCCATGAACGTATTGCACTTGCTCTAAAATGGTCTCACTGGTTACTAATACATCTGTATGCTCAATTCAAGGTTCTTGTATTGACTTTAAGGCCTGATAAGGTTAGGGTCCAGAGTATTGGGGGCGGGAATGCCTACCTCTTTATGATCCCCCTTCCTGTCTCGGTATTACTGTGTATTCCATCAGGGAATTTGCCATTGACAAGAAGCAGGTGCTTTTCAATCAATCTTCAAACTATGGAATTCCTTCCTCCTTGAAGTCATGCTAGCTCTTCCTTCGCTCCATTTGTTTATGTATTTATTACGTTTATATACTGACTTTTTGCCAATGCACCCATGGTGGCTTATAATTTAAAAACACTAAAAGAAGCAAATGATCTAAAATGTAGAGTCCTTCCAGGTCAATAATGGTTTTATCATGAGTCTGGGCCTTCCCTCAGTTCTTAAGTCACCTCAGGGAAGGAGTTACCTCAGGCCACTGAGTTACCTCATATAAAGAGCCGGCGGTATGTGCTTTGAGGGGAGGGAGTATGCTTTTTGTTGTTGTGTCTTTTCTTTTTAAGATCTTGCTTAAGCATTGTTTAGATTTGGTTCTTTGCACTTGAGTTTTTAATCTGATTTTTGTTGTTCTGCTTTTTTGAATGATGGCATCAACATGAGAACATGTCTGACTCACAGGCTGAATTTCTCCAGTCTGCCATTGCCAAGCTCAAATGCCCCTGAAAACGGTATTTCAGCTGTGTTTGTTCAAACATCTTTGCCCCGCCTTTCCACTAAAAAGTGCTTAAGGTGCCTATTTTGCACTGGCAAAAATCTCATGCGTGCTCTAAAGGCAGGCCAGGCCATGTGTAAATAGGGATTTTTGCAAAAGCAAAATGTGTGAAATCAGCTGTTGGGGAAAACAAAAACCCATGGCTGCTTGAAAGAAGCAATCTTGCCTTGTAAACCTCCAAACCAACCACAGTGCAATATGGTCTTCACAATCTAAGTCCTCACTTCAAAGCTTCCATCCTATCAGAAACCTACTGCATCACTTGCTCTGCTTAAAGCTCCCCCTCACGCTTGGAGTGGACCGGATAGAAATAGTGGGGGCTGTGACATAGAAACAGGTGCCACCTGTCAGCTAGAGAGACTGCTTGTCTGACTTGTTATAAGTCATTATATCTCAATTCTACCACAGCACTGTTGCTTTGGGAAGGTTTTGGCTAAGAGAAACTTATTTCTTTTTAATTTCAGGCTGTACATAATGTAGATGCCCCTGCAAGTTTTCTGGTTTCCTCTTCACCTGGCTGTCAGAAGCAGCCAAAAATTCTTAACTAGAATTATTGACTTCTTATTTTTGTTGTTTTTAGCATTTAAATAAGCTCAGCTTGCTGCATACCAGAGAAGGGAGGGTAAAAGGGTGTGGGTGTTAACATAACTCTTGGACTGACCTGATTCTATTCCCAGTGCAGGATGTTCTCATGCTTTGCAGAGGTAGGATGCCTACATATTGTGATAATATTTTGGAGCATTGAAGCATTTGGAAGGATAAGAAACAGTTATGGGATAGAAATATGTTACTCTGACAGATAGGAAGGTGGGGGATATAAATCAGCAATGTTGGTTTACAATGAGCGTTCCTCCGCGGTCCTGTGTACGCTATGATATTACACTGTGATATTTTGTTGTGTCATAAAATAGTTTATTATGCAATAAACCACTGTGGTAGAAAAGGGTATTCACAGCACTGGGCTGCAGCACCAAAACAGTGGAAGGGACAAGGAACATTCAGACTCTGATGGAGCCAGCCATCACCATCCACATCACTGGTCCACAGCTCAGTGTTCTCACCTACCATTGCAACTGCCCACTATTGCCAGTCACTTGCACCCTTTCTTGGCCCTACCAGTAGTCTTCCTGGTCCTAGTGGTCCTGGGGTGGGACTTTAAAACAGAAGGTCAACGTCCCTCTGCTCTGGACTGTTAGTAGCAGCAGGCAGATGCTATTTTAGCTTCTCAATGTAGTGCCCAACATCATATCAAAAGGAGGTGGTCTTTCAGATATCTGGGGCCCAAGTCATTAGGGTTTTAAACACCTTGAATCAGGCCCAGAAATGAACTTGCATCTAATGCAGCTGTTTTAAAACATGAGTTTTAAAGGGATCCTTAGCCCGTAATCTGCTGCATTTTGGGCCAGCTGACGTTTCTACATCATCTTTGAGAGCATTCCCACATAAAACATTTTACATTAAACCAGTCTGAAAGTTACCAGAGCATGGATCAAACTCCAGCTCACAGTACATTGCACTAGTGGTACCAGCATAATTTTCTTTTCATTTTTAAGGGAGAATGACAGAGAGGAAAAGAGAATGCACAACATATCTATGTAGCAAAATATTAAAAGCAGTTACCATCCTTTAGGCTGTGGTATAATGTAGGCCATGTACCTATAAAGGTTTTAAATATAGATGTAGCTTTCATAATTTTTCATGTAATCATTATACTAAGTTAATTATTGACCATGGGAGTGGCATATTATACATTTTAGAAGTAAGTCAGTCAACCAACCAATCAATCAATCAATCAATCAATCAGTCAATCAATCAATATTACCTGTTTGGCTAATAGCTATATCTCTTCTTCAACCAGGATTAATAACTATAATTATAGATATGTTTAATTTAGGCCAGCTATCAGTGGAGAGTGGGAATTCTACTATAACTATTATTAACAACCTGGTATGAAATTTTTAATAAATTCCATTATTTATGTTTAGAATAGTTTTTAAACCACTTGATCAAAGAGATATCCTAGTAGTGTACCAATAAAATTGTACATAAACACATACACACACAACCATAAATCAACATTATTTGGATACTCGCTTGTTGAGGAGAAAGATGAGCAAATGATATTAAAATATATTTATTAAATGATAGATTAAGTGATATATTCTACTAAAGCAACCTTGGTGAATAGATTGTGAGCTGTACCACACTGCTCCTGTGGTCTGAATTGAGAAGCATAATGTATTGATAATTGTATTTCATGTTGTCTTGCAAAGGTTCTTGAGTCTTGCAATATCCTGGAATATTAGTTGCATTGACTGGGGTGTTTTTATTTTTTGAAGAAATGAAAAAGATCACACAAACACACACATTTTTCTGAAGTACAGTGGTACCTCGGTTTTCGAATGCCTTGGAAGTCTAACATTCCGGTTTTTGAACGTTGAAAACCTGGAAGTAAATGCTTCCGTTTTCTAACGCGCCTCAGAGGTCAAACGGCTTCCACTGAGTGTTTCCCAATTTTCTCAATTAAATTTGTATACCGCCCTTTGCGCCTTAGTTTTCAAACGTTTTGGAATACAAACGGTATTCCAGAATGGATTAGATTCGAAAACTGAGGTAGCGCTGTGCTTCCTTCATAAGCAGGGCTGCTGTATAACAATATGTACCAGTGTGTGCTATGCTGGATAGTTTCCAAAGAACTGAATAGGCTGGGGAGTTGATAAATAGCACCTTTTACCCCTTTTTAATCCAGCTTCATGTGGTGATTGAAATGTTGTAATATTTAATTTGATGGTCTATTCTAGTGCCATTTAGAAATAATTACTATACTCAGTGTTATTTTTTATGTCAAACAGAAAAGATATCTCTCCCTCTCTCGCTCTGTTTTTTCCTAACAAGAAAAAAGTATAATCACACAGGACTGCCATTTAGTTGTGTTAGTAATGGACAGAGCCATGCTACAAAACTATCAATTTAACTATGGCACATATTAACTGTCTAAGCCACTTGAGAAACTTGGCCCCAAAACTTTCTGGGCATCCTACTTTCCAGTGTTGTCTTTCACATCTCAAACACTTGGAAAGCTCATAAGACTTACTTTGCACACATATATTTACTTGAACTGGTATGTGTGGTCAGGGGTGGAGGAAGGGGGGTGCAGTGAGTGCAGGCTGACCCGGGTGTCACCACTGAGGGGGGTTGACAAAATGTCGGGCGGCACTCACCATGGGGCCTGCAGCACACCTGAGCCACATGCCTCTCCTGGGAGAGACATGGTGGCTTGGGTGCGCACAAGCTCTGTGCTGCCCAAATGGTCTGCCCGCTGCCCCCCCCCGATGTATGCCGGCTGAGTGGGAGGAGGCAGGCAGACTCCAGAGGCCTTGCAGTGTGCCCCGCCCCTATGGGCATCTCGCCCTGCCCCTGGGCGCACTGCACCAGGCACCCAGCAGCTTCCTCCACCACTGTGTGTGGTGTAGTGGTTAGAGTGTTGGACTCGGACCTGGGAGAACAAGGTTCAAATCCCCACTTAGTCATGACACTCACTGGGTGACGTCAGACCAGTCACAGCCTTTCAGCCTAACCTACCTCACAAGGTTATTGTGGGGATTAAACAAGGAGAGGGAGAACCATGTATGCCATCTTGAGCGCCTCGAAGAAAAGGTGGGATATAATAATAATAATAATAATAATAATAATAATAATAGGATATATGCTTTTTAATTGGTTGTGCACTTGGAGTATTCATATAACATCAGAGCCAGAATACATACAAGTTTTCAGACTAGCTATTGCAACCAAGGATTTTCAGTTACAGGACACTCTGTTCAGTTGTTCAGAAATGTGTTCACTGTGAGGACACGATGCTTTGGTAACAAGCTCCACCTCCATGCTATGTCCATTTGTGAATGCCTGAAAAGACTGCATGTATTGGGGCTCTTATTCAGCCAATTCTGTTAATATTGTTATGAGTTTTTCAGGGAGGGCAGATCCTCCTAAATTCTTAGATTTAGCTAATATTTGGACCTGGTACAAATCCTTGCACAAATGGAATGACTTTGTTGGCTACAACTCATTGCCATTTGCCATAATGCCATGCCCCTATGCATGTTCATTGGACAACTGAATGGGGCTCTCACTTCCAAGGTTGGGCTACAGCCATCCAGGATTCTCTGAAGGAGCACTGCTCATGTGAGTAGCCGGCTTATGTGAGAATTCAGTTGCAAAGAGCAGTTAGCTTAGCAAATGTATGAGCTGTTTATAAGTTCTTTGATGAAGAGCTGCTCCTTACTGACATGTGGTAAAACAGCCATAGGCAAACTCGGCCCTTCAGATGTTTTGGGACTACAACTCCCATCATCCCTAGTTAACAGGACCAGTGGTCAGGGATGATGGGAATTGTAGTCTCAAAACATCTGGAGGGCTGAGTTTGCCTATGCCTGTGGTAAAAGAACAGGGTCACAGGAACATAGGGAGCTGCTTTATACCAACTTTGACAATTGGTCTATCTAGTTCACTATTGAACTAAATACCGACTTGCAGCATTCTAGGCTTTCTGACAGGGGACATTCCTAGTTCTACCTAGAGAGGCCAAAGATTGAGTCTGGGACCTGCTGTGTGCAAAACATGCTCTACAACTGATTTACAGCCTTTCAGGCCAACCCCACTTCAACTTCTGTCTCTTGAATCAGTTCTAAGCAAGCACATTGCAACTATGCAAATTTGAAAACCCTCACCTGCTGGTGATTTGCCAGTTTTCCTTAAAATATAAATATAAATCCAAGCACACCTTAGTTGTGATCTGGATGTATTCTGTAGCATTTTCAAGACCCAAAGAAATTCAATCAAAAGTGTGGGGGTGGGATTCCAAACTAACTTCATTAAATGCAATTGGTGTATGTTTCATTGAATCAACTAAGCAGTGTTTTTATTTTAATTTATTACTCATCTTTCACCCTAAGGTACTTGGGTGGGTTAAAGCAATTAATTTGTATTTATTTTTCCATCACAGTGAAAGCGGCAACAACCTGGCATTTCTAAGAGAATAAAGAATAAAGGATATTCAGCCATGGACAAAAAGCAGCATCTAGTGAAAAAGGAATTTAGCAAAAGATTTTCTTTGGACAGTACTCTCATGGTGAGTACAAAAGCATATCTATAGTTTTGGATATCTTTTTGGCATTGGGCGCTTGGGCCTTTCATTGCTGTGACCCTTTGTAACAGACATCCTTGAAGACTTGTTGAAGACCTTGTATTGTCAAAATTGCAAGAGAGTTTTTTTTCTAAATAGCCAAATGTGAGTAAATGCTAAAAGACTATTATAGCTCAGCCAAAATTCAACTGTTGATAGGAACATGACACCTTGTTCGTCTAGATCAGAATCTCAGAAGAAAAATGATGCCTTGTCCAGTGGAGTTTAGTGGATCTGGGATGCCCTGGTATAGGGGTGTCATTGATAAAGTTGTGTCAAGCTGAAAACCCAAAGTGGTTTAATCAAAGAACATTGCTTCAAGAAAACATATGTAGTTAAATAATGTTCAAATAACAAAGATATATATTTCTGTGTCTGTGTTCTATAGCCATTTGTACAGTGCTTTTAAAGTATACATCAAAAACTTATGTCAGTATGATGAGTGTGCATGATCATACAGGCATCACTGGAAACCAGGATCAGCTGCTGAGAGCACACTTGATGGCAAACCTTGGTTTGAAATGGCCCTGTTAATGTCAGTGTTCATTTTGGCTGCCGTGAACAAAGATTGAACCTAAAACATTGCTGTCTCTCGATAAGCAACTTAGATGTGTTTTCTTGGTTAGTCTTTTTCTCCCCTAATAAAGGACTTGGGGTCACTCCACACGTTACATTTTCAAAGTTTACTCGTAAGAAGTGACAAATGCAATTCATGGACCTGTGCCTGGATGCCACTCTACTGAACATACACTTGGTAGACATTCTTTTACATAGAGCAAATGCATGGTACCTAATGTCCTCTGGTACCAGACGTTAGTGATTTGTTGAGCACTGAAACTCCATTGTTACTTATGTGAAACATTCTTTTTTTAGGCATGCTTCAGACAACAAGCATGTACATGCCCCCATAATACTGTTCTACAAAGACATCATATGGCCATATTATCATATTACTCAACTCTGCCAAACTGAACAGAGAGAGCTTCCTCTTCAGTAGTTGTCAACACATCCACATTTTAGGGAGTTTCTGTCAACTTTGCAACAGTATTTAGATGGGGGAGAAGTACATCAGGACCCACCCAGTTCTTTGAAACAGTTTAAATTTATGGATTTAAATTTAACACTGCTGGTGAAAGAAATGCAGAATTCTTTTTCAACCATGTCATGGCAGGATTCTTTGGAAAGCAGAAAGCAGAGGTGGAGTTGAATATCAAATCATGATAACTCCTGAGAATTACAGCATGCTCTAAAACTCTCCTTGCTCATCTGTCTAATGGCTAATGTTCGTGCCGTAACATTGAATGTGTTTAGTCAGCAGAGTAAGCTCTGCTAAAGCTAATGGGATACATTTGCAAATAAATATGGAGAGGAGAAACAATAATAAGAAGCCAAAAAGGGGGGGGGCGGCGCGGAAATACCAAGTAGCCGCATTCAGGCCAAAGTCATGTCCGTGAGTCTGCTTCCTTGCCTCCACTTCCAGCATAATGAATTTGTGGGCTTCTAAGCAGTGAGAGAAGAGCAGCATTATTTTCAAAGAAATTAAGTTCCCAGGGTCAGCATTTCAGGAGGTCGCTGACATATTTAGTGACTACCCTTCAAATGTGAGAAAGCTGGTATGAGATTTCTAAGGATGATGAAATCAGCTGACCCAGGAAAGAATGGAAAGTAGAGATGAAAATCAAAGTATTTCTGGGTCAGTAATAGAGCAGTTGCAGAGATGAAAGAGAGCCTTCTGCCTTGTAAAATAAATCAAGGTACATCCCTTTAACCCGAACAAGGTAATTCATCAGCAGCGGCAGCACAGCAAGTTGTGGGAGTCTCACAGTAGTGTAGCTTTCAGGAAACTTTTAGGGTTGCTTACTACCATAATATGCTAATAATATAAAGCAGAGCTTCTGTGGCTTTAGATCTGGGTTTGAAAAGCAAAGCGACAGGTGATGCTTTCTCCTCGGTTCATATCCAAATGGGAGGGAAATAATCTGAAACTTATGCTTGTTATGCACTTTAAAAAATTCAGAGAAGTCTGGACAAGAAAAGGGAGTAACTCCACAACCACAACCTAGCATACTAGTCGCATTGGGTATGTGAGGACTAATTGTCCAGTCAGCTTTCTGCCCCACCTTAGCTGTAATTATCCCTTGGCTGGGAGAAAGGAGCCTAGTTACAACCAGACTAGATTGTTGCAATAAGGTCCACAAGGGACTGCATTAAAAGATGTTTTGGATTCTTCAGTTGGTACAGAATGCGGTGAATTCTGGACTCTTGTGGGGGCAATCAAAGAATAGAACTGGCTGCACTGGAGGCTAGATTGTTTTCAGGACTAGTTTAAAGTGTTGGTGGTGACTTTTAAAGCTCTAAACAGTGTGTAGCCAAGTTGTTTGAAGGGCTATTTGTACTTGTATAAACCTGTCTGGGTCTAAAAATATGTTCAGGGAGTTGTGTGCCCGCCATCAATATATATTAAGTTGGCAGGCACTAGAATTAACCTGTGGCCTTCCAGATGCTGTTGGTCTACAACTTCCAGCATTCCTGACCATTGGCTATTATGGCTGGGGTTGATGGGAATTGGTGTCCAACATCTGGAGGGACACAGGTTTACAACTCTTGTCCTATATAGGACGGGGTCTTTTTGGTGTTGGCCCCATGTTTAATGGAAACTTAGAACTTCATTCTCTAGGTATGTATTCATGGACCATATTTTGCTGCTTTTTAAACAGGCATGGAAGACATTCATATTTTAAACTGTTTATAATTTACACTTGAAATGTTTGGCTCATTTTCAACAGTTGGCTGTTCTAATGCTTTTATTTCAAGCTGCTTCTACAAATATTTAAATAATTAAGTATATAAATAAACTGGTTTGATCACGCATACTTAAATCTGTGCATGATAGGTAACGTCTGTGTTCATGCCAGTGGAATTTAGAATGTAGCAAAGAAAAGTATGCTGGGAAAAGGTCTATTCGCCCGCCCCCTTTACAGTACTTGTCAGCACTGCCGGACTTCCGGGGTGGCGCCATCGGTAATGGCGGACTCCCTCTGATCCGGAGGGACTGGCTCTACGGAAATCGGGTCTGTTCCGCTACGACGAAGCGGGGACCCTTTAAAAAATCACAGGCGGGTGAAGCCTGTGACCGTGGGACTCGGCGGGCACCTTTCGCGCCCCCCCAATTTGTAAAGGAACCCAATTACGGGCTCCGGAGCGAAGCGGGGCAAGTGGCGCGGTGCTGAGAGTCAACTGCTTCTTCTGTGGAGCGAAGCCGCACAGCCGTTACCGGAGAGCGCTGACTTTTTCCTGTGACAATCTGGCTACAAAAACAACTACCCGTGAGTAGATTAAATTTGGAAATAAAGGAAAATAAAGACTTAATTCGGTACCGAAGCGGGGAGGCATAAACAGGAAGTCCGCCTTCTGTTTCTTGTAAATAGAGTAAAGCAAATAAGTTGTAAGCTAAAACCTGGAAAGTCGATTGAAAAGGACTATAATCCTAACATCAAAACAAGCGATCTCCCCCCTTGGCTGCAGGAGAGGAGGGGGGAAAGGTGTGAACTATATTTTCCTGCAAAAAGAGAGGAAAGGAAGTCAAAATCCACCGCTTAAAACCTGGGAACGGGCTGCCAATGGACAATAAGAATGCCGTATTGTGAAATGCGCTGTTGGTGAATAGAGTACTTTTTGACAGTTAACTCTGCAAGAGAGATACAATGTTTCTGGCTGGCTTCTCCTGGATTTAAAGTAACTGGAAACTAACTGAAATTGAAATTGTTGCCTATTTTGTGAATTGGGGGATTAAAAAGGGTTATTTTTTTTTAATGCAACAAGTTTTGACTGTTACTGTGTCCCCCTAGAGGAAGTTTGAAATTGTTACAACAACTGGGCCACGGGAATTTTCCACTTCAAAACAAATTCTGGCCGTGGGATTGACCTTGGGCTTCAACTAGAGTGTTATGGCAGATGGAAAAGAAAAGGTAGACTTGCTTCAAGAAAAAGCAACGAGGTCTGGTAGATCTTTCCGTCCAGACACTTGGCAGCAGCGAAGAGCATCAGCATCTGGCCCTTCTGCACCATCAGGGGCTGCCTCTGTACAACCTAAACCAAAAGGAATGGCATGTGAAGATGTTTTAGCCTTGGCATTAGGCAAAATTAATGAATCTTTGGAAAAACTAAGTAAACAAGTAGCTGAAGCATCAACTAAAATTGATCAAAATACTACAAGCATTAATAATTTGGGACAGAAGGTGAACACTAACACAGAAACTATTGAGAAACTGCTACAGGAATCTACCTTGACCCGAAAGACAGCTGAAGAAGCAAAGGAAATAGCAGTTGCTGTAGAAGAGAAGATACCACCGATACATAGGCAACTCGAGGACCACAGGTCGATGTTGTCTATGATAGAATTGAAGGAGAAACAAACGAATTTGAGGATCAGGGCCGTACCTGAACTTGAGAAAGACAATCTGATTGACTTTCTTATGCAGGAATTTGCAGACTTTTGGAACCTAGATTTGGAGAAGGAAGATTTTAAGATAGTGAGTGCTTTCAGGCTTGGAAGAGGGGGGAAGAAGAACAGGGTGAGAGACTGTTTGATCACCCTCCAAACAAAAGAGGAGAGAGACAAAATCTTGAGTCTGCACTTTCAGAAGACTTTGGAAATACATCAGTCAAGAGTGGAGATATTTAAAGACATCCCGAAACATCTTTTGGACCTTAGGTCCAATTACGGAGATTTGGTCGCCCTGTTGAGAAGCAACAGAATTATCTTTAGGTGGGAATTTCCCCAAGGCCTATCTTTTAGCTTCAAAGGAAGAAAGATAAAAATAAAATCAATGGACGACAAAGAAAGATTTTTGAAAGATCACGGAGAAGATTTGCAGAAAGAATCTGGAGAAGAGCTAAGAGCACTAGAAAGAGGAATACTAGACATAGCAACACTACCTTTTGGACTGGACTGCTTAGACAAAGCGATACCACCGACAGAACAAGAACAAACACTTGGCGCAGTTGGAGGAAAAGCAAAGTAACTACATCATGACTCTGCAACTATTAAGCTGGAATACTAATGGTCTCAACTCCCCCCAGAAAAGGAAAAGAGTTTTTCATTTATTAAAAAAGGAACA
Source organism: Podarcis pityusensis (assembly GCF_964106645.2). Lineage (NCBI taxonomy): Eukaryota > Metazoa > Chordata > Lepidosauria > Squamata > Lacertidae > Podarcis > Podarcis pityusensis. Next base: position 97,468,218 of record NC_138028.1, on the reverse strand, counting down.
ATTGGACTTGATTTGTTTACAGGAAACACATGTGATAAGGCTACATAGAAAAGTATTGATCAACAAAAGACTGGGTCAGGAGTTTATCTCATCGGATAAAGTTAAAAAAAGAGGAGTAGTGATTTATGCAAAGGAGAGTTTATCACCGAAATTTATCTTTAAAGATGACCAAGGAAGATTTGTGGCAATTGAAATTCAAATACAAGGAGAGAAATTTTTGATAGTAGGAGTTTATGCACCAGATGAGGGGAAATCTGAATTCTTTAAAAAGTTGCATGAGACCTTGATGGACTATTTGGACTACAATGTGATTTTTATGGGGGATATGAATGGAGTGGTATCTACAAATATGGACAAGGCACAAAGACAGGTAGTCACTAAGGATGGTAGACTACCGAAAACCTTTTTTGAGATGACAGACAACTTGGATTTAGTTGATATCTGGAGAACAAACAATCCCTTGGGTAGAGAGGGAACCTTCTTCTCTGAAGCCAAAATGACATGGACAAGAATTGACCAAATATGGGTAACTAGAGGAATGGCACCAAAGACAAGAAAAGTGGAAATTTGCCCAAAAACCTGCTCTGACCATAATGCCGTGAAGATGGAGATGAAACTAACACCAACTGGCTCTTTCAGATGGAGGATGAATGACACCTTATTTAGAGATGAAGAAGTGACTAAGAAGGCCCAAAAAACCTTGAGAGACTATTTCAAGACAAACATGAACACTAACGTTGAAAAAAGAGTAATCTGGGACGCAAGCAAAGTGGTTATGAGAGGGTTCCTGATACAACAGAATGCAATAAAGAAGAGAATCCAAAATGAGAAGAAAGATAAAATTTTGGAGAAAATAAAGGAAAGTGAGAAGAAATTGAGAGCAAACCCAAAGTCGCAAGAGATCTTGAGAGAAATAAAGTTATATCAAGTACAATATATGAAAATGATGAATCAGGAAATAGAATGGAAAATTAAACAAATGAGACAAAAGACATTTGAGTTGGCTAATAAATGTGGGAAATTGTTGGCCTGGCAAATGAAAAAAAGACAAAAACTAAACACTATTATAAATCTAGAAGTGGAAGGAAAGAACATACAGAACCCAGTCGAGATTAGAAACTGTTTCCAGAGGTATTTTAAACAATTATATACACAGGGGCCACAGAAAGAAATTGATGTAGATCGTTTCTGTTTTTTTATTATTTTCTTTTACTTTTTTCTCTTATTTTTGTAATATGCTGAAACTTTAATAAATATCTTATTAAAAAAAAATACAGTACTTGTCAGCACTGCCATCCCTGGAAATGTATCCTATCTAAAGCTCTGAATAGCCACCCACTTCCAGTCCATATAGACCAGCAGTTGCTAATATGATGCCTATAGCCACCACTCATCTGCTTGCATAGGTTTTTATTGGTGATCACAAGGCCTCTCCCCCACTCCTCACCCCATTGAAATTGGACTTGAAACAAGCTTTCTGTTTTAGCGGATTGAATAAGCTGTGTGTGTATGTATGGTGACCATGACAGCCTCACTGCTTGGCAAATGCACTCACTGGCTCAAAAAGGATGCTGACCCCTAGTATATACAATACTGAGCTAGATGGACCAATGGTCCAACTTGGTGTGATGCTACGTTGATGCTATGTTGCTGTACACAATCACCATGTTTGCAACTAACATACTAGTACAGAGTTACCCTAAGTCAATAAATGTTAAGTTCTCTGTCCAGCTATTCTTTATGTCACCCTCTTCTATATTGAACAGACAGCTTTTGCCAATGCATTCAATATATGAGGCAGGCACTTTATTTAAAATAAGGACAACAAAACTGGTATTCAGAATGCAGAGAAGGCATTACATCATAACGTCTGGCTCCAAGTATTATTTTAGAAGGGGAGTCTAGACCCCAAATCAGAATGCAGCTAGTTAAAAATAGTTTCATAACTTGTAAATACGTACATCCCTATTTTCTGTCTCCTGTCACAAGCACATCACAACTTTGTAGTGCTGTAAATCAGAATTCGGAAATGCACATTAATTAATTAGCTAGGATAATGCATAGTTCTTACAGCTCATACATAATCTACTGTATATTCATTTTTAAAGTTAAATGTGCAATGTGGGACATTTTATCAAAACTCAGTTTAAATGTTTTCATTTTCAAAGAAGTGAGATAACATTTAATAACATGGATATAGTGTTGTTGTTGTTGTTAACATTTGTCTACCGCCCTTCATCCATAGATATCAGGGCAGTTCACAGCATAAAAATACAAGATAAAAACACAAAATACATAATAGAAACAAGAACGAAACAAAAACCTACTGACCCCCTTCCATAAATGATATTATGTTAGGGCTGTTCAAATGGTGATCATAGTTGGGTTTTTTTAATTTGAGTTGTGCATCAGAAAAATTGGGCTGCTGTTGTGGCTATTAAAACTACTGCCCGGAAGAATTGTAAGCTTTCTTCAAATACATTCTTTTATATATATATATATATATATAAAGTCCTTCTGTAACCAAGTAGAAGAAAAAAGGGGGGGGGGGGAAACCACTCACATTATAGGCCAAATCATTATTACTGTGAGGAACTGTTGCTTTTTTCACACTCTCTGTACAGTGCTCCCTGTGAAAATAATAAAAGACCCACCAGAAACGGAGGCCTTTGCCTGACCTAAAACTGTTCAGTTTTCTCCAGGACACATTTTGATCAGAAAAAGTCAGTGCTTCAAGCTGTGCTCTTTATTTACGAGAGTAATTCCCAAGCTGGCTAGGGAATTGCCTTGGATTGACACTTGCAGCTGTGATGGCATTTAGCTGAGCAGCCTTCTTGAGAACGTTTCATCTTTACAAGTAGCTAGCCTCTATAAAGTAGAAGTTTTTAAAGGGTGGGTTTTTTTCATTTTTTTTTAATGGGCAGCCTTCCACTTTCAAAAGAAGAGTGCAGTGAATTGTTTCTTAGGAGGCTGATTGCCTGTGCTCTCACCTTTTCAAAGCTTAGTTATATACCACTGTGATTTGCAATCGGATTAGTCTTAACAAGTGAGATACCGGTAATATTTGCTGCTCACGGTTGGGAGGCATGGAATTGACTGGTGAACAGGAGCTCTGCCAGGTCTGAGGGGCTGTCCTAGTTCTTCCGCTCTCCCTTAGCTTACCAGGTGGTGGCAGGAGCCAGGGGGTGTCCCTTTTTAACACTTAAAGAGGTCTGGCTGGTGGGTGTACTGCACAGTGAGCCACCTGCCAGTGCCATTCTTTCCCCCAGGAAGCATGAAGATGTTGGGTGCACCTGTAACTTTGGTCCTTCAGGGTGCTGTACATTCAGCAGCCCAGTGCCTCTAGAAGTTAACAAATGGTGTGCTCATGCTGGGTGCTGCAGCAAGTTCCCATCATCTACAGGTAATGGAAGGGGGTCTAGGTTTCAGGGCGCAAGTCTGGCCCTAACATCACCACTACCGAGGAAAGTGCTTACTAACACCTGAACATTTATACTTCTACCTGTTCTATGTTACCCTTTACTATTCAATCTACATCTATTTACCCCAGTATTATCTGAAGTGCCAAGCTCATCATCATATCATTACCTTAAGTCTGATCCCCATACTAACATCCCTTTTGGGACAAGCTGTATTTCCCCTGAACAATAGTCATTCCCAGATCTGCTCCGTGCTGAAGAGGACTGCAGATAGCTATTTGCTAGCTTCCAGAGAGGTAGCTGAGTTTGTCTGTTTAGTGAAAACAACAGAGCTTTTGGGCACAACTAAGGGCAAATCCACACTTACCTTTGCTCTGCATTAGGCACAAGTCCATGCTTTAAACTTCCTGTCTAAGCACTTTTTTTTTTTTGCCCTTGTGCTTTCCCCGCAAAAGCCCACTCCTTACTTCTGAATCGGCACAACAGCAATCTGCAGAAAACCTGAATTGCTGTTTGTTCCGATTCAGTGTTGAAGAGCAGCTTTCCTGGGGAAAGTGGTGGGGCAAAAATAAAAAGAGTGTTTGGACCTATGCCCAGAAAGCACAGGGCAACAGGTAAGTGTAGATGTCTGCTTTAACATTCTATGGCCTTTTAAATGTATTTGTGGGAGGACAGGTTATTGGTTTGTTTTTGTTTTATTATGTATTCTGTGTTCTCATTTTGTAGTTTTATGTTGTGAACTGCCCTGTGATCTTCAGATGAGGGGCATTATACAAATTAAATAATAAATAAATAAAGTAAAATAAAAACAGGGTCAAATTAGTGTTTTTTATGCCCTCCCCCGCACAATCGTGTTTGTAGTTTTGCAAGCCAAGGTAATAAGAATAATTAGGTCTTGTTTTCCAAACTGTAAGGTGACCCACCTGAAAGATGGCAAAGAATGTGCCCTTTAACCATATTCAAGGTAAAATGAATGTGTGATTTCCCCTCGACCTCAGAAGGGGAAGGTGCCATCCCTCAGCACTCTAACTTATTAAGACAACAGCCAGACCAAGCTGGTGTGATACATTACGTACTGTCAAGAAACAGGCACTGAAGCTGTGTATTTAAAACAGTATATTAAAAGTTAAGTAGTTCTATGTAACCTTTACCCTGCGTTGGTTTGTCAATATTATCACCCTTATGAATCAGCCTTTAAGCCTTGGATTTGAAGCATTTATTTATCATGCCATAAAATCTCAATAACTAAGAACGCCCTCAGAATAAAATTTGATTTACAATCTTGGCATGTTTGTGTGTCTGGATGTTTCTCCTCTGGCTGCTCAGTCAAATACTCCTCCCTATACCCCCAAATTAGTGATAGGCTGTCAATTCTACCACCTCCCTGCCAAGTATTTGCCTCATGACTACTAGTCCACAGCATGAACAGGCAATGTGTGTGGCAATAGAAGGAGACAGCAGCAAATCTGTGGCTAACTTGTCTGTTTGAGTTGGATGAAATTTACATAAAATTGCTGGGTTTCCTTAAGATTAATTATTCTAATATTTTAAGTCTGGATTAAATGTGAACATTTGAGTTGGCTCTTGGGCAATTTTGCAAATCTATGGACATGTTCACACTGTGCCCGGTGCATGCAATGTGTTTTGGGGTTGAGTTCCACAGCACACATTCTGACCTGTTACACACACACACACACACACACACACACACACACACACACACTGTTCACCCAGCCACTTTGTTCATAGAATGAAAATGCCCTACCCACATGGAAATACCAGCTCCATTTTTGTGACTAACATATTGTATGGCATAATATACTTGTATACAAACAAGTATGTGAGTTTAGTCTTAAGGTGTCTTGGTACAGAGTATGGCAGCAGGACTCCCTTATCTTTAATTGCTGGGTAGGAGAGGGAATTTTGATGACTGCAGATAGTTTTTCAGGGCTGAGGAAAGTTGTGTTTACTGAGGGCCAAACTACCAATAGCCAGGGTCATTGCTCAATGCTTAAAGATTTGAGGCACCAAGCATGTGGGGTAGGAGGGCTTTAACTCTCACCCTTCCCGTCTCTGTTGTGGTCCTGATCCATATTGGACTTCTTTGTGTACATTTTCTATTGCAAAAAAACCCCCATCAAATTGAATGGGACCCTTTTTGCAATGTATATTGCAAGTATGGTGTCCCTAATCTGCATTGGGATCCCAGGGGCAAAGAGTTAAGGGATCCAACCCCCCAATACTAACAATGTGGTGTGGGGAGGTTGTGATTCTGTATACAAGGGCAGAACTATGCCATTAGGGACACATGCAGTTTGGCTCTGAAATTCCATCTTCTAAACAGCTAATAAAGATAAAGAAGCTGTGTTTTCCTTTGTGCACCACTGCTCTTCCCATAAAACATTCTGTTACAGTAGTGACAGTGTTGTTTGACTCTAAGTAGTAATCCAATATTCTGCTACGTGAATCGTCCTTAGGAAATCATGAACACCTTCCCTCCCCATTGCCTTCTTATTCTAACTTATAGCAAAGTTATTTCCAAAACCAAAATGCTTCCAGTGCTAGCTATATTCTTTCAAAAACTTTCAGAATTCTAATTGTTCTGTGGAACTGAAAAGTAACATTGCCATATTTATAGTATATCAATATTTGAATGGCATAGGGAATGGAATTTGTGTTGAACATGAAAGAAGAGAAAAATATTTCAGATGGGTTCAGGATCATGTGCTTTACTTCAGTTTTTAGTGTTTCTCTCTTTTTAATCCTACCATATCTGCAAGTTGATATTTCCTGCCACATTATTTAAGATATACAGTCCTACAGGCACGTGAGCACAGCCAAGTTAGCTTTGAACTCACACTTCTGATTTTAATGCACACACAATAAAGTAACAAAAAATGCCCGGAGGAAAGATAGGGTTTTTTTAAAAAATGAAACACTTTAAAATATGATTTTGAACACCCAGGAGCTGTTTCTAAAAGGAATTATGCTTTCTGAACCAGTTCCTGTTTATTTGGAAAAGTTATTTCAATTATACATTGGATTAAGGCAATCGAGGCAATTATTGCTGATCACATTTTTAAAAAACTTGCCTATCCAGAAATGAATTCATTTATTCTCAGATATTTCTAAGTCACTTTTCAAGACTATTGCCTTCCAAAGGTGTCTTATGTTAATAACAAATATAAGATCACATTAAAATGTACAATGCAAATCACAATAGTACAACCATTTTAAAAACGTCCATAGATTAAAATGCAACCGATGATGATAACAACCTCAACAGCAGCCCATACACTAAAATATTTCTTCAATCAAAAGCCAAGAGAAACAGATGAATTTTCCTCTTTAAAAACCTGAACTGAACCAGACAGCTGTTTATCTCTCAGAAGAAAATTCCAAATGCTTGGAGCCATCACTGAGAAAGCCCTATTACTCAGGCCTACAAGTATAAGTTTGTTTGTTTATTACAGTGTTTGTTTACAAATAAACCACACAATCAAAGTGATTATATAAAATCATGCAGTAAATTTATATTATTAAAATCAAACTTCAATTAACTATTGTGGAAAGTTGTACTCATAACTGTCTGCCTAGGTCTGGTGGCGTAGAAAAAACATTTTCAGGAGGTGTCTAAAAGCTGAAACAGGAGGCACCTACTGAATATCTATTGACAAAACATTCCACAAAACTGGACTGATCACACTAAAGGCTCTATTATTGTCAAATGAGCCTCTATAACTCGCGGAACAACCAACAACACTGATGATCTTAGTGAGTGAGCTGGGATATAAGGGTGCAGGTGGCTCCTGAGGAACCGCTGGACCCATACATAGAGTATCTGAAGCTAATCTTAAAACATGGGCTATATGAGCAGTCCTGTAAATCACATTGACACAAATCTTGTTGGGCCTTACAGGTCAACAACAATGAGTGAGTTAAGCCCAGAAATTCACTTGCAACCAGGGCAACTGGAACACTTTGGGGGAGGGCTGTAGCTTAGGGTTGCCATATTTCAAAAAGTAAAAACCAGGACACCCTAAAAGTAGCTAAGAGAGTGGGATCAGTGGTCCTACTTTATATAGACAAAAGTGGACTAGGTGGATCTGTGACCACTTCTTGTGTGCAATGTTTGAACAAAACCTAAAGCAGCACAGTTTAATTGAGTCATGTTGAACTACTTCAGCATGAGTTACTGAGAATCCAAGGCAGAACACATTTCTTCAAATGCTATTAGAAATCTTATGATGTTCTCAATTATTCAGTTTCTATAACAGTGGTGCATCAGCAGAAAGCACAGGGTTTTGTGGCTCAGGCTGTGTTGCCTATCAATCCACCTACCTATGTTGTGGGGAAAACTGAACTAAAATTTGAAGCCCATCTGGAGGTGCTTACTTTGACCAAAACATTTGCAGGATTTTAAGAGAAGCTTAAAACATTTCACTAACTAATAAGACTTCTCCAGGAGAGGAGCGGTTTCATGCATCCCTACCTAATGCCAAGTTTGCCTAAAGTAGAACTGAGGTAAATCTGGAGGTTTCTGCTTAGGAAAAACATCAAAATAATTTCAAGTGATGAAGGTAAGTCTCAGAGCTGTTTTGTCCATTCTCCAATGCTTATGCCTGAAAATCAGAACAGCTGCTTTTATTCTTCAGAAAGCAGGCAAAAGAGGAACAATTGTTCTTGTGCTTTCCCCCATGTGGATTTTCTCAAGTTGAAATTGCACAAAATTTCACATTTTACTCAGTCCCCTCCTTCTTGTGACTACTCTTATCTTTTCACTAGATGCTTTCATTATCCCCCAGTAGTGATTGCTGGTAAAATATGCCTCTCTTTTTCTTTGAGTGATTTGACTATAAATAATGTCGACAACTTTTACCTTGTTCTTTTATCTCGCTGTTCTCAAGAGCTTAGTTTTGTGGATACATTTTCAAGCAGTATTTCTATACTGTCTTCAGCACTGTCAAATTTATGATTCTGGCTTCGCTTCTACAAACCCTCATACACACTGAATATCAAAGTGACAAGCATTCTCCAGTATGGTGCATACTGGAGCATAGTAAAAAGACAATGTCAAGGAAACTTGAGGCTTTCATTAATCAATAATACTAGCACTGAGAAGTATAATAATGCATTTGCTAGTGCAGTGCGTCTCAAACTATCTGACGTGGTAGACTGGCAGTCTATCATGCCCCCTACTCATGTGCCAGGAATGGTAAGATATTTGGTCCCTGAAGTGCCCTACCCAACCTAGGTTGTGGTGGCGTCACCATAGATCAGCAACTGATGTTAAAAGCAGGATTGTACCACTTTAAAACGTCATGGCTTCCCCCAAACAATCCCAGGAATTGTACTAAAGAATGCTGAGATCCCTATTCTTTTTAGAAAACAGTTCCTAGAAAAGAAAAATGAACTGTTACACCACTCTGAGAATTGTAGTTTTGTTTGATGCTACTTTAAATACATAGTGCATTATGGGGCTATAAGCAAAAGATTGTTATGCTCCAAGATGTGTACAGCTCAAATGCCCCGGATTGTAGAGATTTTAATATTTTATTATGTTGTTAATGTTCAGCTGTCTCAAGCCCTTTCAGATGATGTGGGGCATAAACCAATAAATCTCCTGTGTCTCAAAATGCTGAGGCAGCAGCAATAGTCCTGGAAATCTATTAACGTAAGGCCTATACCTGCCCCTAATACTTGAAATTGGGAAAGATGAACACCCACGTGGACCATTTTTAAATACCATAATCTGTGGGGCATGCATTTTATTGCTTGAATTGTCTTCTATATAGAAGCTTAAAAGGTAAAGGTAAAGGGACCCCTGACCATTAGGTCCAGTCACGGACAACTCTGGGGTTGCGGTACTCATCTCGCTTTACTGGCCGAGGGAGCTGGTGTCGTCTGCAGACAGCTTCCGGGTCATGTGGCCAGCATGACTAAGCCGCTTCTGGTGAACCAGAGCAGTGCACGGAAACGCCGTTGACCTTCCCGCCGGAGCAGTACCTGTTTATCTACTTGCACTTCATGCTTTCAAACTGCTAGGTTGGCAGGAGCTGGGACTGAGCAACGGGAGCTCACCCCGTTGTGGGGATTCAAACCACTGACCTTCTGATCAGCAAGCCCTAGGCTCTGTGGTTTAACCCACAGTGCCACCCGCGTCCCATATAGAGGCTTAGAGATGTCATTTATCCTTGTAGACATTAGCTTTTCTTGCCATTGTGCTTGTTGCATAGAAATTGTGTGATTCATTTTCCTAAAAAGCTTTTATGTGTGGTGAAGACCAAGCATCCTTACTTTATCTCATGTCTGCATTCAGATACTTGGATAGTCTCACATTGCTTCCTCTGTGAATATCATAATGGAAATCATAACAATGTTAGAAGCAGCTGTGGCATAGAGCTCACCCCCTCCCCTTTTAAAAAGCCCTCTCTGATTCACAATATTTCTAGCAGACCAACTGCCCCAAGCCTTTGTTCTGCCATGGATGTTTTGGAGCAATATATGAAAAAGGGAGGGGGAGAGACAGAGGAAGGGTGCATGCTGAACTGCTTTAAATAGAAATATGCCAGATATAGAATCTCTGACCTAATGGCTGGAAGGAGAAAAAGTGCTCAACTTTAAAAACTAATTTAAAACCAAGAGTTATTTGAGAAAGTATAAATAGCACCTAGTTAGTCGCTCTTATTCCTCAACAGAGAAGCAGCAGTGAAATCTGCTTCATTAATCTCAGCCAGGCTACTTTGCGGATGACTATGTCTATTTCAGTTCTTCCTTGGTTGACGCATCACATTTTAAGTCTAGCTGCATTAGACGTGTCAACTCATACTAAATAATACAGCATATGGTGCCATTGAGGCAGCCAAACTTTATCTTTGTGTTTCTAGCTAAACAATTTCATTAAATTAAATTAAATTAAATATTTATTCTGGCCATATTTTTAAATTTTCTGCTTTGCTGTCTGACAGATATTTCAGATACAGAGCCATTGAGTTTTTTAATGTCTTACAATAAGAGTTGTATATCTGTGTATCATTTATATGTCCACCTGAACATTTGCAGAATTTAAGTAACATGGACAAAATAGCTTGCAGTTCATGAAGCTGAAAACTTATGTCCATGGCAACCCTAACTTAGAAGTCATCTTTATAATTTGGAGTGTCATTTTTTTCAAGGCAGCATGATTGGAATGGTGCTGTAAGCAAATTAAGCTATGGCATTCATCTTACAGAATATTTGGGCATTGTGTGTGCATTTATCTGCTGAACTGTTTCCCCATTTTACTAACACATGACAGTGTCATTTTAACATTAGGACACTATATGGTTATCTTTAGCATATTTCCTAATATATATTGGAATAATTTATTTCTTTTTTTAAATTTCCCTTCTGGTCCTCTCATTAAGCTCGCCTCAAATGAAGCCCCTTGATAGAAGAGCATACTAGCAAACTGCATTCTTGTTAGGACTCTATCCCAATTCTCTTGGTCCGTCCACTCTTTTCCACCCATGTCAGTCTGGATATCAAAATGACTGATAATTTCAAAATTCATCAAAATGTATCCTGTATTTTGCTCTGTTATTATTGCTTAATTTTGACATCTGGGGAATTTGCAGTTTTCAATAAACCTGGAGAAAAGGTACATCATCCTCTGGATTTCTTTGAAGTTGCAAAATTATTACCAGAGACAGTCAAAATATAAATAGCCTCAATCCATAACAGTTGCAGCCAAAACACTATGTTAATCTGTAATAGATTCTGAACTGATGTCAATATAACAGCCTACCACCATCCAACAAATGCAAATTTCATGGCCCCCTTCAAGGCCCTGGCCCCTAGAGCTTACTGGGTAAGTTTCCCAGCCCACCCACCAAGGCCAGACTTCCCCCAACTGCCCCTAAATAACACTGCTGCTACCACCTAGAGAGCAGTAGGCCTCTCTTTTTTACAGTGCAATACATTGGGTGAAATAGGATTTTCTAGAATCCCCAGAACACACTCGGAATTGTAAAATTATACATTTATTTATAGAGAATGACACCCAGTACAGTCACCTGATACAAATAGGAAATAATAGTTATATTTAATACCTTAGTCTAACTCACCAACTCACTGCTTCAACCGCTATCCTGACATCATCTGTTAACTAGACCTGCTTCCCCTCTCCCCTTGATCGCACTCACTAACTCCTCTCTCTCTGCCCAGTTGTCTGCTGTCTGCCCCATCCCAGGCAGGCAACAGGGTGCTAGACAGAGGGTGTACGTCGTGTGTGCTAGGTTTCTTTCAGCTAGTTGGGCCCAAGCCATCAAATTGGGTTTAGAAGGCTATTAGCAACCAGCACAATTTCTTCAGAGCATGTGTTACATAGGTCTAATTGGTCTCACCAGTTAACATCCTGGTCACTGCATTCTGTATGTTGCAGTTTCCAAACCATCTTAAATGGTAACGCCACACAGAGTTCATTTCAGTAGACCAGTCTGGATGTTACCTGAGCATTGGTTACTGTGTCCAGGATAGTGTAGCTGATGAACCAGACAGAGCTCAAAATAGGCATTTCTTTCCCCTGAAACCGCCTGACCTTCAGGTGACAAAGCTAAATAAATGAGTAGCCACAAGCTACAATCCTGCACCTTCAAGGGGAGCACAACCCCATTTAGAAACGGCCTCGGCCCAGTATACCTGAAGGAGCGTCTCCACCCCCATCGTTCTGCCCGGACACTGAGGTCCAACGCCAAGGGCCTTCTTGCGGTTCCCTCATTGCGAGAAGAAAAGCTACAGGGAACCAGGCAGAGGGCCTTCTCGGTTGTGGCGCCCGCCCTGTGGAACACCCTCCCATCAGATGTCAAAGAGATAAACAACTACCTGACATTTAGAAGACATCTGAAGGCAGCCCTGTTTAGGGAAGTTTTTAATGTGTGACATTTTAATGTATTTTTAATCTTCGTTGGAAGCCACCCAGAGTGGCTGGGGAAACCCAGCCAGATGAGCGGGGTACAAATAATACTTTATTTATTTATTTATTTATTTATTTATTATTAAACTAGTTCCCAGAGTCAAGAACTGGCAATGCACAGTACCTCTATCTTGCCTGGATTCAGTTTAGGTTTGTTGGCCCACATCCAGTCCAGTACTGCATCCAAGCATTTCCCCACTGTCAGTCATTTTCCCACTCCTTCAACACTTACCCATAGTTAAGAGATAAGAATTCACTAAATTCCTTCCTGTGAGGTGATGCACTGTAGAGAGAGAACATAGACCCTACCACTAAGACCTTTTAGGGCTTCCGTATCAGTCTAGAATTTGAGACTATTTAAAATTTTGAGTTTTACAGATGGAATTACTTCATTCTTTTTTAAAATAATATATTTCTATTATTTTGTAGTAATTCTTTGTCTAAGTCCGATATTTTTGTCTCAAAGCCTTTCACTTTTTTCTGTGTTAAAATTTTTGTTTAAATGATAATGTTGTAACCAAGTAATACCTGCTTCTTTGAGTTCTTCGTATTTCTTAAGTTTCAGTTGATTGTTTTCTTCCTCTAGTAGTTCCTTGTATGTTGGCCAATTGTCTTCCATATTTTTCTTTTTTACTGCAATTGCCTCAACGGGGGACAGCCACCATGGTGTTTTAGGTTCCAATAGATTTTTGTTTCTTTCCCACACGATGAATAATTATTTTCTAATTATATGGTTAAGGAATCCTCTATGGTTTTGGACTTTATCCCATCCTAGATAAATATATAGAGTATGAACTAGGAATTAGTTCATTCATACTTCACTAGAGACAGTGAACAGTTCAGATTTTGAAAATTATTTGGTATGGCTTGTGGAAGAAACTTGACCACATCAGATCCTTCCAAGCACAAAGTAATCCCAATTAAGCCTCCATTATTTCTTCTTCTTCAATTTGTAGCATGTAAATCTCCATGTGCATAATCTTCTAATGTACCTTGATGCAAGGGCTGGTCCTCCCATGAGGCAAGGCGATATGACTGCCACAGATGGCAGGATATACAGGGCCAGAAGATCCTGCTGTCAATCTTTCTCTTCCCCCACCCCCACTGCTGTTCCCTACCGGGGAGGGGGACACCGTTTTGGGGTTCACCTCTTGTGCAAAAATATCTTGGGCCAACCCTTCTTGATACAGATACATTTCAAAAGCAGCGTATCACTGATGTCTGTGGGGTGAGGAAATCAAAGTATCATGGGCAATTATTTCTTGTTTTCTTTCTGTTCAAAGTTCCTTCAAGGAAGCAACCCTCAAGAAATGACATCTAGGATTCTTCAGCCAATTTTCTGGTCTTTTTCAGAGTCCCTGAGTACAGTTTTAATCTCAGAGGTTGTTGATGACATTTATAGATGAACTGGAAAACAAATTAAGCTAGTTGGATACTAACAGTGTTAAAAATAGTGGACATCGCTAGGAAGTTTGTGGAGGATGCTCTCACATTCTGTGATTTCAAGGACCCTTTTCCTTTGCTTTTATGGTGTGATAAATTATGGCTTAAGTCAGTGAAATAAGCCTTGGTCCAGGTGATTTGCCACTTATCTTTTATCATTCATTTTTGGCAGCATCACATAAACTGATAACATGGGACAGTATTGAATTCCTCATGGTCAACTCTACTCCCATCCACTACTTAATGGCCTAATATTGAAGAATTCTGCCCTTGAAAATCGTACACGTAATTATCATTGCCAGCCCAATAAAAGAGGAAGTATTTTGACGACAGTATAAGGCAATAATATCATCTTTGGATCAAATGACTATAGAACTTTGCATTTAGCAAGACCTTTAACAAGTCTTGATAGTAATGATTGATTAATAAAGCTGTAAGTTCTGCGCTGAAAAAAGTATTGGAGCTATGCTTCTCTTAGTTTAAACTGTATCTATGGCAGAAAAGCAAATACAGGCATCATCCCACTTACATGCATTTGACTCGTGTACATGCAGCACTGGGAAATAAATAAATCTATTAAACTGGAAAAAGGCACAAAAAGGGCAAAAAAGCATGAAAAGATCGGGAAAACAACTCACAATCCCAAGAGCCTGTGCAACTGCAATCCCATGAGTCTTTTCACCAACCTTTGAGGCCTGTAGAGAGTTGGAGTTTGGAAAAGGAGGTTTGGAGGGAGCGATGGTGGTGGAGTTTGTTGGATTTTTGTGAATTTTTTGTGGTTTGGCTTTGTAGATGGTTTTCCCCACTATACACTATTTCATGTGTATGTGTGGTACTCAGAAACATAACCCCCACATAAGTAGGGAGACACCTGTATATAAGAACATAACCATGTAACAAAAAGCTTGAAGGAATGATGGTTCTTGTTCCTATAGTTGCAGATAAAAGACTGGATGTTAGTCTGCTTTCACTCTCTTGTAAGGAGATTGGGTGTGTTCTCAATCAAGCCATAAGAGAAAGTTGGTTTGGGCATGTTCTGGGTGATACTGAATGCATCCTGAACTATCTATCAGTGGTCTGATGTGTTTGGAGAAGTCTGTCCAAATCAAATGACTCACCCAGTGCAGAGTGTGTTGACTTGATGACAGGGCAAGCTCCCCAGTCAGGATCAGAACCGAGCCAGAAAAGGTGACCTATTTTCCAATAAGACCTATACTGTCCATAGCTAAACCCAGTCAGACTCTTTCACACACTTCATGATGATGAAAGACCAATGAGGACCAGTCCTTCCACTACTCTGTGGACTTTCAACCTTCTCTTTTTTTCCCTACATACCTGCCTGCATGCCTGCCTGTCTACTTTCCACCCATCCACTTATATTTCTGATTGAACACCACCAACACCCTACTTCACTTGCTGGAGCATTATTCCAACTAGGCTGCGTATAAGTGTGTGCAAATACTTTACAATAGTTTGTTTCTAAATGTCCAAAGCCAGGGAAATGCAGTTTTATTGGGAGGTCTGCTTGGGGCTTTTTTTGGTATTTGTATCTTTATGGTTTTGATCTTGATTTCTACTAAAGAGAAATATTTCAGTCCAAGATCCATCTACATGGCCATAGGAAGACGAAAGGATGCAAAGGCTGTGTGAGCCCCAGATCCTCAATCTTTAAAACTGACAAGTTTGAACATAGTGTGTGTATGTGCGCGCGCACACACGCATACACACACACACACACACACGCACACATTAACAGAGAAAATAGTATGTTCAAAGCATGAAGATACATTGTAAATGGCCCTGATATACTTTTTCTTTTTCACCAAGCCATGCCAAATGAATGTAGACATCCATATGCTGTCTCTATCTGCAATATCTTATTTATTTTAATGAGTTCTATTTTTAGATTACTTTTAATGCTCAAAAACACTTTGTGCTTCAGTCTTTCTTGTGCTTAAGGCGTTAACAGATTGGAGAGAGGTTGAAGCCCACTGACCTCATTATGCTTTGTATGAACCCCTTCAAGGGCAGTTCAGCTAAGATAGCTACTGCTACGCCAGAGTTGCACAACTAGTGATCCTTGTATCTCAAAACATCAGTGCCAAAAGCACAATCCTAGCCATAGAGGAGGACAGATAGCACAGGTACAGCTACATCTACCACCACAGCATCCCTGACAACTCTGAACACAATGCACCGATCACAATAACACTCATTGCCTAAGCTCTTGCATTAGTGCAGCATGGAATTCACACTGTGATGGTGGGAATGCCATGACATTGTGAAATCCAGTCTATATGGTCTCCCCCCACAGATAATGGAGCCATAGCTGCTGGGGACTGTGGTGTATGACATATAAAGAGTTTAAAAAAGATTGGCTGCAATCATTGCTCCTCCTATGACTCGGTGGGATTTATGTTGAGTATGTTTCAGCCTTCACCAGTTCAGTTCTGTGCAAGCTGGCCACCTGTTTCTCATCTGTTTAATAAAGCACCATTCTTCTGTTCTTTTAGAGTTTGCTGTAGTACATGGTTAACAGAAAGATTTGCAACCATGTAAGTAGATGCATGAGGGACCCACATAAGAATATTACAAGGATAACAGTGCCATTTGTCAGCAAAATTTACAAAAGCAGAGGAAGTTGTGTTGGCCTATTATAATTTTTTCCAAATTTAAAACCAAGTAATACCTGCTGCATATGATTAATCAAAATATCACAAAAAGTGAGCAAGCTTTTGAGCACACATAGTGCTTTATCAGCAATCCTATAGAGATAATTTTAAGGTTACATGAAGGCACAGCTCGAATAGGGGAGTTACATAAGCTGAGATTGTGGGGCAGGGCCTCTGTTGTGGCAGCTGCCTCATCAGGTGCACACCTAGGAATAGCTGAGAGATGTGTAACATGCCTCCCTTTAACTTGTAAATGTACTTTTGACAATAAAGACTTAATTCCTCACTCTGCACATTTCAGAGTGGTGAGCCAGTGTGGTGTAGTGGTTAAGAGCGGTAGATTTGTAATCTGGGGAACCGGGTTCGCTTCTCCACTCCTCCACATGCAACTGCTGGGTGACCTTGGGCTAGTCACACTTCTTTGAAGTGTCTCAGCCCCACTCTCCTCACAGAGTGTTTGTTGTGGGGGAGGAAGGGAAAGGAGAATGTTAGCTGCTTTGAGACTCCTTCGGGTAGTGATAAAGCGGGATATCAAATCCAAACTCTTCTTCTTCTTCAGACCTGCCAGTGCTGTGACAGTAGGAGTCCAGCTTTGAGTCATGGTCACCCTAACCCAGTTGAGCTCCTATGTCTTGCTTACCTGTGTGGGGTGTTTTGTCCTCTCATCCTTAGTTGAGCAGTGGCATTGTGAATCCTGGTGAGTGTGTATATCTGAAGTCCCAACACAAAGTACCTGCTCAGAGGGATGCTTCCAAAATTCATCTCATCTATATTTCTTCCTGAATTATGGAGTTCTAAACTACCTTGTTATATTTCTGAAGTGGAAATGGTTTAGCAGTTGAGCTTGATGAAAGCAACAACAATGTGACAATGTTACAACACCATTGTAATTTAGAGTTGCACCAGAGAATTAAACTGAAATCTGGCTGCTGTAACTCAGGAGTAGTTTTGCATTATTAATCTAGTTGGGGTTATACATAATTTGTGGTACAAAGGTAATACTTGGGAGCATGTAAGCACACTTGCACATTAGCAATCAATAATTCTTCACTACAGCAGGGAACTGGCAGCAAATGCTTCAGGAGTAAAAGGAATCTGAGGGCACTTTAAAAAGCCACCAATATAATATAATATAATATAATATAATATAATATAATATAATGCAATCCCAAGGCTGTTCAATTGCAGCCTACTTCTACATACGGCAAACTCCCTAGGAGCAAAAATCTAGGTCAGAAGCTTAAGAGCCAAGAGAGGATTTCCAGTAATATGTCTTCACATAATATGGCTTTGGTGCATGTGAATCTTGATATTTTATTTGTATTTGCATGTTGTGCTTTTGGCCTTTTAAGAACTAAACTATTGTCCAGTGGATGCATGAAATATAAACTGCTTGTTTCTGCTTGCTCCATCCATGGTTTCAGGGTCCTGCCACAGTCCATGAATGTATGAAAAATCCACTGTTCTGAAACTACTTAACTTCAGAAAGTCAATAGAGAAAGCTCAGGGACAGCCAAAAAAGCTGAATGTTGGAAGGTTCAAGGCAGAAAGATAAAAGTACTCCTCCTTACAGCACATATTTAAATTATGGACTTCACACCCACTCGATTTAGTGACAGCCACCAACTTGCAAGGCTTTCTATGACAAAACCATGGAGGATAAGGCTATCACTGGCTAACTGCAAAAATTCCTATCCTGTGCCTACACTGTCAGAAGCAGTATGCCTGTGAATGCCTGTTGCTGGGAATCACAAGTGGGAAGAGTGCTGCTGCGCTCAACTCCTGCCTATGGACTTCCCATAGGGAAATCTAGCCAGATGGGCAGGGTATAAATAAATTATTATTATTATTATTATTATTATTATTATTATTTATCTGGGTTGGCCGCTGTGAGAAAAGGATGCTGAACTAGATGAGCCATTGGCCTGAACCAACAGGCTCTTCTTATGTTCTTTGAGCCCACATACCTCCCTCATGCCATAGCCCTCATTATCTTAGTAGAAAAGCAGGTAAAAGTTTTACAGGAAAAAATTAGGGGGCTGAAAAGAGTAATATGAATGTTAATGGAGATAGGACTCCCTGAAAATGGGAGGAGTTTAAGATAGCTGTAACCCCAATCTAGATTCCTCCTGGTACTTTCTGGTATTGAGGATTTTCTTCTCATCATAAAACCTGATGCTATACAGGTTATGTATTTGAAACCAATAGTCTCTAAATATGGATGAGACTGTGGCTTCTCTGTTATGTCTTTATATTAAAACTTTTTTTAGATTTCAGTGAGATCTGAGACATATAGGATGTGCTGCTGCAAATAACAAAATGTTTGCTTTCTAGCTGTAGCAGCCCCTGATACTTCAGAAAATACTAGGATGACAATGAAAATCACTATTATTAACTGTGTAGAAGAACGATGTCACCGGGCAGCTTTCTTTATCACAGTATGAGAAGCCATAAAAATCCCTTCTCCTACCATAACTAATGAAGGTTCCAGAAGTCTTGCTTACTTTGCAATTGATCAGCTTAGAAAATAATAGGGTTGTGATGAACCTTCAAATAATCCTTATTCCAATAATTTGAAATGAAGTTGACTCCCCCACCAAAAATAAGGGTAAGAACCTTATAGAAAAGCCCCATGCGCCCTCACAGTGGTGTGGGACTTTTTGTAGACAAAATCCCACCTCAGTAGACTTCCCAGAAAGCTCACATGACACACCCTTCCTCTTGATAAAACACAGATCATGGTGCACCTTTACAACTACCACCTTCATAAAGCTATTCATATCTAACTTAAAACCTGGTGTGTGTTCCATGCTAGGGGTGGGGAACTTCAGGCCAGGGCATAAATAAAGCCCCCCAGAGTCACCTTGGGGCTGTTCACAATCCATGTCCATCCCCAGGCTTTCATAGCCTTCCTCAAATATTTTTGTTTGGCTGTAATGTGTCTTTGAATTGGGACTATCCTTTTTGCTTGCCTGGATAGAAAATGGAGGTGTGTGTATGTAGACAAATCTGTGTGAATGGAATGTAGCCTGCAGTACAAAGCTCAGAGCTACATCTGTTGCTCCACCTGCTTTTGCCCCTGGCCCCCAGCATTCATTTCTTGGAAGGTTGTCAATGAGGCAACGTGGCCCTTGGGGTGATAAAGGTTCCCCACCCATGTGCTACACCATTGCTTGAGGAAGCTTCCAAAATTTTATACCTCTGACACGATTATCCTCATATCCTGTTCCAGCTTGCGTCCTTTCAAGTACAGCATTCGCATAAGAATGTTTTCTGTTGTAGATGATGTGTGATAAATATTTCATCCGAACATGCTAATACATCATAGTTTCAATTACCATGCATGACAGGTGGTTATTTCAACTGGTTTCCAATCTCTTAACTTATTGGAATTTACTGAGTCAGCTTTAAAATCCTTGTGAAGAATATATCTATGTTTCTATAGGAAAATCTGTTATCTGAATGTTTTAGATGTCCTCCAGGCTATTTTAGACAAATAAAGCTATACTCCATATGGAGTTACATTTATAATGTCATTACTACTACTGCATAAGTGAGGTACAATGAATGAACTACATTGTCAACACATGGTGCATTGCTAATTTAATCCACAGACTGTGAGAACCATCTGGGTTGTAGAAATGGCCCTGGTTCTTCAGAATCCTGCTGTAGGCCACTTTTGGTGATTGACATGCTTTCAGTTGAGGGACTGAATTTTAGGCCCTGCTATTGTTTTTTTTTAGGTTGTCCTTGCAGGCCCTTTTGGAAATAAGGAAAGCTATAAGTCCATATTTAAAACCACCACCACCACCACATTTATAAGCAGAGTCATGAAAGGACATCATGCTATTTTCAGCACTGATTTTTTAAAAAATCTTTTGGGTGAAAGATTTACTGATGTAACCTAGTATTAAGATATTTATTGAATGACTCTTGGCAGGTTCTTTCTTGAATTTGATCCATCCAAAATTGATTCTTTATATATTTAGTGAGCCCTGGAGCACAAAGCATAATATTTCCTTTCTGACAGAAAATATATACTTTTTGCATTATTTAGCCCCGGTCCAGGACACTGCATCAGGTGGGGGGGGGGGAATGCAGTAAATTCAACTAGACCAAAGGTACAATATTTTATTTATTGACCCCGTTTTCAGTGTACTTACTTATTTTGGTGTTCTCATGGACTTACACCTGGGATCCTCCTGTTCTTAGTAATAACCCATAACCCAGCTGTACCATTTGGGTTTGCAGGGTGTGGAACTATTTTGTACTCTGGCCTAGCAATGTTAGCTAGAGTCACTCGGCTCATTGAAGAAACTTCCAAAAACAGAAGGGGAGGGTTGGTTATATTCTTCCTTTCCGTTGCAGCCCTCTAAAAAAACACACAATCCACTCCAAGAGATTTTGTCACACTTTGGAAGTGTGTGAAAGGTGTCAGGGTAAAGGAGGAGTTTGGGGGGGAAAAATCACCTCCCTATCCCTTCTGTTCACAGAAGCTTCCATTGGATCAATGGACTGTCCTTGAGCAGAGGTACATGGTTGAACAGAACCCACTGAGTTTATTTACACAAGTTGTGGATTTCCTACTATCAGGAAAGATGCTAGTTGTGTGTGTTTACCATGCACTGCTTCATGTGTAAAGAGCTCCCATGCAGTCACCCATGAGAGCTTATAGGGCCATGTTGGCTCCCAGCCTGTTTTGAACATGATGGTCCATGTCATCAGCATCTTGCAGGAGAAGGTCCCTTTTTCAGCACCTTATTCAGACCCCTCCCAGCCAGGGGGCACAGTTCCACTACCATTTTCTGACTGAACAAGTCACTTGCAATACCCAGGTCTCCCAAGCCTTGCAGAAGACAAAGACTGCAAAACAAGACAAGGACCCTTTAACCTGCCATCCAGTTCTTCCAGGGAATTGGACTACCACACTCCTGTGTGTTTCTTCCTACAAAATGCTTCAGTTGGTTCTAGATCCCTGCAATGCAGTATTGTATCTTCTGTAGCTCCCTAAGGAGGAGAATGCTTCTGGCAGCAAGTTCCATT
This sequence comes from Podarcis pityusensis, assembly GCF_964106645.2. NCBI lineage: Eukaryota > Metazoa > Chordata > Lepidosauria > Squamata > Lacertidae > Podarcis > Podarcis pityusensis. The sequence goes on along the minus strand of NC_138028.1, from coordinate 97,446,688 downwards.
TGGAGCTATCCAGGGTCCTGTTTCTGTCTCTACTTTGACTTGGCTCAGACTAGACACTGACTGCTTCTTCGGTGAGCCTCAAGCTCCCACCTAACTGGACAACCCAAGGACTATGTCTTCTGTCGCTTCCTTTTTCATAGATTCTGCTATATTAAAAGGAGAATCTCCCCCCCCCCCATTTTTGACTCACCTATCAAACTCCTGCCTTTCTTTCTGTCTAGATATTTATTGGCTAGCTTTCTAAATAGATTCCTGGCAGCCAGTTCCAAGGTGCTGATCTGTTTCTGATCAAATGGAACATAGATTTGTTCATTTTTAAAAGTCACATAATTCCAGGTCCATTTTGTAGAACCTAACACCAAAGAAAGTGTAACACACCTTTCTTACACAATAAGCATTCAGTCTCTGAAGGTCTTTAAAAAGGGGGGTGAAGTTGCCTCTACCACTTTCCTGCTAATCCATTAATTATTCTTCAATGTGTAATGACGATCTCCACAACTGCCAGGTCCCAGTTCCTTCTCCGCTGCAGAATTCACTTAATTTTATTGCTACAGAGGTTTATCCATTTATTTCTTATTTATTTATTGCTACAGAGGTTTATCCGTTTATTTCTGAGAAATTGTCTGTACTTTCCATCTTCCATATATGAGGGTGTACATTTTGGAAATTAACTTCAAAATGTCCAGCCATGCCTTTCATGAAGTATTGTTTGCTTTTTGAAAGATAGTTATAATAGTTATATTACTATTTTCTTATGTCAGGAAGGTAGCTGTGACCCTCTGAGACCTACATATGCATGTTTACTGAGATGTAAGATCCATTGAGTGCAATGGAGCTTAGTTCACATGAAATGTATTTAGGATTGCAACTTTAATTGTTAAAAAGGTTATTTTAAGAGCATTGGTTGCGGTTACATCTTATTCCACATAATAAAGGTACAGGGACTACTGAGAAATAATCCTTTGTGCTCTGAACTAAGAGAAGGGCTGAGTGATGTCCCTACTCTCAAATGGAATTTCATTTTTGTTAAATTGGAGGAGCAATGATCTGGCTCACAGGATATGTGTGGAGATGAATTCAATAAGAAGTATATAAAGGGACTGGTTGATGATTTCACTGTATTTTTCTGGGTATTCTTCCGCATAAGTGAAGTAACAGCTCAGGAGAGTTTCTCTTCAGGACAGGAACAGAGTTCACACAATTATACTTCCTTTTTCCTTGGGCTTAGATTCCAGTTCTGCATTCAATTGATTCATGATTCTAACAGAAGTGGATGCTAGTTCATTTGGGGGAATGGGGAATTGCCCCGCCAACCTCAATCTATCATCAGCCATACCCCATCTGCCTGCTTTCTTATTTAGAGTTATGGCAGGAGGGACTGTCAGCTTAGTCTCAATGTTGCCCTTGAAAAACTTGGAGGGGGGGGGACTAGAATTAGTTGGCTCTGCCTATCATTGCCTCTGCCTCCTGCTACTGTTGGGCTCTCTGCTGTTTGCACAAGCAGTCCAATAGGCACCAGCCACTACTATCTAATAGACATAAGTTCAGTAGGGTTATATGGTCCCTGACCTTTGGTGCAGTTCCTGCCCCTTTGACTTGGCATTCCCTGGTTCAGGCATGGCAGCTGGGTTGGTGCTGTGGTGACGGCCTCCCCACAGCAGTATCACTGCCACTTACGAGTGGTACAGAGTGGTGACAAGGTCAGGGGGTGCTAATGGATGCAATTCAGTTGCTCCTAGTCTTGATCAATTGTTCTTTTCTTTCTTGGATACCAGGGGTGTGTTTTTTTTCATTCAGCTGTCAGCCACTCACTAATTTCCCAGATTTGTACTTCAAGTTGCTATCCATATATTAAGCAGCCATGCTATTGGGCCTTTCTTAATATAATATTGTTTTCATCTTTGTTAAATATATCTTGCCCCTTGAGTCTCTCGTATATCTCTCATGTCCCAAAGCAAAGATGTTTGTTTCTGGTACTCCATTTTCTGTGTCATGGTACAGTATTTCTGTCATTCAGAGCTCTTGAATGACTTTTGGCATGTGTTTCTATTTTCACTGCAATTTCCCTTAGCTCAGATTTGCAAATGTGCATGTGCTCAACAGTTACTGTATTTTAAACCCCAAGCACAATGACATGAGCTGCCCCTTTTCTAAATATGCACAGCAGGGTGCCATCAGTTCAGATAATGTAAGATCAGTTATCATGGGCACTTATGAAACATGCCTCATTTATTTAAGAAACATATGGCAGTGCAGGGCTTGGAGTCTAATTTCTTAGTTGAGTGTTTTGATGCAGTGACTTAAACATTTCATTCGCAAAAGGCACTTGGCAGGCAACAATAGTCAAAATTAAAACAAACCAGTACTAACTGGTAAAGATAAACTTGGAAACAAAATAATTCAGAATATTAATTAAATAAAGGACTAGCGGCAGAAATTAATATGAGAAAAAGAGTATTTCAATCTCATAAACGTAGTAAAATAAAGTAGTCTTCAGCAGATGCCAAAAGGCCCTCAAAAGGAGGTAAGATGAGCCTCCCGGGGAAAGTGATCTCACAACCCTCTCATGTGTGCACATCTGATGGCAAGGGGACATTGAAGAGGGTGTCCAAAGATGACCTAAGTCAGGGATGGCCAATTCCCAAGAGACTGCGATCTACTCACAGAGTTAAAAACTGGCAGTGATCTACCCTCTTTTTTTGGGTTCAGGTCAAAATTGTTGAGTTTTTTTAGGAAGAAGGAAGGCCCGTTTTGGGGGGACACAGGGGAACCAAACTTGTTGAGCTTCTTTGGGGGGAGCCAGTGATCTACCAGTGATCTACCACAGACATCCAGTGATCTACCAGTAGATCACAATCTACCTGTTGGATGTGCCTGACCTAAGTGACTGGCAGGGATATGTAGGGGAAAGGAATCCCCTGCAAACCGCCATGACTCAAAGGAATAGCACAGAAGTTATCACTGGGTGCACGTGTTTCTGCAGAGGCCTTCCCCTGGTGTGCCAGTGCCCCTTCCTCTTGACAAAGTCTAGCTTGAAAGAAGCATTTTGTTTGAAGCATTCTGTTTGTGGTGTGTGTGCTTGGTTGTGTGTGTGTGGTGCCTGAAACAGTTTCTGCAGTTTGGAAATGTGCCCACAGGCCCAACAAGACAGTATCTGGAATAGAGGCTCAGGGAATAATAATAATAATAATAATAATAATAATAATAATAATAATAAACAAGGCAAAGTTTATTGTTCCTGCTAATCTTTCTCACTCACATCTCTATTTTTGATCTTCGGAGCATAAAAAATTAATATCTTAGCCCAAGTACTAAGGCACCTGGCCTGCCACTGTTGGGTATGATAGACTTGATGGCCCTTGGACACAGTAAGCCAGCTCTTAAATGTTTGTCCTAATGTACCAAATCCATTAAAAAACAAATACTTTCTGACCTTAGAACTATAGTAAGAATATAATCATGTGGCACCCTCACTTTCTGGGTTTAGCAAGATAATTGACATTTTTACCTCTGAATTCTTGCATGTGCCCTATGGAAATTTATAATGGGTAGAAATTGGAAACTATTTCCACTGAGGGCCCTGGTTAAGGCAAGTGACTATTTGATCTGCCACTTATAGTAGAAAAAAGGATTTTCCGCGTTATTGTGTCTGAGATGAAAGGATGGGATTGAATCACTTAACACTAGGCCATGAAGTCACATTGCCTATGTGTCGTTCCTTTTAACACACTCAGGGAATCAAACTTCTCTGCTGAAAAGGCAATATCGCATCTTTGAATAAAAAAAATTCTAGTGCTGCATCTTAGCATTCAAAACATTGCTTAGACATAATACTCCCCATCTGATGTACCCCTTTTACACGTTCAGGTTGCACCCATAATGCACATACCTATTTATGTAAAAGCCAGAAAGTATTTTTAATAGATACAGGTATTCAGAAATATATGTGTTTTTATCCTAAGGTAATTTGTCATAGTGTGAAGAACTTATTTCATTTATCTGTTGTGAATCAGCTGCGAATGAATTCTCTGGAAAACCTTGAGTTCTTGTATCAGTTTGGTTGCAGCTCTTATGATACCCATTTTTCAGATGGGCTGACTAGAACTCTACTTTCAGTCCTTTTGTTAATAGTGCCCTCTTCTACCCAAAAGCCGATTGGTTGGATTCAGATAGGAAAGAGAGAACTCTGGCTCACTCCTCCTGCACCCTCCCAGATGGAAATATTTACTAGCGGGTTTGTGTGTTTATATATGCACACTATAATAAACAATACAAATAGAAGAAACACCTGTGTCATTCTACTCATATGTGTCTTACACAAGCTCCATGTGAATTTTGTGTTGGGTGTTCAAAGGCAAAGTAAGTGTTTTCTGTAATATAATATCTCATCATAGCTATACAGGATTTTAAAAAAGTAATCACCAGACAGGTGCATATTATAGTTTTTTGAATCACTGTGGCTTCCCTCTCCCTCTAGCCATTAAGAAAGAGATTTAAATGCCTGTGATCACCTTGAAAAATGCATCTATTCCAAATCATAGATATTGGGAGTTCATATAAATCAAAATGAGCAAAACTGATTAAAGCTAACAATTTGGTGCTTCCATCAGTGTAACTTGAAAGTGCAGCCAGAGGGGCTGAAGTGCATCCGTCATGTGGCCAGTTTCCAGCTGATTTTGGGCCAGACCTTGACAGTCTTCAACTTACTGCACAAATTCCTGCTGGCTCCAGTATCACTAACACTGAATGAAAGCACTAGTATATTTAGCATGCATAGGACAACCCTTGAAGGCCACAGTTTGGACATCTCAGGTATACTCAGGCAGTGCTCGTGGTGTTCAGGGGTCACCAACTTAAAGTGTTCTGAATAATATGTTTCATAATATGAAGCTCACACAAGTTCATGTGTAAACCAGCCTATGCAAGAAAAAAGGTTTCATTTAATTATTTTTATTGTAAATATAAAATGACTGCCCACTTTAAGAAGCTCCCAAAATTATTTATATATATATATATATATATATATATATATATATATATATGAGAGAGAGAGAGTATTTGTAACTGAAACCATGTTTTCCTTTCATAGGGTAGTTTCTACATGAACTTATGTGAGCCTATGCTGGACAGGAGTTCCATACCTAAATGGAATGAGTCCTTCGATTTGCAGAACAGCAGTTTTGGATCTGACTCCATAAGTTCATTTATCATCTACTTTATAATCGTTTGTCTTCAGGGTATTTTATATAGCATGGGATGTAATGCTTCTTAGCAGAGGCCATGATCACATTTAACTGTGAGTCATCAGGAGATACATTGCACATGCATATGTGATTTGGCCCACATTGTTATTGGTGGAGCTTCACCAACAGCATCAATTTCTACTGGGACTGTGTCTGTGATTGCATGATTGAAATACTTGGAGCTATTGATATCAATATAGTGACATTTTATACCACTGCTATTAAAGGGCACAATCAGACATCACTGTGTGTTGTATCATCTCTATTAACCTATTTAATTGAGAGTATCTTCAGCCACTCAGCCAGTGCCTCAGATTATAATCATTAGTGGAATTGATTGTAATCTCCCCACTGCGTATCAGGCTATAAATTTCCCCCTATCTACTTCTCTGAAAAAGCTAAACAGCACAAATAGTATTCTGTACCCCTAGTGGCATGGATTGGGAATAATAATGTAAGTCTTACACAACCCGAGTTTAAATAATAGGGATGTGCAATAGCCACAAGATTCAATTCTGGTTTGGTGCTTCAGAACAGAGCAAGATTGAAGGGCTTTGGAGTCTGCCTGATTCGACTTGGAGGTCCACGCCAAAATCTGTTTTTGGAAAAACAAAACTTAATCCTGCCTCCCACCCCAATTCATTGTTATGGGGACTCAAGAACAGTTATAACTTTTTCCCTTTTGACAGAAATTGATAAGATTTTCAAGCATAGCAGCTGCTGTAGTAAGCCTGCCAAATCAGAGGCAAATATATCCAACTGTTTTTGTATGGACACCTTTAATTGTGATTTTTTTTCTGGCAGAACTGAATGAAAGTTTCAAGCATGGTAGGCCCTGCTGAGGAGGGAAAGTTCACCAAATTTCATATCAATAGCTGCAGTGGTTCTCTCACATGAACAGCCGCTTGTGTTTGTGGCAATTGGTCTGAAAATTGCAGAGAGGTACTCTTAGGTAATAAACCTGCCAAGTTGTATGCAAATAGATCTAGGTGGGTTTGTGCTAGGCAGATTTCAAACTTAATGTGGATTTGCTTTCTTCATTTGTTTTGTTTGTGGGCACTGGAGTGAGCACTGATTCAATCAGCTTCTTAGCAGGTGCCAACAAGATAGTTAAACACTTTGGAAGGAAGGTTGTTGTGCAATCATGACAGCAGTCTCTGTTTAGGGTGCTTCCAACTCAAGGATCCATATTTCCACCACCCCAAATCCTCTATAGCTGCCTGCCTAATTTTCCTCCTGCTTCTTGGGAACAGGAAGCTTCAGAATTGGGGGCAGTGGGGGGGGGGGCTTTTCTCTCTTGCTTGGCCATGCACTCATTTTGTCATTCCTGCCTGACTCTTCTTCCCAAGCAGGAGGGGCTGGGGCTGTACATGTACAGGTGCATTTTGAGACTATTGGATGAAATTTTCCCCTGCTCTACTGCTTCCTGCAATGCAGACAGATAGCATCTGCTCTGCTGCCAACTTAAGCTAATACCAAACTATACACTGTTGCTTCTGTGAGGACCCAGAATCTCAGCCTTCAGACTATGGGCCTGCCACAGGACAAGCAGGAGGGATATTGGAGGGGGAATCCTTCGACACAGCTAGCTGTGCTGGTTGCTGCCCAGTGCCTTCTACTGGAACGCTACTGCCTTGTGCGGGAGATATCTTAGGGCTGCAGGATATGATGGTAACTCCTTAAAGTGGGAACCATCTGTTATTCAGTCAGGGCCAGCTCAATAAATTTTGGTACCTCATGGTTTCAAATCTCATGATTTCCAAGTCTGTCACACTATCTTATGAGGCTGAAGCAAGTTTTGGAAGCTAGTGGTACTGTGGTTCAGCATTACAGTACAGGACATGGATCTTCATCTGGTGAGAAAGGACTTGCCTACCACAACTGGCTTGGTAGCCACAGAATTTATGGATCATGGTTATTATATATATGTGCAAATGTGTATGATGCATACTCATGCAGCCCTTAGTGCTGATCTAATTATACCTCACTTTCTGAACAATCTAGTGAGTGATATTTCACAGTACTTTACAGGGCAGGGATGGGGACCAGGGCTGGCCCACCTATGAGGCTAGGTAAAGCAACTATCTCAGGTGGCAGGACCCCCAGGGGCAGCAGATCCATGTGTTGATTTTTCTTTCCCTCTCATTCCCTTCTTCCCTGGAGAGGAGGGGGTACCATTTTGGGGTTTGCCTCATGTGACAAAATGTCTTGGATCAGCCCTGTGGGGAACCATCCAGATATTGTTGGACTCCAGCATGTATCAGTCTCATCCAGCATAACCGGTAGACAGGGATGATGGGAGTTTTAGCTCAGCAGCGCCTGGAAGGACATAGGTCCTCCATCCCTGATAAAGAAAAAGCTTACTAAGACATGGAAAGTAAATGTTTTGAAATAAGAATAATCCTGGGTTTCATACGCTGCAAAATGCAATTTATACAATGAATAGCTTTTATTACATGAATTCTGTGTAAGAGGATTTGTGTAGTCAAAGAGATTCTCTGTATCAATTAATAGACTAACTTATCATACCTTGAAGTCGCACTATATTCACAGCAAAGCATACCAAGTGGTAGGCCACATAAGGAAATGATTAATGGGTCAACCAAATTACCGAAGGAATATTAAAACTTTTATTATTGCACAGTTTAATTAAAGCTGTTAAATTCTTGCAAGGCTTTTATATTATAATGTTCAAATCTTTGGCCTACATATTCTAGAGTAATTCCATTGGCCAGTAGGGACTATACCACTGATAAAGCAGTTTGAGGATTGCAGCCCATATTTTTATTGGGTGAGCGCACATAAAGTGATTTGAACTAACTACTACTTCTCTGTAACTTCTTCCTAAAACTTTACAGAATGAGGGAACACTTGAAGATTAATTCCTCTACTAAAGCCAATTAGCCCATTAATGTGACAGTGCTGGGTCTGAGAAATCAATGTGATACCCAAATAACTTATGTAACTTTGATAACTGCCGTTGTAACTTAAGAACTCTGTCAGCAAAATTGGCAACTTTAATTACTTTGGCATGCCCATCCTGAGCTTATGAGCGCATCCTGATTAGAACTGATGAGCCTTGATTAATGGAAAGCCTAAAAGGTTAGAAAGTTGTATTAAAGAAGTAAAGAGAATCTTAATTATCTTGTAAGTTTTTCTGTGGGCCTTTTTTCTAGATGGGGAATGTGTATCAGCAGTGAAAGATAAGAGTAAAATCTTTCTTTCCATTCCATTCCATTCTTTTAGGAGCTTTATTTAGATATCAGCAGTGCATTCAAGGGAACACATAAGAGATTTTTACTGCTTCAAGTATCTGGTTGCCATGAGGCAAATGCACTTTTAGAATCTTAAGCTAGTAGGAGTCTGAAGGGAGAGGAATATAATCCAACAAAATTCCACTCCTTCTTCCAAGATGCTATATGGCGGGGAGGGGTGTTAATGGTTGGTTCTTGTTCTTGTTTTTATTATGTATTTTTATTTTTGTGTTGCGAACGACTCAATCTGTGGTGCTCCAAATTTTTAGACTAAAATAACCATACTCTGTGGCCATTGACTATGCTGCTAGGAGATGTAGCCCCAAACATCTGGAAGGCACCAGGATGGGGAAGGTTGGTGTATATACTAATTTCCCTAGTAGTCTATCTAAATACAGTGCTGTAAATTCTGTGAATCCTGCAAATACAGACCTGTGAGTTAGACTATTCTGACACCCTTTCAGTCAAATATAGTAGTGGAAAATTTTATGAGCAGTGCCACCCACCTGACCTCCAGTTGGTCACATTGCTGCTCTTTACCTGGAGGTAGAGTGAGAGTGGAGAGGTGTTGCAAGGTTGACATGGTGCCAATGCACTGGTGGAGCCACTCTGGTGCTCCTGCTAGTGCATTTGCCCTGCACCTTCTTTCCTGCTGCCTCTGCTTCCTGGTAAGCAACAATGATGTGACCATCTGGCCTTCAGCTGAACAGCAGTGTTCCACTGTGCCATCTACTACTAGTTAAATGACCAATAAATGTTTTCATGTAGTGATATGTATTGGTGTCAAGGACAACTGTTAGTTTCTCCTTGCTTGCATTTTGCACAAAATTATTTCTCAGCTCTGAGGATAATGTCGTGTAATGTCATGTAAAGGGTTAATAATGAAAAAGCAATAAATGCGCCTCTGGGGGAGAAGTCAAACCTCTCATTAGCAACACCGAAGTGACCACTCTTGGGAGTAAGTCTTGGCAGTGTGTAGGGAGGTCCTGGGCTGTCCAGGCAACAGGACCCCCCTCTCAGCCTCACTGATGTGGTCCAAAGGAAAGCAGAGTGATATGTTTGGCACCAGCTTGGCTTCAGGAATTGCCCGAAGGAGGCATACAAGGCGCCATCCAACCGTCCTAGGGATTCCACTCTAGATCTGTGTAGGGTTTACTCCTTAGCCTTTTCTCCTCCCAAAAATATCCCACAAGGTAGCAACAAGGAAAGGGTACTCAGGAATGATCATAGAGTTTGTCAATACTGACCTTAGAATGCAACCAAGGGGCTGATAGTTATTACAATTGAACTGACACAAAGACCAAGAGTGTCAGCTGTTGTGCAAGTCTCTGTTTTTACCTCCAGATATAGATTCTGCTGAAGGGTCAACCTAGTAAATGTCATTTATTTCGGTAGGGACCATATATGCGGCCAGTAACTGCAATTCAAAATGGCTTTTGGGCAAAGTACTTTAAAACTTACCCATGTCTCTCTCTTATGCAGACACAGGACTTTATTATCTGTGAATGTTAAACATGTTAATTAATTAAATGGGCATTAATGATTGCAAGATTGTCTATAAGATGTGATAAGAAAATGCTTACTCTGTCATTCTAATAATTCACTCCACCTGCCTTCTGTCAAGATAATCTTCATTGGTAATTAGTTAAAGGCAGAGCAAAAATACTACAAAATGCAGTTACAGACCTCAATGTGTTATATTGCAAAGACCAGTTGAAGGTGGGTGGAAGGATGGATTGATATGTAGACATAATATTAGGATAAACTAATAGTCTGGTGCTTCAGAATTAATGTATCAGACACGAGCAGCTACACACATTACAGAATTCAAGGAGAATGAGAAGAAATATGAGAGAGTTGCTTTATAGGTATACTGTTATATCAACACTGGGGAGATGTTCAACTTGCCAACTAAGTTGTTTCATAAAAAGAGGAAGCATAAATCCACCTCCCACTTACTTAAGCCTGTATGGAACACACAAAACCAGCACTAGAGCTATTGATGACATGCTGGTATCAAAATGGATCTAGCAGCAACCATCAGCAATGCTCTGGTATCCATCGTCCCTGTCCTGAAAGCAGCATTACAGTGCTATATAGAAGCCACTGAATCTTACTTCTGAATATGGGCCAAGTAGCAGACAGAAAATCTGAAGGAAGATATTGCTGTATCTTGTTATTGTCATTGTTAAATTTGAGCCCCACCCTTCATCGTAGATCTCATGGCAGTTTGCAACATAAAAATACAATAGGAAAACACAAAATGCATAATAAAAATAGCAACAACAAGAAAAAGCCTCCCAGAAACCAATAATGCTTCCCTCCTCCCACCCACAAACACATTTAAAAGGGTATAGGATGTTAATTGGTCAATAGTCTGGTTGAAGAAGCATGCTTCTGCCTGTCCATGTCAAAGTGAAATACTTTTGCAAAAGCCATGGTGTTGAGTATCCCCACTATATGTATATGTGTGTGTGCGCGCGCGTGTGCATGTGTGTTCAAATGCACACACACACTTTATTTTTTATTTTTTATTTTTTTTATTTTTTATAAATATTTTTTATTAGATTTTCTTATACAAAGTCAAGAGTGTAATACAGAAGAGAGAAAATAAACAAAGAAAAGAAAAAGAAATATTAAAAAAACCAACTTTCCAAACCATTTTTTGCCAATCTAATCGGGCTTCCCCACATCTTCCAGACCCTGCATTCTTTACAATAAAAACATCAGCAATTTGTTACCTTGTTTCATACCTTACTGTATCTTTCAAATATTATGTTTCTAAGTTCAAAATGCTATTTCCCAATTACTTATACCTTAAAATAAACATAATGAAGTTACTTCACATTTCTACCTTGTCTTTCTTATAACTTAGTTTCCAGTTCATCAAATCTAGTTGCTGAAGCTATAATTTCCAAATCATGCACGTTCTTAACATTCATACAGCTTATAATGTTTTTGCAAATAATCCTTAAATTTTTTCCAGTCCTCTTCCATTGTTTCTTCTCCCAAATCTCGGATTCTGCCAGTCATTTCTGCCAGTTCCATATAGTCCATCAATTGCGTCTGCCACTCTTCCAGTGTGGGTAAATCTTGTGTCTTCCAGTACTTTGCGATTAAGATTCTTGCTGCTGTAGTTGCATACATAAAAAAGGTTTTGTCCTTCTTTGACACTTTCTGGTCTACAATGCCCAGAAGGAAGACCTCTGGTTTCTTGGGAAAGGTATATCTAAATACCTTTTTTAACTCATTGTAAATCACTTCCCAGAAGGTCTTCACTTTTGGGCAGGTCCACCAGAGGTGAAAGAATGTCCCTTCAACCTCCTTACATTTCCAACATTTATTATCAGACAGGTGATATATCTTAGCAAGCTTGACTGGGGTCATGTACCACCTATATATCATTTTCATAATGTTTTCCTTCAAGGCATTACATGCCGTGAATTTCATTCCGGTAGTCCATAACCTTTCCCAGTCCTCAAACATGATGTTATGCCCAATATCCTGAGCCCATTTTATCATGGCTGATTTAACTGTCTCATCCTGTGTGTTCCATTTAAGCAGCAAGTTATACATTCTTGAAAGTACCTTAGTCCTAGGTTCCAACAACTCTGTCTCTAATTTCGATTTTTCCACCTGGAATCCTGTTTTTTTATCCAATTTAAAAAGCTCTTGAATTTGAGCATAATGAAACCAGTCTTGCACCCTATTCTTTAATTTTTCAAAGCTCTGCAACTTCCAATTGTCTCCAATTTTTTCAATTATTTCCCAATATTTCGGCCAATTGGCCTCTGTATTGAGTCTTTTTCGAGCCTTGGCCTCCACTGGTGATAGCCACCTCGGGGTCTTACCCTCTAGTAAGTCTTTGTATTTTATCCAGACCATAAATATTGCTCTTCTGACAATATGGTTTTTAAACATTTTATGGATTTTTACCTTGTCGTACCACAAATATGCATGCCAACCAAAAGCATTGTCAAACCCTTCCAGATCTAGGACATCAGTGTTCTCAAGGAGCAACCAATCTTTCATCCAGCAGAAGGCCGCTGCTTCATAATATAACCTCAAGTCTGGCAGGGCAAACCCCCCTCTTTCTTTTGAATCGGTTAGTATTTTAAACTTTATCCGGGGCTTTTTGCCCTGCCAAACAAACTTAGAGATATCCTTCTGCCACTTTCCAAAACATTCCACTCTGTCCACAACCTGTAGAGTTTGAAACAAAAATAACATTTTCGGCAATACATTCATTTTTATAGCTGCAATTCGACCCAACAAGGAAAGTTTCAGTTTAGACCAAATTTCCAAATCTTTTTTGATTTCCAACCAACATTTTTCATAATTATCTTTGAATAAATTCAAATTTTTAGCAGACAAGTGAACCCCTAAGTATTTCACTTTTTTAACCACATTCAGTTCTATTTTTTAAAAGAACTTGCTTTGGCATAGTCCAGACCAGCAAGACGATTATTGTTGTTGTTAAAATTTGTACACCACCCTTCATTCAAAGATCACAGGGTGGTTCACAACATAAAAATATGAAATGAGAACACAGAACATTATGCCAAACCAACCATGTTTTTCGAACACATGGCTTTCAATTCCAGTTTGTGTGCTTTATTGACCTTCTATCATTAGAGCCACAGAAGCCAAACACATTCACCACATCAGATGAGAAGAGGGTAATGAGGGGTTAGGTTTCCCTGGCAAAGCCGGTAGCCAAATAATTATGTGTCATTACAATATACAGAATTCTGAAGGAGCTGTGATAGTGAAATTGGTTATAGGTACTACAGTAGTTACTAGAGATCAATATAATCAGGCTGTCCATTGCAAAGGAGGATTTGGAAGTTCCTTATAGTTTAAAGCCCCGTGAATGCCTTTTACTACAGTGAAGGAGTTGATCTTCAAGCACATATTTTACTTGTCACTCCACTGAAGATCTCCTTCATAGAAGCCTAAGTTGGTCTTCAAGCACATCTTTTACTTGTCACTCCACTGAAGATCTCCTTCATAGAAGCCTAGGAGCTTAGTGCACCAATCAGATCTTCCTTTCCAAAAAAAATCACTGGAGGGTGGCAAAGCATGGTAATTCTACTTCTTGAACAATGAATTTTGCTTTGACTTTGTCCATTGTGCTGTGGGAGGAGAGACAAATGTAGGGAAACAAGAACTCATTCCAGAGTTCTGTATGCAAGTCAGGTAAACATTCCAACTTGAACATGCAAACAGAAGGTCCCATGGAAGTGCATGCAAAACTTGATTACTTAAAATAATGTCTGCAGTTTGAGAGGCCAGATGGACAACTGGATTTGCTTTTTCAAAACAAAATCTTTACTGAGTTTCAGGGATTCCCACAGGAAAAACAAAATTGCTCATTCTGGGATGGTTAAAGAACTAAATGGATTGCACAGATGGCTGAGTGACTGGCACAAGGAAGAAATATTACATGTGGATGGGCCAGAGCCATTATTTTAAAGCAGTGATGTTCTAGCTCCTGTGCTTTCATTATAGAGGAAAGGGAAGACATTCAACAATCTAAAATCGATTACTTATTATGTAACTTTTAAAGGATTGTAACAAAACAAACACATGGAAAGTTTAAGCCAGACACTGGCACGTTGAGTTTAAGAAATTGTGTGGGATGACTGTTCTGTTTCATTCTCTCTACTCTGATATAAAGCGTTTGAGCTTTTGTTAAGAAAATAGACCTTTAGTAATCCTAATTTACAGCATATCTGCTTCCGTTTTGTGCAAGGTAGATGAGTCCATATCTATTAGATTGTCCATTAACAAAAGATTGCTCATTGTGGTGCTATTTCCCCCCCACAATTAGCCTTTAACATTGTTCATTCATATTCAGATGCAAATATTTTTCCAGTTCCATTCAAATCAGTATAAAGGATTATTCTCACCCATAGCCTAAATAAATAAATAAAACCTGAAGTTGTTTAGACAGGAGAGCTTGTACTACAAGTTACGTAAAATAGATCCATTGGTGTAAGAAACAAGTAGATGATTATGAGGTAGGAATTTGCCAGGTCTGAAGGAGGTGGGAGTATTGTAAAGCACTTCATACCACTATGAACCTGAAGGTCACAAATATGGATTTTTGTGTCTGTGTTCTTAATTTTCTGTATTATACCAGGGTTTGCCATTCCAAAAGCGTGGGGTCCCCCCCCCAAAAAAAAGATGCATTGGAAAGGAAACAGTATGATTAGAGAAGTTAAAGAACTGATTTGCATCCAAAAACTGAAGTGTACATTCATTTAGGTGCAAATGTAGTGAGGAAAAACATGCAGGTACAATGGCTAAATCCTAAACCAAAGAAACACTTAATTTTCTTTTATTGTGCTTTGTGACTATTAATAATGTTATGGTACTAAGGCAGAAACATTAAGCTAAGCAGGGGAGCCATAAATGTTCCTAGGCTGAGGAGTACTGTTGATATTAGTGGCTAATAGCTCCAGAGTTCACATAAAATGCAGATTGAAGTACAAAGATGTTTAGTGCAGTCAGCAGTGGCAGTGAACTGTTTACAGGTGAAACCAATAACCAGAGGGCAAACTCAGCATGGGGTAGTTTCTGCACAAGACATCAAGGAAGGAATTGTGCAGAGGCTGTAATCGGAATGTATCTGTCCTAAGGGGGAAAGATTGGATGATCTCTGTTTCTTTCATTTGGGGGTGGGGGGTGGGAGTAGCACTGAAGATGATTAATTGAAATTTGTTTCCATTTACAAATGTCACAAGGTCTGTACTCCTGCATGCACATAAAACATCTGCATTGATACAGGGAAATTCCTGCGAGGCATATGACACATGACTTAATAGAGCACCATCAGGGCCTGGGGATGGGAAGCTGAGCTTGGGGTTAATGAACCATAATTAAACTCAGTCACTGTGACTTAACAGAAGAATGCAATGTTTAATAGCAGTCAAAGGGGGCATTACCATATTCAATATGTTTATCAGAAAATGGACACTTGCTGTTTTGTCACGGACACATGCAAGAGAGGCACACTGTGAGAGGGGCTATTGACTTGCTAAACAATTTAGATGGCTAAATGAATATGCAGCCTGTTTCATTAAATAGCATCTTATGGGTTGGAAGGAAAGTCACAACCATCAGTTGGAATATACCTAGTCATTCATATTTCATCAGTATCCAATACAGTGGTACCTCGGGTTACAGACGCTTCAGGTTACGGACTCTGCTAACCCAGAAACAGTACCTCGGGTTAAGAACTTTGTTTCAGGATGAGAATAAAAATTGCGCAGCAGTGGTGCGGCAGCAGCAGGAGGCCCCATTAGGTAAAATGATACCTCAGATTAAGAACAGTTTCAGGTTAAGAACGGACCTCCAGAATGAATTAAGTTCTTAACCCAAGGTACCACTGTACTACTTCAACTTTTTTCTATGTTAAATTAAAATATTAAATTATTGAGAATAAGATTTCCATGTTCTTTTACCCTTACACAGCTGGCTTTGACCAAATTGAAAAAAAATCATAATCACATTTATATTCTACTTTTATTGCAGCCTTGTCACTGGCTGTTGTTGTTTGTTGTTGTTGTTGCTGCTGCTGCTGTTGTTACTTGGATTTATTAGTTGCCTTATGCCAAAAGCTTCTATAAGTTTTTCACCCAACAAATATCTCCCCAATAACCGGGAACTCTTGTTTGCCATTGTCATTTAATGCCTGCAATTACATTTGAACATATTGTAATGATCTGAAGTTGAATTTCTGCTTGCAGCCAGTTTCTTATAACATAGATTGAACAATGGCAACTGAAGTTTCTTTAGTCTGGAATTGTTTTTAATCTGGCAACTCACAGATGCTATACCAAATTCTAGTAATAATGCATGCAGATGCTACAGCTATTGAATTCACATTGTATCAAAATTAACATATAGTTCCATGCCAGTCTGAAAAAGCCAAAATTATATTCAAATGTGACTTTTCTGCCATAGAAGAAATCAAAGGTATCAACACATACTTGACCATATTATGATGAGTTGTCTATACAATACAACCAATTTGCCTGTAAAGGGTTCTGTATAAATCTGTGTCATAAGATTTGGGGTATACAGGTGTAAACGTAGAGAAATTACAGACTAGCACAGTATGAAAATTTATCAGTAATAGGAATGGAAGAAGAAGTCATGAATGGATCTGCCCACATTATTCTTTCAAGTGTTAAGTAGTTAAGGGAATTATGAGCTGTGAACAATCACAATATTACAGAAATAAATAGGAAAGATGAAATAGTTTTAGAACATTCTAAAATTGTATTCTTAGCTGAAACCTCTTTATTAGCAAGGTATTCATTTATTTCTGTGTGCTGCCCAGCACAGCAGGTAAGAGAGTTTATTCTATTTTTAAGTGATGTGTGTGTGAATATCCCAGGTAATACCAATTATGTTAATAAAATTAGTAATCCAACTATGGCTGATGAAACTGCTGAACTGTACTTGCATTTGTATTGATTGCTGACTGACTAAGTACTGGTGAATGGATGTAAAATTGTGTGATGCAAGATCATTTGACAAAGAAATTGCCTGTTACAAAACACATAAAGTGACTACAAATAATAAAATATTCATTTCACAGCCTTTTAAATACAAGTTTTAAAGCAAACCAGAAATCATTACTTAAGCATAACAAATGCTGAAGATGTTTCACAAATTTACCAGTTTCCCCCATGTTGCTTTATAAAGGCCATTTCTTTCCATTCTATATTTTTGTTTGTCATCAAAGTAGTGTTTTAACTGGGATGCCATCAAAGTCCCTTACTCTTCCAGTAGCTCTTTAAAGTGCTTTCTATGCCACCTGAATCACACAGGAGGGGTGCACTGATTGGACCATTACAAATCAAATGTCCATTTCTCTAAGGGAAAGAACACAATTTTAAAGCAAATGGATCATGGCAATTTAAGCCAATCAAGAAGCAAATGAAGCAACACTGAACACACAAAACATTTATATCTTGTCTTGAGTGAAGGATTAAGTCTAATTTCTCTGCACAACCACAACAACAGGTTTAGGCAAGGGGAATCTTATGGTAGTGTGTCAGTAATTTTTCATAATATTGTGGAATTCCAGTGAACTCATAGCCACTGTTCTTTCAAGACAGCTGGAATGTCATGGTTGTTGGCCTGTGCTGTCAGGGCCAGGTGTGAGAACTGTGGTAACCGATGATTACCAAGCAATGGAAAGGAATTTGATGAGAGCACATGAATGCCTTCTTCAAATGAATGTTTAGTCGTTTAGTCGTGTCCGACTCTTCGTGACCCCATGGACCAGAGCACGCCATGCACTTCTGTCTTCCACTGCCTCCCGCAGTTTGGTCAAACTCATGCTGGTAGCTTCGAGAACACGATCCAACCATCTTGTCCTCTGTTGTCCCCTTCTCCTTGTGCCCTCCATCTTTCCCAACATCAGGGTCTTTTCCAGGGAGTCTTCTCTTCTCATGAGGTGGCCAAAGTATTGGAGCCTCAGCTTCCTGATCTGTCCTTCCAGTGAGCACTCAGGGCTGATTTCATTAAGAATGGATAGATTTGATCTGCTTGCAGTCCATGGGACTCTCAAGAGTCTCCTCCAGCACCATAATTCAAAAGCATCAATTCTTCGGCGATCAGCCTTCTTTAAGGTCCAGCTCTCACTTCCTACTTGTCTATAAAGTTGGTTGTGTGGCTTTGAGCACATCACTATTTTCAGCCTAATCACTAATAGTATTACTGTGCTACTAAAATTCCACTTTGAGCTCCTTGGAGGAATTGTGATTAAAGTTTGGGATTCATTATGTTCGAACTGTAACATGTGAATCTTTTCCTTTGATTCAGACAGGTTTGGGGAACCTCAGACCCAGGAGCCAAATACAGCTCCCCAGGCCTCTCTGTGTGGTCCTTGAGACCCTACCTGGGCAATGCCCCATCTCCTCAGCCCTGCTCTGAACCACTTTGGAGTGCTTTTGCCTGACTGGAATGTGTTCTTTAACTGTGATAACACTTCTTACTTGCCTAGAAGGAGGGTGGAGAGGCGTGTGTGTATAGAAACGCTGACTTGTAGCTAGTATGTAGCCTATGGTTTGAAGATAGCCCATTGCACTTTTGCCTCTGGACCCATATACTACTGGGATGGGGTCCCAGTAGATTGTCCATGAGAGAATGCAGCCTTGAATAAGTTTCCCCACCCCTGTCATAAGATTACAAAAGCAAATGTGACTCCAGAAAACCAGAATCAGTAGCTCACTATTGATATTGCAAATGCACAAGTTGTTATAGTATCCAGGTAGAGAGCAACAGAATGTGAACTATCAAATTAGGGTGCAGTCCTCCTATACACTGGGAATAAGTCCAACTGAACTCACTTCTGAACTTCCTTCTACTGAACTTACTTCTGAGTAGACATGTTTGGAATTGCCCTGTAAGCTTCATCAACAATGTATGGGAGTATTTTAAAGGAAGACTTTGACACACCTGTTCAGATTGCAAAATATTATTTATATGACAAAAATAACACCAAGGTAACATGCAACATAGGTCATGTTGCAATTTCCTCCCTTGTAAATCCTGGAATTGTTGTTAGTCACAGAAGACAACTGTCTGCAACAGAGATCCTTTCGTGTCCATGGATTTTGAAACACTGATTTAAAAAGCTAAATAACGGGAACTCTTTTTGAAACTCTATGAATACCGCTGTAAACAAATCAGAGATTCCAGTTAATATGACATCAGTGTATCCAAAAAGATACAGTTAAAAACAAACAAATAAATCCACCAAGTCCATATATAAATTGTTACTCAACTGAAAACATTCACATTAGTTTTAGGTACTAAATACATAGCTTCAACAATCAATCATGATATGCAGTGATTTCCTTTGTTGTCCAATACAATCCTTAAAATAAATTGTTTAAAATAAACAATTCGCAGTACCTTGGGAATTAGAATATAGCATTCATGTAACACTGGCAGAGTAAATGAACTGGCAGTGAGTGTAAGTCAATATTTTCCCCCCTTCTGAGATCTTTAATGCTTATTCTTGAATGTGCTTGCTTCACTGGAGTGAAAAGATTTCTCTCCGTCAAAGTGAAAGTTCTTTTATTTTTTTCTCTTTTTTTTAAAGGAAAGTTATTGAAACCCCAAAGATAATCAAATAATTCCCACAGGTACTAAAGTTTTATTACATTAATTAAATATAAAGAGAATGGGTGAGGTGAGGGAATCTCGTTTCAAAATAGTTGTGTAGCCTATGGTTTTAAATTCAGCCTTGCTTATTTCTGCACATTTCCATTATTTTGTACCCTAATCCTTTCATCCTCATTCTGGACTTTGAATAAGAGACAAGAGCTTTTGAAATCATTGAACCAAATTCAGCACAAAGCCAGTCAAGGAAGGGTATAAATTTATGTAAATATGTTGAAAAGGCAGCATACATCCTGATGGAATGAAGAAGAAGAGCCGGCTGGAAATCCCACCTGCTCCTTTGCAACTGCAAATTGCGAGTGCTACCTCGTGCAGTTAGTTCACATTTCAAGTTGAACTTACCAAATTTACTCTTCAGAATGATACACTAACTGAAACACAGCTCTCCTTTGAAAGTTGCACTATCCAATGCATTTTTCCATCTGAGTAATAAGTACAAACACGCATATACTTCAGTAAAGTGTGACTATGAATGCATATATTAACAAAACTAACATACAAAAATCCTTCTAATTCAGGGAAGTTAATATTCATATTCCTTCTCAGTGAGTGCTTTGCTAAAGTTGATAGTTGGAGAAATGGGAAAACAGCCCAAGGAGCCAATGTTAAATTTGCTTGGTGGAAAGCTTTGGGCAGGAGTGGGGTGACTCAGACCTAGGGGCCAAATACCACTTTACAAGCCTTTCTACCTGGCCCTTGGGACTCTCCCCAGGCCATGCCCTTCACTTGCCCCTGCTTTGCACCCTCCTGAAATATTTTTGCTTTTCTGGAATCCATCCTTCAGCTCGAGTAATACCTTTTGCTTGCCTGAATGGAGGACAGAGTGTCCATATCTATGTGCAGAAAACAATGTACGCCACAAAGTAAAACTTTGCACTTTTTCTCTGCCCACTTTTACCTCTGGCCCTGCCACTGGCACATGGCCCCTAGAAGGCTGCCTAGAAGGGAATGTGGCCCTCAGACTGAAAAGGGGTCTCCACTTCTGATTTTGGGAAAGAAAATATAGAGGATCCTCATCTGTTCAGCAGCCCTTCTGATACCTGATCAGATGAAAAGCTTATCCACACTTTGTCTGTCCCGTGCCTAGAAAGCATGCTTGCCCTGTGCTTTCTAGGCATGGGTCTGAGTGGTTTTCCATTTCCCGATACATTCCCCAGGAAAACCTACTCTTTAATGCTGAATTGGAATGAACATCAATCCACAGAAAGCTCAATTAATGTTTGCTCCGAATCAGCAGTAAAGAGCAGGTTTCTCTGTTCTTTGTGGCAGGATAAGTGTGGATGGGCCCTAACTTGCTGGCATGTGAGCAAGTGCATATTGTTGGACTACAACTCCAATCAGCCCTAGTGAGAAGGGCCAGCAGTCAGGGTTGCTGGGAGTCATAGTCTGACAACATCTGGAGACCCAAAGTTGAGAAAGGCTGATCCAGAGTGTCACATCTGACGCACCATTGGGGACTAAGGGTTACTGGATCAGCACTGAGAGCCAGTGTGGTGTAGTGGTTAAGAGCGGTAGACTCGTAATCTGGTGAACCGGGTTCGCGTCTCTGATCCTCCACATGCAGCTGCTGAGTGACCTTGGGCTAGTCACACTTCTTTGAAGTCTCTCAGCCTCACTCACTTCACAGAGTGTTTGTTGTGGGGGAGGAAGGGAAAAGGAGATTGTTAGCCGCTTTGAGACTCCTTAGGGTAGTGATAAAGTGGGAAATCAAATCCAAACTCCTCCTCCTCTTCAAACTCTTCACAAGCAGCTTTCTAGTATGGTTTAGGGGTGTTCTAAAATAAGGGACCACAGATCAGGGCTTTGGAGGCAATATTGCTTAAGGGATATAAAATTAAAACAGTGGGCATTTGTTAAAACAAATATTGGTGGAAATGTAGTACAGAATGCCCTAACGGAATGTGTTCTTCAATACTGAATCAAATTTAAACAATAAAACAATCCCATTTCCTTTTTTTATATAACACCCCCCTCAACCGAAAGAAGATACATTTTTTTGCCTCTTTTCTGGGACATGCCTTCATCCCTTTCAACAAGCCAATGACATTATTGGGTGGCCTAGTAGTGATGTGGTCCACCTGTCCCTAATTTGGCTGTTCTGTTGTTAGCAAAACAACAGTGTCAGGGATGTATATAGTATAGGATGTATGAAATCTTATACTCATAAAGCAATTGCTGTCACTTGTACAAAAATCCCCCTCCAAAAGTAAATAAATGTTAAACATCTGTTTGATAATTCTTTAATGTAGTTGGCCAGTTTTTGAAACCAGGGACACAATAATGTCATTTTCTTTCCTTTTCTTGTGGGGAAGGAAATGCCACAAATGGAACAAAGAATCTGGATACATAAGAGCCATTTGTGTCAGGCCACTCAGTAAAAAGAAAAGAAAAAAAAGGGGGGGGGAGAATCAGCAACAACAAAAGGATACAGATGAAAAGGCTTTGCCCAGCCCTTCTCTGAGCCCTGAGGATTTACAATCCTTAGTCTGTATATGTGAATATAGGTGGATATACAGCCACAGGAATTTTTCAATAGGGAATTTTCAGAAGAAAGAGATTTTGGTGTTCCCTGAACCTTACCATTGTATTATTGGCTAATGTGTGTCAGCTCCCTTCTTCTACAGACCTTGAGGGCAATGAACTGATTCAGACACTACCTTCATCACAAATACAATCCCCTACTGTAAAGGCCTTGGTCATCTGAGCATCTGACATTAAGATACAGTCTAGGGTGGCATTCCGATGGGAATGCCCTTAAGCACCGAAGGCTGTCAGCAGAGAAGTGAGATAGCATTTTTCAAGACTGAGCTACTCTCACAGAAAAAGCAGTTTATATATTACTTGAGAACTAATCAAAATGGCATCTGAGAAGGGCACGTAATCACATGAGTACTGTAGCTCACAGCAGCATTACAACGCTTGACCTTTAGTTATCCCATTCTTTATTCCTTTTGCACATACATCTCCCCCTGCCCAAAAAAACCCACCTCCCACTTTAGGCAGTGTGAAAAGAATCCAGAAACAGGACCTAAAGTTAAGAGATTGTAGAGACTGGGACCTAAATGCACAGCAGCAGCTGAAGTAAAGTAGCAGTGGGCAGAATTTTCATCACAGTGAGATTTTAGAACACAGTGAAACATTCTGTGCCCTTAAACACAAATGATAATTTTACAAGTGCCAGTATGTAAGTGTGTTGGGGTTGAACTTTGAAGCATTTGATGACATTGGGAATGATGGTAACTTATTGTAAGAGGTGGAGCTAGTTTCTAGCTTGTTCACAACAGAATAAAACCATATTTCTTTTATCAATGATAGATTGCTGTCACCTCAAATAACAGTGAAAACTAGTGTGTTTCTTAAAGAGCAGAATTGATTAAAGCTGAAAATTACCTAATATAACACATATACATACAACATTGGAGGTAAAGCTCTCCTGAAGTGAATTTTCAGAAATATTAGCAAGGCTATGAACAGTCCCTAGGCTATGAACAGTCTATAAAATCCACTATTAATAGTGCTCAAAACATTGTTGTTACAATATGAAATAATATTGCTACAATGCACCACTTGTGTGCAGTGCTTCTCAGTTACATTCAAATGCCGGTTTCTTTTCCAAGAAAGCTTATGCAAGGCCTTTGAAAACTTGCTTGGAGCCCCTGCATGGTTGGGTTCTGATGGAATTAAAGATGCAAGACTGCATTCAGAAGACAGAAGGTACTATTCAGGGGAAATTTGCTAATTTTTAAATGGTTGAACAGATGACTTTAGTGGACCTGTGCCAAGTTATAACATTTGAAAACTTTGCAGTGAATATTAATTAGAGGGGGGAAGGAAGGCTCTTAGTTCCTCTAACATATGCTCTGGTCTCTGATTCTTGAAAGGTGGAACTGACAAAGAGAGGTGATTTTTAAGAACATATTAATTAGCATCAAACACTCATCCCCTATTGTGGTGATTTTTCAAGGATCACCATTAAAAGTGTGAATTTCCCCCCTGAATAGGTATCATTCATGCACATGTTACTGATTGCCTAGGGTCATCCTTGTGACAAGTTTAGAAATCATTCATTTGATACTCATTTGCTACATGGCAGTGTAACATTTTCTTGTTCACCACAAGAGCAGGCACACTGTGATGGGGCGGGGGGCGGGGAAGGTGGCAAAGCAGCAGCAGATTGCATAAACAATGGCAGTGAACAGGCACAGAAAAAGACAAAGCACGGTATAAGAGTAAAGTGGATTTTGGAATATTTGCCCCCACCAAGCAGTGTTCTCTGTTTTAACCTCACAGTCTAAATTAATGAACAAGCCACATGTTCTAAGATTGTATCTGAAGCCTCATCACCATAGCTGTCAACGTTTCCCTTTTTTAAAGGGAAATTCCCTTATTCCGAATAGGATTCCTCGCAAAAAAAGGGAAAAGTTGACAGCTTTGCTCGTCACCCACCTAATAGTATACAGAAGTTGTACCCCTATGACTTAACCAGGAGATGTTGTCATTTGCTTTCTGCATTATTTTATTCACAGAATAGTCCTGTTGTACATTACATGGTCAGACTGGGTACAATCCAAAGATTGTGAGGAATATCCATGAAGAGGAGAGCAGAAGCTTCCATTTTAAATTAACCACACTTTAGCATAGCACCTAAAAATATCAGTAGATAATACCTCCCTAAACACCAATCATACCTCCAATGCATAGGCAAATAGGTGACTTCAAATTATACCTAAACATCACTAGAGTTGGGGTCTTCTTTTCTACATCATCTGTTTATTGGAGTCAATAGGACACCAACAGTCCAAAGAATGAATGCAGTAATATTTCGTTCCCCCGCCTTTTAAATTCCCCCCCCCCCTTCAATTCATAGTTGAATGGCTTACATCTTTATTACATCCTTAGAGTTGCTCCTTTGCCAATTTTCTTTTGGCCTACAGCAGCATTGGGCAAGTCTATGTGCCAAAAGGCAATTTTTATGAACCCTAAGGTGCAACTGGAGGATGAATATATTCCTTGTTTTACTCAACCACTTACTAGCTGCCTTTCCCCCAAATCCTGGCAGTGTTCAAGTTCAACAAAATTAGCTGCCTTTTAACCCAGTGGTAACTCCTTTGTACAACAGAGGATTATGAGGTGGCCAAAGAATTTCATTTATCCTTGAAAACCATTACTGCTTTGCTCTTCATTTATTAAGCAGGCAAATACTGGAATCATATTACGTATGAGTGCATATCTTGAACAATAACAGAATAAAGGCAATATTGTGTATCCATTCTGTCTGTAGTCATAAAATGCCCTCAACTTTGAATTCTAGGCAACAAATTCCTCTAGGCAACAATTCCAAGGCATTACATCTTATTTCATTTGTCCCATTAGCCATCATCCCCCCACCCCCACCAAGACATATGTTCCAGTGCTGTCCTTGCCATTTTTACTCTCTGCGAGTATGAAGTACACTATTCTTCTTCTGTATATCTTACACACATAGTCAATTGTGGGGCACAGGGAATTATCCCTAAAATAATAAGACTTCAAGAATGTTTGACAATAGTACCTTTAAATGAACTGGCATTTGTTGATCAGATAAGATGAAGACTTTCATTCTGTATTCTGAGGAGTGGAACATTCAGTAGCCTAAGGTCATCTTTATTATTTGGTATATTGACAAAAAATGTCAAAAATGGACAACTACTACTACTTACTACTACTACTCTATTGGTGCTCAATGGCTTAGTACCATCTATTAAGATTGACTCTCCTCAATACTCAATTTGTTATTAAACCCTATAAAGACATTGGACAGACTATGGGGAAGATTTTTATGAAGCATATTGATACTGTAGTTAAGAGAGGTTGTGTTCTTTAAATTAAATATGTTTAGATTTACCATTTTTTCTTGAGTAGCTTTTTTCCTTCAACACAGTAAGTGTGTCTTCCAGGGAGAAATATGGCAGATTGAATGTCTTCTGTCGGCAAGTTGCTGATGGAGATAATTATCTGGTGATTGATGATAGCCAAGCATAAATCTTGGCTATCAAATTCACTCTAGAGATAAGAGTGAAAAGAGTGAAATTTCCTAAATTGTGAGCCTGAGAAAGCTGTCAGCTCCTGGGAATCCTGGGAATCAACATCTTCCCAAAAGACGCATAAGAGTCCCAATGAGCATAGGGTCTGCAGAAGTCTCTCTATTTCTGAGACATATATAATTCATGACTGCATGACTGAGAGAGGTTTCTCTGGCTACCAGTAGAAATTTACAACTGGTGTGTGAACTACTTTCTGGCTTTGATCATTAAAGGGCTGAAGGCAGAACAAAAACATGTTCTAATTGTTTGATTCAATAAAGTTTAAATAATCAATGGATCTTAAGGTGAAGACAGGATTTGTAATGAGTCTGACTTGTTAATAAGATCAAGAGCATTCAATATGGCAAATACTGTACATCATTGGACAGTCCAGTGACTGTTGGCATCCTTCAGCAAATTTTTGATGAGCAAATAGAAGTGACAGAGGTGAGATAGATTAAATGGTGAATGAAAATGGACCAGAGATTAAATGGAAAGTGCAATCAAAGGGGACACAGAGACTTTGGAGAATGATAGGGATAAAGGGTTTCCAGAACATCCTGAGCTGGCAGAGATAGAGTTGAGAGAGAGAGAGAGAGAGAGAGAGGGGGGGAGGGAGAGAAAGGACTCAGTGTACAACTTGGAATGAATCCAGAGTGAAATGCTATCAAACCTTTGGCACTTTTATTGGAAAAAGAATGGAATAAGTGTAAGTGTAAGATGCTTTTAAAAAAGAAGAAGGATGGAAACCAAAACAGATACAACAGGAAATGGGAATGGAAGATACAGAACTGGGTATGAATTAATGAATACATAATAAAAATTGTGGAATATTATTTAAATATATGACCACAGCAGAGAGACTTTTGTGTGGTCAGAGATAGAAAGACTTATTGTTTAACATGGAGGAATTGTTGTAGAAATTACTGGCGACAACGCTGATATGCTTGATTCGAAAAAACTATTGCTGGAATTTATTAATAACAATAGAGAATCCCTTTTGGATTTTTTGTGTAAAAAGGAAAATGAATTAACCTAAGACATTTGGGTTGGAAGATTTGGAAAATATTTCCTAACAGAAAGTAGATCAGCTGGATGTCAGTAAATATTTTTAATAGTTTTTTTATGTAACTGGCAAACAGAAAATCAGAAGTCCTTTTTATTGTTCATCTTTTCTCTTTTATTTTCTTCTGTTTTTTTTGGTTTTCATTTGGTGTTCTCTGTTTTTGTTTAGATTCATTTCTTTTATCTTATTGTATTATGAAAAAATATTAATAAAATCTTATTTTTTAAAAAAAAAATTAGAGTTGGCACACTCTAAGGACATGCAATATTCTGTGGAAACTTACCTGCTAAACTTCTCTTTTTGTATAGTTAAAGGTTTAGGAGCCCAAGCAGAAAAAAACATGGCAATCTTTCATCAGTTAAAAATAGCTCAGTTGCACCAGCACTGGAGCATCAAAATTATTTAATTGAAAAGAGTTTCATTAGTTTTACTGGGTTGGTCTCAAGATCCAATAAATGAATAAGCTCCTAGCAATGCAACATTCCCACTTCATCCCAGAGGTGTACAGCTTGTATTAACATACTAATCAAATTCTAATGAGGCAAATATTTGCTTACTTTGAGTAGATTATATATTTATAACAAGGCTACAGAGCAGACAATAGTTTAAACAAGGAAAATGGGCTATAGATCAAGGGATGAACTGAAACATGAGACATTTAACTATACCTACCACACACAAAAACATTTACCTCACTCAATTTTTTCTTTGTGACATTCACATAGCAATATATTTCTGGTTACCTGGCTGAGATATATTAGCTGGTCACTTGGTGATAGTTTTAAGTAGCAATTACTTGCTGAGCAAAAAACGAGTGGTCAGCTCTCTGTGCCATGATAACCAAGGAACCACAAAGAAACTTCAGCCATGCCACTTAGATAATATAAGAACTGGGTTGAAGTGAAGCACAGCTAACATTCAGTTGCTCATCTCCAAAATGATAGCAGTGGTGACTTGTCCTTTAAAACTGTGCAAAAGCAAAAAAAGAAGACATTTTTGCACACTTTGAAACACTTTGCTAACAACAAGTGACACATACACAGCATGTCAGTCTAACAGATCTCTGTATATCTGATTTCATGTCAAATTAGGGTCATGATAATTCACATTATGGTCAAGATCATGGCTTTCATTATTCTTTCCTGGCACTCTATGCACAGAAATAGAAGAAAAGTAAACAAAGGCTTTGGTCTGGAGAGATTTATAATCTCAGCTAATACAATTTGGTGTTCAGCAAAGATAACTGTTCTGGAGATACCAAAGACAAGCAAAATCTTTATTACTTCCCAAGAGCATGATCACATGGCAGGGTTACTTTCAAAATCCTTTTATAACCCAATCCTATTCCTGTTTACTTGGACATAAGTCCCTCTTTTCTCACTAAACCTTACTCTTAAATCAGTGGACATAGGATTGCTGTCCTGTGTCAAACCTCTCTTTCTGATTAAATTCGTTCTGTCTTACAGCAGTGTTCAAACAGGCACACTTAAGTCCCCTGGTATTTCTTAGCATAGCAGAAAGCAAATATTTGCAATAATAGTTTGCCCAAGACTGCAAGCATTTTGCAGTAAATATATTCAGACTTTCATTAAAAGCAACAGCAGCAACTTACAGAACCATGTCCACGGCTGAACATTTTAGTTTCTTAAATGGTGTATCCCCCCCAGTCACTGACTGCTACTTGTAACCTTGAGTTTAAGTTGGACAAATTTGTTTTTCTGGAGGTTTATTAATATGTATGGCTTTGCCAATCTAACCCATGCACAACACAGAAGTCCCCATGCTAAAAATCCAATCCACTAAAATTTCCTTTTGAAATTCTTGTAATATAACAGCCCCTCCCAGCACATACCACTAATGCATGCAAAAAATAACTTAGGTTTTTCCTTGTGAATGGCCATTAACTGTTCCCAAATGTGTGTTTCAATTTATGGTCATGACAAGTCATTTCAGCAGAGATCGACAATTAGGTATGCCACCATTATTCCATGACCATGTTGTATTCTCATGGACAACTGTTTGAAGTCTGCTTGCCCGTGGTAGGCAAAAGTGGGTGGAGCAACAGCTTTGGCTTTTACCAGTAAATGGCACACCACACATACGGCTGTCATACATCTGAAGTTTCTCAGACATATATGGGATTTGTCCTCCGAAAATAGCATCTGGGTGGATTTTTTAGAAATCGGAAAATCTGGGCATATGGCAGCCCATATCTGAAGTGTTACTATTATTTTTTAGCCGAAACAAAACAAGCTCCGGATTTTAATTTTTTGAAATATGACAACCCTACCACACACCTCTCCACCCTCTATCCATTCAAACAAGAGGCTTTATCACAAATCAGAGATACATTTCAGCTGATAAAAACACTCAATGAGAGCATGTACTAGGGCTGCTAATAGGCACAGCTGTACTGTTTTGCCTCTATATCCCACCTTTTTCCTAGTCCTGGACTCAAGGTGGTTGTATTATACTGCTGTATATCACCTGCTATATTATACAAGTTGGTGATATATCAATTATAAATAACAAACTAACTAGCCTGGGAGTAGGGTTGCAGCTTGGAAAGAATCTGAAGGCCAGATAGAGACAGCTCCCAAGCCTGTGATTCCTTGGGTAGAGGTTGTGCCTTGCCTCTGTTTTGCTTAACAAATCTCCAGGAGAAACCCATACACTGGGCAATTCAATGCTGCTAATGCCTTTCAATTGGTACTAAAGTGTTTATTCCGCAAGGTTCACTTAAACCCTAAATAAGTTGCTGAGGGTGCTGACAGATTTTGCATACATGTCCATAAGTAGTCCCAAACCTGCTGCAAGCAGTTGCAACCACAGACAGCAAGGACGACATGGGAAGAACTGCCAGTGAGTGAATATTGCAAGAGAAAGATGTGCACTGCATGTTCATCTATTTCGCGTCAAAATAGCTTGGTGGAAATAGAGCAGGAGGACATTACTTGCTTCCCACTTAAATGTATACTGGTATGGAGTCTATATGATTTCTTGAACACAACTGGTAGTTCTCGATTGGGAGCCGCCCAGAGTGGCTGGGGAAACTCAGCCAGATGGGTGGGGTATAAATAATAAATTATTATTATTATTCTCATTTGACTTGCATCTGAGAACCCAGGCTTATGCCGTCAGGCTACATGCCAACTTTAAATATCCTATACAATCTTACAGATGTTGTTCTGTTTTTTATCTTGTATTTTTAGGTAGTGAACTGCCCTGAGAACTATAGGTAAAGGGCGGTATACAAATTTAACAAACAAACAAACATTTCTACTTAGAATTAAGTCCCAGAGGTACAATGGGAAAAGCAGTTAAAAACACAAACATATATTTAACTAAGGAACATAACATCCAGAACAAGGTAACTTCTAAAACTGCCCTCAAGTACCGACTAACTCAGTCTAACATGATTATAATGTATAGGCAAACTAATGGAATTATTTAACTGTCAGAATGATGATGTGAACCTTGACTAGGCTATTTTTTAAATAGGCATATCCCCTGATTACTTAATAATTCACCCGTATAATTCACACTCATATGAATCTATATTTATATGTACAAGGTTACCACACAAAAGGATTAAATTATACGTTCTGTGTTATGCTGTGTGTATTATGCCATAGTGCACCATTTCTAAGAAATACCACTCTTAGATATGTGGATAACTGGGGGTGGGGAATGGAAGTATAGCGTGCTCTGACCAATTTCTTCTTCAACCCCAACCTTCAGAACTGGGCCACAGGGATCAGTGCATCTGCTATAATTAATTTATGGCCAGATTGATGGAACGAGATGGGAGGTCATTGTGATTCAGAAATTGGAAAAGAATAGGAAGGTGTATAGTATTATTCCAGTTTTATATTATAAAAGATAGTTTGGGGTTTAACAAATTATTCTGGATGCATACATGTACCTTAAACAAGAGTTTCCTCTGAAGTTCTCATTCTTGAAATACACATATGCTAAATCACATATGCTTAATCCATTGACTTCAAGCAAAGCTGATGCCACAGACTGTAACTGCAATGTTATGGGAAATAGTCTTTTATGTGTTGCCCACTACATGGAGCTTAGAGTCATTTCTTTTACAGGTCATTCCAAGAGAATGAACATTCTGTGTCTAAGTACAATAAACATATGACTTCTCTTTGTATTCCATGCCTGAAGCGAGGGTGCTATTTAGTTTGGGGGAGGAACAAACAATCATCTCCATTATGTTTAAGACAAGGATTAATGTTGTCCCTTCCTGCTGAAACCTGAAATAGCATCCCTGGCCTGAAGCTTCCATTAGATGTCTCTATCCAATTAATTCTGCAAAAACATTGAGTATCATGGATTATAGGAAGTACCATCTATCCTAGGGTCCAACAATCAGAAGAGGCAGGGCCAAATCTGGCCACTGGGTAGTTCCACCTATATGTCTCCTAGCATTCCTTCAGTTACCAGCTAAGGCAAAAGGGACTGTGGAAGGAGTGATTACTGTTCAAATAGGATTTACTGGCAGTCCATTTTCACTTCCAGTCTAGCTGATTACCAATTAAAGGCATTATCCAACTAAGTTACCGTATTTTTCGCTCTATAGGACGCACTTTTTCCCCTCCAAAAATGAAGGGGAAATCTGGGTGCGTCCTATGGGGCAAATGCAGGCTTTCGCTGAAGCTTGGAGAGCGAGAGGGGTCGGTGCGCACCGACCCCTCTTGCTCTCCAGGCTTCAGGAAGACATCCGCAGCCTAGGCAGCCCTGCGGGAGTTCCCACAGGGCTGTCTAGGCTGCGCATAGCAGCCTGCTTCCCGGAGCACCGGGCGCGCTGAAAGCAGAGCACCCAGCGCTTCGGGAACGCATCCGCAGCCTGCTTCCTGGAGTGCCGGGCACGCTGAAAGCAGAGCTCCCGGCGCTTCGGGAATGCATCCGCAGCTTGCTTCCCGCAGCGCCGGGCGCGCTGAAAGCAGAGCGCCTGGCGCTTCGGGAATGCATCCGCAGTCTAGGCAACCCTGCGGATAGCAGCCTGCCGCCCGGCGCGAGGGGTGCCCTGAAGCAGAGCGCCCCTTGCGCCGGGCTGACATCCGCAGCGTGGGGAGCCCTGCAGGAGTTCCCCGCAGGGCTCCCCACGCTGCGGATAGCAGCCTGCCACCCGGTGCGAGGGGCGCCCTGAAGCAGAGCGCCCCGCGTGCCGGGCAGACACGGCCAGCCCCACAAGCTTGGGGGACAGCAGGGAGGCGCGGCGCCGCCATCCCGCTGTTCTTCAACCTGGTTCGGTTTCCCCGACCTAGTTTTGGGGTGGAAATAAAGGAAAAAATTTTTCCCTTTATTTCCCACCCAAAAAACTAGGTGTGTCCTATGGGGCGGAGCGTCCTATGGGACGAAAAATATGGTACTAAATGTACCTAAGTCATGTCCAGAAATTTTGGTATGAGTGAACATAAGAGTATTGTAGAGCTAACATTGGATAAAGATAAAGGTAAAGGTACCTCTGCCCGTACGGGCCAGTCGTGTCCGACTCTAGGGTTGTGCGCCCATCTCACTTAAGAGGCCGGGAGCCAGCGCTGTCCGAAGACACTTCCGGGTCACGTGGCTAGCGTGACGAAGCTGCTCTGGTGAGCCAGCACCAGCGCAGCACACGGAAACGCCGTTTACCTTCCCGCTATAAAGTGGTACCTATTTATCTACTTGCACTTAAGGGTGCTTTCGAACTGCTAGGTGGGCAGGAGCTGGGACCGAAAGACGGGAGCTCACCCCGCCGTGGGGATTCGAACCGCCAACCATGCGATCGGCAAGTCCTAGGCGCTGAGGTTTTACCCACAGCGCCACCCGCGTCCCTCTAACATTGGATACAACCCTACTAATCAACTTCCTTAATTTTGGCCACTTCTATGGTATTGCTCTGCTTATGCTGACTGCTTACTTGTTAGAAATAAATGCTACTGAATTAATCAGGGCTTGCTTCTCATTAAGCTTGTACATGATTGGGTTGCCATTTGCCAGTTAGCATTGTTCTTTTCAGAAAAAAAATGAAAACTTAAGAGGATGCCTTGATTTTAGCAACTCTGTTGGAAAATAAATGAATAGGCATGTATTTTTAGTTCTAGTCATTTTATTCATTTGGTTTATTTCCTTATAGTTAAACAAATGGATGTATATTATTTTTTATTCGAAGTTGACCTGAGTTGTAGCAGTTTCTACAAAGAGCACACAGCAATATTTCAGCTAATTAGATAATAAGTTTTTCATAATAGTATGTGGTTCGTTTGATTGTTTTGCCTTAGCAAATATGAGTAACAATGGTGCAACCTAGATCACTATCTGTGTATTATATGCTATAGTGTTGTCTGTTGGTAGACAATGAATGATTTAGCATGTGTGGGTGAGGTGTAAAAAGAGCTATTTTCTTTCATTTTTGCATTTTTCAGTCCTGTGCCGAAAAATAGATCTTGAATAATTGATAAGGATTTTCTATCATTTCTCATGAAAAACCCATGAGATTCAAGTTTGCTGCATGATGTTGATAACACAGGAGGGTTAATACTGCAATTATACTGTATATTGTGTGGGTAGCATATTTAAAGTTTAACAAACCCATTTTAAGACAAAAGACAACATTTTGTGCTTATCCCAGAAATGGTTTTCCCTTTCACAGGGTTGTTAGCTTTTTCTTTTTAAGTGCAAAACCCCAAAGTGCATCTAGCAGCTTTCAGCACTAGTACTTGGTGAAACTGTGTTGTGATTTCTTTTCTTTAAAAAAATCAAATTGGGAAAAGATAATATTTTAAATATTATGTTCAGTTATTGAACAAAAGCATGGTACTACATCAATTGTAAGGAACGCGGGTGGCGCTGTGGTCTAAACCACTGAGCCTAGGGCTTGCCGATCGGAAGGTCGGTGGTTTGAATCGCAGGACGGGGTGAGCTCCCATTGCTCGGTCCTAGCTCCTGTCAACCTAGCAGTTCAAAAGCATGTCAAAGTGCAAGTAGATAAATAGGTACTGCTCCAGTGGGAAGGTAAACAGCGTTTCCGTGCGCTGCTTTGGTTTTGCCAGAAGCGGCTTAGTCATGCTGGCCACATGACCCGGAAAAACTGTCTGCGGACAAACGTGGGCTCCCTCGGCCAGCAAAGCGAAATGAGCGCTGCAACCCCAGAGTCGTTGGCAACTGAACTGTCAGGGGTCCTTTATCTTTACCTTTTACATCAATTGAAAGGTTTTGTAACTCTCCGCCCTCACCTACTTCGAACGTGTTGGGTCTGTGTGGAAATCTAATGGCAGTGTAAGTCCTAGCAAGATGGCATATGTCAAAGTTGCTGTGGTAGCAACCACAGTAACTCCACAACACACCATTTATCAGAGATTCAAAGCACTATTCAACAGACCACAGTGACACCTGACTCATTTCTTTGCCCTCCTCAAACAATTACTTTGGGATTGCAGAAGGCGCTCAGTTGTGTGGCTCCCTCAGCCTTGTTCCCATAGTCCTTTGAATAGAAAGGCTGCATGAAACACTGGGATACACGAGTTTATGCACTATTCACAAGAGAGGCGAAAAAGTCTGCCATCTGCTCAAAATACTTGTCTGTTATCTTTTTATTCAACGTGAAGGCACATCTAATATGTGGGAATCCACGAGCATAACCTTTATAATAGAAAGCTGAAAGTACACAAGAACAATGAAGCAATCACTACAAAATCAAGGACAAAAAGAAGCCTCTGCCCTTATTGAGCTGAATATTAGTGATAAAAAAGCAGAAGGAAGGAATATGAATTCTCTACCTTTCCATTGCTACTGTTCTTCTCTGGCTCCTGAGTATCAACTTCCAGAGGGGAAGCCATGTTAGTTTATTGCAGCAAAACAAAAAAAGCTTCAGTGACACCTCAAATACTAACAATTACATCATGACAAAAGCTTTTTGTGCCTCAAAAATGAGCTGTGGAAGGTGCAAATATAATGCAACGTCAGGATCTTTGTGTGTTTTTCCTTTCTTGAATTAGTTTAGAATATGCAAGACATACAATTTGAAATGACTATGGTTCCTTGTGAAACCATCTCCTGGCTTTCTGGTTCAAAAGGAGTAAGGAAAAATATATGACATCTTTTTCCCTTGGGGTGGCAGGAGAAAACACAGAATGTTTACTTTTTGCAAGCCCAACCATGTATTAGTGTTACCGTTTGGCAATATCTCCCCTTCTTTTGATTAATTGCTTAATATTGTTTAAAGTCCTTATCTGAGGATTTTATAGGAATTGAGTCGTGGATTGTCATAGCTGGCATTTTGTATTCATTAATGCCATTTGAAAATATGAAATGAAATTCACTGAAACATGCCTGCCTGACAAAGTGACATGTGGCATTGTGTAATCCTAATGGATAGATGGTATCAGGTCCAGAGAATCCATCATAGATCATAAATCTGAACAAAAAATAAACATAAAATCCTTTGCCGTGATGTGATTAAAAGAAGGCAGTATACACTCTTTGTGATGGCCTACATATTGAGATGCCCCACTCTTTTTAACAAATAATGTTTAAAAATACAGAATTGCATCCAGTACATTTTGCAGTTCCATTTATGCAATGTTTCTCTCCTGCTTCCTACATGACCCCAAAGAAGGAAAAAGGAAATGCTTTTTTTTTCTACACAGCTATTTTAGGGTGAAACTAGACCTGATTGGTAGCCATGATTGTTATTTGTATATGTGTTCCTGTCTAAACTGGGGGGGCGGAGCTACTAATTTTTACAACAAATCTTATGCACAGGTGGGGGAAGCTAAACCCCTTCTGGCTTATCGCCTACCCATGCTTTATCACTGCAGGCACCATTTGACCAGCCCATCTGCTATAGGAAGTGAGCTAGACATGTTGGGATGGGAGGGATGAGGAAGGAGCTTTGAGTGACAGAATGCCATGAGATAAGGCAGGAGCGTTCAGCACCCACCACCTGTGTGCACACTGTACCTCACTTCAGAAGTGAGTGTGGCAGATAGATGAATAAACACAGCTGCCCAGATGTATCTGATTTGGCTCCAGGAATGTTTTTTGGCATTATATCAGTCATAGACAGGTGCAGAGCAATCATAAACTCTTGATCCACCGCACAGGATTGAATTAGGAAGTGGTGGTGATGTCCAGGTGCCCTGTGCTCCACCATTGTGGAGGTCTCCATTTCACCTACTGGAAGCACAGGCAAGTGGAAGCTACTGCTTTATCTCTGTCAGTGGTAGCCAGCATCAATCCCAGACCCTCGTGAGTGTCCCTATTTTCTAGGGATGTCCCTGATTTAGAGAAGCCTTCCCAGTTTCTGATTTGATCCCATAATGTTCCACTTTTCCTCAGGACGTCCGTATTGTCACTGGAGAAATGTTGGAGCCATCTGAAGGCAGCCCTATACAGGAATATTTTTCAATGTTTAATGTTTTATTATGATTTTATATATGTTGGAAGCTGCCCAGTGGCTCAACCCCTTTATTGAAAGTTTTTGGGGAGGTGGCCCCCCAGGCCCTCACAGAAGGGGCTGAGCCCCCACAAAGTTCTGTGGTGGCCGTATGTGTACATTGTGGGGTGTGCTCACATCACATGCGCAAGCCGCAGGGCATGTTTGCGTCACGTGTGCAAGCCGTGGGGCGCCTGCACAAGACGTCAACACACCACAGGGCATGAGCGCATGGCGTGCTGATGTCATACAGCTCCGGCCCCTCAATCACGGGGGCAAGGTGGCACCTGTGATCAAATATGTACTTCCACAGCAACCTAGCCCCCACCCCCATGCTGATCTGAGGTACAGGTTGCTCTTAAAATATACTTCCTTAGCTAAAGGTAAAACCTAGAGCAGGTCTAACTTCACGAACTAGTTCAGTAAGAGCAGGAAACAGAAATTCAGTAGTGTGCAGTCTACAAAATAAAAATAAAGGTGATTTTGATCCACATATTTTCAAGACAAAATCAGTACTATGTGGACTCAGTGATGCACCTGGGTATTGTCAGTTGTGCATGTTTCCTTTTCTTTGGTTGTTAATGGTGGGATGCCTGATCCCACAGAAATTGTTCTTGTTAATACGATACATTGGCGGTAAATGATGATGTTGCCTTGAAGCAAGCTTTTATTGTGGATCATGCAGTTGCACATGGGTTTATGCTGTTCAAATTTTAATGAATGAAATCAAGCCAAGCCCTTTAGCAAAACAACAACAAACCTTTTTTACTGCACATTTTATATCCTGCAAGCTGACCTCTGGGAGTGATGATTATCCGTTTTGTGTTCATTTAAAAAGATTTATTTAGTTGACGGAATTACCATAAGATTGCCTTTTTAAACGGGCTATTTGCTAATGGAAAGCAACGTCAAGAGCATTATGAGATTATTGCTTCATTTCAAATAATGTACAGAGATAGTCAAAGGTTACTATCACTGCTTTACTTTTGTTTTGTTTTTTTAAATGTATATCATGCTATCTCTGCAACAAAGACTGGAACACGGAAGAGGATGAACAGAGTTCTCTGCAGTCTTATAGTACAAAGGCTAGGATTCTGAATTTACCTATACTAAGGCTGCATTAACGTGTGTCTTACTGTGTCAGTTTAACTGTTTATAAGGCTAGTGCTTCTGTCTCCTTTTCTAATTTTCCTCTCACACTGCAAATGCCTGTCCTGTCCTGTCCCGTCTTGACCGCTATACCACCATGTTGCAGTAAATGTCATTCACATGTCATTACTCCATGCCATCTGTCTCTTACGCGCTGCCATTCTTCTAGGTTTTACCTTTTCAGCACGACTTTCTATGCTTAAATACTGGCCCACTTTCTCATCAGGCAAAAAGAAAGAAAGGTGTGAGCTTTGAAATGGGCAGGGAGCACAGTGCATGTCAGTATGTAGCCTTATGGCTCATCACGTGACTGGCTGTATCATGAACCCATGAAAAAGGTGGAGAAATTGCTGCAAATTTCTGTGTTAAGCGGACTGCAAACCAGGCATTTGTTTTTGTCAAGTGAATTCTCTCCAGCTTGTTAAGCTGAGAGCAAGACTCTCAAGTGTTGAGTCATAGGCTTATTGAGGCATTGGTGGCTTTGTCAATAAGATCCTGCAAATTGTTTTAGTAAAAAAATTGTTACACTATAGAGGTTTGCTTTGAAATGGAAATACATGGTGAAATCAGTCAACATGAATAATGGATTCCAGTGCAACGTTGTTTAGGGAACTACAAATTCTTTGTTCTGCAAGAATCATGTGAGAGCAAATGGCCAGCACACAGAAGAAAGCGGGTCTTTGTTAAGATACTACTTCCATGTACAATTCTGACAACATTATTAACATTATTAACATGAAGCAAAATATCTGCTCAAGTGATATTTGTTTTTCTCTAGGCTTATTTGATAACCTTTCTCTCTTGATTACATTTTGGGGCCTGGGAATGAACAGAGTGGCATGTGTATATGCATGATGGTGCTTGGAATTTTTATGAAGCCAGTATTAATTTATGACTAACAAAAAACATGGATAATTTTTTAATTTAGTCTTTACTGCAAGGAAATGCTTAGGGCCAGTCTCTCTCCAACAGAACCATTATATAGGTTCAATAGACATTCTAAACTACAGGTTGAAGCCTTGTTAGTAAAACTAGCCATGGTAACTGACTCAGCTTTAGTTTGTGAGGAAGGCATAGAATAGACGAATGCTGTTACTATATAGTGCTGGTCTTCCACTAATCAGTCGGGGGGCCCACTATCAGGTCATGACCTCATCTAAAGTGGGTCACAGCTGCAAATACATTGCACAAAATTATGAAAAGTTTCCTCAGATACATGTTTGGGTTATAGGTAGGTCCTGGGTCTGAACAAGTTGAAGGCTGCTGTGATATAGGAACTATTTCTTTGCTTAGGTATTTATACCCTGTTTTAAAGAACAAAAGACATCAGGGGCCAGAAAATGAAACTTTTATAGGTTTTACAACATATTTTCTACCACCTCTTCATATACTTCATGTGCATGGATCATAGCTACTATATTTTTAAAAAACCAGGTAGGCAACACAGGGGATTTTGTTCTTAAGGGAATAAGTCAGCAAAGGCATAACAGACAACCTTCATAGTCAAGGTTTCTGCTGACAGGACAGATTTCCCAGGATCAACATTAGAATCTGAAAACCACTTCAAACATGATTGATGTTCTAATTAGGGGGCACTTACAGAAAAGGGGCATGTTGATTGCTTGTACATTTTTTGTTTCATGTGTACTGGCACTGTAAGGCATTAGCCACAGTTCCCCAGTGCACGTAACAGAATAGTACTATGTGCAGTCATCATGGTGATCAACGTTCAGTTTGCATGCTTTTTTCCAGTATGAAAATGCTATCTAAATAGGGCAGTCCTTCCATCTGAAAAGGCCCCATTTCTTAACTACTATAGGGGAAACTAATGACAGTGTTATGCTAATTAAATGGCAAATGTATTGACTCAGATCACTCTGGGGTAAATGTTTGGTGCTGGATCACATCTGCCCTATTCTTAGTGGTCATAATTGTAATTGTCCTTATTCTTTACATCATAAAGCAGTGACAGGAAGTGATAAAAATAATAAAAATATAGATTTTAGAAAATAGATTTCAGTGTGAGCACAGTGTGAGTTTTATCTTTATAGCAGAAACTCCCCTCCTCCTTCATCTGAATTTGCATATGGAATAATATTCCAAAACCGATTCTTCTTCAGTTTAGTACTGTGTATTTGGGGGTCTATTGACCACAATAAAGCTGTGTGTGAGAGTTTAAATCTACTAAGAACCATTAGGGATACTTCATACAATATGGTGTTTGGCATGTACACATTAAACATATAATGGATCCATATAATATATACATGGCATACATATAATGGACACTTTGCAGAGGTTTGGACTAGATGACCCTTGGGGGTCCCTTTCAACTCTAGGATTCTGTGATAACAAACATGTGCTTGTAACCACACACATAAAACCACCCCCTAGACTAAATTTCTGTGATATTTATTTCTGAGTAAATCCCAATAGAGCTGAACAAACACAGGACCAGGTTGTACACACACACACACACACACACACACACACACAATATTATGTGTATTCCACCTTTCAACAGTTGAAATCATGCTCAAGACAGCTTACAACATGATAAAAATACATAGCTACAACTTAACAAAACTAGTCTTAAACAATAAATAGAACATTAAAGAATATTTCACCAAAGTAAACAATTTCCACAAAAATCACAAAATCTGAACTAAAGATACAAAAACCAACAGCAACAACCCCACAAACACCCCAGCCCAAGAATCAGTTCAGGAGCCTCAGCGTTCATAGCTGGAGTCAATTGGGGCCCTGCCCTCCTAGGCCAGGTGGAAAAAGACCTGCAAGGCAGGAAGTAGGTCTTCCAGGATTCACAGCAAAGATAGTTGTAGTATCAAGCATTTCCTCCTTTATTTGGTAATTTCAGGTTTCATAATTTCTTTTAGACATGGTAAAATACTGTTAGTTAATTACCTATTATTATTATTATTATTATTATTATTTATGTTTTATTGTTAGATAATTACCTATCAGGCACTACTGATGTGGAGGGAAAGACTTTTAGTGTGCAGATTGGAATTTTGTGAATCACCTAAATTCAGTGAGCTTCAAATGGAAATATTTGGTTTTGACCTAACAAGAACTCTGTGGTTTGGGTTTGAGGTAGAGTTCCACAGTCTGCTAAATCTATCCTAGTTAAGAAGATTATTCTACTTTGACTTTTCAATTCAATCTAACTTAGTTACAGGATCTGACCATTTCACAGTGTAAGCAGCGAGGCCTTTTCAGATTACTTTTATGTTCACACTTATTTGGAGCATCTCCCCAGCCATGCGGTGTGGGATTAAAGAAAGCAGGAGTTAAAGGCAAATTAGCATTTGCTTTTCACAAATCATCTGGAACTAAATTAAATAAACCCTTTTTGTCCTGTGTGACCTTGGACTGGCTACTGTGGAAGAGAATTGGACAGTGTTTTTATTGA
Organism: Podarcis pityusensis; assembly: GCF_964106645.2. Taxonomy (NCBI): domain Eukaryota; kingdom Metazoa; phylum Chordata; class Lepidosauria; order Squamata; family Lacertidae; genus Podarcis; species Podarcis pityusensis. The sequence continues at coordinate 97,405,843 of NC_138028.1, read as the reverse complement.
ATCTGGCTCCTAACAGTATAAAACAAAACAAATCAAATTTAATTGATTTGATCCTTCTGTTTGCTCCACTCTGGGACACAGCAAATATTTACTTGTACAACCGCATTAAATAATTTGAGTAAATTTGAGGAAATGAGGCTCTTACAAACAAGGAAATTAAAATAATACATGGGTAAAGCTGCTTTTAAAAAGTAGTTTTAAAATATTTGCTTTTCATTCACTTGTCAGATATCACATTCCTCTTTCTTAGCTGTTTCAAAACCTGTTCTAGCTATAGTATGTAACAAATATAACTGAAATGTTGGGTGAAATATGGGCTTTTCAAAATTAATAGGCCAGTCAAAATGTGGCTTTGTTTAAAGTTGGCAGCAAACCCCCAGTGATGAAATGTAATTTTTTAATGACTAGACAGAGTTTAAAACTAAGCCATGTGAAATTTTCCCAGAACTAATGTCAAGTGTTTGTAATCAAATGAGATGACTAAACGTTTGCAGTTTTTGTGTGATGAAGCTATTTGTGAAATTAATCATCAGCTTTGGGGCTGCTTAATGAAATTATCCCTAGAATTTATAGCTTGGAAAGTATCCATTGCAACCAAGCAAAATAATACAATACAGTATGATCTGAATATAAGAAATGTTCCCAAATAGTATTTAGTATGTCTTTGGTCTTTTAATCTGTTTTTGTCTTGTATTATTATTATTATGTTATGCCCTGCCTTTTTATCTGACGTGACGCAAGGCTTTGTACAGATAGAAACAAGAACCGCTAAAAATGTAGAAAAACCAGTCATTAAAATACAATTAAAATACTGATAGAATTAAAACAATATACATATCTAACATCTGTTTAAAACATATCAATAATTACAAACATGGCTCTCCTTCCCCCTCTCGCCCTCATTTTATTCTCATAGCAACCTTGTGAGATATCATAGAACTTTAGAATGGCAGGGACCCCCAAGGATCATCTAGTCCAACTAAGGAAACAGCAAGTGGCTTAAGGTCACCCAGTGAGCAGCCTCATGGCCAAGTGAGTTTTGAAGCCTGGTCACCCCACCCCATTACTCTAAAACCACTGCAACGCTGTCCCAGAGATCGACCAGTCCACTCCTGAAGTGTAGATCCGCAGATAGGAGGGGTGACTCTATCTGGCCACCCCTACCCTGCCCCCTCACACCCACCCTGTCCCTCCCCTCCACTGGGAACGGGTCTAGAAAGCTGTTTATTATTACTGATAATGCTAACAACAACAACAACAACAACAACAACAACAACAAAAATGGGTGCCTTGGTAAGGTAAGATACCCACAAAGATCCATTTACCACTATTCTGGATATCACTCTTATCAGCCGTAAGCCAACAGAACTGGAGCACATTCATTTACCCAAATTGAAAACCTTGACTGAAGAACTGGGTTTCAGTCTTTGCTGTTGGATCGTTGGGTAGGAGGAGAGAAGGAAGGACTGAATAGAGGATAGAGCATGAGACTCTCAGTCTCAGGGGCATGGGTTTGAGCCCAAGGTTGGCCAAAAGTTTATTGCATTGCTGGGGTTGATGACCTTTGTGGTCCTTTTAAATTCTATGATTCTAGATAGGGTTTCCCCCCCTATGAATTGGGTAGAAATGAGAGGAAAGAGAGAAAGTCTGTATCCATCTTTCCTTATGCTCATGAGCCTCCCTTTCCCCCAAACAGATTATTGGTGCCATTGCTGAGTTTCTGACTGGGAATCTATATTAATTAATTAATTAATTAATCAATCAATTTTAAAATGTACTTTGGCTTGGCTCCTGAATGTTTAAAGACGGGGTGGATGTGGATGAAAGTACTACAATATAAACTCTTAAATTAGGTTTCAGAATATGCCATCAGGGTCACCTCTAGTTATATACCGCCCAACAATAAAATGAATGGAATATTTGAACAAATGAATTTGGCAGTAAATAAATCAAATGTAATCTTTTAGGGTTCTGCTCTTGATGTTTCACAAAAAGGTGGACAATAGGTTAGTAAATTATTTGCATGTTTTATTGCAAGCGTCCAATGGGCCCCCTGTGGATGAAGTCCTCTTGTCGTAAATGGCAGCCAATGCCCTTTTGACCTTTTCAATGCATCATCTGAGGTGGTAATGGTCATCTGGCTATCATCGTTTGCTGTGACTCCATCTGGACAACCAGCTGGCTGCCAGACATATGGAAAAGACTGACAGTGGAAGCAGGCTCACAATGGCAGCCGAGCTATACTCAACAGATGCATTAGCAGTTGTGTCCAGTTAGGTTCGCAGAGGGCAGAAAGCTGGTTCTGTTTTCTTTGTTTCATGTTTGAATGGGGTGTTTGTTACATGGTAGATACAGGAAAACCTTTTCTTTTGAGTTAGATGTATCTAATATTCACAAAATAATCAGCTGTTTCCAATGGTTTATCAAGCTAAATATACTACCTCCAAGTACTGTATTCCTAACGTAGAAGTCTGGTGCATTTGAGGGAAGGAGAAAAAACAGCTAAAGGCAAAAAAATGAAATTTACATATCAAATCCGAGAAGATCTTAAAGATATTGGTCAGACTCTTAAAACTGAACACAGGCCCCATAACCTTCGGAAAAATGAAAATGAAAATTTTCAAAAACAAAAGCACAGTGTACAGTGTCCCTTTCAGACCAAAGATAGGTTAAAGCAGAAGTTAAAGCTGTTGATGGCAATGAAGGACTAACAAGAATTTCAGGGAAGGTTGAACTGCTTTTCAAATTATTATGTATAATGTTCACTCAATTTCCTGATGTTACAGTTGCACCATGTCAATCTATTAAATGTTGACTGCAGTACAGAGTTGAATACAAAAGGATGTTTGCAATGCCGGAGTTATGTATAGGCTGAAGCCTAGCGGGCCTCACCAGCCTGCCCTCTCCCCAGCAGGCAGTCTCCCCTCTCCCAAAATTGCAAACCCAATACTTCATGTGAGGGCAGGACAACTTGGGCCTCTAAATCTAGGGGGCCTCACCAGCCTGCCCACTCCCCAGTGCCGCAGTCTCCCCTCTTCTCAGGGAATGCAGCAGGAAATTCTGTTTGTGGTTATTAAGTTCTAACTCATTAATTTGGCTCAGTAAAGTATACCTTTCCTATTATGTCTCTAACAGGTGCTGTTGGGAAGGTTAATAATATGCTGCAAGGATAAAGTTTATTTTTCTATAGGTTAAATCTAAGAGTAGGGAGATTGGTTTTGTGGATGCAGTGCTGGCAGAGCATCTTTAAAAGGTAGAAATCTTTTAAAATGCAATGCTAGATTATAAATGCAACCTGAACAGGCATTGTATAATTGGAAAGCATTATAGGCTCAAATCCCAGGTGGTTTTGTTGTTGTCCTATGTGAAAATCATGAAGAGCTATTAGCAGGGGTAGGCAACCTAAGGCCCAGGTTCTCAATCCAGCCCGCAGACGGTTTGGGAATCAGCGTGTTTTTACATGAGTAGAATGTGTGCTTTTGTTTAAAATGCATCTCTGGGTTATTTGTGGGGCATGGGAATTTGTTCAACCCCCCCCCCCAAAAAATAGTCCGGCCCACCACATGGTCTGAGGGGAGGTGGACCGGCCCACGGCTTAAAAAGGTTGTTGACCCCTGGCTATTAGGATCTGTGCCTTGGATCAACATTTTTTTGTGGTGCTGGCAACCACCAGATCTGTAACTTTTGCTATGCGGTCTGTAATCTTTAATTTGATTATGTTTGCTTATGTGGGGTAGATCCATTTTAATTCTACTGGAACTGAATTTTACCCAGCTGAGAAAGCAAAGAGAGGGTACATCTGTGTGCTTTGTCTTTTTCTGGGGTGGGCAGGTAGGGGCAGGTAGGGGTTGACCTGCAAGAGGAAAGAAATACACAACCAGAAGGTGGAGTTCCAATGACACCTTCTCAAAAGTAAGTCCAGTGAAGTTTATTTCCAGGTAAATTGGTATAAGATTGCATCCTGAACAAGATACAAATTACAATATTTTTTTCATAGTAACTACCAGAGTTGCCACTTGGGGTCGATGATTTGGGGGCACAGTGGCACGTCATACACATGATGCACGACACATGCCTGTGATGTCATATGTGCAACACATCATCTTGCCCAGCACCGCACAGCTGTACCGTGTTCAACTTGGTGGTTCTACCTCCTCTGCCTTTTGTACTGCAGCAGCCAAGTACAAAAGCACTGTAGTTAAAAGAATCTGTCATAGGACATTGTTGTGAAACAATAATGAAAGTAAAAACCTGACAGCCCAATCCTATTCATCTTTCACTGTGTGCAGTTGGACTTTTTCCTGAGTAAGAATGGATATGAGTGCAGCCTGAGTGTATGTATACATATAATACATTGTATATGATGTGTGTTTGTGTATAATATCCTGGCACTCAGATGTGCCTCAGTTATACTTCAGGCTTACCAAGCAGGCTGGGACTTTATTTGACAGTGCTAGGCTGAGTATGTCATACTGCTCTAAATGTTTTTGTTTTCTTTTCATTTAAAAAGTGATGCCAAGCAACTGGCAAGAGCCACAGGGCCCAGCATTGTCCAGTCATGGCAGGTGCTGATTCCAGGTTTGATGTGAGCACATTTTACCATTGTAGTCTTTAAAAAATTGCTTTCTCCATAATCCATGATTAGATTAGCTGATATGGTAGCAACTTTATGCCAAAAAAAGATATAATATGCACCAGTGAAAACGAGGCTAAAAAGAAGACACAAGTTTGAATATTTTTGTATATATGCAGATTTTAAAATAATTATTAGAATTTAAAGGCATGTCAGCTCACTTCCTATCTAATGACTCCTAAAATTCTTAAAATAATTTGCAGTCCACTCAAGATCAGCTAGATCTTTTCTTAATTAATTTATCTCCAGATTACTCTGATCCTGCTCTGAAATCAATTTTGCTACAATTAATACCTCCCATTCAATACAATAATCACATCATTGCATCCCTAAATAAATTAAATTCAACATAAATAAGGACCATATCATGATTACCTTTGGAGTGGGGTGGGGGAAAGTGAAGGTTCTGTCTCTGACTATTCTCTTTACCTTCCTTTAGAAAAACGTAATTAAGCTAGAAAAGACAATGATTTGTTATTTGGCCATGCTAATTAAAATCTCAGTTGTCCCTGGGTAAGGGAAAACATGTGATTTCCATTTCCTTTCCAGAGACATTGTATGAAAAACCAGATGCCTCTCTCTATATAACTCACTAACTAAGAACATCAGAAGAGCCCTCCTGGATGAGACCATCTAGTTCAGCTTTCTGTTTTCTTAGTGGCCTTTCACATGCCCATGAGAAGCTTACAAGCAGAACGCATGGACAATAGTGCTCTCCTGCTCATGATTCCCAGCATACTTCATCTGGTACTGGTGGTAATATATAGTCATCATGACTAGCAGCCATTGATAGCCATTGATTTTTTTCTAATCCCCTTTTAAAGTTTTCAGGGTTGGTGGCCACTGCTACATCTGTGCACAAAATGACTATTGGAACAAACAATTATGTTAATTTAAAACACTACATATGCATCCAATAAAAGGAACAACTGGCAAGTTTGGCCTTGGAGAGCAAAACGAAGCAGGGCAAAGGCTAATAGAGTTCTGTCAAGAGAACAAGCTGGTCATCACAAACACGCTTTTCCAACAACACAAGAGACGACTCTACACATGGACATCACCAGATGGGCAGCATCGAAATCAGATTGATTATATTCTCTGCAGCCAAAGATGGAGAAGCTCTATACAGTCAGCAAAATCAAGACCTGGAGCTGACTGTGGCTCAGATCATCAGCTTCTTATAGCAAAATTCAAGCTTAAACTGAAGAAAGTAGGAAAAACCACTGGGCCGGTAAGATACAATCTAAATCAAATCCCTTATGTATACACAGTGGAAGTGAGGAACAGGTTTAAGGATTTAGATTTGCTGGACAGAGTGCCTGAAGAACTATGGATGGAGGCTCATAACATTATATAGGAGGCAGCAACTAAAACCATCCCAATGAAAAGGAAATGCAAGAAAGCAAAGTGGCTGTCCAATGAGGCCTTACAAATAGCGGGGGAGAGAAGGCAAGCAAAATGCGAGGGAGATAGAGAAAGATACAGGAAATTGAATGCAGATTTCCAAAAAATAGCAAGGAGAGACAAGAAGGCCTTCTTAAATGAGCAATGCAAAGAAATAGAGGAAAACAACAGCATGGGAAGAACCAGAGATTTGTTCAAGAAAATTGGAGATATGAAAGGAACATTTCGTTCAGAGATTACCATAATAAAGGACAAAAGTGGTAAGGACCTAACAGAAGCAGAAGACATCAAGAAGAGGTGGCAAGAATACACAGAGGAATTATACCAGAAAGATATGGATGTCTCATACACCCCAGGTAGTGTGGTTGCTGACCTTGAGCAAGACATCCTGGAGAGTGAAGTCAAATGAGCCTTAGAAAGCACTGCAAATAACAAGGCTAGTGGAAGTGGTGGTATTCCAGCTGAACTATTTAAAATTTTAAAAGATGATGCTGTTAAGGTGCTACACTCAATATGCCAGCAAGTTTGGAAAACTCAGCAGTGGCCAGAGGATTGGAGAAGATCAGTCTACATCCCAATCCCAAAGAAGGGCAGTGCTAAAGAATGCTCCAACTACCGCACAATTGCACTCATTTCACACGCTAGCAAGTTATGCTTAAAATTCTACAAGGAAGGCTCAAGCAGTATGTGGACCGAGAACTCCCAGAAGTGCAAGCTGGATTTAGAAGAGGCAGAGGCACCAGAGACCAAATTGCAAACATGCGCTGGATTATGGAGAAAGCTAGAGAGTTCCAGAAAGACATCTACTTCTGCTTCATTGACTATGCAAAAGCCTTTGACTGTGTCGACCACAGCAAACTATGGCAAGTTCTTAAAGAAATGGGAGTGCCTGATCACCTCATCTGTCTCCTGAGAAATCTCTATGTGGGACAAGAAGCTACAGTTAGAACTGGATATGGAACAACTGATTGGTTCAAAAGGAGTACGACAAGGCTGTATTTTGTCTCCCTGCTTATTTAACTTATATGCAGAATTCATCATGCGAAAGGCTGGGCTGGATGAATCCCTAGCCGGAATTAAGATTGCTGGAAGAAATATCAACAACCTCAGATATGCCTTGATGGCAGAAAGTGAGGAGGAATTAAAGAACCTTTTATTGAGGGTGAAAGAGGAGAGCGCAAAATATGGTCTGAAGCTCAACATCAAAAAAACGAAGATCATGGCCACTGGTCCCATCACCTCCTGGCAAATAGAAGGGGAAGAAATGGAGGCAGTGAGAGATTTTACTTTCTTGGGCTCCATGATCACTGCAGATGGTGACAGCAACCACGAAATTAAGAGACGCCTGCTTCTTGGGAGGAAAGCAATGACAAACCTAGACAGCATCTTAAAAAGTAGAGACATCACCTTGCCAACAAAGGTCTGTATAGTAAAAGCTATGGTTTTCCCAGTAGTGATGTATGGAAGTGAGAGCTGGACCATCAAGAAGGCTGATCGCCGAAGAATTGATGCTGTTGAATTATGGTGCTGGAGGAGACTCTTGAGAATCCCATGGACTGCAAGAAGATCAAACGTATCCATTCTTAAGGAAATCAGCCCTGAGTGCTCACTGTAAGGACAGATCGTGAAGCTGAGGCTCCAATACTTTGGCCGCCTCATGAGAAGAGAAGACTCCCTGGAAAAGACCATGATGTTGGGAAAGATGGAGGGCACAAGGAGAAGGGGACGACAGAGGATGAGATGGTTGGATGGTGTCTTCGAAGCTACCAGCATGAGTTTGACCAAACTGCGGGAGGCAGTGGAAGACAGAGCTGCCTGGCATTCTCTGGTCCATGGTGTCACGAAGAGTCGGACACGACTAAACGACTAAACAACAACAACAACAACATGCATCCAATTCCACAGAGTTGGATCTTGAAGTTAAGATCCTTGAGAGGAAATTGAATGACTCTTTTGGCACCTTGCAAAGCCAACCTTTTAACAACCCCCCAAAGCAAAGATACAGCGGGACAGTGATTTCCCAGGACAGAAAATAGGAGCAGTTTGAGTATATGCAGCTTGATCATTCGTATGTTTACTCAAAAGTAAGTCCTACTTTATCCAGTTTGTTTCCAAGTACATGCTTAGAGTTGCAGCAATGTGTTCTGACCCTAAACATATTTACTTGGAAGGGTGCTCCACCAAACAAAGCGGAGTTTACTCCTTAGGCATAGTATTTAGGATTGTAGCCTCCTTCATCCTGAAAGACAAGAAATAAATCACATTAAGACAAGTAGTGTCTAAGATTCTTCTTCCTAGTCTGGTCAAAATATATAATAGAGTTATTCTTTGTACTTTTATCTCCTTCTCCAGCAAAAAGGATGCACTAAAATTAATAGCTTGAGACAACAACATTCCACCTTGTATTTTCTTTTCAGAACAATCTTCCAAATGTTTACGAATAGGTTGCAGTCTGGCGTATTGGGGCAGCCACTACAGATTATTTCTAGAGCTGACACATTAGATTCATTGTGTTCTGTAAATGAATTGCTGAAGTGAAGCTAACATTGTGTAAGTCTAAATCAATTGCAAATTGAGCAGCTCCATAAGCAATTTGTAATCTCCATTTTAGTTCCTTGCACTGTGTGGCTTAGAGACAGACTCTGAGTTATGTATGACTAATATTTCTTGGGGGGGGGGGGAATACAAGAAGGGTTAAATAAAATAAATAAATTTCCTTGTCCTAAATGTTGCTTCACTGAGATACAGGTACAGTTTATTACATACACTCTCTTTAAACAAGATGGTATTCCTCCATTTCATATCAATTTCTCTTAAGACCAAAGTGTCACCAGTATCGGAGCAGACAAAATCAGGTTTTGAAAAAGCACATTTTTATCATCAGAAAAAGTGTGACAGGTGAGATTTGAAGAAAAGCAACTGATACATTCTCAGGGGATGCAGGGCTGATACAGCATTTTCTAGGAACTGGCTGTTAGTCTTAGGCACTGTATCATTCTGTATCTAGTACTGATGCATCCACAAATAAATAATAGGTCATAATATTTAAACCCACACAACATCTTTTGTTTGTTTGTTTGTTTGTTTGTTTGTTTGTTTAGTACTAAAAACTAGCAAGTCTATTCCTTCCCATGCCATTTTATATCTATCCAGTCTTAGAAAAAAACAGTCCTACTTTTCTGAACTTCAGTGCACACCTCCCCCACTTCTAACAAAGCAGCAAATGACTTAATATTCACAAACACCATCCTGCATCCAGGCTATGTTCCTTGAAGCAAAGCTATTTTGCCTTTTCCTTGTGTAGGGCAATGGTGGGAAACTTGTGACTCTACAGATGTTTGAAGACTACAAGTCTACAAGACCATGGGCCATGCTGGCTTGGGTTAATGGAAGCTGGAGGCCAGGAACATCTGGCAGGCCAAAGGTTTCCCATGTTTAGTAGAATGATACAGTATTGCATTACAGCTGTTGTATCAACATTATGCTGTGTATGCATTGCTGTTTATGCTGTGTGTTCTCATTGTTCATTTTTAATTCCATTACCCAGGATCTGGATCAGGGTTTCTCACACTTGGATCTCCACCTGTTTTTGGACTACAATTCCCATCATTCTTTACCACTGGTCCTGCTAGGTAGGGATGGTAGGAGTTGTAGTCCAAAAACAGCTGTAGACCCAAATTTGGGAATGCCTACTGTAGATTCTGATTAAAAGCTGTTTGATAGAACCTGAGCATGGTATCCTTGTTGAAGTCACATTGAATCCCAGTTGTGCACAGATCAGAAGCCTTCCTTTCCTTCTGGACTTCCAGGGTTGGAGATCGGGCAGGAAAAAACCCAGGCAAGTCCATCAGGCAGTGACATCACCACTTTTAGCTTATCCACACTTCTATTTGGTCCATGACTTCCAAGCATGGGTCTGATAGGTCCCACCACTTTCCCTGGGACAACTCGCTGTTTACTGCTAAATCAGAGCAAACATCAAAAAGGATAAATTTCCCTTTGGGGGTTCAATATGGAGGCTCACAACAAATGGTCAGACTATACTCAGAAATGGCATTACAAGTCTAAATAATCTGTTTTTCATTATGATATACTTTACAGAGTAGTTTCATCCTAGCCAACAACTTTCTGCTACTTTCTGTCATTCCAGCACCTCACCATTTCCTCATCCAACCACTTCAAGCCACTTATTCAACCCAAGTTATTTGAATGTGTGCAGAGAGGCTTCCTTGCATCTTATGTGTTAGCTGTTTTTTACTCCAGCAATCAGCTAGGCCCCTCCAAAACTAGTTCTTCCTAGTTTTGTGGTCAGACCATATCCTTGTGTACATAAAGCTGGCTTCATTGATAATGGATTTCTACTTCACTAGGAAAAGAATGAATTGCAAACTCTTTAAAATTACATTTCATTAAAAATATAGTTATTTTTGAAAATTTAATATTCTGTGGGAAAATTACACCAATAAGTCCAGCAGTGAAAACCACAAAATTTGCTCTTTTTTTTTACAAGTGGCATGTACAGATGTTACTTGGGAGTGATCTCCTGGGGAACAAAGAGCTCAGGCATTAAATGAAGTATCTCCCTAAACCCCCACTATCCATTCCAACAAATCCAGTATGGTGTAGTGGTTAGAGTGTTGGACTAGGAGTGAGACCACTCAAATCTCCACTCAGCCATAAAACTTTCTGCATGGCTTCAGTCAAGTCATTATCTCTCAGCCTACCTGGAGCTCCTTAGAGGACAGTGGGATACAAATGCTATAAGAAGATAAATAAACAAAAAGGAATGATACCACAGAGAGAACATTAGGTCCTCCTTTTGTCAAGGGGTTGAAGCAAGGACATGTGCACATTGGACTGTATATTTCCTAGGTAAATAATGACCGAAAGGCCCAAGGATTAATCTCCTTCAGTACATACACTAAATGAAAATAATTCTTTGTCTTTCTCCTTTCTAAAGTAATGTATGCAATAAATTTTAAAGGCACATATTATGGTGAGATAGACACTTTAGTTGAGTCATTGTGAATAAATAGATAGGTTGAAATTTTACCTAATACAAAAACATTTGGTTGCAGAATGGAGAAAATCAACACCATCCTACAAATACTGACTGTATGCTTACAGTATGACATCCATACTTTCCCCCTTTCTTTTTCCCTTATAGTATATGTTGTACATTTTCCAGTATGTAAAATAACCAAGCAAGTATTAGAAATCACCCCAGAATTGGCCTTACTAAACATCTTCTAAGACAATAATGCCCACTTACACCACAAAGAACTCATAACCCACCTACTTTCAGCAGCCAGAAACATTATAACCAGACACTGGAAAGACTTGTCAGGAGTAAGCATGGACCAATGTTACCAAATAGTATGGGAAACAGCCTTACTAGAAAAATAAACCAATAAACTGAAACTGACACAATTAGAAGAAGACGCCTTCACCCCAGTATGGCTCCCCTTTATCACATAAACAGCCGAACAAGACAATGACAAAAATCCACCAACAGCATACAAATCAACATGGCTAACCTGAACCAAAACACCCACCCACCCCACTCACACATGAAAACAAAGACCACCACAGCCAACCACAAATGAACAACCACAGCCTAGGCCAACCCCAACCTCTCTCACCACCAAAGGAACACAAGTGAACAGCCGAGAACCTGCACAAGTAACGCTGACACCAAACCTTACATATATTAAGTAAAACAGAAACATCGCCATCTGACCCCACCCATCTTTCCCCCTTTTCTTCCTAATGTCTCAACAAATGAAACTGATTTGTAAAAATGTTACATGGAAAAAATACGAGAGAGAGAGACATTGCACATACTTTTGTAAATCAAGAAAATCTTTAATAAAAATACATTTTTTAAAAAAAAAGTCATTCACACAGAGGGGTCTGTATTATTCACAAGGTATCATGCATCTTACCAGCTTGATTACAGATTGTCTGTATTGGGAACAGCAGCCCTTGGAGCCCTTTTCTTTGGCAGCATTTCTTGATTACTGAATTTCTCGTAAAGCTCATTTACTGAAATAATGAGAGACAATTTGCCCAGATCCACTTTGCCAGAATAATCTCCTTTACAAATTGCCACTCTAAAGTCATTCAGGCTCTAAAAACTTTATCGTGAAGAAGAAATGCAATATAAGGGCTTTTAAAATGTGATACATGGTAATCTTCCAACAAGGATAGGGCAGTGTGTGAAACAGGCTTAGCTCCTGGAGCTCCCAGAGGGCAGTGCCTGGGAAAACTGAGAATAAGGCTTTCTGAATGATGGTGTTTCTATTGTCAATTAAATGAGTTAGGAAGTCAATGTCGTTTATCCAATTCATAAGTGAACTAAACCCATACATCCTGTGCTCTTAACACCTAGCACTCTCAAGCCTTGCACGTGATGATGGTACCAAAATGACAGGATATTTGATAGGAGATCATTGGTGGGCAGCATCACCACTTGCTGTGTTAATTAATAACAGCAAGATTGCAACAGCAGAATTATAAGGCTTACGAGAACCAGAGCTTAATTGGATATGTATCTGCCAATTTCAACATTTATTGGTTGATCCTGCCCTTAAGGCACAAGCTGCTAGACCCCTTACTGAATTTGAAGGAATTTTATTACATCTGGGTCGTTGGGGCAGAAGACTGATATCTGTTCTTTGTAACAATTTTTTTTGATATTTCTGTTGAAAATATATGACTCTAAGTGAAATGCAATGCAGGCATCTGAGCCCTATAAATCAACCTCAGCTTATGTAAAAAGTAAGGTTACCGTATTTACTTGAGTCTAATGTGCCATCAAATCTAATGTGCACCTCAGTTTTCAGAACCTTGGATTTGATATCCCGCCTTTCACTCCCTTTAAGGAGTCTCAAAGCGGCTAACATTCTCCTTTCCCTTCCTCCCCCACAACAAACACTCTGTGAGGTGAGTGGGGCTGAGAGACTTCAGAGAAGTGTGACTAGCCCAAGGTCACCCAGCAGCTGCATGTGGAGGAGCGGAGACGCGAACCCGGTTCCCCAGATTACGAGACTACCGCTCTTAACCACTACACCACACTGGCTCTCAGGGAATCCAAAGGGTTCCTTGCTGGCAAACATAAATGTGTTATCGAATCTAATGCACACCTTAATTTTTGCAACGTAATTTGGCCAAAGGTGAGATTAGATTCAAGTAAATACGGTATATTCCTTACAAATTCTGCAAAAATTCCCTTATGATATCAGATACCCCATAGGATTGTTGGCATGGTTGCAGTAGCAGGGGACATTTTTCTACTCCCCACCCCACCCCATTTTCCATTATAGTGAGAATGCTATCCATCACCACAATTTTTGATTGATGCTGCTAGATGATAGATAGATAGATAGATAGATAGATAGATAGATAGATAGATAGATAGATGATAGATAGATAGATAGATATAGATAGATAGATAGATAGATAGATAGATAGATAGATAGATAGATAGATATAAACAGACATAAAATGCCTAATTGAAGCCTCCCCACAGCTTTTCCTTTAGAACTTATGGGATGATCAAACAGTAACTTTCTGATCTAAGGAACTTCCTACATGGATGCAGGCTGCAGTGAGAATGTCTTTGGCCTAGAAAGGGAAGGCACTACGGGACTTAAATCTCTCATTATAAAAGATTATGTGGACTGTGGCTACTGCAGAGAAAAGAACTCACAGATTACATGTTTCTAAGGGTTAAAAAGACCCTTACCATTTTTGTGCTGTTTGGTGGCATTTCATTTCTTATGTGTCAAATTTTGATAATCAAAACTTTATTCCTTCACCAAATCATGAAATTTGGCTTTCATAATGGGTTTTGGGCCTTTATTTATTTGGAAAATTCAAGCTCTGCACTGCTCTATGTTTTGTGACTTCAATCATAATTTTGTTTTGTTTGTATTTCTTATTTTACGTCAATAAAGAAGAAAAAATAGCAAGCAAACAAAAAGAAATAGACACACTTCAGGAGTGGATGATAATAGCAAAGAAGTAGCCTGGGCACATGGTGTGTCATGTTTTGCCTGCCACTTTCTCACTGTAGTTTTCCATAGATTGGCTATTCTCACCAGGGCCAGCCCTTCCATTAGGTAAAATGAAGAGGCTGCCTCAGGTGGCAAATTCTGTGAGGGGATTGGTAGCAATGGTGAGATATCAGATGACAGGGCTGTAAGTGCCCTGTGGCCTACTCTGTACCCTGTAAACAAGCCTGTTGCAACAGGTGCGGTGGAATATGCTGCCCTGTTGCATGTGTTGAAGTGAGATTCAGCCACATTCTGTACATGGAATGTGAGTGGGTAACATTTTGGCCCTCACCTCAGGCAGCAAAATGACTTGGGCCAGCTGTACATAGTGCCATTTATGAGAACAAATACCAGGCCAGTGTTAGTGGGGCAGCTGTGACTAGCCCAGGAGCTGATGAGGGTGTTGTCGGGAGAGTCTGCATTGTTGGGGTCCTACCATTTGGCAGCCTTTCAGTATGCTGGGAACGATCTTTATTCCACTTTAAAATTATCCCCATTCTCATCTTATATTTACTTTTCACCAAACTTGAGAGGAAGGGAGATCATGTCTGCTGGCAGGCCTCCATCCTTTGTGTATTCACCTGAAAATGAAATTGAGCTTTGTGCCTATTATAACTGGGAACCCTGATTCCTCCATGATTCATGATCGTGCATACAGGTCAAGCACTGGGCCAGCAGATACAATCACTTTCATCCTCCATGCCAGTGCTGGGGAACTGAATAAATTCAATGCCAGGAAAAGTAAACAATACTTAATTCCCATGACAAATGTTTTAAGTTAGATTTTTTTCAGTAGGACATTATTGTTTGCATGGCTTGCACTCCACATTTGCAGTCTAGTACAATTGGCCAGGTAGTTACAAGTTACACATGACATGAACATGAGTCTACTATCCCACTACATGCATGTTATTTTTGTGATGGAGCATTTGCAAACTGGTCCTAAGGCCATACAGTTTAGCTATTGGTTAATTAGTAACTAACTCTTGTTTTTTAAATGTTGGGCAGCCCAATCCAAAGTGTTTTTGAATCATTATTCCCAACCAGACTCAGAGATGAAAAGGTGATAATCTGTTGAAGTGGAAGATAAGCATTTCAAAGTACAAATTAATGCTACTACTTGAAGGACACTGTGAACCTATCTGCAGTCGTTTTCAGTCTCAAGAGGGCCTCTCAAAATCCTTGGCATTAAGATTCAGATATATGATAGATGCCAGCTGTTGATCTCTTTCCCAATTACACTGTAACGTGTGAAATAAACAAACCTCACTAGAAGCCTTTAAATGTCATGTATTGCCTGCATGTCATCTCCTTGAACCTGGCAGCTTGCAAGCAACATCCTGCTCCTTTCATTCATCGCAGGCTCTTGCAAGAGGGCTTGCAAATACTTGAGAGTTCAAATCTACTTCCTTCATTCCCATCACGCTATCCATCTGGAATGGTCTGTGAACAAAAAAGACAGTATGTGACATGATCAAGAACTTCAGTTGCAAATTACGTTTCTCTCTCCCCCACCCCCCTCTCTCATTTTCTTTGTTTACAAAAGTACGTGCCTTGTCTCTTTTTTGAAGTTGTAAAGTCTTTTCTAGAGATCAGTTACATTTGTTAGGAGACATTAATGTTCAGTACAGTATAAGGTCAGGAAGAAGAGGGGTGGGAGAGGAGGACCGTTGTGTTGTTGAAAAGTGGCAGATGGGGAAAAATATAAGTCTGAAGGTTCCTCTGTTCACAGAAGGCAAACAAGCACTTAAATGTGTATGACGCTCTTGAAATACACTCTTGAAGATGGGCGGTCCATACAGTACCTGTATGGGATAAAACAGGGGAGTTGCAAAAATGTATTCTGCAGCAGAAAACGTGGTGGGCATCTTGGTTGTGCTTTACAAACCCAGACACATAGCAGACCAGTTAGCCTTGCTTTAATCCCAGGGGGGGTATGGGCTGCTTCTACTCAGTGCTTTTTTGCTGGGGGGATGCAGGGGTACGCATACCCCTAAACATTTTGTGAATCTATGTTTGGCCTCATTGAGGGACTGTATTTCAATATGAGTAGGATAATGAGAGTATAGTCATTCCTAGTTTTGCGGCCAGGATCCGTTCTGAAAAGGACGCAGGGCAAAGCGCCACGTTTGTGCACGTGCGGGGAGCAGTTTGCGCTTCTGCACATGCACGAAGTGTGATTGGCAAACCCGGAAGTAACCCAGTACAGTACTTCCAGGTTTGCTGTGGACATTCGCCGGAATGGACGCTAGACAAGGTGGAGGTATTACTGTACCACTAAAAAAACATTTTTTTAAAGAAAAAAGCACTGCTTCTACTACTGAAAGCAAGTCTGCCAAAAAAAAAAAAAAGCTTTTCCGAACACCCATTTCAGAGATCCACCCTACCCCAATGCTTTAAATCTGTTTTAAAATATTTCTCTCTCCCTTTCTCCTCCACAAACCAGTCATTTCACTCACCTTCCTAGAGTTGCACAAAAGTGTGTTGTTGTTGCTGGCGATAGGTACTTCTTGCCTTTAAGGCCACCTGGGTTTCCATAGACAAAGATGGTTCCAAAGATGGTTCCTCATTATCCATTTACCTGTTTCTTCAGAGGGAGTGCAGCCTCATCTAAACAGGCGAAGTCCCCGAATCTTGGATCTGGGAACCATTCACCCACAGTGTCTCTGTTTTAGCAGTGTCACTGTTTTAGCAGCTTTAATCTTATGACCACCACTGCATCCAGACACTGGTTCAGAATTGGCACAAACTCTCCTGGCTCATCTTAAATGGATGTCAGATGGCAATGGTGGTTGCTCGTGAATAACCAGTCAGGACTCCGCCCTGTCTTTTACAGGTTTTATTTTGGTGCAAAACTATTTACAGTGCAGAACCACAAGTTCATGTCTGCCTCAGTCGCTAGCAGAATCCAGGAGTGGTCATTTCTGGGTCCTCCCCCAACATAATAGCTTAGTCACCCCCAGCCTTTTCCTTCCTTCTTTGCATTTTACACCTGCGCAGCGTGGGCAATGGAAGAGGCGTGCTTCCCTCCTGGCCGGCTTGGCCAGGAGTGGTGCTGAGGCTCCCAGCAGCATCCTCTGGCCCTCCCCCTCTTCCCCACTGGAGGTGTGGCTTTCCCCACCGCAGGAAGAAGAACTGCTTCGCAAGATTTTCGGAGGTTCCCTGTAACCCAACTGCCTCTCTGCTTCCCTTCCCTGTTCCGATGGCAGTCCCCTGACAATGGAGAAATAGGATCTCAAACCTCCTGATAACTGCCCCAAAGGCTTCATATAGATGTTAAAAAGCACTGGAGATAAAGAGCCTTGCAGTTCCCCACAGCTAAGTTGCCAGGATGTAGACACATAGTCTCTCAGAGCTATCCTCTGAGACCTGACATACAAACAAGAGCCAAACCACTGTAGAGCAATGGCTTCAAACCCCAACTCATATAGATGATCCGGGAAAAGACCATGGTCAATGGCATCAAAAGTTTCTAAGGGTTCCTGATGGGAGGGTTGTACTCCCCCATCTGTACGCTAGATAAACTCATCAGTCAAGGCTGATTCTAGGCCAAAACTAGGCCTTTCCAGTCTGTTCAAATAGTGGAAACTGGGGGGAAGTAGCAGTTTAGACTACATAATTAAAGCAACAAGAAACAAAAAAATATAACTTTTACAGTGGGCTTTTATTAAGTTCCTTATATCCTGCAGATACACAGGATTCTTGCTATTAATTTGCTTAATTTGATTATATCAGTCTTTGATAGGATTTTAAAAACTATTCTAAGAATACACTGATGATACTCATTAAACCTAATGGAGTCTAACAATTTATCACACAAATTAAAATACCTTCTCATAACACCCCTCCGCTTACCCTGTTTGTGTCAGAAGAAGATTGTCGAAATAAATCAAGGACGGGTTTCCAATATCCCAAGTACTTTGCAAAGTAGTGCCTCAGGGGAACTTCTCACATGATCTTTTGTACTTGGGAACAGATATAATCAGAGTACAAAAATACAAGCACACAGTGTTATTTGTGAAGGGTACATGTTTTGTGTAAATTGACACTTTCCTTCAAAATCCATGAAGCAGCCACTTGGGGAAAAACTATACCTCCATGTATTTTTAAAAGACAAAATGGTAGGTTGCAGTTCACAATTTTCATGGTACATGTACATTAAAATAAAAATCAAAACCTGTACTTAAGTACAAAATATAGCAGAAATAGGATCTACTTACCTTTGTAGCAAAATATTTGTTTATTTGAGATCATTTCTATTCTCATGTGTGTTCACACACACACACACACCTGGGGTGTATGGGGTTTTAGGGGAAGAGTAGTACCTGTGAGGGGGGACACGTTGTGCTTCTTCTGGGGTAGTTTGTCCATCTTTGATCCCCACCCTATACACAGCTCTCACCTGTGGGTCCAAGAAGCTGTCGGCATGTGACAGCAGCCACACTCCACACTTCAACTGGCCAGCTACATCCCAGTGAGCATAGCTGATGGATCTCAAACCGTCAGTGAGTTAGGGACTTTCCCTGCATGCGAAGACAGGCTCTGGTGGACTGAGCGGATAACACCAATAGTGATTTCAGCAGTCAAGAAGGTGGATTCTGCATGTGCTGTAGAGGGAAGTGAGGGAAATATGGGGCTTGTCAGCCTGAGAAGGTAGCCTGCCTAGGAGAAGGAAAGCTCTCATCCTAAACCTCTGCTGCCTTGCATAATATCTTTAAGCAAAAAGGCTAAGGAGCAAACCCTACACAAATCCAGAGTAGAGTCTGTAAGGCGGTTTGATAGCACCTTGTACACCTCCTTCCAGCAACTCCTGCTGCCAAGCTGGAGCCAAATGTATTGCTCTGCTTTCCTTTGAACCACATCAGCAAGGCCGAAAGAGGGATCCTATTGTCTGGACAGCCCAGGATCTCCATACACACTACCCAGGCTTGTACCCTGGAAAGGTCACTTCACCCATGGAGGCACATTCCATTGTCTTGTGAGACTGGTGGATGCTAACAATACAGCTAAAACCAGTTCCTAATTCAAACTCCATTGCACTCCTGATTCTTCCTTTGCAGCTTTAGGTTTCCTGCATCTGATTTTATAAGATATCAGGTGATAGGGAAGTAGATGTGGTCTTGCTGCTGTAATCAACTTGGGACCAGCTTACTTAAGATACTCCTTCACTCCATATATTCCTGCCTAGCAACTGCACTGGGCAAACTGAAAGGAGCCGATACCTCACGGGTGTGCTTATTTTGTTATAGAAACTGGGCTTTTAGTGTTGCTACTCCAGCCCAACTGCAATTAGGCATGCCTCAGCACCTTGGTATTTAGGTAGTTATGGAAGACCTTTTAAAGAAGGTTTTTAATAATTTTAAGGGAATAATTATTGCACAATTGTAGAAATGGTTGTGTTGCTAATTGTTTACTGAGTCAATAATCTCTTGTATTTCATCTTTCTGTACACCACTTTGGTACCTTTTAGTTGTGAAGCGGTTTATAAATTTGCAAATAATTGAAAAAGAACTCCTAAGGGCTTATTCTTCTTTGCCATAACATAGAGAAAGAATAGGCAAATGTGCCATAGAATACAAGCCACTGCTGTTACATTGTGCATCAAAGGTCTTAAAGTTACAGGTACTGTTTTCCCCCGGCTTGGAGTTAGGAAACCTAATTGCATTGACTGCTAGCTTGTGATCCAACAAGATGGATGCAGAACAATAGCCAGGAATGGTGGCCTACTAGGGACTCAATAACCTAGCTGGGCTTGCAAATGCAAAGGTGTCATAAAGCGTCTGAAAGCCCTCCAAATACATAATTTGTGTGCTGCATTCAACTTTATGGCTCTGGCAGGCCTGCCAAAAATGTGCAAAACAGAAAATAGGCAGGGGAATGTAAATAACTTGGGAGAGTTTATCTTTATGTCAGCGTAAATTCATTTTGCCAATGTAATCCTGAAGGCCTGGTGTGCGTCTGCCACATTTTCAAATGGTATCAGGACTGATACACAGCATTGTGGTGGGAATGGCTGTTTGTGCAGCACACAGTGCCTCAGTCAAAAAGCTGAGCCAAGCCACTCTTTGCTCCAACACAGCTAGACACAGAGGATCAGGTGTGAAAATTAGGTCTGCTCAGATATGATGGAAAGAAAGGTAAATGATCTTTTAATTTAGCAGTATTCTATGAAATTTACTACCCTTAATTGTGCCGTTAAAAGGTTACAGGTCCAAAAGATGAGCATTATTATAGTAGGGGAACATATGTTTGTGTATGTTGTTATGATGTCTGCTCTGAATCCTAAATTCATTATTTGCCCCAAGCGGCACTTCTCCATCTGTTCCACCGTATATTTTAATGAATCTTTCACATTTCATGGCACTTTGAAGGATATTTAAGCAAGCAGCTACACTGGAAAAAAGTCTATAAAGGGTAAAGGGCAAGAAGGTGCTCTGAAATGGTACAATAAAGGTGATGAGGCATGCTTTTAAAGTCCAAGGCAGATGATTACCATGAAACATGAAAATGATACTGGAGTCCTTTGGCTTAAGGCCTCATTGCCAGTCCAAGTTACTGTTCCTGTAGCTTTCCCTCTCTCATCAGTAGGTTTGCTTCAGTAGAGAATTCAGGAGATAAAGTTGCAGTTTTATATTTTATCCAATAGTACTTGACCAGGCTTATCTAATGTTAGTGATGTATGTATGTGTATAAGATGCTTAATAGTAACAGTGAATATGTAGTTTGATGTAATAATGTAAATATAGTAGTGCAGCATTTTGACTGGCTCCCTAGAAATCTAGTAAACTATGCTTTCCAAATACTAAAACATGCTCACGAGAGATCCAGTGCAGTGAGGAGTTAAGAGGCAGGGTAGCCAACTTAGGGCCCTCCGGATGTTGTAAACTACAATTCCCATTATCCCTTGCCATTGTGCATGCTGGCCGGGGCTGATGGGAGCTGTAGTCCAAAACATCTCAAGAGCACCACTTTGGCTACCCCTGAGCTAGGGTGTTAGGGTATCATGAAGATTCAGTTTCAGCTACTCAGACATGACCAGACTCTAGCTGCTAGAGTCATAACTGAAACGTCACCAAAATCTGAAGGGTTTTAGGAAAGTCAAAAAGTTTAACCAGGTGAAGTTGAAGAGCTATCTTGGATCAGTTATTATGTAATAAGATGGGATAACCCTATGGACGATATCCTAGGCAACTTGAACATACAAGTGTGATCACCAGGGCAACCCTACCTGTATGTACTCAGAAGTAAGTCAGACTGACTTCCGGTCTACTGTGGAGGACAATGGCGGTGCGCCAAGTGTCGTCCTCAACACAGAGCTGGCAGAGAAGCTTCAAGGGTTGCACTACAGCTCAGCGCACCCCCCAAAAAACCCCACAGAGGAGTGGAGACCTGAGGACTCCAGCGGAGCGGAAAAACTCACCCCCCGAACGTTTCCAGGCTGCCGCCGTGTGCGCAGGAGGAAGAGGAAGAGGCTTGAGTTCACTCTCGACACCAATGCAGCCTGCTGCCGAAGCTATGATCTGTCACCAGAAGCAGTAGATCTTCCAATTAGAGATAAATGTCAAAACATTTAAAATTAAAATTAGAAGCTAAAAAGTTAATTTGGCGAAACGGAAGCAAAACAGGAAGTCAGCTTCCGATTTCTGCAGGCGAGCTTTTTTGTGAATGGGACACAGATACTGCCTACAGCAATGGAGAATTGAAACATTTAACTTTGACTGAGTGGATGGTTACATTCTAACAGATATATATAACTGTATCTTAAAGATTGTATTCTTAAAGACACAAATTTGAAGTGGAACTGGCCTAACTTTTTTTTTCTGTTTTCTGGATTTATTTTTATTTTTTATTTTTTGTCCTTTTAATTGTATATTTTATGTTTCCTGATTTATTGGGTGTTTTTATTTATTTATTTCTGCCTTCCTTTTTGTTATATGACTATATGATTTGTTGCTGTTGGGAGGGAGAAGGCAGACTGTATGTGCCTATGTTTCTCTTTAATTTATGCCCACTGATCCCACTGCAGTAGCATCCCAATTCCAGTTCACAGATATTTGTGTACCTGTAAAATGTCACCTACTGGCTGTAGCCATTCATTTATATTGTAAATCCTATGCATGCCTACTCAGCATGGGGTTGACTTCAGTGGGATTTATTCCCAGGTCGGTGGGTTAAGGGTTGCAGCCATAGTCATATTTATTAGGGCACAGATCTTCAGGGTTATCTCTGCAATCATGAATGCTATTCACCTAATGTTTTTATAACAAAGCTGAAATGCCATCAGTGCCTAAAAAAATATTCTAGGAAAAGTTCCAGAAGAGTAGCAGTGCTAATCTAAATTTTCCTCCAAATATAATTAGTGTTAATCTGTGCTGCAGCAAAACAACAGAGTCCTGTGGCACTTTACTTAAAATACTAACAAATCATCATGTCATATGCTTTTGCTGGCTAGAGCCACTTTGACAGATGCATCTAGTTTATATAGAGCAGACTTCCCCAACTTGGTGATCTTCAGATGCTGTTGGACTCCAACTCCCATCAACCACAGCAAGCATGCCCAAAGGTCAGGGACGAGGGGAAATGATATCCAGAAGGATCTGGAGGGCAACTGTTGGAGGAAGGCTGGTGTAGACACTGCAACATTAATAAATTAATTGAAGGAAGGATATTTACCGTAATTACAAATTTATTTCATTGACTACAATATTTAATTTATAGAATATGTATTCAGGAGGATGAAAGGTAATAGTAGAACTCAAGGGGAATAGAAATGTTCAAATGTTAGAGCGTCTTGTACAGTACTTTTAAAGAGTAATACTTCTATAATCTATAGGGACGCAGGTGGCGCTGTGGGTTAAACCACAGAGCCTAGGACTTGCCGCAAATCCCCGCAACGAGGTGAGCTCCCGTTGCTCGGTCCCTGCTCCTGCCAACCTAGCAGTTCGAAAGCACATCAAAGTGCAAGTAGATAAATAGGTACTGCTCCGGTGGGAAGGTAAACGGCGTTTCCGTGCACTGCTCTGGTTCACCAGAAGCGGCTTAGTCATGCTGGACACATGACCCGGAAGCTGTACGCCGGCTCCCTCGGCCAGTAAAGCGAGATGAGCACTGCAACCCCAGTGTCGGTCACGACTGGACCTAATGGTCAGGGGTCCCTTTACCTTTTTACTTTTATAATCTAGAGTACTCTTCGTGAAGCAAATTTGCAACAGACGAAGTGGTTTTTTGGAACATTTAAGCTTAAGCCACAGTAAGTCTATTAATTTTCTAAGGTTCACCAGAATCTGTATTGCTTTTTCCTCCCTATATCAGGCTAATATGGCTTCCGGTCTGAAATTAATTAAAGTATTTTTATTTGAAATCTTTTATTATATTTAAAATTAATGAAAATGAAATAAGCTCCCTGAGCCCATTGAGTAAGAGTGTAATATGCATTCAAATAAACAAACACATCTATTAGGTTAGATCTTGATTAGGCAAACTAGGATCCCAATGAAATTAGTGGGCCAAGTTAACTAACTTAGTTTTGATCTAGCCCATTGTCTTTTTCTTGCCATGGAGACTGTTGTGCATCAACAAGAAGTATACCATAAAACATTTGGCTATTTTAGAGAATGCTTATGTAGTCTGAGCTGGACATAGCTTTTGCATTATTAAATGGATCCTAAACTTTTGACTTCTCACTAGCTGAAGTGGACAGCTGTAATGTTCCAGTTCATATACAGTGGTACCTCAGGTTACAGACGCTTCAGGTTATAGACTCTGCTAACCCAGAAATAGTACCTTGGGTTAAGAAATTTGCTTCAGGATGAGAACAGAAATCGTGCAGCGGCAGCATGGTGACAGCAGGAGGCCCCATTAACTAAAGTGGTGCTTCAGATTAAGAACAGTTTCAGGTTAAGAATGGACCTCTGGAATGAATTAAGTTCTTAACCCGAGGTACCACTGTACCTTTCCGTGTTCGGAAACTCCCTTCCATGTTATTATCTTTCTCTTTAAGGGATTGCCTTCAGTCTCTTGAGAAAGCTATGGTCACCCTTGAAAACTTGGAGCTTCTAAGCAGTTAATATGCATTTTCTCTTAGATTTCCCTGAGCCTCAGCTGGTGTGTAGGGTATGGGAGAAATGCCACCTTGTTGTAATCTGAAGCTAAGCTTTTAGCTATAGTTTGGTGCAAACTGGATAGCCTGAATTGCTTCTGAGTGGCATGCAGTAATCAATATATCTATATCTATATCATCTATATATCTATCTATAGCAAATGCAGCATGGATTGAAGACATTGTATATTAGAGTTTTCTAACTACTACATATATATAGATTGAGATTGTTACCTTAAGTAGATGCATACCAGTTTAATTGCAGTGTTTCAGGATATTTCAAGAGGAGAAAATAATTAATTGCGAAGACACTTAAAATTTTTCTTATACAGGATTCATGAGACCACAGACTCTTAAATGTGCTTAATTATATACCATCTGTGAGTGATAGTATTAGCCTCTGTGTGCTGGAAGAACCAGCAGCACACATATAAGACGGAGTACACTTGGATTGTAAAGATGTGAAAAGGATCTAGGGGTCTTAGTAGACCTCAAGCTTACTATGAGTCAACAGCGTGATGCAGCAGCAAAAAATATAAAAAGATTGAATGCTGTTCTAGACTGCATCAACAGAAATATAGTGTCCAGATCAAGGGAAGTAATAGTACCACTCCATTCTGCCTTGGTCAGACCATACCTAGAGTACCGTGTCCAGTTCTGGGCAGCACAGTTTAAGAAGGATATTGACAAGCTGGAACTTGTGTAGAGGAGGGTGACCAGGATGATCAAGGGTCCGGAAAACAAGCCTTATGAGGAGCAGTTGAGGGAATCAGGTATGTTTAGCATGGAAAAGAGGTGACTGAGAGGAGATTTGATAGCCATCTTCAAATATCTAAAGGGCTGTCACATGGATGATGGAGCAAGCTGGTTTTCTCCTGCAGAGGCTAGGACTTGAATCAATGGATTCAAGTTACAGGAAAAGAACTTTCTGGTGGTAAAAGCTGTATGACAGTGGAACCTATTCCCACAAGAGGCAGTGGACTCTTCTAAAAATGATGGTGATTGGAGGTTTTCAAGCAGAGGTTGGATGGCCATCTGTCATGTATGATCTAGTTGACATTCCTGCATTTCAGGGGGTTGGACTAGATGACCCCTTTACAACTCTGCAATTCTATGATTCTGTTAACACCCATTGATGGTCATAAGGTTTTATTTTGTTTGTAGGGCTTGATATCTATGTAGGTGGTTCCCCCCCTTCCTAATCCCCTGAGGATGAAAGCAAAAAGATTCTCAGGTCATTAATGTGGAGAATGATCTCAAACACAATAGATTTTCCTCATGACAAATCACACACAATCTCCATAGCAACCCTTCCATCATTATGCATAAGATTTCAATATAGTTACAAAAATAAGCTTGGTGGGAGTGGAAAAGAATTGACATATATAGGGTGAGACTAGTGGGTGGAAAATCATGCACAGATAGATTGAAAAGCAACTGTTCTTTTTTAAAAAAAATGAACAAAAGAGGAGGGGAAAGTGATTGGATGCTTTGTGTTTTGGAAAGTGGTGATTAAGTCAGTACATTATCTTGAAATGAAAGGCTCTCGTCTGAAATATAGTGAAATATAGTGGTCTCTCTGCCACACTAAAAAGAACAATTTGACCATCATTCTTTTTCTCCAACCCACTTTCACAATATTAGAAGGAGCTTTGTATAAATCAAGATGTTTCTGATCAGCTGTTGAATAAAAATTATGACGAATCCTAACTATTTTTCCAACCAGGACTGAGATCTACTGAATTCCCTTCCCTCTGCAGCTAGGGACGAGGAAGAAATTTGATTCACTTCACATTTTAATGTGCACCTACATATTTTACACACCCTGAAACAATACATAGCTTTCCTTTGAAATGTCCACCTTTCTGAGTTCTGTATGTAGTTCTCTGATTAAGAAATATGTACAAGAATGCATAAATTAGTGTGCATAAAGATACACTCATTTGTGAAAATTATATGTATAATGCATTGTATTACAGAAAATGTGTGCATAATATATATTGCAGTATAATGTGTATATTAAGAGAAATAGGCACTAAAATGAATTTTAAATAATTGTTCTACTCCACACTGGAGTAGAGTGGGTAATAATAATAATAAAAATAAAAGGTTAGCTGACTTCAGGGTTTGGAGGAGGGGATCTGATGACTACTGGAGTTGGTGGGTCTGCAACATTTAAACTCCCCTCTCTTCATAGACCATGGCTTCCACATAACTAAGATTTCATGTGAGCAAAGCAATACGGAACATCCTGTTGAACTCTATTAACATTTCATCCCACTAGATGTTCTGTCAGTTAATGTAAAACATAATAAGATGATTTGTCAGTAGATGTATGCAGAACTTTTTATTTGACTCTCACTGCATTTTATTTGCATATAAAGTGGCACATTTACCCTCAACAATAACTAGGCCTGAAGGAGTGATATTTAATAGGAGAATATAATTATTCTGCTCAGGTCATAAACATTTTCTTTAGGGCAATGGGCAACCGTTTAAGGACAAGACCCATAATCATTCATGTAAATGATTTTAATATTACAAAATGGAGCTAGTAAAGATTTAAGATACAAAGAGAGAGGGAGGGAGGGAGGGAGGAGAACACTACAATTCAGTTTTAATGAAACATCTCTTTCTTATCAACTGCCTTAGCGGCTGAATTCATAAAGGTCAACAAGCTCTCTACCTTAAATGTATTACTATCATTTAAGCTCACATTGTGTGATGTGACTTTTGAGTCTTTTATATATATATGTCTGAGGTATCCAATACATATAATTAATGCATCATGCAAGAATATATATATATCTTGATTCTACTAAATAGAAAAGCTTGTGGGAACAGCCTTAACAAACTTGGCATGACTATACAAGCATCCTCCCCTGCCTGTTATTCTGTTATAACATGGCATGATTGTATGTAATAGCTTTATTATAAGGATCCTGCAGGGGTACGCATACCCCTAAACATTTTGTGAATCTAGGTTTGGCGTCTTTGAGGGGCAGTATTTCAGTATGAGTAGGAAAATGAGAGTACCCCTAAACATTTTTTTAAGGAAAAAAGCACTGGGTTTGGATCCTAAGATGTGTTAGCTTAAGGAAATTCATGGAACAGAAGTTGTCCATCCTCTCCTCTCCCTGCAGCCCCCCGTGCCCCCTAAAAACAGCTATAAACGCTGAACTCCGTAGGGAAAGGATCAGATAGATATAAACAGATTATAAATGTACTCCTATGGGGCTTTGATCGGTTTTGGTAAATATTTCCAAAACAGTTCCCCCACCCCTTGCAATGAAGAATTTAAACACGTGTCAGCACACACACAAAGGTAGATGAATGAATGCATACATACAGATGGAATATTTACTGGTCACAATTATTTCAATTCAGCAAACTGCATAGCCTGAGTTGTGGGGTTTTGTTTAAAAAGAAACATAGCACTTGCTCAGATTTGTTTAATTGGTGACAGTGTCACTTTGACCTTTACTTGACCTTAAAATTCTATTTTCCTGTAGAAACCAGAGGACCAAGCATCTCTGAGATACTTGCATTCAAATCCCATTAAATTCAAGAAGAGCTGTGCACAAGTATGCAAAGGCACAGTTTGGCCCTAGGTAATGGTTAGTTCTGTAAATGTCATATTAAGGGAATATAGAAACACAAATATAATGATTTCTCCCATTATATTCTTAGACTTTATTATTTCCATGTTCTATGTGACTTTTGATATAGAAATGAAGTTTCCCAATGCAAGAATAAAAGATTAAGTGCATGAGCTTTCGCTGAAGCAACTGATCTGCTAATTATCATGGTTCATTTTTGGGATAAGGTAGAATTGGGGGGAAATAACACTATAAAATTTATTCATAGCATTTCATGCAATTTCTCTGTTTGATCAGTTGCCTCTCTCTCTCTCACACACAAATATCTAACTTGAATTTATTTATTTATTTATTTATTTATTTATTTAGAAGATTTCTAAATTGTTCTTCATTTAAAAAAGAAATCCCAGAGTGAACTACAATATAATAAACATAATAATATGCAACTTATATAGAACTTTAAAAACTTGGTCGCTGCACCAGACCATGGTGGGCATTGGGAAACCTGTGCATGCCTCCTATATCCCTACCCTCTTGCCACTGTCCTGGAACTCAGTATAATGTTCCTTAACCAAACAGAGGTCATGAACCTGTGCCTATGCATGGACTGTAAGGGAAAGAGGGGAAAACAAGGTTTACGGCAATGTCTGCACATGTGCCTGCAGAATCCAAACTGTTCTGAAATTTTCAAGGTTTGTTTTGTTTAGAGTGATATTTAAGAGCACAAACTATAGAAATTCCCGCAGTGTTATTTCAGCTATCCAGATCCAACAAGATTTATTACCGAAAGAACAGTGTCCAATAGTGTGAGGACAACCGTTTATGTTATCAATGTGGCTAAAGGACTGTATCAGTCATCTTAGAGGTATGGGAAAAACATATGAAATTGGAGATTTTTGAAATCCCTGTTGCTTTTAATGAATTTTGGGCCAATGAAACTTGTGCTTCTCTGTTAAGTAACAATCATTTTTCTCTCATACTGTGACACTTCACTGAGCTGTCTCTTTCATCCTTATTTTTTGCTATTGGCAGCAGAATGCTTGCCAACTGCATCATGAGACAATCTAAGAACATTAGAAGAAACCTGCTGGATCAGCCCTGCATCCTGTTCGCACAGTGGCCAACCAGATGCCTATGAGAAACTAGATATAAAAGGCATGGTGACACATTCCAGAGTCATAAACAATCCATGTGTGCAGATGACATTGCTATTTCTGTGGCCAATCCATGTCAGCTTACTTGTCGTTATCCTCATGTTGGAAGAGTTTTTCTTAGTCTCTGAAAATCAAGCCAAGTACAATAAACCAAATGTAAACATACCTACGGAAGTAATAACTGGTTCAGGCTGTTGACCCATTCCCATGGCCTGACGACCCATAGATACATTTTAATGTTATTATTTATCCTGATATGAATGTTCTCAATTGTATTTTATTACAGTATTGATAGCCAAAATTAATAAGTAGATGCAAATTTTATCTCATTATAGGGTGTGTGTGATTATGGTGTGCATACTGAGCAACATATATCAGGGAGGATTCAACTAATTTGTTGTGTGCAGAGAATGAAGTCTGCTCATGCAGTAAGACTTTCGCCCTTCTCACCGTGCCCCCTAAATTTGTTCTGGCGAGTTGGGGAAAAACCCAGAACTGGTTTAGCTGGTCCAGGGTGTGGGGGAGAAGAGATAAAGTCCCACCACACAAGCAGACCACATTCCCCATGTGCAAACCCCTCTTAGCACAGGATTGAATGCCACCCAGCCATAAATGTCTATATGAATATTTTACACGGGGTGCCTTTTTATCCCAAATCTTACTTAGGTTCATTTATGTCTGTTAATAGATTAAGTTACAATAAATGCTTAGTGATGCCATTTGGGCTCTAGGATTCAAAGGAGCGTATGTTTACTGAGATGAGTTCGGTGAAAAGGTACTTTGCAGCATCGTGGAAGGGCCATGGCTTAGTTATAGAGCATGGGCTCTGGTCACTTCCCTATGCCGTTAGTGGTTGCAATACTTCTCCTGTCATGTATAACCCTCAGAGAAAACAATGAAATAGGTCTTATTTACTGCTATCTTAAGTTTCATTGATTTCAGTGGGACATTATTTTGACTGTCACTACTAACTTTTGATGGATTGTTCTCTGCACATGATGGCAAATGAAAAAGATATTACATCAGAGCAGGCTTTGGCTCATCTGTGCATTATAAGAGATCACAATTCAGACAATGCTCTGATATGTGTGCATCATACTTACTGGAGCTATGAAAGAGCCACCCCTAAGTGTACCATACAGCTATAGGACTTGTCCAGAGTTTTCATATCTGGTTTGCATTTGTAACATCACTTAAACTTGTAGCTTTTATTGTAACTTTGTTTCTGAATAGGTTAAATGTGTTTGATCTCTTAGTCTTGAGTTTGATGGAGATAAAGATCTGGAGTATCAGTTAAATGTTACAACATTGCACGAATATATTTATAGTAAAACATTTGAGCACTGATAAAAGAATATGGGAATCCAAGATCTATCTTTTCATAGTGAGTTTGTTTTATTTTCACTCCTCTGTCGAATTCAAATGGTTTCAAAGAAACAAAAATACTGTGGCTCATCATAGCCTAGAAGAGTACAGTGGTACCTCGGGTTACG
Organism: Podarcis pityusensis; assembly: GCF_964106645.2. NCBI lineage: Eukaryota > Metazoa > Chordata > Lepidosauria > Squamata > Lacertidae > Podarcis > Podarcis pityusensis. Next base: position 97,375,404 of record NC_138028.1, on the reverse strand, counting down.
AACTTAATTCATTCCGGAGGTCCATTCTTAACCCGAAACCGTTCTTAACCTGAGGCGCACTTTAGCTAATGGGGCCTCCTGCTGCCGCTGCACCACCAGTGCACAATTTCCGTTCTCATCCTGGGGCAAAGTTCTCAGCCTGAGGTACTACTTCCAGGTTAGCAGAGTTTGTAACCCCAAGTGTTTGTAACCCAAAGCGTTTGTAAGCTGAGGTACCACTGTATAAGATTGGAAACTCTGGGATTCTTTATTTTATGCAGATTTAGTCATCACATATATGTAAATGTTCTGTTAGTGTCCTTTTATTGAGGGAATACATCCACCAGTGGTTTGGGGTGGGAGGCAGTTTTCCATGGATGCCTTCCATCAGAAGAACACCATCCTCAGCTTATCTGCTCCTTGAGCACTCTACAGCCGAGGAAGTGAACAGTCTCCTTTGAAAAGTGCTGTGTTTCAAATGATCTAAGATAACATGAAAGTTCTGTCTGTACTCTCATTTCTGTGATGCTCTAGTCTATTTGCACATTAGGAGTAGCAGTCATCAACTAGCCCTGAGTTCCAAAGTGCACATAATGTTAATCCTCCTGTGGTACAATGGATCAGTGCATCTGGCTGTTAGCCAGAAGATTGTTGGTTGGAGCCCCCCAAGGAGCAGCTGTGAGCAGGATTCCTGCATTGCAGAGGGTTGGACTATATGACCCTTGGGGTCCCTTCCAGTTCTACAATTCTATTATCCTAAGTAGGTCATCCCTTCAATGCAGGGTTATGTTTTCTTTCCAAATTTACAATATGGGGCTCATGATCTGGATTAGGACTCCAGCATGTGAAGGGACAACTTTAAACCTTTAAATTTTAAACCGTGTCTGCAGTTTGCATTACAAAAAAGGGTTCTGTTAAAACAAATAAGACCCTTTTTTTTTTGGCAAAGCATATTTCTAAGGGTAGTAACCATAGAATAATAATTCTGAAATGATGCTCTGAATCTTGATTGTATAAACTTGCTAATTTTATTTCTGAATGTTATAAGCAAGTATCTGTGCCCTTTGATGCAACAGGCACAAAAATATATTTGACATTTGTTTTTATTTTACATGGATTAGCTAGATGACTGCTTGTTAGACAGAAAATTAAGGTTTGGCTTTCTGATACAATTTTGTTGCTCTGAAGGTTGTAGTTCCCCCTACCCCCAGACTATCTGGAAAAATCACAGAGTGATAAATATATTCATTGTGCATGACTGAACAATAGGAACACAGACATGATACACTTTCTCATTCTCTTGATGAAGTCTTGTAGTATGAATGTAAAGGCTCCTGCAATTATAGTCCCTTTTGTGTTCCATGCTGCCGGGATGGCATTTTACTTTGTTCAGAATCTCAAGTCCTGCATCTATCTGAGCAAGAAAATAGATGGTGTTCAATGGGTAAGATTATTGGAAGTGTACAGAGCAATGAGCAAGTGCCATCACCATCCCAGTGGAAATTTTCAAAGGGAGACATTCAGCAACAATAGAGTTTATCATACTGCCCCTCTAATGCTATTTCACCACAGGGATCACTATTTGCAGAGTAAAGGAAACAAAGGTAATGCAGAAGTAGCTGAGAAAAATCAATAGCTCAACAATTGTGACCAGCAAGTTGCTTTTGTTAAGTGCAAACTTATCAATAGCCCAGAAAGATAACAAAAGCAGCTCCATTCATACATCAGAAAACTGTCTCCGAGGACTATATTGTAGGAGTAATAATGGAGTTTGTTACATGCAGCTGCATGCTGTTTGGAGTCATTTCTAGCCATTTAGCAAATAGTCACTTTTTTCTTTAAAAATAAAAGTCTTTATCATTTTACATATAAATTGCATTTTGATGATGACATTTATGAAATATCAGACTGATTCCTAGCTATAAAGTTACAGAATGATAAAAGTGATCACTGTGACATTTTGTTGTGACGTGTTTATGTACCTTTAAAAGAGACTGTGACAGTCCAACTTCTGCTCCTGCTGATGACGCTTTTCACTCTCCTCTGCTTCTGTACCATTGACTAGCTGTACAATCCTAGACCACCACTGACTGAACTTAGAACTTGATTATGGAACTTGAGGTTTGACTTAAGCAGCCCTCTAATGTAAGTGAAAGGATTATATAATGACCATGTTTTTGTCATTTAGTACAATGAATGAATTTCATGCCATTAAAAGGGAGTTAAATGAAGGAAAGGGTCAATATGTATTACTCATTGAACCATTTCCAAGGAAGAAACCGTTCCTTTGGTTTATGCCTGGTTGGAGCATTTGCTGGGGAGGGTTGGATAAATCTGAGGACTAATCAATTATTTGGCCCACCTGACATCCATGGAGCTGTAGACCCAATACCCTCATCAATAAGCTTAAGTCACCCAAAGAGCTAAGCACCTCCTGCTCCAAGCACCTGCCCAGCAATGTAGGGATTGCACCAGGCAAGAATTCATGAGAGGAGGGCCACTCCCATTGTGTCCAGGAAGCTGACCTAAGAGAACAGGTGGGGAAGGGATGGAGATTAGGAGAGGTAATCTGGACTGCAGGAGTTATGAAGCCTCAGCCGAATTCTTGCTTTCATCTGAACACTGGAGCTATCTAAAGTGCTGAGACACTGGTTGCCTTGCTTCATGGGTTCTTGCTAAAGACACAGCAGGACACACTGCCTGTACAATGCTGTTTGGATTTACAGGTGTGTGCTCTCCTCACTCTAAATAGAACCAAAATGGATCCACGATATTCTTTCTGGTAGCCAGTGTCAAATATATTTTTGCTCAAAAATGGTAAAGCCACTTGAGAGGGCCATGTTTGAGCAGTATAATTCCAAAAAAAGGGAAAGATTGGGAAGTCCCTCATGCTGTTGCTCCATTCATATTGGCAGCTCCTTGCTTTTTATTTACAATAAGGTGAGAGACTGTGTGACATCTAGTTTGGCCCTAATTTAGTGATTTTCCTAGAGAATCTCCAGAGCCCCATTTCCAGCTGATAGCAGCCAATGGATCAGTGTTCTAAATAGAATTGCAACTATTTTGACAAATCTTCTGAACATACTGCTATCCATGCAAGCTCTTTTGATAAAAGATAAAATAAGCAGTGCTACATAACTTGTTGGTTTCACAAATTAGTTTTGATGTGTCTGTTTATTACAACTGCAGTATGCCTTGAAGTGGGTGAATTCAATAGTCAAAGCAAATTCATATTCAGCAAACTGTCAATAAAGTTATAAGAACATGTGATATCTTCTGTGATAATGAACGTATAAATTTCATTGTGAGGTCTGCTGACTGGTTCAATAAATTGATGGGTCGATTGATCAGGAAAGCACTTAAAAAATGCACACAAAATATACCCTTGACAACGGGCTTTATGGGTTCATAGGAAAACTTGAGTGAATTTGCTTCCATTTCACTGACCCTTGGAGTAATGAAAAGCCCTTCAAAAGGTTTTAATTTAAAGCTGCGGATCTTGGTGCTTGCTGTTTATTGCTGTCTTGGATGGCTCTGAAAACTCCCAGTGAGTTTTTTTTCAACTGCTTACTACACTCCTCATGTAAACAGATGCAGACATCCAGAAATGTCAAGTGTTACAGACATTTGGTTTCAGAATGCAGAATTCCCATGGTCTCTGTGACCACAGCCAAGTATTATTTATGACTCACAAGTAGAGCAGCATATTTATTTTTATTGCCATAAAACTCACGATAGCAGTTTTAAAACACAACTTTAAGAAACATTAAAATTGTGTATTGACTATGTCTAGCTGTGATGACTTATTCTAAACAACAATAAATGGCTCTACTACTTCGGTTATGCAGGAGATGTTAATACTAGTTGGTATGTTCCACTAGGGATGGTATATACTAATAATTATGATACATTTTAATCACAGGGAGGCCTATAAAAACTTGGGTTCTGGTAGTACTGGGCAGCAGTAGTTCAGCTTTCAGGCTCTGGGGAGCAAGCTGTCAACCTGAACAAGTTAGGAGTATTATCCAAGACAAGCAAGGAGTTGAGTTCCAAAAGCAGCAGCTGAAGTTCAGAAGGGCCAGAAGCAAGTAGAATAATCCAGAGTAGGCAGGAAGTTGTGCATAACAGGCTATTTTTTTAAAAAAAAGATATTTATTGAGAATTTTAAAATTACACAGAAAAAAGAAGGAAAAAACAAGAGAAAGAGTAAAAGAAAGAAAAAAGTAGATAAAAGTAACAATTAAACAATACAAATCAAAAACCAAAGTCAAAAAGAAAAAAACAAAACACACAATGCATCAAAATCAAAAAGCAAAAATAAACAAAAAAATTAAAAACAAATCCAATATTCCCAAATCCTTAACTTTCATTAACTTATTTCATCGACCTCCTCACACCTCCCTTTTTTGTATTCTAGTTGTTAATTATCTCAGCAAATCCTTTCCATCTTTCACAATATTCTGTCATTAAATTACCTTAATCTATTTTAACCTTATCTTACCATAAAAAACCCTAAAACTTAAAACTTAAATCTTATTTATACCAAATTCTTTTAACCATAACATATTCTTACATAATTCTTTTTAACATTTCTGCTAAAGCCAAATAATTTCATTCCAACATTTTTCTAATACTCATTAATTTTACGATACTTTTCTAAATAAATTTTTAAAACTTTCTTCCAATCTTCATCCATCGTCTCTTCTTCCTGGTCTCGGGTTTTGTTAGTCCTTTCTATCCCATCCATCTAGTCCATCAACCTGGTGACCTTATATCCGAGGCTCTTAAGTCTTTTCCATGTCCCTTTCGCAGGTCTTCTTCATGTTTATACCTGTACTTTGCTTTGTCTACTCCTTTCACTCGGGGAGACTCCAGCTTGACAATATTTTTGTCCCTTCTCGACAAGTCAGCCCCTTTTCCATAGTCAACACTGAAATCCATGTGGTATTTAAAGGCATGTTTCAAGGTCCCTTCAAAGTTAAGGGCCCCTACAATTCCGAGCTCCCCCCGGCGCAAAGCCAGACTTGAAAGGTCAAAACATCCCTGCATAGGGGGGTCTATCCAGCCCCCCATCTCCAAGCCAAACAGAACTCCATCTCTCCGAATCTGACTTTTTCCAGGTTCGTTCATCAAATCCAACAACTCAGGTTCCTGCTGGGCCACAGCTCCCTCCATCTCTGCCACCCGAGGTCCAGCAACAACCTCCTCCCTCATCTGATCTGTCAAAGCACATTCCTGGATTAATTCCTGAGTGGGTTCTATATAGGTACCCACTGCCTGTCCAAAATTTCCAATCGCAACAGTCATCAAATCCATCTTCTCGTGTAACTGTTCCAATAAAGCACTTGTCTTGCAAAAGGCAATAACCAGAGCCTCTGAGCACATTCTTGTTCAAGGTCGAAGTCTGGTCCCATGATCTTTAATCTTTACAGCTGCAGCGCTCCCCAGTTCAACTTTAATAACAGTTTCACAAGCTCCCTCTAGGGGAAACAATTTCTATTTGTATCCATCTTTTTTTTTAAAAAAAGCAGATCTAGCAACAAAGTTTCCTTTTTCGGGTATTTTGTCGATATTTTGTTCCTTTTAAATGCGAAAGGGAACAATGGAGTCAATATGTTTCTCTTCTTAACTATCTGTCAAAAACGTTTGTCCATAGTCAATGAACTTCCCCAAAACTTCTGTCCTGACACCCCGCTCCCAGGTTCAAGACGGTGGAAAATTACCTTTCTTTACTCTCTCTTCTGCAGGTTTAAACAGTCTAAAAAAAAAAAAAAGTTCCCCCCCTTCTCCTGCTTCCAAGGGGGGTTCAGTAATTTTAAATGATGAAAATTTGATCCTTTACAGATGACTTTCTAAGCTCTAGCTTGCCATGTCTTTGCTTCAATCTATCTACAAAAGCGGAAGGCGGACTTCCTGTTTAGACCTTCCCGCTTTCGGTGCCTAATTAAGAAATTTCATAGTCCAATTTTCCGTTCTACTCACGGGCAGTTGTTTAAAATCCAATTGTCCACAGGAAAAAGTCAGCGCTCTCTGGCAACAGCAATGCGGCTTCACTCCGTGAAAGAAGCAGTCGATTCAAAGCACCGCGCCACTCACCCCACGTCGCTCCGGATCCCCAAAACAGGGTTTCCCCGCGAGTAGGGGGGCGCAAAGGGGCCAGCCGAATCCCACGTCCACAGGCTTCTCCCGCCTGTGGTTTTTGATGGGTCTCCGCCTCGCCGTGGCGGTTCAGACCCTGTTTTCCACGGAGCGGATTCCTCCCGATCGGAGGAAATCCGCCATTGCCAGAGGCGCCAACCCGGAAGTCTCTATAACAGGCTAAATGACAACCCTAAGGAAGTCCAATCCAGAAGCAACATAGAAGCAATATGGATCTAGAATTTCAGGAGGTCAGGGCTGGAGCCTCAGTTTGTATCTCTCTCTTGCACTCACACAGCACCTTACACAGTGCTACACCCAAGCATTTCAGAAGAAGAATCAATTGTGCAAAATATCCAGATATTGGCAAATCTGCTTAATCATAATTGACTCTCAGAAGGCAAGGTTTCCTTGGATTACATTAGTGCAGATCTTTATTCTAACCACAGAGTAAGCATTACCTTGCCCATTATTTTTGTTCCAATCCATTGGGCTTCACAGAATAAGTTCATGCAAAATGATCTAAAGAGGACTGCATTGTCATTTTTTTTTAAAGAGCAAGGCAATAATTATGTTGACTACTCCAATTTGCTCTTTAAACCCTATGAGTAACAAATTATCCCCTTACATGTCATTCTTTGCAAAGAAAAGAAAAGAAAAGCGTGATGGCATTGTATCTTCTGCACTTAAATATATCTTTAGTGAGACAGATTGGCTCCAGAGGATAAATGATGTCCTTCGTTTGCAGTCAAGTGTGAGACAGGACTCATCTTTGAAGGGGTTTATTTAGTTACACTTAAGTGGTATAAAGTTAAACATTCCCTGTACATCATGGTAAGTCATATTTCCCTCCATAACCTATAATAAAGGTTGCAAAAATTGCAGGCTGCTAAGCCTGATATGTACAGCTAAGTGACATGTTTCACAAAATACACAATAGTCAAGCACAGATCAAGTTAAAGTTACTTTTTTTTAAAAAAAAAAGTATTTATATGAGAAAAGGATGTTCTTAGGGTGTGTTGTTCCTGGGCCACTAAAAGCTTTAAAGGTTAATGCTAGCACCTTGAATTCTGCCAGAGCATGGATAAATAGTCAGTTAAGATTTCAAATGTCTTGTATGTGTGGTAAAAATAATAAATAAATAAATTTATTATTTATACCCCACCCATCTGGCTGGGTTTCCGCAGCCACTCTGGGCGGCTTACAGCATATATAAAAACACAGTAAAACATCAAGCATTCAAAACTTCCCAATGCAAGGCTGCCTTCAGATGTCTTCTACTCCTGGGGATTATTATTTTTGGACTAGTTGAAGTTTCTGGATGGTCTTCAAGGGAAGCTGCATGTCTAGATATTATAGAAATGTAAGTTATTTCAAGGGGAATAATAACTGTGGCTAACTCCAAGTTCCCTAGAAAGACCCACACCTGGTGAACCAACATGCTAGTTTAAGGCACCTCTGTCTATTGCTGCCTGTTTATCCAAAAGTACTAGATCCAGAATTAGCCACAAGCTGCAAACATACTTTTTGGGAGTGGTAGAGGAGTGCAACCTCATCCAGCATAGATGTGTAAGTCTCTACCCACACCATAGGACTCACCAACTAGCAGCGTTTCCATCTCGCTGGGATTAGGTTTTAGTTTCCTTGCCTCTCTCTACTTCTGACACCAGCATTCAGGATGCTTTGGGTTGCCCATCAACTAGAAAGAGACTGAAAAACTAAATGTACCCCCCCACTGCCCCAGTTTGTAATTGAATCAATTCTTTGCCCCAGGGCAGGTTGTTCTATGTCTGTTTTATTTATGTAAATCCACTCCCAGCTGAATCATCTCTATTTTCTATAAACTTATTATGAGAAAGACAATTACACTTTCTGTCTGGTGTCTAGAAATGGGATGGTCAGCACATGCTTTTAAAAAGGAGCCACTGTGTAGGCAGCTAGAACTCTCATGAAGGTAACTGACTACACAACACTGTTGCAAGAGGCTGGGAAACCACCCTCAAAGCACGCCAAAACTTATTATTGTAACATGTCCTCTCTGCCTCAAAGGTGCTAGTGATGTAGCATAATTTCCAGTATTTTATTGTCTGTAATTAGCATTGTGACATCAGACCCTGACATCAGAAGGCCTTGACATTAAGAGCAAAGCTTTGGGGAAGGGCTGTAGCTCAACATCCCAGGTTCAGTCTTCCATATCTCTAGTTAGTTCAGCGGAAGACTACCTGTCTGAAACCCTGGAGAGCCATTGCCAGTCTGTGTAGACAATAGTGAGCCAGAATCAGGCTCGAGGCCCCACTCCATAACATTGTGAGAGATAGTGTAGACCAGGCATGTCCAACTCCCAAGAGACTGTGATCTACTCACAGTATAAAAATACTGGCTGTGATCTACCCTGTTATTGACAGCCAAATTGTTGAGCTTTGTGATCTACCACAGACGTCCAGTGATCTACCGGTAGATCGCGATCTACCTGTTGGACATGCCTGGTGTAGACTAAGAACACCATCTTTGAAATAACTGCAGGAACTAGTTAATAATGGTCAGGTAAATACAGATTTTTTATTTATTTATCCCAGTGAGACCATTTAAAAGAATTGTTGAGGAAGGTGTTGGGAGTAATTGCAGCCTACAGCAATTAACAATGTTTAGTTCACTTTTTTTTTTTACTTCATTAGCAGATGGAAAGTTTGTTTTTTCTTCTTCCCATGAAGCAATGTGGCTAAAAGGTCATCATTTTTCTTTTGATTGGTTTGCCATATTTAATGGAAGGGCCGTCTTGATTTGTCAGTTATTCTTGGCCCCAATAGACACTGAAGGTGACATCTACCAGCTTCTCAGCTGGTGTTCCAAAGTATTTAACTACTTAACCTATGGAGAGCTTGCTGTTAATATATCTAAGTGGTCAAATGCACATAAATAGATCCAAGATTTAGTAAAGACACAATCATTACTCTCAGCAGCAGGTGCTTCACTTCCCACTGCGGAGACGATCACCCTGCTGCTTTCAGTCATAGCAAGAGCCACAGGAGCAAAATGCATGAAGAAATAGGAAATGTCACAAGGCAGTCTGTTGGAAATTCCATTTGCTGATAGGCAGTACTTAGTCATATCAATATATAAGATGACATTTTTGTTTGACAGGTTTAGTTACACTTTCTTACTTCAGGATTTGTCAGTCTGCAAACTCTAGTTTTCAACTGTTAATGCACAATAAGATGAAACACAGCCATAGGTGTTAATACAGTGAAGTTTTCCTCTACTTTTTACTGAACCTAAAGTATCCTTTAAAAGTTTGAGAGATACAAGCAGAATGTTGGACTTTGGCCTAGAATTCCTAGGCCAATGTTGGACTTTGGCCTAGAATGAACATATTTAGTCTTCACATGGACACATGAGGTGGCCTTGGACAAATCACTTGTCTTCTACCCAAAGACCTTGCATCGTAAAATGGGAATGATAATTGTAACTAACAACACAAGGTTACTTCACTAATTAGAAGAAGAATGAAATCAGGGCAGTAAAACAAATCAGTATTTTTATGTACAGCTCTCTGTTCTGGAGTTTTAGCGTGGTAAATGTTATACTTGTCCTGATTTAAGTAACCCACACATCTAGTGTATTGGTCTCAGAAATGGATCTTTAAGAATATGGAAGGTGGGCTGATCAGCCAGCTGGTTGCTCAAAAATATTACACCATCAGCAGCTCTAGTATGTCCAACACAAAGGCATTAGATTTCAGGGCTCAGATATTTAGGACCAAACAATAGTGGTGGTGTGTATTCGGCTGTTTTGGAAAAAAATTGGGGCATAGTCTGTTTTGAATACTTGGAGCTTCTGTAACCATGCTTAACTGGGACATCAACCTACTTGTGAACAAAAGGAAAATGTTATTGATGCCATAGATTGAGGCTGAAGATAGGTGAGTTGCTAGATTCTGGAAATAAATGGAATCCCATATTTGTTGCATTTAATGAATGGGTAGCATTTTGTCAAAGAACTGCAAGTTCTCCAAGTATAACTCTATTTCTTCCTCCCTCTGTGGAAGGGCTGTGACTTAAAAGTTAAGCATGCACTGTCTACACAGGAGGTACCAGGTTCAGACAACTTAAAAGAGGTAGCAATGCTAGGACAGACCATTGCCAGAGTTCTTAGACACAATAAAAAAGGCAGTTTCAAAAAATCGGTGTGTAGCTGTATGCACCATACAAATACTAATAGTCCTAGGATGGTGCTGGAGAGTGTATGTTTTATACAACAATAGTCTTTGAGGTGTTGGAGGGTCCAGTGTTCTTTCCAGTCTGGAATCTTCAGTGCCAAACTGCATGGTAGCTTAATATATAGCATGCAGCTCTGTCTCTTGTTTTTCTTTAATTAATTTATGACAAGCACGGGGAGAGATTGCTAATTAGAATCACAGTGCATGGAGCCCCTTCCTCCTCCAACTGCAGCTACCAGGTTTAGAATAAGAAAATAGCACCAGTAGAAACTCCCCCCAAACTGGGGGAGGGGGCAATATTCAGGAGGTCGCATCTGGGGATGGAAGTGATAAACCTTCCTTTCTACATGTGATGATTTCTTTAAGAATCCTCTCCACTGTAATTCATTAAAGAAACATAAGAAACTTTGCTACACATTAAGCATAATGTGCAATTTGAACCTGTTGTTCTCTTGAAACTTTACACTCCAGTCTCAGCCCTACAGGGGCCTCTGTTGAATTGATTTGTTCCTCTCTGTTCAGTGTTGATATTGTAGCACTTAAGTGAGAGTATCAGCCACCACTATCCACACACTGTTCCTTCATGGGCAATAATGTCATTGAGGAGGCAGCATGAAGTTGCAAGACTAGTTCAGAGAACTCAAGTTTTCATAGCCAGAGGAATGAGATCAGCACAGGAAGCACTCTAGAAATTATTACTATTTAGGAATGGTTTTGCAAAATAAGAAGAGGCTGTGCGGTGTCACAGAAAGAGTCTGTGAGAAAGCATTTATCAAGTTAATGAAAAGCTTGTCCTGTGCAATCAAAGGATAGATCAAGGCCTCTTTTTCTTTCTTTCCATCTTCCAAACTTTCTTTGTGGCTTAACAGATGCTTGCATATTCTGCATGCCTTTCCAGCCCAGACATCCAGTGTTTGGATTGATTCTAACATGATGATGAGAATGAGTCATCTACATCACTTATTATAATCTTCAAATAAACACTGATGAAGGTCTCTGTCCTTAAGCAGAACAAGCCAAAATGCCATCAGATAAAGCTGTTTTCAGTGTTCTGATATCTTAATTAAGTTACTACAAATTGATATCATAGTTGATTTTAGAAAATAATTTAGAAGATGATGTGTTTACAAAAGCTTGGCAAGTCTTTCCTATTTTCTGAGTAGTAGTAATCATAATTCACTATTTTTCATAAAAGTGACTCAAAGTAGCTTCCAGAAAAGAAAAGAAAAACAAGTAAAAACAACCTAAAATGCTCACTGGTGATAAGCATAAAAGAACAGATCAGACACAACCCACCCCACTAAAGAGATAAGCAGAAAATTAAGGTACCTAAAACAGATACTTATGGTGCTCAATGTGCATCCCTGGGGAGGTCCTTCTGCAATTGGGAAGGCACTAACTACTGAGAAGGCCGGTTCTCATGTTGCTGCCCTCTACATCTCCTTCCGAGGGGGAACACAGATAAGGGCCTCAGATGATGAATGCTGGATTTGAATTGGTTGATGTTGGGTGACACAGTCCTTGAGATATTGGGGTCCTGAGCAGCATAAGGCTTTATAGCTCAAAAGCAGCAGTTTAATTGGACCCAGAAACTAATTGTCAGCCCATGAAGTCATGCCAGGATTGTTGTTATATGTTCAGACTGTCTTGCCCTGATCAGCAATCTGGTCATTTAATTCTGCACCAGCTACAATTTCTAAACTGTCTTCAAAGGTTGGCAATTAGAAGCAGAAATGGCTATTAGACTTGGCACCTATTGTCTACACTGTAAAACTGAAAGGCTTTTAACTTGTGATCTGCATAGCTGGTCTATTTCCTCTTCTTTAACAGAAATAAGTATTATTTGTCAATTGCACTATGTTTTAGTCCAGGGGCAGGGAACTTCAGCCCTGTAGCAAAATGCAACCCTCCAATCTTCTCTATTTGGCTCTCTCCAGGCACACACACTCCTTATCCACACTCTCTCCCCCCAGGTTGCATCCTTCACTGGCCTTGCTTCACATGCTACCTGACTGGAATGTGTCCTTGAACTCTGGTAATGCTTTTTGATTGCCTGGATACAGGAAAGAGGTATGTGTGTATAGAAAGTAGCCTTCAGTGTAAAGGTAAAATCTACAATAATTTTTCTGCCACTTATGCTTGTGGTTCCATCCAGCACCAACATGTGCCTCCTGGCTAAAATAGGTCCCAAATCCTTTTTCTAGGCATGTGGTAGGTATCCTCTGGCAGGACTGGATGTTTGAGCATCTGCTGAGACATTGCTGAATCCCAGAGTTCCCTGGTCCTGCTTCTCCTCTTCCTCACCATTAACAGCAGCTTTATCCCAAGTGCCCAGAGGGAAAGGGGGAAAACTACTTCCATCTTCTTGGATAGAAATTGTAGTTAGAATCTTCATACGCTTTTCTGAAAGGTGTTCTGGGATAGCTCCTACTGTATGTACTTTTCGGAATGGGGACAAACAAAAATGAATGGGGCTAGATAAATCTCCACTCAAATTACAATGTAGGAACAGTATTGGAATGAAATATTTCTCCCCTGCGGATAACATGGGAGTAGACAGGCTACTGCTGTTTGGCATGACAAGAGTGAGCACACCAATTTTGTGCATTCCACTGTACATTCCTTGGTTAACGAGCTAAACAGTGGCGCTTTGTGGTCAGAGCCACTAGACAGAGACCATAAAAGTTCTGGTTTAATGAGATAAAAGTATTGTGTCACAAAGAACGTGCCTCTGTTCAAACCATAGAAGGAAAGACATTTCAAACACCAAAGATCCAGTGTCAAATATTCAGGAAAATTAACCTGACAGTGTAGGCACCGATCTAATTCAGTGCTTGCACAGCAGCAAAGGTTGCATGCCTAGCCTCCCTGTAAAAATAAGCTTAATCATACCAATCACCTGCTTGGCAGGGAAGAGAAAGTAAAGTAAGGGAGACCTAAATATGGCCTTACATTTCTCCTCTTGAAAAAGTGTGGGTGTGAAAGTGTAGCCCCAGGTTGCTAGATCAGGTTGGAGAATGTCATCATCATGGGCGCATCAATTTTGTTCAGGAGATTTCCTATCCAAGTAGGGTCATGGATGTGGAGTTCTCCTGCCACACATATAAAGCCTTTAGCCTGATCTGGGCATTGGGACTTCTCCCTGTTCTTTCTAACCCAAACCACAGAAGATAGTAGTCTAACTACATATCCTGGCTTGTAGTCAACTGCCATCTCTTTCTGAAGGCCAACTCCTGTTGGCCCTTGCTGGTAATAATGGCAAAAATCCTCGCTTTGTTCAACTTAGCCATGATTTGTGATCGTTACAAATTAGCAAGAGTTAACATCTACTGGGATAAATTGTATTGCTTTATGGGGCGTGTGACAATCGAGAAAAGAAAAAAGTACACAGTGTACATTTATATGGAAATATGAAGACTGTTGTGCTGAGCTAGTGGCTTGCCCTCAAAGCTTTCGTATGTAATTTATGGAAAGTGTTACTCCCATTATTCAGAAATGTATGTGTATATATTACAGAAAGGGAGAAAACGTATCTTATTACAGTTATACAGACAATAAAAGGCAGAGTTTAATGGACCATGCTAGGTTTCTCTTAAAACATTAATTTCTTTGTGTTGTCTTTAATTTCCATGATAATGAAATGTTCACAATGGCCACTGGATATTATTATATGAGAAATAAATTAGATCCTTGCAGTTAGATACAAATCCTCTCTGGTGTTGTCATAGGGATATGGTTACTGTGCACCCCCCACCTCAAAATGTTAAATGGTACCCTTTGAAAGTATTTCCTGTTTGAGAATTATTGTTGGTTTTTCAGAATCCTTTTATTTAACTACTGTTAAGCTGATACTAATGCAAATGCTTTTAAAAAGAAAGGATTAAATAGTTCATTTCATTTTTTTTTAATTGCCTCCTCCACAAGTATAATCCTGGCAGCTCAATGAGATTTCCATGTGGTATGTAACACTTTTAAATCAGAAAACACAAGGAAATGAAATGTCGCAGACACAGAGATGAGTTTAGCATCCCATGCTGTTGCTACTGTACTGGTAATGGAAAGGACTGACAAATGAACACACAGCCATTAGAAATGTGCACAGCTGTTGGTTTCACAACAGCTATAAAAGTGCACAGTTGTTGGTTTCACAACAGCTATAAAAATGGGGATTTGGTTCCTTATCTGTGCAGCAACTCAAGATCACATGAGAATTACTTACCTTTTGAGCATCTTGTAGCTTGCCCTGAAATACCATGTGCACTATCAAAGGTGGGTGAATGATAGACTGTCCCTCTACTTTTCAGTACATTTGGTGTAAAAATACCCATCTATTTGTGGTGTAGGTCCTGATTCACATGTAATAGCAATACAGTGGTACCCCGCAAGACGAACGCCTCGCGAGACGAAAAACTCGCAAAACGAAAGGTTTTTTCGTTTTCGAGTTGCCTCGCAAGACGAATTTCCCTATGGGCTTGCTTCGCAAAACGAAGCTTGCCCCGGGGACAGCGGGTCTTCTCTTTTGAAGCAAGGGGCGGCGGGGAGAAGCGATCTTCTCCCCGCAGCCCCAGGTCCGGGGACAGCAGGAAGCGCTTCCCGCTGCCCCCGGACCTCTTTTGAAGCAAGGGGCTGCGGGGAGATCGCTTCTCCCCACCGCCCCTTGCTTCAAAAGAGGTCCGGGGACAGCGATCTCCCCGCAGCCCCTTGCTTCAAAAGAGGTCCGGGGGCAGCGGGAAGCGCTTCGCGCTGCCCCCGGACCTCTTTTGAAGCAAGGGTTTGCGGGGAGAAGCGATCTCCCCGCAGCCCCTTGCTTCAAAAGAGGTCCGGGGGCAGCGCGAAGCGCTTCCCGCTGTCCCCGGACCTCTTTTGAAGCAAGGGGCGGTTGGGAGATCGCTTCTCCCCGCAAACCCCCGCAAAGTCCTCCGCTGTCCCGGGGTTTTTTAAAATGCTGGGGGTGGGAAGAAAAGCCCTTGTCCCCCCCCCCCAGCCTTCAGAAGAGGTCCGGGGACAGACTGTCCCCGGACCTGGTCTGAAGGCGGTTTCCCTAGGAACGCATTAATTGATTTTCAATGCATTCCTATGGGAAACCGTGCATCGCAAGACGAAAAACTCGCAAGACGAAGAGACTTGCAGAACGAATTAATTTCGTCTTGCGAGGCACCACTGTAAATGTCTCACAGCACTAAGTTAAGCTTATGGTGGTAGCTACTGAGAACATGAATTGCTGGATTAAGGCTTTTGGAATCATCCAAGCATAACAACTTTTACTAAATTTGCTTTTTTTCAAGTACACATTTTCATTCAAAATAGATTCTGAGGAACAAAATATCTCACTAGGGCTTATTGGTGTTTATTGGGGTTTGGAGACAATTTTGACATACAGACACGTATTCCACAGGTTCTTTTTCTAGACTTATTGCCTATTGCTGGGATGGTGCTGAACTTTCTGATTGTAGGTTTCCTTTCAAAATGACCACTTCATTTTGCTAAATCTGTGCCAAATTTCCTCTCTAAGCAAAGGCACATGATGCTATCTACTTTCACTATACAGCATTTGGGAAATGCCTAGCTTTTTTTTGGAGAATTCCATAAACACAGAGTGTAGGCTTAGGCTGGGCTTTTATTCATCAGTTCATGCTGAAAATATAACTTTATTTAAAAAATGGGGTTGATATCCTTACTGAATGTTGTTCTTCATTAGTGCAAGAACAGAGTCTCAAACAAATAAGTTGCATACCCACTTCCCAAAAATAATAATTTCCCCAAAGAAAATGAATGCTATATGCTCTGCCTACATACAATGTGTTGTTGTTTTCTTCAAATCCCATAAATTTTATTGAGATTTTATATGGACCATTATAAATACTTCAAGGCAGGAAATATGTGTGCAGATATATATGCATGTGGGGGTGCTTATGGATGTGCACATGCACCTATAGTAAAATTCAAGATTCCTGTTACAGCTGTCATGGACTGGCTGGATGCAGAGCAGTGGTGGGAGGCACCAGCTGGGGAACCCCTGAGGGGAGTTGGATGGTGGGACAATGATGAGTGATTAGAGGGAGAAGAAGGAGCAGACTGGGTAGAGGAGGTGTTGGAAGCTGAAGAGGTAACAGGGTTTAGTGAGCAGGAAGTGGCTGTGGCAAAGGGCAGTCCAAAATCAGAGGCTGAAGTGGAGTCTGGATAGGAGTGGGGGCAGGCTGCTAAAGAGCCAGGCTGCTAAAGAGTCTCCCCATTCTGCTGTTACCAGGTCCCCTCCCCACTAGTCTCCCAGAACATGGAGAGGGATGAAGAGTGCAGAGCAAAGAGAGGCAAGATGAAGGAACCTCTGGTTAATGGGGAAGGACCTGGGGGAGCAGTCTTATAGTGGTAGGAAGGTGGAGACCGTCGGTCCTCGCACTTTCTCCTGGGAAGAGTTGCTGCGATCACTAGGCTTGCGCTGTTTTGGTTTATTTGAATAAAGAGTTAACTGGGTGTTTTATTGCTGATCTGCTCCTGACTCTGTCACCTGACAACAGCTTAAATATAATTCACACAAAAGCTTGCTGTATAGATATTTAATAGTGAGAATTTTCCATGTTAAAATGCATTACTTTAAAAAAAAAGTTAAATTGAAAAGATGTAAAATATGAACTTTTTGAACTATTGGTTCAACTTTCATCTTCAGTTCTTGCCTGGAAGACTCCTGATTCCCTGCTGTCATGGGAACTCATTTCCAATTGGGGGCAAGTTTTCAGTCTTACTTTTTGAAGACATCTGTGGGCAAGGCCATCACTCCCTTAAAATACAGGTGCTAAATGATGAAAATGAGTTAGATTCACATCTGGTAGAAATTCAGGCAGAGCAATGGATAATGGTCTTGGCTTCAAACTTTGTATTCAGACTTTCCTCCCTACTTCCTTTCATCTTTTTTGGTCTTAAGCTCTCATTCCATTTGTTCTTTCTCACAGAGAATATCTGTATTACAAACATAATACAGGATTTTATTACAGTTCACTTACCTTGAGTTCTTGAACAAAATCAGAGGATCATATTTTTGTGAGGCTTTTGGGAATTCTCTTTGCTTCCTATCCTGTTATGGGGCTTGGGGACTCACAGGAAGGAGAAGCAAGAAACAGATCCATACAAGTCCAGGCAGGTGTCTCTAGGCAGGGCAGGACCCTGGTCAGCTCCCAGGGGCCTTGCTAGCTGAGCTTTAGAATATGTTGCCTTAGCAAAGAGCTGAGATCTTCTGAAGTCTTATGTGAATTGTCATGGCTCCTTCCTCCTTGAGATGACTGTGCTGAACTAAAGGGCCCTTGTCTGAATCTTCAAGTACTGACTTTTATGTTGTGGATTGTATGGGGTTGTTATTGGGGACTTGTTCTCTGAGTCTGCAGAAGGTGGGAAACTATGTCATCTGGTCAGAGGTTCAAGGGAGAGGTATTGACCCCCTCCCTAAGTGTAATTCTTTATTATTATCTTCCTCTCGGTCATGTGAGGAGTCATGTTTGAGGGTCAGGGCACTTCCCAAGAGGAGGCGAAAGCACTGTTAAGCCTATTTAAAGTTGAGTGTATTATGCTCTTGACTAAATTTCTATTCAGTAAACTGTCTTCCTATCTATCTTTGTAAAGTGTCACCATACATGTTTGTGATGTCACTGTATACCTTATAAGGCATATACAAAACAAAAATGAATGACATTTCATACCAGATATTACAAATCTGGGTATGAAGTTCACACACTCTCTATTATCCCAGACTGAGAATAAAACTGGTGCAAGTTCAACTGAAAAGAGAGTACATAAAATAGCTTCAATGGTAACGTAAGCAGTATACAGTCTCATCTGAGCTTTACTAATACTGAATTGTGTCTGCATTAGGTGTGTGTGCGCGCATCTAAACACATGCATGCATAAATGTGCACCCACTAACTATAAGACTAATTGTATAGCAGTGGTTCTTAGGATAAATGTGCATTGACTAGACAAGCACTGCCGGCTACTGCAGAACAGATGTTACTTTAAAACCTGCCTTAACAAGTCCCGTTCCTTCAGCAGAAAATGTTTGTGGCTAGAGCTGGGTGCGCTGTCAGACGTGGAACAGAAAGACAAAGTGACGGCAGGAAACAATGAAAGCAAGATGCCTCTCAGCTGTCTTACTAAAGGGGTAAAGAATGTGTTGGCATGTCTGCAGACAAGGAAGCCCCAGCCCTTGCACTCCTGTTGGCCTCTAATCGCTAATCTTTCATGTCTGTGTCTTCATGACAGGTCACAACATACAGGAGCTACTGTATATAGCTCTGGGGAATGATTTTCTAAGTCAGCAATGTTTTTATAAAGAGAGTCTAGGCAACTGAACTGGAGACCTTTGAGTGAGGAATTTTGATGGCTTTCCCTCCCTCACATTAGCCTTGTCAATGGATGGTACTTATAGATGAAATTCCACCTAAATTTTATGTCTGTTTTATTAGTTCTAAAATGGATAAGCTGAATTGATTGCCATCCCCTTCCTGAAGGTTTAATAGGATCTGTCTGTAATTTTTTTTTTTTTTTGGCTTCACATAACTCTCATGTTATTCTTAGGGTCCTTATATACAGAGCGGAAATGCTCATATCCGTTTCATGATGGTAATGGTGAAGTGAAGCAAGGTAGTCAAGAATCCTTGTTCCTTTTAGTGGTGGTTGAAGCGCTTAAACTCAAAGCATCATTGACTCACCATTTGCCAATTGCAAGTGCCATTTGTTAATACTGTGGCCTGGGGAGGATTTTTTGGGGGCAGGAGGTAGTTCTAAATTGACACATTTTTGTGTTTTTGTTTATCTGCCAGCAGATTCAGGAGCTTTGCTGGTGGTGGGATTTAGTAATGCATCATTGTTGGCTGACCAGATGGGTGGCTGCTGCTACTTGAGAAGATGCACATGTTTACCACAGTGTGGCTCCTGAAATTTCCAGTCTGTGTCCAATCAGAACCTGATACTTGAGAATGATAGTGATAGTTCCCAGTTGGTACAAGTCATGGAGTAGGTTTGATTAGAAGACTGAGATGGGGATGACTGTAAATTGATGGGTACATTTATTCGTTCCATAGGCAAGTTCTGTCGCGCTTCCCAACTTGGAGTTTTGTTGTTGTTCCAACAGTTGGATATTCTTGATTTGGTTTTATAAAGGTCAGATTTTTGTGACGCATGCCCTACCCTTGGAGTATCCTTCAGAGACCACTCAGGTACACAAGACACACATAAATGTGTATTATGTTTAGTTTACATTGTAAGCAAAGGACTATTTTCAGGCGCAATGGAACTTGTCTCAAAATACACTGGCATAATACGAGGTAGATATATTTGCATTGCCAACTAATTATTATTGAAATTTTCTTAGCATAGATTTTATAATAATTAGCTTACATTGCAAAAAAGGTATTAGGAAGAAGGCAGCAAAGAGTCTTGTGGCATCTAAAAAACATATTTATTGTGACATAATATACCATAGGAAGGCGTCAAAGAAAGGCATCCTCCTTCCCCTTCTATGGAACAGAGTAAACTATTCTGGTCTGCATTCTTCCTTGATCTGAGAGCAGAACATTCATTAATTTCCCCAAACTTGACCCATAAAGGTTGGGTCAGATTGCTGGGATCAAGAGAGCTTTCAGAAACACTGGTATAAAGTATCCTCTGTTGGTCTCACACTATCTGAATGCCCACATGAAACTCTGCTACATTTTTTTCCAGCATTTCACATAAATACTTCTCATGCCTTGTTAACACCTCCTGTCTCATTTGATCCATCACATACATGATTCACATGCAAGCACCATATGCTGCAGAGGTCAGTTACTTACAACCATCACTTATATTCAGCTTATTTTGTTTGACCTGTATTCTTGTAAACAATGATTCAGCGATGGCATAGTTTCTACATGCCCTTGTTAAATGCTGACTGCTCAGAACTTGATTATTTTAACTCCTTATTCAGTCTCAATGAGAATCTGTCCTTCCTTCCTTATATGTAGCTACGTTTTAGTCCAGTCATAACACCCGGGTTTTTTTAGAGGAAGGCACTGTGGCTTTCCCTTTAAAGTTTTGCAGTCCACCCCCACAATTTTGTATTCAACCCTAGGCTCAGTACTTTGTGCAGTGGAACCTATCGTGCTGCCATAAATCTGCCTCTGCAATCAGGCAGCCAGTGCAGAACTTTGGACTGGTGTTATATAGTCTCACCCAAGAGTACCACTCAACACCCTTGTGGTTGTATCTTGCACCAGCTGGGATCTCTGAATTGTCTTCAAAGGCAGCCCTGCATAAACCACATTACAATATCTTAATGGTGATATTACTAGGGAATAGGTACTGGTAACTGTGCTCAGGCTGCCCCTGGCCTTAGCAGGAAATAGGTGCCAGTGTGGCAAAGTTGAATCAAGGAGGTCTTCCCAGAGTACACACTTCGTATTTGAGGTGGATAGGTTATTGATTTGTTTTATGTTCTTGTTTTCATCATGTATTTGGTGTTTTGATACTGTATTCTTGGGTTGCTTGTGAACCACTCTGGGGTCTGTGATGGGTGGTATACTAATTTAATAAATAAAATAAATAAAAATAATCCTATCCAGAATAGACTGCTTTTCTTGTTTCTCATAAAACCCAAGGAGCACCATTTCACAGCAACCCTGGTCTTGTCAGGAATGCAATCCTTGTTCTACAGCCAGAGATGCCTTGCTAGCCAAGTCCACCATTGAGACTTGTGTAAAAATGTATTCAGCATGAATAAAGGCTGGAGAGCTAAGCTGTAAAGTAGCTTTTTGACTTCATGCTGTATACACTTGTGTGCTTGAGAACGATGTTAGAAAAGGACACCCAGCCAAAATTTGCAACAGTAGAATATGAAAACAATTGGCTTCAGAATATGATAGATCAGTCTTAGTCACGTCAGCTGAGATTTAATTTTAAATGTGCACTGATGCTTAAGTAATTTTGAACAATTAAGAAATCTATGCAAAATGCTTTGTTAAAGCAACTGCTATGGGGTTGTTTATTTTTTTAAAGAATTCATACTACAATGTATTTGATTTTCAGATCTTTCTGTATGGTGCATGTAAACTTTAAAGGCATTTGCCAATTTTTCACTGACTTAGTATTAGAATATGACGTCTGCTTTGGTTTCTAATAAATTTACCAACAGAACTGCAAAACTAAAATGTTATTGGCATCCGTCTGTTTCAAGAGACAATGGAAAAGGAGGCATAATGAACAGGTTAAGTGACACTCTGTACTGGGTGGCTTTTCCTGGTGGATGCCACAAGCTGGGGCTGCCAGCATGGAAAGGGATGCTTGTGTGGAAGGAGTTGCAGGGGAAATCAGGAAGCCATGTAAATAATACCCCCCTCATTTTCTGTAGTGGGGGTCTCCACTGTATTCTATTGACGGAATGGCAAATCTGGATCCAACTCTGATTTAAGCATGCTTCACCATTTGTTATTTTTTATATGGCAGAAATAGTTCTAATTATACAATGCTTACTGGCATGGAACATGGCCCAGTGTATGCCATAGCGTTATCCAAAGCAGAAGTCAAAATCAAAGCTCTGAGCTGCCACAGGCTAATTTGCAATGCAACTGATTATTAACATGGAATTTGGTCTTTTAAAAAAGAAAAGCACAGTGATTGCTTAAGTTGTTTCCTTGCATATGTTTTATGGTGATGTCTTTCAATTCAGGCATCTACTGAGATGTTACTGGGGAATTCCTGAAATTGCTGGGAAAATAAAAGGCACCCACTGTACATGAAATATGATAGTGGTTCTCTTGTAACATATATCTTCATGTTGAAAAGAGATGTGGCACTGATGCATTATTCATGACACTTCCACCTTCCACTTTTCAATTATGAGGAGAAATGGCTGAACAAAGACCTGTCATTACACAATACACAATTCCACAGTCACATGCCTTCTCAATCAATAATAAAGCCTGCCAAACAACCCATGTGTGGAGAAAGATATTTTCCTCAAAGGTGTGCATCTCTTGTATTTGGGTGAGTACAGAAAACATCAGAGAAGTTCTGATGACACATACTGTTGCATTATACACTTTGCATATTATTAAAACCTTTCTTGAGAAAAGATACACAGCAATGTAAGCATTGTGTGTAATGAAAAGCAGCATTGATTACTAGCTCCTTTTGATTGCATTTAATATTGAAATCATGATATATTTTTTAGAAGTTTAACTGTTACGGGGGGAAGAGTTATGTTGTTGTATTTCTTTTACTATATAATCAATTGATTCATGGCTTGTAAAATGTTGGCTTTCATGAAAAAAAAGCAGTACTTGACTTGCAAAGAACATTTCAAACATAAAAATATGAGGCAATGGAAAAGAGATTTTATGTAAACGTTGTTGAATATGCTACTTAAAAAAAAAGAATGTGTACAATTTAATGTACTCTTCCATGCTGAGTATAAGTAGCTAGCTGCCCAGAGTGGTGGGGGCAATCCAGTCAGATGGGGAGGATACAAATAATAAAATTGTTATTACTCACACAACCACGAACCTCCTTTAACAAGTTTATAAATTCATTTTACCCATTTTAAAGCAGCAAAAATATATATAATGATATAGGACAGTGATTAAGTACATTGTAGTGATTAACTTCTGGTTGCCTTTTTTGCTTGTTTACATTGGGTGAGATCCAGACTTTGCCTTCTATAGATAGAAAGGCTGTTTCCAGATCAGTGTGGTCCTGGCACTGGGAGATACAAAGGAAAGGTTCCTCACTCCCCTTTGCTGTCAGCAGCAAAGTCTGGATCCAGCCCATTTATCTAAAAAGTGGCACAAAGTGTTTCAGATTGGTAGAAGATGATAAGATGTGGGCACTCTCAAACTCTTACAAACCTATTATTCCCTTTGCAACAGCTATTGAACATTTACATGAATTAAAGTAATATGCTTTTCATGGCCATATTATTTGTGACTTGGGATATCCATGGTGGGATCTCCATTTTCCCATGCCATTTCCTCAAAGCCGCTGTGAACACTACCTGAATTGATTTTATCTATGTGCTACTGTTGTTTTAAACTCTCTGTCTCTGTCTCTCTGTGTGTATTGTTTTTAATATATTGTAAATTGCTTTGGGATGCCTTATGGGAAGTGAACTAATTAATAGTGACAACAACAACACTGAAGGAGAAAATACACATCTGATGAACTACAGTTTTTGTATGATTGAAACCTGCATTAGTTAACACAAATTAATTTGCTGAACAATTTCTTTTATCACAGGAATATATGGACTCAAATAGATACATTGACCATTTGCTGACTCAGCTGGAAGAGGAGCGCTGGAATGTGTGGAGGTAATTATATAAATGATATATGTGTGAGCCAATTCATATTTACTCAGAAGAAGTACTGTGGAGTAGAGAAGGAGAAATCTGTCAATTTCGGTTGTTCACATTAATTTTGGTTCTCCCCATTTCCACATTCATTTGCAATCAAAGCAGGAAATCCATATGAAAATTTGTGGGCATTTTTCATTAGCATTTCTTTCAGTGTTTCATTTCCGTATGCAGTTGTGCCTGGTATGTACATTTTTTGCGATTTCCCCATAATAGAATGAATTTTGTGCATTGTTTTCACTAATATACACATTTTTGCGTACACTTTTTGGTAATGTATGTATTTTTGTATGCATTCTTTGGTTGGAGAACTACAATGCAAAATTTGGAGAAGAGCAGGGTTTTCTTTCACATGTTGTTTTGGAAAGTGCACTTTAAAATATGAACCAAATGAATTTCTCCCCCATCTGTGTTGTGAAGTCAATCTCAAACGTAACAGCCAAGTATTGGAATCGTACCTCAACACATCTGCTGAAAAAGATCAAATCTTTATTCATAAGTACTTATCCTTATCTGATATTTAATGTTGGATGATATACTGTAATACTGTGTCAGATTGACTGACAGCATGATGAGCTTGTTTTCTTGATCCATCTGGATATGGTTGTTATTTTTAATTGCACTGCCATTTTCTACGATACCAATTGCATAGCTCACTTTGCTCAAACTGATGCTTAGCTTCCAACTGGAATAATTGGCTACATTTTCACACACTTGCTTGAATCCTGTATGTACTTACCTAGGAGTAAATCCCAGGGCTTACTTCTTAGAATCAGCAGAGTTGGAAGGGACTCCGAGGGTCATCTAGTCCAATCCCCTGCAATGTAGAAATCTTGCCCACAGCCATCCCTGGGTGGGCTTGACCCACCAACCTTCTGGTTAACAGCCAAACACATTGACCCATTGTGCTACCTGAGGGTAAGTAGACTTTAAAGGCAAAGACTTGGTATCAAAAGTAGCTCTAAGACTCTTGTTCTAATAGCACAATGATTTACTCTTATGCAAGGGAATGTTCCCACCTCTCCTACCCCTGCATCCCCTAGATCAAAGGCTGGGTTCCTTCCAGCCTTCTGCAGGTGGGTGCAGGCTACATCCAGTGGGGGGGGGGGAGTTACGTTTTGCAAGTGATAATCTGTGCAGTAATGGAACAAAGGCATTGTGCCATCCATTATGTTAAAAAATGTAAATGTAGACACTGAACCAAAAAACCAAGGCAATCTTATGATCAAAAATCTAATTGAGTACAATAGGAGTTATTCCTAAGAAACTAAGAACAGGACTGCAGCCTCAACAATGCAATCCAATACCTTATCTACTCAGAAGTAGAGGCCGACTCTCAGATAAAGAAGCTTAGAATTGTCACTGTAATTTTAATGTTATTTGCTATTCCAATGCATTTAGTTTAGACTTTTAATGGTATAATAAAATAAATAAAATACATCTAAATTAAAGCTACGACCCATAGGTGAGCAACACTGACAAGAACAACCCTAATGCTTGTTGGAAACTGTCCTGATGATGATGAGTCAGTGGAGGAGCTTGTAAGAAGCTGGTCTGGGGCAGTTAGTAACAGAAGGTGACTGGTAGGCAGGAACTGTATATCCACTCAAAGGCTTAGAACTAGAATTAGGAGATGAGAGTGGTAATGGATAGGCCCTTCAGAACCCTGGACAGGTCCCAGAGAGTTTACTTGTTGTGTTGAGTAGTTGATGTTCACTGAGCCCTTATAGACTCTCTAGGCCTGATTATCCCTCCTAGGCTCCACTCCCCTTGCGGGAAAACAGATAGCCTTCAATGAGCAGCTCTCTGGCCTTCAACCTCTCCATTGCTTCATCAGGTTTATTACTTGAAGTCAAGAGCAGGCCTGGTGGAGAGGCTCTTGAAGAGGCTGATCCTTAGAGTGGAGTCTAGCTCAAGGACTATGGTCATTGGGGGTTTGGGCTGCTGGATTTGGGTCCAATATCAAGTACCTGATTCAGCATGTCTGTGGTCTACTGCAGGGCTCTCCAGATGTTGCTGGACTCCCAAACCCCCTATCCTCTCTGGCCATTAGCCATGCTAACTGGGGATGATGTGAGTCCAGCAATGTCTGGAGGGCCACAGGTTCTCAACCATATTCTAGTGGCTCTTCCAAACCAGAATCCAAGGTGCTGCTAGCTGCAGTCATCTCAAAAACCATAATTAAAAATGAAATATTGCAAGAGAAATTGTGTGAATGAATTAAGATAATAAAAGCATTTTGTCTGATTAACAAGTTACAATAAATGGAAAAATTAATGGATGTGTATGGAAGATAAAAATAGTTGTAGGCAGATAAGCTTTACTAACTTGGGCAGAACACAATACTTTTCAGGATCAAATCAGTGCTTCCCTGTCTGTAAATCTCCCTGTCAGAAATACTGAATGAAAATACAGTGCTGGCTTTGAATGTAATTTGTATTATTAATAGTTTTGGCATTTATTTCTTTTATTTCAATAATTTATATATGCTTCTTAACACTGCAGTCTCCAAGTGGTGATGTACAGAAACATGCAGAATCAAGGAGGGAGGGAATCACAACAAAGTAAATGTTTTGTATGTATTGGGATCAAGACTGTACATTGCATACATAATGTGAACAAAGGGAGGACGTTTCCCTCCAAATATTTCAGCTTATTGATTTCCATCTCTTAAACATTTCCAATTTCACTGTTTCAGCCATATCCAATTCCTTCTACTCTGAATGATAAAGGGTGGAATCTAACATCATGCTTATGATTGTTCCATTAGTGCAAGCATTTCTGTTTGCTAGGCCAAATAGTCTCCTCTCTCCTCCCTCTGCATGCTATTCAGGGGTTCTCCTGACCCTCCAGAGTGGATTTGGAGGAGGCCATGGGGTGGGGAGGGGAAGCCCAATTGTGCTAGTGAGAGTCCTTGCACTGCCTTCCGCAAGTGTACTGGGTTAGTTGAATCTGGCCCATTGTGTTCACATAATTTTTCTTGCTGCTAATATTTAAGCCAATACATTTAATCCTGACTCACATTATTCATTTTTAGGCATTTCAACCAAACACGCAAGCAAAGCATTGTGACTGTTATCTTATTTTACAAGTCACTTCGGCTTTATTAGAAGGTCTTTTGTTTTGTTTTTTAAAGAGAGAAGTCACTGATATGTGGAAGACCATGGGAATAGCTGATGCTATCCAAGGGCAACAGTAGATTGTCTATAGTCAGACAGATGCCCTAATAAATCAGTGTGGACCACTTCTCAGACTTCATTATGCCCTTGATTTGTGGCTGCCACAATTTTAACGTATTGGGTCATTGGGTATTGAACCTGACATTGAATGATAAGCCCCCAGTTTACTCTGGGCTAGCTAATAAAACAGACAGACACAAATTCTGAACATTTAGCTCCTTCAGCATTACTCACAGCCTGGGCTGATTTATGGCAACCAGGCCGAGACAGAGGAGACTAAATGCGATGTCATGGTGCTCATGCAGAATGTCTATGTTACCACATGTAGAACAGTATGCTAGAAGAGGCTTAATTGGATGTGGGAGAATAAATTTCTTTTCATTTTACAGAGCTTGATAGATTTTGTTTTCTTCATGTGGCATAGCCATCTGTTCTGGAACATGAAAATTTATTGCTACAATCTCGCTCCCCTGAGGACCGGTTATGGTTAGCTCATGTTTCATAACATTTTTCAAAAAAAGAGAAGAAAAAGATCAAGAACCTGCACTCCAGACTAGTTTTTCCATCAGATTTTGTAAAAGCATAGTAAAGAGTCCTCTCAGCAATCTGTACAAATCCAACTGGCTTCTGCTCCCTCCATATTTTCTTCTATGCTTTTTCAGTTGGTTGTTGTGGAAGATATGAGGATAGGGATGAAATAGGAAGATACAGCCAGAGGTCTGGATCATTTTAAGACAAGGCTATTTCTTTTCTTTTATTGATTATTGTTGTTGTTGTTAGTGATACATCATGCTTTGAATATGCTGATGCTCTATTTGCAGACTTGGGAAACATTTTCATTTGCAAAGGAGCTCCAATTCATTCCTAATTTAACTTCATAATATATTCATAAACAGGCAATAGGAGCAAACTCCTAGGGCCTTTGGGGGGCTTCAGCCCCCACAATAAAGTATTTGAGGGAGCCAGGCTCCCCCCCCCCCCGTTGATGGCCATTCCCATTCAAATGGTGTTTGTGCACTGCGTTGTGTGATCAGTTATGTCAGGCGGGACTTACCTGGGCCCCCACAATATTTCATTCAAGTTGGCACCCCTGCAAACAGGCACGAGCCATCTTTGTTTAATGATACTCAGTTTATAAAATATTACTTGAGCTTTGTGCCTATTCACATTCTTTTGGTGTCACTTGCATACTATACATATACTATGTATTGTGAGACCATGCGGGGATGGGTGGCAGGACTTGTTCTATAGATAGAAATGTTTTAGAATTGTTCACAAATGCATTTCCCTGCTACACCTGTGTCATATCCCTGAAGTATGAGAATAACAGGTGTTTGGAAGTTGAAGTGACTGTTCCTCAACCCCAATCCCCATTTTCTAGGGCAGAAAGATTTGAGGTGAGCTTTAGTAGTGTTAAGATTTCTAACAGTTCAGTTTTATAAATACAATATAGCTTGATCAGTCTAGTCCTTTATACAAACCAGGATTCCTGAAGGCCCTGAATGCTGTCTAGAGAGCAGCGGGGAAAAGTCGGGAGTACTTTAGCTGGATAATCCTATAGATATGGATACCACATAACTGTCCACCTTTGCCAGCTTAAACCTTGAGCTCTTCTTATTTGTGAGGTTGTATGAATGCAGGACACAATAAACTCCAGATCAGCTTCCCACATTGGGTCCTGAAGGCAGTATTGCCCCCATTTCTCTTCCTATCTGCTATGTAAACTGTGGTTTTAGATCTCCATTAGCACATTATTCTTAAAAACATCACATGAGATGGTAACCCTGAGTCTGGCCTGGATCACTTCAAACTGAATATTCAGTCTTCCCTCTCTAGAAAAAAACATTCACTACAAAACTAGGCATAAAGGCAAAGGGTTTCAGTATAGTAGTTTCCCTGACATGCACAGTTTCCTAGGATTTTTTTGTATAGAGAAGCATTCTGAAGTGATACAATCCAGACATAAGTTTACCAACTCAACTGCTGTTTTTGTAAAAAAATAGGCTGCACAAATATTATCTGAGTCATATTGAAATATATGGTAACACTCCAGTTGGTTTTAATGGATCTAAGTAACATTGCAAAAGGATAAAGGGGACGCAGGAGGCGCTATGGTTTAAACCATTGAGCTTCTTGGGCTTGCCAATTGGAAGGCCGACGATTCAAATCCACGCAACATTGATGAGCTGTTGCTCTGCCCCAGCTTATGCCAACCTAGCAGTGGTAAAGCTGTCTTCTCTTACTATCCCGGAGTTTCATGGGAGGGCCTTTTGACATAATGCAGGATTAAAATTCATTTCATGTTAGCGGGAACTTCAGGTGAATGCCAGTGGGTAGCTTATTATTATTTTGTATCTACTTTAATTACAAGCTTGTGATACTCTTTTCAAGCATAAAACCAATTATTGTAATGTGTCTGATACTACTTCTAATTTAATCCACTATTCTGTAACTGATTTTAATTTTTCATTGGCTTCATTTATCCAAATAACTTAAGGGGAACCTCTGGGAAGAGACTGGAATCATTCTGGTTGTTCAAGAACAAAAAAAACTTTATTTAGGAAACAGTAAGGGAACTGATGGGTGCCTCTGAAACCACAGTTGCTGGCAGGTGCCTTAATCTGTATCTAGAGGAGCAGTTTAGGAAGTAAGGAGCAGAGTCCTGTGGGTCAGGCACTAATAAAGACTAATCTGTGCATAGATACAAACTCCAGGGATTAGTGATGGAAAAGTTTGCAAGAACTCAAAAATGAACAAAGTACCTGAAAGATGAAGTGTCTTATGAAAGCCAAATGCATGATCAGCAATAAGCCCAGAGCAGCTGAGGCCAAAATATTTTTTTTACAGTTCCTACCTATCTACAGTGTTGTCTAAGAGCATAGTTTGTGAGATACAGTTGTTGAACTTAGAACTTTGTATTGATCATAGTCACCTGGTAGCCCTGCACCAGCACTTGACAGATAACTAAGGAGGATACTTACATAAGAGAAGGCTTGGCGACAGACAGTGGGCACTGTAAACATGTTACTGTGAATCTGCATTATTTCGGTGTAGATTCCAGAAGCACTTACTGTAGACCAATACCAGAAAGTTTTATTGAATACATTACAAAATATTGAGTATGTAGGAAAGCAGCCAAGGGAATGCTCAAAATAGATAATAACTTAAGTTAGGCATTTACAAAGCATGTGTTTAATTGAATGGGGTTTCTACAATAAAATGAGATATATTTGTATATCTGTTGAAAGTATTAGCAGGTCTCTATCCTCTGGAGTTTAATGTTTGCAAGCTAAGGATTGGCAAGTATTAAAGAGGTTGCTTTGTCCTGTAATCATAAACATCCACTGGGAAAACTTAATTGGTCACGAGCAAAATTACATTGTAGGACTTCTTCATGGAAAAAAGATATTAAGAATAAACAATTGTGATTAGCTGTAAATTGCTTACCTAGAGAAGGATTCCATGGGACTACAAACAAATGGAGAAACCTACTTACTCCTTGCCATTACTGCTACATATCCTTAGGGGGTGGGGAGAAGATTGCTATTTCAAATTTAACTGTAAGTGCAAACTCGACACAGATTTCTAGCAACTTACTTATTCTCTTGTGTTGGACTCTCTAAGAATATGATTAAATAGAGCAATGGACAAGCAGACATAGGGTGAATACAGATGATCATTTACCATGTGATAAGGCACTACAGTGTGCATATAACTACTCGCTAAGCCACTCATTTATAATGTTGTGCTTGGTGGTGAGACCTTATTGCCCATTGTTTCTCTGGATTTCTCATTTAGTTGTGGTTGTGTAATTAGTTTCATGGCTTTGTTGAGAAATGTGGAAGACTGGCTTATCACTGCATGAACTACAGGTTTTAGTTACCACTTGGTAAAACTGTGATCTATACTTACAGTGTTCTTAGAATTGTTAAAAATCATATTCTGCAAAATCCCTGAACCTCAGCTACCCTATAAAACCTCAATCACCCTACACATGTCATCAAGTCCCATGGATGGGATGGATCTTTTTGACCACCATTAGTCCAGAAGACAACACCTATAATGTCCATACTCTCCAACCTCAGGAAGAATAGTCCCCAGGGGAGTTTCGACTGCGTTTAATAATAATAATAATAATTTTCTGTCTTGGCTTCTTTGCTCTTTGGGGCGGGGGGGGGGAACCCAGGCTTCCCCCGCAGCCCCGAGAAGCTCTGGGAGAAGCGGACAGGCTGCACGCAGCCTGTCCCTTGCTCTTTGGGGCTGGGGGGGGAATAATATTTTCCCCTTGATTTCCCCCTCTAAAAACTAGGTGCGTCCTGTGGTCCGGTGCGTCCAATAGAGCGAAAAATACGGTACTTCAGAATAAACATGCATAGGATTGCACTCATAAGAGCTGGTTAACACAGGCCATGGGCAAGTGATAGTGAGGGATTTGTGGGCCAAATTAGACACAATTGTTTGAATGTTTTACTTTATTTTATTTGGTGCAAGGAGTGTGAATATACATATTGGGGCTCTGGCAGGGGCAAATGATTAAATCACTCCCTTCCCTGACATTGGATCTAGTACCTATTTGGATTGGGCTCCCCCAGCTGCAATCTACTTTAAAATAAACATTCACTTCCATGAATAATGTCACATCTGTTTTGGCCCTGAGGGTTTGCCCAGCTGGTATTACTCTCCACTCCCTCCCAAATTAATTTCATACTCCCAGAGTTTTCTACATCACGTGTAAACTTAATCTAGCTTCTTAAATTTTTTTATTTACTGATATGTTGTCTGGGAAATGGTTGTATTGGATAAGGGCATCAGGCAGCAAGGGCAAATTTCAAACAAATAAAAAGTTACCCTATCTTGCATATGAATCCATTCCTGATGTGCAGTGTAACCTGATGGGTGTTTACTTAGACATAAGTACTACTGATTTCAATGGGTTCTTTGTGTTCCCAAGTAAGCATGCATAGGACTGTAGCATCAATTTTTTTGTGTCATATTGGTGACTGATTGAAGGGAAAACTGTGAACTTAAAAGTTATCATGGCCTTTAGCAGGCACATTTTACTCCACAGTTTTTCCACTTAATGCTACTTACAGAAGTCTTACCAGAGCAATAAATGAGAATTTCAAGCTGAAATGGTTAACACTGGCTATTTTTTTTATGCCATTCTGTCTATTTGCTTACTATATTATCAGATTGTAGTGAACATATATTCCATTTTAAAGCATAGCTTTATAAGATGATTCTGAAAAGGAGCATATAATTGAACTATTTATATAAATTTTAGTTCCTTCAACCTGCACGTTGTACTAAGTGATATAAAAATGAGAAAATCTATTGACCAAATTCACAGCAAGCTTAATAACAAAGCAAGCAAGCGAACAAAAAGCAGAAATGTAAACAGATGTATTTCTTGGAACTTTTTCTTTTAATTAGAGGCTTTGAGCAAAATATATTCTTTAGACTTATGTCATAAATAAATATAATCTATTCTACTAAACTGAAAGGCACAAACTCCAGCAGGGAAAAGGGCAGATAACCTCATAGACATATGGATGTTTTTTCAAATACACACACAGACCAAAGGAAAGTACGTGGAACAATTAAATATGCAGTCCTGGGAAGTTTTCCTTTGCTTGTTTGTTTTCAAGGCTTTCTTTCTTAAGAACGAACTCTTATGTATTCAGATGTGCTTACAACTTTCAAAGGTTTAAAGGGCTAGAAAAATGTTGGGATTTGATTTTACCTGATCCCATCTGTGTAAGGCAGATGGTTATTGTCTGGATCTCTTGAACTGTAGTCCATGGTTCAGTTGAAGGGCAGTGGGCACAGCATGCATAGACAACTGTATCACCGCATGAGTTAAGCACAGGTCCACTCAAAGGAATGGTGGCTTTGGGGTGGGGGAGGATATTGGATTACATGCAAATCTAAAATAAAAAATAAAAAATTATCCAGCTTAGAGATTCATTACTGAATGAGATCATTGAGATCAAAGTATC
The DNA here is from genome assembly GCF_964106645.2 of Podarcis pityusensis. Classification (NCBI taxonomy): domain Eukaryota; kingdom Metazoa; phylum Chordata; class Lepidosauria; order Squamata; family Lacertidae; genus Podarcis; species Podarcis pityusensis. The sequence goes on along the minus strand of NC_138028.1, from coordinate 97,342,523 downwards.
AAACAAAAATGCAAATGTATTTATCTGTTGTAATACAAGCTGTCTCTGTGAAGCCCTGGAAACATTTCCTGTCCTTACATTTAAAAAGAAAGGGATTAAGTGCTTTCAAATGTATTAAATATTCAGCATTGAAAATCCCACAGAAATACACCTCTCTCTCTCTATATATATATATATTCTAATATATTATGATTGTGCCACACTATTGAAGATATTACTCATTAAAAGAGTGTATTGAAACTGCTGTTGAAGTGATATACAGCAAATGTCCAACTCCTAAGACTTGCTGATCCAGCAAAGCCATTTTATTTATTTTTTACTGGAGGCTTATAAGTTGTTAAAAGGTGCAACATCAAAATCGCTGCTGGTCTGTAATTTTGCAGTCGCATTATGCTAACAGCCAAATACCACGTCAGTGGAAATACTTAAGGTTAGGAATAATTTTATGTGCATTGCTTATATACATATGAAAGTCAAAGAGAACATATGACGGTGTTCCGTTGCGCCAGAAGCGGTTTAGGCATGCTGGCCACATGACCCGGAAAGCTGTCTGTGGACAAACACTGGCTCCCTTGGCCTGAAAGCGAGATGAGCGCCGCAACCCCATAGTCGCCTATGACTGGACTTAACCGTCCAGGGATCCTTGACCTTTATTTTATGACCCTAGCACCACATCCAACCATTATGAGTGACTATGACGGTGGTGTACCAAGTGACTTCCGCTGATAATAATATTCTTCATGCTTTCCCCCCCATATAGTGGGTCAGCATGTTGAAAGGAGCCTTGGGGCTGCACATTTAGCATGCCCCATCCAAATCACACTGCTCTTCTTGCCCCCACCATTGCATTTGATGTGTTGAGAACAATGTTTACAGCAATGAGCCTTTCCTGGGTGTGGAGGCTCCCTGCTTCAACCTTTGTTTGCTTGCTTCTTTGTTTGACTTATTAATTGCTCCAGGGAGAGGTTTCGAGGTAACATACAATGAAACAAAATTAAAACATCTAAATGTGATAAAATGTGAACTACTAGTAAATAAAAACAAGCCGAAGTACAACAAAACTTCAAATTCAGCACAGTAATATCAGATTAAGAACCCCACCCAGATAAACACAAAGACCTATCATTAGAATTGAACAAGAACTAAAAAATAAGTAACATTAAAATGTTAAAAAGTTATTAAAGGGCTTGGGAGAAGGGGAAGGTCTTTGTCTGATGTGGGAAGGATATAAATGTATGCAGCAGGAGAGCCTCCCAAGGGATAGCATCTTATAGAAACCCTTTATAGTTGGGAGGGAAATAGCAGAGGTGATGAAGATGAGTGATGATTTAAGGCGCTTCTTGGCTATCAGTAGCTGGTGGTATTCCATCAAAAGAGTGTTTGAAGGTGTAGACTAGACTGTCTATCGAAAGTTAGCTGTCAGATGCTCAACCTGCACTTCAAAGCTCACTTCAGGTGGGAGACTGTACAGAGGTCAAGTCTAGAATACTTCCTTACACACTCCCTTAACATTAAGAAATCCTGATTCCTATTCTCTTATTCCCGAGTTATAGGAACCCACTCCTGACCAAAAGACGGTCTTGGTTTATCTAAAATTCTAGGCTTAGTGAGTGACAATACTGGCATAGATAGAACCTTCAGGGCAATCTGGTTCAGCATTTGATACTTGTGTTTTCAGCTTAAATCATGCTACTTTGCCAAACACTCAAGAACAGATGTTGCTGGGCATCTTCTATCAGATTTCTAGTATGTGTCTTTGGCATGCCTCAAAATGCACCCTTTCTCTAGAACCTTATTTATATAGTCATCAACTGTGTGTTTTAAAGGCAGTGAAAATAGTCACTGTTGATTAAGTGGAAAACATTTTTGTTTAGAAGATTGCAATTGCAAAAAATGCAAACATCCATGATAGGCAGCATTACATTAAAAGATTGCAGGCCATGGATAAAGATTTTTGCTTGAACTTGAATATGCACTAACACTTGGGACTCCATACATGGTTAAATACACTGTGATACAGATGTGTCAGTTGTACAGTGGTACTTCGGGTTAAGTACTTAATTTGTTCCAGACGTCCGTTCTTAACCTGAAACTGTTCTTTATCTGAAGCACCACCTTAGCTAATGGGGCCTCCTGCTGCCGCCGCGCTGCCGGAGCACGATTTCTGTTCTCATCCTGAAGCAAAGTTCCTAACCCGAGGTACTATTTCTGGGTTAGTGGAGTCTGTAACCTGAAGCGTATGTAACCTGAGGTACCACTGTAATATGAAAACTTCAGAAGCAACTTTTACTTAAGAATACCCCCCTTTCCCAAATTAAGTTCAGAAAGAGAGCAAAAATGAGAGACATGTTCCATAATGTTTTATTGGAGTTTACAACTGTTTTTGTTTCATGACTCTCTGATAATTACAACTAGCTATTTATATTGTAACGTTATATACGCTTGTGTTCTAGCTCTTAGAACTAGTAAAAATCGTTAGGTGGATTATTTTCAAGAGTAAATGATACAATATTGTGGCTTTCTTATCAGTTGGTTCAGGGGTCAGCAACCGTTGGTTCAGGGGTCAGCAACCTAAGGCCCATGGGCCACAAGCGGTCCACAGGGGTCATTTAACTGGCCCTCGAGCTGCCCCCGAACTGAGCCACCCGCTCGGTGAGTCCCTGCGTGTTGTGCTGAACCAGTGCAACACTGGGACTCACTTCAGTGGCGCCGGAAATCGCGTCTGCACAGATGCCAGAAATCGCGGGCGTGCTGGAGTGAACTGGCCCAGGCAAGGTAAACCTTGCTGACCCCTGGGCTAAATGCACAACCTGAAAATCAAAGCAACATTCTAAGCAGGACTCTCTAGCAGTCAATGTTGGTTCTCCATCCCTAACCCAAATCTCAGCGATGCTCAGTGTTCAGTCTGAAAAAGCTGTTTTTTGAGCAGAGATTTCAGAGACATTCCCCAGGTGGATATCAGTGGGTTTTTTTAATCAAAAAAATACATATGAAATCACTGCTTGGCTTTGTTTCCAGCTGACAGAACACTTCTGTATGCATTTACTTACATTTAAATGGAATTTGATTCCAAGTAAATGTGTTTAGGAATGCACTGTGTGTCTATCTTTGCTCAGTTCTAAAAATCCCAAAGTGTTCTTTGGCTGGAGAAAGGGACATTCCTTCTCCAAGATCTGGCACTGAGGAAGAAAATCATCTGTGACACATGTGTGGAATCCTCTTGCCACTGTAGGACAGCTTTCTCATCTCACTTTTTTAGGTCCCAGTGCACTGGGCAACAAAACTTTGCACAGTTCTATACTGGTTTTTCAAAAATAAATAAAACAAAATTTTATGCAGGGACTTCCTTTGTTCTTTTCTCTAAATAAAAATTGGGATGGTTGGGGAAGTTAGTGAAATCTGACAGTAGTGAAGAAGAGGGTTAAGGGGCTAGGGATACAAGGAATAGGTGGGGATGAGTAATTTTATTGTTTTTAAAAAACGAATGAAACTTACACTAACAAGACTGCTATTTCAATATGCGTGCATACATACACAATCCAACCACCCAAATACACAAGTATTACATAAAACTATGCAAATATTTACTGCATAAGGCAAGTACTATAAAGATCAATTAGACTTCATGCTCTTTTATAGGTTACATAGACTCTCTCCCCGTGTGTGTGTGTGTGTGTGTGTGTGTGTTTGTGTGTTCTGCCCTTGTGTACAAAAGAGCATTGGAAATTTAAGATGAGTTTCTAGAAATTTATTAGTTATGGTTGAAATCTCATTTGATGAAGCCATGTTTTAAGGCAGACTTTCTACATGTGATGTCTTGGAGGTGCTGAACTTAGGTTCCCTTCCACTGGAACTAAACTTATCTCTGCCCTACTCTAGTTTTTAACAGGTCAGGATGCGACTCTCATGAACTACTGCAGTACAGACAACACTGAACTCTCGACTCTGAATTTGCTCACCTATTGGGAGAGCTCAGTGGACCATTCTCTATTTTTACAAGCATTTTTCTTCCACAGAAGCCATGTCTAAGAATTTGTGGTTCATATTATGATGGACCTTAGATTAAAGAGCAAGGTGCTAGCAAGAGTTCTCTTCCTTCCTGTATTTGATAAAGTGTAATGGTTTTTCTCATTAATAAGGACCCCTCTGGATCAGACCAAAGGCCCATCTTGCACAGCATCCTGTTTTCACAGGGGTCAACTAGATGCTCATGGGAGTCCACAAGCAGAACATGAGTGCAACAGTATCCTCCCAAACAACAAACAACATTTAGCAATTTTTGGCTGACCGACTTCACCTACAATTTTGTCCATTACATTGGGCAATGGCCAGGCCTCAGTACCTGCATGAACAGAGCTTTTTCTTTTTTATCTGGCTTGATTCTAAAAGCCATCACCAGTACATCTCTGGATACTTACAGGATCAATCCCCTACACATTTTTTCCCTAACATGAAAGTTGAGGAGACAGTCAAGTTATAGCATGATTTCCTATTGTGAAGTTACATGATGTGAAAATAGTGTACAGTATTACCAGACTTTTGAGATAACATGCTGTTATTTTTACTTTGTTAGATGTTATCTACAGAAAAGAGTAGAAATTGTTTTAATTGAGGGCTGTAGTTGGATCCCACACTTTTCTATAAACATTTGTAATAAAGAACCATGTGTGGGCAGAAGTATTTGCTTTTTCTCTGGACCAACTCTGCTGTTCCTACAGGGAAATCATGCTAGCTAAGATGGAGCCAAGCAGATCCTTTTTACAAATGTTATTGGAGGACCATGAATTTGCTTTGTCCACCAAACAACTGTCATTGGTAGGATGTAGCGGACAAAATCTGCTTTCATAAAATCCATGCTGACTGAATGCAATCTTACTTTTCTCTCATTAAGCTGCATTAATTGAGCCCCACATCAGTGTTTCCATTACTGTACCCAAAATCAATGCTGAGCTAACTGGCTTGTAATTAGCAAGGTAACTTTTGAAGCAAGGACTATTGATAGTATGATAACAGTTTGTTGCAATGGCATTATTATTTTTTATTATGTCAGAGGCTTAATGTACTGTGAATCCAATTACGAACTTTGATGTTTATTAACTGAGGACAAGGGAAATTGTGCTCTGTAGCCACAACCCAGTAGGTCACTTGTGCATATATATGACTTTATTGTCTCTAAATCTGCTCTTCCGGGGTGTGTTGGGTGTTTATGTATTTAAATTTAGATGCATGCTTAAGTGCTTTATCGAACTGGGGCCTGGATTACTCTACTTCCTTCCTTATAGCTTAGAAACTATGTTTCTGCCGTTTTATTTGGATTAGCTTCCTTATCTTACATTCCTTTGCCACTTCTAGCTCACTAGTCTTATGTGCATCTTTTATTTCTCCAGCAAGAGACATTCTCCTAATTGGCAAGAATACAGAGTCTTTTACCAAAATGCCGCCAAGTTCCTTCATTTGACATTTAATCTAAATAAGTAGACCTGGAAATCTTCCTGGAAGTAACTCTTATTTTTTTCTGCAGACGTAGCACAATAAATGTGTATACACAAGAATCAGCCCCCCCCCCAACGTTCTAAGGATTTTTGCACTTATCACTGCATTATAGTAAGATGTAGTTACTAGGCAGAAGTTCTTCACCTACTAGTAGTGACTTTTTTTGTGTCTGCTTAGAAATAAGATCTGCACGCACTTTTATAAAATACTGTGGAGATGAGCATTCCCCATTCAAACACAGCATCCACATGTAGAGGGGCCCCACTCTCTAAAAGAGTCCTGTTTTCATTGCCTTACTATGCCATCCAGGCAACAGAACAGCCTAGAAAACAAGAAGTCTCCATGTATATTTTATACCTTCCTCCAACCAGCTCCATCTGCTCAGTTTTTAAGCTCTACAATTTGTAGAACTTCTTAGAGCGGGGTGGGGGGTTGGTTGGTGAGACTAGGACACACAGGCTGCATACACACCATACATTTAAAGCACCCCCACAAATCCTGGAAAGTGTAGTTTAGAATTCCTAGGACACTTAACAAATTATAGTTCCCATGATTATTTGTGTATGCACTTGTGCACTTTAAATGTATGGTGTGTATGTAGCTACACAGATCTCCTATTTCCTTACAGGGACATTGTGGAAAACTTGCAGCACAAAGGTTTTTTTAAAAACACCACCACCACCACACAAATATTTCCAATAAAACAATTCCAAAATAACATATACAGCATAAATGTATCTAAACAGTATAGTGATACATAACAATGCAAGGTAATGAGGAGGAGTTCTATATTATATTTTTTTGCATTTCCCTGATACTTAGGTCATATTGGGAACAGTACTATCCTTAAAAAGTAGTACAGTGGTACCTCGGGTTACATACGCTTCATGTTACAGACTCCGCTAACCCAGAAATAGTACCTCGGGTTAAGAACTTTGCTTCAGGATGAGAACAGAAATTGTGCTCTGGCGGAGCGGCGGCAGCAGGAGGCCCCATTAGCTAAAGTGGTGCTTCAGGTTAAGAACAGTTTCAGGTTAAGAACGGACCTCTGAAACGAATTATGTATTTAACCCGAGGTACCACTGTATCTCCCAACTCTGTACTGCTATTACAAATTTGAAGGAATCTTTCATGAGTCACATATTTGTGTATACTTGGATAAAACTGGTAGTCAAATGGCCTGATTAGGTTTAAGTAAGCTTATTATGTTCCTATTATGGGGCTTCAATGCATATTTTATCCTCCCTGCCTCTGTCCCTCTTTGTTTAATATCCAGTCTGAAAAAGAATTTTTGAGATCTTTAAACTTGTTTCTGACACTTTGGTTGGTCCTGACCGTGTCTCTCCGCCAAATGAACCACCATAGTAGGGATTCTTTACCAGGGCTTCTGAGTCCTTAGTAAGGTCTCAGGAGCCCTGGAAACTGCATTTCCCAGGGGTCTTCTGCCTAAAGTACTGCTAAGCATGGTCACCAAAGTGGGTGTCAGGATTCCTTACTAAGTACTGTATTCTAAATTTCCCAATTTTGAACATCAGCTGCATCACTAGTGTGCAGGATATTGTAATTGTGGGTACATTATAGCTTCAGGCTTACCATCTTCTCAAAGACTTCTATGAATGCTAGCTTTTAGGCTTAGAAGGCCCTTTGAGAAGACAATCGGTGCATCAAATATGAACATGTAGAAAAGCAATCCCAAAACTGCCCTGATCTTACTTTCCTGAAGGTTTCCAGAGCCCAAAGGAGTCACTGCACTCACTACAGTGGTACCTCGGGTTACATACGCTTCAGGTTACAGACTCCGCTAACCCAGAAATAGTACCTCGGGTTAAGAACTTTGCTTCAGGATGAGAACAGAAATCATGCTCTGGCGGCGCAGTGGCAGCAGGAGGCCGCATTAGCTAAAGTGGTGCTTCAGGTTAAGAACAGTTTCAGGTTAAGAACGGACCTTCGGAACGAATTAAGTACTTAACCTGAGGTACCACTGTATATAGCTTTGGAAATTCCACAGGCACCCTTCCCCTGAAACTCTGAGGTGCCTTAACCAGAAAGTGAACCACTCAATGTTTTCCCCAAAGCCAAACTCCCTTCAACTTCCTTAATATTTACAAACTCTTCCCATTAGCACCATTGCCCCCCACTCCTGCAACCCAAATGTCCTTTCGTACACTTGCTGTTACTTGACGTTAGGCAAGTTTGCAGCATTACAAAGTACACAACCCTGTCAGTTTCAAACAATGCATGGGGGGGGGGGCTCCCACTTCCTCCTCACTTCTTGAGGAAAAAAGAATTAAGGCTGGCATCTTTCGCACCAGCTTGTTCCTCCAGAGCAAAACTGGTAATCAGATTAAGGTGCAGTAATTGTTGATTTAGTTAATTAGCAGGAGGGGTTTATTGGGGGAGGGGTTGACAAACGGAGCTGGGAACAGAGGGAGCTCTTGCGTGTGTGTCTTTTTTGTCGCTGTTGCAAAGTGGGTGTTATGGGGGGGTGGGGAGGCACTTCTGCCCCCTCCTTCTCCCAGCCCAGCGCCTCTCTTTCCCCGCTTGCCTCTTACTTCGCAGGCACCCTAGTTCCCAGCACACAATAGCAGTATTTCGCCGAGAGCTCCCCTCACGCCCTCCCTCCCCTCACCCCCCTGCCTGCCTCCCTCCCCCTGACTTCCCTAACCCCTGCTGCAGGCACAGATTTGTCAGAGTCATTCAGTTGAGACTGATTATGATTGCAGCAGATGGGCTGGATTTGACAGCCCCGATCCTAAGCAGTTCCTTCAGGGCGGCGCGGGGAGTCGATAGGCCCCGGCCGCGGAACCAGCAGTTCTTGCACACGGTGGTGGCCGCCAGAGCCCCCTCCGCGCGTCCCCTCGAGGAGCCGCCGCCGCCGCCGCCGCCGCCGCCGCCGCGCCTGAGTGGCTCCCCTCCCCGCGGCAAGTGTGCCACCTTCCCACCCCGCCGCCTGGCCGGCCCTCCCCAAGCACATGCGAGGCGGCGGCGGCCCTGCCGCAGCCCGACAAGGAGCGCCAACTAGAGCCAGCCCGGCAGCAGGAGCACAACAAAGCGGAAGAAGCGGCGGCGGCGGCGGCGGCTAGAGCAGCGCGAAGAGGCGAAGGCGGCTGATGCTCCGGGGGCCCCTCGCTGCGCCGCCGCCGCGGCCATGGGAAGTTTAGGAACTCGGGGCCCGCCGACGCCGCCAGCGACGGGCTCCTGCAAGGCTCCCGGAGGCCCGCGAGGATTATAGAGGCCCCGCCCCTGGTGCGCGCCTGCTGCAGAATGCCGCTCCGGAGAGCAGGTAAGAGGCGGACGCCGACGGCGGGGCCCTCCTCGGGCCTCACCTCGCTTTCTCACCCCCCCCTCCCCGGCTTCCTCACCTGCTCGCCTGCCGGCTTCCCGCTCCAGTTCTGGACTGGACCCCGCCCTCTGGCGTGTGTCCCCCCCCCTCCCGGGCCGGCGTCTCCTCCCCTTCACTCCTGGGTTAAGGGCGAAGTACGGGAGAGAGGTCGTCGGGGGGGGGTGCAAGCCGGGGGGCGGACTTGTGCGGGAAGCAAGATGGGAGAGCAGCTGACACGGGCATGCATGCTGTTTTTGCAGAGGTTCACGCGTGCAGTGCATGCATGCACGCGAAGAGGCCGGCTTGCGCGCGGGCGCTTGGTGGGTGCCTAAGTTGCATGTGCACGGCGAGCGTGGGCAAGTGCATGGGGGCGAAGCGTGCTGCGTACGTCGACGCCAGCGTGGGCGGCAGCTGCTCCACTTCGCAAGGTGATTTGGATGGAATGCCCTTCTTCCCGACAATGGAGCATTGGGGAGATGTCGTTTGTAGGTGTAAACACGTGCATCTATATGTCTACGAGTGTGTCTTATTTTCTCCTCCTGATTATCTGTAGGAACTCATTTGTCTGGTCGTTTGTTCTTTAAGCGCTATGCAAACCGGTGTCACCCTCGGCACACATGCTACTGTGCAGATTAATGCACAGACACTAGGTCTGAGCAGCAGTGCTAGTCGGCTGCCAAGTTCTCAACAGCCTGTACAGGACTAGCATTGCTGTTAAACATGTGGTGAGGGGGCAACATGTGGGGCAAGGGGAATGGCAGCCAGACAGCTGCTGCATAGCACTTTGGCGAATCGGCACACACAGTGGCCCTGTTGATTTCCGAATGGACGGAGCAGTTAAGTCTACAAATAGGAGACACTTGCTTCCGTCAACTTCCTGCTGTTGATTCTGTCATTTGGAGTTCCTCCTGCTGCTGTCACTACTCCACCAGTTTTCTGAAGCTCCTGCAACTCTTGCCCTTTTATTGTCCTTTTATAAATTACTGCCGTGGAATCTTTGCTCCGTCTGGCCCAGCATTTCTGTCCTTTCTGCTTTTTGTTACTGTTTCCATTTCTTCCTGCTGCTATCCGTTGCCCTTTCCCTTGCCTCTCATTTTCCTGTTCCTTCTGCTGTCCCTGCTCTGCTGTCCCATCTGCTGCTGCCCCTCTTTGGTCACTCCTCCTTTTTGCTGCTGCTGTTGCTGAGGAGGAGGAGAGCCCTACAATTGTATGCTCTGTTGCTACTGGCAACTGCATGTACCGAGTTGCTACGCATCCATAAGCAGCTTAATTCTGATTGATAGCAGAGAAATATGATATTTTTTAGGATGACCAAAGAGAGAAAGGGGGGTGGGGAAGAGAGACCAAAGCTTTCTGTGCTCACATGTGTGTGTGTATTTGTATATAATTTCCATGATTCAGATTTTTTTTAATCTTGGGGGTTAATCCCAGCGGCTTCCTCCTTGTGATCTGGCTGGTTTATCTAAGCTGTTGGTGTGGTTGCAGTAGACCTTTATTTCTGCTCTTCATTATCTATGCCTCTGTTGGTTCAGATAAATGAAGCTTTTCAAGTAAATTTACTTCTGTGCCTGAGCACTGAAACCGACCTATCTTACTGACCCAGAAGGATTCTTTAAAGCTCTCCGGAAGCAATTTGTAAAGAAACCAGCTCACTCCAGATAATAGAAATATTAATTTCCCTTTCTTTCCACCCTTTCTTTGCCTGCCCCTGTTCATCTTCTCTTAAAAAAAAGGGCTACTTTTCTTCCCCCAAGTGCTGGAAGGGTTATGATCAGTGCAATTAAATATCCCACATGATCTGGTGAGGCATTAATTACACCATATGTGTTTTGTGGGTGATGGGGCTATAAACTGTCCAGCTACATCTTTAAACATTTTTTTAAAAATTTGCTAAACAGCTAGTTTTGTCTATGTACTTTGAGTATTTTAGTATAAAATGACAAAAAGTTGTGCCTTTTTACGGTTGTACCAAACTCTAATTCCCAACAGCTACTGCATCTAAGCTAAGCAGCAAGCAGTACTGTGTGTGATGATCCTCATGCATTGTAAACATCGCTTGGTGTATTCATGATTCTATTGGTTAGAGTGCTAAAGGCATAACTGTAACTTTACATGATGTTGTATTGCAAGCCTGCATGCTTAAGCTTCCTGACAGGCTACTTTTGTAAGTGACAGAACTACTTAATATTTTAGTGATACTGCGCTACATAGATTTGGAACTACTTTACATGTTGCATTATAGAAAATCAGTCTAAATGAAAAAGAGGAACAACAATTGTTTAATCATAGATGCATTTTATTCAGAGCGTGCTGGTTAGTGATGGAGAGCTTAAATTGCATGGTTAGTTCTTACAACAAGTGCAATTAAGCATAAATCACAGTGAGAACTGTAGTGTAGCTATCATTTAATCACATATGATTAAGGAACCAATCAAACCATGGCTTTTTGTGGGAATTGGAAAGCTGTGGTTTTGAAGATAGTTGTTTCATCGCAAATGAAATATTGTCTAGCATGTCTTCCTTGAAATAAATCCCATCATTTCTACCAGTGAGCACACATCATTCTATTTATGCCAGTACCATCTAACCTAGTCCATGTACATGGCCTGTTACTATCCCATAATTATGTTGCTTAGACCTGCTATTCAGATGTCATTAAATACTCTCACCCTATTTAGCATACTTATGACAATTGATACATGAACTGGTTTATGATGTGCAAGAAGCAGTTTTATACAAAGTTAGGCCACACGTCCATTTAGCTCAGTATTGTCTACACTGACTAGTAGCAGTTCTCCAGGATTTTGGACAGTGGACTTTCCTAGTCCCACCTGGAGATGCTAGATATTGAACCTGGGACCTTCTACATGCAAAACATCACCTGCAGGCCTTCTCCATAAAGATGAGTTTATGGAAACTCTTCTATAGTGTCCTCCTATACAATACACTTGTTTGAATCCAACTGTATCAGTTACTGAAACCCACCTTTATTATGTTTCTTGTGGTCTGTCTGTCTGTCTCTTTTCATCCATTAACTCCTTGGCATATATTTGGGAACGGAAGGGCTGATACAAGACTATTATTGTCATTATTGTCATTATTATTATTATTATATTTTATTGGAAACTGGGTAATGCCACTTTGGGGACATGTAATTTCAGATGCCTATGCTGTGAGCAGCATTGTGACAAGTCATGTGTTGCTTCTAGAATGAAAATTTTTACATTACTGCACCTGATATTCATTTTATAGTTATTCTTAACTGTGTTTTTGGCAAGATGTCACAGTACTGTTGTTCTCATTGTTGTGTTGATAAATAAATAAGTTGGCAGAAGGTATCACAAATTTTGCAGTAATTAAATATGTTGATTCCTTTACTGCATGGAAGCATACTTAATTTTAGTGTCCCAAGATCAATACTCTTCAGTATTGAGCTAAACATTTTAGACATAGAGTTGCCTTCCCTATTTGCCTTCTGTATTCACTTGTAGTATAACACAATGGCTCAGTTTTCATATTGCCATAAGGCAAACCATGGCAAACTGTGAACATCATCATCATCATTTTATTTGTATGCTGCCTTTCCACAGTTAAAAACAATGCTCAAGGCGGCTTACAACATGACAAGATTTACATAATTACAAAAGTCATAAACAATAAATAAACCACATCAAATATACACAACCAAGTGGAAAACAATTTCCACATAAATAAAAATCTAAAACTAAGAATATAGCATTAATATCACAGTTTTAAATGACATTGGTAAAAAATAACAGCAATTTAAAGAACACATGCACAAAAAAACAACCAGAGCCCTCTCTGCCCAGTAGCAACAGCAGCAGCAGTTCTTATAGGCCTGTCAGACCCCTCCCTAGACCAGGTGGTGAGTGGCAGGACTGGGGCCCTCAGGCGCTCAGCAGGGGAGTCCTCCTGGATAGCAGCAGCAGCAGCAGCAGTAGTTCTTATACCGCCAGTCAGGCCCTGCCCTAGGCAAAACAAGTTTCTTGGTACACAGGGTGAAGATTGTGGCCACTGATCGATGCCTTACTACTAGGAGCCAAGCCAAACCATGACTAGGTTTAGCATTACATCCAAATCTGGGATCATGTATGTCTAGCTCCAAACAAAGCATGAGTGGCGAGCCACAAACAAATCTTGGTTACAGCTTGTGGTTTGTTTGGCGTGAGACCAAGCATGAGCCTGACTTCAGAAGTAATGCTCTTGGTAGTGCAGCAGCAGAAGGACTGTAAGAGGACCAAAGTGGTCACAATTTTCAAAATGTACACCAGCACACTTGACTCCTTCATGTTAAACAGTAGTTTGGCATTGTATAATGTACAAACCATGCCAGGTGTGACCTCATTGTGCTACTCTCCCCTCCTTGCACCTATTTAAAGTCACTGTAGGGAAATGCACTATGCACTATGCGTGTCGCATTGCACATGTTCTAGCACACATTATCAGGAAAAGAGGGCAAAGTAACATAGAGTAGTGGCAATACTTTGTTCTGCTCCTTTGTGTGGAAGTTATGTGTGTATTGACTGTGAGGCTGGTCCTACCTTTAGGCAAAGTGAGGCCATTGTTTCAGGCCATAGGTGCTTGGAGGCTCCCTGGATATATGCAGGAGCACCTTGACTGTTGGAGGACAGAGATGTGTGTCCCACATGGCCCATCCTGCACCCCATAGTTAACCTGGAAGATTCAACTTCCAGTCCAGTTGGCATTCTGGAACGATGGTAGTGCCATTCTATCCTTTATCACAGGCGTAAGTTTGTTTTGGCCTTGCCCTGATGGGCTACACCATTCCGCTTCAATTATGTGTGCTCATCAGTTGGGGATGCTTTACATGTTGAAGGTCCCAGGTTCTCTTGTTAGAAAGAGACATGGAGATGATAGGATAGTCTCCTGTCTGAAACGTTGGCAAGGTGCTGCAAGTCAGAGTAGACAATACTGGGTTAGATGAGCAAATAGTCTGATCTTCTGTAAGATAGTGTCCTATGTTCTTCCTGTCAGTGTGCTTCCTCCATGAGCTGGCAATGCTGCATGTTTATTCAAGTTCTTATCCTTGCCATAGAAAAACAATGGATAATACACTGTCACCATGGTCTCAGTGGCTGAACTGGCAGTTGTCCTGTTTGTTAACTTTTTTTCTTTTTTTAGTTCTGAAGCTGTTGCTATTTTGACATTATCTAAAATCCTTTGAGGGGCTTGTTTTTGTTTTTGTTCTTTAATAACACAGCAGCCATTAAATTGTATTTATATATTCTCAGAGGAATATCGTCTATCTTTGGATTCCAGGTTGCTTGGAATGATGAAACGGTTATTTGGTTTGGAAGCTGAATGACATTGGCATCTGTCCCTGCTATAATGATGGGTGATGGATGATAGACGGAAATTAAACTAAAAAAAATCTTAATAGAGCAATCTACCCTCATAGGCAGCTTTCTCTGTTTCGATTTGCTTATTTTATTGCTGTTCTTCTTCAGAATTGATCTCAAGGCAGTTAATGAAACAATTAATAAAACTATGTTAACAATATAAAATCAACAACAAAACAATGATTATAGTAACATAACAATTTTTTTAGTAGATGATATGATGATCCCTGATTTCCATAACCTTGGGCAATCTAATCAGTTATGCCAAAAGTCCTGGGACAGCTCAGTTGGTAGAAAATGAGACTTAACTTGAGGGTTGTGGGTTTGAGCCCGCGTTGGGCGAAAGATTCCTGTATCACAGGGGGCTGGACTACATGGCCCTTGTGGTCCCTTCCAACTCTACAATTCTATATAAATGAAGGCTAAGTAAATGCATACATTTTCACCTGTGGTTGGAAGCTTCAAAAGGTAAAAGCTGTTGCACCACCATGGGGAGAGAATTCTACAGTTGGGGTGCTGCTACAGTGTAGGCCTACCCCATATTTCCATCCAGCAGGCCATTCCTGCTATTGATATTGGCTGTCAGAGCCTGGGCTGGATGATTAAGGAAAATGCACTCTATCAGTTTCGGCACTGTGATCATCAAGCTGTGGAAGTGCAGAGTAATTTCTTCTCTTTGGTCTGAATTTAAAACATTTTTTAGTTCAGGACTGGCTAACCTGTGGTCCTCCAGATATTACAAGTTGTCTCATCCCTGGCCATGCTGCCTTGGACTGATGTAAGTTCAATGAACTTGACTAATGTGGGTATATGCTTATGAATAGTTTTATTATACATAGGTTTTGTCTCTCTCTGTGTGTGTGCGTATACAGTGGTACCTCTAGTTACAAACTTAATTTGTTCTGGAGGTCCGTTCTTAACCTGAAACTGTTCTTAACTAGAGGCGTGCTTTCACTAATGGGGCCTCTTGCTGCCGCTGCACCGCCAGCACACGATTTCCCTTCTCATCCTGGGGCAAAGTTCTCAACTCGAGGTAACTCTTCCAGGTTAGCGGAGTTTGTAACCTGAGGCGTTTGTAACCTGAGGCGTTTGTCACTCGAGGTACCACTGTGTGTGTGTATATCACACTTCTTTAGAAATAATGTATTAATTGCAGATCTCAAACCAGTTTACTAGCATAGTCACTTTCATTTTTCTTCAGAGTAGATGGGATAAAAATTTGTCCTGTGCACCCAAAAACAGGATGCATGATTTAAAATATATATATTTAAATTGTTGCTAAATTTATGTCATACATTCATACAAAATTTTATTTGTATGCCACCTTTCTGCAGTTCAAACTATTCTCAAGGCAGCTTACAACATGAAAAGAATACGTAACTACAACATAACAAAAGTAGTCATAAACAATAAATACAACTTTTTAAAAAAACACACAATCAAAGTGAATGACTTCCATATAAATCACAACAAGATATAAAACAAAGATACAAAAAAACCCAATCAGCAGCAACAACCCCCCCCCCAACAGTCCCCCAGCTCAAGTGTTTGTTCAGCAGCCTAAGCTTTTGTAGCTGGAGTCAGTCGGGCCCTGCCCTCACAAGCCAGTTAGTAAAAGGCCTGCAAGGCAGGGAGCAGGTCTTCCAGGATTCACAGCCAAGATGGTCTTGCTGCACCTAGTTGCTTTTCAGCATTTGAGGGGTAACCCCTTTCTTCCAATATCCATTTTGTGCTTACAATTTAATGTCAAAATTGTCCAAACAGAAAGCTTGTAAATATAATTTATTTAAAATAACTTTCAGCTCTGGATAATATCCTTGTTTCAAAGTTCATTAAGCCTAAGTTTCAATTTAGTATTTTATATGCAAGTAATTTAACCCAAAGGATTGACTGCATACATTTCTCGCCAAATGATCACATGTGGAAGTAAATAGAAGCTCTGTGGTCTCCTAATGTGCGTGAGTATGGAGCCATCATGGGACTTTTCTGCTAGCTAACAGTACAAGACATTGTGGGAACTGTTTGATGTGTAGGACTTTTGCCTGACAGTAGTTTACTTAAGATTATTATACTTTGTTTGGGGATTTGTATTTGCCAGGCACTATTGCATTTTTAGTTCCAGGCTTCTCAGAGTTATGGGACAGAGGGTCAACAAAAATTACTGTGGGATTGTCAGATGTGACAAACCAGATTTTCAAAGCAAATAGTTCATAATTGATGGCAATTTAGCATTCCTTTTTATAGGACTTGTAATTGCTTTTAGTGGTTCTGTTTTTGACTTCATCTGTGATGTCCATCCTGGTATCATGTTTAATAACAACATTAAAAACAAAACATATGCTAATGTATCACGAGAAAGGTCTGAAGATTTCCTCTGAAGTCCCATAACTAAGCACAGTCCACAGTGGCATCATGAATGCTCTATGTGAAAGTGCCTCTCTTCATTCCTACTTTGACCCAGATGTTCTCCTCTTAGCACAGTTGGCAGTGGGAGAGAGGAAAATACCATGATTTGTCAACTAGCTGGAAGAAAATGGTTCTGCCCTGCTTTTGTGCCTCCAACAACAGTGTAACATGCATGAATTAATCTGGGTAGACTTCATAAATTAGTGGATGAAGCTTTTCATGGTTATGGAAATTACAACAAGCACAATCACGTCGTAAGTGCTGTCCATCCATTTTAAGGTAGAAATAAATTTGCTCTTGCAGCCAAACAAGATGTAATGCAGAAACCAGTCATCAGATCTTTTGACATTTCTTTCTGTGCTTCAGAGCAGCTGCAGAGGGGATTGCTTACTTGACTGGGGAAGCAGTGCTGGAAGAGTGTTTATCTTGTTGCCCTTCTGAATGACATCCCTAGTCTATTGGTTCTCCTGCTAAAGGAGTACAAGCACCTCTTGTTGCTTTGCACAATGAGACTTGATTAGGGTACATGGAGTCCTTAATAGCATTTGGGGTGTGGATAAATGATTTAGAAGTCTTGTATGAAGTAATTTCCCCCCTTATCCTTAAATGTGTTGACTCATGAGGTTTTTAAATATATTATGTGATTGCAAGTACAAAAGGTAGAAAGGAGATGTTCTCCTAGGTGTGGCGTCTTCTGTTTGTGCAGACCAGGTGTTTTTCCAGACCATCACATTTTTTCCTAATGTGATCAGGGTGCTCCTGAAAAAAATGCATATGTTCAAAAACAATGATGAGTCACAATTCTCAGTCTAGCCTATGCTCATAAGTGGTTGTGAGGACAAAGGGACAAAGAAGTTGTCCCCAACCAAATTTGCCAACTAATGCTTCTTAGACTCTAAGGATTATTTCCTTTGGAAGTTGGGTCAACAGATTTAATGGTGGCACCTTTGAGTGATAGGTGGCCAGCCCTGTCCACTGGGGGGGGGGAGTGGGGGAGCTCAAGATCTGGCCAGCCAACTGGATCCTATTCTCTATCCCTGCTGTAGATAAAGAGAGAGAGAAATGTGAGTAGATAGGTAATAAGAGAGTGTTAACTTTGCTAAAGTAAGTTTTTAATAGTTACCTTTAAATGATATGGGTAAATGCTTATGCATTTGTGTTTAAGGTGGGGGGCATCAGTGTCCTGGCTAGGATCCCATGTATCTATGATCAGTGTCACCAGGGCTTAATTTAAACCTCAGGATAACTTGTCTTTAGAACTCACCCTATGTGAAGGAGAATGCTGCTGTTTAGATCATATGAAGTATTTTGAGAAGCACACTCTAGGGAAGGGTCAAATACTTTGGCCTTCTCACACGATGGGAGACTCCAGAATTTCACCTCTATCATTAGAAACACTCAATATGGCTCTGAATGTCAGTTGCTGAGGAACAAGACAATTGTATTCATGTCCTCCTTGAGGGCTTCCCATTGGCATCTGGTTGGTTACTGGGGGAACAGATTTTAGACCGGATAAACCTTTGGTCTGATCCAGCATGGATGTTCTTAATTAAGCATTGAGTAGCTTTTGGGCCTGTGTAATTTTTTGGAATCTAGTAAACAGAATATATGTAGAAGCGGAAAGTTCCTTAGCAAAGCATTTGCTACCTATCTTTGCCTCATGAAAAATGTGGCCTGTTCTCTTTGTTTTCAAACTATCAGATCAAAATGTGATTTGGAATACATTCATAGCATGGGTTTCCCCTCATCAACTTGAATTCACTCAGGTAACCCCCAGTGATATTCCCTAACGCTCGCCGAGTCGGCATGCCGAGTGGGCCTTGCCTGAGAAGCAAGGTTGAGAGCTTAAATCTCTTGTTGTGCTGGGAATCCCAAGCAAACCTGGCACAAAAAGAGCTCTGGGATGGGTAACAATGCTCTTGCTACTCTTCTCTACCTCTGCCTTGTAGAAGACAAACTGGCTAGCAATGGGACAACTCCAACGGTAACACGATTTTGGCTGTATGTGGGCCAACTATGTGTTAGCGTTTTAAATAATACAGGCCCAATTGAAGCAATTTGCAACTTTTTTGAAGTGAAAGGTCACTGTGCAAACTTGGCCTTCTTGGCATGTGAAGTCTTTGACATTATTTAATTATTAATATTGTTAATAGTAAAAATATGTGTGTGATACATATTTTCATTCTGTGAACACTTTACCGGACTGCTGAGGAAGCGCCTATAAGATAGTGCTGCTAGCCCTTAACAATCTAACTGTAAAAAAGAAAGAAAAAACCATACAAGATGACAGTGTGTTGTTTCACTCATTATTGAGATAAGTATTCCTGTGAATCACAATTACAGATGCAGTTAAAAAGTAGGAATAAAGGAAAATATGAATTACTGATGTGTTTAATGTGAGGTCCTTTAAATACTCTGAAGCATATTGCAGATGCTAAGTATTTATTTGTTGTAGAAATTATAGGAAAAATAAAATGTGAAGTTGAAATGTGTGTGAGACGGGCCAAACCTGATGGGCTGAATGTTAACAAATGTACATTTTGAAACTTTATTGTTAATAGCTATTAAGAAGCAGTAATGAATTTGTTTGTCTTCTCAACATTACTATGAAGTGGGACGTTATTACAGACTTGGCTTTGCATCCTTGTTCAGTCACCATCCTCTCTTGGTGACACTGAGGTTTCTCTGTTTAGTGTGCTTTACAGGGCTCCTTTGAGGACCAAATGGGGAAAACCCCATGCATTAATGTATTTGTTGACTTATTTCAAGGATTTTTACCCCCATTCTTCAGCTGAAAAGGCTCCCAGAGCATCTTATATTAATCTGCCCTACCTTCTGATAACTTTGAGACCTTAAAGTGAATTCAGAGAAGTATATATTGCAAACATTCTGAAGGGGTACTCAATTTGGATATCTGTAAGTCTCTAGTGGTGAAGGAAACTGGGGACCAACTGTTGAAAACAATTTTTTTAAAAAAAAAATCCATGCTCTTTGATTGTGATCCACAGATTTCATAAAGACACTCTTGTTGACTTGGCCATATATGAAAAAGGGAAAGAATCAGCTTTGCTTGTTTGTCATATCGTGTCAGCAATCAGAGAATCCTAGAATTGTAGAGTTGGAAGGGACCCTGAGGGGCTTCCAGTCCAACCCCCTGCAATGCAGGAATCCTGCCCACAGCCATCCCAGGGTGGGCTCGAACCACAAACCTTCTGGTTAACAGCCAGATGCATTAACCCAGTGTGCCACAGAGATTTTGTATCTCAGCAGAAAAAAGTGCATTGCTTTCTATAAATTAATGATTATTTGCTTACTTTGCACACCCGGAAATAATTATCTTCATCTTGTCTCTGAGTTGCTGCTTTTAGTTTTTCCTTTGGGTGAGCACATCTTTTCTATGCCTGACTAATGCAGGTGTTAGGAGCTAATGAGTCTCAACAATCCTAAAACTAAGGATTATGTTGTGTTGCTATGGGAGTTGAGAGCTCTGTGACTGGCAGTGTGCAATTAAAAAAAACATACATTGTTTACAAATCCATTCCCATGTTCACATCTTACTGAGTGAGGCCATAGAAAACAATAATGGCATTTACTGAAGTATATCTGAAAGGGTCACAGTATAAGTAAGTTTTAAAGTAACCTTAAGTTGCTTTCCATTTGATTAACTGAGCATTAGAGAGCAGTGTGTCACAAATAATAATAATAATAATAATAATAATTTATTTATACCCCACCCATCTGGCTGGGTTTCCCCAGCCACTCTGGGCGGCTTCCAACAAAACACTAAAATACAATAACCTATTAAACATTAAAAGCTTCCCTAAACAGGGCTGCCTTCCGATGTCTTCTAAAAGTTTGGTAGTTATTTTTCTCTTTGACATCTGGTGGGAGGGCATTCCACAGGGTGGGCGCCACAACCAAGAAGGCCCTCTGCCTGGTTCCCTGTAACTTGGCTTCTTGCAGCGAGGGAACCGCCAGAAGGCCCTCGGCGCTGGACCTCAGTGTCCAGGCAGAACGATGGAGGTGGAGACGCTCATACCTTTGAGATTAGTGTATTTTCAAGTGTTTTTCAGATTAGCACCCGCCCTATGGGGCCAAACTACACACGATGTTAGAATGTGTCTTTTATTTTACTGCACACATTTTTCTTTTTTAAAAAAATACAAATGATAGCTATTGATGTGTGTGTGATAATTATATTTGCAGCAAGAATGCCCAAATGGTTCTAGAAGCTGGCAAGGGCAAAAATCCCCTACATCAGATGAAAGACCTATTTCTGGTTCTTCTGCTTGGTGCTTCAAAGTATCATAACTTTTAAAGTTTTCGTAGGTGAACATAAATGCTAAGTTCATCTTAAAAAATAACCAAGAGTTCAAAGAAATGCACATGCTACAAAACAATTAAGAGAAGTGATGTGGAGTCCTTGTATTTTGCCTATGGATTATGTTACTTGCATTTCTCTGAAATCTTTGAGATGAATGTTGTCCAATAGTAATCTTGTATATTGTTTTAGGTGCTTAATTGATTGATTGAAAGATTAATGTTTGTGTATAGTCTCAGTCCTTCTAGTGGCTGAAAGTTGGGAGGAAAACTGGATTCATCGCTTGTTGTGCTTGCTCCAGAAGGGCTTGGTTTTATAGTGGTGAAGTGTTATCTATTTAGAAGCAGAATGATCTGAAGTAGTTCATGCTTTCCAAATATGTTAATTTGGAATATCCACTGGCAGAGGTGAAAATCTGGGAGCTAGACAGATTTTCTAGGAGTCAGAAAGGAGCAGAAACCAATTTCCTTGCAACCTGGATGCCGGTGCTCAGTCCCATTTTCTTTCTAAGATGCTAGATGAGCTTCTGAATTCTGCAGGCCTGTCTCGCTAGCTTTTTCTAATGTGATACTGTTTAAAAAGCAAAACAAAAAATCCTTTAGTAATTATTAATAGCTCTTTGTAAAGGGTGGGAGAGTGAGAGGTCTGTGTTAACAGTACCCCGAGGCGATATCATTGCATATTAAATGCTATTCAAGCAAGCTGGGCTTCGCTGTATTTGTATGCCACATTAGCTTCAGATATGTCTGAACACAAAATATGCACAATTTTCAGGATTTGCAAAATTTTGATCGTAGCCCCTAAATTATTCTTAGGTTTTTTTATTCCAAGTACAATTAAGGAATTGTTGAGGTAACAGAAAGTGTTCATTTAAAAAAAGCTGGGCATTCAGGATTAATTTAAAACCCAAATCTCCAAGACTTAGCCACAGAAAGCATTTTCACTCCCTGAACTTGAGTCTGAAATAATAGGGAGGGCCTCTGGGCACACATAGAGTGACTTTTCTTTTCTATGTTGTGTAACCACATATAATTGGGCTCTAGAAGCCCTTCTCCCTCTTTCTAAGTACCTAGTTTAGATTCACTTCTGCTCAATATAGAAATTAAGCATGGCTGGTATTACAAAAACGACACCAACTTTTCTTACGCAATTTTGCAGTTTTCTAAAATAACTTCTGAGCGAAAGACTCAACAGTTGCTGCATACTGGAACACTATTCAAGTAAAGATTGGAAAGTTTAAAATAATTGCAAAAGAGTATACATTTTGAGAAAACAATCATACTAGCATAAAATATACTAAAATTTGCAACATCCAGCTTGATGTAAAATGCTTTTGTTCTACCCTCATTTTTCAGGCTAGTCTTATTATAGGGCCAGGCACTCCCAGCACTGCAAGCCATCCTTCTGTAGGGTCTGCAAAGACCCATGAGGTTGCTGAAGGCTCCATGTACGCTCTGAGAAGGGAATAGTCTATGCACCAAACAAACAGGAAGTGATCTATTGACAGAACAAAACCCTTCAAGCACAGTGCTCCCATTCCAATAATAGCCCATTTATATCAAAATAAGGAACTGGGGTATGTGCCACACAATCAACTCTGAGCAACCAAAATCATACATTTACTTCTCCAGGAGAACTGAATCTGGCCCATTGTATCCAACCCAATGTTGCCTTTTTAATGCCAGATGGGGCTCAAGGGCCTGGTAGAGGTAAGAGGGGACAGGAAACCTCTCTTCTGTGAACTTCATAAAGTTACCTTAGGATAGAATAGTATATCTTAGGATAAATCAGATAGTGTTCCTGTAATGTTGGGCATCCTAATTGTCACAGTCATGTAACATACCTATTTCTAGTAGAATTGAATACCATTACAAATTTGGCATACCCTCATTAGGCATGTTTCTTACATTATACAAGTGAAGTGAGACTTGTTACAATTGTAGCTGCTTCTCATGCAGCTGGATAACATGAGAACTCCCCCATGCATTGTAAGAGAGTTGCATCAGTTTCAGGTCAGGTTGATACTGGTGTGGTCTGGTTGATGTAGTGCAATATGACTTCTCTCTACAGTGGTACCTCGGGTTACATACGCTTCAGCTTACAGACTCCGCTAACCCAGAAATAGTGCTTCAGGATAAGAACAGAAATCGGGCTCTGGCGGCGCGACGGCAGCAGGAGGCCCCATTAGCTAAAGTGGTGCTTCAGGTTAAGAACAGTTTCAGCTTAAGAACAGACCTCCGGAACGAATTAAGTACTTAACCCGAGGTACCACTGTATCTGTTTTGGGAAAGGAATTGCACTGCGGTGTCTCCAGTGTGGCTGGTGTAATAGGATGAACCTAATATGTTATAACTAAGTGGTGAAATGAACCATCTAATCATGTTGGTATATGTTTAGCTGCCAAGCTAATCATTTCTGTACTGATGGGGAAAAGTATCCAGAAATATTATTTGCTTGGATAATATTAGGATGTTTCATTGGAAATCAAGCTACCGGTTCACTGAAGAACAGTGCAAGAGTGGGCTGATGTGCCTGAAAAATGGCACTGATGGCTGTTCATGGTTTCAATGGGTGTAATTGGTAGCAGCTAGTGATCAGTACAGAGACTGCCT
Organism: Podarcis pityusensis; assembly: GCF_964106645.2. Taxonomy (NCBI): domain Eukaryota; kingdom Metazoa; phylum Chordata; class Lepidosauria; order Squamata; family Lacertidae; genus Podarcis; species Podarcis pityusensis. Next base: position 97,318,988 of record NC_138028.1, on the reverse strand, counting down.
CCTATATCCAAATCAGTGGTTTCCTAGCAGCTGTGCCTATTCACAGGCATATAGCAATATAGCAGACTGTTCTTTTACAGTAATTAGGTCTCATCCTTTTAAGCAAAGTGGGTAAAAAAAAAAAAAAGTAGTCCAGCAACTGATTCTGCAGCAATTTAAATCATTGACTGAATCCCCCAGTGGTTGAGTTGTTTTTATTTGCATAAAATTTAGCAAACAGGGCTTTTAATGGGAGTTGGGACTCCTTCTTTCATCTTAATTGGAAGTTTGAAATCAGACAAGAACCACTTGGTTATCCACCCAGCTGATTTTTTTTTATTAATTGTGGCAGTCCAGTTATTTAGAACCCTTTGGACTTCTTGTGGTTAGAAAAGTAACAGGGAAATGCACTGAGAAGTGCAGGATGAACAAATGATTAGTGGGAAGATAAACATCACACTAGCAAATCAGGATGAATACTCGTTGTCGTATAACCTCTCCACAAACAAATTGGAACAAAGGCTTAATAAACACCAGACACAGTCTAACCTCGCAAGTAAGCAAATTAGGCTTCATGGTCAGTTAGCAACAGCCCCTGGTGTAGGATTCAGATTGGCACCCATCATGGAAGTGGCAACCTCTTGAAATCAGAATTGTTATGGAATTCAGATGTTCAGGGTGAACTTCATTTCATCTTTTGGGAATGTTCATTTAGTGTGGGCTAACTGCAGCCACATGCTACCCTCGGTAGAAGAAGAGTTTGGATTTGATATCCCGCTTTATCACCAACCTAAGGAGTCTCAAAGAGGCTAACAATCTCCTTTTCCTTCCTCCCCCACAACAAACATTCTGTGAGGTGATTGAGGCTGAGAGACTTCAGAAAAGTGTGATTGGTCCAAGGTTACCCAGCAGCTACATGTGGAGAAGCGGGAAATCGAACCTGGTTCACCAGATTACGAGACTACTGTTCTTAACCACTACACCACACTGGCTCCAGAGTCCTTTCCAACTCTGTTTCTATGATCCTATGAGTACTTGTATGCATAACTGGCTGTTTGTTCTAAACCAAGTTAAACTTGAACAGCAGAGGATTTGTTCCATCCTAAATAAATTCACCTTTAAAAAAAATATTGAATCAATAAATTTTGAGAATGTGATGACTGGATGAAAGAAAGGCAAAAAGCAGTATATAATGGGACACAGCAAGTTTAATGGGACATGGCAGACATCTTCTAATACCCAGTTTTAGAGAACCACACTCATTTTATGTCTAAAGGTCCTTCATTCTGTGAGACATGGGTTAGCCAAGGTGGCAGCCTCCACACATGTATACATTTTGCTTTTCCATCTGGGTCTGCCAAATACCCATGTGTTTTCTTTGGATCTGAATACTAAACCTCTTCTTGCATGCCTTAACCATTGTATGATTAGTCAGTTGGCAAATCGCCTGTTTGGCACACAGCAATTTCATCAGCTTTCTCTTGAGGCTGTGTTTTAGTAAAAGCACTATTGATTTAGGGTCCAGTTTTGCATATTACTGCACTCACGAATGGTTGGGGAGGGCTTTGCACTTAGCTGGGAAACAATTAGTGGCTCTTAATAGTTGAACCTTCATCACTGTATATTTTATACCAAGCTTCCTTACAAGAGTAATCCTAACATAAGCAGTACTTGTGACGTCACCTGAGCAAGATTTGAAGGATTATGTGAAAATATTAAAAATAAACATTCAGCAAGTGTTTGAGAGAGACTGTAGTGGAAAGTAATTTTTAAATACCACAGCATCACAAGACTGCATTATAGTATGGTGAAATATTAACCTATGCAAAGAAGGAAATGTGTATATACTGGAAACATTCCTTTCTGACCCATTTCCAGGTTGCCAGGCTTCTTGGTGAATGAATTCTTTTACAACTTTCAGAAAACCATTTTGCAAGGAAAACAGCTTTTAAAAAACAGATTAAGTGGTTTGTTAACTATGCATGGTTACTATCCTACAGTAACTGTTTTGTATAGCTGATTGACAAATCTAAAAAAAAACACCTATCCGCAAGAAGGGCTTTGGTTCAGAAGAGGCTACTTTTGACCGTGTATGCATTTGTGTGGACATATATGGGTTCCTTTTTATTTAAAGTACTGTATAGGCCAATAGCATCTTTGAGAACTACATATTAGGACACCACTGAACATTTGTGCTACTTTCACTTTCTTTGTAAAGCTACACAAAGAGTTTTCAGTTTTTAGTACACGGGATATCAATACTTTTCTCGAATAACTGTGGAAGCAAAGAACCTTTGGCTTCTGGCGTCAAGATAAAAATGGATAAAATGATGGTGGACATCTTATGATTTTTATTCACAAAACTCCAGTTCTGTTTCACTGGGCTCCCTTCCCTGCCACTACAAACTTGAGGGTTAAAAAATAATAATAAACAAATATCCTGTTGAGCATTGAGCAGATCATAGATAGGGGTAAAATACTGGGTGGCATAGAGTTGTGGCTTTCCTTTCCGATGTTTTCTCTCTCTTGGAAGTCATATTTATTGTTTGCTTGCTTCAGGGTTTGTTTGCTGCATTGTGTCCCAGACATGCTTTAAACATGTTCCCAAATAACAGCATGCCAGGCACACTGAGAGGTATGCCTAAACACCATGGGACAAAGAGTGGGGTGAAATATTGGCCACACAACACTCTTGGTTACAATATATTAGAATTTGGCACTGCCGCCACCAGACCTCCTGGTCCCAGTGACCATCAGTCTTCCCTTCTCGTTTGTTCCCCTATCCCCTGCTCATTGCCTCCTTTTCGCCACTGCTGATCAGTAGCTCTCTCAGCACTGCAGTTCTCCCCTGGCCACTGCATATTTCCCTGTCCTGCCTGAAGCTCTCCCTACCTAGCCTCATTTCTATCTGCTACGACATACCGTACTTTTCTGTGTATAAGACGCCCCCATGTATAAGACGCCCACTTCTTTGGGGACTCAAATTTAAGAAAAAAGCTGTTGAGCTTAATTAGGGGAGGATTGCACAGAGTTGTTGAGCTTTTTCTAGCGGGGGATGCCGAAAACCGCTCACTTGCACGCGTCGCAAAATCCGCCTCTCGTACCATCACCACCAGAAACATTTTCCTGCCTGTTTCCCTTTCCCCCTTTTTCTTACTCTTACTCTTTCCTTTGCCTTTCCAACCTGTTCTAAACTTCTCTATTCCACCTTGCCTGCTTGCCTGCCCCAATCTATCACAACAGTGATAAATATAAAAAAAGCAGTTTAAAACAGCAACATATTCATAATGCCAAGTCAGGTACAGGACAGATCAGATCTGAATCAGCGAAAATATTATATTTGGTTAACCCCCTCAGTGCTCTGCTATGTTGTGTTGAACACTCACCTATTGCTATAGCCCATGTTCTGATAAGCCATCCTTACAATGTGCACTCCACTGATTTTCCAAAAATGCACATTTTCCATGTGGGCTGCTTTCTGTGAAAAGGCATCAGTCAGTCCTTGTCAACAAGCTGGTGTTTAGGCTTGCATGTTGTAGAAAGGAGAGCAAGCACCAGATCTGGGGAAGCTAAATATTTTTCAGTGTAAAATTACTGAGAGGTTGTTTTTTGTACACTAAACGGAGGAAACCATGATTTTCCTTATTTTCTTGCTAGAGGGCTAACGAGAATTTTTTGCATTCCAGTCATGTATTCACTCATCATATTTATGAAAGGCACATTTTGCATTTCTCAATGGCTTCATCTTACATAGAATACAATGTTATCATTTCATTCTCACACAGAATTGGGTAATTATAGCTTTCAGTGTGATGTTGGAAAGCTTGGGGTTTTGTTCTTCACTGTAATGGAGAAAAATGAATCTTAAAATAGCCTTTTGTATTAATGTCATGTTTGGGTCTTTTACATTGTCTACTGTTGCAAAAAAGATTGAGAAGACTGCAGCAGTGTAAATATACTCCCCCCCCCCCACCTCCGTGTTTATCCAGATAGGACATTTTATTGTAACTTAGAGCTGGTGTGCAGAAAGCAAGCTTAAAAGAAATGCCACCAGTATTTTCAGAAGGGAAACCAGATGTGAAATCCTTTAGGTGTTTTTCTTTCTGAATTTTGGTAAAGTTCCAAGATACTACATAATAATTTCATGACATTTTAAAGCCGGTATTAATATGTTACTGAAAAGACACTGGAATACTTTTAGAAATTAATAGTTTTCTTCTGAGTTCCTGAAATATAGTATGCCACCAACTGATGTAGTCTTTGTTGATAATGAATTCTGGATGTAGAGTAAATTATACTTGCGTCTAGTTTCCTTTTGGGAAATGGATATTTATTGGTGTTATGTGGTTGATAATTTATGAAGTTGTGTGTGTGCACCAAAGGCCCTGTTCTGATACTAGAATAAATGTGAACCTCTTAGATCAAGCAGCAAATCTCCTTTATGACTTGAACTGAGTGTATTTTACATGCTGCATGAGCCCTAATGAATTAGGATTCACTCATAACTCCACTTACAAGTGAATAAGCCCCCTTGAATTTAGTATGACTTTTTTCCGTGCACTGCTCTGGTTCGCCAGAAGCGGCTTAGTCATGCTGGCCACATGACCCGGAAGCTGTACGCCGGCTTCCTCGGCCAATAAAGCAAGATGAGCGCCGCAACCCCAGAGTCGGTCACGACTGGACCTAATGGTCAGGGGTCCCTCTACCTTTACTTCTGAGTAGACATAGTAAGGAGTTCACTGTTGGGCAGTATAATGGCATGTAGGAGCAGGCATATAGGAACACTTTAAAATCTGATTGCACGTATCTTTCAGACCAGGATTCAGTGCTGTTGGTTGTGTTCTTGCTGACCATCTTCCTGACCTAGTAAGGGAGTCCTGTTTGTAGAAAGAAGCAAGTGCCTTTGTTCCAGGTACCTTTTTCTGGATCACTAACTGCACCTGGAGATGTATCTTGCATAGATACAAATTGTGGTATGTTAAATCCATTGTGAATATTTCATGGAACAGACGCTGTGAGTGAGTGGGCAACATGGGCAAACATTTTTGGAGTCAAATTAATCGAGCTTGGGTGGGATACCTTTCACACTGGAGACTTGGTCCTATCTCTGTATGATGGTTTCAACTGTGCCATATAGCCGATATGGGTTAGTTACTGTCCAATACTAATAATCTCAGTATTGAGTTCATTTCTAAGTATCTCAGTGTGAATTTATACATGGGCATGCTATGTTTTCAGGCCAAATAAACCATTACTTGGCTGCTCAAAACAGCAATATCTGAACCAGGCCACAGTCTAATCCTGTCATCTGCTGTTTGTGAGAAATAGGCCAAGTTGCAGCTGAAATAATCCTTGCAGTGATTCCCTGCCTTTCCCCCTTTTGCTATATATATTGTTGTGAGGTTTTTTTTTGGGGGGGGGGGAGGTGAGAGGAATAAGACTGTATGCTTGAGTTTCTGCTAATTCTTATATCCAACAAGAATCCAATTGCCAGCAATAGGCAGACAGCTTTCTTAGTAATGGCCCCTAAGTAAGGGTCATTAAGGTAATAAAGTGGCTCTATACTCTGTGTGTGTGTGTGTGTGAGAGAGAGAGAGAGAGAGAGAGGGCACACTAGAGGCTAGAAACAGGAAGTAGACTGGGCAGCTGAGAGACAGAGTCATGCCTGATTTCTACTGGGATCCAAGGCTGTGGCTATGGGAAAAGGAAGACCTTATTGGGGTGTTAATGCTGTGAGTTCCTCCATCGTAGGCTCAGGTTGTATATATGTATAAATGAATCATAGATCATAAAGACACCACAGTCTCCACTGTCACTTTTTCTGAGGAAGCCGAACCCTGCATAAGCACCTGGAACCCCTGGAATCTTGCACCACTCAGAGATTGGGGTGGCATGCGACAATATAGACAAGTGTGTGTGTATGTGTGGAGATTATATATACATACATATATAGTATGTGCGTATATCTATATATCTCCATATGCCAAATTATTAAGAGTGACTGTGCTTTGTTTATAAAAATAGGCTTTTTTGAAAAGAACCATTTCTTAACTTTATCACACAAGGTATACTTTATTAAGGACTCTGGTGGATGGTTGCTCTCGGTTCCATTTGGAACCCATCCTTTGGTTTTTTGCGTTTTATTAATGTGTGTTCATGTGCTTTTTAAATAAAATATATATAGTGATTTTGTGCTTGATGGTTGTAGTTAATCATCAAATTGAGAAGGAACCAATGAATCTCACGCTGTCTCACCGAATAAAATATAATGAACATTTTTACTGAATAGAAAGAGAGAACCAAATTGTATCACATGCTGAGAAATGTTCTATGTTCTATAAAGAAAATTGCACAAATTTCCATTTATTTAAATGCATCTCACATTTTAACCAACTTTATAAAGAATAATTACAAAAATTATTCTATAAAGAAAATTACACAAATTTCCATTTATTAAATGCACCTCACATTTTAACCAACTTTTGAACTTTCCTTAGTATCTGTATTTCTAAAATTATGGTAATAAGTAGCATATGATACATAGGATACAAGAGAATTAGTGCAAGAAATAACAGTGGATTTACTGATCTGAGTTTCAAGTGAGAGCACGTTTGCAGACATTTCTTTATCAAGAGGACTTACAGTAGATTCTTCTTCCCCAGCCTTTTAAATGCTTTTGACAGATGGGCTTATCAGCTAATACACTTCCGAGTCATCTGTCTTGCATCTCCCTCAGTTCTTCTGGTGGGCCTGCCACTGTTTTTATTTTTTAAAAAACTGTTTGCAAGTTTATCTGATTTAACTCTTGCACAGTAGAAAAAATAGTTGAAAACTTATTCTGGGTTCACAGAGACAAAGGCCACCAACCAATCAATGTAGTGCCTAGCCATCTTTTGCCCCAAACACAGAGAGAAGTTTATTTTTTTCTGAGATCAGTTCTGGGAAGAATACTGTATCCATACAAACAAAATGCAACAAGAACACTTCCATATGTATGCTTTGGATATGTAGTTAATAGCCATGCAGCAAACATATGTTTATTTTCCAATTTCTCTAATGCAGTAATTTTTAAACTGTTCCAAGAAACAAGAGCTTCCATAGCATTGCTTGCTCTGTCCACTGGGAAAAAACACACAAAGGCATTTAGAAATCACTTGGATTACATTTGTCTCTGAAGGTGGACCATTCTAATCTGTACCCCATCCCTGTAGGGGAAAATTGGAGCCATAATTCCAGACTTTTTCATGAAACGGACTGACCATAACAATGGGTTAATAGCCACCACTCCTCCCATCTCTTGACCACTTCTTCCTCAACCTAGAGCAAAAACCAAATTGAGGTTATTCTTGGTTGGAATCAAAATAGTGGATAAAGCTTTGTCATTGCCCCATCAGTGGCAGGCCTGGCGCCCAAGGACTGGTGGACTTTTAAGTTCCCTGACCCTACCAGGAGCTGAAGCAAGAGAATACAAGATTAGGGGCAGCCTCTCTCTGGTCTCTTGGTAAAGGAGGAGCTGGAGCCCCAGCCTTTACAGCACTTAACAGGGACATCAACTGTTTTAATATATCCCAGAGTATTGTCTCAAAGCCCCTGGATGTCTTCTTTCCAATACTGTGAAGACTGAACTACTAGTGACCTATCTAAGACATGGCATGGAGATCTCAGTGTCCAAGGGAGCCAAACTTAGCGCACTCCACCCTTCCCCACACTGAGGAGACATATCCCAAGACCAACGCGATGAGGCCCAGCTGCTTGAAAAGTGCCAGTATGTCTGCGTTTCTGCTAGTCACTTCTGAAAAGTGTGCCTTGTGCTGTGGCCAAACCATTTTCTGATTGAGTCCTAAGGGAAGTGGCGTTGCCTGTACCATCCACTCTACTGTAGTAGTGGTATATGTGACCCTAGTGCTTTTATCTAGCCATTTCTGACCTAAGGGATGTATGTGGAAAGTTGCAAAACCAATGACTAGTAAAGTATAGTTTTGGAGAAGCCTCAGCTCAGCACATTTTTATTGGAGCTGTATTTTTCTGGCAACAGGTGACAGAGCTGTGAGATAGGTGTAAAATGCTCAAGCAAGAGTTTTATTTACAAACTTACCAACACAAAGCATGTGGGTGTTCTCTTTTGCAGGCAAATTCAAACTGCAACTTCTCCTCCTTTTGTACTCATCACCAGCTATACCTAATCAGCCTAGAAAACCACACCCAGAACTCAGAGAAACAGTTCTTAAAGTTACAATCATCTTTTCTGGTTTTTTTTTTGCAGAATGACTCCTAACAATTTTATAGTCCCGTGAGTTTTCCTCTCATTTGGTTACAGGGATCTAGTTGGATTTTGCATAGCAAACCTACATCTTATGCAGGAATTACGTTCCTGGGATCACACCTAAAGCCAACATTAGGTATAGTGAAAACACATTAGGTTCAATGGTGGATAGGATTGCCAAAGTCTTTTTTCCTGGACACCCGTCCCCTTAATAATAATAAAAATAAAAATGCCAAGCACATAAAGCTGAATGTACACAAGTTAAATGTTCATAGGTTGTGGGCTTACTGTACTTGAAACATAGGGTAGCACCTAACCTCATACGAGGACAAATTATTTATCTAGCCCATGTTCTCTATTCTAACTGATAGCCGCTCTCTCAAGTCCCTAACAGTCTTTCTCATCTCCTGGTCCTGTTTAACTGGGATTGAACTTGGGACTTTCTTTACGCAAACTATGCACTCCAAGATCTGTTCCTTTTCTGAAAATGCAAAATGCAAAATGCAATCTCAAATATGAAATCTAGCTTTCATTTCAATTCTTCCTTATTTAAGAGATACAGTCATATCTCTTGTTACGTTCGGTTCAAGTTACGTCTTTTCAGGTTGCGTCCCGGAAGTACCAGAAAGGGTTACTTCTGGGTTTTACAGCTTGCGCGTGCGCAGACGCGGGTTGCGTTCCTTTCAGGTTGCGAACGGGGCTTTGGAACAGATCCTGTTTGCAACCAGAGGTACCACTGTATATTGTACTGTGTGGTATACTGAATTTTCCCATTTTAAAAAGGAGAGGGTGGTTGAGCTGGCATTAAGATCTGAAATGTGAGAATTCTGCCCTTGAACATAGGTACTATATTTCATTTTGATTTCTCAGTGGTTCAGCAGAGTTATTGGGCTGCAAACACACATACAAACCAAAAACATCCTTTCACCAAACTCAGTGTTGACAGTCAAGTTAAGCTGGGGAGGGGGGAATCCACTCACTTTGTTCAGCCAGCAGATACTTACTTGATAAAACACTCCTGGCTTGTGGCTTTTTTTGTTTAAGTTTGTTTTCATTTGCTTCCTGTATTCTTATCATGAAAGGCTAAAGGGGAAAGTAATTTGATGGGGAGAAATTCAAAATAAAGGAGATGAACTCGAAAGCTTTACAAGGAAAAAGCAGATTACATCAATGATAAGACATCATTAAAGAAGAAGAATCCTTCAGTTATAGATAGCTGCACAGTGAAATTTAAAAGCAAATGCATGCGAAGTATAACTGGTCAGAAGGTTTCATTCAGAACATGAAAGACTCTGAAAAGCAATCTTTTTACTAGACAAGGCAAAACATCTACAGGTGCCCTTGATAATAGCAATATGCTGTTTTCTGGCCCTGGCCCTGCTAAGCTTGTAGAGAAAAATAATTTTCAAATCTGACTATGAGCAGAAGTAATACATTATTAATTGCTTTTCAGTTTTGATAAGCAATTGCCTTGCAAACAGAGAGAAGGGGAGGACCAGTCCAGAATGCAATTTCCCTTCAGCTGCTGCTGCTGCTGTGTGTGTGGAGGGGGGGGGGGATATTCTTCTGATGTCCCTTAAATGAGTGGTTAGCATTAGCAACTATTCAGCTCATCTTTGTCTGTGTTCCAAAAGGGTTGGCTCATTGTTCCTTGTTCCTTCTTTTCTGAGGAAGTCTTCACAAGGAACACTGGCTGAGGACTTCAGGGGCCTTTGCTCTGACATGTAAGGGTAGAGCATGTGTTCATTCCATTTGTATTCGCTGAACTTCTGTGTGTGTTAGAGGCTGTGTAGTCAAACTCATTAGCTGAAACCCACAGTTCATGAAACTTCAGTTGCCATGTCTACTCTTCTACTATTCATTCAACCTTTTAACAAAAGGTTACTGCATTGGACGAGTATTGTGATCTTTCCTTGGTGATGATACCACCACCTAACCTGTTGATTCTGGATAACTCAGCTGCAGGGGCCACTTGGAACATTTGCTGCATCCAGAGAGGACATGACGCTGAGTCCCAAAAAATGCAGGTGGAAAAATCTGGTGAAGAGGATGAGTGAGAGGATTCAGTAAGCCCTTGGTGATGTACCTTCTGGTGGGGAGGAGTAGCAGGAACATTCTAATCAGCACTGTAAAGGCTTCAGCTCTGTAGTAGAGCATCTACCCAACATGAGTGGCACTGTGGTCTAAACCACTGAGCCTCTTGGGCTTGCCAATCAGAAGGTCAACGGTTCGAATCACCGTGACGGGGTGAGCTCCCGTTGCTTTGTCCCAGCTCCTGCCAACCTAACAGTTTGAAAGCATGCTAGTGCAAGTAGATAAATAGATACCGCTGCGGCGGGAAGGTAAACAGTGTTTCCATGCTCTCTGGCTTCCTTCACACTGTTCCATTGTGCCAGAAGCGGTTTAGTCATGCTGGCTACATGACCCGGAAAGCTGTCTGCCGGCTCCCTCGGCCTGAAAAGTGAGATGAGCACCACGCCCCATAGTTGCCTTTGACAGGACTTAACCTTAACCGTTACCTTAGTGCATTGGTGTCTACAGATGCTCCCAAATGTTACTAGTGTGTACCTGGACTCACATGTTTGCAGCCAGCACACATGTATGTTCATATATACACTGCTGAGAGGTTTAGAATCTTTTGTTGGCGTTACGACATTCTGCGTTCCAGTCAGAGCTGCCATTTTAATTATCCACAATGACATAAATACAGTATCACTCTTCGGCACAGTGGGAAATTATCTTGGACCCAACTTCTTTTTAAAAGGAGACTCCATTGCTGTTGAGTGAGGTTCCTGGCTTTAGAAATAGACTAGAATCAATAGCAGGAAAGAAAGTCACAAATGCTTTTGAATATTTTTGAAGTATGTTCCCCTTGTAATTTAACCACCTACACCTTTCCAGGCCTATTTTCATCCTTTACAACAGAAATTGAAAGACTATTGCATCGATAGTTAACTCTATACTAGCTTATGTTTTATGCTTTATGTTTTGTTTTTCATGTGAATATAGGCTAGTATGTATTTGAATAGAATTTAAGCATGACATATAAAGGGGAGGGATGGTGTGAGAGAGTAAACCTGGTTCTTAAAGGGGTTTTACCATGGTAATAGTGTGTTGATAGCCCAGTGAAAAGGGGGTTAAAAAGCTCCTCATTGTATGACCACCCAGGAACACACTGAAGGCCATCTGTGGACTGCGACCCACAGTTTGAGAAGCACTGGGCTACATAGACACACCTCTTAAAATGCCTTTGGCATAAGTTCCCTGCTGACCAGTATAGTGGTGACCCCTGTTTCAATAGTTGATGTGTGAGGGAAATGGATTGAGAAAAATAGTGGCGTAAGACACAAGCTCCTTTGTGTTTGCTTAATAATAATAATAATAATAATAATAAATACACAATCAGTGAATTTGCTTTGGTTTTTAAATAACTGAGCTCTGAAACGGCAAACTACTTCTAGTGTAACAGATGAGTTTCTGGGAGACTGAAAAAGAAAGGTAATGATCCAGAACACACTGTTTAGATGAATGCATAACATAGAGGGGAAGAGAGCACAGGGAGGCTATAAAGGTATAGATAATATTCTGCTGCTTTGCAGAAGGTCAGGGAAGTTCAATCTATTATTCTCAATAATGGTTCAAGGTCCGGTACCACCAGTCTCCACAGGCTTGCAACTCTCGCTTCCTGGAGCAGGCATTAAGATTGTTTTGTTTTGTTTTGATATTGTGTACTTCTAACCCAGCCTCCTGTGAGAGTCATTTAACATGGATGAGTGGCCATTATATGAAGCGCGCATAGATAGATAGATAGATAGATATATTCATTGCTAGTAAATTAAATGCAGGACTTTGTATATATATATATCTCACAAAGTCCTGCATTTAATTTACTAGCAATGAAGATTAATTAAAGAAATAGCGCACACACACACACACACCCTGATCACAACCCTAAGGAAAAAGCTAATTGATCCAGTCCAGAGCCCAGTGTGCACTCAGTGCAGATGGACTATTTGTGGAAGGACAAAATCTTTGACCGCAAAATAATGTGCCTGCATACCTGCTACTTCCATTCAAGTAATTGGGGCAGCCCTTGTGGGCAAGGAAGGAACGTTTGTATGTACATCAGAGATGTAGCCCATAGCTAGAGATGTGCAAGAGCTCTGAAGAAATGCTGCCAAAGTCAGATTATGTAAACTTTCATTGTAATTTCTACAAATGTTTCACCAGAGCAGGACACAGAAGGTAGCATGGATAATGCCTCCTTTTGCCCTTTGGCCAGCTTGGCTTCTGTGGTTTCAGAATATAACAAAATGACCTGTCGTTGTTGGAATTTAAACATTTCTGGCTTCACCTGGCATTTCAAAATGACTTCTATTAGTCCTTATATTTAAGCCCTTTTTTAAAGCCAAGGGGTCTCATGGTAATGATGATAATAAAGTAGAACTCTAAGTACTTGGCAGCTTGCCTAATTGTGCAAATTCCCTCCATATGCTTTTTGGATTGCAGTGTGTTGGCACGTATCATGCAATGCTGAATGCTAATACTAATTTTAAAAGCAACTTTAGGATTGATAAATCAATCACTTGATTGGTAAATCAAGAGAAAGCCGAAGGTTCTTGCAGCAAGGTTGAAGCATTCTAGGTGACCTCTTCCTGCACTTTTTATTGCATAGATTAAATTGTAGGTGTCCATATAGCTGAACCTAACAAGAACATCAGAATGTGCACAATGTAGATGGGCTAACACTGTGGAAACATTAATACAACCAGGTTCTGTGCTGAATTTACAGTCTCTTCACTTCAGTATGATACATGTGGGAATTGCAACAGCAGAGATAATTTGGTTTGTAACCTAAGGGTTAATTCTGTTTTTAGTAAGTCAGCTAATCGAGGGGTGGTGGTGGAGGGTGTTGCTTAACAACCAAGCAGATCATTGTGATCTTTGCTGAGGTAACACGGGCTCTGATAGGCTGTGTGGTTCTGAGGGAGTTTTCATCTGAATAGTTGGTTGGATGTCTCCCTGCTGCATATAAGTCATGAAATATAATAATAATAATAATAATAATAATAATAATAATAATAAAAATAAAAATAATAAAAATAAATTTTATTTATATCCCGTCCTCCCCAGCCGAAGCTGGGCTCAGGACCGCTAACAACAATCAAAATAATCCAGCATTCTAAAAACATTCATAATAAAATTAATTAAAATCAAATTGATGGCAACCATTAAGCAAAATTCTGTGCAGATTGCCAGAGGAGGGGGGTCTGGCTGCGCCCTGACCAAAGGCCTGGTGGAACAGCTCTGTCTTGCAGGCCCTGCGGCAAGATGTCAGGTCCCGCAGGGCCCTAGTCTCTTGTGACAGAGCGTTCCACCAGATTGGAGCCGTGGCCGAGAAAGCCCTGGCTCTAGTTGAGGCCAGCCTAACCTCTCTGTGGCCTGGGATCTTCAGGATGTTTTTATTTGCAGACCATAAATTTCTCTGTGGGACATACCAGGAGAGGCGGTCCTGGTTTTTTTCTCCTTAAATTATACTCTTTGTTCAGTTCTCTTAGTAGTGTGTTACCAGGATTTCTTTTCTCTCTGGGCTCCATCTGCATCATTTACGTGACACTGCTAACAATACATTCTGTAATGTTAGGTAACTACATAAGATGATTAGTTAAAACTGATGTCCACTTAGCTAAAATGTCTCATTTTATAGCTGAGCCCTAATCTTAAGGATTGCAGTTAATCACATGCAGTGCATAATGGCAGTAGTCGCTGGCACTGCTTCCCTGGTTTCCCAGCACTGTGCACTGCTGCTGCTGCTGCATACGGAAGGGAGGAGGCAAGGCACAGTTGCAGCTGCAGAGACACAGTGCCCCCACTGCTACATCTGTACTGCGCTTAGCTCCCTGCTGCCCTGCCACTCTCCTGCTCAGTAACTAACAGTGATGGATGGTGTTGGGGAGCCTGGGAAGCAATGCTGGGCTGCCCTGCCAGCCACTACTGCATAATGGCCTGCATGTGCACCTCTGTTTATCTGGATAAAAAGATAAATTCCAGTGGTTAGATGGAGACCAGATGAGCGTTATGATACAGACAGACATTTAGTTGCACATCTGCATTTGCTGTGCACTTAGAACTCTTGATGCAATGCATGGAAGTTTGTTGCTGGGTCTGGTTGCTAGTGGCTGGGTTCCATGAAGGGGAAGAAAGCTAGATGGTGGTGGTGGTGGTGGTTAATTAGACTTATATACTGCCCCTCAGCAAGAGTTCCCAGGGCAGTACACAGCATAAAACACAATAGTTAAACCAAAACCACAGAACAATGACCCCGCCTTCTGACAGATACATTTAAAAGGCTGTAGGATATTAATTAGCCCAAGGTCTGGTTGAAGAGGAACGTTTTTGCCTGGCGCCTAAAATATATATACTGAAGGCGCCAGGCGAACTTCCTTAGAGAGAGCATCCCACAAACGGGAAGCCACCACATGTGATCCAGTTGCTTGCATTTTAGTATACCCTTGTCTCCTTGTCTGGATAGTAATAATAGTTTTATTTCAAGTTCAGTGTATCTTTCCTTTACTCTTAGTATTTTCTCTCTCAGTCAGTATAACCTTTTCTGTTTTCAGGGTGTGTAAATGGATATGAAATTTTAAAGTAAAAACAAACAAACAAAACCCCTTTTTAAAGAGCTTTTCTATCAGAAAAACAAAGGGCATAATATTTACTTATACTCAGCTGTCACAACATTTTGCATCTGACAAAGTATTGGCTGTGCTCTCACACTAAGCAAATCCGTCTTCCAGAATCTTTCTGATGTTTGTGGCATCAAGGTGCTTAAAACACCTGACAGGTTACCACAAAAACTGCCACTGTCTTTTCATGTTGTTTCTAGTATCCATTTTCCCACAGTTACCAACTTGTCCGCCCGCCCAACACATATTCTAGCAATGTTAGCTAAGCAATTTAAATGTTTCATTAGAAAGGGAAGCTGACAGTGTCTCGCTGTCAATATAAAACCACAATATCATTAGATATAATCCCAGTCTGTTGGGTAACGCAATAGGAAATCACAGGGTTAGAATGCAAATTATTGGTTCATTCATAAGAGATGTAAAGTTGAGCTCATCAGTATAATGCCGGGTCACTGGAATCGAGTGACTGTAGCGTTCAAACAGGAAGCAGCAAGTAGCAAAGGAACACCAGAAGCTCTCCTCCTGATGCCAATCCTGGCAGTCTGAACTGTGATCAGTAAGGGAATTATTGACACAACTGTGTAGAATTGCCATTTAATAGTATAAGGCAATGCAGCACTTTACAGCTTGCAAGGCTATAGACCAGACATTGTGAACTACGGCTCCCATCAGTCCTGACAATGGTCAGGGGGGATGTAGTTCACAGCAGCTGGAGGGGGCCGGATTGGGTACCCATTGAATTCAATGTGTCCTACTTCTGAGGAGACTTGCATAGAATTGCACTTTTTGGTGGCCGAGTTAGAATTTCTTGCCTAAATATTGGCAATAAATGGGTGTGATGGTTATGAAAACACTTTTATGTATCATTGTGTGTGTGTGTGTGTGTGTGTGTGTGTGGTTGTGCCGTGGAAGTTGAGGCAGGATTCTAGTTGCTTTTTTTTTTCTTCCTGTAACTGAGAGTTAAGTTAATTAACTGCAGTATTCCTGAATTCACCATCTGCTTAGCAAGGAGCAAGCAGCACCTGTTTACTGAGTAAACACAAACGACTTGTATTTATATTACTTTCTTATCTCACAGCAGTTAAGAGAAACGGCTTGTTAAACTGGCATACAAACCTTTAATTCATACTGCTTGTTAATGTGCTTAATCACAAGATTGAAAAAGTAAGCCTGCAATTCTTGGAAAACATTATGTTCTGTATGCCAACCCTAGTAAGTATCCCACATTGGCAATCACATGATTAAGATCAGTTAAAAGGTCAACTGTTAATAAAAGCCTACTGCCTTTCTCTAGATTGCAGACACCAGGAGCATCCTGTTGCAAAAATCAATACACATTGGTATTAATTAATTGGACTTTTAAACATAGTGTTGGATGTAATAAACCCATTACGTACGTAAGTTCTTGGAAATTATTAATCAATAGTCAACTCCTGATTTTAAAACAACATAATTTATTGCATATGAAGCAGAGAGCCATCTCTATTATCCAGTATCCATCTTGCTTCATCACACATGTATTTTTATTTATTTTAATAATTTATATACTGCGTAACATCAAAGTTTCTAAGCAATGCACAACAGGGATACAGCCTAAAGGCAGTTACATTTAATGGTAAAATCAGAAAGTCTCACTTAAATTTCCCGTGGAAATAATAATAAAGTCTTCACCAGGAACTTGGAGGGAGCCTGTCTGATCTCAGATGGAATGGAGTATCATGAGATTGGGCCCACAGTACTGTGCACATGGCTTCAGTGGATATGAGCTGGGCATCTGAGCCATGGGGGGACATTAACAGTGACCCCCACCAGAAAAACAATGATTGAACCAGGTGGTCTGTCTTACATGCTTTAATATTTTCTTCCCCTTTCTTCCTGGGTGGTTTTTAATTAATTGGTCTAAAGAGGCTCTGGAGTAACCTTTTCCTGAGAAGACCAGACAGAAAGTAACATATCCGGTGTCTCTTTAAATTTGATACTTTATGGGTGTGGAGTAATATGTTTTTTGAAAACAAGTCCCTTGGTGTGTTTCTTACGGGAAGCAAACAAACAAGGGGGCAAGGCAAGGCTAAAGAAAACACCACCCGCACAAAAGACAAAACCCACAACAAAACTACATGTTGTGTAGTTATGCACTTCAAATGTTGAACTTTTGCTGGATAAAGAACAGTTTGTTACTTGAATTGTTCTATAGCAGGGGTGGCCAACTCCCAAGAGACTGCGATCTGGCAGTGATCTACCCCCTTTTGGGGGGTTCAGATCAAAGTTGTTGAGCTTTTTTTTTGAGGAAGGACGGGGGCCATTTTTGGGGGGTTCAAGTAAAAGTTGTTGAGCGCCATTTCCCGCTGCTATCCCGGATTGTTAGATATCCCATAGACTGTCCCCGGGACAGGTGAGGCTGCTGATCCCTTATTTTCAAATCTGAAAGTTTACAGCTATGGTTGTTGAGCTTCTTTGGGGGTGGGGGCAGTGATCTACCAAAAATGTCCAGTGATCTACTGGTGGATAACAATCTATCTGTTGGACATGGCTGTTTTATAGCATTTATTTTCTCCCTTCCTTAGTCCAGTCACCATTGGCAGATGGTTCTAGGACTCACTATATTTCCACCATGCCAGGGCTCACCTATGTAAGAGCTGATCCACTGGTGTAGGAGAGGATAAAAGGCCCTCTTGGAGTTTACTCCGCATGTGACTCTCGTCACTGTAGTTCTTGTTTCTTTTAAAAAAAACAAAAAACTATCCAAAATGCAGCAATGGAGACTGCAATCTGCAGTAGAAGGGCCAGCAAGGTGAGAAGGGCAACTTAACCCTTGCCTTGTATTTTTCTTCTGGGAGAAAAGAATGGAGGTAACTGTGTTTCTGGTATCGTTTGCCCTAAATAGTCTGTTTCTAGGTTTTCCCCAAGTTGCCTTCATCTTTTATATACAGTGGTACCTCGGGTTACATACGCTTCAGGTTACATATGCTTCAGGTTACAGACTCCGCTAACCCAGAGTTAACTTCAGGTTAAGAACTTTGCTTCAGGATGAGAACAGAATTCGTGCTCCGGTGGCACGGCAGCAGCAGGAGGCCCAATTAGCTAAAGTGGTGCTTCAGGTTAAGAACAGTTCCAGGTTAAGAACAGACCTCCGGAACGAATTAAGTACTTAACCCGAGGTACCACTGTAGTTAATGTGTTGGTAGCCAAATTTGGTTTCAGCCGTGAAGTGTTGCATCCGAACCAGTGCTTAGGCTACATTTTCCTGCTCCAGGAAATGAGGAACAAGGCTGGGCTCGCTCAGACTGCATGCAGCAGCACAGAGCCCCATGCACAACTTGGTTTGCATAACTATGATGTATGGCTAGCCTTCGTTAGGCAGATTGCCATTTGGCTACTGTCTGGAGTTAGCCAACAGGCTACCAGCTGACACCTCTTTTCTAAATACACAAGTCTTCGGCATGCTTTAAATATTGTAGGATAGCAACACTTATTGACATGCAAATGACTTTTTCCAGTGCTATATTCCACTTTGGAGATTAAAAATCCAGTAATGACTGTTAGGACTCCTCTAGAAGGTGATAAATCATGGCTAATTGTTGAAGGAAGAAAGCTGTAGTGATTGTGTGCTAACCACAGTTCTAGTTAAACTAGTAAATTAATTAATTGTGGCCGCATCTCCTTGGGCTGGATTCTTATAAACTTAATGAGAACAATCATGGTCAGTATTTGCTTGTGGTGGCATGCATGGCATTGAAGGCTGCAGCAATATATAGTGTTTTAGGCTAGAATAAGCACTATGCAAGAGCATTGACTTCCTGGTTTTGGATGTGCTGCCTTTCAAATGATGTGGACAAAACTAGGTCCTAGATACTTTCAGTGGTTAAAGAGGGCTTCATATTAGTGGGGATTAATAAATAGAGAGAGAGAGTGCCATTGTTTATTATTTTATTATTGTGTAACATTAAAGTCTGCCCTACATTAATTTAGGCCACATTTTACTTTGCAAAACACAACTTACCCAGACAATGAAGGGCATTTCCTTAGCTGACTTTTAAAAATAGTGGCATAGCACATGGGTGTTTTGTAGCTAGACAAGTTGTGTACATGGCCTCATTTGTTGTTAGCCCAGGAGGTGCCAAAACTTTCTCAATTGTTGCTTCTTTGTCGTCCTATTTAAACGTGCAAGACTTCACAGCTGATGTAACAGAGCACAAAATGTTAAGTGAGAGGATGCATTGAGAGATGATTGCATTATGCAGCTTTGATTGTATAAAAATATTGTGCAATGTTCCTTAGCACCATGAAACAAAGTTACAGGTAGTTTTGAGACTTACAGTGCAAACTGAATCATGACTGCTCATGATTCCTGCTGAATTCAATGGGGCTTACTCCCATGTCTGTGGGGGGTTAGGATTGCATGAGGGTTAGGATTGCATCCTAAGGCACTATTGAGCAGTGCAAGGGTGGAGAACCTGTCAGACCCACTGAGACAAAAAGTTTCCCCACCCCTAGTCTAATGCATCTGAATAAAAGCAAGAATCAGCCGCTGAGATTTCTCAATTGGTTTTTCATAGAACTGTAGAGTTGGAAAGGACGTTGAGGATCATTTAGTCCAGCCCCCTGCCACACAGGAATCTGCAGCTGTCCCTTACGGGGATCAAACTTATGCTGTTGTCAGCACCACACTCTAGCCTACTGAGCTTTCCTGCTCACGGGGTATACTTTCCCAGAGCTGTGTAAAATGCACTGAAAAGCCAGGTACCCATTATTGTACAGTACATTTATATATTAATATTGTCACAGGAGCCTGAATTATTAAATGATGCTAACACACTTTGCTTTTGTTGAAGACTTTATTTTTATTTTTCAACACATACATTCCAAGTACTATTAACACTGAGTTGATTTAGACATCTCAATGAGCCAAGGTACTTTGTTAGGAAGGAGTCTGTGTGCTTCTCAAATCCTTCTCAACTACCCCCATTCCTTCATTGTGGCTGTGAGGAAGAGGCTGGGAGATTTGATTTCTGTTTCTTATCTGAACCCAACAAAATGTGGTTAGTCATAATTTTGCTTCAATAGCCCATGGTTGAAGTTGCCTTGTTTCAACAAGCCATAGTTAATCACAGCTTGTTGCCCTTCAATTCACTCTTATTTGCTTCTCACGTTCCTTGACTCCTGCATTCAACTAACTGGGGATAAAGTACATGGAGAGGGAGAATCTAATGTCATTGGAGGCCTGGCTTGGTATATGGTTTAAGGTTTTTTTGTATGTAAAGTAGAACTGTAGGCCTCATTGCGAAGACCTAAAGGGCCTGATAAATCTCCCACACATTACGTTTGACGTCCCTGTTGTAAGCAATGGTATGGATTATAAGGATCAAGCCCTGCAGAACAGGACATAGTTCTACTGTGCAATTGACTTATTGAAGGTAGCCCTGCAATCTATTTTTGGAATGTGTAGGTCATAGTGTCAATAACTTGCTGTCAATTCCATCAGATTTATTTTACATATTTGCCTTATTATGTTCCATTTATCCCTTTGCATTCCCTTATGTCTTGTGCAGTCATTTTTGAGGGACTTACTCTGGAGCAGAACCTTGCACTGGCAGATGACACCTTTTTATCTGATGCTCAGCTCCTGAACCATGTGGCTAACTGGCCTTACAAGTTTTGTTTCCTAATTAGATGAGTTGAATTTTTATAATGAGAGGAGTCATTAGAAGGCAGGATTAAAAACCAGCCCTGCTTTTAGGGTTCTTTAACATACCTGCCAGCATTATGGAGATGAACGATGCCCAATAGGTATAACTGTTCATGATTTTGCAAATGGCATAATCTATTAATGTGAGCTTATTAGTGTGCTAATGGAGATACACTAAAAGCAAGACAATTCTCGGAAGCAGAACCTTGGTTTTGACAGGTAAAAATGGAAGTCCTTTTTCTTTTAGCCTTGAACAATTTGCCTGAACTATTATTATACATTTGTATGCTTGCATAAAAGAGTGCATGTATCTGGTCTGACCCTTTTATAGTTTGAATTTTTGCTCAGAAAGGATTTTCTACTTTCAGGATCCTTACCCCAATACCCCATTTTACTTTTGCAGCAGAATAGAGCTTGCTACATGTAGTGTATTCATTTTAATACAACATCTGAGATACACACACACACACACACACACAATTCACTCTGTGTCACAAAAGGTATTTTCTTTATTAGCACCCACAATTGCTTATTTGTTAATTTCTTCACTTCTACAAAGATTGTTTCAAAGCACAGCTGTTTAGCTTTGTATTTCGTGTAAAAATCATGAATATGTTGGCATAGTGTAGTAGAATTTTAGTGTGTACGTGTGGGGACAGGATAGGAATTGCTACTAATTCCATGAAGTATGCTATTGGTATATATTGGAGCTAAGATGATACCTGGAACAGGACTGGTGCCAAGGATTTGCCATTTGCTGGGGCCCTACACCCCAGCAGGGAGGTCACTGACAAGAGACCCCCTAGATTTGCTGCATTGAGAAGGTAGATTAAGTTGGTGTTTGTGGAGTGTGTCGTTTCAGAGGTCCAGCAAAACCTGGACTTGACACTGAAAAAAGAGAGGTTAAGATTTGAGTACCAGTTCCCTCTACTCAAACTGACTGGTCCCATTTTGAGTTTGGTGCAGCTCCATTCAATCTGTATCTTCCTCAAAATAGGCCTTGCACCCTACCCATTCCTATTTCCTCACTTTCCCAAAGGAGAAGAGATTTTGTAGCGTGCACAACAAGCAGCAGAGGGATAAGTTGACCTGAGAGATCCCTGTGGAGCCTTAGCATGGCTGCACTGGGTATGCAAAATGTGACTTGCTGCCTGGTATTATGAGACTTGCATGGCAGTGTTCTGATCCAATGCCAGATCACACACAGAAGGAAGCATGGGTTGGTCAGGACCATGGATAGTTCCAAGTTAGCCACTCGCTCCAGCAAAGGTTGAGAGCAGACTGAGCCTTTTTAAGCTCCTGCTCTTAGACTACCTCTCTTGGGTTCCACCCGTTTGTCACTAACTCTAGGTTCTTAAAGCCCATTCCTCTAACTGAAGAGGGGCACTCTGTTCCCTAGCCTGGTGCATTCCCTACATTGCTGGACTGTAGAGGTACTGGGGGAGGTATTTGGTTCTTCAGGTGAAGGTACCTGTAAAGATCCAAATTCTCGCCCTACTGATACAGGAAGTTCTTTGGGGGCTCATATTCCTCAGTCTTGGACTTAGTTGTTTCCTGATCCTTCAACATCAGGTTCAGAGCATCTGATCTGTCTCCTTAGCTAGATAGTCTGCAGCCTCTGACTCCATGTTGTAACCACTGCTGGACTCTGGGCTCGTAACATGCATCCATGGAGAAGATCTTTATGATTCAGTTCTGTTTTTTCCTTGTCCCTCTTCCTATTCACCATAATGTGGTCTCAAATAGCATGATGGTCCACTTCAGAAAAGGGTGCGTGTCTGTTGGCCTTTCATGCCCTGTTTAGTCTGTCTTCTATTACTGTTTTCCTTGTGCTACAGAAGGATACATGGGTGTTTTATTGCCCAGGCAAATATATAGGGAGGAAGGAGACACAAATAAAATTTAAATAATATTTTGTTTTTACATAATTTGTGAAGTCCCAAGTCTAGCACTGTTGATTTCTATAGACGCTTTAAACTCTGTTTATGATCCTTACAGTTTGATATAGAACTTTAGCTAATGAATTATCCAGAATCACAGTTGACAAAACAGTTTGGTTGTCTTTTACATTAAGTTTTCACTTTTCTTTAATGTTTGTTTTAGAATGAGGGATGGACAATAATATCATATGGGACAAATCAAAATACTGGTGTCAGTATTTCATCATGGGGATATTGGACTGAATTTGGTTGACCCAGAAGCAGTTAAATTGAATCATAAGTGTAGTACTCTGAAACATTTTTAGTTTCAGTTGACTTAAGTTGACTTATTTTGTTTATAAAATCAGTTTAAAGAGTGCTGCTTGATTTTCTTTCTATACTAAATGTTTGCAGGTGTTATTCAAAATAAAATAAAAAATTAGCTTTTGTGGTCTAACATTCAAACTTTTGATGCAGCTTGAGAGTGCTGGATAAAACTGAGGATTAAAAAAATCAACAGCATTGTGTCAGAAAGTGAAATGTTATTAGTGAAGTTCAAATGAGGTTTCGGGATTCTCAAAGACTCTGGAGACATTTAGCTGCCTTTCCTTTCCTATGTAGAATTGAATAGGGGCAGTCAATCAGTGCTTTCACTTTCCTCACGGAATGAATAAAGCTGAGGCTTTTATTTACAGACAGCCGAGATAAAGGAAAGGAACTGTGTCGTGGCCTGCATTGTTTCTACCAGCTATAATCTAATGTTGCTTCCACAGTCCTCTTCCCTGCCCCAGATTTTTTTTTCTGAATAAAGAGCTCAAGGAATAATTCCTTTGGCATTAGTTTCTTAGTCCAAGATTATTCACGTGTGTGAGAGTTGTTCCACTACAGCCTAAGAATGACTAAAGCAGCAAACCAGTACAGAAGCACAATTTGACCATTGGCTAGAACTAGCCGTACAGTCTGTAGCTGACTGCTCAAAAGTAAGCCCCCTCCAGTTCAACTGGACATACTTTCAGGTAAGAGTGTATAGGATTGCAGGCTAGCTCCCGAAACATGATCAACTGCTTTGTAATTTGCTTGGGTTAGCATTTTATGCAGGGCATCATTAAAAAACAAACAGTAAATGAAGCTGGTGGTTGCTAATACACTGTGAGGTGCTGAACTTGCAGTTTATAGATTGCCCTTTTTAATGAAATAGCATCAAGGTCTTAAAGAAAGTTTAGAGCATGATTTATAAATCTACCTTATGAAAACCCCACAGCCACAGAAGTTTCTTTTACCTTGTTCGGTTAATAGCAAGAACAGAAACTTTATTCAAAACTTGAGAATCAAAACAATGGTCATTGTAAGTGACATTCAGTATTTATACTAGCTACAATTTTGAGATACTGAAAGTCTGGAAATGGAAATGGAGAACCATTTTTTTGTTGACTCCCCCACCCTTTAAAGCAAAAATAAAATAAAAATGCTTTTAACTTGCCTTGTAATTTTTCTTTTCCATGAAAACTCTGTAGAATTTGGGGGCATTATTTTAGATGGATCCCTAGCAAATTGGTAACAACAAGAACAACATTACAAAAGGTATTCATACAAACTGAGAGCCTAGGTATGTGTACAAGTTTCTTTATGAAGTGTTGAGATACACAAAATATGGCTTGATAATGAAGGGAAAACTGCATATAAGAATTAAGCAGCACATAAGAGTGGGTAAATTATCAATCAAAATAACATATTAAGGACACAGAAAAGAATAGAATGAAGAGTTTTTAATTTGCATTACTTTTTTAAAAAATAGAGGTTCCAATTGCTCTGCAGACATAGAGAAAATGGGCAATAAATATGTAAGAAGCTAATTTATTATCTGGTTCCTGCCTATTATGGGGAAGACAAGGAGACTAGTTTGCTGTCTGAAGACATAACTTTTCAAACACAATGACTATCAGTTGCAATGTATCCTGTGGATCCTCATAAATCTCTATAGAGCAGGCTTTTTTATTCCTCCCTCTGCAGGGTTTTTTTTACCCACAGCTCTTCCCAACAGATTGGTTCACAAAAGAGCATTGCTGGCTCCGTCTTCTCACTCATACTTTATCCAGTCCTACGCAGTGGGGCTCATTGGCAGTGAATGTGTCTAGGAAGGAGTTGCTGTCAGCATTGTTGACACTTTCAAAGAACTTTCTTGTAGAACTGTCAAGGAAATCATTATGGTGTGCATTAGTTGTATCGTGTGTTTTTTAAGTATAGCGGTTGTTATTGGCAGTGTTGATTCCAAAAATTTATGTTGGTATTTGGGCAAGATGCACTTAGAGGTACCGTTGACCAGAAGCAAGCTGAACAAAGTGATATTTCTCTCAGAGCTTCTTGAGTGCTCTGGGCAAAGTGAGAATGGTCTTGGGAGTTTAGCACGTGGAGGACACTCTTGAGAGTCCCATGGACCCCAAGAAGATCAAACCTATCCATTCTGAAGGAAATCAGCCCTGAGTGCTCACTGGAAGGACAGATCGTGAAGCTGAGGCTCCAATACTTTGGCCACCTCATGAGAAGAGAAGACTCCCTGGAAAAGACCCTGATGTTGGGAAAGATGGAGGGCACAAGGAGAAGGGGACGACAGAGGACGAGATGGTTGGATAGTGTTCTTGAAGCTACCAGCATGAGTTTGACCAAACTGCGGGAGGCAGTGGAAGACAGGAGTGCCTGGCGTGCTCTGGTCCACGGGTCACGAAGAGTCGGACATGACTAAACGACTAAACAACAACAAATCTTGAACCTCTGTGGAGCTATCTTTGCCTGTGAAACCTTTGACTGTTAGGGAAGAACACATGTAGGGAGGGAGTAGGAGCATGGCGGCTAGTCCCACATGTAACCACTTGATTGTACAATCCCTACATGTGGTCATTTGCCATGTTTTTTGTATGGACTTATGGGTACAAACTTTTATGGACATGCAAAATGGGTATAGGGATGGCTGAGGGAACATGGAAAGACAGGTCCACATTAACTCAGCCATCTGTACAATTTCTATGCATTTTCAGGCTTGTGTACATGATTTAGTACCATATATAGGAACAGTACAACTCCTGCTGCTCCCCAATCATGCATCCTGTTTTATTCTCTTAAGATGCTTTGAAATGAATGATATAGAGATGGAGTTTCTTTTTAAAAGAGATGGGTTATCATTTCTTCTAAAATTCATATTTTTGGTATTGAAAAAGTTCATGTTATTGGTCTTTAAAAAACACCTTTCAGTTTGCTTTTAAGTCTACTTTACTTTTGTTGCAGAAGTTAGGGAAGTAAGTGTGTTATCACAGAGTAGAATAAAAGTCATATGCAGAACCATAGACCATTTATTAAACAATACTGTATACCAAAAGTGGAGTTTTCACATACAGTTATGATCACAAACCACTTTTGGGTTCCCACACCCTGGGAAATAGTAGGTGCTTATATGTATCAATTTCGCTGTCAAGAAATACAACAAAAGCATACAAGTGCTTTAAAATATATGTTATAAAATATGGCAGATAAATCAGTTTCTGCCAAGGGGGGTTGCCGCATTGATGAGCAAGAATGCTATGGTGACATACAAATGATACATTTTCCCAGCTGGTGAAAAACGAGCTCCTTTTTATGCTTTTCTTCTTTCCACAGGGAGAAGCTGTCTGTGGCTCGTCTACAGCAGGAAGTTGCGCGAAGTAAGAGTGACAGAACAATGGTAAGTTTTGGCTTTGCATTTGTGATTTGTCCTGTTCCCATTCAGGCTTCACACACACTGGCTTTGTCTGTGATTACAATCAAAATGTAAACGTACAATTTTACAGATGATGAAATCATAACACTGCTTAGAAAGAGATCACTTCTTTTGATAGCAGGAAGTGGTAGAGAATCCCAGGAAAACATTATCGGTCATCATAATGGCTTGCTTTGACTGCTGATGACCATATGAAAAATCATGCTCATTAGGTGCATAAATAGGCAATTTTAAGATTGAAATCAGATACACTTCATTAGTAATTAATCACCCAGTGCTAGCTATGGAGAATGGACAAAGAAAACCATGGAAACATGTGAAAGATTGATCATGCTCATTCTTAAGTCTTTCTTTCCATTCACCTTTTCCATACTCCATGGAAATCATTTTCCTGCTGTTACAGTGTGAAGCTAGAACTTGGCAGTAGCTTGGTTTATAACTGTGACCACACTTTTAGTGAGCCTTCTTGCACTTTTTCTTTCTATACAATACCTTTCTGAATGTAGCATGGTTGTATTGGTCTCCCCCCCCCCCCCCAGATGAAGATAATGTTCCTGTGTTGGCTAAGTGAAACCCAAGGATTAAAAACAAAAGGCTCCATCCCTCTCTGTCATTTCTCATACCCATATACAAGCATGCATTATAAAATGCAAACACAAGGTCTTGAACTGGCAGTCTCTAGTTATGATGGCCATCCAAGCTCTTAACAAAGGCAGTACTACAGAGATCAGCCAGTCCACGGTCAAGGAAGGCTGCCTCTTTACAGTGGTAGGTCAGGTGAGGTGACTGTCCCTGACTGCAGTTAAAGCATCAACTTTATTGCTTATTGATCTTCTCAAGAGATAGGCTCTTCATGTCTGCTACACTTTGCCTTTCCCTTTACAGGAGCTGCAATACACTTGATGGTCAGGCACTAGCACCAGTTCATATATTACTGTATTTAAGCAAACTGCAGAAATATGAGCGACCTACTTCTTATTCACTGTAAAATAAATTATATTTGAAGTGGGACTTATTTTCCTTGCAGTGATCTGGAAGCACACACACACACACGTTCGCATCTGTAAGTTCCATCCTAAACACTAATTGCATGTTTGTTGAAGTTGAGTTCTCATTTATTGGTATTTCATACTTCACTATCTTGTGTTTGCCCTTCATTTGTCAATTCGGTTTTGAATGCAATTATTAACACACAGTTTCTCAAAATATGTAACTTGAAAAAAAAGACATTGCACATACTTTTGTAAACCAAGAAATCTTTAATAAAAATATGTTTAAATGAATAAATAAAATCACTTAAGCAATAAGAATCTAAGGTCAGATATGGGGGCTCCAAGTGTTGGTTGGCCAGAGGTGTCATTCATCTTTATGCCAGGGGTACACAAATGCTACCTTCCCCACTATTAAAATGCAAAACTCTCTTCAAGGAACTCCCAAGTGGGCAGAAGA
The DNA here is from genome assembly GCF_964106645.2 of Podarcis pityusensis. Taxonomy (NCBI): domain Eukaryota; kingdom Metazoa; phylum Chordata; class Lepidosauria; order Squamata; family Lacertidae; genus Podarcis; species Podarcis pityusensis. Next base: position 97,291,258 of record NC_138028.1, on the reverse strand, counting down.
GAAAGTACTTCAGTTCACAGTGTGAAAACACGCATTGTCATTTCACAAATTTTCTAGCTGGTATGCAAATAAAAATGGAATAAATATAGTAAAATCTAACATTAAAATCCACAGCCACAAGTAGGCAACACAAGAAAGGAAAAAAACAAGCCATGAGTAAATCCTGCCACACACAGAAAGAGCTGAAAACCACTAAAAAGCACCCAACTCTCATCTAGTGCAGCATGGGTTGAAGCCATACTGTTTTTAAGTGCAGCTTGTGGAAGAACTTACCTTCGGCATTGCACCCTAATACCTGTTTGGGCAGGTGCTGTTGTAAGGATTTGTCAGTTTCCTGAGTTTCATCACACCATGGATTGGCTGGAGCATGCCTTAGGCTGCTGAACTGAGTGTTAGTAGTGACTGCTTGAACAGAAGCTGCAGCAGCAGGATGCTAATTGCGACCAGCGTCTTTCGCAGTTTAACCACTTGTGTGGCCTGGCTGTGGCAAATATCAGTGCTAGGCCCTCTGATGATGTTGACTCTTAGCCCTCAGGCAAGAGTAGCTGCACCCTGCTGCTCCTGGTGCTCAGTGGTAGGTCTGAACTCACTGAGGATGAAAAGCAGCAATGAGCGGGCACCATGATCTGAAGCATTGGCCCCTTGCTTATAGGTCAGCACCAATAAATCTATTTACATGATTGTCATTTTCTACAGATAACAAGACTCTGGTTAAAAAGGAACCCATGCAACCTCTGGGCTAAGAGTCTCCTAAAGCTGTGTCTGAATGTAGACAATGGCAGAATGTAAGGATGATCTAATCAAATGATAAGGTGTATCTAATCTAATGATCCAATAATGTATATCTGGTCTATGATACACTGGATGGTTCTTGAATCCATTTTGGTAGACTTCCGTAATCATTCTATCAAGGAGGGTTCTTTAATATCACATATGTATTTGTTTAAATAGAAAATGGAAACTTTCATTGGAACTTTCCCTGATCAACACAATTCGTAAACAGATGAAGTGAAAAGGGCCCTTTTCAATTGTGACTTGTAATAGTGAATTTATTGTTGGCTTTTTAATATTTGCCACCTGTATCTCTGCAACACCTGTAGATCTGAAGCAAGAATGTGTAGCATGAGAACTTTTTGACCTCTGCGTCTTGCACTTTCCATTTGTCCCAAGATTTTCATGCCTGCATAGAAAAGTTTCTAGTTTATACTGTTGCTTTCTCAACATGAATAGTGTTAAGAACATGCCGTGTGGGATTTTATTCCATTTGTACAAAGTTCGGTGTTAATCTCCCTTCTGACTATAACCAGCTGAACATTTCATCTGTAGCATTTGTAAGAAAGAAAAGGTTGTGACGCTATCCCAGGTAGTACACTGGAGTCACTGCAGCAGAAATTAGTGGACCAGTATAACAGTAGCATTTGCAGCACAAAGGTGGTTTCACATACCTGTCAAAAACAGTACATGCTCATACTCAGAACAAATAAGTGGCACCTGTATAATAGTTGCATTTACAGAACACATTTCTTGTCAGAGGGGAAAGGCTGTTCAAGTTTCCCTGTATTTGAATGTGACTCAGATTCATTTTGAAATGTCATGGTCCACTTGGCTCTGTCAGGAACTGGCATGGTTTGACAGCCCCAGATACAAGAGAAGGAGGAAGGAAACAGAAATGAGTAAGATGGGGGACTGGAAGGTGGGCATAAGATAATTATTTGTGCCTAAGTTGGCGAAAGGTGGAGTTTGGAAGGTTGTCCTTCTCAGTTTGCCATGCCTAGTGGGCATCTTGACGAAGATTGGCATCTTGAGGTTGCAAATACTGCTGCCATTGCAGGTTGGGACTAGCTATAGAACTTGTGCTGGGGCAGGGACCAGCACTACCTTTAACTGTCATGGCTTTCCCCCACAGACTTCTGTGGATTGTAGTTGGGTTATAGTTGGGTTAGATCAGTGTTTCCCAAACTTCGGTCTCCAGCTGCTTTTGGACTACAATTTCCATTATCCCTGACCACTGGTCTTGCTAGCTAGGCATGATGGGAGTTGTAGTCCAAAAACAGCTGGAGATCCAAGTTTGGAAAACACTGGGTTAGATGCTGAGAAATCTTTAGCGCTATCACTTACAGAAATACAGTGTCCCAGGATCTCTGGGAAGAGGGAATGGCTGCATTGTGGACATGTCCTTAAATTTGCATGTGGCCACAATTCAGCAGACAATTACATGCACATTATCGCTTCTTTTGTAGCTAGTGCTATAACTTGTCACCGCATTGTTTCCCATGGTAGAAAAACAATAGTGTCTTCAGTGAAACAAAATACCTAATATAACTGAAGAATATAAGCAGCCACAATTATTATTATTATTATTATTATTATTATTATTATTATTATTATTGCATTGTTATTATTAATACTTGCCCTTCACCAGTAGGTCCCAAGTCACATGTGTTTGTAATGATTTCTATTTTAGCACAAGTCAGATTTTCAGTATTATTTCATCTACTATTTGTGGCTCATACTCCTATTCTTTGCATATTTCAAAATCCTATGTCTCCTCCTAACAACATTAGCTCTTATTGCATTTTCTTTGTCCCATGGCCTGTAGCATAAATTATGGCATTCATGCTATTTATTTATGAAGGTTAAAATGGAATCAGTTGTGTGATATTCCCTTTCATGTTGGCGTAGATGTCACTAAGGGTGGGCCAGAAGCCCTTATTTGCTGTGTTCCCCACTGTGGGTTTAAGTGATACAAAGTGATTATCGTGGCTTCTTCTCTGTATCCATCTAATTCACACCTGCACCCTTTTGTAGAAACACACCATGTTAACTGAATATGAGATCCCAGCTGAATTGGTCCCCTCCTTTTTCGTAATCCTTCAGCGTTAGATTGATTTATGAATGTATCAGATTCTTTGTTAGCATGTAAACCTCTAATTAATTTAAAGCCCTCCTGGGAAAAATTAAAGCCCTGGTTAAGACTTTCAACAGGCTCAGATGGTGCTAATAATAGGAAAACAAGTTATATTAATGAGTTTCAATGTGATCATCCCTATCACTGCTGTACCATAATTTCTGGCAAAAAATATAGCCCACTATATTAAAAAAGGGGAAAGAAAAAGGTTGAGCATACAAAGAACCCTAAATAAATTGTGCTGTGCCATTTGAGATGCTACTTCCTTGAGTTCTTGAGAATTGAGTTATTGAGAGATATAATGAAAAGTCTAGATTATGAAAAGCCAAACCTGATTGTTTATCTAGCAAGATTAAACTTTCAATTAAAAAAATGATGGGGGGAAATGATTTTTCCTGGGAGTTTTTGTTTAATAAGGTGCCCTTTTGAAAACATAACTGTTACGTTCTGACTTTCTGATATATCGAATGGCGCAATTCATATGCTTTTGGATATGCTCCAGTTAATGCATATCTATTTTTGGGTCCTATTCCAGCCAGTTTCATTACACTGTGCTTATTAAAAGGATGCATTACATTAAAAAAAAATTGCATTCACATAGAGCCATTATTTAAGTGTCACCTTAATTGGAGAATTCTGCATTGCCTGGTTTGGTGGAAGGGGGAGAATAGTAATTTTCTTTAGTGAATTTTCCATCTAAAAATATTTGAAATGAGCTATGAATGATACAGTACATTGAAAGGGGTTAGTTCTAGGGTCAGCAGAAGACTGCTAACTTGGTCAGTGCCTCCCTTTCCTTTGGATATGCTGAAAAGTCATTCTGGATGGCCCCTAATTGAGGAATTTCCCACTGAAGCACACCTATGTTGCAGCCCACACTGTTCAAGGGAGTCAACTGTACACACATTTTGGGGGGGAACGCTTGCTGATGCAGTTTTGTCTCCACCCCGTGTGTGTTCAGTCTACACACAAAATGACTGAAAAGTGCTTAACTGGGCAAAAGATTAGAGAAATTGTGAAAGGTGGCTCATAAAGAACTAAAAATCAAGAGTTCAGTGGGACTCTGTGAAAATTGTATAGGATTAATGGTGGAATATTAAACTGGGGAAACCGTAGAAGTGTAAGAGCTAGAGCAGGGGTTGGCAAACTAAGGTCCGCGGGCTGGATGCGGCCCACTGGGCTTGTTAATCCAGCCCGTGAACCTTGCGGATCCTGCCGCCTGCTCAGTCAGTCCCTGCGCTAAACCATTGTGACTGACTTCCATGACGCCGGCATGGCTCCGGATTGGCTGCAGGAAGCTCCTGAACGCTGAAAACCCGGAAGTAAGTGTTCCAGTTTTGAAACATTTTTCAGAAGCTGAACATCTGATGCGGCTTCCACTTGAGTGCAGGAAGCTCTCCGTGAGTGCAGTCGGAAGCCACGCCTTGGTTTTCAAATGGTTTGGGGAGTTGAACAGACTTCCGGAATGGATTAAGTTCGAGAACCAAGGTTCGACTGTACTATAATACAATTCAAAGCAGTTTCGTAATAACAACATAAAATATTATTTAAGATGTGCTGCATATTGTAAAGAGATGTTTTACATTGATTCATATCAGCTTTCTTGTAATGCCGGGAAACTGTAATATTTATTTACTTGGTGGTTGAGCAGGCAATTGAGCCCATTTCAAGTCCAACATTTTGTCTGCTACAGCACTAATAGCACTACCCTTTAATGACATATACGTACAAAACCTTATACCCAATGAATTTGCATTCTTTCTGGAAGCATACCTCCTACTACCAGCAATAAGTCAATGGCTTCTTTGTGATTGACAGTGGTTATGAATATATCTTGCAATCACCCATCCTTCACTGATCATGTTGATTCTATTGAACCATAGTGAAGAAAGGGCCATAGCTCAGTGGCAGAGCAACTGCTTTGCGTGCAGAAGGTCTCAGATGCAATCCCTGGCATCTTCTGAGAGTGTCAGAGAGACCCCTTTCTGAGAGCTGCTGCCAGCCAGTGTAGACAGAACAGACCTGGATGGAACATTGGTCCGATTTATTATAAGGCAGGTTGCTATGAAGAGGCCTCTAAGGTATGTATGACTAAAGCTCAGTCGCAAAAGAGGGCTCATGTGTTGAGAGTTTTGTATTGTTTTTTAAACACAGAGTGTTTTCAATATTCCAGAGCACCACAGTAAGGGCAAAGTACTTACCATTGCTATAGAGGTTCCTGCTTTTATCGTTTAACCTTCTCCCTTAATGTCTGTGTATTTTTCTTTGCTATTGTAACTCTCCCCCCCCCCTCAAATGCTATGCGACTTCAACCTCTTCTGACATTAATGCTGCTCCATTAATCAGCTGGCAGGGAGTGCATCTGAACTCTGCACAGTTGGCTGTGTGAGAGGTCCAGTGCGTTCTCTCGGCAGCGTGCTGGGTCTTTACTGGGGGAGTTGGGAGTTACATGCCTGCTTTTGAAATAGCTGTCTTACACATGGAAGCGCAATGTACCTCCTCCAGCTTGGAAGCGCTTTTCTATCACAGAGGACATAAATCTGTGCAATTGCCTGGGGCAACTAGGAAGTCTGTTGATGCAAAAGCATTAAGGTCATTTGGAAATTGATGTTGTTTAGTAGTAAATGAAGTGTTAACAGATGAGATACAAAAGACTAAATTATCCAATTTTTTAAAAAGAGAATTTTCAACATTCAATGTTTTTGAATTGGTTTCCAGTAGCTGTAGCTTTAATAAAGAATAGCATATTCTTGTAAATGTCTGGCATTTCTTCTAACATTTCCCCCAGGATTGTTCTCCATTATTTTCTGCTTGCATAGGTGTGAATGTATGTATAACCCTGTTTTGCTAAGGTTAATTGCAGATTCATTTTTGAAATCAAATCCCATCCCAAAAGGAGAAGCGTAGGTGAGGCCAGCAGACGTGTGTTGTGTGTATGTGTGTGTGTGTGTGTGTGTGTGAGAGAGAGAGAGAGAGAGAGAGAGAGAGAGAGAGAAAGAGAGAGAGTCAGTCAGTCAGTCAGTCATTCGGCCTTCCATAGATCACTGGGTGCAATTTAGTGCTACCCACTTCCAACCATTCCATCTGCACAAATGTTTCAGGTTGCCAAGTGTAACAATATGCCTTCTCCCCCACATGCTGTTTTGTGGGTTAGGTAAAGGTAAAGGGACCCCTGACCGTTAGGTCCAGTCATGGACAACTCTGGGGTTGTGGTACTCATCTTGCTTTACTGGCTGAGGGAGCCAGGGTACAGCTTCCAGGTCATGTGGCCAGCATGACTAAGCCAGTTCTGGTGAACCAGAGCAGCGCACGGAAACACTGTTTACCTTCCCACCGGAGCAGTACCTATTTATCTACTTGCACTTTATTTCTGGGGTGTGGAGTAAAAGATGGGGGGGAAGATCCTATTGTGCAAGTGGAAGTCCTTGTGTAGGGCTTCTCCTGATGAAGCAGGTTAGGAAAATCTGATTGGTTTATGCCTAGCTGCAATTGCTTAGAGCAGAGATGGGGGTATCTTGCTACCCTCCACATGCTATTGGAGTCCAACTCCCACCAGCACCCACTAGCCTGGCTCAGTGGTCAGAGATGATGGAGAATTGTACTCTGGCATCATCTAGAGGGCCACAGGTTCCTTGCTCCTGTCTTCAAGAAATGTCAGCAGAATTTCCATTGTTTTGTGAAGCTGAATTGCTCACATATGTATCTAATCTCTGCAACAAGAAAGCTCATAGGTTTTTTTATAAGGTTGTTAGCAAAAGAGCACCATTCTGACACTTCTGAAAATTTTCATGTTATGAAATCTAGTTTGAATTTAATTTAACAATGAACATTAAATCATATTAACTCTTCGACAAAGTGAAACTCATTTCCATTTCCTAATCTTTGAAATGACCTTAAATGCCACCCTGTCGTCTTTTGGAAGTTAGCTGCTAGGAATTTTACAGTGTGGTGCCAGGAAATAAAAACCTGTTGCTGAATGACTTCTGTTTAAACTCTGTATCATAAATCATCCTTTCAGACCCTGACTCTATTAGGCCAACTTCTAACCCATATTGCATTAACTTGGAAGTGCCCTGCTAGGGTTCTTTAAAAAGTACTGTACCACATATTTAGATTTGCTGCAATGTTACCACTAAAGCTGGAGCCACAACAGAACGCTGGACCTTTTCTTTAAAGCAATTTCAACTTCTACCTCATTTCCATTCACGCCCCCCTCCCCTTTTGATTTGCCTTGCCTGTTTCTGTTTAACACTCTATTTCTGCCTCCTGCTGGACATCTCAGTCTCTTTTTTGTGGTAGATCACACTGTGCAGATTGGATGTCCTGCAAGCAATTCCTTTTGTTTTTTCCCCTTTGTAAAATTTATTTTTTAGCCTTCTATCTCAATATAACAAGTTATAGGCTAAATTCAGAATCTGCATATTCAGATTCTGTGTAATCTAGAATCTCAGCAGACGTGCTTTCTGAAAGCTGCCCTCGTAGTTGCCAGATGGTTTCAAACTCCAAAGCATAACTCATTGATTGAACTCAACATTAGATTTTTCACCACTTTATGAGGATATTTATTGGTTTGCGGTTTCCTATCATCTCTAGACTTTAGGAAGCATATTTGTGAGGCACGTGTGACAGTAAGCCACACTGTAGGACAGGCTTCCTCAACCTTGGCCCTCCAGATGTTTTTGGCCTACAACTCCCATGATTCCTAGCTAGCAGGACCAGTGGTCAGGGATGATGGGAATTGTAGTCTCAAAAAATATCTGGAGGGCAGAGGTTGAGGAAGCCTGCTGTAGGACTTGCTTCAGAATAAGTGTGTACAGAAGTGAGCTTTAGCTTCTTTAATCTGAGAGTGATTGTTTCATCTTAAAAGGGTTAAAATCAAAAAGGATTATAAGAAACCCAGAAGCTAAGGGCCAAACCATCCTATGATACAAGAGATCCATGCATGTCTCTCCTGTTGAATGCATGCTACTTTGGTGATCAGTAATGAGGTTAATTTTAACCTTTTCCTTCCATGTTGGTTTCCCAGTCTAAGCCTCCAAAGTTGCTATTAGCCTAGTGGAGGGGGAAAAGGCAATTACCGTATTTTTTGCACCATAACACTCACTTTTTTCCTCCTAGAAAGTAAGGGGAAATGTCTGTGCGTGTTATGGAGGGAATGCCTACGGGTGGCGGGGGGATGTGCTGCAGTCGTGAGCAGAGGATCCATGGTTCCCCTTCCTTCCCTCCTCCGTGGCTCGGTTTGAAACAGCAAAGCGGGAGAAGAGCCGCTGAGTGGGGAGGAGAGAGGGACAGAGAGCCTGCTTCTTTAAAGGAGCAAAGCGGGAAAGGAGAGGAGCCGCTTACACTCGTGTAACGGTTGGTTCCTTTAAAGCAAGCAGGCTCTCTGTCCCTCTCTCCTCCCCACTCAGCTCGCTACATAGCAGCAAAGTTTTTCAGCTCGCTAAGCCGGGGATGAGCGGGGAGGAGGGAGAAAAGCAGAGCCTGCTTGCTTTAAAGGAGCAAAGTGGGAGAGGAGAGGAGCCTTCTCCCCGTATACCCCTCTTCTGAATTATTAGCAGCATCCTTCTCCACCTACCCCACGCATGCTCCTTGTCCCTTTAGTGCTTTTCCTTCCCTCCCCACTTAAAACGTGGTTACAAAGCACAGATCCACATGGATCCTCAGGATTTTTGCATTGGGCTACTCCAAACTCACTGTCAGATCACATGTCTGTGGCCACAGCATGAACCACAAAAATCATACATCCACTGTTTCCTTTAGAATATTTTTTTCCTTGTTTTCCTCCTCTAAAAACTACGTGCGTGTTATGGTCGGGTGCGTGTTATAGAGCGAAAAATACGGTAAATGTATTATACCTTTTCCTCCCATTTTTCCTGCCAAGTTTTAATTTGAGAAATAGTTGTTGGAAAAGATTGATCTCCCCCCCCCATCCAAAGCTGATTTGGGCTCTCCACTTCTGCTTTTAAGCATTGAAAATAGATGTTAGGTGAGCTGCAACTTATGTCTAGTTTGGGCCTATCTTTTAAAAATTGTTCTGTATTTTTCAACTCTTAAAAGAGTTTCATTTTCTCACTATTTTCCAGAAAATGTAGAGTTTATCTCAGCAGTGCTCTACTTAATAGTAGTAAACACTACTCTTACTAAATTCAAAGTAAAAGTTTTGGCTTTGACAACCCCTATAACTGTTAAATCATTTTCAGGATTAAAAAGCATCAACATACCTAATGCATTAGTCTTGTGTGCATGTTTCATGGATGCCTTGGTTTTCACAGTGTTTATAAAATGAAAATTCACTCAGAGCATTATCACATTTAATGGAATCTGCACCTATTGTGGCTCTATTTCTATTATTCCTCTTAAGAGTTTCTTCATAATAGGCTTTCTTTAAAATAATACCAGCTTTTAATTTCCTAGATCATACCTGTGTTTAGCAAGAGTCAGTGCTCAGCAACTCTTATATTCCACAATGATCTTATGACTAAATCCACTTCTTCATCTTCCTTTACATTTTTTAAAATTAAAATTAATACCAATACTAACTTGATTTCTTTTTTCATTTTGAGCATGTAACTTATATTGAGTTTCAAGAGGAACCCCCCCCCCCAATATTTTTCAAAGTACACAGTTATCTGTGTCACCAAAAATGATCTTCAGAAAGAGAGATGATCCTTTATAACTGGCCGGAATATTCTGTTTCCTTCTGATTTTTTCTCGTTTTCTTTTTCAAATTAATGAGCATAAGATTTATCATAACATATTCATAAAATATATGATGAAAATTTGACCCGTTTATAGTGTGAATTACATTAATGAGTCTCAGCTCAGTAAGCAATAACTCTGGCAGTTCTTAATATAACTGATTCTCCTTTTCTTCCAGAAGAGGGAGCTGTATACATTTAAATAGTTCCATTACTAAAAACAAAACAACACACAACCACCTCTGTTTAAGTAGAATCTTTATCACAAGTGATGATTAGATTTGCTTGTTGCATTTTCTCTATCTCTATATTGAGTGAATACTACACAGAATGTACAAACTTTTTTTTTTTAGTTCCTCTTTCACTTTGACAGCAGCATATGCCATATTGTATTGAAATATCAGCCTAGCATCAGGCTGAAAGACACTCTTACAGCCTGATACTAGGCTCATGTTTCAACAGAATGAGTTCAAAACCAGTGTCTGTAGTGAAAATGCCATAAAGTTGCAGCATTGGTGGCATTCTTTAAACCCTATTGAATCAATTCCACTTTAATTTACAGTTACGTGTAAAATTTGGTCACAGCACTTACTTATAAATCCCAACTTTCTTTAAAATGCTGACTTTCATATTTACTGGAGGAAAAACATGGGATATACTGCCCTTATTTTTAGATTTAGTTGGATGCAAGGGCTGTCTCTCAAGTCCTCTTGCTGGGAGCAAATAGAATTGAAAAAAGCAGCAGAATGTAATTTTGAGTTGGTGTTCAAGTTCACATTATTACAGTACATTCTTTGCAACAGCCTTTTGAAAAGCATTAAATCTCTCTATCTCTTTCTCTCCAAGCACACACACACACACACAACCACCACAACAACAACCACAACAACAACACAAACACACCATCATTTGTATAAGAGGATAACATGAGGTTGTTAAGACCTCAGTGTAAAATACATATAATATTTCCAAAAGTACAGGATACAAGGTAAAAAAAAGTAGCCCTGAGGTGGAAGTTGACATTTATACATTAGATAACCCATGCAGAAGCTGATCAAGGGAAAGTTGGAGGGAGTTCCACACTATCCACTGGGTATACTTAATATCACAGAAGCAGTTCCCTCTAGTGTGGAACAAATCCCATTTTATGGCTAGGAACAGATTATTCTGCCTGGGGCAATACCTCAGTAGCTAATAGATACGAAGCGCATAGACACTAATAATACTGAATTGTGACTACTTTAATTTTAAAAGGTTAAGCTCAGGAATCCAGAGCCCTCCCCATTGCCCAGGGGCAGTGGTGTGTGTTGGAGGTAGGGTAGAGCTGGGTTAATGTTTTTATAGCAATGCTCTTTTTTAAGTGTTGGGAGAAAGTAAAATTTATAGACATTAGTTATTGTGGTGTTCAATGTGAGTTGATAGAAAAAAATCTCAACTAATATTTAAGAGCAATATTGTTGCATGAGGAATCATACAAGGGGGCTGTAATCATAGTATAAGTTTCCATATTATAGCATTCAAAAAAAGTATCTTAATTTCCAGAATATTACGTGGGTTAAACCAGTGTCACCTCTTCTGTCAAATTATGCACCACTTGATTACTTTGAGATTGTACAAAAATCATTTAATTAAATGCTTGTTTATTTAAAATATTTATTATCTGCCCTGCATACTGTGATCTCCAGGCGCAGGGAACAATAAAAGCATGTTAATAGAACCTATTTACAACAAATAAAATTAACAAAAAAATCAGAGGCATAATTCACCTTTCAGGTTTCTTATTTACCTGGAACCAAGCAAGCAAGCCTCATTTGTTCAGCTGCTATTGCTCATTTCTTTTTCTGTAGCCTTCTTATGTGTTCAAGGTCAGGCCTTCAGCTGGCTGATAAGAATTTGAAAACACAGATTTATGCTACTCGCGATGTTTGACCCCAATGTCCTACCCGTGCCGTATCGCTATACGTGCATGTGGTTTTTCAATTATCAAAGTAATATATGCATCATTGTATAATGCAGCCTGCAGTTTCTCATCAGTGCTACTTGTGAGGAACTTGAGAGCTCTTTACTAATTCAATTTTGTTGTCCTAACAATAACAGTAACAAATACTGCAGATTTCTGTGGAACCATATTTCTCGCTAGCTCAAGGAAGTTGTGCTATAAAAGTGGGTCAAGATTTATTTTCAGTGTTAAAACAAATTCCCATCCCCTCTAGTGTTCAGTTAAGTGTTCTGATCTACCCAAAGTTAGTCATTGCTTTTGGGATTATGAGTCCTGTTGCTTTCTGAGCAGTGCAGCTACATCGGAATTCAGAAAACACATGCTGTGGAAGCTGCATTTGCAGAGTTCATCAGAATGTGGGGAGAATTTGACACTGGACCCATGGATAAACAGGCAAGCCACAAATGATGGGTTGAACATTTTATTTAAATTGCATCTGCTGGGGAAATTAGAAGAGTAGTAACCTAGCTTAACTACATCCTTGGGCCAGCCAGACCTTGCCGATTCTCAGGGTCATGACAAGGCATCACCCCAAAGCTTGGGCCCCACTTTATGGTGAATAAGGATGTCTTCCTATCCCACCCTCGCCCAGTGCCCACAACTCTAGGCTGATGTGGCAGGTGAGCCTCAAGAATGTTCCATACCCAGGCTAAGGACCCCATAACCCTGAGCCCTTCACCTTCAAAGGTGCCTAAGGGTGATCACCTGCTGCCATATCCAAACTTTGCCTTTCCTACAGCTCCCTGCCAACAATGTAACCAATGTAACCATGAAACCAAATCAACCAGAAAAGTGCCCTGATCCACTTCAAGTTAGCTGTGGCATATAGGAAGTACCATTGTTTTCAAAGCTATGCAATTTCATTTTATAAACATTCACTTGCTGAGTTAATCAGAATGTGAACACTAAACCAGAAGTATTTGTGCAAGAAGAGCCTACTATGCCAGCACTTTTTTGTCCCAGGGAGTTTGTGTTGCCCTCCTCTGACTCAAAGGACTCCAGTTTAAGAACTCCTAGTGACACCGCCGTCTTTCCTGCTCCATTGGAGAAAATTACTGCTAAAGCAGATTGGTCTCCTTTAACTAAAATGGCTCCTCTTATGGAAGGTGGAGGCAGTGACTTTGGAGTTGCATCTTCATCAACCTTCAGCTCAATCTCATGATGACTGCTTCTGTAACCATGTCTGCACTCTGGTCTTATTGACTCTCTTCATGGAGTTGTCCAGAATGCCACTGAAGTGGAGTTCACTTCTCAGAACAGAACAAATCCTATGACTCTTTGGTCAAAAGTAAGTTCGACAATCAGTGGTACTTATTCCCATGGATGTATGTTTAAGGTTATAGCTTTAGTCACGACTAATTCCAGGGGGCTCAGAACCTATATTGTATCACAAATCAATCCTAAGACACTGCACTTAATATTTCAAGTAGGGCTGAAAAGGGGAATTTATTGTGGCCATTTACCAATATGTAGTAAGGAACTTTTGTAAACATCTAAATCCTGGGTGTTTAATCTGTTATCCTCTACATGTTGCTGTAACTCTTGACCCCTGACCATTGGCCATGCTGGATGGGGCTGATGGGAGTTTGAATCCAACAGCATCTGAAGGACTGCCGGTTAGCTACCCTTGATTTAAATGACTGTGGGAAGCTTCTCCACATCATTAAATATAGTTCTTTGCCTTCACTGAGATAACAAGCTCACCTTCCATTGTCAGCCTTTATGCTTGGCAGCCACACTTAAACCAAAGGACTATCACTTGCATCTTCACATAGTATAGTTCGGTAAAAGCATACTTCAGGTTTAAAAGAATGCCACTTTGGAACCCTTGACACCAAACTACTAATTTTTGCCTAAATTCTCACTTTATAGAAAATGGAAATACTGTCCTGTTTGTGGGAAGTTAGTTAACAATGGGACAGAAGAGTTGTAGTGTTAGCTCTGTCGTTATGAAGACACCCCACTGATGTTTGATAAGCCAGCTGCGGCGCCTGTACAGCTTCCCAACTAAATCAGCAGGCTGGAAGCAAAAATACTTTCCCCTGCTGTTTTGTTTCACTGTTATCAAAAAGTTTATGAACACAAATGCAATTCATTTCATTTTAATAATTAGTTTTGAAAAACGGCAAATTCCAAGGATATATTTAAGTGTTTCTTAATTTATGTGTTAGGATGTGAATTAAGTTTAAAGCAGTGCCCGTTTTGTGGGTACAAGAATTTCAGTGAGAGCTTACATATGGTGTGAAATTAAAGAGGTAAGCAAATTGCTTAGAGGCACAGCAACCACTGATGTCACATTTCAGGAGTTGATGATATGGTAGAGACTATATGTTATATAGATGGTAGAGACTTTACTCTAGTGGGGGCCCATCTGGTGGCCGGACATGGAACTGGGAGTTGAAGGTTGACGTACACTAATTTCTGTTCACAGCCAGATGCCTTTAAGTATGGTCTTCTCCAACCATAGAAGTGGTTTGGAGGCATGAATATGCATCTGGGAAAAGCCCAATTCAGTTCTGCCTCTTCGGGCAGCCATTAACTCCCAACTGAATGTTTCTCTTCTTCCCTGTTCCATGTTGGATACAGATAACCTACCATTTGAGGGCAGAAGTAGTCCTTCTGGTATTATGTATTCAGATTAACTGCTTTGATGAGAAAATGAACTGTTGTACCAAAGCTCATTTCATTGTTTTGCCACTGCTGTTTCATCTCTCAGGAGGTGGGTATACTGTGGGCTAATGAGAGAGCAGAAATGTATCTATAATGAATTAGTCTAGTTTGGGAATTATTGTCTTTAGGTAGACACATAAAATGCAGTTGGAGTCTACTAAATGGCAAATACTAAATGTGGTCTACTAAATGGCAAATCTAATTGTATATTTATTGCTAGTCAATTATTCCATGACATATTGTCTAAGAAAGAAAAAGTTAACTTGGGTTATAAAAGACAATCCCTTTCTTTCCTGTTCTATGTATTCTCAGCAAGGGGAAAGTTTTCCCAAAAAAAGCACACTTACAAATTCTATTGAAAATGCCCGAGGGAATATATTATTCACCCGGCTTCTTCATAAAGAATGCCACTCTGTAGTGCTTACCAGAAGAAGAGCAAGTGAAAAATACTTGATCAAAGTTCCTTCATTCCTCATAGGTGGAGTAAACTGGACAGTATTTCCACAAGAGAAACAAACAGAATTCCTCTGCTTCCAACATACTGAATATCTTTCCAAAAGCACTCTTTCTACCTTTGTTCTCATGCCTTATTTGCCTGTCCCTGTTGTAAAATACATGTTCTTCCAGGAAAAAATAAAAAATAAAACCTCAATACTCAACAGTCCTCCAAATTCCTCTTTTGACCCCTGTCATCTTGCTGCTTCCACAAGTTCCTTCCTCAACTGATAAACTCAGTCAAGGATACGGACAATATGAGAACCCACCTAAATCTGAAATAATTCTTATGAACTCTGTCCAGAATCTACCTGCCTGCTCTAACTACTTGCCTAACATTTCTGAGACACACTCAAACTCCTGTATGTGGCTGAAGCCACAGCTGCTCTGCTCTGCTCTCTCCAGTACCACACAGTCTATGCAGAGACTATTTCTTTTCCTGTGCCCCATAACAACTTCCCTAAGAGTCCCATAAATGCTCTCCCTTCTACTATTGTTGCAAGACACTTTACACTTATCCACATTTTATCTGCTCCCTGACCAACCCACAAGCCGTTTTGTCACTGCAATACTCCTAACATGAAAAATGCACAGCAAAGCTCCTTTATTTTTCAGTTGTCTTTTAAAAAAAAAAAAAATTGTGTGGTTGTCCTATAGTTATTCTGTACACTAATGTTCAAAGGATTTAGTAATGGCATCAATTCACAGATACCCCCAGTGGTCCCTAACTATTGTAGGTGATCCTGGGATAGACACAAGCCAAGTGCAAATGCAACACAGTCTAATTATAGGCTAATTAGATGGATTGGATCCATCTCTTCCTCTCCTCTCGTTTGAGCATTCTCCTCCCAGTTTTGGATATAATTATGATTAGCAATGCATTTCTGCCAGCATTTTATCTACCCATAGGTAGCACTCATTGCAAAGCTATTGTCTGCAAAGTTTCTAAACTGTGTTTTGGGCTATGGTTATCAATAATGTTGGTGCAGACATATTGGGCTGGTTCACTCATAGCACTAAACCATATTTTAGTGCTATATGAACAAGGTAGAATAAGCCCAAGCCAAACTTCTGCCTTCTGTAAACCCACCCTGACGTCCTTCTCCCCCACCTCCGCGTGTGGCCAGAGCAAGGACTTCTGCACAATCTCTGGTTCATACACAATGACAAACCAGGATTTGTGTCAACTGAAATGAAATGCTGCAGAAATCCTTCTCCATGCTGTGCAGGAAAAGGAAAGTTTAGAGGGGAACCATGTAAGCCCAAGTCTTCATGCAGATCAGCCCAATGCTAACCAGAGTTGCTTTGCCTATTTTGAAAGAAAAGAGATCATACTCATGAGGGGGAAGGAGTGTGATGGTCCCAATAACCAATTCATTCCCTCAGCTTCTGTTCATGATCAGAAAAGCATCATGGAACTGTTATAGGCTCATCATGGAACACATGGATATATTTGGATATATTTAAATCTGGAATTTAAATTTCCAACTAATACAAATTTGAGTTGTACTGATTTAGGAGTAAAGTCTATCAGAATTATCCAATATATTACTAACCTCACCCCACAGCTTTAACACAATTATTGGTTCAAAGGGTTGACGATGTGTCTCTAAAACCCTGTATTAGCCAGAATTCTCATTCATGTTATTAGTGTCACTGCCTTCCATCTCTCTCATTAACAGCAGCCAATATAGTCATTAAAAAATAGAAGCTGTACAGAAATTAAAGCCACACAGCTAAAAACGCTCTTAAGAAACACTTAAACACCCAAAAGGGATCTCCATGCCTCTTGGAAAGCTGTAGAAACTTGGGAAGTCTACAGTTTCTCACAAGAAAAGCCATGAGCCTAGTTATAGGATAAAATAGAAGGAAGGAAGGAAATGCAAAGCAAACATAGTCGATTATTGCATCAACCTTCCTCTGTTCCTACTAGTCTGAATACCAAAGTGGCTATCCTGGTAGCAAAAACACCACCTTTTCAACTAGACGTGGGATTTAATATTGTTTGAACACTTTCCATGTGCAACAGTGATAATTATCTGAAAATATTTGCAGTGTCTGATCATCCTAATAGTCTGAAGGTAACACACAGGAAAAATGCATTCAGAATGAATTAAAATATGTTTCATTCAGTAGCACAATAGCAAGAGGATATACATTTCAGAAGTCTAGAAAAGGTAGCTTATAAGAATAATTGCACCTTTGATTTATAGTAATTAAATGTAATATATGGCAATATGAGGATTCCCAGAATTGTAAGGAGAGGGGCTGTCCAGCCAACTTGCCCCCAAAGCAGTGATGTTTGTTCACTGATCAGCCAGTAATCCAGATCATATGGCACTAGGAGCAGAGAAGTGTAATCAGACAAGTTCTGTAGAATAAATAGCAGCAATATGAATAAAATACCTAAGTCACAAGACATGATGGAAGCTTTAAAAAGGTTTCAGTGATACCTAGGGAAATATTCTGAAGTGAGAGGTAGCAAAATATTACAGGCCTACACAGGTTCTTTAGATGTCATTCATCTAACATTATTCTGGAGCTGGCAGCTATCAAGGTAGTCTGGAAAGGAATTGTCTCTCTTTTAGGACACTGAATCATGTGATGCAGCATTAGGGTTATCTGTGAGTTTTGCTACTTCGTCAAGTTGTCCTGTTCTTCTTCAGCATCACAGAAGAAAAAATGGCTGGATTGACAGCAATTTATATTCACTACACTTTATGGCTGAAGAGGTATTGCAAAGCATGTTCTGGGCAATCTATTTAGAATCCATTTCTGTGCTCTGGATAAGAGGCATTTCATTGATGTGCCACGATCAGATTCAAAATTGGTTTGAGTAACTAGCTACAACAGATATATGGATGACACCACTATATAATGACTTGCCTGAGACTAAACAGGATGCCTTGAACCATTCTCTTCAATCTTTTTGCATAAATTCTGAGCAAACTGCATCTCCGATTTGAATTAAAGCAACATCTGGAGATACCAATCACAGTAAGACAGAACATTAAATTCAGTTCTTATATTGTAAAGTCAGACATACTAAAATGTGAGCTATTCCTTTTTCTCATGCAACCTTGTATATTATCACCAAGCACATGAAATGTTTGCTACGTGCAGCTGAGATTGAGCTATAGCAAGGGTCAGCAACCTTTTTCAGCCGCAGACCGGTCCACCGTCCCTCAGACCATGTGGTGGGCTGGACTATATTTGGGGGGGGGGGGATGAACGAATTCCTATGCCCCACAAATAACATAGAGATGCATTTTTAAGAAAAGGACACATTCTAGCCATGTAAAAACACTCTGATTCCCGGACCGTCCATGGGCCAGATTGAGAAGGCGATTGGGCCGCATCCAGCCCACGGACCTTAGGTTGCCTACCCATGAGCTATACACATACCTGTGTTTATTGCTGTAAACAAAAATGCTAATTGATAATGTTATTTAAATACATAATGAGCAAACTTCAAATCCAAACCAACTTATTGTTTATGCTGCTTGGGTACACTAAGCCTTTAAGACCCAGCTCAGCCAGTCACAACTGGTGTGGCAGTATTGTTGGGGAAGAACTTAATAGGCCCATGTATTGTGTACATGGTTGGATAAGGTAGTGTATATGAGATATCTCTGCTCAGCTGGTTATCTAGGAGTGGAAATCATTCCCTCCCCCCTTCCATCACTACGGGAATTCTACACATCCCTGTTTTTCTTTCCAGCATTGCATCTGGCCGTATGGGAGGAGCAGCTTGAGGAAGTTTCCATTCAAAAAAGGGAAGGCAAGGAAAAGTTCAAGGCCTGCCACTTTTACACTCCAGATCACACTGTCATTAGGAAGTGTGTTGTCAGAGTTTATTACATGCATCAACCTGTAATGTAGTCTTACGTAATATGTAGGACTTACTTGCTGCATTAATTCCAATTGTCAACCTGAAAAATCCTTGTGCGGAAGCATAAAGGAGAAAGATGACATGAGTGAGAAAATGTGGGAGGCACAGTGAGAGTTGAAGGACTGTGCTTCCCTTTTACACCACTGGTCTTTAATGCAAACTCCTTTCAATGCAACATGGAAATATCATGAATGTAAAGAAGTCATGATATTGAAGTGTCATGAAAAGTGCCACAGGAAGGAGTTAATGGTTCTGTATGATGTCCATTGAGTTTCATAAAAAACGGTGTCATTGGCATTAAGTAGTGAACAGTATGGTGGAAGTGGCCACAATGCAGGGTGAAAAATGGTGAGTGATTAGACAAATAAAAGCATAGGGATGAGTCAAGGAGAATGGAACAGAGTTCTGTCTCCTTTTGTCTAATACTCAGGCTGTTGATCTGAACAGAAGCTTGAGAAGCCCATTAAGTGGTAAATCCTTGGTGGAGCCACACCATATTGTGTATACACTTCTGCGTTTGACTTTTTATGAAGGATGAATGGTCTGCATTGAGTATATCACTAACATACCAGTAAGTCATTACAAAAATATATTAGTTCAAAAACTGCAATACTTAGTATTTATCTACTAGCAGAGAAACATATTGTAACTGGATCAAGACAGAGATTACATATTATTACTGTTATTTATTTTGCTATTGATTTAACCTTATCTTTCACACTTGTGAACATTAGATTTTTGTATAAATTATTTCTGGTCTAATATCATTTCCAGTTTTTATTTGATCTCAAAAAACATTTCATTATGTTTAATTTAGGGAAATGAGATTTCTTTAATTACTGCCTCTAGAAGCTATTAGAAGCTCAATTACATTTGCAAATTCATTTTTGAGTAGCTTTATGGTTTTAAGATAAAAAATTAAATGATATGAGTATGTGAGCTTTCTTGTTCATTGAAATGACATTCTCTTCTTTTCTTACTTCTTTGTGGTGCATATACATCAAGGCAGGGAAATATACCTTTGAGTAAAAAAAATTAATTAGGCTAGGAGCTTAATATCAGTTTCAAAAACTCAAACTTGGCTCTGAGCTTCAAATTTGAATAAACAGTAAAGATTTCATTATAGGAAAAAGCCTTGTTAAATACATTTATCACATCCCTTCATGTGCCATTGGAAATACCATAAATAGCTTGATCTGAAAAGTCAGCAAGAGAAAAGATGGGTACCACTGATGCAGGTGTCATTTCTGAATCTGATATGGCTCGAAACAGTTATAGTGCCATAGTGAATTATATACATATTAGTGCTTTGATGTCTAGAGACCTAGAGTCTCCAAGTAAGACTGTAAAAGGCCATCTACCTAGTAGGATTTGTTTATTAGTCTGTGGAAGATGACAAGCAGTTTTAGTAGTGGCTCTAGTTTTATTGGCCCTGGTTGCTTGTTTCACATAATTAAACAGCTATTTGGCAGTGATACCTTTTCATTTTCCAAGTCCTGCCAGGGTTGCACAGCTGGAGAGAGCAGGAGCAAAGCTTAAATGCCTATTGCTACTTTATGTTGTTTTTGCCTTTTTGCATATACAGTAACTTCACATGTAATAGCATTCTAAATTTCTAAATACAGATTAATTTTATACTTAGAATGAAAAAAGAGCTTCTTAACAACAGTTACTCTGTTGCACAGATGCAATTAAAGCTGTGCACAGTACCAGATAAATAAAGCCAAATTGGAATTGAAGAAAGTCACTGTCCTGCCACTTGGTGGCAATTTTGAGCTACTGCATAGCGAGTGCTGGCATCAAGGAAACTACTTTAATTCACAGACATTTGTTTAGAAGAACTACATCACCAATAACACCATTGACTAAGAATGCGAATCATGAAATCTACTGTCCATAAAGCATCCCACCAGAATCACTGAAAATCTTACAGTTCCTTTCTTAGTCATCTTAATAGACAAATGCAAATAAAGCACACAGAATTTGTAACTGCCAGCTGCTGAATGGATTTCTGTTCTAGTGACAAGAACTGTTAATTTAGGAGTTACTTAGAATGGAAACAGAAAACATAAAGCTGCCCTGATTTACAAATTGGAAAATAACTGGGCCTTAGTTGAAGGGAACATTAAACAGAAATCTATATTATATTGCCACTACCAGTGCAATGACTAGGAATGTTTGGTTGCTTAAAGAACAAAGCATGCTTCACATCAGTTTCTTTGAGGGATGGGAAGGTCATCTGTTCAGCTAGAATTAGAAGTTTGGAAAAGGGATGGTGAAGACTGGGAATGTAGCCCAGTAATTAAGAAGACTAAGGGGCAAGAACCCCAGAAACAAGTATGCTGCAGGGTAGGCAGTGGTCTGCAAAAGAGCTACTCAAAGGATAGGTAGAAATATAAATAGAAATGATAGGGGTTTTAAAAAAAAATGGCAGTGGAGGATAGGGGCTACAGAGAGGGGGTGGGTGGAATGAGGTGCTGTGGAGGCTGGCTGGTTGAAGTAGTTGTGGCTGAGTGTGTGGTAAAAACATGCAGTTGAAGGAAGAAAGGGCTATGAATAGAATAAGATAGGCCAATCCCTTGCATAAAGTCTGGAGACATAAAGGTCTGCACAATATTGACAGGAGAAAGCCAAAGGAACACAGGGTAGCATCCCTTATGAACAAGCTTCCGGAGGCATCATGCCATCTGGGGTAGGACCAGAGGCAAAAGCACATGGAGCAACAGATGCAGCTCTTACCCAAACTATATACAGTACCATATTCAAGCGACACAAAGGGTGGAGGTTATTACACACATCTCTCCATCCAAGCTGTAGAAATAGGCCTGGAGAGGATTTGTGGCCTGGGGACTAGATAGGGAAGCCTAGAGTCACATTCAGCTTCTAGGTTTGAGGTTGCCCACCTCTGGTCTAAAAATCTAAGTCTCCCACTGTACAGCATTGTAGCCTGGCAACCCTAGCAGGGAATCAACGACCAATAAACCATGGGAGAAGGGTTGGATTTTCCGTAGAACTAAACCAACTACTCAGATTTGGGTTTCAGATTTCTGTAAGGCCTTTGTTTAAACCATAGTTTGCTCATTCTAAAGCTTTTAATCCTTTTCAGGTGTTTGAGGTGAGACTGCATGTGTGCTTCAAAATGGAGAGGGTTCAGCAGCATGCATGCAAACTCCACCCACATGCATGCAGCTCCCCTTCAGACCTCTCTGCATTCAGCACAAAGGTTTAAAGAGGAATTAAAAGTGTATTCACCTAAACCTGCTTAGAATCCCCGTTCAGACTTTCCACTCAATACAGGGAATTCTGAAATGGACATATTAAACCCACATGCATTTGTCTTGAACATTTAAATAGGTCATCTGAAGAAGAGTGAGAGAGAGAGTATTTAGAATAGCTAAAGTGGACAGTTTTTAGATCCTTTCCTGCAGATAATTCTCTTATCTTTTCATTCCCCTCCCCCTCTCCTTAAAGTTCATACAGCAACTATAGAATGTTTAAAAAGAAAGGCCTTTCTCAGTCCATCGCCACAAAGTTATTACAGTCTATTTTGTGTTACTTCACGCTACTTAAATTTAATCTATAACAAGCGCAACTGGAGGGAAAAAACCTGCAAAAGATAGCTGTCAGCTTTAGCAGCCCATTTTGGAATGGTAATGAGAAACCAAGGCATACTAACTAACTAATCTAACGGAATTGAAGAATTGCTACTTGTCTAATGTAATAGAATGATTCTACTGTAAGCAGCTTGTAAATACTGAAATGAGCAGAAAACCCAGTGCACATTTCTCTCTCTCCCCCTCACTCTCCCGCCCTCCTCAGACTTCGGGGTGATAGTTGTTCATGCTGTTGAAGCCTACAGTCAAGAAAGCTGCAATATGCTGCAGAGTTGTTTGTCAATGCCTAAGTTTATTTTCGTAAAGAAGTATTGATTGCAGGATGAGAAACATTTAGTTTAGCAGCAGTCGATGAGGAGCAGACAAAGGGCTGTCTGTGCTCTGAGTAATTTAAATTGCATACTAAAAGGTACAACCCCAAATATATATTACTGTGAAAGACACTGGTGTGGCACTGTGTGCGTGGTATAGTGTCATTGAATAATTTGGTCACTAGGTGGCACTGGGCTTAGTCATATTTGGAAGGAGTCCGGAGTTGCTTATTGCTGTCTGTTCTCATCTAAGAGAGGCAAAATAGTTCCCATCTAGTAGGGTTGGGCAGTACAGTGGTACCTCAGGTTACAGAAGCTTCAGGTTACAGACGCTTCAGGTTACAGACTCTGCTAACCCAGAAATAGTACCTCAGGTTAAGAACTTTGCTTCAGGATGAGAACAGAAATCGCTCAGTCACGGCAGCGGCAGCGGGAGGCCCCCATTAGCTAAAGTGGTGCTTCAGGTTAAGAACAGTTTCAGGTTAAGAACAGACCTCCGGAATGAATTAAGTTCTTAACCCGAGGTACCACTGTATCTGGTTTTCAACATCACAATAGATCACAAGCTAAATATCATGATATGAGATACACACACACACACACACACACACATATATATACATCTATCTATCTATCTATCTATCTATCTATCTATCTATCTATCTATCTATATCTATGTCAGTGGAGGGCCTTGCTGGGCCTCCCTGCGGCGGCAGAGGGTCCCATCGTACCTCCTTGCAGTGGCAGAGAGTGTGCCGCACTTCCCCACAGCAGCCAAGGGCCTTGACGAGGCTGCCTGTGATGGTGGAGGGCCTTGACATGTAAGCAAGTAGTAGATTTAATAAAAATATTAAATAAACTTCCATATAATATATTTTCAACTAATTTAAGTGTCGTTGATAAGTGATTTACTTGTCAAGTTGCATCTGCTTCCCCACTCAGAGGTCTAAGTGCAATCTGTGTATGCATAAACCCCACTGAGTTCAACTAAACTTCTACTTTCCTGGGAGTAAGCCTCATTGAATTCAGTAGGGCTTGCTTGTGAGTAGACACGCATTTGCTTGCACAGCTTACCGAGAAACACCCTCCCCATTATTCTCATGTAGTACCCAACCTCCAATTTCAGCATAAGGCTAAATCTTCTCCACTCCATTCACCCCCCCAGAACCTCCCCCCAAGCCCTCATCACACCAATCTCTCCCTTTTTATCAAAGGGAAGGAGGGAGGGCAAGCAAGCAAAAACATAGTCTCCTTTAAATAAATTTTTAAAACCTTCATTTTTAATATGGAGGAAAGCTATTTAGGGGGAACCAACAACATGAACACCACCAGAAAATTAAAATAAAAACTCTTCCTCCTCATTTTTTCACTGGTGGGGGTGAGGAAATAAAGAAGAGCTTTCCAGTTCTTTGTTTACTTTGCTGATGGATCTTTGACTGTCTAGCCTTAGGGGTTTCCTCCTGGATTATTAGTAGGGCTCTGCATAATTAGCTGAGCTCTAGAAAGAATACTGGTGAAGATGAAAGAGTTTGCTGGTTTGTGTGAGGGCTTATCTCATTTATTATCGGTTAGGAGAGAGGAAGGAGAGAGCAAACAAAGCTGGAGACACAGTGCCTGCGAGTTATACAGGCCTTGGTCCAGTATACCTGAAGGAGCGTCTCTACCCTCATTGTTCTACCCGGACACTGAGGTCCAGCACCGAGGGCCTTCTGGCAGCTCCCTTGCTGCGAGAAGCCAAATTACAGGGAACCAGGCAGAAGGCCTTCTCGGTAGTGGCACCCACCCCGTGGAACGCCCTCCCACCAGATGTCAAAGAGAAAAACAACTACCAGACTTTGAGAAGACATCTGAAGGCAGCCCTGTTTAGGGAAGCTTTTAATGTTTAATAGACTAGTGTATTTTAATATTTTGTTGGGAGCCGCCCAGAGCGGCTGGGAAGACCTAGCCAGATGGGTGGGGTAAAAGTAATAAATTATAATTATAATTATAATTATTATTATTATTATTATTATTATTATTATTACCTGTTGCAGGATAAAAATAAAAGCTATGTATCAAAACCACCAGGAATTTACTGGAATTATGTATAATTTATTGGTGGGCAGGGAAAGGTTTCAAAGTCTCTTCTTCCAGTGACAAATTCTGTCCTGTAGAAGCCCCCTACATGTTCCATATATTTATTTTTTTGGATTTATATCCCACCTTTCTTCCATCATGGTATACATTCTTCCAAGGTGGTATACATGTTTTCAGGCAGTCACCAATCTAGGCACCGGCCAGACCTAGACTTGTTTATTTTCAGGAACAGTTATGGATTTATGAAATGCATGTCTGCCCCTTTAATAATGTGTAGCCCCATCCTAGCTACAGTTGATGAACTTCAGTATTTGCGGTGGCGGGTGTGTGTGTGTGGTTTTGCAAGATTATGGCAGTGGGAGATGCTAAACATTTTTATACTTACTCAAAGCTCTCTGTAAGTAACATTCTCAGTATCTTGCAGGATTGTGTTATGGGGTAGTAAGAATAAATATTAATTGGCCAATTTAATTAGAACACTAAATTTCTTTTATGGAACTGTGTTTTCCCATTTAAAAACCCTCACTTCCAAGCTTTTATGTGTGGCTAGCTAGACAGAAGTTCTCTGCTATCTGTGTAATTCCCCATATTTTACCAGAAGTAAAATAACTTAGATATTTCATTTAATCCCTTATATACTCCTGGTGTGTCATCTGTTTATTTATCTTCATGCTATGTCTTTTAAGATCAGTTTTCTGACTTGTGATGCATGTATTTTTGGTTTCTTGCTTTCTACAATTTTAAATTTATCATATAAGATGTAGAGCTGTAAGACTTACACTAATAATGGCTTAACACCAAGAAAGCTTTATTATTCTCTAATGAAAGCAGAAAGCAGAGACATCACCTTGCCAACAAAGGTCCGTATAGTTAAAGCCATGGTTTTCCCAGTAGTGATGTATGGAAGTGAGAGCTGGACCATAAAGAAGGCTG
This sequence comes from Podarcis pityusensis, assembly GCF_964106645.2. Taxonomy (NCBI): domain Eukaryota; kingdom Metazoa; phylum Chordata; class Lepidosauria; order Squamata; family Lacertidae; genus Podarcis; species Podarcis pityusensis. The sequence goes on along the minus strand of NC_138028.1, from coordinate 97,265,662 downwards.
ATCGCTGAAGAATTGATGCTTTTGAATTATGGTGCTGGAGGAGACTCTTGAGAGTCCCATGGACTGCAAGAAGATCAAACGCATCCATTCTTAAGGAAATAAGCCCTGAGTGCTCACTGGAAGGACAGATTGTGAAGCTGAGGCTCCAATACTTTGGCCACCTCATGAGAAGAGAAGACTCCCTGGAAAAGACCCTGATGTTGGGAAAGATGGAGGGCACAAGGAGAAGGGGACGACAGAGGACGAGATGGTTGGACAGTGTTCTCGAAGCTACTAACATGAATTTGACCAAACTGCGGGAGACAGTGGAAGACAGCAGTGCCTGGCGCGCTCTAGTCCATGGGGTCACGAAGAGTCGGACACGACTAAGCGACTAAACAACAACAACAATGAAACCATGTCTGTAATTTGGTGATACATTTTTCTAAGCATGTCATAAGATTTAGGTCAGCACTATCAGGCATACATCAAATCCTTTGGTAGGCTACAAATTGCACAACATTGTGTTTACAATTGTTTTTGAATAAGCATGCACACATAAATAGAATGCCTGGTGTGATCCCCCCCCCCCCAGCATTCCCCTGAATTTCTAACTTTTTCATTATAATTTTGTAGCTGAACTTTTGACAAGCTATGTGTAGGACTCATTGATGCCACTACATTATGTATGTAAGAAGAGTTCGGCTGGATCAGGATGAAAGCCCACATAGTCCAGAATCCTATTCCCACAGTGAGCAACAAGACGCATATGGGGAGCTGGCAAGTGGGGCTTGAATGCAATTAGTATTCAGAGGCACATTGCCATTGACAGAGAAGGTAGAACATAGGCATCATGGATAGTAGCTTTTGATAACTATTCCCCATGATTTTGTCTAATCTTTTAAAGCCCTCCAGGGGAATACCTTGTACCAGGGATTAATTGATCCACAGGAAACTGATGTGGTGCTCCAGAAACCTGCTAAAGGGCAAGAAACTACAAGAAGGAAGCAGCTCAGGGTGGGAACAAACAAGAAGAACGTGAGCTTTTAATATAGGGTGGCAAATATGACTTAATAGGCATTACCAAAACCTGGTGGACTGGAATGTAGAAATGGGGGTGGGGCATAACCTTTTTTTGCATTGTGAAAGTACTGCTGAAATTTGAAAGCACTCTTGAACAGTTTTGTTCTCCTGGTTTTTTTTTAAGCGCGAGAAGCTGATACATGAGTTGGAGGAAGAGCGACATTTGAGACTTGAAAGTGAAAAAAAATTACGAGAAGTGACACTGGAATCTGAGCGCAACAGGGTTCAAATGAGAGGACTGCAGCAGCAGTTTTCCAGGTATGCTATTAATTTTTGGCTCATTTTTTTAAATGGTCATGCACATATGAAAACAGTAAAAGTTTGAAGTTGTAGCAAACTAAATTATTCTCAGAGACCCAAATGAAACAAATGAACCTGTGCCATATCCATTAATTTCAATGGGTCTACTCCAAGTTGGACTAACATTGGCTACAACCTTGAATCCTGTACTTGTCTACTCAAATGTAAGTTCAAATATGAAAGTAAGAATTGTCTCCAACAAGCTGTCATCAGGACCCAGGCTGTAAGTCTGCAATCCTTAACAGAACTCTGTTCCTGAACCTAGTTTAAATCTGCGAGAATGGGATTTACACAAACTAATTAGATGCACACTTGCAACATAAATGGCCATCTGGAGTATGGAAAAGGTTAAAGAATGGTCCTGAACTTACTCATTTTCTTGATTAATAAATCCAATCTTTAATGTAGATGAAAAATACCTGGAGAAGCAAACCTAAACTTGTGCATGTTATGTGTCCTATGTACATTCTTGCATGTAAAGGTGAAAGGACCAGCTTCAAATTAGTTCACCAGCCAGGAATAAGCTGCCATTAGTTTAAGTGAGATAACTGCCCCAGGCAGCAGTTGCATGGAGAAAGAAGTGTGTGTGTACTGTGTGTGTGTACATACGTGCGCCACACAGCTTGCTCTGCATTCTCTTACTTGAACCTGTTGCCCTCAGGTGTGCTATCCTGTTGCCAGTGCTGAAACAATATTCAGCCACCATTCTAGTTACCTTCTCTATGTGTGTGTAGGAAGAGCATATTGCCCTTTGCTTTGGGCAGTAAAATGTCTTGGACTGGCCCTGACACCATGTGCATCTTTACAAAGAGGAATAACATAGCAATGGTGATTCATGCCCAACCTACATCCCACTCAGTCTACTGCCATGAGTTCTTTGTGAGGCTGCTCTTTATTTGTTTAAAATATTGTTCTTTGTTTTGCCATTTATCACATCATATATATGCTGCCTTTTGTGCATAATGACAGTATATGAAAACACAATGAGCTCCCAAAATTCAGAACGAAACAGCAGCTGCTACGTCAATAGCAAGTAGTTAAAAAGGATCCAGCTGCTATTAATGGCCGGCAAAAGGCCTCCAAGAATAAATGTGATTCCTGCGAGTGCAGAAAAATGCATTAATGTGGGTGCTTGCCTCAGTTCAGAAGGGAGATTATTTCACAAGAACCACAGACATTCCAGGTCATGTAAGCCTTCACAAAGCTACTTACGCAGCCAATTAATTTGTGTTGTATGTGGAGAAATTTCTGTCTGGAAATGTCTGGAAATTTCAGCTAGTTTAGTTGTAGTGGCTTCAGTATTAACCAGTGCAGCCTGTGTGGGACACATACAATGTCAAATCTGCAGTTACTTCACTGTTTTCCATTTAGTTTGACCACTTTTAAACCTTAAATGGTCTGGTGTTATACATGTTAAAATCCTCCTTAGAAACCCATGTCCGTCTATTGGAAGCATGGGAAAAGGCTTTCTCTCTGACAGAAACAAGCTGCAGTGTGTACACAGTAGGGGTGTTCTTGGTGGTCTTTAGGCATCAGGCCCCTCCAGCCCTTCTCCAAAGAACCTTTGGGGTAGTCTGTTCTTTTATCACAACTGATTGCTGTTCTTAACTGCAAGCTTTAATAAGTTAGAGGAATAATTTTAATACTTAAAAGGCTACTTTGAATACAAGTGCTTATAAAACAACAGATAAAAAGTTCCATCTTAGAAACAGCATTTCCCCTTCAAGTTCACACTGGATGGAACGTTTCTCCTAAGATACTCCTGCTGTGACATAGACATGTTTTGGTTCTATGAAAAAATAGGCAGATTTAGCTGATTTATCAACTGGTGTTTCTTAATCATGCAATGGGCTTACTTTTAATCCCCCCCCCCCGGGCTTTTATGACACTGTGATATTCAACAGTTCATAATATTTTGGGAGCTGATTTGGTTTTATTATTATTATTATTGAAAGACAGCTTATAAATATTTGAATAAAATAAATATAAATGAGGTGACACTGTGCCTTGCACTTCTGGCTTTCACCTAACAATAATAGAAAAATGGGAACCCACCAGCACTTGCAAGTTTCTGTTTCTAGGAAGAACTATTTGTTCTTGTGCATGCACTGCTTGAAATTCATTTGGTTAAAAATGTAAGGCCTAGGGCACCTTCTTCTCTGTCCCCCTCATCATCAAAGTATACTCAACCCATCTGTATAACAACAAAGCACGAAAGCATATGAAAATCTGTCAATTGCCCTTTTTTGTTTAGTGACAGTATAAAGCTGTCTCTTCATATGCTGAGAAAATGTTAACGTATCATATAAGCTGTCAGTTTGAGTGCACAGGTCTTCCTGAATGCATGTGACTTTTGAAGCCAGGGGTGGTTTTCTTTTTTCTTTTTTCCACTTTGATTGACATTCCAACTCAGCAGTATCTCATTTCTGTTACCAACTCAGCAATATTTCTTCCTGAATTTTTTTATCATCTGAAATCCTTATTCTTAACGCATGTGTAAACCTCATATTAAAAATGGCACCGTGACTACAGCCACACTTTTAAGTGCCTGACTACTCAATAATTTTTTTTTTTTTAAGAAAACCATGTGGCTTCAGTTTACGCTGTTAATTTGCATGTAGGTTTTACATGGAGTGCTTTCCATTATGCTTGACATTCTACACCAGCACCATTACCATTCCGTTCATTATCCTATATTGTCATTGTTGGTGGTTGCTTTCATACAGAATCACATTGGCCAGGTCTACTAAATCATCTTTTTCAGTATAGTGCTTTCTGATTGGTTTAAAATATACTAAGTGCTTCACATAGGTCAAGACAACATTTTCCTGTTTCATGACATAAGAATCACCTAACATTGAATCAAACCACTGGACCATCTATCTCCGTACTGAAAGGCAGTGACTCCTCAGGGTTTCAGACAGGGTCTCCCCAGGCCCTTCTCTAAATGATTCTCTTTTAGCTCTACGAGGAGTTCAACTACTCTCTTTCTTGAGTTTTGTTTTGTTTTGTATGTTATTTCAACCCTGCTGTCTAGTGGTATGTGCCGAAATGCCAAAGAAGACTCAGAAACATCTGAATGATTTATAGTGTTATTCCAGCAAGAACATGAAGTTGTATGCAGGGTATAAATGGATTACATCGTTCATTTTCTGCACGGCCTTATTGTACCAAGTGCTTGTTGAGCAAACACGCTCTGCATAAGATCCATGCAAACGATCAGATGTTAGAGCATTGACTTTGGCTTTTTTATTATTTCAATTACTATGTTAGGCCATGGAAGGCAATAAAAGACATTACTACATTAACAGTCCCTCTGCAAACAGTTATTGAAGCTTTTTGTACTGGTGCTTTAAACTTTTCTTTTCAGTTTTAAACTAGAAAAAGCCAAGCATTTCAGTGAAGATGGCCTTAATGATAAGCATATCATTGTGGGGGAATATCCTATGCATGCTTACTTAGAAGTATGTACTGTGGCATTTACGCCTAAGCCTTGCAGTGCAATTCTGTGCATATTTGCTCAAAAGTAAGTACCACTGTGTACTGTAGGGTTTACTTCTGGGTAAATCTGTGTAGGATTGCAGCTTGAGTTTTTAATAATACACAAGCAAAACGTAGGAAATCAATCACATTTGGGTTAGAGGGAGTCTGACAGATAATACGCGCTGTAATTCCAGTTTCAGTGTGTGTTTCTGCTTTCTGCTGGTCACGCTAAATATTAAACAAGGTTATGCCTGTCACTTCCAACAGGTGTGAACACAAACACTATGAATTTGGTAACACGTTACATAGGATGACAGCCTGTGTCAGCTTCAGGTGCAAACATCTTCAGATCCTTCCCGTTGTAATTTTGATTCTCTCAGAGTTTGGTTTAGTGATGCTAGTGACATACTGTCAGCTTAACAGTGAAGAATTAATTCTCAGATTATTAGCGATAATGTGATAGTTTGCATTTATGCTGCTTTACTGTTTAAGAAGATAAGTCTGAAAAGCGATGACAAACCTAGACAGCATCTTAAAAAAGCAGAGACACCATCTTGCCGACAAAGGTCCGTATAGTTAAAGCTATGGTTCTCCCAGTAGTGATGTATGGAAGAGAGAGATGGACCATAAAGAAGGCTGATTGCTGAAGAATGGATGCATTTGAATTATGGTGCTGGAGGAGACTCTTAAGAGTCCCATGGACTGCAAGAAGATCAAACCTATCCATTCTTAAGGAAATAAGCCCTGAGTGCTCACTGGAAGGACAGATCCGGAAGCTGAGGATGAGAAGAGAAGACTCCCTGGAAAAGACCCTGATGTTGGGAAAGATTGAGGGCACAAGGAGAAGAGGACGACAGAGGACGAGATGGTTGGACAGTGTTCTCGAAGCTACTAACATGAATTTGACCAAACTGCGGGAGGCAGTGGAAGACAGAAGTGCCTGGCGCGCTCTGGTCCATGGGGTCACGAAGAGTCAGACATGACTAAACGACTAAAGAACAACAACAATAGAATGCCATTCTTTTTTTTCTCAGCAAAGGTTTTTATCAGGCAGAATTACAGGAGTAAGCAATGGAAAGCAAGTCTATCAAGTCAGTTCTCAGTATCAAAACTAATGGTAGATCTCATGCTAAAGCAGTAGGCTACTTTTGTGTACTTTGATGTGAAAGGCTGGGGCAGTATATATTTGGCTTGGGTATGGAGACACTTTGCTGCATATTTCCATCATTACGGTGCTTCCTAGGGTAGGATTGAAAGCACACTGTGTAGCCCACCAGGCAGTATGGTGAACAACTGCATTGTGTGCATGATCATGTGGATGGTACAGTGGTGTCAGGTCTAAACAATGAATTATATGGACCAAAAGCAAGCAATAAAATATATTATATTGTTTTATGATTGCCTGAGATCTTACCACATAAGCTTAATTAGACGGTATGGCATCCCACATCTATGCACTGTCAGTATATCCCTATAGAATCTAGGTAATAAAAGCCCATTTTAACGTGCATTTTCAGCCTTCCTTTCCCTTCTCAGTGGAACCTCAAACACTCATGAAAAACTCCACAGAAAGTTGATGTGCTTTCCAGAGCAGTAGTTATCCTTAAAGAATTGCCGCTAGAAGGAAGAACAAGGTGCACACAGTCTTTTAAATGTATGAAAAGTGAGTGTGTACACAGTTGTCCATGGGTTTATTTATTTTTGCCAGCAGTGCACTTTTGTGATTACTGGCATTGCTCAGATCATCTGCTGCATAATAGCTAGAGATGAGTGGCGTTTTCTAAGGGAGTTTCTTTCCTTAAGGATTTTTTTCTTTTAGGTGTAGCCCCTTCCTGCTAAATAATTCTGTAGGCTACTTCCATGGATGTGAGCTTAGTTCCAAGAAAATAAGTTGTGTATTTCGTCTGATATTCATAGATAAGGCTGTGGGGGGAGGGTAGGAAGTCTTCTTAGCTGGAAAGGATAAAACATTCATCAGAAAGAAAGTCTTGAAAACAACACACTACTTTGAAAAGGGAGAGAACAGGGAAGGGAGGGAGGGAGAAATAATGGTTTATCTTACCATCTGTCAGAGAACAGTATGATAAAAGATGGTACTATGCTTTAATGCTCAAAGTGACTTGGGGCATTCTTTATTTCATTGTGCTTTCCTTGCCTACTAGCTTTGGGGTTGTGCCCCACTGCTTTTGCATGCTTTCTAATAGCCTGGCTGCCAGCCATTGTTCTTAGCATTACCTTGTTTGTTGACACTAATTTTCCTGGACCTAGTATGAACTCTGCCCTGGACAGACGCCATCACAGAGCACATCCTGCCAAGACTTGCCTTCCCAGCTTTCATCCTGGTATTTGCTTCCAAAACACACACTAAGGACAAGCAGGTGTATCTATTTCAGTTTCTCTCAGTTTCTCATCTCCCCCCCACTCCAATCTATAGTTCAGTTCTCTACATTTCCCAATCAGTTTTCATTTTCTTTTAAACTCCACATAAACATTTATCAGCAAATTTCTCCTAATTATACAGAAATATGCTTGCACTTTTTTTAAAAAAATAGCATTCCCTTAATGTAATGTACATTTTTGCTTTTTATTTTACTACTAGATCAGTTTTATGCACATATTACCCATGTAATGTATTTTTGTGCACATTACATGGCCGCAAAACAATACTGTAATATTTGGAGAAGGGTGAATTTGAAGGATGATTGTGCTTCCATTCCCACATTGTTTCAGAAAGTTTGGAATAGGTAGGTTTGCCTTTAAATGCAATTCAAATCAAATTTCTACCCCCTCTGTAATAATCTCCGATAGTGAACACAGCCACCAGTCATAAATCCAGGAATCGGAATTTCAGGCCAAAGCAACTTTAGTTGAGTAAACGTTGATTGCCATTGGTGAACATTTACAGTTTTAAGAGTTAAGGGATGGTAGCTGAAGAACCTTCCATTGGTTTGTAATGGAAAATAAGGATGTGAACTTTTGGTTAATGAGAAAGTGGTGTCCTGTATGATTACTCATTTTATTTACCGTATTTTTTGCACCATAACACTCACTTTTTTCCTCCTAGAAGGTAAGGGAAAATGTCTGTGCGTGTTATGGAGGGAATGCCTATGGGTGGCGGGGGGGGGGGATCTGCTGCAGTCGTGAGCAGAGGATCCATGGTTCCCTTTCCTTCCCTCCTCCCTGGCTCGCTTTGAAACAGCAAAGCGGGAGAAGAGCTGCTGAGTGGGGAGGAGTGAGGGACAGAGAGCCTGCTTCTTTAAAGGAGCAAAGTGGGAGAGGAGAGGAGCCACTTACACAAGTGTAAGCGGCTCCTGTCTGGTTGGTTCCTTTAAAGCAAGCAGGCTCTCTGTTCCTCTCTCCTCCTCACTCAGCTCGCTACATAGCAGCAAAGTTTCTCAGCTTGCTAAGCCGGGGATAAGTGGGGAGGAGGGAGAAAAGCAGAGCCTGCTTGCTTTAAAGGAGCAAAGTGGGAGAGGAGAGGAGCCTTCTCCTCTTATACCCCTCTCCTACATTATTAGCAGCATCCTTCTCCACCCACCCCACACATGCTTCTTCTCCCCTTAAACCCCTCTTCTGCATTATTAGCAGCATCCTTCTCCACACACCCGATGCGTGCTCCTTGTCCCTTGAGTGCTTTTCCTTCCCTCCCCACTTAAAACGTGGTTACAAAGCATGGATCCACATGGATCCTCAGGAATTTTGCACTGGGTCACCCCAAATTCACCATCAGATCACAAAGCATGTCCATGGCTACATCTTGCACCAAAAAAATCACGCACCCACTGTTGCCTGGGGCCGCAGTGGTGCAAAAATGTGGTTACAAAGCATGGATCCACATGGATCCTCAGGATTTTTGCATTGGGCTACTCCAAACTCACTGTCAGATCACATGTCTGTGGCCACAGCATGAACCACAAAACTCATACATCTACTGTTTCGTTTAGAATATTTTTTTTCTTGTTTTTCTCCTCTAAAAACTACGTGCGTGTTATGGTCGGGTGCGTGTTATAGAGCGAAAAATACGATATTTTGCATGTACATCATCCTGGAGTGTATTACTTGGATGGAAGTGATAATCTTAATGCTTACATAGGTGCCTTTTAGGATTCCATAGCACCTGGTCTCATCTACATCAGCAGGAACATTGCTTCTTCAAGTATTTGTGGCCCAGGAGGCTAGAAGGATATCGAACAAGCCAGTATTGTTACTGGCTACATTTTCAGTTCAGATGGGAAATTCCAAATATATATAGGAAGGTAGCCACTTCCAAGGCAGCTCACATCTTATTAAAACACAAAATACTGTAAGCATAAAATCAAAATGCAAAACTCCACATGTCTAAAAATATAATGCTACCAGCAGTTACATTGTCAGCAAAATAAAACAGAAGCAATCTCTTTCAAAAGCTGACCAGACTAAAAAAAGTATTTAAGGTTCTCCTAAAAGTCAAAGTGTTTCATTTTTTTAAAGTATGCATTTTGTATTATTGTATATGTGATTCCTTATTGTTGTGTTTTTTTTAAGAGTTCAGATATGTATATAAATATCTTATACTTTGTACAAAGTAACCTATTATTCTGCCTGTTCAAAGTGTAAATAATGCATCTGTAGAAAATACATGTAAGAAATCAGAAGTCCAATTAAAGAGGTGGCTAATTTCTCTCCCCCCCCCCCCCCATTTTCAAAATAATTTTTATTTGGTTTTACAAACTTAAAATTATAATCATACCAAAACAAATCCACAGTTAAAAGATTCCCCCGAATCTCTGGACTTCCCACCTTCCCCTCCATGGGTTCTGTTGTTACCCCTTTTCTACTGCATATTTTTTCAATAATCCAAGTATTTGGATCCAACTCCAGTATATTCATAGTTCTTGTTATGTTACAAGTGTTACTGCAGTCCTGCTAGTGTTTCCAGCTGCTTACAGTGGTTTTCTAGATAAGCTATAAATTTTTCCCATTCCTTATTAACGTTTTGGTCTTCCTGGTTTCTGAGCTTTCCGGTCAGTTTTGCCATTTCGGCGTAGTCTAACAATTTAATTTGCCATTCTTCTCTGGTAGGGACTTTATCTTTCCATCACTGGGCTAACAACATCCGGGCAGCTATCGTCGCATACATAAAAAGTCTTTTTTGCTCCCTTGGAGCACCTTGTAGGTGCTGAAATAAGTGGCTAATTTCTAATACATTTTTGTCATCTTTGTTTTGCTTTCAGGAAGGGATACAATAGGACATGCATTTCAAGAATACTACCCATAGGCATATAAAAATGCAATATTAGGAAGTTCAGTTTTAGCATAGAGATAAGCAACTGAGTAATAGGCCTTCGCTAGTCTGCTTAAATTCTTTACATGTTTTGAAAGCTTCTTTAAAGAGGCCCTGGGAAATGAGTAATATGTGTCTGCCGTGGGCAAAAACATAATAATTTACTTGCTTGGTTTCTACTTCTCTCTCTCTTTCCTTCTCCATTCTGTGTTTGAAAGTGAGCATTTAGTATTGGCTCAACCCTATCATATCATTACTCTGGCAATCTTGTCAATTGGCAACTATTTCGTAGATCCACAGAATAAAGAGAGTGGGTGTGTTTTTTTAACACACACACACACACACACACACGGGAGAGACTAACCAATAGGTTGATAATTACGCAAGCTTCAGTTTGTATTGAAATCTTCATCAGGCAGAATGCATTCTAAATACCTAATAAACCCAGCATAGAAACTTTAGTTACGTATCTGAGGACCAAGCTAGATGTTACACAGCAAGAAGTGTGTACCAGTCGCCTGGTGTGTCTCTGTATGTATGTTTAATAAAGTGTGTCAGGGTAAAGCAGTGAGATTTGAGCAGAATAGCACAGAGCACAGAGAAATATCTCCTTAACTCTTTCTCTTCTGTTAAAGTTTGTTCTCAAAATGCTGTTCACTCCCAGGAGAAAACATACTAGTGCTAGTAGGTGGAAAACATATTGGGCGCTAAACTTGGAATGGGAAATAACCAGCGTGAAGCAGCGTCTTCTCCCTGACAGAGCCTGACCTGGCTGCCAATTAGGTTGCATACATGCGGAAAGCAATGGGTACAGGTTTTTTAAATGCAGTGGAGCTAGTGGTGGAGTCCAGCGTAGTGCTAAGTCTCTTGTTCAGTAAGCACAAGGATTTCTGCTTGTGGAATAGCACTGTATTTTCCCTGTGTGTCCCCTAAATCTATTCTAGAGTTTTCCCCAACCCTTTGGAGTAGATTTGGGCATGGCAGCTTATAGGTAGAACAGAGAGAGAAGGTCCTGTTCTGCAAGTGGAAATCCCTGTATTGACAGGATTTGATACTTGAATGTAGGTCTGCTTCTGACCACACTCCTAATTTTTCTATGCTGTCAAACCTATGCAGGCTATTAAGAAAACATATTTCTGTAACAGTTAGTAGATGGTCTCTAATTTTCAATTTTTATGTGGTTTTGCTATTGTAAACCACTTTGTTATTTTTTATGATATAGTGGTTTATAAATAAATGAAATAAGCTTCTAGAGTGCCAAAGGTTTCCCATCCTTCATCTTGTTTTCTCTCAGACTTGTGTCTGTCCTCGGCCTAGCTATTCTTGTCTGTCTTCTCAGTGCCACCTGCAGACACTGAAGCCTTAACCACTCAGGTGTCTGAATCTGCTTGGCTCTGGCAGTGAGTGACACAAGGGCCAGTCAACCAGTGCTGTATACAGTTCAGCTTCAAGAAGGAGAAGGTGTGTGTGTTGGTTTTTTACTTATATAAGTGCTCACCTGTTATATGCTGCATAAGTTCAGTTTCTGCTATTAGCCTAAACCAAAGAAGAAATGTCAGGAGAGCAGTGAATCGGCTTTCTCCCCAATGGGGTTCTGTTCCTGTTGAATAATAATAATAATAATAATAATAATAATAATAATAATAATTTATTATTTACACCCCACCCATCTGGCTGGGCTTCCCCAGCCACTCTGGGCGGCTTCCAACAAAATATTAAAATACAGTAATGCATCAAATATTAAAATTTTCCCTAAATAATAATAATAATTTAATAATAAAAAAACTTACATAATTTAAAGTATTCGAAGTTTATAAGAAAAAGAAATAAGCATTTGAATGGAGCTATTGAATGTTTTGAACACAACTTTGTAAAGGTTAAAAAGAAATAATAAAAGTTTGACCTTATGAAAAGAGACAATCTTCAAGTCCTCCAGGTTCTCAAACAACAAAACAAAACAAAGCTTAAACCTTTTATTTGCCAATATAATTGTGTCACATCTTGGTTTCAGACTCTCATGTAATATCTTTCGAGTTCCTTTTGCCAGTAATACAGAGAGTTTTCCATAATAGGAAATGGGTGTAGTTGTGAATTGCTTGCAGCGTCAGAGTAGGAGAATCATATACTGAACATGTGTTGCTGTAGCATTTCTTCATGTTTCATCTAACATAGCTCATATTCACACACTGACACATTCTTCTTGTTGTCGTTTTTTAAAAAAAGATTATTTTGCCAGACAAGTAAGTACCTTAGTCACAAAGATGAGCAAAAAATAAAATGTTCTCCTAGTCTTTCAAATCCAAAATTCTTTTGTAATCATACTGTCTAGTATTGGTTTCCTCTGGGGCATGGAAATCCTTTAGACTTGTCTAAGTGTCTAATTCTTGAGTCACCCTCAGAATTATACCCGCAATCTCTGCATAATGCCAGTGTCACATCAGAAAATATTCACAGGTTAAAATAAATGGTTTTCATTCAAAACCATGAGCTTTTCATTATTGTATGTGTATAATATATTCAAAGCCAGCATAAATTTATATGGCTTACATTGGTAACACAGCACAATCACAGTCTACACATTGTGGGTCATGGGCTAGCCTTGGAATACTTTACAGTTGCCAGAATATATGTCAAGTTGCATGGAGCCAGAGATTTTTCCAGTTTCAGCAACTCCTTCATTTCTCAAAAGACATACAAATGAGATGCCTGTGATTCCAGATCAGATGCGACTTCTGTGGGCAGAGATGCATGTATACAGCCTGGAGGTTCATCATCATTAAGCTCATTAGTTGCTTTGTGCTACTGTCTCAAATCAGATTTAATAGTAAAATACAGCATATGGGAGCCAAAATAATTAAAATAAGTAGTCTGAGATAACCAGACCATGTGATATGTGCTTCCAAAGATTCAGCCTTAACTCTTTGACATATAGGCTGTTATCAAGCTAAATAATGACTGAATCGGTCCTATGGCTATTTTTTTTTAATGCTCTCCACTTTATTTACCTGGCGAATATGTACAATAATAAATTATTATAATAATAATTTATTATTTATACACCGCCCATTTGGCTGAGTTTCCCCAGCCACACTGGGTGGCTCCCAATCAAGTGTTAAAAACAATACAGCATTAAATATTAAAAACTTCCCTAAACAGGGCTGCCTTCAGATGTCTTTTAAAAATAAGATAGCTGCTTATTTCCTTGACATCTGATGGGGGGGGCATTCCACAGGGTGGGCGCCACTACTGAGAAGGCCCTCTGTCTGGTTCCCTGTAACCTCACTTCTTGCAATGAGGGAACCACCAGAAGGCCCTCGGTGCTGGATCTCAGTGTGTCTGCCAGTGCAGAATCGTACAGCTCTATACCTAGACGGCAGATAGATAGAACTGGAAATGTTCTGTTGTCTGAAACAAACATTGGTTATAGCTCATGGCTTAGCTTCAGGCAGCAAGACCACAACAGTACTGGAGAAGTGTAGCTGCTTCCCTTTCCTCTCTTAAGAAATTGTGCACTCGTGCTAAGCTGTGGATTGGCTTAATGCTGTGTGTGAGCTGGTTCAATTTGTCCTGTAAAAGAGTATAAGGATGTGCTACTGGGGATAGAAACTATACAAAAATGAGTGTAAAAATCAAGTATCCATCGAGCCTGATATCTATTACAAGTTTGATGTGTTTCATGACAATACATATGAGTTTGATGACAATAATATTTTCAAATTTATTCTTGTCAGTCTTCCACATTAATTGCTTTGGCATCTCCAGAAGATGGTTGGGTTATTTTTGTAAGACTGTAGTGATACATGAGCAATTTATAGACTTTGCTTAATCTGTTGCTTCAGGGGATTTTTGTGACCTTAAAAAGTAGAGAAGCTATAGGAAAAAAATACACCGTGGATAAATATGATGGTATTCTGCCAACACCATCCTGTAAGGCAGAATGCATGGTCAACACTGCAGAAAAGGTATTGAGCACAAAAGACAAAGGGCAGTGTGAGTGTTCCATTTAATTGACTTAAAGAAGCTATAACATAGCAAGAGGCTTAAACTACTTAATTGCTACTTTGGTTCAGACTTCCCTAAAAGGATTAGTGACATTTGGCAGTATCTAGCTAAACAGTTCTGCCAGTGCAAGAGCTTTTAGCTGCACAATGGAATTTCCTGCACACACCCTCCCCAAATCTGCTGCACAGGATGCAGAGGAAATCTAGGACAGATTTAAGTGGGACACAGGTAGTGGACTTCAAGTATGCAGCTTTAAAGTCCTTCCCCCTGTCCTCGCTCCTGCATCATGGGGGCCACCAAACCCCATAAATTGCTTAGCCCCCTCTGCTGGGTTAATCCTCTGGCCTCTTGTCAGAGCCCTGCCAATGCCTGATACCCTCTCATGTTCTTGTATATTCAGAGATAGCCCATGGATTGTTTTGAATATATTTTTAATTTTATTTTAAACAGCTTGCACATCCGTTTGTTTCTAAAGCAGACATACATTATCACAGTGCACCAGCTCATTGTGTATGGGCACCAGTATTAAATGTGCATTTCAAGGCTGTGTGTACATCCCTACCTTTGCTGAGTTTGGGTGATACTTTGTACATCTGCCCTACCATTATTTCTGCAGTGGACAGGAAATTGGGTAGAACTGGACATAACAGAGTTTCAGGATTAATGTTGATGCTCATGGAGCAATGTATGCATTAAACTGACTGGATTATGCATCAGCAAGGATAGGAAACCTCAAGTTGGATTTAACTAAACAGCAGTTCTTGTATGTATGTGGGAAGAATTCTGGTGCATGACTCTTGGTGAGGCAGATTTATCTACAAACCATGTCGAGACAACTTAATCTCATTTTTTGATTGGATCATGAGCTTAACAACTGAAGGAAGTGTGATGTGCTTAGTGCAGCTTGACTTTATTCCAGAATTTGACATGGTCCTACATTGTGTTCTCATGGGGCAATTCACATTTCTCTAGCTTTCCTTTATGCTGCAGAAACAAGATACATAGCAGGTGCCTGCAGGCATAACACTGTGGGGATGTGTTTTTGTCAGATCTCTCTAGTTTAGCTACATTTGGTTTGGATTATGATTTGGTTTAATTCAAGTCTCTGAAGACAACGCTTAATTAATGAATTAAATTTGAAAGGAAGCATTCTTGTTCTGGTCATCATTTATGCAAACCTGCTAGAAGATGCAATTTACTTTTGTGTTGTTGTTTTTAATGAAATGGTCTTAACTGAGAAGGTAATACAAGTAAGGTCAATATTAGAAATAGGCTGCCTAGCATATTGCCACATTTTTTGTTGTACATTTGAACATTTGATAATCACTGTTAGAAAGTACATATACCCAGATTATTATACAGTAGTCTACCAACTGCACAGGCTGGCTACTATCAAGACTAATAATTGGCTTCTGGCCTATGTATCAGTTAAATATAAGGCATAAAATAAACTGATAGCACTTCTTAACATTCAGTCTTAAGGAATTTACGGTGCTGATGGTTCTCTGAAGTTTTGTCCTTGTCTTTGAGACTGCAAGTTCCATGCCGAACCAGAAGCTTTTGGGTGCTACTTTCATTGTGCTGCTGCCTTTTGTATGCCCCTCTGCACACTGATCCCAAAATAGTACTGGAAGAACATTCTGCATCATGGAGCTGTACATTTCCAGATGCACACTAGATGTACACTACATATATGACATGGATGTAGTTGAGGTCTGCATCATGGTGGATGACACCCCCTTATTTTTTTAGTTTAGGAAGTTAACAAAACTGGGAGTATATATATATATATATACACACACACACCGTATTTTTCGCTCTATAAGACACACCAGACCACAAGACGCACCTACTTTTTGGAGGAGGAAAACAAGAAAAAAAAATATTCTGAATCTCAGAAGCCAGAACAGCAAGAGGGATCGCTGCACAGTGAAAGCAGCAATCACTCTTGCTGTTCTGGCTTCTGGGATAGCAGCGCAGCCTGCATTCGCTCCATAAGATGCACACACATTTCCGCTTACTTTTTAGGAGGGAAAAAATGAGTCTTATAGAGCAAAAAATACGGTATATAATTTTTATTAATTTACAACAAAAACAAAAAACTCACAATAATTTCACATCCAATTTTTCACAAAGTATTTCTTTTCTGGACTTCCTTCAGCTTTTCCGTAAATCATCCATAGTCATTATTTAAGTTACGCATTCCTTAAGTTTGTGTTGTCATTATTTAAACCTTTCCTTTTCTATTCGCTTTTAACAATACTTCTCAAATTTCACAGTGCTTCTTTAAATCCCTCTAGCGTTATCTGTCCCTCACTAATACTTTTCAGATATTCCACAAATTTTCCCCAGTCCTCGATGAACTTTTGGTCTCTTAAATATCTAAGCTTCCCAGTCAATTTATCCAACTCAGCATAGTCTAACAGCTTCATTCTCCATTCTTCCATCGTCGGTATTTCTTGTTGTTTCCATTTCTGAGCCAGTAACACTCTTGCAGCTGTCACTGTATATTGAAAAAAATTACAGTCCTTTCTCTTTATCTCATTTCCTAAAATTCCTAACAGAAAGGCCTCTGGTTTCTTTATAAATGTGTATTTTAGTATCTTCTTCAATTCATTATATACCATTTCCCAGAAGCCTTTCACTTTCTTACATTCCCACCACATATGGTAAAAAGAGCCTTCTTTAAAAACTGGGAGTTTGTTGTCTTGGTTGAGTGCTATACATTATGTAAGTCACAAGATTTGCAGGCCTGTCCTAGTCTAAGCAGATGAGACAGACAGCAGGGCTTGCCATAAATACTTTTTTCTGCTAAAAGTTTTATCCCACTACATATTTTGAGTCTTTTTACTCCTAAGATAGCAATGTGGGACAAACTACATTACTGTTTCTCTTTTACCTTTATTGACTTGAGGGAGACCACATCAGAACAGTAAAAATACAATTTAGGGGGAAAATACAAGTCAGCTGGGTATGTTTAGTCTGGATTAAAGATGACTGAACAAAATTGTAATTGCAGACTAGTGTATAATGTAAAGGATGTTCAAAAGCAATGAGACATTTTCTCTCCTTAAGTAGGCAAGAAAGCAAGAGTAATTATCCAAGCCAGTGAGATTAATCCAAGACTCTATAATTGCTAATTAAAAATGGCATGTACATAAAAGGGCGACAGGGTTATATTTAGGTCTAAATATAAAAGATTTTTTTATGAGAACATTAGTAATTGAAAAAATACAGTAGGAATTATGCAACTATCAGTAGAACTATAATAAAATATGTATTCACCCTTTGGGAGCTAATCAAATTACTTTACAAAGATTAGGGAAACTCTATAGGGCTGTAACATTAGCTAGCCCAAGATACAGCTAATCTTGAAATCATTTTAAACACGAATTTTAGGATTTCATTGAATTTGAAGGCTGCACTCCTGCATATAGTCTGCTTATATCGTATAGAAGAGTATAGAATTTTAGGAATCTAATTGTGTGCCATGTTAGCAATTTCGCTGCCAGTGGCAAGTGGTGGGTTTTATCTTAGAGTTAGTTAATACATCAGAGGTCATAATGAGGTACCGTCTCAATAAAAGGTTAATGTAAAGTGTGGAAAAGTTAGGGTTACTCACACCAGAGAGGAAATAACTTCCCCTGTAAAGTATTAGAATGCATAATTAAAGCTAGAACTACTGACCATATGGTACAGATGTGGGGAACCCTCTGTGGCCATTGACCATGCCTAGTAGGTTGATGGGAGTCATAGTTCAGCAACATCTGGAGGGCCGAATGTTCCCCCATATATATTTCACATGATTTCCAAAGTAGGAGAGCCATGTTGAATCAAATTAAACGCCCATCTAGATCACCATCCTGTTCTTAAAGTGGTCAGTCAAATTTCTATGGGAAGCCCTGAGTGCAGCAGCTCTCTTCCCATTTACACATCCCTGCAACTGGTATTCAGAGGCATACTGCCTCCACTAATGGAGGTAGCCATCCTGGCTAGTTGCCATCAATAGCTTTATGAATTTGTCTAATCTTTTCTTAAAAGCTATCAATTAAAGCGGGCCATTACTGAAGAACAACAGGGTGGTTGGCCATTGGACCCACTATTTGTCTTGTCTCCTTAATCCGCTGGAGCCTGTCTTTGCATGCAGGGGAGGTCAGAGAGTATTGTATATGCTTGGTGGTGCACAGAAGCTAAAAGACTTAAAATAAAATGTTATTGATAATTAACAATATGAAAAGAATTTCAGAAATGGAACTTCCCTCACCCATAGCAAAATACATCATAATAGATAAATTGTTGTGATTGAAGTTTTCAGATAAAAACTTTCACTTTGAAATTTGGAGTGTTCAGAGCAAAAGAGGACTGAAATCTCCATTGAAATTCGAAAGATGGGGTGGGTAAGCCACCATTCCCCCACCACATCCCCAAAATGTGATCCTAGAATAGTGATGCTTGTTGATGTAGTTTTGCACTAGTATGGATCTCTGCTTGAAAATGCAATCTACAATTGTTTAAGCCCATATGTCCACATCGGTATATGTCACCACACAGCATCATTCTATTTTGATGGAAGGATGCTGTTGTAGTTAACTTTTCCTGCACTCCCCAATTTCACTCAACATATTTACTGACAATTCCAGAATCTGTCTCCTAGTTTCATTATATTAAGATTGCAAAATTGGAACGGGAATTTTGACTCAAGTTTAGCAAAGGAAGATAAAAAGGAGGTATGCTAAAGACATAAAGGGGGAAAGTTCCAAGCATGAAGGTGATTGACAGAGAACTCACTCACAGAGGGGGTGGGGACAGGTTCTATTTTAGATGGGTAAATGCTTGGAAATGCACTAAGCAGAGGACAGAGTAAAGGGATGATAGCTTCTCAGTGGAGGGAAGAAAGCATTGGCAAACTCAGATATTGTCCAATTACTTGATCCAGATGGCTACTTAAGGATCATCAACCAAGGGATCTTGTCAAAATGGTGAGTGACACTGAGTTATTCAGCAAGATGAATTCTGAAGCACCCTGTGAAGTACTTCCAAAGAATCTCTCTAATAGGTGAATGGGCAGCAAAAGAACAGATGAGTTTCAATTCAAGTTAAGTACAAAATTATCCATTATGACCTAAACAAATCACATATATGTTCATAGTGTTTAAGGTTTTAGCTGGGCTTTGACTCCCCAGGAAAGAGATGTTTTTGTGATGGAATATTTACATAAAATAAGAAACTCAGTGTGATCATGTCACTTAAGTGTTTTCCTGTGGAAGAAGAATGAAGCGATCAGAGCTTTTTTGCTTGGAGAAAAGTTGACATGATTTGAGAGACTAGATAACAGTGTATGGTGGATAAAGTAGAATTGTCCTTTAGCATTCAAACAGGGGGGGTTAACAAATTAAATAGGCTTGGAAGTAGATTCAGGATATTCAAAAGAGAAACTTATTTTCATTCCACAAGGTGATTAAGGCAGCTTACAAACAAAAAAATGTAAAATAAATTCATATACAAATACAGTATAAAAACTATATAAAAACTGCAACCAGCAAAAGAATCAACAACAGTAAAAGATCAACAGTTCATTGGACAAAATATGGGAGTAATAAATAGGTAGGCACTACACAAATGTTTCTTTGTAGAACACCATCTTAAGCATCATCACTGAAATGTTCTATTCTGAGGTGCCATCCACCTAATCTCTGAAGACAGGGAAACGTGGAACAGAGTCTCAAATATTGATTTCATTTAATGGGAAGGTTTGTGCAAGAGAAGGCAGTCTTTCAGAAAAATTATGGATTTCATGGCCATAAGATATACTGATGCCCCCTGGTTTCAAAGACTAGTTCAAGGATTGTAAACCAATCAACTGCTATTAGCCATAGCAGGTTTTTAAAAAGTATTTTATTTATATAGATAAAAACCAACAAAAATTGCAACTATATAATAACAGTACACCAGAAATATAAGGATATACAACCTGACAGCCCTGCCCAATGCAACTAAAGCCAACAGTTTTAAAAGTAGACAGCAGCATATACTAAATTACAGTGTATAGAAAGACACACCACACTATTAACCGTAATGGTGATTGCTAAATGAAGCAATACTGCCTCTGAGTATTGGACTTGCAATGTACGTTAGCAGCCAAGTATGTTTTATTGGAAATTGGTTGTAAGCTAGCCACACTGTGATCTGTAGAGTCCAAAACAGACTGTGCAGGAACACAGGAGGGACAGACAAACTTGCAAAGCAGAAGCTTGCCCTAGTGGTGGAGTGTGGCTAGAGTGCTAGTTATCAGAGTGAACTGGTACCAACATGGAGCGGAACCCTTGAGCCTGTTCAGAAAAAGGAACAGAGAGAGGGTGCAAATTTATCTTGTCAGTATTTAGAGGGGCCTCTTTCACAGTTTAACAAACAACAACAGGCCTGGGGAACAATATCTGCTTTTTTTCATGCTACGCTAGATGAAGTTTTAAATAAATTAGTATGGGATCTCTCATGTTTGGTTTAAACAGAAATCGATTAACCTATAAAGAGCCAGGATCTGAACTTCTGAGTAGTTGGTAAACCTGATGAAATGTAATATCTAACCCAACTCACAGTGGAAAAAAGTAGAGTGAATAAAATTTAATGCATGGTCAAGGAGGCCTGTGGAGACAGTATGATAGTTTGAGGAACAACAGAGGAAACTTTCTCAGAATTGTAATTATGATTAAACTCTGATGCAGATGTTAAGGGACTGGGTACTATGTGGAAGTAATGATGAAAAATGCAGAGACTGCTGTCTGAACAACAGTTAAACTTTTGCTTTTCTTCAGAACTGACCCTGGCTCAGAAATCAGCAAGTAAATCTATATGAAATTTACAGACCTTCCAAGTGTCTCTATTTTCCAGGGACAGTCCTGGATTTACAGAAGTCGTCCTGGTATCTGACTTGACCCCACAATGTCCCACTTTTCCTTAGGACATCCCTATTTACACCAGAAAAATGTTGGAGGGTATGTGAAGACCGAGCCAAGGAAATAAGTAACTATGCAACCTTTGGAAGAAATCTGAAGGCAGCCCTGTATAGGGAAGTTTTTAAGTGTTTAATGTTTCATTGCGTTTTTTATGTGGAGGAAGCCGCCCAGAGTGGCCGGGGAAACCCAGTCAGATGGGTGTGGTATAAATAAGAAAATGATGATGATGATGATGATGATGGAATAAGGTGTCCCTATTTTCACCAGAGAAATATTGGAGGGTATGAATTTAGAGGTACCACTCCTGGAAACATGGGAATGGGGAAAAGTACACAGGTGACAATGTTTTTTAAATGCATAAACATACCTGAAGAATGAAATTTGCATGCCCTGTGGAGGAATGCCTGCAGATTTAAAAATGTGAAATACCACTGTTGTGGTCTGACAGTTTAAATTAGAAGAATACGCAGCTTTAAATAAAAGGGTACACCTATATGAAACAATGTGAAAAGCAATTTAATTCTCAAAGAATTCCTGTGTATTAGAGGAGACAAATCCTGAAAATGATGAAGTGTGGCCTATACTATCTACAGTGTAAATGGAACCATAATCCCTAGGCATTGTTGTATTGGATACGAACAATAAGGAGGTAACATTTGAGCTGACTTAATGACTCAGACATCATATAAAGACTTATGGAAACACAGAGGGGCATTTTCAATGCAAAACAGCAAGCTAGAATTGCATAAATATAACAGAAGAAACTCATTTAAGTTACTAGAAACCAGCAATGTGACTCTTTTCATAAGACAAAGTGAAGGCCAATAGGGCTGGCTGCACCATTACACGAAGTGAGGCAATAGCAGCATGTGGTAGATACTGGTGGGTAGTAGCAAAGCCCCCCAAGCTATTTTCCTGACCCCCCTGGCTGTTGCTCTGTGCTGGAGATTAGAGCTAAGCGTGCCATAGGCTTGTCTTTTACTCCCTAAACTAGTTTTCTACCCTCATATGTAGTGGAGGACACTGCCCTGTTGGCAGCATTGAAGTCAGAGTCAACATCCACTCGTGCAGACTTCTGTACATGGAATGGGAAGGGATGCCATATTGTCCTTGGCCTCAGACAGCAAAATACCTTGGGCTGTCCCTGAAGGCCAAAGTTGGCATGATGGCCCTTTCAAGCTGTTGTAAAATTATTGGTCTTTTGCAAAGAATAAAACTGATGACATGTTGGAGATGAACTGAAATTTGGTTGGTTTGTTTTTTTAAAGAAAGCGTTCTGAGAGGGGGTTCTCCCCAAACTATTGGAGGATATTTCTCCAACATTGGCAGGAGTCCAGCTATTAAGTGGGGCAGGAGCCATACCTATGAACACCTCATGTTAGTTGAGAATTCAAAGTTGATGTTACTATAACACACACACACACACACACACACACACACACACACACACATTTTAATATTTATTTAATTTGAAGTTTATTCTGCAGGTACTATATTCAATGGAGAGATTAGGCCAAGGATTTTTTTTGGTGTATTAATCACAGAGGGTTACAAAACGCAAATGTGTACAAAATGTAGTAGAACTTTTGAGCAGATTAAAGAGAAATGGGTGAGTGATTATATTTTATAACTACTACTCTTTCTTCTTTGGCAATCACTCGTAGCCGAGGATGATTGCCATCCATAAACATGGTTTTAACAGTGAGCCCGTAGGTGACTGTGGAGGCCAGTTCTGGATCCACAATGGGGACATAGGTTTCTGGGCGGGAGTTGATCATGGTGAGGGTTTGCCAAGTGTGCCTTCCTCTTAGTACATTTCTCTCTTTCGTCCTGAGTTCAAGTGTCTTCAAAGTCCATGACACCTTTGTTAAGGGCTGTTCTCCAATTGGAGTGCTCGCAGGCCAGTGTTTCCCAGTTGTCAGTGTTTATACTACATCTTTTTAGATTTGCCTTGAGAGAGGTATAACTACTACTACTGGCATAACTCAAGGCATAACTACTACTACTACTACTACTACTACCTTTTTGGGCTCTTATGTATAATAATGCTTCTGAGCAGTCAGAGAGACAGACTAAGGTTCTTCAATTAATGCATAAGGTTTTTGCCTAACTTATCAACAGTTCTTTATTCTCTGTATAGCTTGATTAAGAAAAATGTCAAGTGGGATTGGGGATTTTCTAATGAAAAAGCTTTTGAGAACTCTTAAGTAATTACTGTAGACCTCAGATGTTCTGCTGTACTAACAGCCTGAGAAGGAGTTGGTTTTCTCTCATGATGCTTCTTCTGGGAAGGAAATGCTGTCAGCTCAGTGGACTGAATATAGATCCAATAAACCCATAGGATTTGTGTTATGAATGGTGACAAGTATCCAACCAAGTCATACTTAGAGTAGACCCATCGAAATCAATACACTTAGGTTACTTTATTTCATTGGGTCTACTCTTGGGGACGACTAACATTGGCTATCACCTCTTGCCGCTTGCTAAATGCAGGTATTCACAATTGAGCTAGAAGGGAGTGGGTGTTACATTCGGAGTACAGAAATGTAATACAGGTAGAGATAAATTTACAAATTGGACTTAGCAGAAACCCCTGATTTCTTTATTTAGTAGCATTGAAGTAGTTCCAGAGGTGGGAATATGCTCTTGAGGCCTATGATTATGTAATTGTATATAGACCCTGAAAGGAAATGTGTGATCTAGGTGCCCTGGGTTGATTGCCATTGCTACACCTACAGCAATACACCATGAAAACTGAGAATTACTGATTGATTGCATTGATGCAGCCCAGTGACAGCCTTACACATAAAGTCTTGGACTGATTATATTGTCATTGATAGCCAAGGTCAGAGAGATTGTTCTGAGAGTATGGTCTTTTAAGAATTGAGGCTAAAGATTTTGCACCTTGTTATCTTTGTTTCAGGGGATAAAGTGTATATGTTGACGTATACTGTGGAGAGCCTTAATACTAATTAAAGTAAGAAAAGGATATTGTATTAAATGAATGCTTATGAGCTCCCTGTAGAATTACCAGAATGAATGTATGGTGGCAGAAAATAGAGCTAGATATGAACTGCACTCTCTGTGTGGCATTTTAAAAAAGAGATATCACGCCTCCCCTCCATAGTTGGGAATAGCCAGATAAAAACATGGAGAGAAAAATCCCTCTAGACCACTTCTCAGGAATAGTTTACATGCAAGAGATCCAGGTGCCAAAAAGGCCACCTACTATATGAGCTTGCCTGAATCCTGTGGTCATCTTCAAAGGCCCTTCCTATATTATCTTGTTCTCATCTAAAGTGGATTGTGACTCTTTTCCCCTTCTTTGCCACATTTTGCTAGATAAGTAAAGGTAAAGGGACCCCTGGCCATTAGGTCCGGTCGTGACTGACTCTGGGGTTGCGACGTTCATCTCGCTTTATTGGCCGAGGGCGTACAGCTTCCGGGTTATGTGGCCAGCATGACTAAGCCACTTCTGGCGAACCAGAGCAGCACACGGTAACGCCGTTTACCTTCCCGTCGGAGTGGTACCTATTTATCTACTTGTGCTTTGACGTGCTTTCGAACTGCTAGGTTGGCAGGAGCAGGGACCGAGCAACGGGAGCTCACCCCGTCGCGGAGATTCGAACCGCGCTAGATAAGTAAGACACAGTAAAATGTCATCAGTGTTGTCTTGGGTGGACATCGTTAATTTAGGAACTGAATTAATACCTTGCACTTCCAAAAATAATATCATTTGTTTTTATAGCATTTGTGCAACAAAGAACTAAAAAAAAAAAACCTAGAAAGAATACCCAAAAGTAATGTAATGTTCTGATAAAAATCTTGAGCATTTACAATGAAGCACATTGCAGACACAGTCACCTCTGAGACTGGAAGTCATTTACATCTTAGAATCCAACAATACAATTTTTAATACAAAACCCTTTGTGCTACACATTATGTTGTGCTAAAATGACTAGAGAAACAGAATGGTGATAAGAGAAAAGGGGGCTTGGGGGGGGGGCTGGGCTGAGACCCAATATCTTCTATGATGAGATAAACTTTATAAACCTTTTTTAATTTTAAAAAATTTTCAGCTTTAGTTGAAACTTGTTTTATATATTTAACAAATTCTTTATGACATCGTATCCCTATAAAGTCTTCCCTCTATAAAGCAATGGAAGTCTCCCCCCTATAAAGCAATTGCCTGTCATCAAGGATGGCTGTCTATTTCCAATCCACCTCAGTTTTGCATGTGTTCATTCATAAGTCCATCCTGTCTCATTTCTGCACTGATCCGTGTGGGTTTCTTTTAAATTAAAACATATTTAAATACTTATTAAAACTTGCACTGAATCCTAAAATGCACAATGAAAACAACATTTTGATACACAGGGTTGAGCAGAGAACTGAAACACAAAATTTGGGGACATGCAAAATCTGAAGAATAATTGTTTTCAGATGTGTGTATTAATGTGAAGGTGCGAATTAGGTAGGTTTGTTTACTAATGAGGACTGAATAAAATGCCCCTGCCCACCCATAAGTTAAATGTTTCAAGGCCGAGGTAATGAAATTTGTAACTGGTGTGACCAAAAATGGAACAACTGTTTTTATAACCTGTAATAGGCCAGGTGTATAAAGCGGATGCCACATCTGCTCAGCAGCTTCCACCAAATGGAACAGAATCATGTGGTGTTATTTCTTTGCACCACACTGGGCACATGTATATGTGCAGTGGTGCAACATCTGGAATGAGACTGTTCTTCCCACATTTATTTATTTTTAAAACCTGAATCTCAGTAATGGAGTGTTGACTGTCCTCGTTGAAAGGATTGTAGCTGGTGCAGAGGCTTTGTGTAGCTATGTATCTATGCTTTATAGTCAATGTGAAGGAGGACTTGAAAATGGTACCCTTCTCTTCCCAAATGTATTAGATAAAAAGAAACATTGCATGCTGTGTAGATTATACATACACTACTTTGGCTTATACATGGTATCTTGAGCCAATAACACAGTCTTCATTCTGCATGAGGATATAGCTGCATAATTAAGCCTCTTGAATAGCAGCTCTGTAATTGTGTAAGTGCTACAGTTATTTAACATTTCAATGAACCAGCATTTTACTACACAGCTTTGTTTTATGACAAAGAAAACCAGTTAAATATATCACAGGAAAAAAGGATGGTTGCGAAATTGTACACAGAAAACGTTAGGACTGAGGGCCAATAGGCACTCATTGTATGGACTTCGGCTCGGAATACGTGTGAAATAATACTTGTTCACTTGTTATGTTGAGTTGTATGTATATTTTTGTGTTCCAAGGAAAACTGAGTTACTGTAGCTGTGTTCTCATGAGTTTTCATATATTAAAAAATACTGTAGGGCACTGTATGTTCCAAACAAGTCCATAGTAGCCCATAATATGTTTGCCTTAGGATCATATTTTTATTTACTTAGTTTCCCCTCCCACCCCCCACCTCCCAATTGCCCATGAAAGAGTGTCTCACTAAGTGTGGCTAATTTGTATTTTCTAAATATAATCAGTTTATCATGTTGATTTGTGCAATCTTTTAAGTAGCTACAATAAGTAATAAAAATTGAATAATTTATATTGCTTGCCTTGATAACTTTTTATATGCAGTTTTTAAATGTAGTTTTTCATGTTTGCATATTTTACATTGTTTTTACGCAAGAATTATTATGGTAATTTAAATATTGCTGAGGAACATGCAATTATTATTTCACACTATTGTTTTAATAATATAGAGTATTAAAACGTATAGCATAACAGTAGTTCATTTCTTAGCAATAGTTGGAATTGGACAGTACTGCTGAGAAAATCTAGTTAACCTTTTTTCCTTTCCTAATATAATTATTTAGAGAAGGGAATAATTTAAAGTGCTTTTAATTAAATGCTTGCAGTAGCCCCCATCCAACCAGGACATGGGGAGGGCATGGAGGGGAGAGAAGAGAAAACGGAAGTTCCACTGGGCGAGCAGATTTCCACCGCATAAGCAGGTTGACATCAGAAGTGAATCCTAAGCAGAACATTTTCATTCATTTGGACACTTGTAAAAATAGTAGTGCCATTAGGCATTAACCAGAGATGTACTAACAATAGTTGATTTCTTTTACAGAATTAATATTGTTGCCAGGTTCCATAAAGGGTTAGAATAATTGAATCATAGAATTGTAGAGTTGGAAGGGACCCCAAGGATCATCTAGTCCAACCCCTTGCAATGCAGAAATAATGTTATCTAAAATTTCAACAATGAAGTGCATTGTGATCTGGTTTCTTTCTTTCTTTCTTTCTTTCTTTCTTTCTTTCTTTCTTTCTGTGTCTTAGAGTTGTGGAACCATTAG
This sequence comes from Podarcis pityusensis, assembly GCF_964106645.2. Taxonomy (NCBI): domain Eukaryota; kingdom Metazoa; phylum Chordata; class Lepidosauria; order Squamata; family Lacertidae; genus Podarcis; species Podarcis pityusensis. Next base: position 97,238,253 of record NC_138028.1, on the reverse strand, counting down.
TTTTTTAAAAAATCTACCTATATGATGGCTTGTGGAATTAGGAATATGGGGCAGTGTTTTAATCACACATCTGGCTGCCTTTGCAAACCTGAAACTCCTCTCCCAACTCAGAAAGAGAATCAGCCACTAAGAGAGTAGGAGAGAGAAAACAATGGAGAAATGACAGCCAGTGGCTCCTACTTCACTATGTGCATGATTTCTTTGCCATCCAATTTTCTCTGCCTGTTCACAGCAGAATTCACAACAGGTAGAGTTCTTAGTAGCTGCTCTCAATGTGATGAGTGTTGCATATAAGAGAACCCCTTGGGTGGCCATCAGCTTTTTGCCCAGGCAACATTATTGCCAGAGATGCTAGTGCCCAGAAGCTGCTGTTGTGAGTTTAACAGCTGTGTGTCAGGGAAATGTGTTAGCAGGTGCAGCCTCTCCTGTTGCTGCAGCACTTTGACAGCAGAACATATTCAACGCCCCCCCCCCCCCCAATTTCTCCTTGATGATTAAAAAGCAATACAAGTACTCTTCGGGTCAGGCGATGGCATCCGTATTCATTGAACTCTTGGTGCAGCTAGACATACAAATCTGTCCTTAAGTAGCTAATAATTTACATTCTCCTGGTAGTGTTTGTGAAGTTATTAATCATGTTGAAGTCACTTGATCCTAATGTGGATGTAATATCAGTCCCATGGAGATTCTATGGCAGTTTAGCAACAATTACTGTCTGCTTATTATAATGTGTTGCTGGGGGCGGGAAACCCTGATGTTACTATTTTTGGTCTTAGTGTGTAGCGTACATCCATTTACAGATATTGCCCTAAAAAAAGGCATATAGATGTTTGTGATTAAAACCAGATTATCATGGAAATAATTTCGGTTTGTACCATCTTTTTCCTGTACAGTCTCTCTTCATCCTAAGTTTATACTTTGCTACAGTTCTGCCTGCAACACTGTCATTAATTAAGCATTTAATTATTTAGAGAAACCGATGTTCTCCACCAATCATGCGGTACAATAATAACTGTTGACAGGCAATGCTGGAAAGAGTGCCTGGAGGATGCTAGCAGTATGTTACATTGCCGAAAGCAATGGAGTTTTTCCTATGGGAGTCAGAGAACTATACTTAGGATACAAGTGCCTATTTCTCTCAGCATGACTCATGAATACCACAGAGTAATCGGGCTATGGGGTGTGGGTGTGCACATAGATCTATTAGACATTGTGTATGTGTGTGTGCGCGCGCGCACGCATACACACCTTGGAACAAATATTTCATTAACTTCTCCCTCTTTGCATGATTATCAATAAGCTCCACATAGAGATTGTTTTGCTTTATTATTAAGGTGAGAGAGATTATTTGTAAAGCTGTAAATCACTAAATGTCGGGATGTGTGTGCTATGATCTGTTGTAGCATAATTTTAAGGCTATAAACATTGCTACTGTTCCATTCAGCCTGGATTCCTAAGCTTCAGTCATATAAACCTGGGAGTAAGGCCCGTTGAACATCATGAGACTTCCTTCTGAGTAGACATACCTAGGACTGCACTGCAAGTCTTTTAGAGCTGGTGCCCAAGAACTTCAGTAGAAATGTAGCAGAAATTAATGAGCAGATACCCCACCCCAGCCTTATCATTCAGACTTTAAGTGACAGCGTTGTCATATCTGAGTAAATGGTGTTTAATACAGCCAACTACCCTAGTTGTATGTCTTTTATATTCATTGACTTAAAGACAGAAATTCCTGTTTACTTCAGTAGGCAAGCAAAGCACGTGCTTAAATCTCTCTGCAATCAATAGGACTCAGAAATGCTGGGTCATGCCTCCCCTAGCATTCTGTAAAAATGGATGAGGTAAGACACTCACACCCTCAGAAACATTGTGCAGAAGAAAAACTGATTTTTTCTGCTAATACAACAGAACTGTTATAGCTAGCAACAAGGGCTTTGAGGTATTGGGAGCTGACAATGCCTAGCTGGAATTCATCTTGCTTTGGGCTTCAGTATTACCCTTATCCAGTGCTTTTTTCTTTAAAAAAATGTTTCATATTCATATTGAAATACTACCCCTCAATGAGGCCAAACTTAGATTCACAAAATGTTTAGGGGTATGCGTATCCCTGTGTCCTCCCCCTTCCCGGAAAAATCACTGCCCTTATTTACCTGGGGAATAAGCCCCATGAACCACAGTAGCACTTACTTCTGACTAAACATGCATAAGAAAGTGCCCCTTTGCATGGCTTTGATGTTGTGGCAGAAATTTATTTATTTATTTATTTATTTATTTATTTATTTATTTAAAAAACCATTTTCTTGCCCTCCACATTTTTATTCCAATCTCTTGGATAAGACCCCATCTGCACTATATATTTAAAGCAGTATGCTACCACTTTAAAGGGTCATGGTTTTCCCCAAAGATTCCTGGGAACTGTAGTTTAAGGGCACTGAGGGTTGTTAGGAGTCGCCTATTCTCTGCACAAGCTACAATTCCCAGAGTTCTCTAGGAAGTGGGGTTAAACTCCTCTGAGAACTGCATATCAGTGAGGGGAGATGCATGTACATGGATGGCGGTTTAAACAAATAAGAAGGTCTTTCAGTGCACATATGTTAATTTTTCTGGTTGCCAAAACAAATAGCTGTGTGGAAAACAGAAAAGAAAAGATGTAGCTTTGTCTGGATTCTGAGGGAATACAGATTAGATCGTTAAGGTGTAGCTCATTTTGTTCACTTATCAATGTTTGCATACAGTGGAGTCTATTAATTGAATGAGCACATCAGGGTCTGATACCTGATCTCAATTTGTCAAAGGGTTAATTTTCTGTCTTTATTGATGGATTTTATCCTTAATCCTGTGAACTGACTGAAATTGGCTTTTGGCTGCTTTTTATGTTTGTGTCCTTGGTCTTCAGTATACTAAATAAACTAATTTGCAGACTGTTTAGCATTCTGTTGGCTTGTAGCTGCAGAATATACAAGGGCTAATCATGTTATCCTGGTAGTCAAAGAGTAATAATAACAAATATTTATGCAAGACTCTTACTGTTGAGCAGGGTAGAGATAAGCAAAACCTGGCAGGCTTCTTACACTCACTCCAATACACCAGGCCAAACTGAGTGAAGCAAAGCAATAGATACTGTGGCAGAATGTCGATTTAGACCTCATAATTAAATGCAGGGTTGCAGTAGATCAAAGTAACAGCATGTTAAATATTGGCAAAGATTTACTTTCCTTATCTTCCAATTTAACTGGGTTTGCACCTTTTCAAATATGTGATCCTGTGCATAGTTTGGATACTTTAAAACCCTATTCATGTGTGAGAAATGTGATCCAACCTGTTGATTTTTCCATGTGCTGGTTGTAAAGCTAGAGGCTTACTGACTCTTGTATAGTCACGGTATTATATAGACAAGATTCATATATATTTCTTGAGTCTGTAACATTCCAGAAATCACACACACCCCAGGCCATATAGCGATACAGTTGGCATGTCATCAGAAACCCTTTTTCTCATGATCTTGTGGTGGCAGAAAGGAAAAGAGCCAAGGAAATCTCCAGAAACTGTTGAAATAAATTGAAGAGTCAGTTGTAAGGTAAGGGAAAAAGCAGACTTAAAGAAACAAATTAACCCGCTTTTCAGCACCAGCCAATTCTTTCCTGTTTTGGACTATTGTGCTGAATTTTTCAGCCCTCCAGGCAACTGGGGCCTTACACTTTTCTTAAGATTAAAAAGAATACAAACTAAAAAATTTATTGCTTCATAAACTATATTGAAAACCTACACTATGCATTTTAGACAGAGCCGGATTAAACCATGTGGAAGCCTCTATGCAGTTGAATTGTGGCCGGGGGGGGGGGGGGGGCGGCTTGTGCACATGCCGTACTGTGATAACATTGAACTAAGAAAGCTTGGTTTAATTTTCTTTCAAAATCAAATTGATATTATTTTGATACGTTGTCATGGGGCTCCTAAAAGTCGTGGGGCCCATAGACCGGTGCCTACTCTGCTTATTTGGTAATCTGGCACTGATTTTAGAACATAATTACAGATCTACACATTCTAGACTACAGTTACAGAGCTGCATGTTTCATAAAGTCAAATATTGATTGGAGTTCTGATGAAATACTTAACTCATAAACTCTCACACTCAAATACAAACACATTTGTATAGGAAATAAGCCTTACTTATGTAAATGATATACATGATATGTGAGAAATTTCAGAGAATATATGTTAATTGATAATCAGGAATTGTTATTTTTATCATAACTGCTAATTTTTTTTATTGTCAGTTTCAAAATGTGGTGGATTTATTAATATTATTTTCTTAGAGCATTAGGGAATATGTTGTACCAGGTACAAAGGAGAAATAGAAACAGCAATATATTCACTGGTTGGTTGTGTTCACCTTTGAAGGATCTAGTGAATTTTTTTGGTGAGGTATATTTGTATAGATGTGCACAGTGGACACCTACCTACCTATGACAGAAATGCAAAGTGTGGGCAGTCGTTTCCAAAATAATTTCCTAAATAACCTTAAAGTGCCTTCTGGCACTTTAGTGTTAGTGATCTGATTACCATATTTTTCCAAGTATAAGACGACCCCTATTTTGTTTGAACACCAAATTAAGAAATCCATATTTTAGGGTTGCCATCAATCACAGTCAAAATTCTTGAGCTTTTTTTGGGCGATCACCCCACTGAACGCATACTCCATCCCAGACATTTGCTAAAAAATGAAAATATCCCCCTGGCAATCAGCCTTTAATGGTTGCCAGAACTGGTTCTGCCAGTTTCTTCCCGGCCAACCACAGGAAGGTAAGTAGTGGGATATTTTTTAACCACTGTGCATTCACAGTTTTTGACTAAATACAATTAGCAAAAATAATAATCTTATACATATAAAAATACGGTCCTTGTTGATACAATGCACTCCCCTTTAAACTGATATATTGCTCCAAATAAAAATATACCATATAAGTCTTAAATGACGCAATGAATGAATTGGTCTTCTGGTTAATGTCTATTCCAGTATTTGATTCTTAAGCTATAGCAATATAGTGTCACTACATTTGGGTTTGTTCCTCCACCCACACACTACCCCTCAATATGTCCTGAACAATTGGTGTTAATACCAGTCAGTGATTGCTGGTTGTGAGAGAGAGGCTACCAATTAGCAAGGTGAGAATCACACTCTGCCGTTCAACACTGCGCTGCACTAATATGAATAAACACATTCACAAAACTGCTTGCTGCTACTGGCTGAAATCAAATGCCTCTGTTCTGCTTGTGGAATGGGTTTTCATCCTGCAGGGATGCATCTGCTCATTTAAGAGAAAGGGAGGTGATTTCACTGCGGTTGGTATTCAATTACCACGTCTCATCAGCACAAAGATTTCCTCTTGCACAAGAGGACTTTCCCCACTCTCTGTGTGTGCCTTGTGCCCTCCCAAATGTGCTCCAGCGGGTTGGGGAAACCTGCAAAACAGATAAGGGAGTGCATATGTGAGCAGAGAAAGTAAAGAGGCACTATGTAGGGCACAATCCTCAGATTCTTCCTTCCGCCCCCACTATTTTTGTTACTGTTTGGCGGGGTGGGGTGTTCCAGAATAGTATGGAAAACGGCATGGGGAGCTGCAGGTGGAAGGGGAAATTGGGAAGAAAACAAAACAAAACCCTGCTTCTTATATGTTAGCACAAGGGTGGGGAAGTTCAGACCTGCGGGTCTAATGCATCCCGTCCCATCAAAGGGATTTTAGTGGAAGGGATTGTCTGAAAGCAGCCTCTTTGTCCCTAACAGGAAATTGGTATTGTAAAAGAACATCTTACGTTTGGTGGTTTGAGCATTGCTTAGTTCATTCTCTGAACACAAATGTGTGTTAAATTTGCAAATTGCTCTCTTTTTGAATTAAGCTACTGTTAATAATCTTTTTATATCATGAAATATGCAAAAGCATACAACCACAGTAAGAGTAAAGGGGAAATAAGTCAGTCACCAAATCTGTCATTGTTGGGGTTTTTAGGAAATAAAATACTATGATTTGGAAGCATTCTGTGTGGTACTGGTCTCTCTCATCAAGACGTGTTGAGTCAGGAATCTTTATTTTCTCTAGAAAGTATGAAAGTTCTAAAAAATCAGGGCTTTTCAACATAGTGGAAATGTCTGGACAATATGTTAAGATTGGATGCATCATGTGCTGTGTAACAGATCTGAAACTTATGAGTAATGAAGGCTTCATGCAGAAGAGCCTCTGGACACACAGTGTGGGGTCATGCTAATGCTTTTTTGAAACGTAGATCTGTTCTTGAGCAACCTTTTGTGAGAAGTCATTTATCCCAGTCATGGCAGGTAACTGACAGGGTCCCAGAACACCGCAAGAGGAGCATCACTCCAAGTTCCTATCTGGATGATTCTGCCTTCATGTTAGGACAGACTGATAACAGGTAATAATAATTTGGGTAAAAGTTATGCCCACCCCTGCTGCCAGTTGCTAAATTTAAGACTGAAATATTTCTATGTTGAAAAATTGAGGAGAAGGGGCGCGGTTACAATAAGCCAGTGCTTTATGAGTTGATGTTTCGTAACCAATAGTTTTGAAAACTGCTTTTTACAGTGAAGCTTGATATGTCTTATCATAAGACTACTTCAAATATTTTATGTGGAATCTAAACTTTCTACGCAGCATAATCCTAGTTTACAAATACTCTACCATTTGTGGTTTAAGTGGCATTGCTTAGCAGTTTTAGAGGCTTTTATTGTATTTCTAATAGTTTTATGTATTTATCAGGTATTTGAGCTGGCTCTGCTTAAGTTAAAATGCTTAATAACCTTTCCTAATCCACTTTTCCAGTTGCATAGCTATGAGAAAATGTCATTATCTTTTTGGAAAGGGTTTTTTAGCTCCTTGGAATCCGTGTTGTCTTTGTAATGCTGTATTTCTTTAATATTGTTTCCTGTTTCCACAATTATTACATGTGCTCTCGCCTGGAAGAAACAGAAGTACTTTTTTTGTTTTTGTATGGGTTGTATTATTTTCTTTGGGACAGTTTTCATGACAGCGTGGTTATAAATAAATCCACAATGCTGAAGTGTTTTGTACACAATAAGTTGTTGCTTACTTTCTACATTGTTACCGGCTGATAATATTTTGGTTCCTTTTCTATATAGTAATCTTTTTGTACGAGGCTTGTGGTGAAGGTGGTATTAAGGGGGATAGAGCTTAGAGCGATGAAACAAGCTGGGAGATGGTTCAAATTTATTGGAGGAAAACTCTCGTCAAATGCAATTGAACACTGGTGAGGGCTCATCATCGAACCTTCCTAGTGGCAAGGAAGGCAGCAAAGGAGGCATACTTTGCTGCTTTCACTGTATCCTCATTGTGCCACCCAGCAGAGCTTTCCCTGTAGTGGGGGGGGGGGCCTCTTAGAGTCTGGCCCAAAGGAAGTAACAGAGCTGACAGTATCTTGCTATGACCTGTTTGCAAAACATTTTGAGGATAAAATGGCTTTCATCCACTGGGACTCCACTGTTGCTGTCCCTTGAGGCTCAGGTGGCCTCAGTGGCACCAGCTTCAGCTGGTGGCCCAGCTGCACCCCTATGTGGACAGGGATAGCCTAACTTGTGTTGTCCGTGTTCTGGTAACCTCTGGGTTAGATTATAGCAATGCATTATACTTGAGGCTGCCTCAGAAGATGGCTCAGAAACTTCAGTTGGTGCAGAACTGAGTGGCCCAGGGCAAGACTGTTCACACCAATCCTGCCCTGACTGCACTGGCTGCCAATTAGTTCCCAGGTACAATTCAAAGTGTTGGTTTTGATCTATAAATCCTTAAACTTCTCAAGATCACAATACCTCGAGGACCACCTCTCCCCATATGAACCAATCTGGACCCTGCAATCATAACCTGAGGCACTTTTTTGTGTGCCTCCTCCACAAGAGAGCTGGAGAGCGGCAACATGAGAATGGGCCTTTTCTGCGGTGGCTCCCCACTTGTGAAATGCTCTTCCCAGGGAAGCTCACCAGGCGCCATTGTTACATAACTTTAGGCTCCAGGCAAAACATTCCTCCCCACCCCCCGGCCTTTGGCAAATTAAACTATGGGGGGTATTGCTTTTGTTTGCTACTGTGTTATATATTTTTGTGTTTTTATATTATAAACCACCATGTCATCTTCGGATGAAGGGGATATAGAAATTTAATCAATAAATAAAATAAAAAATAAAATAACTGACATTTCTGTGCTGATTTTGAAGGTTGGAAGATTGTTGTACCAGCATTGCCATAAGGCTGAACTGTTCTGTGACCTGGCCTGCTAATAAGTCATTCTAAATGTCAGTCATGGCAGAACATTATGTGAAATGGCAGGTTTCTTAAAGTGGAAGACCACCAGCCACTAATTCAGCATTCTGGAAAAATAGGGGACAATCTTCAAGATGCAGCGACTTCCCTGTTTACTTCTCCTCTGATAGTGTGCAGAGGTTGCACTTGCAGGATGAAAGGCACTTTTCCATGTGGATTACCACTGATGCTTTGTGTCTGTGGTGTAAGATATGTTAAAACTAGAAGTGAAGTGTAGCTTCTGATCAGACCACATACAGATGGAAAGATTCCTTCTGTCTGAATATGCGTAAGCGGGTGGGCTCTTCATGCTTTGCAATCCCGAAGGGTGAAAGTGCAACCCCACAGAACAACCCCAAGGACATTTGGCAAGGCTGCAGCATACAGCTTCTGGAGCTGGATCCCAAGGTAGACCTTTGTTCTCTGGATGACACAGCCTAGCACTTGGGAGAGCTGGATCGTATCCTAGGCTACTCTTCCCTCAAGCACATGGAAATAAAGCTGAATGCCAAAAACAAAACAAACAAAAAACTAGAAGTGGAAGTTTTACTCTTTTGTTTCAACATAATCATGTGGTAATTGTTCCTTTTGCTGGTTGATTATTGATCGTAGAAATTTTCTAGAAGACCTTACATTGGAAATAGATGACCTGTTACTATGCAGAGCTCATATGCAGATAAAATATTTCCATGCTTTGAGGCATGCTATATAGTGTGTGACATTTTGCTAAAGGGAATTAATCAGTGTGTGTTGTAACTGGACCTCCTAAATTATGAATCACCAGTTCTTGTGTGCTAATGGTAGGAAACATTTCCTGAACACCCTAGTCATGTGAGGAAGTGAGATGATTTTTAATAGCTGCTGTATATTGCAGTTATAAATATTAAATTGTAAACATTTCTCTTCCTTCAAATCATTCCTGAAAAAACACCTACTCTTTTTTGTCTTTCATTTACCCCCTCAGACATTATGCATACTAAATGCTTAAATGCACATTGTTTTCTGACTTTTTTTTATCCATTGTCTAACTCGGTTCCCATCAGAACTATACATTTAAAGCAGTATCCTACCACTTTAAACAATGCTTCTCTCAAAAAATCCTGGGAACTGTATTTTGTTAAGGGTGCTGGGAGTTGTTAGGAGACCTTTATTCCCCTCACAAAGCTAACATTACCAGTGTTACATGGGAAGAGAGAGGGATAGTTAAACCACTCTAAGAATTGTAGGGTGAGCGGAACGGGGTTTCCTAATGACTCTCAGCACTGTTAACAAACTACAGTGAAACTCCTTGGTAAATGTATATAGAACTGCAACCTTAGATTGAAAACTCATTGGGGGAAATATTTCTCACTTGCATGCGTAATAAGTTATTGAATGGAAAAGAATCTTCTGTCGACACAAGGCTTTTGAGGGATCCTGCAGAAGGAACAGGGAGCTGATTTTCACTCATTCCCCCCTTTCTTGCAGCTACCTTTGCTTACTTGAAAATCTGATCTGGTGAGTTGGGGGACCCTCTGGAATAGTGTGGGTGATGTCATTGGAGGCTGCCAGGGAAACGGGAAAAAAGCATAGGTCTGTTCAAGAGATGTTCCTCCTGCTGGTGGGAGCAAAGTCTGAACCCAAGCCTATGAAAATAACCATGAATACATGGTTGAGTTTATGATCATTTTCTGCTTGGATGTGCCTTTGGTTTTCTACTCATTGATTCATTCTACAGAATAGGATTCAGAAAGCAGCATATGTGTCTGCAGTAACCTCTTACCCCCCTCATTATCATCCTTCTGAGCTAAGAGGTAATGGTTGAGCACCTGTAGGCCAGAACATGATTCCCCTAAACTGGTTCCGGGTCGTCCCCCCCAACCCTCCAGAGCAGATTTAGGAATAAGGGTAGGGGGCATTCTATTTTGCAAGCAGACCTCATTCTGTGCAAGCAACAACTTAGTTGAATTCCTGCCCATAGGTATTTTATGTCTAGTACTGAGCGAGTTTGTCTACAAACAAAGTGAAACTCTCCAGGTTCAGTATGTGTAATAAAAAAACCAAACGTAAATTACCATATACAGCCAGGCTTCAGAAATATGAAAAGCTTATGAAAACGAATTGGAACCCATTTGTACTCTTGAGGATGATATGATAATAAAAATGTAGATTGTGTGGGCCCAAGAAATGACATTTGGAATCACATCTTCATTCCATTCCTGAGGAAAATAGCATGATTAGATTCTTCCCCCTAGGAATCTTAGCAACTAATCTGGATAAATTAAGTCATTCCTGCTGAGTGTAATTAATTTTGAAGCAAATCTAATGCTTCATGGTGTTTCTAGTATTAGGCTTGCTTGCTTGCTTAGATTTTGCTGATTATAAGCGGTATGCTTAAGGTCAAATTCTGCCTCCAGATACATGTGTTTCTGTCCCATTAACCTTAGGGGCAGCCACATGCACATTCATATTTGAGTATTGGGTGGCCTCTTGTGGCTTATGAGACATTGACAGGGGAGAAGGAAACAGAACGTTCCCCACTTAAAACAAGTCTAGCAGCAATATTTGTTGTTTCAATTCTGTCTCTATTGGTGCCTTTACTGAAGTGACAAAAAGAGGTAAAGCAGTTGTATGTAAGTATATATATATTCTGAAGCAAGTGCTACTGTAAGAATAGTATGTATAATTATAGCTTTTAAAGACAGCAGAACTTAAGATATTTTTTCAGGGTAGATTTATTCTGTTTTCAAACCTGTATGACTGCAGTGGAATTTTTATTTTATGGAATACTGAAATAGATAACTTTGAGAAGCCAGTTACAGAAGAGGAAAAGAGAAGGTGGGGCAACGCTAATCTCTGAGATGAGCTTTGCCTCACATGTTAGATTTATAAAACAGAAATATGGATATATTTCAGTATAACCCTGCCATCCTAACTTTCCCTTATTTTACATTAGTTCATCTTCCAGTCGTAATTGCCTGGCAGTGTTGTTTTTTCTTTATGTTACCATGGATGTCATAGGGACATAGGAAGTTGCATTATGCCAACTCTGATCATTGGTCCATCTAGTTCAGTATTCTGTACTCTGACGGGCAATGGCTCCTAGCCCTACCGGGAGATGCCAAGGATTGTATGTGGAACCTTCTGCATGGTAAGCAGATGCTGTACCACTGAGCTGCAGTCCACAATGGGGGGAGGTGGGGAAGCTACTTGCTGGGGGCCGGGGTAGACAGCAATTGGTTCTCTCTTCCATTCCAGTATCATTTTCTCTCTTTCAATCAACTGTCTTTTCTAGGACTTAATTTATTATTTCCTGGAGAGGGCACCATTACATTGCACTCATTTTGTTCCATTTCTAATTAATGGCAAAAATCATTCAGGAATTAAACCATGATTATGGCTAATACCTCTTTTCCATCTTCCTAGTAATATTGTTTTCCTGTAGTCATACATAACATCTGTAAAATGTTGTATCTAGCAAATAGTTTCTTGGGTTTATCTATTAGCAGCCATAGATAAATATTTGGTCAGGAGGCCACAAATTATGGCTGGACTTGGTAGCCATGTGTTAGTTTCCACTCGCCAACTTTGAAATTTTAATTTATCATTTGTCCAATGAAGTTATTAAATTTTGTATGTGTGTAAGATTTTAATAAGGGACGCGGGTGGCGCTGTGGGTAAAACCTCAGTGCCTAGGACTTGCTGATCGTATGGTTGGCGGTTCGAATCCCCGCGGCAGGGTGAGCTCCCGTCATTCGGTCCCGCTCCTGCCCACCTAGCAGTTCGAAAGCACCCCCCACTGCAAGTAGTTAAATAGGGACCGCTTTATAGCGGGAAGGTAAACGCCGTTTCTGTGTGCGGTGCTGGTGCTGGCTCGCCAGCTGCAGCTTCATCACGCTGGCCACGTGACCCGGAAGTGTCTTCGGACGGCGCCAGCTCATGGCCTCTAGAGCGAGATGAGCACGCAACCCTAGAGTCGGACACGACTGGCCCGTACGGGCAGGGGTACCTTTACCTTAACCTTTAAGATTTTAGTGATGTATGGAAGTAAGAGCTGGACCTTAAAGAAGGCTGATTGCCCAAGAATTGATGCTTTTGAATTATGGTGCTGGAGGAGACTCTTGAGAGTCCCATGGACTGCAAGAAGATCAAACCTATCCGTTTTTAAGGAAATCAGCCCTGAGCGCTCACTTTGGCCACCTCATGAGCAGAGAAGACTCCCTGGAAAAGACCCTGATGTTGGGAAAGATTGAGGGCACAAGGAGAAGGGGACGACAGAGGACGAGATGGTTGGACAGTGTTCTCGAAGCTATGAACATGAGCTATGAACATGAGTTTGACCAAACTGCAGGAGGCAGTGGAAGACAGGAATGCCTGGCGTGCTCTGGTCCATGGGGTCACGAAGAGTCGGACATGACTAAACGATTAAACAACAACAACAAAGATTTTTTATTTGAACCTGAGATGCATTCCATAGATTTTGGCAGGGTTTCTTGTTCCATTTCAAATTGTATTCACATTAATGCTGAACTTTTTTCAGTCACTCAGGGAGAGGGGAAGAAACACACACACAGACACACACACACACACACACACACACACACACAGTGCAGGAGAAATTAAGTAAAATTAGGGGCCAGTTGAGAGGTATGTGGGTGTGGCATTACTTTTAATAAAACTCAGTTGAATCACCACAGTAACAACATAGCATTTTAAAAATCCAACTTTAACCTATCTTTATGGATCAGTTCCAGATAGTATCTTTTTGGAGATGAATAGGACCAACAGATGAGTTAATGCATGTTTCTCATGCCAGGAAAAGTTAATACTTGTTAGCTGGGGATTCCTGGTGCTTCTGCTGAGAAGGGCAGAGTGCCTGAAATCTGGCAGAAGTACAGCATTTTTCTTGAAATTTGTTGCCACACCAGTTAACTACTAATCAGATACTCTATCGCCATCCAAGAACATACCCTTGGTAGTTTCTTCCATGGACTCGTAACAAAGGGTCCTTGGTGGAATGTAGAGAAATGGGGCTATATAGTAGTGTAGTAGTAGTAGTAGTAATAGTAGTAATACCACCTGTCTTTGAGAGGTTGGACAAAGCCTGACCCTAAACATATTTCTGAATGCACTGTACAATCTTTTTCTGTCAAATAAGTGTTCTGTGGCTGTGGATGATTATTGGGTTTTTATATAATAATCATTATATCATCTGCCATATTTGATGCTCATTTCTAAGATTTTAATTGGCCTCTTAGAACATTCAATAAAAATATATAAAAGTGTTTTTTTAAAAAAAACAACAACAACAACCATGTCAGCTCGACAGAACCTTTGTAGGATGAAAACATATGTTCTTCGTGCAGAAGGTTTCGGGTTAGATCCTGAACATCTCCAGGTAAGACTAGGAAATAATCCTTCCAATCAGAGTAGATAATACTGAGCTAGATGAACCAATGATCTGACTTGGTGTAAGTCAGCTTCCTGTATTCCTAAGTACCAAAAATATACAAATCTATTAACCTTTATCAGGCAGATATTATGGCTCATATTGGTTTGTCTTAGCTTTGAAAGTTCAATCTGGCAACCGTAGCAAGTATGTCCCACACAGCTCTGCCTTTTAAAAATCCTAGACTTGGAGATTTTTTCGTTTAAGCACTAGGAAAGGCAACCCTAGAGAAAATACTGCTAATATCAGCACAAACCCGCATTTCTGTTTCTCTGTTGGGGTGCTTTCATCTTCAAAGAAGTTTTTTATTGCCAAAAAAAAAAAAAAAACTACCAAAGTGCATACATTTTTGTGTGTGTGAACATGACAGTTTGCTTTGTAGGCTTGTTTTTTCACATTCAGAGCACTCCTGTGCTAAGCCTTTTGTAAGCAGGGCCCGCAGATATGTGGGGAAATAGCTTATCTTAATGATAACTTAAAATATCATAAATAGTAAACCTCTTCAATATTGCTGGTCTGAAACACTACACAAATTACTGTTCTTGAATTGCTGCAATTAATATTTACTTTTCCAATTATTCAATGAATCATAATTTAAAGGTTCTCATTAGTTAACTAAATCCAGTGCTATTTTTCTAGAAAAAGAGGTTGCCGGAACTCACCATGAACACCTCCCTTGTTCTCTTATAATGGTTATGGCGCCCACCAGAGAGGTGCCAGAACTGAGTTCTAGTGAGTTCTGGCTGGAAAAAAGTCCTGACTAAATCCAATCAAGTTAGGATTCCTGGCACTTACAGAGCATGTTTCAGGAATTTGAGGGTTGAAATTCCATTTCTGAAGTGCATAAGCTGTAAATGTTAACTCTTTGAAAAACTGACCTGCCCACCAATCACATCTCTCTCTATATATAATAAAATTGGAACAATGTCATTGCATAGCCCCCATTAGAGGATTTGTAGTGTCACATCACAATTCTGGATTTGCATGAAGTCAGGATGCGGTGTGGAAGCAAAAGTGAGGGCAGGTTGCAAAACAGCATTGGGCATGGCATGGGAGTGAACAAAGAGGGACACTGACAGAGGAAAAGTGGTTTAAAACAACAGCAGAAGTTTGAGTAATGCAGGAATGGAGAGAACTGAGAAGAAAATGGTGGCTTAAAACAATGGCAAATGTTTGAGTAAAATACAGTGAAGTTACTATTGAATATTTGAGGGTTCCACAGCCTTTATCTGTCTTATATGCCACATCTGAAGAATGAAAGAGGGGGACGTTTGAGTACATCAAGAATGGAGAACCACTGAAAGGAGGGAAGCGGGTGTTTTAAACAATGGTGGGAACTTGGGCAAAGTGATGGTTAGAGCAGCATTTAGGGGGAAATTGTGGTTTTAAATAATGGCAGAGGTTTGAGTAGAGTGATGAATGGGTGACATAGTGGTAAAGTGGTAGTTTAAAGGAAGGTTTGAGTGAGAAGGGAGCTTGGAATGGCTCTGTTACGTTAGCTTTATGATGTTGGCTTTTGTGTTGTACCCATTCCTGTTCTTTCTCCTTGTAAAAACATTTTTTTAAAAAATCTAGCAGTGTTTCTCCACCCCCACTCAACTCAAACTTCTGCTGTTGCTTAAAACAGCCACTTTCCCCCTTTCAGTGTGTCTTCCTTTTCGCTGTATTCAAACTTGTCCCTCTTCGATTCCTCAGCTTGCTCATGAGTGTGAGTGAGATGTGGGGCCCTTAAACATTCCATGGTACCTTCATGCACTGTATTTCTAGATTTTCAATGTAATATGGAACATACATTTTGTTAACAAGCAAGCACCCATATATGTACAACATCCATCAACGAGGAGTGCAAAGTAGGGATGAAAATGGGATTGAAGATGAAAGCAGGGGCATGAAAGGATCTGCAAAGCAGGAGGGGGTGGTGACTTCAGAAGGTGCTTAGTAGTTGCAGTGTGCGGGAGGAGGAAAACAAAAGAGGTCACCTTGGGGCTGGTTGGTGTCCAAGAGGGGGTTAGCACAAAAAGAGGTGGAGGCATGGCCATGGAGGTGAAGGTGAAAATGGGTGCAAAGGGGGTGCATAATAGAAGAAAGAAGTGGCTGCAGATATGGGTTTGGGAAGGTGAAAAGCAATCTTGGTAGCTGTATGGAGTGGGAAGGGGATAGGCATGGTTAGGCAAACTAAGGCCCAGGGGCTGAATCCTGCCCAATCGCCTTCTAAAAACGCCCGCAGACAATCTGGGAATCAGCGTGTTTTTGCATGAGTAGAATGTGTGCTTTTATTTAAAATGCATCTCTGGGTTATTTGTGGGGCATTAGGAATTCGTTCATTTCCCCTGTCAAAATATAGTCTGGCCCCCCACAAGGTCTGAGGGACAGTGGACTGGCCCCCTGCTGAAAAGGTTTGCTGACCCCTTCTCCAGGGGGTACCATGGGAGAATGGCAGGGGGCTTGGTAAATGGAGTGAGCATGGGCACAGCCCCAAATATTACCATATACGTTAAAGCAGAGTTACTTGCATGATTCAAACCGTATAATGTGAAGGTGCTAGTGGCCTTTAGGTAGCAAGTGAGATTATTTGCAATACCTTTTGAACAAAAAAAAGGAAGGCTCAAAAGCTTAATGTAAATCCCAGGAAAATCTGCCTAGTTAGGGCCAATGATTTAAAACCTATACCAAAGGGATTAGTTTAGCAACTTGTTAATTATGTATCTTTGCTTTTCCTCTAAAGATTTGTTGTATTTTGTAAACCTCAGAGTTCATACTAGCAGATGGTAGGTGGTGCTGTTTTGGCAACATAAGGGGTGGCACTGAGAGAATTGAGATTGCTGTTAGTATATGTGACATAATATTTATGTACCTCACGCAACATTGTTCTACCTCCACAGTTGGAGGCTGTATGGCTCTGAATGCCAGTTGCTGTAACCCAATGAGATGGCTGCGGTTAAAGAACTAAATTGTGATGGTGGTTGTTTCTGCTGCTGCTGGGAATCACAAGTGGGCAGAGCACTATTGTACTCACGTCTTGTTTGTATGGTTTCCATAGACATTTGGTTGGCCACAGTGAGAACAGGATGCTAGACTAGACAGGCCATTAACCTGATTCAGCAGTGTGTTTCTTAACATTCTGTTTATATAATTAGGAAGTGGAGTCCGTGCCACTCATGGTAATGTATTACTTTGTTAAAGTGTTGAAGTTTTGAGGCACTCGATCTGGGGGAAAAAATCCCATTATCTGTTTACACAAAGAGAGTAGAAAAGACAGGAAATTACTCATTTTTATGTTTGTCTCATTGGATTTTTAGCCTGCTTGGTCCTATAGGCTCCATGTGCCTAACACTACTTTAAAACATATACACAGAAGCCAGTCAAAACGAAAGAATTAAACAAGCTCAACAGAGGTTAAAAGCCTATGCCCATTGTTGACAAGTATCCTAGTGGACATTTCCACATCTTTTATAACCAACCTCATTACCTATTTCTACCCCAGGGCAACACAAGAACAGGCCCAACTGTTCGTTTTCTCTCTCTCCCCCGCCCTCTCTCCCTCCCTCTCTCTCTCTCTCTCTCTCTCCCTCTCTCTCTCTCTCTCTCTGTGTGTGTGTGTCACTCCTAAGGATTAGACTCCATTTC
The DNA here is from genome assembly GCF_964106645.2 of Podarcis pityusensis. Classification (NCBI taxonomy): domain Eukaryota; kingdom Metazoa; phylum Chordata; class Lepidosauria; order Squamata; family Lacertidae; genus Podarcis; species Podarcis pityusensis. Next base: position 97,220,875 of record NC_138028.1, on the reverse strand, counting down.
AATCTTTCTGCGCTAAATGCTCTGTTCTTCCTCCCCTCCAGGTGAATCAAATATTTTCCCTTTCTGTAGTAGGAACATGCAAACAATGTCATGGACATTAATTTCCTTTCTTAAATCATTATGCATTGTTATTCTCTTTGGAAACCTTTTCCACTGGCTTTAACAAGAAATTACTTGTATAGGAGTCCCTCACCTGTTTTACTAGTAATGTTTATGATGCCACAGCTAGACGTGCCCAGGCATAATTTGCCCAAACTACTTTTACTTTATTGGTTCCATAAACGTTTTTCAACACCTCATTGATCTAATGAACCATCAAGGATTTCCAAGGTGTTTAACAAAACAAAAACAGCCTTTGTGTGTAAACAAAACCTATTCTCTAATCGGCCTTTCTTTTTGCTAGATTTCTTCAGTGGTGTCAATGTTCCCATCCTTGTGGCTGCAAATTACAAAGTCAGATGGTAGAAATGTGTGAAGCTGCTATTTGTAGATAAAATAGTGAAGGAAAATAATAGCCTGGTGCTCCATTTCTCTCTTAGAGGAAGAGCCAGAGCTCAGTGGTAGAGCACAAATTCTGCATGCAAAGCAATCCCTGGCATCTCTAGGTAGGGCTGGGAAGGATTTTTTCTGGCTGAAACTCTGGAGGACTGCTGCCTGTCAGTTTCAGCGTTACACAGTTGACAATGTTCCTAAATACTACAATGTTCCTAAATACTGCCTGAAAAATCACATCTCATCTTCATGTGGTCTCCTCATCAACAAGGCTGGTTTCATGAGAGCTGTTGTGTTTTCTGTTCGGTACTATTTCCAATGCACTGAATCTTGATATTTTCTCGATCGGAAACTGCCAATCTGTGTACTAGGACACACCAGCTGACGTCATGAGAGAGATGAAGTGTACAGTGGTACCTCGGGTTAAGCACTTAATTCATTCTGGAGGTCTGTTCTTAACCTGAAACTGTTCTTAACCTGAGGTACCACTTTAGTTAATGGGGCCTCCTGCTGCCACCGTGCTGTTGCCTCGCGATTTCTCATCCTGAAGCAAAGTTCTTAACCCGAGGTAATATTTCCGGGTTAGCGGAGCCTGTAACCTGATGCATCTGTAACCCAAGGTACCACTGTATGTTGAAAAATTATCACCACATTGGATGCACCCATTGTTGTGTGCCGCTTGCATAGCATTGATTGTCTCCCTGTCAATATAGGGAAATTATAATTTAAATGAATTACAATTTGAAAGAAGAGATCTTTTAAACCCACAGTCATGCCCCTCCAATGCAGGTGGCAACATGCCCATTTGGCATTGTTGTGCCCCTTCCCCTTCTGCACCAGCTGCAAATAGCACTCCTGGTCCCAACACTGCATGAAGTTGCCCTTGCACCCATTCATAACATCCCTGGGGTGGAATTTTCCTAACACATTCACAGAAAGAGATCATTTCAAGTATAAACGCAAATCTGTTAAATTTCCATTTTGTTTTACTACTTTTTGCCTCTGGGGTTTCAATAAAAGGACTTAAATTCATGAGTCAAGCACTTAATATTGTTCCTACATTGACATTTGTAGGCACACAGTTTATTTCAAAAGAGGAAAAACTAGACGTAGGTTTGCATTCATTAATCACGGCAATTTAATTAACGAGCTGCCCTTCAAGATGGAGCATTCATGCGGTTCTGTGCTACAGTGCAACTGGAATGAGCATCTCAGGCTGCACTGAATGAGTTGAGAGATGACTCCTTAAAATATGGGAAGGGTCTAATGAGAGGGATGTTGGAGCCCTTTGGGAGAAGGATCCAGAGCCTGTTTGGGATGAAGGACTGAGCCCGGTGAAGAGAAGACCAATGGGTTTTTGCTGGGTGTGCTCATTCAGAAGTTACCTATTTGTCTAATATGTTCCATCTAAATGAGGAAAAGGGGGTGGGATGGGTAAAGAAGCATATACCAAAAGGGATTTCCTCTGTGACTTCCAATGTGCAGTCAGTTGGGTGGATGGGTGCAAAGTAGAGCATCAAGTAGACTGAAGAAATAAGATGACAGCCAGGGTGGCAAGAGTAGTGTGACAGAGCAAAGCAAACCAGCAGGAAAAAGGACCATCTTGTGGCAGGGAAGTTAATATATTGATTTTTGGCAGCAGCAGGTGCTAATTGGACAGTGGCCTAATTGGTGGCAGCAGTGGTTGCAATTGGCAGGCTGCACAGACCAAGGGCAAAGACCAACTGTGAGCCATGTGTTGTGCTCCTATGCCCTATTGGGGAAGAGGATTCACTGATAGGATGCCACCACAGATACAGGCCGTGCTTTTTTTCTGGGGGTACTCAAGGATAGGCAGTATCAAATTTTTTTTTTTTTTTTTTTTAATGTTTAAAAAGCACTGGATACAGGAAAGACATTTGAAGCTGGGGTGGGGGGTGTAAGAGAGAGAATATGGACAGTGTTGGTGGAATCCTGTAGAAAAAAGGTGTTGCTAATGTTAAAATAAAATTTCCACACATTTTTGTGGGTTTCAGCTATGGATGGGTGAATCCATCTATTTTTGGTCCTTGTCACTTTTGCATATGTTCACCTATTTCTTTCTTCTTCATAATCTGTATACCCCCTAACTGTAAATAGAATGTCTTAGCAGTTTACTGCTAAGTCCATCCTGTCCCATTTCCACTACAATGGATAATTTATTGATGTGCTTTTGTGTGAGAGAAAAATCTGTACCAAAAATTGTATTTAAATAGGCGAACATCAAATTCCGGAAGCATCCGGTTTCAACTTACCTGCACTATACTAGTGAACTTAGACCTGTGACATAGCATATTTAACATTCAGGTTAATCCTTCCCTTTATTTAAGATTAAGTATTGAAACCCAGTGCAAGCTTTCTCTTCTGATTTGTAAAGTGCTTCCTCGAGATGAGTAACAGTACTTGCATTAATATGTATAATACTGTAATTGGCATTCCTAATGTGTTGTGATGAGACTTGAAATGGTTCGTTGAGCTGCACACTTTCCAAAAGCTTATTAGAAATGCCTCGCACATTTAATGCATGGTGACTTATTATGCACTACATAACCAACTCAGTGTAGAATAGGAAGGGGTGGCTGACTTGATACACTGTCACTGTGCCCTGAAAGCCCTGCAGTTTTCTTTATTTCTTTCCTGCTGGTGTTTCTGCATAGAAAAAAGCCAGTGTTAGCAAGGAATTTAATTTATTTTCAGACTTATCAAAACTGATCAAATAATTACCATCTATTAAAGAAGACGCATGAGAGTGCTTTTATTCTTGTTGTCTCTTCATAAACAGGATAATTTTTATGTTTATGTGTTTATATTACTTATTTTGACTAATATTTTAATATGCTATTTTAATACTTCATCAGAAATAGCAGACTCAAATTCACCTTAGAGATTAACCTTCCTGCCAAGCACATTTCCAGGAACTATGGTTAAACTATAAAACTTGCTCCCAGGGGAGGCAGTAATGACCACCAGCTTTAATGACTTTGAAAGAGGATTAGACAAAATTCATGGAGTGGCTATTAGCCAAGAAGGCTACGTCCAGCCTCCATGGCTGGAGGCAGTAATGCTTCCGAATGCCAATTGCTGGAAACTGCAGGAGAACAGAGTGTTCTTGTGCTCATGGCCTGCTTGCAGGTTGACCACTGCGAGAGCAGAATGCTGGACTAGATGGGCCACTGGCCTGATCCTGCAGGCGCTTTTTGTGTTCTTATGTTCACCTCCAGTTTTGGAGATTGTTTAGATGGTGGCTGGAGTGTCAGCTGTATGACCAATGGCTAGCACTTTTCCTCTCCACCATATCATACCTGTCAAAATCCCTCCACCAGTGCTAGAAATGACCCCCATCTGCCAACTTTCTGTCTCTAGACACTCTACGGCTATACAAAAGATCTCTCTTCCAAGCTCATTCCAAATAGGTCCTTTTGCTAATCCTGCCAGTCTGCATATCCCTACAACCTTTTCTTTTTCTGCTGATCAGAGGCCATTGCATAGAGTTTCCCCTTGACTGCAACATACTCACAAATTTGCACACTCTTTGATGAGAACACCATTAATTTAAATAGAACAGAGAGCAGGCTTGGCATTTGAAATGGTACCAAGGTCAGAAGGGAGCAAGACTTCAGCCAGGTGGCAAGCAGCCAGAAGTGATGGGCTAAGATGGAAAAGGTGGGGTTGCAGGAGGGAAGAGGACCTTCTGTCCACAGGAAACAAAGCCTTTATTTTCAGTGTTTGAGACATAAACTCAACATACTACTGCACTGAATTCTGATGTCAGATTCATAACAGTTTTTTAAAAGACGATTTGAGTATCTACTTTATCCTACTGAGAACATTTGAAACTGACACAGCATGTATCAAGAATGAAGGGGTCCTTTAAATGAACATTCAACCTCCAAATAGTTCAGAATCCCCCCGCCCCCAGGCATAATAATAGGGTTACTTCCAGTGGCAGCTGCAACACCCAAACAGCATGGCTTCCTTGTCTATTGTCTTCTCATGGTAATAGCATCTGTAGATCTCAGGGTGGTTCAAAACATAACAAATACAATATAAAGACACAAAATACATAATAAAAACCCAAACCAAAAAGCCCACAAACCAATAAACCCCCCACCCCATTCCACTGATACCTATAGGTTTATAGGAGTGGCGAATTTCTGACCGTCAAAAGTTTTGTATAGCATACACTTTTCACTAAAATTTGTGCATCATTTAAGTAAGGAAATCATTCAACAGTATGCTTGTACATTTTGGTGGCTTGTATTGCTATCAGCCCTGAAGTTTCTATTATGCCTATGATGATTTATTCATTCTGGGTGCTTAGAGAAACATGTCATTGTTTTCTCTCGTTGTTTAAAAAGATTACTTAGAATTAGGAGGAGGGAGAATTAAAAGATTACACTGAGCAAAGCAGGCTTCCTAGTCACTGAAACCAAAGCATAACCTGAAACAGGAATTTTCCTTTGAAATCTTGCCCTGTAGGCAGCATATACAATGGAAACTAAGATAAAACAGCTCAGCTGCGGAGAATTTAAATGGAAAGGAAAGCCACGATGAAATTTGCCAGTCAAATGGCATTCTCAAATGATGCCAGTGATCCTATGAGAGTGCACAATTAACCTTTTTATCACACCTGTATCAAGTGCCTTGAAGGTTGTGATATTTCTCTGTGGAAAACTAATTTTTGAAACCTGAGGCTTAAATAATTATGTGAAGAGGAATGTGTGATGATTGAGGCAGCAGAGAGATGATTACAGTTGTTTGCCCACTGGATCTTATGGGCCCAGGTATACTACAAGAGAAAAGTCATTCAGAGACTTACTTAACTTTTACTTATCATCCAGTAATATCTCAGCTCACGGCCATAATGCGCTCTTTGATCATGCTTTATTGTTACAGCATAAAACTATTTTTTTCTCTTATTACATTTACACTCTCTTGATTCTCAAATTCTATTAAATGTTGAGATTTTACGTTTAAAATGAGAGTTTTGCAAAACCTCTTGTCTGTAGTGTGTGATAGCTAGGTGTGCCTGCCTGCCAGGGGACCCAACTTTGTCTTGCACAGTGAGGTTTCGCTTTCCTCTCTTTTCCCTGCTGCCTGCCGTATGACACTCAAATCTGCTATGTAAGCTTGGTGGGTGTCAGGGACTGGAAGGATGCTGATGAGTGTGCACTGGAGTGTGCACTTGCTGGAGTCTGCCATGGGAGAGGAGGGCAGTGGTCTTTGGGAAGCAGTACCAGCCAGGAGGCAAGAATCAGAAGCAGGGGAAGCTTCAGAGCTGGAGGAAGAGGCAGGCCAGGCAAGTGAAGGGCTATGTGCTTCCCCCACCCTCCCCTGCACCACTGTCTCCTAGAACCAGGAGAGAATTGAAGTGGGAAGAGCAGAAGCAGCTTCCACGCAGGTGTAGTCTACAGCTACATGTGCACAGCGTGTCAGGGGGAGGCACATAAACTGGTGGAGGGGGAGTGGTCCCCGAGTTGCTACAACTACTCCATAGAGCGCAGACCTGGGAATAGCTGCCTAGAGTGACGCCAATTTGGTGTATGTAGGTCTCCAGAGCTGTAGAAGCATCTAAGTGTTCTCTTTGACAATAAAAAGCAGTTTAAAATAATGCTTAATATTTACATGGCAAATTTGGACATCTCCACTCACCATTTGGATGCATGATAAGGTAAGTAAACATCAGGCAGATTGGGTACAGATTTGCCCCTCACTGAATAGAACGGCTCCTTCCCTTTGAGGAAGGAGCCAGGAATCGGCAAAAGCTCTCCACTGGAGGGGGGAAGAGAGAGGCAATTTTTACCAATTTCTCCTTGCTTCTGAATTCCCCAGTGCTACTTCTTATGCTGTTCCTGAGGTCCCTCTGCAAAAACCTCCCATCTCTAGTGACTGGAACACCAATGATTTATACAACCCCGTATGTTAGGCAACATTAAGTACATTGCTACTGTAATGATAGCAGGATTCAGACACACAGCAAACACCTTTTATATTCTTAGAAAAATATGGTTGCTTTTGATACTTTGGTTGACTTGTGACTCTGCTATGACAATATATTCATGTCTTAATGTGCGTCTTTGAAGCCATGCATTTCTTTCTTTCTTTATTTATTTGTTGGTATTCCTCTTAAAAAGTCTGGCAATAAAAGTATTCTATAATGATTGAAAATTAGCTTTGGTGTTCAACTTCAACCCATCCAGCTTTATTTGATTTATATACCAGCTGGCACCCCAGAGTATTTGATATGTGTGTGGATTTTGCTAGGTGACAATTACAAGCTATACAGGGCATGAGCTGTACTTCTGGCAACCAAGGGTGGGGAAGGCTCCATGTAATCGCCAGTTACGACTGCTAAGTGACTACTGAGAAAGCGTGCACAGGTTATGGGATCTGATATCCAGGCTATATATCTGTACAGACTTAGATAGCAGCCTGTGCAGGCAAAATTCAGTTAACATAATTTCAACTGCGCAGGCTACTAAATTTTTATTTTTATTTTTGCCAGCCGCCAAGTTACAGCACTTGGATGTGGCGACCTGGATGTGGAATACACACCCCTGCATTCTGTCTGGTTGTGCTTCTCCAGTTTCAAGCCCTATTGTTACATATAAATACAGTGGTACCTCGGGTTACAGACGCTTCAGGTTACAGACTCCGCTAACCCAGAAATATTACCTCGGGTTAAGAACTTTGCTTCAGGATGAGAACAGAAATTGTGCGGCGGCGGCGCAATGGCAGCAAGAGGTCCCATTAGCTAAAGTGGTGCTTCAGGTTAAGAACAGACCTCCAGAATGAATTAAGTTCTTAACCTGAGGTACCACTGTACTAGATATGGAAAATAATGCACCTATGTTCATTTTTTAGCCCGCTGGCTCTTTCTTTTTAGTCTGCTTGACACACTCCTGGTGTTTGAAATAGATTTCTGGTGTGAAGCATTTCATACAAAGGGTTTGATTGATAGGAATGTGTCTGGTAATGAGAATGATTGAAACTGAAAGAGAAAAGTCAGTCAACCAAAGCGTGGCTTTTTTGTAATCCTTTGGTGGTGGGGAGGCATCTAAGACTACATGGGGAGTCGAAATAAACATTAGGCCTTTTGAAAGCACTATGCCTTCAGGGCACCCAAGGAAGTCCATTTAAGGCTTACTTTGCTCAGCTTTTACACAGATATATATTTATAAATACATTTGACATTCCCCTGAATACACATTCTTCGTTGGAATTCATAATGGAAAGACAGTGCACAGTTAAACACACTTCAGGGCTGTTGAAATCCATGTGCTTAACTGTCTCTCTTTACATTTGGAGGATAAAGCCATTATTTAGGGAGCAGCAGGGGCAACCCAGCAGGTATAAAGCATACCTAAGTTGTATTGAAATTATTTGAAACTAAAGTGTATAGCTAAACACTTAAGCAGGCTGCACCTACCTTTTGCTCAGCAAATGAATCCCAGCACAGTTAATCATGCTTAAAATCAGTGGGACCTGCAGAGAAATCCTAAACTTGTTTACGGAGAAATAAGTCCTACTGAGATCAGTATTGTTTATTCCATGGTAAGCATATTTAGGACTTTAGCCCAAATTACATGGTGAATTTTGTGTACTTATTTCAATGTCAAGATTTCATCTTCCAGGGCTAAAGAGAAGGGTTGAAGATACTTCAGTTCTCTTATGGTACAATATAATATGGGGAAGAAACGCTCAGTTCTACAATTGAGGGCAGGACATATGCAGAAGAAGGCTTCTGACCGAGCGCATATTCCCTATTGGATTGGAAACCGCATATGAAAAAGCAGGGACAGCAACTGCCTTGGGCCCCAGGCTTCAGGGGCGCTGTCATGGGCTATCTACTCAACTATCCACTTAACAGTTGAAACAAAGAGTGCAAACAGTTCATCTTCCCTTGTAAAGCTGGCAATGCTAACCTGTGCGGACAGTGTTAACGTGTGCTTGCTTGTTTTTCATTCGTTTGATTCAGTCAGATCCATGCTTTCAGATTTAGTTGTTCTATGACGGTGATAACTCATGCAAGCAAAAAATCTGTTCATGTTGTAAGGAGTGTGCAAGTGTAACAACAAATAAAATCTCCTCCAGATGACCAGTTTGTTGAGTATTCATTCTAATGTGGGAGATTAGACAGTGCTGACTATTTACTGAACATTCTTTCTGGTTTGTTTGTGGGGAGGTTGTGTTGTGTTGCAACAAGCAAATGTTATCTGAAACTTTCCGGCACATGTCCTTGTCACTTTCCTTATCGTGAAAAGTCTGGTTTTGGAGATACTGTACTAAATAGCTGAATAAATCAGAGCAGGTCCAAAAGATGCTCCACACCTGGGGTGTCATTAAATCTAGATTTGGTCCTCTGTGTGTGTGTGTGGCAGGGAGTGCTGAATGTATACGGTAGTTCCTATCCAGTACTTAAGGTGATGTGTTCAGTCCCTGACAGCTAGATTATGGACCACATACACAGTGCTGATGTGGAGGCTGGTTGTGTCAGCTTTCACAACACTATTTGTTTGAATTGAAGACTAGGAGCTGAATCCAGTCCATCCCTTTCTTCCTTCCCTAACTGTGTGACAGGGACCCATCCCCTCTGCCAGTAGGTGATCATTTCTGTCAAAGCTGACACTGCCATCTATCCTTTTGGCACCCATATGTGCATATCAACATGTGGGCAGCCTGTGTCTGTCTGTATATTTTTGGTTGAGGTCCAATATGTCAAAGTAAATTAGGCTAATTTAATAAAAAATTAACTTCTGCAATCATGTGATTTTGATGGTTGTTTAACTGTGTATTCCTCTACTTTTTTTTTTTTCTTTAAGAAAAGGGGGAAAGGGTGCCAACAGAAACCCTGAACTTCAGTGCCAAAACCTGTATTGAATATCCTGAAGATTTCTTACATTATTTTGGAAGAGAAGCACTCTGCTGATGTGTAAATGACTTTTTAAAAGAAATGTAAATTATAACTAAAGAGTTCTGAATTTCTAATTAATTATGAATGCTAATATAATTGAGTGTATAAATCTACACTGATTTTTGTATTGTATGGAAAGAATATTTTCTGGATTATGCTGGCTTTTCTATCCTTTTTGGTGGGTGATGTTGCAAAAAGCAAGCATGCTCATGCAAATTAGGACTTCAGTTCAGAAAGCTGTTCTTTATGTGGTTGCTGCAAATATTGTTGCATCATGTCTCTAGTTAGATGAATTGTAAAAATGGTAATGCTGATTTGAGAGCTAAAACTTTTGTATTCGGGAAGGGATTATGCCCAATAAATACCAATAAATGAATAATTTAATAAATAAATACAATAAATAAATACCAATAAAATGACCAACAAATACGTGTGTGTGTGTGTGTGTGTGTGTGTGTGTACACACACACACACACACACACACACACACACAATTTTGTTAGTGGGTTGCTTTCTTTTTTCTGGACAGGCAAAAACAGTGCTTTTTTCTGGGGGGACGCAGGAGGACACAGACCCCTAAACATTTTGTGAATCTTTGTACTTTTGTCCATTTACAGTATTTATTTTCCCCAATGGTGATTTTCTGGAGTCAAAATGAGAGTACAGTCATACCTCGAGTTACAGACGCTTCAGGGTGAGTTTTTTCGGGTTGCAGACCGCCGAAACCCGGAAGTACCAGAACGGGTTACTTCCGGGTTTCAGCGCACGCACAGAAGCGCCAAATCACAACCCGCACATGCACAGACGAGGGTTGCGAACGCTGCAGGTTGCGAACGTGCATCCCACATGGATCACATTTGCAACCCAAGCGTCCACTGTACCCCCCCCCCTTTTTTTTTTTTAGAATATAAGCACTAGGTAAAAGTATGTATACAATCTTCTCTTTCTTTGTGTTTATGTAGTTGAATCTACCTTTTTATGGTCATATACCTATAATCTAGTTTGGAACTGGATTTCAACATTTGTTTTGAGCTATAGGTTAATGCATTCTGGCATTTACAGTTCTTTTGTAGTTCGTGTTCATTATATTTGTATATTATCATTTTATTTCTTTGCTGAATTGAATAGTCTTGACCTTTTCCAAAGAGCCAGACTTTCTATGCCAGAAAATAATTGCCAGTTGTCCGTGCTTGCTACTTTACTTTTTCTGCTGTGATGTACTTGGGTACAGTAGTACCTTGGATTAAGAACTTAATTCGTTCTGGAGGTCCGTTCTTAACCTGAAACTGTTCTTAACCTGAAGACCACTTTAGCTAATGGGGCCTCCTGCTGCCGCCACGCCACCACCGCGTGATTTCTGTTATTATCCTGAAGCAAAGTTCTTAACCCGAGGTACTATTTCTGGGTTAGTGGAGTCTGTAACCCAAAGCGTCTGTAACCTGAGGTACCACTGTACTTGAATTTGGTCTTCATCGTAGCCAAATTCTGTAATAATGCTAAAATAGATTCATCAAGCTTGGCAAGTGGGTAAGAGACACTTATGGTGTTTTTCAGATCGCCTTGCTATACTTTTTGATGAACAAAAATGTGTTTCTTACTTGTGGCTCTTCATCCATTACATGGCAATGGTCTCAGTGAGAAAGTGGGTGAAAAGTTCTTCCACTAATCTGTTCATCCATTCCATTACCTCCTGTCCATCATTAATGCCATTGTTGTGGGCAGAGCAACACACTTCTTTTGTTGCTCCAAACCAGGCACTACTTCCAAGTCTCAAATAGTGCTTGCCACCCAAAGCCAAAAGTCATATTATGGATGGAAAGATGATTGGATCTTCCTCCCTAAATCTTCTACAGATGGTTGGGAAGAACCTAGAGCAGATTTAGGGGGTGCACAGTGGGAGGGGGGAAAGCCCCATTGCACAAGCGCAAATCCTTGTGCTGAAGTGCTGAACACTGCATTGGATACAAGCCATAGCTTGCAGCATACCAAACAGTGTATAGCCTCTCCATTTACCTGCTTCCCTCACCCCAATTATCTGCTCTATAATGCTATCCTCTGATATGAAGAGGATTGCATTAATGTCGAGGCAAAATTAGGTGAAATTGGTTGCTGAAATCTTGCCTTTTTCCTGGATTTTCCTTTTCTTCATTATGTTTCTTGGTCATGCTCGAGTGTGATGAAATGTTAATAACTGGATTTTTAATACAATCATTAATAATGATATTATTTTGCTATAATATATCCTCTGTATTGACAATTCCCCCCCGATGACCACCCCAATCATAGAGCATACAGTTACAGATAGCCTTGATCATGCAGACTTGTTCTACTGAGTTCATAATCAACACTATCTACGGGCAGATTTTAATTTCCTTTTACCCATTATGGCGCAGTGAACTATATGATTTATTTTTCCTGCTTCCATTGCCTTCCTATTTTGTATGGTTATTTACCTTATTCAGAAGGGTTGGTTTGTGTACACTTTTTGAATATCTGTTGAGCATACTTGAAGAAGCAGGCTGGAATCTATTTCCGGTAATGCTAGATAAAAACCTTCAATGTCCTGTCATGAGGCACTCAGAGCAAAACTATATTAGGCCAAGGGCTAATAACTGCTTCATTGTATCTCACTATATTTGGCATATTTTCCAATACATGACATCATACTATGTATTCAGGTCTGCCATCATCCGTAGTTGCCATCATATTTGTAAAATGATAATAAGCAAAACCCAAAGTGGTTGGTGAAATACATGTACAAACCCATACTTAGCTTGGTTAATAAGCCTTGTTTCCCCTTAAAAGCTTTCTAATATGGCTTTAAGAATGAAGGTGCGTAAGCAAATTGCGGGCAGACTGATAACTGCAATTTGGTGTGCAATTACAGATGCATAAGTTCACTAAGTCTGTTCTTAATACATCAAATACTTTTGGGGGCAGGGGGGAATATGGCTGAAATGAGCTTCTTTTGGAAGTAGCTTGAAAGTTTCGCCGCCTTTGATACCAGATGTGTTTTTGGTTTGAAACACATCTGTATGAGCTTCCACTAGAACAGGAATCGGCAAACTCGGCCCTCCAGATGTTTTGGGACTACAGTTCCCATCATCCCTGACCACTGGTCCTGTTAGCTAGGAATGATGGGAGTTGTAGTCCCAAAACATCTGGAGGGCCAAGTTTGCCTATGCCTGTGCTAGAATGTATATATATATATATATATATATATATATATATATATATATATGCATGCAGCATCCTATAAGAGAATCCCTTTTTAGAAGTGAATCTGAAACCATAGCAGATATTTTGTGTACTCTGTTGTGGTATTCTGCCTGAAGAAGCCCACCAGAGTTTGCTGTATTTCATTTTCTGTGTATCTTTTTAAAAAAAAATAATTATGATTTTCAGCTATATACATTTCAATAGTTTTACAATCATTCTAATATTTCAAAACTCGACTTCCTCTTCTTTCTGTGGTTCCTTAAATTTATTTTTCTACATTTTCTGCATATTCTAAATCAATTTAACTTATTCCTTTATTCATCCACTTTAAACATACTGGTTTTTTTCCATGGGAGCACGGCGGCCATTTTTGGCACCTTGCTCTTGTGAGATTTTGGGCCAAGATCTCACCTGGGTCTGTGATCTTGTGTGGTGCCCCAAAACATATGTTGTTTTTAATTTCCTAATAACTGTAGTACACAGATACTAAAATAGCCATTTGAAATGTAGCATATCCGGAGGACCAGCACCTCTCTTTTTTTACCAAAAAAAGCACTGAGCATTTCCAATTAATATTTGGCACCAACCAATTAGTCAGCTAAAACTTTATTTAATTAGCCGGTCACACTTATTACATATTGCAACCCTGTTATTATTAGTTTCCATAATAGTCCAGATACCTACAACCGGTCCAGGTTAATAGCGTATGGTGCACTTGAGAAGGATTTCTTTTTAAGAAAGTGGCTCCTGCGTGCTTTTCTTTTATGCATTGCAGCATAGATCACATAAGCAGTGTTCATGCAAGGTATTTGTGACACCACTCCAAAGATATCAAAGCAATTATACATGGTTGCTATTTATCAGAATGTTTACTTTACCAAAGACTTTATGGAAGAGGAAATCCTACTTAGCATGCAGAATAGAATAGTCCCATCCTCTGAGAGTAACATGATAAATAGTTCTTTATATTAGGGGTCAAAAACACTTCACTATTCCGTGAACAGAAATAAGCTTTCATTTGACGTATTTATTACATATTTAACCTGTCCTTCCTCCAAGGAGTTCAGAGTGCTGTCCATGGGGTTATCCTAGTTTATGCCCTCAACAATTTTGTTCAGTAAGCTAAACCAAGAAATATCAACTTGCCAATTGCTTTCTGCTCTTTGAGCCAATTTCATTCAGGGCAGGGCATGCTGCAGCCTGGCACAGTTTTACCCACCTGATGTATATGGTATCCCTTCTAATTAGAAGGCTATTGACTATTTGCTATGGAACCTTGATGATACGCTTTTATGTAGAAGATGACCTGACTACATTGTATGGAACCATCCCATGGAAATAGCATTTTAAATTATTTAGCTGAATTAAGCATGGCTTGTGCACTTCTGATTCACTTACAGATTTTCCTAATATGCAACTTGGTATTCATTCAGTTGTTCCATTTATATTAAAAGGAAAATCCATTTTAAGCAGCAGTAGTTGCCAGCTACCTTTGGAGCAGTGGCATGCCCTTTCAAACAACAGACACCTGTTCAAAATAAATCTTTAAGCCCATAAATCACTAGCAACAAGTTTTGTTTTGTTTTTTGCTGCAGGTAATCCTCATGGCTCAGCAAAGCATTTATTCTTGATCTTTTATTTTCTCATCTTATGGGTCATTGAGCAGAAGTTTCACACAATTACTAGCTTGACAATTTCTTTAGGTAGCTATTTAGAACACGGAAAAGGCCTGTGGGCAGTTTGGGTTGCAGTTCTGAATGTCATTGTTTCTAATCTTTTTCAGACTGAAGCATGAGGTATCCATGCTGAGGTTGTTTTAGTTTCCTTCAGAATTTACATTTGTGTTGTTATATCATTTTAATTTGTATCTTTTTAAAATTTCCTTAATATTTCATGTTGACTACTTATCTTAAAAAGACTTGAGGAGTGTGCTACTTGAGTTGCAAACATTTGAATTGCCATGTATCTATGAATGAGTCTCAGGTCTTAACTCGGTAGGTGCTAAGAGCAATATATAGCACAGGACACTTAAGGAAAATTTCACTCCTGACAGAATATAAAGTTGGGCTACAAACAGTAGCCAAGTCTGATAATCTGTTGAAATGAGGTACTGGTTTGTCATCCTCCCCCTTTTCAAGAAAGGGGTTTTGAGGACACATGATGCAGCCACCTTGCTGAAGCTCAGCAAGCCCCATGTGCCTGTAGAGTTTGCTGCTGTCCTGATGCCTAAGTATTTACAGGCAACTCCACACCCCTTCTTATCATAGCTGTCAACCTTCACATTTTTTGCGGGAAATTCCCTTATTCCAGCACCATTTTCCACTGCTTCCCGCTGCTATCCCGGATTGTTAGATATCCCTAGACTGTCCCCAGGACAGGTGAGACTGCTGATCCCTTATTTTCGAGGCTGCTGATCCCTTATTTTCAGATCTGAAAGTTGACAGCTATGCTTCTATATCTTTAAACCAGGCTGGAATCAGACACCCTTCAAATGGCTAGCTGTCCTCTGACAGCCTTACAGATAAAGGACCATCCTTTGTACAGTAGGACACATGACCACCCTGGGCCAGGGATCAGTTAGGCTAGAGTGAAAGAACACTAAAGGCATATTTTGCCATTTGTTTATGTCAATCTTTGCTGATGGAGAGATGGAAGTCTTCTTTGCCAGAGTGGAGGTAGTATGCCTCTGAATAAGGACTGATAGGATTCACAAGTGAGGAGAGTGTTGTTGTGCTCAGGTCCTGCTTGCCAGCTTTCTGTAGGCTTCTGTTTTTATTTATTTATTTCAACCATTTGTATACTGCTTGACCTCATAGTCTCTCATCAGTGTTGGCTTCTATGAGAGCTGGCCTAGATGACCCTTTGGTCTGGTGCACTAGGGCTGTACTTATGGAAGAACCCAGCTTTGGATTCCGCAGGGTCAGTACTTCACAGTTCCTTTATAGGAAGTTTGCAGTTCTTTAAAAAATATTGACTATTCTTGTTGCTCATACCCATTACATAACTTTGGCAGTATCTTAAGTGAAGCATGTGTTCCTTTATCAAATGTCACATGGAGGCAATAATATGGTGCAATATTGAAAACTATTTTATGCCTTAACCAAAAAGATTTCCCTTTAACACAATTTATCATAATGATAATGTAGAATCTGAAAACCTCTCAGGAAGATATATTTTAAGGAAGTCGGAATAGAACAAGATGTAGCTGTTTTTCAGACCTGCAATCATTTTTATGTGAAGTGTATCAAATCAAGTTATCATTTCAGGAAGATGTATGCTTGATCAGTCTTGTATTATAATGTGCCTTTTATGAACATATACAAAACATCTGTGATGAGAAATAATGGGATAATAACAGAAAAGTGGGGGACATTCTTGAGGTATATCTCCATAAATTATGAGCACTGATATTCTAGGGTTCAGATTGTAGAGAAAACAAAAGGAAACATGAGACAAAATAGATTAACTCATGTGTGCCTGTCCAAAGCAGACAAATATACGCTGTGGCAAATTTCAAATTAGCTAGATGATGTGAATTATTAATGTGTATTAAATCATGTTAACTGTTCTTGCATATCAGTTCTCAATGCTTGGGATATATTGGCTTAAAGTGAATTGGTTATAAACTTGATCTGTTTTGCATTGAACATTTTTGGCCCCCACGTTTGCATTTTCATCCTACCATTTATTTTATGAAAATTGTACCATGAATCAGACTTTTTTAATGTTCAGGATTTTAGGAATACTGATCTAATTTCATAAAGATGTCCAAAACAGTTTTTGTTAGGTGATTGGGTTAAGTGCACGTTCTTATTTGGGAAAATGTGTTCTTAGAATTTCTTTGAGAGGCAGGACTGTTGCCAAACATTTCATTTTGGTTTTGATGCACATGTAATATGTGTAGCATGCAGTTATAACAGGCAGCTATTTTCATAAATGATGGCTTTCTCCATCAAATTACATTTTGACTGGAAAATTTGGAAAGAATTGGATCTCACATCTTTTGTCAGATCAAGAGCTTGTTTAGCCATACTGAACTACTTCAGATTATCACATCTCAGTTTAGTAAACTAAAATTTTATTGTGCATATAGCTCCTTTACTCCTCCCTTCTCAGTATATCATAATTAAATTAGGAAGTCTTCAATAAACCATAGCATCTTATTATATCTGTCTTGGAAAAGTATGGTTACCATGTTCGGAACAAGCCAGGATTTTAAACCAACTTCAGACGAGAGGATGGACTACTGAGACCAACCTATACCAATCTAGGAACCAGCCTAACATGGGTATCAGTGCTCCTAGCCATAGAAGCTGCTTGAAACTCCAGCAAAAAGTTGGAATCCAGGAGTAGTCCCATACGATGAACCTGCCCTTAAGAATACAACTCAGATAACAGGTTGTACCCCCAGGTACCACCCAACCACAGGACCTCTGTCTTATCTGGATTCAGCCTCAATTTATTAGCCTTGATCCAGCCCATCACTGTTTCCAGACACCAGTCCAACACCTTCACAGCCTCTCCTGGTAGCAATGAAATGGAGAGATAAGAGTTGAAGAGACTACAGGGGAACTTACTTGATTTTGTCCAGGCATACTTGCTGCTGGCTGGCCACCACCCTCTTGATCACCTTGCCAAGGAAAAGAATATTAGATACTGGATGGTAGTTTTCTAAAATCTATGGGAGCAGCATTGCCTCCTTTTTCAAACTCATTCACAATATAACCACTCCCCACACCCATCCAGTCATTCCTCTCATGCTAGATTTTATCAGGCATGATGGGCAAGGATCAAGAGGGCACATTGGCCTCAATGCCACAAATATCCTTCAGAAATCTCTTACAACAGGTTATTTATTGACTGATCTGTCTGGACCAACCAGTTTACTATTTTAACAGCTCTGCTAGGTTAGGGCTGGAGGGGGTTGTTTCTGAGCTGATTTTGTATGAAAACAATGAGCAATCCTGTCAGTGGCCTCTACCCTCTTACTCTTCCATTGGGAAAGTCAGGCCTTGGCAGCAGCAGCCATGTAATTGGGAAATGCCCTTGGAGCCTTCAGAAATCTAATGGATTTGCTTTTCATTGTTAATATTCAAATGATCTATATTCATGTATTTTTTATAAATAAGAACGTGTAGCAATTCAGAAAAGTGTTCATTATGCACAAATAATTTTACAAGACAATTTGAAGCCCAGAGAGAGCATCCGTATTGATCTGAAAGACTTATTTACAATTATGTATTTACTTCAGTGTGAATTATTCTTGTGAGCTGGCATTTAAACTTGCGCTCAGGAGAGAAATTGCCTGCAGAAGTTGTTTCACCCAACAGTGAGCAATGCAAAAATTCTATGTTTAATTTTATTTAAATTTCAATGTATAATAGCAGTATTTTTTTCAGACTGAGCTCAACACACTGCATAGAAATAGGTTCTCTTGAAATCAGTGTCTTATTTCAACTTCAGAACCACCTTGCCAAAGCGTGCATGTGTATGTTTGTGCACACACAGTCAGGCCTTCCCCCTTAGTTTTCATTTTAGCAGCTCTAGTATAAAACTGCTGCACTTACAAGTACTAAAATGCACTTTGGGAGTTATAGGTGTTTGGGCAAAAATTAATGGGATAACCTGACTCTACGAGAGAGAGATCCAGATACCGCATTAGTGAATTTTAGCACTGTAGTCAGAATGTTTAGATTCGGAGTTGAAGAAGTAGAATCACCATACCAAAGAATTACTGAAGCATACAATATGCTATAGGAATGTAGAAAAGATTGTATGGAAAAGGATTAGGTTTGCTTGGATTATAGACTTGACATGTGTGACAGTTGCTGTTCTTCAATAGAAAGTAAGATCATTTTGGTTCACAGCAAGTTTCTGGCAGACCACGCATGTAGTTCCTTTATGTCATTCTAGTCCTGACATTATACATTGAAAATACTGTTTTTCACATTGGAAAAGGAAACGGAAACCAAATTATGATGTTAATTAGGAGTGAAAAAAAGTTATTTAGAAATAATCTTGCCTTATTTTCAAATCGCTCTTTTTTCTATTCCAAATAAGCTTCCCATAAATGTCTGTTCAGCTGTTAGTTTGCCAAAGTTGACATATAAAGCAACACAGTTAAACCTAGCATCAACATGTGGCATCCTCAGAAACTACTACAGCTCAAGTGCCTCAGCTGAGCCCCCCACTGACACATTCACTTGACCCTCCAACAGGCACTGTTCCAAGGCATTGCAGGAAATTAAATTGTGGGTTGGCACTGGATCACAGTGCTGCTGCGACTTCCACCGCCACCACTATCAGCACCACCAAATAAGCTTTCACTAGGCAAAGGATTGACTTTTTAACTAGTTTGCCTATACTGAGATGTGTTCACAGATTCTGCTTCAGTAGTGAATTCTATTCTGTCTTCCTCAGTCAATGCATACTTTGAGCAGCACACAATTTTGTTGTTATTTGAGAACCCATTTATTTTAAACTGCTGATGAATGACTTCTAAACTGTAGCCATGCTTTACTGAAAGGAATTTCCAGGAAGAAAGATTCATCATCTTAAATAACATGTAAAAATGTAAGAAGAGGCATGTTAGATCAAACCAAGGATCCATCTAGTCCAGAATCCTAATTTAAGCTGGTGTCAGCCAGACGCATTCAGCCTAATAACTATTGATATACCTATCATTCACAAATAAAATACTTATTTTGAGTTTAATCAATATAAAGTCTGCAATGTAAGAACAATGTAAGAATTTCTATATACTTTTTGTGTGTGTTGTTTTTTTAAAATCTGCCCACCTCTTCATCTAAGAACATAAAAGTTGGCTGGTTAAAAAAAGGTTGGCTAACATAAAAGGTTGCATAAAAGGTTGGTTAGCATAAACCAATGTTCATTAGTTTCAAAAAGTTCTCTTAGCATAGGTATGGGCATCCTGTGTCTCTACAGATGTTGCTGGACTACAGCTACCACCTCCAGCCATGAGCCATGCTGACTAAAGATGATGGGAGTTGTAGTCAAACAGCATCTGGAGGACCACAAGTTCCCTACCTCTGCTTTAGCACAATTTAGTAAGAAGCACCCCATGAGTCAAACAGTACAAAGGTGATATCCTGCTATTATCTGCACATACCTCAAGACTAGTAACAGTCCTAAGACGGCTATAAGTTAGATTAGGTCTTGTGCCAGTAGCTAAAGGACTAGAATTTACGAGTTCACAGTCTCTTTTCTAATCATTATAATTATAATTTCTGAACAGAGAATATAAAACAAAATAAATTGAAAGAGAGCAAATTAGCAGTGAACCTCCATATTTGAAGAATTTATACGAAACAGTGAATGAAACAGCTGTGTGTTAATATTCAGCTGCTGCCATGGACTTCAGGGATTGGATTCAACTAATGAGTCTTGTTAGTGGAAACCCTGCAAAAAGGGCTTCCACTTGTGCAACAGGATTTTCCCCTTGCCCTCCCCAAATGGTTCAGTATGTGTATGTTGGGAGAATTCCTGAAACAGTGTTCAGGTGGAGGATAGGGCAGATCAATCCATTTGGCAATGATTCCCTTACCCTGATGTTCAAATCTTCCTCAAGTCTTCAAATGTTTTTAAGAATTTAATTTAATTTAATATTTTGCTTTGCATAGAAAATAAATAGTAGGTCACATATAACGTTGTGATGTGTATATCAGTGTATGAGGTTCTCTGCCATTCTATAAATTGTGTTCTCCTTGGTTTGCCTGTTTTGCTGATGCATACCTTGTCGGATGCTGCTGCTTTTAGAGGGATATCTGTTCTCCTTCCTTTCCTCCTAAAAGTGTGTTAAGGCTGTTGCTGGGAACAGTAATTATAGATGTAAGCAAGTGTACAGATTGAGTGATGGCTGTGATAGTGAAAAAAATTGAGCAAGCAAGGTAGATAACATTTGAACTTAAGTGGGTATCATCTTCTTAAAATTAGGTTCCAGTATTTATTTTACTCCTTGCACAAGCTAGTGCTAGACCAATAGCAGCCCACTTTGAAGCCATTTACAAAAGCCTACTGTAGATCTGTTAAAACTGTGTGAAAAGAACACACAGAGAAGCTGAACAATGTGCACACCACCGTCTGTTACAACCCAGCTTTCCTGCATTGAACAGGTGCTTCAGCTCTTTGTGCTCAATGCAGGAAGGTCTGGGGTGGAATAAGCAAGAATGTGGATGATGGTGGCTGCCCCCACCCTTTACCTTTGCCATTTCCACTTTTGGAATAATTCCTGAATAGGGCTTGAGTTTCAGTGTGCTGGATCACTGAATATTAAAACTATTAATAAGCAATGCAAGTTCACATTTACTAGATTATCTTATAGGTGAATCAGTTATGATTAATAAAATAGTGCCTGCCACTTGAGAGAAGAGGCTTACCGATGATTTTCTGCAGCCTTGTGGTAGTGATTATGCAAACCAAGGGTTCATAATTTAAAAATAAAATTAAAAATAACGGGAGCAAACAGCCTTTCCTGCCAGCAAAATGGTGCAAATTATTTGTAAGCAAAAAATAAATTCACCTTCAGGTAAGCATTTTAGAGACCCCTGCTATGTGTGCAGTATTAAAAACATATGGCTTTTTTAAAAAAAATAAAATCCTGTTTTCCTTCAGTCACATCATATCACAACTTAACAGGATAATGTTCAAATAGTACATTATTTAGACACTTTGGAGTACATTTTCAAAGGCTAGCATGGGGTTTTAGCCACAGGATTCCCATTAAGCTCAATGGGAGCTTTATAGCTAAAAACCCACACAGTGGCTTGAAAATGTACCTCTGACTGTGTTGAAGATAGATGTGGAGTACAAGTGGCAGAGGCAGGGGTAAATAAGGGGTGGTGTGACTCTTACTATAGGACTACCATTATGTCTCACCCCTCCTTCACCCTGGCTTTCCTTACAAGTCATCCTCTGTGGTTTCTCTGCCCTTTATTCCCACCTTTTATTAGGGAGGAAATGTACTGAAATAAAATGCTTTGGTGTATGAGCAGCGACTGCCTTCTTTCATTTTGTCCTGTTACTTTTCTAGAGCCCTGTCCTATGATGCTATATCCTCTTTGTCTTCTTAAAAATGCCCTCTCCTTTCAACTCTTATCTTCTCCAGTCCACACATATTCTCATTCCTGCCTCCTTAAAATTCTTACATTTGTTCTATTGTTTGAAGTTTACGTCTCTCTTACTCTGTGGCAGCCATTTTCAAATTGTGTTTACAGGAATCCTAGGGTTCCTCAGAAGTTTATCAGAGGTTTATCGGCTATTATATAAGCAATGAGAAATGAGCTTTCCTGAAATGTGAATGGCTTTTCAGCATTATCAAACTTCGCTTGCGTTGTACAGTGTTGATAGCGTTCCAGCCTTAACTCTCTTTCCCTCTATGCACACGCTTGTAGAACTTTTGTTCTTCCTATACAGACAGTACACACATTTAACTTGCACAATTTCAGGGTGGAGATGCTCTCATTAGATCTTGCTCACAGTTTCAAGTGGGCAATGTGGAAATACTCTCATAAGATGTTGTGGGAAGTCATATTGTCTCGTGAGAGTTCTATAAGTGTGTGCATAGAGAGATGTAATTTCAGCAGAAAACTGAAAATTAAGATAGCATCTATTTTAAGAGCAGTTGTAGGTTGCACTGTGTTAAGTAAAATACATTTGTTGTACACTTCAACTCATTTGTGGCAGCTAAAAGTCACTTAGTCTCAGAGCAAGAAAGTTCTAACACCAACAAAAGCCCAAACAGAACCACAGTTGACACATGCAGAGATAGAAAAGGCCTGTTCTCCCTAGAAGCAGGAAAGAACTTCCAGGGTGGGAATCTGGGAGAAGAAATGGAAGCTCCCAGGTGAGAGCTGGGAAGGTCCTTTTCCTTTTGGGTGAAATATGGGTTAAGATCTATCTCTGATAAAGGTCTCTGTATTTTACTCTTCTCTCTCTCTCTCTCTCTCTCTTTCTCTCTCTCTCTCTCTCTCCCCCCCCTCCTATTTTCTTTGTTTTCTCTCGCTCTTTCTTGCTTCTTTCTTCTCTATTTTTATTTAGATTAGTTTGCTTTTTATTGTGTTCTATGCTGAAAACTTTCAGTAAAAATTCAGATTAAAAAAGAAAAGAAAAGAAGACCATCTCCAAATGTGGCATAAATATAATGGTTCCCAAACTTTTTTTTACTTATAGACCTCTAGAAAATTACTGACAGTCTTGGTGGACCACTTAATGATTTTTCTCTGTGTTATAGCAATTGTAATTCCATAGAGTTCAAACTGTAATAAATTAAACACAAAACAAGGAGTAAAAGAAACAATAAAAAACAATTAAAAATCAATATGAATATCCAATGCAATGAACCATCACCAATCACAAATCCACAGACACACCTGAATGAACCACAGTTTAGGAACCCCTGCTGTGCAACATCTGGAAAAGAATGCATAAAAATGAGAGAAAAAGAATATCAAGGTAACACTATATACACTGGTGGAAATATGAAAATCCACATGATTTCTTCATTGGCGCACATCGTTTTTCAACTTTGAAAAGATGAGCTCTCTGGGAAATTCTCGTAAATGATCACAGAATAGTTCATTTTAAAATGGAAATGAAGGCACAGGTTAATGCAATTCTTTTTTTCTTTTTTCTTTTACAAACTTACTGGAATTTGAATAGCACCATTATATAAGATAAGTTACATACTCTGGGAAAAGATCACACTTGTTTGGTAATTGTAATCTGAATTGGAGGTATAATGGCAAGGCATCTCAGCTGGAATTCCAGTAGTGTATTTCAGTGTGCAAGCTGCAGAGGGTATACAAGCTGAGACTAATTTAAATTTAATACAGAAGACCTAATTTAATAGAAACTGATCTGGAGGATCAATGGGATGCTTATAAAATTACAAAGTTGTGCTTCAAGGTCTAGTTTGTTTACCAGATGAAAAACTCTAGAAAAATAAAACTACAGGTGCTACCCGTAATAGATGCACCATAGGCCTCATCATCATCAATAATAAAAATTTTATTATATTAATTGGATTTCTTTTCCATTCTTCACCATAAGGATTCAATGCATGTTACAAATGTAAAGCACTATTAAATCAGTTGAAAACAATTTACAATCCAGAGATTAGGGAAATAGAGGAGCATACATATGTATTTGTGTGGGCAGATAGATAGATAGATAGATAGATAGATAGATAGATTTCAAATGGAACTGAATCATATGGGAAAAGTGAAGGTGATAATAAGTTGGGACAGTGCTTTTTTTCTAGACAAATAGGTGCTGGTACTATTCATGAAGTTGTTAAAGTAAGTGCCACACTTTTTAACAGCAAAAAAGATGTGCCAGTACTGCATATCCTTGAGTACCCCCCTGAAAAAAAGCACTGAGTTTGGACCCAAATACAATGAAGAAAGCAGTGGAACATGTCCAATTGACGATTGTATAAATCACTTTTTTGTATCTTTTATTGGTGTCATTGGATTGATCCAAAGAGCCACTTGTGTGGACAGAAGGCACATTGATGGAGAAGGTCTCCAATTTCCACCAGTGCCTGTCCACCTGAGCCTCTCATCCCATGTTGCTTTTTGGAATAGGTTTTTTGCTTCAGTGAAAATAACTATTCAAGAAAATCCCACTGCACAACCCTACATGCAATTCTTGGACCTAAGTTGGGCAGAACCAAAATGCAACTCTACTTATATTATCCACTTGTACATCAGTGATTTTCAATAGGAGTGAAAAAGGGAAGTGAAATTTCAGAGAAAGTTATGTAAACAATTATTCTATTTATTATGTGTGCCTAAGACAATGTTTGGGTCTTCATGCCTTTTACATTTCCCCTTCCTCGATTTTGCAGTTAGTCTCCTTGTTTTGTACCTATTGAAATATGTGATAATAATTATTTATTATTATTATTAGACAAAGTTCCGAGAAGGCTACTGGAAGTGGCAGCAGTCTTTGCTGCTGCTAACTCGAGACGGAATATCAGTTACTCAGTCAAAATAAAATGATTGTTTAATTGATATTCCATCTTGAGTTGGCAGGAGCAAATACTTCAATCCAAGTATTCTGTTTTCATTAGACTTTGAGCACCATGACATTTTTTAAAATAAAATATTACTCATAGAATCTTAGACTCAAATTATTTATAAGTAGTTGTGCTCAGTCTGTTTTTGTGAATAAATACAAGAAAAACCATTATCATATCCTATACTTTGTTCTCCATGTTTCTGCAATTTGTATACCTCTTGGAATTCTAGAATTAGTCAATATGATAACTTAATTAATTGTGGTTATACTTTCATTGTCTTATTCTCAATTGCTGAGTAACAGAAGAGCTGTTGTATCATTTTAAAGATACAACTGCTGCCTAACAGGACACAGATAATTAAGCCCATAGAGATGGTTGCTCACCAAGCTGTCCAATTTTGTTGTGTGCTTAGATAGTGCAAATGAGGCTCTTCCCTCTCTCTCTCTGTAGCTCTTTCCTATTACCTCCCTGTTCTTGATTTACCTTATCAGTTGCCTGGATTTTCAGACCACTAATATAATGGTGACATCAAAATGACAACACTATCCTCATTACCCCAGAAATCTCCTTATTTATCCAGCCCTGCTTCTTCAGCTGCCTGTCTGATACATTCAATATAGATTCTTCATTGCCATCTCAGACTCAACATGGAGTCCCTGTCTTTGCCCTCTCTTACATTCTCAGCGCCGCACTCATCTGGGCACATATTCCTTCTGTATTTACATTTGCCTCCATCTCTTCTTTTCCTGCTCCTCCTTTCATTGCTTTCCATGTGCAAGGGTTTTGATGGTAAGTTTATTGGTGCTTGGACTTGCTTATCTTTTGGTCATTTGTGAAACACCACACACGGTTAGTGGTACTGTGTAGATAACGTTTACAATAATAATACAATAATTTTCTCGTTGTGTATCTGCAACAAAACTTAGCTCAAGTGCAGATGTTTCTTCTGTATACATTGTGTTACATAAAACTGTCTTCTGTGAATTATAGCAAAAGGAAGATATTGAAGTAGAGTCCCTCATTATTTTCCTATCCTCTTTCAACTTTACCCTTAAGACTTAGCTGTTTCTGGATTTAATTAGAAACATGAAACCTTCTGTCACCTCCCACCCTATTGGTTTTGTCCTCATTTCTACCCTCCCCTCAGGCCTTCACAGTTACAGTTTTTATTCTTTCAGGACTCGTAGGAAATGCTTGCACAATACCAAATAGATATTCACATGTGACCATGGCACATGAGTCTTTTATGCTTTGGATGCACATACTTCACTTGGAAGGTCAGAGAGTTTTGCCACACCTAATTATTAATTGAACAGGTTAGAATGAGGCATATTAAATTAGGAGAGGGTGCTTTTTTTCTTAACTGATCAAGTGTAGTTTTGTAAAGTTCCTTAATTTGAAACTTTATTTTATTCATTTGACACAAAAAATGACAATGTTCACATGACTCCATACTTTTGAAGTAACTGTTTATTTGCCAACACTTAAAAACTGGGCATCAGTGAGGCATCATCCCCCCCCCCCAAACTGTTTTTCACTCCATTTGCAAGTTTACAAACCATAGTAGTAATTAACTATGGTCAAATTACATTTGTCAGATAAATGAACAAAGTAGAATTAGTGATGGATCATCCTTGCCTCTTTTATTGTGTTTGCTCACATTACTAATTTGCAAAATTCAATAATTCACAATGAACTTCCTGGTAATATGTGTGAATTAAAGATGTTCTTTTATACTACTATTCACAGGGGTGCCATAGAGATTAATTGAGGGCAAATCTGTCATCAGCTACATGTACCACTTCTATTGCCTTTGGTTGTCTGAATATCTCACTAAAGGAGAATTTATCCTGTATTTTGGAAGTACTTTGAAATTCTTCTATTTAAAAGCAAAGAAATATCAATAGGGGGGGGGGATAGAGAACAGATCCTGAAGCCTGTTTGTCTGTCTGCCATGGACAAAACTTGGCCCAGTTCAGAAAACACTCATTCTTATACCCTCGTCCATATATGACCACAATATAATTTTGCCACTGATTTGATATTTGAATTGATTTCTGTGACAGCTTTCTATATAGATTTGTTTTATAACGTGTTTAAGTTTTGAACAGATGGGTAAACATATAAGAATTTTTTTTTCCTTTTTAAAGGCAGTACGTTGTACATGTTCTAAGGACTGTCTTGGCACTTCATGGTCTATGAATAATACCAATTTGTGAGGATGATCCAAGTTCGAATGAGTGCTAATTGCATTCTGTTCTACTTTTCTTCCACCTGATCACTTTATTTAGTTCTTTCTGCACTACTTCCATTACCCTTCATTGTATGTCCTATGGCAGCACTACAACCTGCTTCAATTCTGGTTTTATGTTTATTCTGCTTTGTTACTTGTGGAAATTACTAAAATGTTCTTTTGCAGACTTGAATGTACTAGTGCTGTTGTAGGAGTTTGGGGGATGCCTGTTGAACCAGAATCCTCAGGTTTCAGTAATTACATTTGTGAAATCATACACTGTGGACAAAACCCTAAGAAAGCCTAAATTTTACACCACCTCCAGGGTCTCCAGAGGATGATCTGAAGGAACATCTCCTGCAGTGATGAGACTGTAGCTTAGTGGTAGAGTACATCCTTGGCATCTTTTCTTAGAAGTACAGGTAATATAAAAGACCTTTATAGCCAGTGTGGTGTAGTGGTTAAGAGCGGTGGACTCGTAATCTGGGGAACCAGTTTCGCGTCTCTCCGCTCCTCCACATGCAGCTGCTGGGTGACCTTGGGCTAGTCACACTTCTCTGAAGTCTCTCAGCTCCACTCACCTCACAGAGTGTTTGTTGTGGGGGAGGAAGGGAAAGGAGAATGTTAGGCGCTTTGAGACTCCTTCAGGTAGTGATAAAGCAGGATATCAAATCCAAACTCTTCTTCTTCTTCTTCTTCTTCTTCTTCTTCTTCTTCTTCTTCTTCTTCTTCTCTTCTTTAACACAGGAGACCCACTGCCAGTCAGAGTAGACAATTCTGAGTTAGATGGATAAATAGTCCGATCCAGTTTCTCCCAATAAAATTTGTAAAAAAATTGAATGCTTTACTTTTTGTCCATACCCTATGTGCATGTCTGCCCAAATGAGCACAACATCTTACAGCATTTAAAGTAATATCTTTCTGCATTGCTGAATCAGCATTATAGATAAGCCAACCTCTACAGATGCTTTCAATAAAAATAACTACAACAAAGCCCACATTTAGTTTTCTGTTATAACAACACTTCCTAATAGCTGGATTAGTTTTTCACACTGTCTCTAGAAATTGTTGTTTTGCCATAAGGTGGGATCTGATCTGTACATTCAACAAAGAGCAGTCTAGTTTGAGGCTACAATCGATCTCTGAAAAGACATTAAAGAAAATGAGTTTCTGAGGTGTTGTGGTTGTTTTTGTAATAGTGAGCAAAACTCACGATTTTCTGTTGCCAAAAACTTGTAACATGCAATACTGTTCTGAGAGTTAGTGCCATACACTTATTTAACTTGGTGTTTTACAAATGGGTTCTTGGCTTCAATCTAGAATATTGATTCAAGAGTTTATAATAACCTAAAACAATTACTACCTGCTCTTTATTGCAAATGCAATTTCAAATTAAAACAAGTTTAGATGCATCAGGCAATCACTAAAATCAAGACACATAGTTAAAACCAGCCAGTTAAAATAGAGATAAGCACTGGTGTTTATTATTTGTACGTGGATATCTGCATTGAAGGGGGTTAGACTATATCACCCTTGGGACCTTTTCCAACTCTACTGTTCTGTGATTGTATGACCTATGTTTCTGCTATCACTTGAATCAGGGATGAGAAACCTGTGGCCTTCTAGATATTGCTGGACTACATTTGCCATCATCCTTGATGACTAGCTACTTGGGAGTCTGACAATAGATAGAGATCCCAGTTTCTCAATCCTTGACTTCTATTAATGAAGATGTTACACTGCAATAGAAGGCAGTAAAGGAAACTTCATGTCTACATAAAATGTTGTATAGATGTTGGTGGCTCCAACACTGAAATTTGTGGGGCCACCAATGGGTTTGCAGCCAGGCTGTACTTACATGAAGGTATGATTCATGTGAATGCTATGCATACTTACATAATGGCACCAGCACTTTTTGGAGCTAATTCCATACCTCTGTTTGTCGGAACAGCTTCCGTTTGGATTTGCCAGTTCAAATAAATAGTGTCTCGCCAGTAGTACTGGTGCCAGGGTATTTTGCACTCTAGGCAAGCCTAACTATTTGTACATGCACCCCCCCCCTGAAAAAAAAAGAAAATTGGTAACTTCAGTTTTCAAAAGCAAATATCTGGCAGAAAAAATGAAAAACACAAAACTTCAAACTGCTAAAATTATTGTAAATTGCAAGAATAAGTAATAGAACCTTCATTGTACTAAAAAATAATAAATTTCTTCATAAAAAAGCAAAATATTATCAGAACTTTATAACAAAAACTAATCTGTATAAAGCTGTGCCCATCTAAGGTCATTACTGTGCCCCTCGGTCTGTACCCTTGGCGGCTGCTTCCTTGTCCTCATGACAGCATTAGCCATGTCAGTGTGACAGAAAGCTCAGCTGGGCCAGAATTTGTTGGTGCAGTGCAGTGGAATTCCACCGGGGGGGGGCTGGGCTGGGGCTTCTCTCTGATTGGCTGTGGATACAGCTAGCCAAAGGCAGGTGGAGACAGCACTTATGGAGGGAAAAAGGAAAGGCATCTGGAGGGTTTGGTTCTGGTCAGGAGCATAGCTCCTGAGCTATGTATGTAAAATCCACTCTTGAGGAAAACATGTAGAGATTCAAAGACAGTGATGGGTGTCTTTTAAGAGTATTCAAACAAGAGAAAAGTAGGAAGCTGAACTGGAGACAGGAAAAGTGGAAGTGTGAGGAAACACTCTTACTTGGGCCTCATTTCAGTCAGAAGGGGAGTGAGTTTCTGGAAAAAGCAGAATCCCCAACCAGTTAGGAGGGGTGTGGTAATCCCCTGGATCCTGTTATATTATTAGAGGAGCCTCAGGATTGTGATTTATAGAAGGATTGGAAACTAACAGAAATCACCACCTTGTTTAAGAACCAAAGTATTAAGATGTGACACCAATAAGTTTAAGGAACTGAAGTGAAAAGAAGCTGTGCAGTTTATCATCTTGTTTCAAAGCCTATAATGTCCACTGAATTTAATATAAATAAGTTTACTGAAATAATTTTATCTCCTGACACATCCTTAGTTTTACAAAAATAAACCCTTTCACTGTTTAACTCCCGTAAGTTTCCAAGAGTCAAAGTTTTCTTCATAAAAAACAAAACACAGTAGTTAAGGGGGGTTTTGCCTCAGTCAGCTACAAGCTTGATAAGGTTAAGGTGCTACCATGTTTGAACTGACTCTTGTTTTAATGTGCCTTTTAAGCCTCTACAATAGTATTACTGTGCTATTGGAAAATCAGCATATAATTACGTTTTAATACAAATTTGTGAAGCCACATGCAGAAGTATGCTCCATGGTATTTTATTTTATTTTATTTTATGGAGGGTATATTAGGGAAGAAAAAGATTTGGAATGAGAAAGGGCTCTGAATAAAGTCAAGATATAAAACACAAATGATTCCAATCTGCTGCTGAGAAACTGTTCTCCTGTTTGAACTGAAGATGATACTTGGTTTATTTTTGTTCACATTTGGTCAACAGATGGTGTAACTGTACTAGCTGCATTCGGGCGGATGAAAAGTATGCATATCGTAAATAATGATTATACTAAAAATAACAATTTCCACTGGACATCTGATTAGAATGAATTTCTTGCAATGGGAAGCAGGATAAATGTCAATTTAATATAAAGCACTAAACAAATTCAAATGTTATCAAAAGTAACTATATTTAATTCTGACTGGTATGATAGATGAGGCCTAAATTCCCAAAGAATATTGCATGCTGGCAATAAGCAGTGGAAGGCCATTACTTTAGTGTGCTATTTGTGAGCAGCAGAACTCTTCTGTCTCTAGAATAGAAAGGGTGATTGGTCTTACCTGAAGTGTAGAATTGATAGGTTCTGAGGACACGAATGGACCCTGGTCTGACCCAGCAATGTGATTCCAAGGTTTTTGTCACTTGAAAAAAACCTTCAAATTCTATTTCAAAGGAGATTGTGACTAAACATTAGGAAAAACTTTCTGAAAGTAAGAGATGTTTGACAGTGGAAGATGGTGGACACTCCTTTAGTGGAGGTTTTTTAACAGATGTTGGACGGCCATCTGCAAGGGCTTATTTGGTTGTGATTCCTGCATTGCAGGGAGTTGGACTAGATGACCCTTGGGTTCCCTCTCAACTTTTTGATTCTGTTCTCTATATTGGCAGCCAGAGTACAAGTAGAGTACAGTGGTGCCTCACAAGACGAAATTAATCCGTTCCGCGAGTCTCTTCGTCTTGCGGTTTTTTCGTCTTGCGAAGCACGGCTATTAGCGGTTTAGCGGCTATTAGCGGCTATTAACGGCTTAGCGGCTATTAACGGCTTAGCGGCTTAGCGGCTTTAAGAAAAAGGAAACAAACTCGCAACAACTCGCAAGACATTTCGTCTTGCGAAGCAAGCCCATAGGGAAATTCGTCTTGCGGAACGACTCAAAAAACGGAAAACTCTTTCGTCTAGCGAGTTTTTCGTCTTGCGAGGCATTCGTCTTGCGGGGCACCACTGTACTGAACAGAGCATCGGGTTTCAATCAGGAACCCTCAATTCAGAGCCTTGTACAGCTCGCCAGTGCTTATTTGTGAGCCATAGTGAAAAAAACTTTGTTGTCCTAATGATAGATGGCACTGGCCCTGTATGATAGGGATACTCAGGAGTATTGAGCATTTAGGAGCATCGTTTTATGCTTTGCCACAAAAATGCCCCTGAAACTACCAAAATCTTTTATAAATAATAATTTTGCATTAGTGGGTGGGGTGGAGGCATTTACCTAACCTCCTAGTGGGTGAGTTGCTGCTCAGTGGGTGGAAGAGGGGACAGGTGAGGCAGTGGGGAGGGCGGCATGTTGCATGTACACCAGCAGGATAGCCAGAGTGCAGCTGCATTTGCCTTGCCCCTGCCCCCCCCCCGGTAGATAATAGTGATTCTTCACTAGGAGGTCAAGTGAGCAGCTCTGCCCCACTACACCCTTCATAGAACAGCTGCTATAATTATGGCTTTCTATTTTTTAATATGTTTCTCAACTTGAGCGAGGTGATTGGTTGTACAAAAGAACTACAGTGGTACCTCGGGTTAAGTACTTAATTCGTTCCGGAGATCCATTCTTAACCTGAAACTGTTCTTAACCTGAAGCACTACTTTAGCTAATGGGGCCTGCCGCCCTGCTGGAGCACGATTTCTGTTCTCATCCTGAAGCAAAGTTCTTAACCTGAGGTACTATTTCTGGGTTAGCGGAGTCTGTAACCTGAAGTGTATGTAACCTGAAGCTTATGTAACCCGAGGTACCACTGTACATCCCACGGCTCATAACTTCAGGTGGAATCCGTCTGGTGTCCTTGCACTCATGATTGAGCTTTTGAAGAAGGGAGGATGGTTACTTTTTGACACTATTCCCTTCCCTCTGAGTAGCCCCATGCTGCTTCCCACCAGGTTCTTGAGGATCTCCCAATGGTCTGGAGCTGCTTTCCATTAGTGGGCACCACTGTTGGATAGGGGGTGAAGCATATTGATGATAGAAATAAAGAAAAATGCTGTATTTGTTTCATATTTTGCATGATATGTGCCTGCATATGTACATTCACAGACATGAAACAATATGTTCTTCCTTTGACTGAAAAACAGTACTTTAAATGATCCCTCTACAATGAGATTATTTATTACAAATTCTATCCCTTCTCCCCCACCCCTTGTCCATAGAATGGAAGAAACGGTGAGAAATCTACTGCAACGTCAAGGATCACCAGAGGCAAACAGCGAAAAACCTGTTACTGTAATAAAAGCTTATCAGGTAATACTGATATCAGTAAGCTCAATTGTCCGCTTATGGTAACTGATATAATAATTGGATAATATAATGTGTGGGGGGTTGGAGGCAGATGATTTAGGCTTTGATACAAAGTTTCATCTTCAGATGTTTGTCAAAAATATATTTGAGGCAGAAAGTACCCTTTATGAAGACTAGCCACAAAGTGTGAACTAAGTGAGAAAGAGGCAAGGTGTTGGCCATGGGAACCACAGAAGTGTATTAAAACACAGCCGAGGAAGAGGTGATTAAAAGTGACGCTTAGAACTGTTACCTCTCTGAAAGGCTGTTTCTCAGAGCTATCAGAAGTCATGATTTTTTGAGACTGCATGACAAGGAAAGGGAAAGGCAATTTCGACATGTGGAGAATAGAGAGAGAAAGAGGGAAGAGAAGGCAGACAGATGGGGAAAGTATGCATGGAGACAGAGGGGAATTAATGTGACGGCTGGGCAAAGACAGGAGGTAGCTGTGAAGAACTCTTCAGCGCTTTCAAGTGAACATGTATTTAAGTTTATTAATATCTCTGTGTGTGAAGTGCATGCATGCAGACGCTCATGGGGATGTGGGGCTTGCGGCATATGCATGCAATTTATACATGGGGCGGCTTCTGAAAATGATTCAGAAATTTCAGCTGGTGCAAAATTTGGTGGCCACATTGTTCACCAGAACAAGCAGTATCCTGATTTGGACGTTACCAGTGCATAGACAACAATGGCCAGGCTACCCTGGTCCAGAAACTGCCACAGCTATCTTGCCAGCTGAAGCTGACAGAAAGTATTCCTAGTCACCTGGGCCTGTAGCAACAAACAGTAGCACTCCCAGACTAGAGACTTTCTGTTTCAAAGGTAGTACACCACCATCCAAAGCAGGTTTGCATTTTATGGGTATGAGTAAGCATGTTGATTATGCATATGTGCATATGTGTAGAGAACACTAGTTCTAGTATGTATGTATGTATGTATGTATGTATATGCAAATAGATAGTGTGTAGTTTGCAAGTGTTTATATGGACCATGTGCACAGAAGAGGATGTATAAATAGTCATATGTGCAGAAGTATGTATAAGAAAGTATGCAGAAAGCCTGGAATGCTCCCTTGTTGCCCTTCATCATAACACTAGTGGAGAAGCAATAGTGGTGGATATTTTAGCCGATAATCATAATCATCATTTATTTGTATGCCACCTTTCCATAGTAAACCATGTTCATGGTGGCATACGACATTTAATTTTTTTTACAAAAGCCCTTAAGCATCCTCAGCAGCATGTAATTCCTAATTCACAGCAAGATCATTTCTGTTACCTTCAGCAGTAACAGTTGATGCTATGAGGAGGTGGCCAAAGGTGGACCTCCCTCTCTGCTCACAGTGAAAGATATCTGCTATCTTCTGTAGCTCCTGGAAGGCTGTTTGCAGGATCCTAGGATTGTACTGTCATTTTAATTAAGTGTCAATGCTGCCTTTTAGAAGTTGCATAATGTTTCTTATCAGTGCCATAATGAAGGACATTAGTAAAATGCACCTCTAAGTTAAATTATGATGACTAGTTTTCCAATTTGTTTTTGATCAAGTGTTATAGGAAGAAATGAGGAAACGCAGGGTGTTCGTTTTGAATATGGCTCTCAGCAAGAGCTGATGAAACTATTCTATATTACCTCACACCATGCTAAGTTAGTTTTACTGTGTGCAGCCTGTTCAAATTAGTATTTGAGTAGTCATAAAAGGTACTTCTTTGCAATAAACACTTTTGATCTATTGACCACCAGCTGCATATTTGTTTTTTGCTTCTCAAACCTAATTATTGTTCTGGGATATATAAAACTGAGTTCTTATTACAATATCAATATCCCTGACTCTAGAATAAATATTGCTGCTAATGAACTTTAAATGTTGCACGGTAGTCATGTCAGTGGAATAGTAATCAGATGTGCACAGAAACATGCATGTGTTATCATTGTTTTGTTAGGCCTTGTCAAGAGTTCTTCTTTAAAAATAGGAAGTTTTGAGGACTTGCTTGTGGTAACTACGTAAGTTTATAAACTACGCTTTTGCCATATACATTAATTTTTGAGTCATGGGTGCAAATAATATAACGCTCAGTTACTCCTGGATTGACTTTGCATACCACTGTAACTAAGAGCAAAGTTACCTGAATATGGAGAGATTAAATACAGCATGTTGTACATTTTCTATATATTGATTACATTTTGTGGAGCTCATCTAGCATTGTCCAAGCTTGGCACTTGGGTACGAGCTGGACTATAGGTGGTGTTCAACTAAGGGTTGCTCACATTAGACACATTAAATTAATGAGCATTACTAAGTTAGGTCCATTAGTTTCTATAGGTCTACTCTGAGTAAAACTTGGTTGAAATACCCCCCTAGTAGGCTAATGTTCCTGAGTTGTGGGTCAAGGATGGAGTGGAATATGGAACCCTAATTACCAGGTGAGTCAGGATAAGATGATGTGTCTTCCAGTGCTGGGCCTGGTGTAGATGTCACTGACTGTAATGGGTTCCTGAAGGCAAAGCACCATTGCATCTGCTGCATGTAAAGACAAGTAATATACACATAGGCTCTTCACAACTACTGCTCAGTGGCAACATGCCAGTGGCACATAGTCTTGTGCAGTCTATGTTACTTCTATCCTTAAGACTGGGCTAGTCCATGTGTCACTTTAAGTTAGAGTTAAGCATTTATAGATGAGCATGCAGCATGGTTCATGAGGCTGAAAATCACTCTCCCCCGCTTCTTTTGCTGCCACATTGCAAGGAGCCAAGCCATGGTTTCAAGGTGAATGTGCAGCATGCTGGTCCATGGGACTAAAATCAGGGTTGCTTCATTCTTCCCCCACTCCTTCCATGGCTTAACTTCATATCTGAAAATGGGCATGGTTTTGTTTCCACCAAAGGAACCAGAAGTGGTAAGCAAATAACCAACGTTAGTTACAGCTCATGGTTCTTAAGAGAAAAGCAACACAGGTGTCCAGGTTCAGATTCAGGTAATGGCTTAGGTTCTGGCAGTGCGGGGGAAGCAAGGGAGGAGCATAGTGGTTGTGATGTTAGCTTGCTGCACCAGTAAGTTGTGCATTCATTTTTAAACCATAGTTAAGCTTAACTAGGCCACTAAGTATAGAAGCTAAGCTTTGAAAACTGGAATTAAAGTTTTGCTTCTGAAAATGTTTGGCAGCACATCAGGTGCTTTTGCTGAAGTATTTTTCTCAGGCAAAGCTAAAGCTATAGAGGGAGCAGCAACTGAGCATTAGTTTCCTCCCCCGACCCTAGCACCTACTGCTTATGATTTCATAGCTATAGTTTTCAACTTCATTTCGAAGCTCTTTCTGGTGCAAACAATTCCTTGTTCCAGTGCATATCTCCCCTGTGATCTTGGACAAGCCATACAATTTCTGCCTCTTTGTAACTTATTTCCCTATCTTGAAAAGAAGGACAATATTATTTCACACCTCTCAGAATAGAAAAAAGGGTACCTTCATTGGTGTCTGTGCAAATATATTCATGGCAGGGTCTTTGATGTTCCATTATGAACTTGAAAAGTGGCTCTGCTCGCAGAGGTTTGATGCAGTATGCAAAATTTTCTGATTAAAAATGAGGCAGCTTCAAGTGAAAATTAAAGCTTAAAAAGGTAAATGAGCTTGCTTTCAGTTTTGAATTAAATAAATATTCACATTTAATATGCAAAACACATGGAAACAAAAGCTGTTCATTTGGCACCTCTCTGCTTCATATTTATAGTTGATTTTAAGCATCAGGACTGGTGTTGGATAGAAGATAAAATAATAGTTTTATCTTTTCACATAAATATGCAAGGAGAATGTATGTAACTAGGAAGTGAATGAGGCTGTAAGTAGTACGTATTGTTGGGAAATTATTTGTTTATTAAATATCAATAGTGTTCTTCACCTGAGGATCATAGGGCAGTTTACATTATAAAACAAAAAACAAAAATGCACAATATAGTAACGAAAAGAACCAACCAGCGCCCTTCCCGACCCCAGTTTAAAAGGCCATAGATTCCTTAATCAGCCTGGGAGAACCTGCTTCTTTCTGCTTCTTGTGAACAGAAGCAGAAAAGGCAGCACCAAAATGTTGCACATCTTGCTCAGGTTTCCCACCCACTATTCTGACTTGTTGCTGGTGGTGGTAAGAAATAGAAAGGAAGCAAACACAGTGTAATTACTAGGCCTGTTCTCAGGATGGTAGATGAAGAATAGAAGAAGATTATTTTATGCTCAGGCTTTCAGAATCTCCCACAAACGGGCTGTCTTTCCAGAAGAGAGGAGTTTGGCTTAGGGAACAGAGCAGAGTCGGCCCTGAAAGTAGAAATGACGAGTTATGGCACTGGCATAAAATTGGAATCCAAACTTTGTGCTGAATGAAAGAAGTCAAAACTAGAGAACCAAACTTCTAGAAGAAAAAAAGCACAGTTGACCTACCAGGTTGCTTTGTCTGTAGTTTTCTTCCTTCTGAAGTCTTTTTACAGATAAACAATGCTTTGACTCCATTGCAGAATGCCTCCTCTTAGTGATCATTCACTGACATGCACCAGGCCTCATCACTGCTGCTATTGATGGCACACATGATGCTCTCATGCCTGAGCCTTCATTTAGGTGGCCATTGTGTTTTGTTTTGTTTTGTTTTGTTTTGTTTTGTTTTGTTTCTGTTTTAATGTTGTCTTAATAGTTCTTTGCTAATTACATAAGCACAAAATACAATGATGGTACTTCCATTGATGTGAGTAATTATCTCCTGCAGAAAAAAGGACAGCACTAGGAAACAGACTGTTCCTGGGGCCATTGGTCCTGTAAATGCTCATTATAGCTGCATTTGAAGGGGTGATCTAGAGAAGTGTTTTTCACTATCAGCATTAATAAGAGCTGTTCCCTGTTTAACAGATTTAATTAACATTAGTATTGAACTTTTCTAAATATTTCATTTTACTCTGTTGCTTCCTTTTAGTCAAAGTACCTCTTAGGACTGAACGTTTTTCAACAGAAATAAATGTTGCTGATGGATGGAAGAGGCAATAAAAGCATCGTCAGAAAATTTATTAATGTAGCTCTGCAGAGCTGTTCAATAAGGATGATACCCTGCAATATTTAGAAGTGGTTTGAGTGAAGACTAATGTGAAGTAGATTTAGATTGATATGCCACTGGTTGTAGGTTCATATTAGAGACATAAAGAAAACACTTTGTTCTCTTATCCATCACAGGCGTTTAATCTAGGAGATTTTACTGCTCACTCTGTGTATACTTTGTAAGTCAAATGCAGAGATGAAAAAGAGGAGTTTTATGTGTTCTTGCCTGACAGCAGTAATGTTAAACTGTGAACAATTTAGACTGTTTCTCTCAAACCTTCTGATTTATCTAAATCCTTTTCTTTTGCTTCAAATTTTCAGCAGCTTGTGTTGAGCAAAAACAGTTAGCTATACAAGAAAACATTATTCTTGCATCTGTGATAGGTTGTCTAAAGCAAACACATATTGTGTTCTGCTCTGTTGCCATAAGAATGTGAAGGGAATAGTAATAAGAATAGTGAAAGGAAGTCAGTGGTGTCCACATGCAGGTTTCAGAATAGGTAAGTAAAATCAGTACTTTTATACTGTGGACTTTTATACTGTGAATTCTGATTTTCTTTCCCAGTTAGCTAGTGCTCATAACTAGTTTAGCATTTTAATAACAACATACTATTTAGCCCTGGATAATAGCGTTAGCAGTCTGAAAGGTTTTCCTTTAATAAGGAGAAAAGGTTACAATTTTAAGTTCACTCAGAAAATAGAAACATGGAGGGTGCAGAAACCTCCTCATCATATACTCTGCAAAGAACTGAACTGAAGACAGCCCTGAAATTCACCAGAGATTCCAATGCATAGCTTGGATTGGAGTGCATAAAATGTACTTCTTCACTTCAAGTGTTCCTGATATGGAATAGGTAAGAAGGGAGATTAAAAGTCCACATGCTAAAAATTCAGGAGGCATATCAGAATATCTCAGGTTGAAAAATCTGTACAAGGCCATAACAAACTAATCTAAGCAATGCCTAAGGACAATAAGACCTTTGGAACAAAACAGATGATTCTGAGAATGAAATAAGACTTGAGAATTAGTAGCAAACTGCTAAAGCCTCCAGGTGTATCAGGGGAATAGCTCTAGCTCCATGGATAGAGCTGATTCACACCTCTCCATCTCTTGGCAGAGTTGGGAAAGACTGCTGTCTAAAAATCTGAAAGCCACTGCCAGTCATTGTCTGCCAAGTTTGGGGAACATTTTTCAACCTGTGGGCCATATTCCCCCATGGGCAGCCTTCAGATGGCCACATGCCAGTGGTGGGCAGGGGTCCAAGGCAAAATGTGGATTGTGCAAGAACTGTGGCTCTTGGTTTTGTTTAGTATCTTACATTCCAGTCACAAAACAGAGGTTTCTATACATGTGCATCCACCCAGGCAAGTAAGAGATATTAGCACAGTTCAATGGACATTACAGCCAGGAAAATCCACTAAATGAGGGCACAGAGCAGGACCAGTGAGAGGGGTAGCCTGGGTAGAGGGGTGTTGCCAGGGAAGATGTGGCCTAGGAGCCTTCCTTAGGTCAAGAGGGCTCCATTTTTTACCCAGGCCTGAGGTTACTCACCTCTGATGTAGGCAGTGTTGAGCTAGATGGGCCAACATTTCAGTGTAAGAAGAAGAAGAGTTTGGATTTGATATCCCGCTTTATCACTACCCTAAGGAGTCTCAAAGCGGCTAACAATCTCCTTTTCCCTTCCTCCCCCACAACAAACACTGTGAGGTGAGTGAGGCTGAGAGATTTCAGAGAAGTGTGACTAGCCCAAGGTCACCCAGCAGCTGCATGTGGAGCAGGAGGAAATCAAACCCAGTTCACCAGATTACGAGCCCACTGCTCTTAACCACTACACCACACTGGCTAAGACAGTTCCCTACATTACCTATGTGGGCTTTGTCTTTACAGCAATATGAGAATTCCTTACAATGAAATAGCATGATTATTACAGACACACTGGCAACTCATCTCATGCATTCCTCATCTACCCACCAAATAAATCATGGGCAGGATCCTATGAGAGAGAAAGCTAACTATAGAGTAAGCCTTCATAGAAAATGAAGTCCCATGCTTTTCACACAGGGGTACAATACCAGACAGTCTGCTGGCTTTGCTTGCTACTAAGAACTTTGTGTTGTGTTTCAGCTTTGGGGTTTCGTCTTCGCTCCCCACTTTCCCACAGCATGATTTTTGAATATGCTCTTATTATTTCTTCTCCCTACACTCCGTCTAACCTCATGAACCTTTTATGAGACAATAACAGAGATATATTCCTTAGAAGATCTTTTGAAAGGATTGGTGATTTGATTTTGATTTTATTACTTCTTTTCCACTTTTCCAACAACAAATGTTGTTGGAAAGCAGCTCACAACAGCAGCAATAGCACTGTAAATCAACATAATATTTAAACAGAATAGCATGTAAATAAAAGAAATTCCTCAAACAATTATTATACAATTCAATGCAAGCTCATGGTGATTCAAAGTATCAGAAAAAAGCTGCTGAGCATCATATTCTCTCTTTAAAGGCGTGTCTTCATGCAGAGCAACAGCATGATCCCAGTAAGATCTTTCATAGTTTTTAGTCTTTTTCACCCTAAGAGAAATAAATCACTTCTATGTTACTTTTGGAGAGTGGGTCAACAGCTTCCACAAAAGATACAGATTGTCTTTGGTGACTTGTCTCCAAGTGGAATTCTTAAGATAACTCATTTCCGCTGTCCCTTCTGAGGAGTGCACGGGCCTCAGCCTCTCTTTCTCATAACGGGGGAACAAGGCCGAAGCAAAGAGCCACAGAGCCGCATAGCTCATGCCAGAAAGCCCACCAAGCCTTTAAAGTATCTGAAGAGGAGAACAGATAAATCCAGTCAGATTAACAGGCTCCAGGTGGAAACACGCTACAGCCTCCCAGCAAACTCTTTCCCCTTGATAACCCCAATGCCTACATAGGCTGCTTATTAAAAATCAATACTTCACTACAATGCTTTTGTTTTTCTTACATTTCTCTCCTATTTTCATTCCTTATTATTCCTTTGCCTTGTATTTTGTTCACATGTTCTTCATTTACCATTAAGTTCTTTTTCTCCCCATATCTGTCTTCACTTCCTTGGCTATATACTTTATTTTCTTTTATATATCATTTTTGGACCTAAACTCCTCTTAAATCCCCTATTATCCATCCCACAGTCCCACCTTTGAAGATGATGCTGAATGCACCACTAGTTTTTCCTAGGGCACAGCCATTCCTTAATCATCTCAGATCAAGTTATGTCCTTTTGATCACCAATCCCTCAGACTCCCCCCCCCCCCAGCAACTGCTGATGGGATTCAACCATTTTATGAAAAGGAGAAAGTTAGGAGTCAGGCGTAGGCATGAACCATTGGTGACAGTGCACCACCAACCCTAGCTCAAAGGTTCAGAAAGAGTGAAGATCTTTGAGAAGGAACACTACTCAGTGGTAGAGCAAATGCAAAAGGTCCCAAAATAAATCCCTGGTGTTTCAAGGTAACTCCAAAGGAGTGCAAAGGACTCCAGCTTGAAACCTTGGAAAGTCACTCCCATTCAGTACAGGCAAGTCTAAGCTAGGTGGACCAATGGTCCAGTTTGGTATAAAACTATAGCACTTCAAGCTAAGCTGCATTGGAAGTGTGTGGATGCTGAGGAGCTAACAGGGTTAGGACTAGGACAAAGTAGCATGTAGGCCTTATAAAAAGATAGCGCACAGTGGAAGAGAATAAACATGCTTCTTGTCCTTTTGAGCTATTTAGATACCAGCTGGCAGTGGCCTTTAAAATAGCCTTGATTCAATTGCGTCGTCACCCCCACCCGAAAACCTTTTCAGTTTTTGATATAAACTGCTTGCTCCTCCACCGTGATAGAAAAGGGACGGTACAAATTGTAGCCATCTGGTACTGAATAATGAAGCGTTGTAAGTTAATAAAGAAGGGCAAGCTTTTAAAATGTGCAAATCTGTGCAGAGTTGAAAATAGACATACAGAAAATGCATTGCACAGTTGTCTGTCAGGAATAGGTTGCCCCTCACAGGTGCTCAAAAGATTCAGTGATGCGGTAACAAACTTCCATTCCTGATCTAGTTTCTTCCTAAAGCTCTTATCCCTTTCCTCATCTTTGTTCACGCTATCAGCAGAGGATATTTCACGAAGAAAAAAAACTTTAAACCTTTCTATTTCATTGTGCTATAATTGTGGTATAATTAAGTGCTGCTGCTCAGTTTTAAGGGGGTGTAAGACAGTTTTAATGAGATTGTGTTAATGGTGATTATTGTATTTTTTATGAATTTCTGTTTGCTGCTTTGAAAGGGGCTATTATACTCTAAAAGATTGGCATGTAAACCTTGTAAATAAATAGTGACTGCAAATGAACACCAATGAGAACTTCTACAGAATTAGGTTGTTCATAGAACTATATCCATCGTTGTAATGAAAGAGTGATACCCCCCTTTCAATGTAATTATCCTTTTCTTCAGAAAATGGGAATATCATAATGTTATAATTTAGTATTAAAGGACCTAATAATATTTGGCTTAGGTGGAGGAAGATCAGTGCTCTGGAGTTTATATCAGTCAAAGGAAATCCCTGAACTATTTCAATCTGGGCCTGAAATAGTGACATTTCAGAATTTAACAGTAACTTGGAGCTTTACACTAATTTACAATTTATGACTTGGCCTTGGCCTGTTTTGATAAATACGTTTGCTTTTGCTTTTTTGTTTTGTTTCTTTGGTCTGCATGGTAGATTATCCATATGACTTAAGAATGGCATGGACTTCTAAAACAACAGAAGGTTGGGGCAGAATTACAGTTCCAATTACTCTAAATGTAACAATCCTGTCAAATATGTTAAAGAGGAAATTTTCAAGATGGCCATGATTAAGTGGCATTGACTAGTGTAGCATCTTAAATAGTGTGACATTAACTGTCTCAGAAGCTGTCTTTGGTTAAGATGAAAGGCTGACACTAAGTGTCTATTATTTGATTGACATTCAAATGCTAATAATCAGAATAATTCAGTGGTGACCAATCCTTTTTACTAAGTGTGCCATAAGTCAAATCAAAAACTACATTACACCATGTGTTATAGTCTTCAGTGCATTGAGATGGTTTTGTCTTTAATTGATGAGCCAGAAGTACATATCACAGTGAAGGCCATGGGCTCTCCTATTAATTAGGATTTTGTCAGAGAGACCAGTTATATACAGGTGGACAATATGTTCTCCTACAAAATTTATCCCCATGGAAACTTCATCCTGCTGCAGAGAAATCTAGTAGCAATGTCACACATATTATATGTCTTTTTAAAGCCATTAGTAGTTAACCAGTACTCTTATAGCCTGATACTATTCATGTTTTATTAGAAATGAGACTAGTTGTTTTAGTACAACTGCAGATTTAATTTGAAAAAATGAATATCCTGGTCAGGCCACAGACCTCTATTGTGGTAATGATGGGACTGGCAAATTGCAATTAATCTGCACATACGTGTATTGAACACAGTTGCACATCTTCTATTGATTTGTTGAGAAAAGTGATTGGCATTGAAAGCTCACAGCTCACCTGTGTCTCTTTTTTATTTGTTATTTCATTCTGTTCTGTTTGTTTTCTATAAAATTGTTCAGCATCAACTTTTTCTAGTATTACTTTTGTGCCATATGCGCCCCCAATGTATTTCTTATTTAGTTGACATTCAGTGCGAATTTTCAACTCTGCTAACTTGGGCTACGTGCCAAAAAAAAAAAAAAGGCCTAGAAGTATTTATTTATTTATTATACTTTGTCTAAGGATTGCTTTCTATAAAACCATAAGTCATACGTATCTGCCATGCACTTTGAAAATAAGTCTCTTTTATCCCAACTCTCTGGCAAAATTCTGGGGTCATGGTATATGCCATCATTTGAAAAACATATGAATTCAGTGAAATGTCTTTGTGAGAACTTTTGCCTGACACTAGCATTTATTCATTTTGGCTTTCTATCTTGTACCTAAAAAGTGTGGTCAGTGTTTGAATGGCACTTACTATGAACTGTTGTTTGATTATTATTTTTTAATGTATGCCTGAATGAATGCGTTTATTTTAATTGCTTTACAGTAAATGGGTTGTCAGACAAGTTTCAATTATTAGCTCCAATTCAGAGTAACATGCAGCTAT
The DNA here is from genome assembly GCF_964106645.2 of Podarcis pityusensis. Classification (NCBI taxonomy): domain Eukaryota; kingdom Metazoa; phylum Chordata; class Lepidosauria; order Squamata; family Lacertidae; genus Podarcis; species Podarcis pityusensis. Next base: position 97,176,950 of record NC_138028.1, on the reverse strand, counting down.
GTTTAGTCATGTTGTTTTCTTCCTTAACAGCTTTGTTTGTGTGCTGAATAACAATATCCTTTTGGAGATTTGGTAGTTTGAAAAGCATGGTAATACCATGTAATTACCAGTGTACGTGGCATTTGGTCATATAAGCAAAAAAGGCAAGCCCTTATCCAGGGAGATGACAGCTATGCTGGGTAAACACATGGGGCAGAATCCTGGGGTGGTAGACTGCACCACCTTGGTCTCGCAGGTGGAAAATAACATTTCTGTGTGCCCCTCAACAATCCATTCTGTTCAGTGCATGTGTAGACGAGAACTTGCACAACAGAAAGGAACAGCAAAGGAAGCTAGTGGAAGGGGAGGGATGGGGAAAAGATGCAAGGGTAAGAAGAGCTGGACATGTGGTGTTCCAAACATTTTCATGATCAAAATTAAGAGGCCTGAGAGTATTTCGGAATACTATGACCGTTTTGATTGCACAAGGAAAGTATTTATGTATAGATCAGCATTTGTGCATAATGCAGCTTCTAGAGTGGATTGTTGTTTATTTATTATATTTATTATTACATTCATATCTTTCTTCCAAGGAGATCAAGGGGGTTTACACAACTTTCCCTCGTCTCCATTTTACCCCTGCAACAGTTTTGTGAGGTAGGTTAGGTTGAGAGACAGTGACTGGCCCACAGTCACCCAGGTGAGCTTCCTGGCTGATCGGGGATTTGAACCCTGGTCTTCCAGACCCTAGCCCTGTGGTTCTCAAAGGGTGTGGCACACCACATTGGTGTAGCAGGCGGAAATGGGAAGTGTGCTGGGAAGATTCAAGGGCAATCAAACTCATTGAGCTTGTATACATACTTAAGGCTCATATGTAACAGATTCGTTCATAATTAAATTTTGAGAATGATTCATATTCTTATGTAACTTCATTGTTTTATACTTTCTGGGTGTCCCATGACCATATTATAAAGTAGCTGTGTTCTGTGTTATAAATCAAGCACTGCTAGTTGTTGTTTCTTTTTGTTTCCAATATATTTCTTACCAATAAAAAATTTGGTGTGGCACGAGCAATTTTTTATTCTGAAAGTGTGGCCCAGAGGGAAAGAAAAGAGAACCACTGTTCTAGCCCAGCGTTCTAACCATGTGTAAAAGATATCTGGATATATATGATTCTGAGTATTTTGAACACTTCCCTCCTCCCCCAATATTTGACTCCAAAGCTGGTATGGCTCGAAGCATATACAAATATTTTGTGAATAGGAATTATTAATATCTCTGCTGGTACCTCTGGGAGGAAACACAGTATATAGGCTAAACATGGGAGGCATCTGTATGACAGGGTTTAACTAACAGAAATAGCTATCATAATACAAAAGGAGTTAGAAACCTAAATACACTGGGCTGTATCCAGTTATGTTCCTTTGCTGACAGAAGGCTTCAAGTTGAGGCTTCAAGGATCAGAAAGTGATTTAGCTGATTCTCCCTTTTCTCTGCAGCTCCTTCCATGCTATTTGAAAGAGTCCACCAATCCTCAACTGATTTTTTTCTTGTGGGGTGTATAGAGGACTGTAGAGGAGAAGAATCAGCGAAAATTGCCTGTCTATTTACCACAAGCAGAAGCCTCCATGTGATCAAAGAGACTGTAGCCAGTGGGTGGGCACAGTTATTTACAGCACTCGCATCTGAAAAATATTTATTTATTTATTTATTTATTTAGAGCATTTGTACCCTGCTCTTCAGCCAAAAGTGTATTTTTGTAAGCAATCATATTTTAACTAGATACTAGAAAACTGTATCACAGAATTATGAGAAGTATTAATTTTCAAAGGGTAACCATGTTTTGGTTTGCACGTTGGTTCAGAAAGTGTGAATTCAGTAGATTCACATTAAAATGTGAGCCAAGCAAATTTTCCACCTAACTCAAGCATAAGCAAGGTCTTAATTCAATTGTGGGGAGGTAAAGAACACATTGGCTACTTTGCAAAGCAAAATACACGATGCATTCATGGGCTAACTGCAGGATTAAAACATAACCTTTGACCTTAGGAATTATAAATGTGTAATGTTTTCTTTTCACATTGTGAGTTTCTTTATTCCTGCAACTGGCAGCTATGGTTGTACAGTGGGGTGAGGGAGGAATTCACATCTTGATGATGATAGCTTCTATTTTGTGTTTCTGAATACTACATTGGAGAGAAGACGAGAGGACAAAGGGCCATTGTTTTTGGTTGTGGTGGTTGTAATAGAAAGCTCTGGAAAGGAAAAAAACAATGGACAATGAGTACTGTCATTTTAAATGATAATTCAGGAAAACGCAATGTCTCATTGCAGGGTATACACTGTGTATATATTTAAATATATGCAGGATGTTATTCCATGTATATTAGGTGTCACACTTCCACAAAGCTTCGAAAGATGCCTACAATGTGTGTATGTGTGATATTATAATTACATTGCTTTTTCTATGTATTGTTTTTACCATTTTACTGATGAAAAAATACATTGATCTTTTAGGAAACCTTTACTCACGAGAGCAAGAGTCCTAAAACAGTGGTGGAAGACATTTGCATGTCAGTAGATAAAGATTCAAAAGATGAAAACAGCAGCGCTGAAGAGGAAAAGACAAAATTATTGCTGGAACGGCTGAAGGCTCTGGAGGTAGGATAAAAAGGAAGTTTTTGCATAAGGGGGTCTTCACTTTTATTGGTACTGAATCGTAGAGCAGTATAAATCTTAACTTTGTCAGTTCACCTAAGCACTTGGTACAAAGTATTTTTTGATCACGATTCATTAAACCAGGATGAGTGAAATGCTGTGCATTGGAACCACTGAAATGATCTCTCTCTAATGTCAAGGATCATATATCCTTAAAAAGAAACTTCATAAATAAATTTAACTTGTTTCAAGCTTGAGACTAGCTCAGACCCACAGAGACTGCAATACAGAAGTCTAAGTCTACGATTTAGTTTCAGGTGTTAATTTTAGGGCACAAATCACAAAGGGGCTCCACTGTATCCTACCTACCTTCCTGTCTTCTTAGTGCAAGGAGTGAGGGCCCCAGCAAACTCCTGATGCACCCAGGTCTAGGAATTATACTCCTTAACTGCTACCAACGCTGCTGCAACTGACTGGAGTAGTAAAAGCATCTATCAACCAGAGGGCTTAAGTTTCTCCACTGGAATGCGGAGTTAACCAGGGCTATTGACTGCCTGGCTCCGAAGCGCCCTCTCTGATTGCATGGAGCCTGGACAGCCCCGTAGTTTTCCCCGGAGCTGAGGGCGATGAAACAATCGTTGAGACGGCTAGAACGCCGGTGGCGGAAAACTTATTCTGAATCAGACCGGACACGGGCTAGAGCTCAACATCAAGCCTACTAAGTGGCAGTGATGATGGCAAAGAGAACCTTCTTCACCACCTCTATTGCATCTGCAGAAAACAGCAGCAGGAGACTCTTTCAGGTGGTTCGCAATCTATCGGAACCACCTTCGTCACCGGGGCCTGGTAGGGACCCCAAGATCTCCTGCAATGCTTTTGCAAAGTTTTTTGCAGATAAAGTCGCTCAGATTCAGAAGGAGGTAGACTCCACTGTGGGAGCAGGGCTGGGGCGGGAGAGTGCTAGAGTCCTGTCTAGTCATGTTACATGGGATCAATTCCAATCTGTTACCTCCGAGGATGTGGACAGGCTGCTTGGACGAGTGAAACCAACCACCTGTCTCCTTGATCCTTGCCCATCCTGGCTAATAAAAGCGAGCCGGGAAGGGCCGGGTGATGGATTCTGCGGGGTGGTGAATGCTTCCCTGTGTGAGGGAGCCTTCCCAGACCCGCTGAAAGAGGCGGTCATTAAACCGCTTCTTAAAAAAAATCTTTAGACCCGGCCAGTATGCCAACTATCGCCCAGTCTCAAATTTACCGTTCTTGGGCAAGGTGACTGAGTGGGTGGTTGCTGAACAACTCCAAGCACGCGTGGAGGATGTGGACCATTTGGATCCCTTCCAGTCGGGATTCAGGCCTCACCATGGGACTGAAACTGCCTTGGTTGCGCTGGTTGATGATCTCCGGCGGGCTAGGAACAAGGGTGAGAGCTGTTTCCTAATTCTGCTGGATCTCTCAGCAGCCTTTGACACCATTGACCATAACATCCTTCTGCACCGTCTAGAGGGGCTGGGAGCTGGGGGCACTGTTATACAGTGGTTCTGCTCTTTTCTCCTGGGCCGTGTCCAGAAAGTGGTGTTGGGGGATGAGTGTTCAGACCCCTGGGCTCTCACTTGTGGGGTGCCTCAGGGTTCCGTCCTCTCCCCCATGCTTTTTAATATCTATATGAAACCACTGGGAGAGATCATCAGGGGGTTTGGGCTGTATGAAGATGACACCCAGCTCTACCTCTCTTTTAAATCAGAACCAGTGAAGGCAGTGAATGTCCTGTGTGAGTGCCTGGAGGCGATTGGAGGATGGATGGCGGCTAACAGATTGAGCTTGAATCCTGACAAGACAGAAGTACTGTTCTTGGGGGGATAGGGGGTAGGTGGGTGTGGGGGACTCCACAAGTCACAGTAGTGTTACCAGTTGCACATCAACAGTGTGCTTGGGGTTTAATAGGTGGTATTAGTGCATTTGCTCCCAGAGGTGTGTGGTGTGGTTCTTGGGCAAAGTTCTTGAGTGGGTGATTGCAGAACAAATCAGCGTGCTCTTGGAGGAAACTGCTTTTCTAGATCCATTTCAATAAGGGCTTAGTTGGTGGTTCCCTAGAACAGATTGATGGGGGGTGTTAATAATAATAATAATTTTATTATTTATACTCCGCCCATCTGGCTGGCTGTTGATGGGGTTATCCTCCCTCTGAAGGAACAGGTATGCAGCTTGGGGGTAGCTTTGGATCCTTGTTGATTGAGGTTCAGGTGGGCTCAGTGGCACAGAGTGCCTTCCATCAGCTTCAGCTGGTGGCCTAGCTGTGCTCCTGTCTGGACAGGGATGTTGTCTATCCTCTGGCAACCTGTAGGTTAGATATTCTGAAGATGGTTCTGATACTGGTGCAGAATTCAGTGGCTGGGGTGCTCACCAGGGCAAGACAGTTTGAGCATGTTAACTGATCCGGGCCTGACTGCACTGGCTGCCACTTAGCTTCCAAGCTCAATTCAAAGTGATAGTTTTGACTTATAAAGCCTTAATCGGCTCAGGACCGTAGTACCTCAAGGACCGCCTCTCTCCATACCAACCTACCCGGACCCTGACATCATCATCTTTGTGTTCCTCCTCCACAAGAGGTCTGGAGGGAGGCTACATGAGAATGAGCCTTTTCTGCAGTGGCTCCCTATTTGTGGAAAGCTCTCCCAAGGGAGATTCAACCGGCCTGAGATCTATGGATGAAGTACAGTATACAAATTTAATAAATAATAATAATCATTTTGATGGAGAATGGGGACCAAGCCTACTAGATTCTGAGGTGCCCATTTATTTAACCCAAGGGTGACTTGTCAAGCAAAATGCTAGTTCTATTTCAACATATGTGCCTGAAAATGATAGACTGGACGGACACACACAGCTCAGATTCTGTATCCAAATCTTTAACACCCCATTTTAAAGAGACTCGATCATTTCTTGTCCATTTATCATGCCGCAAATAATTATATTACATAGCTTCATGCTCTTGTGTACATCACTTTGTAAAGTCAATACTTAACTATTTCTAAAAGAAATTATTGAGAGTATTTCAGTTGAACAAAATAAAGTAAAAATTATAATTGCATATTGAAGAAAAGAAAGAAAGTTGTATCAATATATATGCAAATAACTACTATTTCATGCATTTTTGTGTAGTATATAGGCATATAGCTGTTATTATTATCCAAATACATATATTGTTATTTATAACCTACTATATTTTTAATAACTATAAATATCATTATATGATATTACAAATATCATTATATTTGTCCTTACAAAGTCTACATCTGTAAGCAATCCGTTCATAAGTTGCAAGTGTTATCATATCTAACTTTGGTTCACAGAATATGTACAACTTCTGCTTACTAGTATGACTGCTCCCCCCACCTTTTTAAAGGTCAATATTTACTTAGTGGGTTGATGTTCCATGCAGACCTTTCTTTCCAATATACTTTCCAATATATTTCCAAAAACTTCTGTTAGCCTAGTTTTTCACCTGTGTCTGTGTAGCTATTTCAGTTCTTCATTTCATTTTTGATGATAGAAAGTTGTTTAATGAAGTCATAGCTTTTTATCAATTATAGTCACTTGCCTTGAAGAGGGAGGAGGGAAGCCCACAGTAAACCTGGCTATTGGAAGGTCACAGAATAGGATTTCTTCATTGATTCCAGTTTTGTGCTACAGCTTGGTTAAAAAAAAAAGTGCCAATACTTCCAGAATTAATCTACACAAGCAGTTTTAAGGAGTAATCCATGATGAAAAATGAACTACAGGACCAATGTTAATAGTACCCAAAGATAATTAAAATAAAGTGTTGCTAATTGTATGTTGGTTTAATGTTATATATCCTTACCCTTGTGTATTTGAGCTTGGTAGATATAAATTTTTATGTCATGCACTGGAAGCTCTGAGTTTTATTAATCAAGAGACACACATTTTATTAGTTGTGCAATTAGTGAGTTTAATCCTTTGGTATTTGGAGAATAATTAATCTTTGTATTTAATTAGTGGGCTTGAAAAAAACAAAAATAGTTATTCATTAATTCTTCTAGTGTGGATGTTGGAGTTTTGGTATCATGTTTTCAAAATGTTTTCAGGCATGGGGAAGTAGGCAGCTAAGTCACTTGCACAACATATATGAGATGTAGTTTCTCATCTCACTTTCTATAATTATAACAGTGTTTTTCAACCTTTTTTGGGCAAAGGCACACTTGTTTCATGAAAAAAATCACGAGGCACACCACCATTAGAAAATGTTAAAAAAATTAACTCTGTGCCTATATTGACTATATATAAAGTAATTCTCTTGAACAGGAATCAAATAAACACAAAGAAAGTATTTTATAATTACTTTATTATGAAATAGTAAGTAAACAGAAATATGAAAAAATATAAAATACTTTATTCAGTGCGCAACCTGGGCCTGTTTGGCTAAACACAAAGCTGATATTCTGGCTGGAATCGAAGAAAGACACACACGTAGCTCTTCGTCAACAGCTCTCAGTCTCTCTCTGTATTTAGTTTTTATAGCAATCATGCTTGAAAAGCTCATCTCACACAGATATGTAGTGGAAAATGGGAGCAATGTCAAAATAGCTTTGTTTGCCAGAAGGGGGAACTCCTTGGCAGTATCCAACCAAAAACTGTCCAAAGGTAGATCAGCAAATCTTAGCTTGAAACCACGATTTTGTCTCAGTTCAGTTAGTTCCTCCTGCTCCTGTAAAGTCATGTCCTTTCCACCAACTGATGCTGAGTTATAAGGGTCCCTAACCCAGTCAAGGCATTCAGTGGAGACTGAAGAGAAATAAAATGACAACTTCTCCTCGAGAGTTTTTAAATGTTTAACTATTATCTCACACAGTGCAGCAGTGTGAACACCTTGCCATTGCTTGGTGAGTGTGAACATTTCAAGATTGCCACTTTCCACGTGTTGATGCCAGAGTTGCACCTTTGAACGGAATCCATTTATTTTATCTGTACTTGTAAGCAGGTTTTCATTTCGGCCTTGCATTCGTGTGTTCAGTTCATTCAGATGATGAAATATATCTGCCAGGTATGCCAGCCTTGCACACCACTCATCACTTGCAAGCAGCTTTGCGTAATCTGACCTCTCATTTGTCAGAAACACTTTAAGTTCCTCCCACAGCTCATACACACAAACCAAGACCTTGCCACGTGACAACCACCGGACCTCCGTATGAAACAGCAAGGTTTTATGCTTCGCTCCCATCTCCTCACACAAAGCTGCAAATATGCGACTTTTCACGGGTCGTGACTTTACAAAGTTTACCATGCGCACAACATCATCCAACACATGAACTAGGTCTGCTGGTAAAGTCTTGGCTACGAGGGCCTCACGGTGTAAAAAACAATGCGTAACAATCACATCTGGATTTCTTTCCTTCACTCTGCTTACAAAGCCTTTGGTGCGCCCGACCATGGCTGCAGCTCCATCGGTGCAGACACTTGTGCAGTTTTCCCACTTAAGGTATTCTGATGTGACCCGAAAAATTTCTTCTCCTGTTGTTTTTTCTGGCAATGCCTTGCAAAAAAAGAAGTTTTCTCTAATTGCATCACCATCAACAAAATGCACATTGGCCAAGAGTTGAGCATGTCCACTGATATCAGTAGACTCGTCAAGTTGCAATGCAAATTTCTCACTGATACGGATCTTTTCCAAAACCACACTTTCGATGTCTGCAGACATGTCATTAATACGTCTGGAAATTGTGTTGTCTGAGAGAGGGACTTTGGCTATTTCCTTAGCTGCTTCAGGTCTGAGCATCTCCTCTACAATAGCTTTGCAGGCGGGAAGTATTAATGTCTCTGCCACAGTGTGCGACTTTTTTGACTTGGCTATAAGTTCAGCAACTTGATAGCTAGCTTTAAGAGCTCTTTCATTTACCTTTGTGGTTTTTCTCATGAAAGTTGCCTGTTTCTCCGTGTTTTCACGCAGGCGAAAAAAATAGTCCGCATTCTTGTTTTGAAGCAAAGGGTGTTTCGTTTGGAGATGGCGTTTAAGTTTGCTTGGGACCATAGCACTGTTAGCTAGCTTTTCACCACACACCACGCACAGTGGAGTTGGTTTGTTTGCATCTCCGGTGAAAGTAAATCCAAATGAAATATAGCTTTCGCTATATTGCCTTGTGCCAGAGAATTTGCTTGAGCTAACCATCTTTGCTTTCTTTTGATCCCCACTCATACTTGGGCTCTCATCTGGCTCCAAATTTTGTTCAGAGTCCAGTTCTTTCCTTTTCAAAAACTTGTCTATCACTGCAGTATCTCACTGTCACTCAGTACTTACTGCGCTTGTCTCCTCCAGATAGCCGCTGTCCGTCACACTCAGCACTCTTCTGCGCATGTCTCCATCCAGATCCATCAGTCAGCGCTCTTCTGCTCTTCTGCTCATGTTTCCTCCAAATCCAGATCCATTGGCGCTCTTCTGCTCATCGGCGATCTACCGCAATGTCTCCTCCTGTCCTCCTCCTGTTAGTGTAACAGTGACACCGGAGCTATTTATAGTCCTTAACATCAGTGGTGGGATTCAAAAATTTTAGTAACCAGTTCCGACATTCAAGCATGGTTTAATATTTTTTTCTTTAATGGCAAACAAAAACGTTGCGGACCGTTCTCTGCTCAGCGGGGATCGATCCGCTGATCCCCGCTGAGCCGGCGGATGACAGCTCTGTCTCCGCACTGTGTGCGGAGAGGGAGATGTCAGAGCCCCGCTGCTCTCTATGGGGAATCGGATGAGAGCGGACTGCCTGTCCGCTCTCATCCGATCCCATCCGATCTGATCCCCACCCAAGACGGATGGAAAATAGGGTGGACACAGTCCGGCGCCCACCTAGTGGGCGAAAATTTGACTTTTTAAAAAAAATCTTTCGAATTTTTCAATTTTTCCCACGGCACACCAGGCAACATCTCGCGGCACACTAGTGTGGTTGAAAAACACTGAATTATAATAGAAGGGTGTGGGCATTCATAGTCATTATTTGATGCCATGATGAATATTATCTCCCAGCCTGATGACCCTCAGGGCCAGATGGTACAGTTCTTTCTGTACCAGTCTTCCAAGGTGGAATGGAGAATTATGCCACTTCCTCTAAACAGCTTAAATAATTCTATGTAAACATTGGGAGCAAGACCTGTATTATCAAGAATGTAGTCGTGGACAATGGGTGAGAGCGATGATTGTCTCTGTCTACTAAAATCCCACAGCTTTCCAGACACTGCACTTCTTGTGCTCTAAACATGGAAATCATAACATAATCCCGATAATTCTGAGAACCGCAGGCAGAGCACAACCCATCCTGACTGGAACTTTTATTTTTATATCCCAGTGAGCAGACTCCTTTAGGTCCCTGAACGGAACAAACTGGAATTGGCTAGTTTCTGTTTTTCCTGGTGAAAGTAGTAAATCTGAACTATCTTTCATTACTAGTTGACTGGATTAAGGGTTTTCCTCCGAGATACCCCTTTTTCTGATTTTCTCCCTCTTCTTTTTCTGTTCTTAGCTATATATTCAGTTAAGGTCTTTGTTATACTTCTCCACTGGGTTGGTTAACACATGCTCCTCAGGTGTGTTTGGGGTATATATGGCGCCCTTCTCCCAGAGGAATAATTAATTGAAGGTGGACATTTATGTGCCTAGGAAGAGGGAGAATCCCTTGAGTACACTGCTTTACAGCCATCAGGAAGAATATGAAGTGTACATGTATGGCAGACTTCCCAGTTTCTCAACAATGGTTGTATTAATTTAACATCATCACCATACTCTTTGACATATAAATTGTGTTAAGGAGAGCTAGTCATCCTGGACTGCAGCAGTTTCTCACTGTCACTAGGTGAGCATTGCCTTCCCGTAGAGGGTGGGTGGGTATCATCTTCACCGTATATACTACTCCCTTGAGGTGAAAGGAGTGGAAGCTATTCGTATTTTTTCTTTAAAAAAAATACTTTTAAAAGTCTTCCCAAAGGTAGCCATTCTTTCTCCAAGAATTTTGTGATTCTATGCAGCACAGATAAAACTAAAGTATGACTTAAGTTCAGCATTTGCCCTTCTTAGCCGTTCAGTCAGTCATCTTTTTCTATTCTTTATCTCCCTCTGCCAATTCTATTTCTGCTTTAGTGACTGATAAATTCTGTACATTTGCAATCAAAGGGAACAGATGATAATTAACAAATAGTTCCTACTCACTTATACTCTTGATGCCCGGAATTCTTGTCAAATTATGATTTTTTTGATATCACAGCTCCCTTGTGTCATGAACATGCTTTGCTTAGGAAATCCCATTTAATTTACTTCACTCGTTACAATAAAAACCTTATAGTTGATACAAAGTAAAAAAATATTCCCCTGTGTATATGGCCTTCTAAAGGAGATAAAACTTTTATGACGTAGCTCTTTTGTGGTCTTTTCTCCTGATTCTTGTCTTTTAACAAAAGGTACTGAATTCAGTTTCTTATTTTGTATGGGGAAAAGAAAAAAATCTAAAAACCTCCACATATAAGGACATCATCACATGGTAGGCAATTGACATGATTCTTGTAGGGACACTGATGGTAAACTGGGATTTCCTGCAGAAAAAATTAAAGAAAAATGGAGTTTCTGGCTTTACACGTTTTTGTGTATACACATGGACCCCTGAGAACCAAACCCTCACTTATTATGTGAGTTACCTGTATTCAAATAAATAGAGAGGTTGAAGGAGAACAGACTCTAGAGGCATAGGTCATGTAGTAGGTGCCCTTTCAGTGTGATGGCAGCTGCATGGTAATACTACAGGAATCTGCCTTACACCAGGTCAGCCAAGTGCTTCATCTAGCTCAGTACTATCTATGATGAATGATAGGAGCTCTTCACAGTTTCAAACAGGAGTCTTTTCCAGCACTACCCAAAGATTCTGGGGGCTGAACTGTAGATCTTTTGCATGCAAAGTATGTGCTCTTCCACCAAGCTGCAACCCTTTCCTCTCATGTAAGTGCGCTCTCGTTCTCTCTTGCTCTCTCTCCCTCTCTCTCTATATATATCTAATACAATTTATATAACTCTTGACTAAAGAAAAATCTCAAAGTGGTTAATATGACCTCCTCTTGTTTAAATCATGCTATAGAACACAAGGAAGAAAAAAGGAAGAGAGATATTGCGGGGCAACCTTTATAATTAAATAAATACCTAAACAAGAAGATGAACCTTAAGGATTTGTGGCAGTTATTGGAAAATAAATATCTGGTAGAGCAGATACTCAGCAACAGAAGGAGATCTATTTGAAAAAGTATCACCCTTAACTTCCTTAAGCATCATTCTCAGTTGCTTACACAGCCCTTAGCAACATTGTTTTCCTAGCACTCTCCTCTTCTTCCCTTGCCCTTCCAGACCTTTTGTCATCAACACTCAATCCTCAGGGCCTTTGTAAGATTTTCATCCTGTTCCATCCTGGCACCAGCTCTCTGCCTGCCCATTTGTCCTCCAGCACCTACATCTTAGATTAACCTAGGTGTGATGTTTTCCCCAAACTGTTTGTTTTTCATGCCTTGTTAAAATCTTGTGACTTGTTGTGTCCCTATAGCAGTTAGAATGTTTGCCAGTGTTCAGTGGCCTTGCAGCTGCCAGCATACATACACAAGTGATTTTTAAACAGAGATTTGGATAGATATTCCAAGTGAATATGAAATACACCTCTCCACCCGCCCAGTATCGTCTAGCCCCTTGACCACTTACAATACCAGCACAAACATGATGGGAAATTTAAAACTACTTCATGAAAGGGCCCCCCCCCCAAATAGCAGTGACAATTTATTTATGAATTATCAATAAAAAGAGTAATTCAGAAAAACAGCTTGCTGAGTTTTCAGATCTTCAAACGTTGTTTGAACTTAAGCAACACTCTTTTGTTGTTTGCTTTACTGCTGCTCATCCATGAAACTCGCTGAGTAGCCTAGTCAGGATCTTTGTGAGCTGCTAGTCCTTCTCTTTTGTATGCTGAAACTTGCAGCTTTGGGGTGGTGTCCCTCCACCCACTAAGTAGCACATGATCCAGTGTGAGAGCCAGTGTGGTGTAGTGGTTAAGAGTGGTTAAGAGTGGTGGACTCGTAATCTGGGGAACCGGGTTCGATTCCCCGCTCCTCCACATGCAGCTGCTGGGTGACCTTGGGCCAGTTACACTTCTCTGAAGTCTCTCAGCCTCACTCACCTCGCAGAGTGTTTGTTGTGGGGGAGGAAGGGAAAGGAGAATGTTAGCCGCTTTGAGACTCCTGAAGGGGAGTGAAAGGCGGGATATCAAATCCAAACTCTTCTTCTTCTTCTTCTTCCATTCATGAAACAAGATTCATTCTGGCTGTCACAAACTGACTGAGTCCAAGTTAGTAAGGGTAAAGGGACCCCTGACCATTAGGTCCAGTCATGACCGACTCTGGGGTTGCGGCACTCATATCACTTATTGGCCGAGGGAGCCGGCTTACAGCTTCCGGGTCATGTGGCTAGCATGACTAAGCTGCTCCTGGCGGACCAGAGCAGCGCACAGAAACGCCGTTTACCTTCCCGCCGGAGTGGTACCTATTTATCTACTTGCACTTTGACGTGCTTTTGAACTGCTAGGTTGACAAGTTACTTAATAGTAAAAAGATAGTAGTAGCAGCAGCAGTAGTGCTGGTAGTAGGCCGAGCAATGACTTGCTGTGCTGGTAGAGCAGTTTCCTGCCGGCTGCACTACCCAGTTCCACCAGTGGGGGAGCTCAGCCATCAGTAGAAAAGTCTTGCCCACTAGGGAGCACCCCAAGGTGCCTGTCCATACTGTGGGCAAAAATATGTTGTTGGTGGTATCACAGCTGGCCGTTAGCCAGTAGAAACCCCAGAAACAGGCATTTAGGGGAAGGGGGGCAACACAAGGGAGCTGGCACAGCAAAAAGGTTTCACCCCTGCCCTTCCGTTCTAGCTGATTTGAGCACCAGAGCTGTATATGCAGTTCTGACTGCACTGATCCATCAAGTTCCACTGCTGCTTGCCAGGAGTCATGAAAGTATCCTAAATCATATTTTGCTGTGTTATTTTGTCAAAATAAGTAATGAAGGTAATATTGCTCTTTTGTCCCTCGTTTAGCAAGTTTCTACAAAAGTGGCTTCCTTTTTACATATGAACTCTGCATCATTCATGAGCTGTGCCACTTGTGATACTGGTCCAGCACATGCACTAAACGAGGCATTGAATTATATAACTGCACATTGTCCAATGGCTTTTGTTTGACCAGAAGGAACTTAAATATCTACTTCTATTTTGACATTCAGTGCTGACCAATTACTTCTGAAATGACAAGCCTGCTTATGCTAGGCATTAGTTTATAGGGAATAGGAAAGGGCACATTTACACTCTTCCCATTGCAAAGGATAAAAAGTGCTTGTATATAAGTGACCAAAGGCTGTATTCAACCTGGCTTTCCCAGACCAAATTACAAAAAAAGTGGAAAGCAGTGAAAATGTATAATCTTGAAGGTTTCCAGTGAAAGTCTAATTTTATGTGTGAAAAATCTCATTGCTTCTGGCTGAGTTAAAGTCAGCAAAAGTTTGCTGAACTACACTTGACCTATTTTTTCCCCAGAGAATAATCTCCAAACACCTTTACTGATATTCCAGCATAGTTGTTTGCTGCCCTCTGTGCAAATCATTATGATAAATATTCCTTCTTATAATAAATACCAATTTTTGTCTATCTACACAGAACTCTAATAGTGTGTCTCCAAAATCCTCTCTAATCTTTATCAAATGCCCATAGGAAATGGCTCTATTGATTCATTTTTTGAAAGTAGCTATTTGTTGACCTTGCACCAGTAATAAGGAATTCTGTTTGTAATGATAATTACCTTCCATGGATGAACCAAAATCTCACAGAGAGATTACTTTCATGTAATCCTTTAAATGGTCAATTTAAAGAATATAGGTTTTATTTTTTCAAAAAATAAAGGAAAAAAAGATTCAGTGCATTATGTAAATTGCAGCAGATAAAGTTGTTTGTTGCTTTGAGTATTTGTGGGAAGATAACTTCTCTGTTCCTGAAGATATAGTTCGGAACAGTGCCAGTACTAAATTCACTGAGAACATCTGCCTGGTGGTTTTAAGCACTGCATCCAGCAAAAGTTTAGAGTATAATTATGCAAAGTTCCTACAGAACCTTTCCATTTTATCAAATGAACCTGTAGAAGTTGTCCACTCATTCCAATTAATCTGATTCATAGAAACCCCATCTCACCCTAGTATATTGGGTCCTCACATGATTAGAATTTTTTAACTGCTTAGCTGCCCTAGGTCAATCTACTTAATCCTAATTATCTGATCCCTTTGCTCTTAATTCTTCTTCCAGGGAGATTCTTACCAATAGGATTCTGAACTGTTTAGAGAATTGTCCCTGCAGTAATGAGAACATAGTCACAGATTCCACTGCTGTCCAAATCCTGATAATTAGCTGCTATTTAAGAGATGGCACTCATTCTTCAGCTTCAGTTTGCAAAAGAAAAGAGACAAGAGGAAAGGAAAGGTGGGAGGAAAGTATTATGTGTGTTAGATTGGTGGGGGAATTGGGATCCCCCCCCCCTTTAAACTTCAGTGCTATTTTCTTGCAGTACTTTAAACATATCATTTCTCACCTATCACGTTTGAATATGCAAGATCTAAAAATAAATATTAGAATTTAAATAGTCATGTAATATGTTTGTTTGTTTGTTTGTTTGTTTGTTTACTTACCATCCATCATCCTCTGGGCAGTTTATATAATGCAAATTACAAAATATAATCCAAATGGTTTTTTTTAAAGGTAATTAAAATAAAATAAAACTAGTTATAAGCACAATCCAAAGCCTATTCGAACTGCAGTTAAATAATTAATTGCTATATTAATAAGTGATCAAATTGTTACTGTTATTTATTACATACTTTATATATAGTGTATGGTACTACAAACATTTTAAAAGTCCTGCCACAAGAAGCTTGCAATTTCTGAGTTCTTCCTTCATATATTACTTATTCATTTAATATATTTCTAAAACTACCCTTTCATCATATATGATCCGGATGTGGAAAGCAGTACTTTAAACCAAAACAATAACCATATATCTGATTAACAAATGCAGATAAAAGCAAGCCATAAATTAAATCCCTTACCTTCCTTAAAAGCCCAGAGTGTTTGACATGTAATGCAAGTTAAATCTTTTATTATTGTTGTTAATTTTTCAAGGGCCCCTTATGAAAAAGATTGTTTCCAAGTGTCTTTTGGTTGTATTCGAATCCTACTTCTTAAGATAGCCATATATATATATATATATATATATATATATATATATATATGTTGTTCTATGAATTTTCAGTGCTACTATTATTCATGAAAAGAGAGCTAAAAATATAAACAGCATCGATTATTATGTTCTGAACAATGGAAGAGCAAATTGACAGAAAAGCACAAATAATTGAGTGGAGACCTTCCTCTGAAACAGCTTAACATGATTGTAAAGGTTCTACTTTTTTGCAAGAGAGCACCTGACCTCCCTCAGCAGTATTTTCATACCATTGCAAACAAAGCAATATGATGGCTATGGACTTCTTTTTATCTGCTGCATTTCCTTGGTTCAGGTATCCAAAGCTTTTTGAATCTTGCTCAATTGAGTTTGTTCAGGCTATAGAAGCTTCAGGCATAATAGTCTGGTGTCAGGGGTTCTTGGCTAATAGTCTAGTCAGTGGACACAAGATAAGGTCAGACCACAGGGAGTCACAGAAAATTACCTTTACCTTTCGATATATTTGAGCTGCCTGCTATATTAAAAGCCAGGCACATTCTCTAGTGGGCTCTTGTTGAGTTCTAACATTAAAACATACATCTAATTTTGATCATCCAGGGTGTTTCTTTAAGTGGTGAGAAGCTTTTTGAAAACTGCCCATTAGTAATTGTTGTTGAAATCAGTTGATACCAAAGGCATTGTGCATTCTGCAAAGGTTCCAAAAGGATTTGTCCAAACTGGGTCAATGGCAAAAGAGATTCGGGGCAAGTAAAATGATGTACATTGAAGCAATAACAATTAATAATTCTATTGATCATATTTGATCTTGGTGGGAACATACCTTGCTGATGTTGAAAGAACAGCAGTGGCTTCTGTTCTGCTTACAACTCCAATTCAAAACGCTGGCACTTTACTTGGAAGGCCCTACAATTTTGGACCCATTTTCCTGACGAAACATCTCCTCCTCCCATGCCAACCAGCCCATAGGAAGTGAAGTAATTTTCAAAGGCCCTCCCTCCTGCCATATGAGGTGAGTGACCAGAGAGACAGCCTTCCAATATTATTACTATAATAGGCAAAGGCAAAGGTGTTTCTATTCTGTCAGCTATGTAATGTATTACGGTGCAATTTATTAAATTTTATTCTGATTCTTGTATTTTGTTTTGTTTGTAAACCACCCTGGCAGCTTTGTTGAAGGGCAGTATAGAAAGCCTTTGAATAAATAAGCTGATGGGATGTGAACTGGCAGCAAAGAGATCTTGGGGTTGTAATAGATAGCTCAGTGAAAATGTCAATCGGATGTGCAGCAGCTGTGCAAAAAGCAAATTCTGTGCTAAGAATTATTAGAAAGGGAATTAAAACAAGAACCACCAGTATGATTAGGCCTTTGTATAAAACCATGATGCATCTGCATTTGAAATAGTGGGCACAGTTTGGGTTCTCCCTTTAAAATAAAATAAAAAAGTCACAGTGTTGGAAAACTGATATAGGACAACAAGTAAAATTATCATAAAGTTGAAGCACCTTTCCTATAATGAAGTTGCTGATTTTGTGGATTGATTTATTTCAGAGGTAAGGTCTCATTTTCTGGTGAAAGTCCATATTATCTTGTTCATATGCTGTTTGGGTCCATATTCCAGGAAAGTGGACCTTATCAGTGCCTAAAGCAGGCATGGCAAGAACTAGTAAACGTGGCAAGAATGGGACATACAATCCTCCACAGACACTCTTTCACATACAGAAAGTGATATCTCCTCTCTTTATTTATTTTGCTGTGGAAAAGAACAAGAAGAGACAGGCCAGTTGGCTGGCTCATGTTCCCAACCATGGAGCACGGGGGCTAGAACATCTACAGACACACACTGGGTTCTGCACTCTTGTCTCCCACTGTTGTTTGGCACTGCCCCAAAAGAGGGGACAATTGAGAATCCTGTGGGCAGGAGCTACTGAGGTGCACTGCCAGCTGCCACACAGATATACAACCCCCTTCCCTGTTGGATTGCTACAGGGGGTGTGACCTTTGCTGAGGCGGGCAGGGATTGGGGGGGGGGTAGTGTGGTCCTAATGAAATGGCATAAACATGCTGGCTCCTGAGGGAATCACAGTCATTTTGCTTCTCCTCAAGCATCTCTTTGAGCTCCTCCCCAGGCAATTTTGGTCACTGAAGTGTAGAAGCTAAGCCAAAATGTTTGTCCCATGGTTATAGTGGTTAATGAGGAGAAACATTAAGCACAATCCCAGCATCAGATGACATCCTCCACTGACCTAAAAAGCCCAGGAAAGAGTAAAGCGGGTGTGAACTCCTCTCAAGGAACCAGTACATTTGAGTAGTCATCGTAAGCCAAGTCCGGCTTACTATGGCATGTGCGCTAGACCTCTCTATGTGAGACAGTAAACTATGCAGGAAAGTCTTTGTAGGATGAAACTCATTTTCTGTATTATGCTTTGTAATCAGATGAAGAAATAAGTAGTTCAGAGATTTCTAATAGACACTTTAGTTAAAATTCAAATTGAGCTTTATGTCTCTAAATGTTTTGCTTGCTGCCCAGGGAATCCCATTTAATTTACTCGAGTACTTAGACTCATATAACACACATATATCGCATATGGGCTTTGTAAAATGGTGAAGTGTTAATGTACTTTTGATGTAAATTACCTTTCATAGTCTATTTTAGAACGTGAATAAGAAAATGTGCTTTTGACAAACAGCATTATCTCCGCATAGAGAGTATATGCATGTAGACTTCATGAATCTTGTTTTGTTTTAAATAGTGATCCAAACTCTTGTTTGTAGATTCCCATTTTATAGGTATGCTTCAATACTGATTTACTCCAAGTAATTTAGCGTGTAGAAATATTTTGAAATATTTCTTAATTCAATGGAAGCTGACATTCATTTTACTCTATACAGTTGAATATAGATGTCTCTTCTGTACTTGTCCTTTTGCTTTCTAATAATAATAGGTTATTAGAAAGCAAACAACCAAAAGGGAGAGAATAATTTCCAATTATTATTTCCAATTATTATGTTGGATTTCTGCTTCACAAACATTAATTTTGATATTTAGCAATGAATATGAAACCAAATCAATAAAATACAATTAATCATTTGAGAAAAAATTACTTAAGTATGTTGGGTTGATGTCTATTTGTGCTACGCATTTTACAACAAGTTTGCTATCACTAGTTTGCTTTTAACCATTTCCTTTTTACTGTAAGCATACCTGAAAATAAGGTTTCATACTAGTTTCTCATTGCCACATATGAAATCATGTATAAGCACTTCTATGTATGGCATTTTCCCATTTCTGGAATACTTACGTTTTTCAGAGGGTGGGGGGAGAACCAAATCCTGGAGTTCAAAAATTGAGTATTTGTCAGATTGCCACAGAGTTAGCAGTCTCTTAGTACATCCATTTTTGGATGCTAGAGTGATGCACCTGTCACCTTCCCTAGAGGCCAGTAAGTGCCATCTGATCTTTCTGACTTAGGTGTATACACTCTCCCTATTACCTGGCTTTCAGTCTCCATTATCATCTGACATACTCAAGTGAATTCTGCCACCTAGAGGGATTTGTGATAGAGTATGCACTTCTTTCCTAGTTTGGATGTTTTCCATAAGGGAACATTATCAATCTCTTGGAACTCAGACATTTTTTGCAGATCAGAGATCTTATTTTCAGCTGCATAACCACAGTGCCCCCCCAACCCAAGGCAATAATTTATCTCAATTATTAACAAAAAGAACTCTTACCAATTAATGCCTACGCTGTTATTGGCAATCAAAAGCAGCTAATCCTACCAACAACAAAAAAAGTCTCCACTCATTTTCTTAAGGTCTTATAACCACTAATAAAACTTTTGCTTCTTCTGTTATAATTTGAGGTAGTTCCATGCAAAATAAGTGGGATTGAAAAAGGCCTCTCCAAGTTTTCAGATAAGATTAATTCAAATGTCAATATTGAGTAAGCTGGGAAACTGATAAAAAACAAAAATTGAAAGTGCAGTGCTATAGCATATATTTGAGGCTCCCTCATGGCCTACTTCTCACTGATGAGGAACACCACAGCTTTTCTCAAGCTCCATCTGTTTTGATCTCCTGGTTTCTGTCTGAGTTAACTGTATCTTTGCGCCAGCTGAATCATTTTCAGGCCAAGTTGAAATTTCGGGAGAAATTTCCCTAATACCCTCTGATATTTGCATGTTTAGGATTTAGGATCTTCAGAGGCAGGTCTTTTATGCACATTATTTTAAAGCACTTTTCAATGCATTCTTTTAAAAGTCACATTTTCAGTGTGCAAATTACTTTGCATTCCCCCCCCCCCCTCTGCAGCAGCAGTCATACAGTAGTTTGTATATTGTGTGGTGTGGAGGATACAGTGTTGTGCTTGGACCTATAAAGCCCTTGATTCAAATTCCCACTCAGTTTGTGTATGTTATTAGGTGACCCACAATCTTTTGTTATCTTTCAGCCATATATATCTCGATAGGCTGTTGCACACTTATGGGGAGTAACATGGGGACCACTGGACTTCAGAGTATATTGCTATCAAATACCACTTTTGGCTCATTCAGTTGGGTTGGCATAAGGGTTAGGGTCGTGTTATTTAACGCTAAGGAAAGTGTACTTGCCTAGAGAGCATATGTTAGGTATTTGGAACTTTTTGTGTGCATGGCAACTATTAATATTTCAGGTATTCCTAAATATATATTTTGTTTAGTTTAAAAAAAAAAGATTTTTGGCAGTTATGTACACTGAGTACTTGTTCTCCTTGAATGGTTTGAGCATGGGTGGTGAGACCACACTTCTAGCTAGGATAAGCTTGCTTTTTTCTTTTCTTTTTTTAGTATTTCTCATTGTCCATTCTGGTTTCTAGTCCCTAAGGAAGAGTTAACCAATGTAGTACACTCCAGATGTTGCTGAATTTCAAGTCCTATCAGCCCCAGCTAGCATGGCTCAGAATCAGGGGTGATGGGAACTGGAGTCCCAAAATACCTGGAGGGCACAGTGTTGGTTACTTCTGTCCTACAAGAAACAGGGTTGGTGAGAACACCCTATATTCCTCTAGCTTGGGATTTTTTTCCCCCTGGTTCTCTAATATTTGATATTGCTGTATTACATTGGTTTGCTTACTGGTGGAGCCACGACATTTTATTGTACTTAGTTGTATATTTTGTTTTAGCTGTTCACCTCTTTGCAAGCCTCTGGGCTGAAAAGCAGTATATAAATAAATTGTAAAACTAAAAATAGCAGTACTGCTGCCCTGAGCTCCTTATTGACAGATAGTGTGATACAAATATTGTGTGATTAGGGAATTATGGCTGAAATACATGTACTATTGCTTGACTGTATTTCAGATCTAGGCCTGTGGCCCCACAAGACCAGTTGCTATCAGCAACACAACTGAACTTCATTGGTGAAGTTTTCTTGAGCCTGTTCCAGTGATGTTGATATGCCAAACCCTTTCTGCTGCAGAATAATATCCTTACCCAGCTAGAGCTCTAATGTGTTGTGAGAGTTAATGCACGGAATTTCCAACTGAACTACAATGTAGCATTTTTCTTTCTCTCTTTCCCCACCCATTATTAGCTGTATTGAATTTTCCAGGGAAAGCACAAATACAACTTCAAACATGAGAAAACCATTTGAGATCAAAAGGGACACAATTCAATCAATAAGCTGAAAGGAAAGAAGGGGGGAGAACCATTACTTTGCAGACTGGAAGTAGCATTTTTCTTACCAGTTTGAAAATGATCTTAAAGACGATTTCTCTGAAATGTACTTCCAGGTATGAAATGCAAATAATGACAACAAAATTGATAGTTTAATAGTTGCATTAATTTAGACCCTATTCCTTACTGTGGATCCAAGTGGGAGGGAAGGAGGTATCATTTCCCATTCTGCCCTTGCAGTACTGTTTCCATTTCGCTGCAGTTCATTTTCTGCCAAAAACTATGTCATTCATCTCACTGCTGCAGTGAAATTATATAACCTACATAAGTTTCAAATTGTTATGTTATCCCACTTAATTTATTTCAGTGTAAAGGAAATGCAGTACAGATGAGGGGAAAACAATCAATTATGTATCATTTGCAGGTGGAAAGCAGCAGCAACAGTAGACAGTCGTATTAACTGGATTGATTTCTGTTCCAGACATGTGATAAATAAGCGAACATTAGCAGTTTCCACTCCTCTTTATGTTTACGATGGAATTCTCCCACATCCCTAGCTTCAAGTTACTCTTCTGAAGCATCTTAACTGGATTCCTAATCTCTGCCTTGGTTGTAGCATAGAGGTTTCTGTAAGTATTCATCTATGGCCTTCTTCACACATAAAGTTAAGATCTGGTTAATGGATTTTCAAGACTTAGCAGCACGTTACTGCACACTCTTCTGTGAGTGGGAGTTGGCTTTTAGGTATGTCCAGGCCTGGGTATGAGGCTTGTTTTACCACACCAAGGACCATGAAGCCATGGTTTCCTTTTTGCCTTACTGATTGTTGTTTGTTAGGGAGAAACAAACTACAGTCCTTGTCTGAATGCAATGACAAGGAAAGGCTTTTTGGTTTGTTTCTCCCTTACACGTCAGGGCAGAAGTGAAGAGGAAGTGATTCAGCAGCATGTACTGGCATTTAAGCCATTAACCATCACATATTGCCAACTTGACATCCTATTCCAGGTTATATAGTAATGGTCCTGTTCCCCTCTGATAGAATGAGAACAGAATAGTGCTCCTTGAACATTTTTTTATTCAACCAAGTCATCTCTAGGCATAGACTTCTGGTCAAAGTTATTTTCTGGTCAATATGTGGCATGTTTATAAATATGTGGTTAATGTTTATAAAATAAATACAGATAGGCATTAACACATTTTGACAAAATAGTCATTCTCTGTTGGTACAAGCTTTCTCTAATTTCAGTTGTTTGAACTATTTAGTTCTCTCCTTACTGTTTTTGTTTTACTCCCTTTGTTATCCTTGGAGAAATTGAGGACTAACAGTTCAACACTGAATATTTCCAATTATAAGAAGAAAAGCAAGCTATCAATGTCCCTTTAGATATGTTGGTCATGGTGCATACAGTGTTATTTTAGTTGACAAATAGGGTATGAATAAAGCTGTGAAGATGTTATATTTTGTCAAGCAGTCTGTTTGCCCTGATGGTGACCTCTTATACGGAGGGTTATATCCTCATCACCAGCATATTTGTGTGAACAAATATGATCGATCCTAGATATATATTACATTGCATAGCACTCCACACATTAATTTATTCATTGTTCCTTGTGAACATTTCTCCCTCCAAGCAATAAATTACTCATTGGTATTACCTGCAGAATGCCATGGGGAGTAATGTATCTGCATGATTTCCTCATGGTGGATGCCATTGTTTAGCTTCCCTAGGCTACATTGTGACTAGTGGGTGAGATTCCCCTGAAGATAGTTACATTCAGACATGTAATTCCTGTTTCGAAACATAGGGCCACACTGGCTAACCTTGCTGCTGCCCCCCATGTTGTGTGGCATGCTTCTGCCCTTGCTGATAGGCATGCTGTCACATGTACACGTGTACATCACACAAGGTTCCTGATTCCTCTTTGCAGATATCCTCCTCTTCTTTTCAAATGTCAGAGCCATTGTGTATACATCAAGGGAAGGTGCATGCTTTTTGGGGTGAGGATAAGTGCAATCGTGAATACTGCTCGCTCACACGTTCAATCAGAACCTGAGTTCTAGCTTCTGAAAATGGCTATAACATTTGCCATTTTTTGATGCTCAGTGCCTTAGACTACAGTCCAGACATATACTTTAGGAATGTCCAAGGCATTGACTTTTTTCCCTTAGAAAAGCTCACATAGGACCTTTTCAGTAGTGGTACCTCAGATACAGAACTGGCCCCCTTAATTATTTGCCTGCTGTAAAAATTGGTTGTCTTTGGCTGACAAGTGAAGATAATATTTTGCTTGTTTTCACTGTGCTTTCATTTGCTTTTAATTCATCTGGTTTTACTACTGTATTGATGATTTCTCTCTTTGTGATTAGGATATCTAGATAGTCTTAAATGATGTTGTAAGTTGCTTTAGGATTTGTAATTTGAAAATTGTAGTCTAGTGCTTCTGCCCCTTGGTGCTGATGTAGGTATATGTGCTATTATTGCTATTTCTGTTGACTGATCTTTGACTGGAATAAAGATTGATTGATTGCTATGTATATGCTGTGGGTGGAATACAACTAACTTGTCCCGTCAGTGGAAGCCCGATGCAATGAATTCCACTTGTGCAACAGGGCTTTCCCCTCCTCCCATGCATCTCCAGTTCCTCCTGAAATTAGCTCTGGTGGGAGGCAGGAGAAACCTGGAACCGTGTGTGGGGAGGGAAAGGGAGATAGTTCCATTTTGGCTTGTCAGTGGGAACCATCTTCTTAGTGCGACATTGAATTCCTCTCTCTGTGTCCTCGACTTAGACTGCACGTAGTACAGCTAAAGTGATCTGATGTGTGTTCTCTTATGACTTGTGATTTGTTTAGGGCATCATTAAATATACCCATTTATAGGAATAATTCACTCACTCAGGAAATATTTCCTGGCTATGATCTCTGCTCCTCTTTACCCATGCACAGGGACTTATTTATTGCTGCAAGATAGCATATGAGCTGTATTTTCTTCCATTTCACTCAACACATCTGTAAGTGAGCTATCTTTCAAGATGACTGACTGTCTCTGTGTTATTATTTCTGTAGCTCTTTGACACAAGTGATTTGACCAAAGTAATATAGGAAACCTTTAGCAGTGCATGGGGCTAACTCAAAAATATTTTAAATGTCAGAATCCTTAGCCTGCCCGCCCCCCGCCTCCATTAATAGCTGTGGGGCTCCCGTGCTTCTTCCCACAAGAAGAGATGCTGCAAAATGGCACTGGGTACAATCTTGGCCCTATTTAGGTCAATGGCAAATCCTTTAAATCCTTCCAGTAGCACCTTTAAGACCAACTAAGTTAGTTCTTGGTATGAGCTTTCGTGTGCAAGCACACTTCTTCAGATACACAGTTACTGGAAGGATTTTTTTTATTTTGATTATGGCAGACCAACACGGCTACCTATCTGTACCTTTAAATCCTGTTTGTCATGTAGATAACCATTAAGGCTATTAATGAGAGAGTTTTGTGGTGATACATTTTAAAAACTATCTCCGAATGATATATCATTGGGATTTCTGAACAGAAATGAAATGAAATGAAATGTATTGTCTGAAGACTGAGTCAGCTTCTGAAACTTTAAGGAACTAACTTAAATTGATAGTTGACTGAAATATATCTGTTCTATGTTATTTAGAGGAAGCAATTAGGTTTACCGCTGTTATACTGTACTTTAGTTCTATTTACAGAAATTGATGTGTGCCAGGAAAATTGGTATTGCAGCTCTAGTCCTTATTCTTCCAGGGTGCCACAAAATGGAAGATATTATTAACCACGTGTTTACTCTGAACATCTCCAAAAGACCAGCTGTGAAATATCAGAAAACCAATCCTATCTCAGTGAAGTTGGTGACAGATTAATTTCCATAAATAAATCAGAATAGCTTTATCCTCTTGAAACCTAACAGCAGATTTAAGGAGAAGATGAGTATGCTAATAAGGGATGGATAGATAAGGAAACAGGGATTTGAAGAAAACAAAATGATAATTATGCAGTGTGTGAATCCAAGCTCAGGTTCTCTCACTGCACAATGCTCATCCTTTTAGTTCTTTTGCTTTCAGCAAACAATTGGCCCCAGTGACAGAATTAAGATTAAACATTCATGTTCCATGCTAGGTTTAAAAGAAAATGTGTGCTCGAGGAAAACAAGAGCAAACAAACATTTTCTATTCCATACAGTGGTACTTCGGGTTAAGTACTTAATTTGTTCCGGAGGTCCGTTCTTAACCTGAAACTGTTCTTAACCTGAAGCACCACTAGCTAATGGGGCCTCCTCCTGCTGCTGCGCCGCCGGAGCCCGATTTCTATTCTTATCCTGAAGCAAATTTCTTAACCTGAAGCACTATTTCTGGGTTAGTGGAGTGTGTAACCTGAAGCATATGTAACCCGAGGTACCACTGTATTTCTTTATCTGAGTATTGCATCTGAAGAGTCACTTCATACATTTTATTTGAGGCAAATGTGTCTTTTACCACTTTGTGTACATGCTGTAGGGAGTCATTCACAGTGTCCCAATATGATATATGTGGTTGTAAACTCATCTAAGTTGCATGTGTACATTGCACTGTTACATCCATGCAAATGTACAATGTCTGGCCAAGTGCACACTAAAAATGTAATATGTGAATCCACCCTTACCTACCTCTTTTTGCCATTCAAGATTTGGGGGCTGCATTGCAGCACTTTGAAATAGCAATAGGAAGTTAGATCCCTGCAGAACACTTGCTTAAAAAAATCAGGTTAGCCATGGAGTTCCATTCTGGTTTGGAGTCCACATTTATCAAGTATTGCTGAAAATATAGCACATTTATCTTTGTGATGACCTACTGTGACTTCATGGTAGATATCATTGCAGTGATCTTGTTTTGTGATGCTTCTCTCCCCTCCCCCAACTTTCCTTTGTTACAGAAGAAAGACAGGTAATCTCTAGGGCAAGGAGGTCCAAAATGCTGAAGTGACTGAGGGATGTAATGTGTGAATCAGAATTTAGCGTAAGACAGCTTTACTCAATAGTTAAAAAGCATAAAATGCAGAACAATGACTCAGTGGAATTGCCTTCTTGGGTATCATGCATCCCTCCCAACACTGTTGTGGTAGCAAATGTAGATTTTGTCTGGAAAACATTTTAATTGTGGTATTTTATTTTGTTTTTCCTGTTACTGGTTGCATTCTATTCCATTCCAACTACGAAAATGCTTAGCTTTACTTTGAGGTTTTCTGTTGTGCTAGACCAGGAGCTTTCAGATTCCTAACTTTAAGGAACTTTTTCTCCATCTACTTATCAAGAGACCCTGCATATGTATACAGTGATACCTCGGTTTACGAACTTAATCCATTCTGGAAGTCCATTCTTAAACCGAAACCGTTCTTAAATGGAGGCGTGCTTTCCCTAATGAGACCTCCTGCCACTGGTGCCCTTCCACTGTTTGGATTCCGTTCTTAGACGAAGGTAAAGTTTGCAAACCGGGACACTACTTCCGCTTTTGCGGAGTTCATAAACCAAATAGTTCATAAACAGGGCTGTTCTTAAACCGAGGTACCACTGTAATTGAGTTTATTCAGGGCATTTTCCACATTTGTCGGACCATAGGATTGCTCCACTTGAAATGTGAGTACACCCTTGAATATTGTCCATAATCTCCTGCGACTACATTTTACAGGGGAAGGTTGGTAATGGGAGACAACCTGTCTTTCACAGAAGTTTGTCTGCCATGTTTGATCATCTTACTGAAGAACTCCATTGACTTTTCAAGGACACCCACCCTAAGAAGCCCAAATCCTGTGCTCTGGGTATTTATTATTAATAAAATATAGAAATATTCAACAACATTAATTCTCATCTATTAGTATCATAGAATTGTAGAGTTGGGACCCTAAGGATCAGTTAGCCCCTGCAATGCAGGAACATCATCATAGCCTCTCACCCCATCTAAAGAATATCTATGTTTTAAATATGTATGCTACCCATTTTGTGTTTCTACATATACTCCTTGATCAGCATAAAAAGGTTCTATATATTTACTTAATACTGCATGTAAGATTGTGGTATGTCATTTTTTATTTTTTATTTTGCTATTTATTTTATGTACGTAGGTTAAGTGCTGGAATTTTCCATTTGTAAGCTTGCCAAAGGATTTGAGAAACTAAACAAACCCCCTTAACAATCCACGTAGTGTTCTAAATTGTCCAAGTGATGTATCAGTAACAATATTTAACATGGATGGACTTTGCAAGGCCAAACAGCTTAAACATTGAAGCCAGGATCACTTGTTTTCTGGCAGAAGAGTCCACACATGTGGCACATTCTATTTTGCCAGAGATTGTTCTTAACCTTCTCTTGAAATGTCAGTTCCAGACATTTCGGCGCTTCCAGGAAAGAAAATGTTGAAGGTTTTAAAGGCTTGTCAGTCTTAACCATCATGCAGTAAACAGAAAGACAATAAAGGATGTTATGATTCTTGCACAAGTTTAAAAAAAAATAATCAAAAAAAATCAGAGCATCTTTTGAGAAAAATATTATGCAAGCACAGCAGAAATGCCTAACATTATCTCAGAAAAACTGAGGCTCAACATTTTACAGAGACAGCTGTAAGACAGGTGGTTTGTGTTCGTCCAGTCATTGCAATCTTATAAATCTTGCTTCAATGTATAGATTTCAAAATGAAGTTGTTCATTCACTAATTAGCAGTTAAAGAGTAAAGCTGGTTAATAATAGACATGTCATATTTCATATTAAAAATACACACACACACAAATCAATTAATTGTACTAATCTTTACTAAGCACATTTTAATATCTTGCATGTAGTCAGAGCAGTCATATTTGATTTTGACTGAAATTTCATTTTAATTTCTTTCTCTCAATTGATGACCAATGGATAATTCTGACTTCCGCATTTAAGTCAAGTATAATTCACTAGCAGTATCACTCACAATTTTCTTGCAGCAGGATCTAGTCTTAAATTATGTATACCCTTAAATCCTTATTCTTAAATCCATATTGTAAAATTTATTACCTCTACAATTTTATTTCAGCACTTCAGTCTTCCTATCAATATGGCTTATAAGTTTCTGATTATGTAAGGTAAAGGGACCCTGATCATTAGGTCCAGTCGTGACCGACTCTGGGGTTGCGGCGCTCATCTCGCTTTATTGGCCTTATATCTACTTGCACTTTGACGTGCTTTCAAACTGCTAGGTTGGCAGGAGCAGGGACCAAGCAACAGGAGCTCACCCCGTTGCAGGGATTCAAACCACTGACCTTCTGATCGGCAAGTCCTAGGCTCTGTGGTTTAACCCACAGTGCCACCCGCGTCCTTTTTCTGATTATGTATCACCTCCCAATTAGCCTAACTGTACACAGTGGACTGTTCAGATATAATGTTAAAATAATGAGTGTCATCTGACAAAGTGGCAAATCATGGTAAACAAGAACCCAGAGCTAAAGTAGTTGCTGGTTGTGTATAAGGAGAAGAAGGTGTTTAGTTGCCAGTTGTGGGGCACATAGATGCTGTCTCCCTTATATATGAATGAGGACTGGACCTAGAGATTTTCTGAGTAGAAATCTGCTCATTGGATGTAGTGGAATGGGACTGGGATTTCTTCATATTCAGGCAGCTCCTGTTCCCAAGAAAGCTGCTCTGGGTGGTTGGAGACCCTCTGGAACAGCAAGGGAAGGAGCACCAGAAGATGGATGACTTGGGAAAAATCAGCTTCCCCTTTCTTCCTGTGGGAGCTTCCACAGGTCCCAACGCTATGTGTTTCTTGGTAGATACTATGGCAGACCAACACGGCTACCTACCTGTAACTAGAATCTTGGTAGATATGTTATTCTATGATGTGCATTATGAAAACTCAATATTTGGTTCCTCATAGGTTTAAGTAAAACCATCTGTGAGACACAGGAAAGGGGGGAGTTGGTTGCTTATTTTCTAAATCACTGCTTTTACCTGCTGTTTTGGTCAAAATGCTTGGAAAGCTGTTGATACATTGGGTAGCCTTGGGCCAGTCACTGTCCCTAAAGCTAACCTACATGTTGCACAGAGATAGGGAACCAGTGGTCCTCCACATGTTGTTGAAATTCTACTCCCATCAGCCTCAACTACCCAACTACCATGGCCAATAGTCAGGGAACTGAAACTGTAGTCCAGTAGCATTGCCTACTCTTAATGCTCCACCTCTTTAGATATATTCCTTAACAGCACAGTGTACAAATTTATCAAGAGTACATATAGAACAAAGATCTATTGGGCTATAGTATAAAACTATCCAAAAAGTAAATTTAGCCATGGGCATCTTGTGCTCCTACTGTAGTTGCAATATAGTGTTTGTTAAATTTAAGCCTTATAGCCTCTGTTCAATTGCTAATAGATGTCACATTTTAATTGATGTGTTTTTACTTGCTGAGTGTTCCAGAAGACACTCTGAGTACTTTTGTCGCCTTTAAAATTCCAGCCTGGGGTGTATGTGATCCAAACTGATTTGTAGTGTCTATAAACAGCTGTCCTGTGATAAAGATGGGAGAGCAGCTCAATCAGATGTGGGTGGGCGGTTGAGTTCTACCTGCTGAAATAAGAAGCAGTAAAAAGGTGACATCTGAGAGTACACCTTGTCACTGGTGCATCAATCCAGGCAGAGGGAAATGAAGGCCAAGTGTTTACCAGGACTTAAACAGGATAATGTTGTTGTCTCTCTCTCTTTGGGGGGGGGGGGTAAAGCAAGCAGCTAGTTATGCAGGCCTTGAATATTTGAAAAAAAATGAAGAGAACTGGATGCCCTTCTTTAAAATTTTCAAGCCTCTTGTTGAAAGCGTTAAATGGTGGAGTGTCTGTACATCGGAGCACAGAATGTAGGGAATTACAAATAAAAAAGATTAAAGATGTTGAGATGTTGAGTACATTTGAAGTACTTGAACAACTTTAATATACTGAATGGGCCATGCTAAATGAGTCTCTGTGTAAATCAATAATCCTCTCTATAAAGAGACTAATAGTTTAGTATGAATAACAAGGAAATGTACATGGTAACTAGTGTTCTAGAATTCTGTCAGTGTTTTTAAAGTTCACTGTCATAACTCTGTTTGCCTTGACCTTTATCAGTGATACCTTCAAAGATTTTTTAGTTGCTAGCTGAGGTTCAACTTGACACAAGACCTTTTAAACCCTCATTTCCTTTTCCCTTGGTGCTGATGCAGTAGCTAATATACTGCCCGCTCCTTATCTACCACTTTCGCTTCCCTTTTGCTTTTTGTTCCTCTGTAATTATAGGTGTGCCAAGCAGAATTTTCTCTCTGCATGCTTCCCTCCTCTTTCCTCTTGCGGGAAATTTGGGTTGGTTTTTTCTCAGTTTTCATTAGAATATTGAAGCTTTCCATGCACTAGTTAATTATCTTCCCTAATACAATGTCTGCTTGCCATTTGCATCTGGTGTGACTTATTCTGCCTTGGTAGTAAGTAAAAGGTCTAGGGACTTCAGTGACAGTGAAATTCTGTAGTTGTATCATAATTGCATAAGTGGGAGGATCACAGTTTGTTGTCTCCCCAAGTTGGTGAGGTTCATTCAATATCAACACAAAACTGAGCCTTCAATACTATTGGCCCACTCCTGTGTAATGCTCTTCCAGTAGAGATTCAAAACGCACTGTCTGTATTACATCTCACATGTTTGCTGAAGACTTTCATTTGCTGCCAGGCTTATGTAAACAATTAAGAAAAACATATTCCATAATAATAATAATAATAATAATAATAAAATAATAAAAATAATAAAAATAATAATAATTTTTTTTTATTTATACCCCGCTCTCCCCAGCCAAGACCAGGCTCAAGGCGGCTAACAACCAATAATAAAAACAAGTTGATTAAAATACAATTTAAAAGATTAAGATACAACATTAAAACATTAGTGTGCAATCTCTTCATAGGAGGAGAAAGGAAAAAGAAAGAGGGGGAGGGAATCCAAGCCAAAGGCCAGGTGGAACAACTCTGTCTTACAAGCCCTGCGGAAATAAATCAGATCCCGCAGGGCCCTGGTCTCATGAAACAGAGCATTCCACCAGGCCGGAGCCAGTGTTGAGAAGGCCATGGCTCTGGTTGAGGCTAATCTAACTTCCTTAGGGCCCGGGACCTCTAGGGTCAGTTGATGTTTTATCTCTGTATTATTCCTATTGCATTTTAGTAGTTGTAACCACCTTAGATAATATTTATGAAATTGCAGTATAAAAAAAGTTTATAAATAAATACTCATATAATATCATGAAGAATATTACAAAAAATCATTTGACAGTTCAACTGAGTTCTAAAGAGAAGGTTCAGCAAGATGTTGTTATTGTTGTTGCTGCTGCTGCTGCTGTTGTTATCATTCCTCCTGGAGAGGCCTTAGTCCTCTCAGTTCTTTCTCCTTCCATTTCTTTGAACATATGAGTCATCTCTTTAAGTCCTTTAGTTATATCTCTTATGAGGTGGTAAAATAATAACATTGCATCACTCTGACTGTGATTTGCAAGAATCTTTCTATAAAACTGGCTCACATACATTTACTGATAACATTGCATACTTAGCCAAATAACTCATAGTTCTTGTCCAGCAAAATCAGGGATCTTGGGTTATGACAGTAATTTTCAACCTGTGTGTCATGGCACCATGGGGTGCCTTGAATGATGGTCAAGGGTGCCACAGGCAACTCTGACCTCTGTCCCTCTTTTCTTCCCTCCCTCCTCAGATGTCCTCTCGTGTCTCTGCCTCCCAAGGGCCTGCACAGCTGTTTGTTGCAGCAGCCCTGGCTACAAGCTCCCCATGTGAATGGTGCCTCTGGGGCTGCCCAGGGGGTGTTTCCCAGGCGCCTGTGGGGCAGTGTGAGTAGGCACCTCTCTTTGGGGTAGGAGGGGTAGCTCAGAGACCAGGGGCTGCAGCTGCAGCTGCCCAGAGGACTCCCAAGGAGAGGGGAGAAGAGAGGAGGCTGAGACAACCCTCCACAAGGGAGAGTGTTCAAAAAGGAGTGAGAGGCTGCCTGCTCTGCAGGCAAGGGGTGACATAACTGAGCTCCTGAGCCCCACAGGGGTGCTGCAGAAAAAATGTAGTTGGTCAAGGGAGCTGTGAACCCAAAAAGGTTGAAAAGATCTGGGTTATGATGCCTACTGACATTAGATCAGTTCAGGTTAGGCAAGCCATGCATAGGCAAGCCAGAGCAGGGTGTTAGAAAGGCAGAATTGATCTTAGGATGCCATCACTAGCTGAACATATGCAACATATGGTATGTATGAAAGAGTTTAATCCCTTAGTGTTTTGTTTTTTTCAAACCACCAGCAATGCATGTTTCATTCAAAATGATTTGAATGTGTTTCCTTTTGAATTGATTGTAGATGGGGGGGGGGAGCTGTTTCTAATGAAGGTAATTTAAAGTTTCTTAAGATTATCGCATTGCTGTCAAAAACAAAATTCATATTTAATTTTGTGGTTGGTGAGTCTTTTCCTTTCCTACCCCTATTTCAGAAATACCTGTCAATGTAAGCACACCAGTCAGATCTTTTAATATCTTAATAGTCACTGGAGCGATATGTAAATGACTCCTTTAATGGGAATTAGTGTTACATGGTATATTTTGCTCACTTGATGCTATAGCTGTGGGTAATGGTTCAATGGAAAATAGTTTGCTGTGAGGCTTTAGTTGTAATAGCACAGACACCTATGAAATCTTCCTTCATTAAAGGCCCAACTGAAGTCAAAATGAGAAACCACTAAAACTGGTAAGCAATCTTTTTCCTTCCTTTCCTTTGATTTATGGACATACACCCAACCATATGTTATGTCATGAGAAGCAGTGACTGAAAACCACAATAATCTATCTTTGATGGCTTCTTATTTACTGTACAATGTAAGCTGTGTTATATGGGTCTGAACTAGCTAGGTGGAATTTAACCAAGAGAACAGTGATTGGACAGTAGTCATTGTGGCAGTTTTTAGATACCTAAAATCTGATGTGAAGAAGACATGAAGATAACCACATATTTTGGTTGTATGATTGTGTTACAAGCAATGCATTATGTACACATAATACTGCTTTTTTTCTTTAAAAAATGATTTCCTAATTGTAGATTTGCCTGGTGTAAAGACAAGACCAAACTGGAAACCTTTAATATTAACCCTCAAGTCACTTAGATTATACAGCTTTCAAATTGTGGATGGTATACAACTGGTGTCCCTCCACAGACAAAGCATCCATCAGTGGAATGTAGAAGGGAACAATTTTTGGTGATTCCCCAACACTGCCCCCCCAAACCCCTGTTCCATAGACTCTCCAGAACAGATCTGGGCAGAGAACTACTTGGGGAAGAGTATTTTTGTTTTGTTTTAAAACTCCCTTCCTCATTTCACTGATAGATATCTTCCATCTGCAGAGGCACATCAGTCCAAAGTATATTTTCTCCAGACCAATTTCCCCCCTCATTTAATTGTTTTTTTTACTATTGCTCATATGTATAAAGTGCTTGTCTCAGCAGTTTAAAGAAAACAAGATAGGAAAGGAGACTGCCTCCAAGGTACATATTAAGCACCAAACCATAAGACTGTGTTTGTTAGTAGTATAACAACAACAACCATGTAGAATCGTCAAAGATTTTCAAAACTTCATTTCCTGATGGACTCTTGTGTTGGTAGAAGTAAGGCCGACTGCATTATGCCTTTTCCTCCCAGGTTTCAGGCTGTTGTGCTGTCAGTGACCAGGAAAAAAATGTGGGATATCTAGTCTTATATAACAAACACACATGAAGGAGTTAATGCCATAGAGTAAGCTGTCCTGCCAGGCTTCGCTAGGTCATTCCCCCTCACATTGAGAAGAAGGCAATCAAGCATATCGTTCTTCAGTCTACCTGAGAAGCTCAGTTTGTAAAGAGGCCTCAGCTGTTTGCTCCAAGCTCAAACCCCATGGCACTTACAAGCCTCTCAAGTTCCTATACCAGTAATTTAGGAGCTGTCTCCACTAACTAAGCCCATATTTTAAAGCTCTAAGAGCCTATATGTCCTGAAATTGCTTTGCTATATATTTTGTGGTTTTAAATCTTTGCTGGTGTTCTCTCACCAAAGTGTACTTCTCCCAAACCTTCATATTGGCATCCAGGAATTCTTCTTTTATACCTATTTTTTTCCATTACCTGTTGACTAGAATAGGACATCTGGAAGCATAGCATGGCCAGCCCATGCTTAAGGCTGTATGAAATCTAGGACTTGGGTGGAAAATATATTGCAAGCCCAAGTTATAGACAAACTAAATGGGCCAAACATTTCTCTTTGTTTTCCTTCTCAGTTGTATAGTTTGCTTGTTTGTTTGTTTGTTTGATTGATTATGTAATGGGTTTAGGGGTTGCTCGTGCGTAAGTTGCCGCCACTCCTGGCTAGGTTACCTGGTTAACCCTTTCTGACTGAACAGCCTCCAGCATCGTGACTGTCTCAGTCGCTGGCAGAATCCGTCAGTGGGCGTTTCTTAAACCTTTTCCAGCATAAAAGTTGTTTGACGCCAAGTCTCCTCCTACTCTCCCTGCGCGGAAGTCTTCTGCGCAGGGAGGGTGTGGGCAGCGGAGTACCCGTACTCTCTCCACTGGTCTCCAGCGAAGAGTCTTGGAGCCTCCTCCCCGATTCCCCCACCTGCCCCCCTTCTCCACTGGTGTTACGCTGATTTCCTTCCCCAGCAGATGGGCTGCCTCTCTCCCTACTGGGACCCTCTCCTGCATCCCTTTGGAGCCTTTCCTCCACATCTAGCTCTGATGGCAGTTCCCTGACACCCATCTCCCCCCCAGGACCCCCTCCGCCCCCGGCCCGACCTTCAGATCCAACCTCGTCCCTTTCCTCGGCCGACAATGCGGGGAAGCCCCTGAAGGAGCTGTTGCTCTCCTCTGAGGATTCAAAACCCGCTTCCCACCCGCTCCGATATCTTGCCGCGGGGTTGGCCTCCCAATCTGATTCTTCTCCCTCTGACATTTCCCCTCCTTCCTCTTCGGAGGCAGGAAAACCCACAAATTCCTCCTCGTCGTCTGTGGTTCCAAATTCTTCCTTCCAGAATCTCGTTAGTGGTTTTGGTTTGTCTGGGAACAGGCTGTGGAATTCTTCCACTAGATACCCATCATTGACCGCCTCAGTGGGGACCCAAGTGTTTTCTGACTCGGGTTCTCCTTCCCAAGCCACTAAGTACTCCACCTGGCGCCCTCGCCACCTAGAATCGAGTATTTCCATGGCTTGGTGGTGGAGTTCCCTCTCCTCTACCCGCGGGTGGGCGGTGACTCCTCCCTCCCGCCCCGGGAATTCCCGCCCCTCCCTGTACGGTGAGAGTAGGGACCTATGGAACACCGGATGTATCTTCATGCAGTCCGGCAACTTGAGCTTGAATGCCACAGGGTTCACCTGCTGTGTTACCTCAAAGGGTCCCAACCGCCTTGGCTGCAACTTCTTGCACCCTCCCTTTAGGGGAAACCCTTGGGTTGACAACCACACTTGGTCTCCCACCCGTATGGCATCCCCCTCCTGACGGTGCTTGTCTGCCTGCCTCTTATAAACTTCCTTGGCCCGCTCCAAGTTCATTTTGAGTTGCTGGTGCAAGGCCTCCATTTCTTCCACAAACTGCTCGGCCGCAGGTACACTCCACCCTTCCTCCCCCCTCCCCGGGAAGGCCCTGGGGTGACACCCATAATTGGCCATGAACGGGCTC
Source organism: Podarcis pityusensis (assembly GCF_964106645.2). Lineage (NCBI taxonomy): Eukaryota > Metazoa > Chordata > Lepidosauria > Squamata > Lacertidae > Podarcis > Podarcis pityusensis. The sequence goes on along the minus strand of NC_138028.1, from coordinate 97,140,663 downwards.
ATGCCTGTGGACACATGTTCAGCGTTATTGTACGCAAATTCAGCCAGCGCTAGTTTCTCTACCCAATCGTTCTGTCTCTCGCTGACATAGCAGCGTAGGTATTGCTGGAGTATACTGTTCGCTCTTTCTGCTTGCCCGTTGGTTTCCGGGTGTCGCGCCGTCGAGAAGCCCACCTCTACCTGCAGCAAGCTCATGAGCTTCCTCCAGAATCGTGAAGTAAATTGTTTTCCGCGATCTGAGACGACCCTCGAGGGAGCCCCATGCTACCTGAAGATTTGATCCACAAACAACTTGGCTGTCTCCTCTGCCGTCACGGCATGTGAGCAAGCTATGAAATGGCACATTTTCGTCAGTAGATCGACTACTATCATGACTGCTGTCTTTCCCCTGGACTTGGGCAAATCTGTCATAAAATCAATGGACACCACCTCCCAGGGTCTTCCCGGCGTGGGTAAGGGTTCCAGTAGCCCTGCGGGGGCAGCCCTCTCCCCCTTTGCCCTTTGGCAGCGGTCGCACCCCCGTACATATTCCCGTACATCCTCCCTCACCCTTGGCCACCAGAACTGCCTGGTGACGAGCAGCATGGTTTTGTGCTGTCCAAAGTGCCCCACTGTGGAGTTGTCGTGGAGTTGTTTGAGTACCTTCCCCCTCAGGGTCTCCCCCGGTACATACAGCGCCCCCTTATAGTACAGCACCCCTTCTTTTTCCTCAAACCCCCATGGTTTTCTCTTCCGTCTCGGAGTTCCCTGATTTTACTTTGGGCGAACATGTCATTTCTAGAAAGCCCGGCCAGTTCTCGTTTCCCAACCAAGGCTCCCCCCCCCCACCCATCGGTCCTCGGGGATCACGTGTCTTATCTCCGGCGGTCCCTCCCCTTCCATGTACTCCGGCTTCCGGGAGAGAGCATCTGCTCTTACGTTTTCCTCTCCCGGCACATATCGGATCTCGAAGGAAAACTTGGAGAACTCCTGTGCCCATCTAATCTGTCTCTGGTTGAGTACTCGCGCGGTCCTCCAGTATTCCAAGTTCTTGTGATCAGTACAAACCTGGATCTTGTGCTGCGCCCCTATTAACAGATGTCTCCATTGGCGAAACGCCGCATAGATCGCAAGCAGTTCGCGGTCATACACCGTATAGTTTTGCTCCGACTTGCTCAGCTTCCTCGAGAAAAAGGCACACGGCTTCCATTCCTGCTTGCTCCTCCCTGGCTGCAAAAGTACCGCCCCAATGGCTCTGTCGGACGCGTCGGTCTCTAGCCTCATGGGTTTCTCCAGATCAACGTGCAGGAGCTGCTCTTCCGAAGCGAACACCTTCTTCAGTCTTTCAAAGGATTGCTGGGCACGTTCTGTCCAGGCGAACTTCCTTTTGCTACTGAGAAAATCTGTGATGGGCACCGTTAAGTGGGCGAAGTTCTTGATGAACTTCCTGTAGAAGTTGCTGAACCCTAGGAACCTCTGCACATCCTTCCGGGTTTTGGGGGCTTTCCATTCCAGCACTGCCTGCACCTTGCTTGGGTCCATAGCCAGTCCCTTGTCCGACAACTTGTACCCCAGAAACTCGACCTCTCTGGAGTGAAATTGGCATTTTTCCAGCTTGACCCACAACTGGTGCTTCTGCAGCCTCTCTAGCACTTCCCTGACATCTCTGACATGTTGCTTCTCATTGTTTGAATAGATTAAGACGTCGTCCAAGAAGGCTACGCAGTTTTTGTACAGCAGGGGACCCAACACGTGGTGCATGAATGCTTGAAAGCAGGCGGAGCCCGATTGTAATCCAAATGGCAAGACCAAGTACTTAAAAGCCCCCAGGGGGGTGAACATGGTGGTCTTCCATTCGTCCCCCTCCCTTACCCTTATCAAATTGTACGCTCCCCTGAGGTCCAGCTTGGTGAAAATTTTCCCGTGCCTCACCCGTGTTAAAATGTCGTCAATCCTGGGCATTGGGAAGGTCACGGGTTTAGATACCAAATTTAGGGCCCGGTAGTCCACGACCTGCCTGGGCTGGTTAGTCCCTCTTTTGTCCACAAAGAACACCGGACTGCCCCCCACCGCCTTTGATTCTCTTATGAACCCCCTCTTCAGGTTCTTGTCAATAAACTGCCGTAACTCCTGCATCTCCCTGTCCGACATGGCATACAGCTTACCCACCGGCAGCTGAGCCCCTGGGATTAAGTTGATTTGGCAGTCAAAGGGCCTATGGGGGGGTAGTCTGTCTGCCCCCTTCTCGCTGAAGACTTCCTTTAGGTCAGCGTATGGTGGTGGCACCTCTCCCTTTGTTTCCACCGCCAGCCCAGCCACCCTAGCCACTGTCATTCTGGGGGTTTCCTCCCCCAGACAGTGTTCCAAACAGTAAGCTGGCCCAAAGGTGACTGACCGCTGATGCCATGACACTACTGGATCATGCAGTGCCAGCCAGCTCATTCCCAGTATTATTGGGGGTCCTGCCAGTTTGGCCACGTGAAAGGCAATGGTCTCCGTGTGCCTGGAAACCCTCATTCGCATTGGCGGGGTCTGGTGTGTCACTTCCCCTCCCAGAAGTTCCCTGCCATCGATGGTGGTCACTTGCAAGGGAAAATCCAGGGGTAGCAAGTGTATTTGGTGCTCCAAAGCAAAGTCCCTGCTAAAGAAATTGCAGGAGCTGCCCGAATCCAGCAGCCCCTCAACCTTGACTGGGTGCCCATTCGGGAGTTCTAGCACCACTGCTATGGCTATCGCTGCCCTGGGGGGTTCAGGCTGGGGCACTTCTATTGGTTGCTGGTCTGGCTGCTGGCCCCTTTGGTTGGCAGCCAGGCACTGTCGTTTCCCTGCGCCTGCCCTTCGTCCCCCTTCTCCTCACAGCCAGCAGCCCCCACCATCCCTTGCCAGGCCTTTCTTTGAGGGCAGACCCTTGCAAAATGTCCCGGCCGTTGGCAGAGGAAACACTTCTTGGTGGTTTTCCACTCCTTCCCCTCCCTCTTGCAACCTTCACTGGAGTTTGAAACCTCGCGCTCGCGCGCGTCACCTATTTCCATTGGCTCAGCCTCCTGGGAAAGCTGTCTTGGTATTTCAGGAATTCCCCCACCTGCCCCCCTTCTCCACTGGTGTTACGCTGATTTCCTTCCCCAGCAGATGGGCTGCCTCTCTCCCTACTGGGACCCTCTCCTGCATCCCTTTGGAGCCTTCCCTCCGCCTCTAGCTCCGATGGCAGTTCCCTGTCAGATTAATACTACACTTGTATCTCATAGTGGCTTACAAACAAAAGAAGAAAAACACACATACAAACTTTAAAGCATAGATTATAAGAAAATAAGAACAGCATAAAAACATTCATGGTGCTTCTATCATGCTACGTCTCCCTATACATTTCTGCGGCTTTGGCACAAGAGCTGAGCTGACTCTATAGTGCTTGGTGTCTAGGATTTAGGTGTACAAAAGGGAAACGCTTGCTTATTTTGTAATTTGAAGTGATGCTCAGCAAGCAACAACTCTATATCACTTGCTTAAAATGTAAATATTGCTGAAAACTCCGAGACTTTACAAAAATTAATCTCAGCCTATTGTGAAATAACTGATGCCATGAAGAAATTTTACATACATGTTTCCCCTACATAATTATGCAAACTTTCTTCCTCATGATGCTCTTCTTAAGCTGTTGAGATACTCTTTCAATACATTTATAGACACGGGACAGTACACGAGGTAAGCATAATCTAGGCACAAGCATGTAGAATAATGGATTTCCAAGAGATGAAGAAAGGTATGAAGCATACATGCTAAGAGTGACATAAAATCCTTTTTTTTTTTAGGCTAAGGTGCAAAACAGAAAATAGACCTTCTTATATTTTACAGTTTTATTTTATTTTTACCTCCAATGCTCTGCTACATTATTGGTGATTTAATGTATTTAGCCATTGCTTTTTCATCCTTAGGGGGCTGGCAGGAGGGTCTTAAATGAAGTCATTGAAGCGTTGCCTTCCTATTTCAGTCCCTATTACAAAATGTCAAATAAATGGATATGATTTGCTCAGCAATCACTGGAAGGATAGGCATCAAACTTGCATAAATTCCAGTTGATATTTAAAACCTCTAGGATCAGAATCCTTATGGATATCTCTCTAACTTGTCCTATCAAATGATTATACTATTAGTTGTAAGACTCTCATATCCTTATTTCTTAATTTTGTATTTGGGGAACATGGGCTAAGCAAAAAAAAAAAGCAAGCAAGCACCACTTTCTTGTTTCTCTGATCAGGGAGTACAAATCAGCAAAAAAATGTGTAAATATCTAAATCACTGGATTAGCAAAATGGAGAAGAGTCTCCAGCTGTGTAAATTCAAATCCATTTTCAGATTTAAAAGTTCAACGTTCAGATATATCAAGTTTGCTTTTTAACATGTTCTCTTACAAACATATTGATAGAGGTGGTCTGGTTGACACTGTGTCTCTGGACTTTCAAAAGCCAGAGTACCTCACCAAATATTCCTAAGTAAGCTTAGCAGTCAAGGAATAAGATGAGAAATCCTCTTGTGGATCAGGAATTGGTTAAGCAGCGGGAAGCAGATAGTAGGAATAAATGGATTGTTCTTTGAATGGGGAGATGTAAAAAGTGGAGTCTCCCAAGGATTGGTATTGGCATCTATGAAGTTAGGGGTGAGCTGCAAGGTGGTCAAGTTTGCTGATGATACTAAACTATTAAGGATCATTAAAATAAAATGAGATCATGAGAAGTCCAAAAGGACCTCTGCATACTGAGTGAATGGGTAGTAAAATGGCAAATGCAATTCAGTGTAAACAAGTGTAAAGTGATACACGTAAGGGCAAAAATGTATATCTTAATTTCACATGTACAAATGGCATAGTTATCTGTCTGCCACAAAGTGGGGCGGCATCCCACACCAATCCCTCCTACTCTGAGTTCTGCTGTCACTTCTTTTCTTCATCTCCTTTCCAGCTGTGCTTACTCCCCTGAATCCATTGCCCTGGAATACAGTTGCAACATTCGCCTCTACGATTAATTTGGCCCTGAGTAGGCTCACTGTGTGCTGACTGTACACTAATATGGAGGTGATTATTCCAAAGCATACGATGAAGATTTTCTCCCTCCTCTTATACAACAATTTGGTTGTATCACATGAGTATTGTAGCTTTTGGAATGCTACCTCACTCTGTAGCTCTCATCATTCAATCAAAGTAGATATGGTACAAATAAGTGATGTATGGGTGTTGGTGTGAGGGAAGTGACCCCTTTTTAAAGATGAATGTCAGCTTGCCTCTTTGGGAACGGGCAGTGTTTCAGAGAAAACTTGGGGGGGAAGCTCAAGCTGTGCATCTGGTCCTCTTACTTGCATGCCAATTAATTATTTGGATCACAGCCTTAATGTGTAAGCACAAGCCTAGCGTAACTTGATTTCATTACCAATAACAAAAAAGCCCCCAACACTTTTCATAGATTGTCAGAACATTAAAAGAGAAGCAAGCAATGTAAACTATGTAATGGTTGTAATTATGTGTGGTATTGATTGCGGTGTCATGGTTACGTGATGTGAAGGTTATGCATAGAGCACCAGGTATCATGCCTGGATTCCCAAGGCTAGCGTTTGTTTTTGCTTGAACATTTATTTTATTTTGTTCCCGCCTCTGGAGGAATTAATATTTAGACTCACTGCTGCCTAGATGGCTTAGAACTTTTATTTGGTCCTAATACATTTGAAAGGGATTCCATATCCCAAAAGACTTCTCCCAAGAAACAAGCAAATATTTTACAGGAGTGAAACAAGGCTTTATATCTTGCAGAAATAAAATAATGAATAGTTTAAATTTATGATTTTGTTGGTTGGTTGGTTTTTGAATTTTCCTAACTCTAAAGAACATAAGTGTGAAATATGACAACATAAGAACAAAATACATCAAACATCAGTAAAAAAAAACCCCAAACTGAACATTTAATTAACAAGATAGTTTGATGTGCAGCCCTGCTAGGGATAAGAGTCCCAAAAATGAAATGCAAATGCATGGGAAAATGAGTGTCTTCCGTTGAATCTGAGAATCAAAAATATGGAAGACAGACATAACTAAGGGGAGATTATTTCAAAGTAAAGAACCCACCACAGAGAAGGCCGTTTATACATCCCCTCTCGATGAATCCTTGTAGGGATTGCAAGCCGAGGCCCCCCCCCCCATATTAAGGATTGCAGTGACTGGTATTAGAAGATGCACTGCTGCATTTTATCAGGACTAGAGCCATTTAGGGCTTTGTTAACTGTTATCAGCCCTTGAATTGGGCCTGGTAGCACATAGGCAACCAGGACACAGCATCTGGCATTGGTGTTCCATTATCCCATCTCACTACCCAGCTACTTAACCTGGCAGCAGTATTCTGCACCTGCTGCAGCTTCCAGATGATGTTCAAGGACATCTTCATGTAGAGCATGTTGCAGTCCCACAGCCATGAGATATCCAGAATATGGGTTATTGATAACAGGCTGTCTTGGTCCAGGACAGCTATAGTTGACAAACCAGCACTCCTTGCCTATTCAAATAGTTCCTCTTATAGCTCCCATTGTTCAGTTGTGTTGATTAGTGGTGACATTTCTTTTCAGAGTGGCAGATCAAAAACAATCTGATCTAATCTAGAAAAATAAAATAGGTTAATATTCTAATCTGGAGACAGTCACTAGCCATGGCATAAGGAACCTCTACTTGTAAAGATGACCATAATTCAATGTGGAAGTGAAAGTTTGACATCACAATGGCTTGTATTGTTTTCATAACACTAAAGGCTATATTTGCTGTTTGTCTATAATTCCTCCCCTCCCTACCCACACTAAGGTGTGAGATGGAGCCCAGAGTGCTGCTATGTTTGCCAGGCAACATGAGATGGTCAAGGTCTTAGTATATTATAGTTAGCCTGTGCAATCTAGAGACTTCATGCTGATGTCACTAAAAGGGTTGACATTAGATGCCCCTATTCTATCTGTGCATGATCAAAGATTTGGGAACTGTGCAGGCAGTCACAGATTACTCTTTAGGTCAAGTGCCAGTCTCAGATAATGAGATTTCAAGTTCTATTTCTGGATTCCCTGATAAGCTCCCACATTGCACAATTTGTATATTATACCATCCATGTGTTAAAGTTCTGCTGTTTTCAATGTGACTTTATTTAGTTGGAAAGGAGAGGTCTCATACTGGCTAGATTGTGCCCTGCATTTTTACCAACTCTTCCAGTCTTACAGCAGTGAACTCTATTTATATATATTTATGATAATTGGAGGTGAGCTTATATACTGTCCACCTATTACACTGTACAAAATAGGCTTGAGCCATTGCACCCAGTGTAAGAGAAAAGTGTGTGCTGCATTTCTAGATTTTAAGATATCACAAAGAAAAACCACTCCTAAAATATGGCTGTGCTATCCATCAATGCTGCAATGTTCAGATGATAAAAAGAAATTGCATTTATTATTGTATCTCTAAATCTCTTAATATTAAGCTAAGCTTTGTGGTTTGGAAAGGGAAGAAAATGCCCCTGACTCATGATTTTCAAGCATTCGAGCTTGGCAAGCTTGAATAAAAGAAAATTGATGTGCAAAATATCCACTGCAGTGTTTATACTAAAGGCTGTTTTTTGCATCTGCCAAGAATAGATTACAGAGATGTGTAGAATAGCAATGTCTGTCGTTCTCTAAATTGTAATGTATTTTGTGGTAATTTCATAAAGCTAATAGAATTTCTGTTATTTGTAACAGCAAATGAGAGCACGTAGATTTAGTTTATTGTTTATTTATTTATCCCCACCCCCCCACCCTGAGTTTATTTTGGATCCTGAGGAGGTGTATAGGGTAAATGTATTGATTGGGTTGTCATGTTTCACACCATGCCCACTGATTAATTTGCATTACTTTTCTGTCTTGCAGGCAGAGAATTCCGCACTGGCTATGGAAAATGAAAATCAGAGAGAACAGTATGAACGTTGCCTTGATGAAGTAAGGTGGATCAGTGTTTTGTCACTTTTCCAATAAGCAACCCTTCCCTTTCTTATTGGGTTACATTTTTATTTGTTAATCAGTTTATAATAAAATAATTCCGAATATACTAATTATGAACAATTTTTTGTAGTTTTGTTTAGGATTCTAGATTTCCCTTGGGACATACACAGGATTAATAAATAAATAAATTCAGAAGTAGATTAGAAGCAGTGGAATTAGCTCCCTTGAGACAAAAGAGGTTTTTTTGGGTTTTTTAAAGGTCCAAAGTTAAATACTGTTATTAGCTTCACCTACAAATCCTGGATGGAATGATAGATTTGATTCCCATGTAGTGTGGTCCAGTGGTGCTCCTGTTCTTTTACTGAGTGGATCTACCCGAGGAAGTTTGTCTTTAATATGGGTTGGTTAATTTAAATCCATAATGCAACACTGAAAAGTCATTGGATCTTTGCATTTATCTTCAAGACCCATGCTCACTTTGAACAAACCAACTCTGTGATGCCATTGACTTACATTTTGAGAAGTACAGCAATAGATTATGGTAATAGTAATAATCCTTTTTAGCCATGACATAGTCTGCATCCCAAATGAAAGAGGATTTTCCAAACCATTTTCTTCTTTTGTTGGCCTTAATTAGGCATGAACAATCTAAGGCATTCCAGACAACTTGGAGATTTTATATCCCAGAATAATATCAACTTGGATTGTGACCCATGTCTAGTTCTATTTCCCCCCCCCCCCCCCAAATCACCTAAGCTCAGTCTGCAAGTTTGTATTTCCCAGATCAGCTGGGAAACTGTTGATACTGAAAGTTAGTAGGTCTCTGTCTCACAAGACCCTGCTTAACCACCTGAGTTTAATACATTCTCATTCTGTTCTTCTAAGAGCAAATCTTGAAAATTGAAATAGAGATTGTAGGGATCCTCCCCCCATTTTTTACAATATTTGTCAGAAGTAGCTTTGAAGAATATGTTTAGACATTCATTTTCTTGGGAACTTCCTATGTCGAAGGCTATAAAACCAGGTCCAGCTATACCATTTCCCCCAGCTGAGAGACTTTCCACACTATCCCTTCCACCAAGAAACCTACTACCATTAAGTACCACATATAGGCTGTTTTGGAGTAAGTTTCTACAGAAACTTTTCAGCTAGGATATAGACCTATTTAATAAACAGCTGCTTCTGATTATATGGATTCGGGGGTTTATCAAGCAGGGGAAAATATAGCCACAACTACAAGAATTGCTCACACTAGAATTATATTCTATGTAGTTTGAGGTGAAAGTGTTCCCAGTACTATGCTACCGCATACTTAAAAGTGACACACAAATCTTCTGATCGCATGTGGGCATGCACAAGCGGGTTTTTTTTTTGTTTTTTCCAGTGGCTGTGGCAGAAAACTTTAAGGCTTCTGATCAGCCCATATTGATGCCAGGTTTATGGTATGAATTTTGGAATAGGTTTATGGGCAGATTAATAGCACAAGGGTTTGCTGCTGGGCAGACAACATAGATTGGAGAGTTGAGCAGTTGTAGATGATCACAAAAGTGGCACTTCCCATCTCAATAATATCAGCTGTATAAACTTTAATTTGATTTGATGGCATGGGGATTACTCAGCTGTTTCAAACTTTGTGTACAGGCACAAAACCTCATCAAATAAACTGATAGTCAGAGCTGAGGTGCAAAATTGCTGGATTCAGGCCCTCATTTTCTAAAAATCTTAATGTCCCTTTTGTTCATATGCTTTCTTCTCTGTTTATTATAAACCTAACCTTCATAACTGCATTACAAATTCTTGCCCTGAAATACAATTTAATATTCTGTGAGTGTATCTACCCATAAAATTCAGTCATTGTAAAGGGTGGGGTGGGGGGGAATCAGAATGTAAGACAATTACAGTCGCTTATAAATTCTGATAGTAATCCTAACAAACAATTGTTTTGAAATTAGTTGTCTATCTCTGCTATTTCCTCTAAAGTAGATAGATCAATCATTTGGATTGAACTTGAAAGTAAATAGCACTGCAATGCATTATATAAGGATGAGCTTCATTTATTTAAAATTCAATACATATATCTATAAATTCTAAACCCATCTCCTTGTCTCTAGGAAACCTAATGCAAGAAACAGGATTACCTTCTTCTACCTCAGGGGCCTGAGGTTTAAATGCTTAATCCTAGTTTCCTATTCTGGAAATTGATTGTCAGTTTTTTGTCAAGAGGTGGTATAATATTTATTCCTGTTATTATGCCAGTAAAGATTTATGTCAGACTCAGCTGCATTCTATCAGGGCAATGTGATACACCACACTATAACATCTTAAAATTACTATACTAGCATTTGCAGTTAGCCACACAAAATTTAAAGATCCCACCAATGTTTAACTTGTATTTGAAAGCAACTAAAAGCTGTCATTAACATGCCATGCAAATAAGATAATAAAAGCTTATTCTTATTCTTCGTCATTCGAAAACATGACCAGGTCACTGGAAATATATCCTGGATTATTTTAGCTCTGTTGCTATTCTTTCTTAGATTGGCCAGAAATCCTCCAAATCTGTTATGGTGAGTTTCTTTAAATTAAGATGATGGGTATACTACTTCAGCTTTTCCAAGTATAAAGATCTTGGATTTCTGCATGATGGTAAAGGGATTATTGTTATTCTACCCCATTCATTTCAGTAAGAAGGAAATGCATTGTAAATGGAGTGGGGGGGAGGGAGCCATGATCAATTAACATGTTGTTGATGGACTGAAATCAGCAATGACATGAATACTAATTGTATTTGCTAGATTTATTTCCATTCTGGGCATGGGATGAAAAAGCAAACATCAGCAATTTCCTTTTCTTGTTTCCACTTTCATCAGAATTCTCCAACATCCCTTGCCACTAGGTTGCCTTACCTTCAGCTACTCAGATCAGAAGTGCTTGCATTGCTCCCTCTTCTGCTTATGCCACTTGGCACAGCTCTCAGTGACTATGCAGGCAGAACTGCTGCAAATGACTTGGACACAGTCTGCAGAACCTTGTAGGGTTTTGAACATAGCTGTTTGCTTGCTTGCTTGCTTGCTTATTTATTTATTTATTTTACTAATAAGTGGCTTCATGTCATGTCATTTCATAAAGAAGTAGTGTATTGGATGGGTTTGTTCAATTTTCAGGTACACCAAACAATGTTACAACTAAAAATACATGCTAGAAGGAATGCTGTTGGATGTCAGTTCTTAAAGCCTATAGGGCAACACACATGGATTTCAGAGATGCAATATATTTACTGCTGTGGGTTATTATGGCTGCAGTATTAGTCTGTGTCTTGTATTAAATCATGTACAGAACTATTTTATGTGACGGTTTATTCCCTAGTTGCCTTAGGTTAGAGACCAGTTCTGGAAAGGGAGAAGTGATAATGGGTCATGTTATAAGTGTATGAATCAAATCAAACTCTTGGATCATACAGGAGCAGAATTACGTAGGTTGAAATTTCTGCTCATGCTTCAGTTCATATGAGTAGGTTACATTTTTTTTCAATGAAGATGTTGAGAAGAAAGTGGAATTTTGTTTTTAACTGCTAGGTATGCTTATTTTCAAATGGATAAGCTTCAGATATAATAGGGCTCTGCTTTGACAACATAAGGTTTTTTAGTGTGTACAAAAATAGGTCATTTTTTGAACAAAATAAGGTATTAGATAATTAAATGTGTGGTACAAATGTTAATATCTGGTGGGGTGGGGTTTTTTTTTTAATTAAAAAAACTAGTTGTATACACAATTCTACTAATCAATGTTTTGTAATCTGATGCAAATAAATATAAAGTGTGGTGTGAGTGCCATCCAAGCACATTTGATGACTGTAGGCATTTTAATTTTTAGTGGCACTTAACAGTATCTTGCTGTCATGACAGATGTTCTGTTTTGTCAATATTGAATCAAGAAACAATTAGACCTCATGAAAACATCCAGGGCCCGGCCTTCTGCTTGAACAAAATTGATGATATCTCTTTCAAAATCAGCTGAATGGTACTGGTTTTTTTCCAGTCCTGTGACTTACACTACTCCAGAATTTGGGACAAAATGAGGTTTTCAAGGGAACTGGTAGAATCTGAAACTTAAGTGAAGATAAGAGAAGTTTTAAAAAAAAACCCTCCAGGTGTGCCTAAAGGAAATTATCTGTACGAACACAGGAAGCTGCTTTTCACCCAATCAGACCATTGAGCCATCTGGTTCTGCACTGTCTATGGGTAAAGGTAAAAGGTAAAGGGACAGTAGTGGAGGAAGGGATGCAGCATGGGACATGTGTGGCGCGTGGCCTGTAGGGCACCCTAGCCGCCACCTCCCAGTCATGGCCGTCCTCCAGACTGGGTGGCTTGCCCCGCCCCCATGGACAGCTAGCACCACCCTATGGTGGCTAGCACCTCCCCTGTGCTACTCCGCTGCCCCTGGATGGTTAAGTCCAGTCAAAGGGGACTATGGGGTGCGCCGCTCATCTCACTCCAGGCTGAGAGAGCCGGCGTTTGTCCACTGACTGCTTTCCAGGTCATGTGGCCAGCATGACTAAACCGCTTATGGTGCAACAGGACACCGCGATGGAAGCCGTAGTGCACGGAAATGCAGTTTACTTTCCTGCCACAGTGGTACCAGTTTATCTACTTCTACTGGTATGCTTTCAAACTCCTAGGTTGTCAGAAGCTGGGATAGAGCAACGGGAGCTTACCCCGTTGCACAGATTCAAACTGCAAATGTTCGAACTTCAGTGTTACTCAAACTTGGGTTGCCAGCTGTTGTTGGACTACAACTCCCATCATCCCTAGCTAGCAGCTGAATATACAAGTTTGATAAATACTGGTCCATACTAAGTAGAAGTGGCTCTTCAGGGTTTCCAGGTCTACCTGGAGATGCCACAGATTGAACTAGGACTTTCTGCATTCAAAGCAGATGCTGTATTACTCAGCTATGACCCTTAGAAAGCACACACAAACACAATCTGATGCACGGCTCAAATGTCCTTTATTTATTCTTACAGGTAGCCAACCAAGTTGTACAAGCACTACTTACTCAGAAGGTAAGTAATTTCTCCTTTTCGTGAGACACTGTTAAATGTTATAGTTACCAAGGATACTTAATTAGAGTTATCAAAGATCTTTATTCAATAAAATTGGTGCTAATTAGAGATTTACTCTGTAATGAAATATCAGCTTAAGCAGAGGATTTTCCTTAGGACTGTAACATGGGAGAAAATGGATAAATTCCCTCTCCATGTCTTCTCTGATCCCATTAATTATTAGCACATACATGCATATTCAGCTAATAGAATTTAAAATTTAAAACATGCACATATACTGTGACATGTATTCGACCCTTTGTATACTGGCATGTTTTCTATCAATGTTTAATTGTATTTTAATGCTTGATTTTTTTATGCTTTTAGTGGTTCTTGTTTTTATCTGTAAGTTACCTTGACTCCCATCAGGGGAAAAGGCAGAGTTGTTGTTGTTGTTGTTGTTGTTGTTGTTGTTGTTGTTATTGTTGTTGTTATTATCATCTTTGATAGTAAGTGCATTTATTACTAGATGAATTTATTCTACATTTATTTTCTCTATCAGAATTGTATGCTACTCTTCCTCCAGGGGGATTAAAGCACAATCCCTTTATATCCCTGCAGTGGTTTGAGCTGAAAAAGAAGCCCAAAGTCACCAACTTTGGATTTGAAGCTAGATCTTCCTTGTCAAAGTCCAGTAGTTGACATGTTCCTAATCAACTCATTCTAGAAGTGCCTGTCCTTATGCCAAAATTGTATCCCCACCCCTGCTATACACAAGAAATGTTCAGGGGCAATGTCAAGGTTTGAAATACAAACAAAATACTTTAGGAAAAATCCCAGGGGTGTGGAATCCAAAAAGAGCAGAGTGAGAACTGAGCATGCTGACAGACATGCAACATTTGGATAGGGAAAGGGAATTGAGTAACTGGAAACCTGAACAGAAGCACTCCACATTGCAGCATTTCCTTGCAGATCCTACTAATATGTATTTGGCAAAGAGAAAACTTTGTACAGATTGCCATTTATTTGTCTTTCCTGGTCTCACATCATTTTTGCTATTGGGAGGGTGGGAGTTACATATTCCTCTATTTCCAATTGCCAATATTAGGCTTTTTTTTCTTTTCTTTTTTTGCTGCAAACTTTGCTGTATTTGTTGTTGTTAAGCTTTTTGAGTGGTGCTTCTGCCTCAAAAATTTTTTATCTACAAAGCTATCTGGCTTCATTTCTTGATCAGAAATTAACTCTCTGTGGCTCCAGTTTCTACTTAAAAGTATTGTCTGCAGAGTGTGCATGTGTGTCTAATAGGTAGTATAACACTGGGACATCGGCATCCAGTTACCCTCCTACTGCACAGGGGGAAATGCCAGCACAACTTTCTCAGCAGTGCACAGTCTGCTGACTCTATGTATGCACAAGCCCAAGCAAGAGCAAACTGGTGTTCTGGAGGTGGGGGTTATTGTATTCAACACAAGAGTGACAGGAAAGAGGTGGATCTACTGCCTATCTAAAAGTTTATTCAAACAAAATTTATATACTGCTTGATTGTAATAAAACCTTGAAGTAGGTTACAAAAAAATATTAAAACTATTAGTAAAAACAGTTTTTAAAAAGCTAATCAAAGAGATTCTAGTCCCAATCACTTTGTGGAGGCTATTAATGGTTGCTTGTCACCATAAGGGTAAAGGTAAAGGGGCCCCTGACTGTTAGGTCCAGTTGTGGATGACTATGGGGTTGCAGCGCTCATCTCGCTTTAGTGGCCGAGGGAGCCGGCGTACAGCTTCCAGGTCATGTGGCCAGCATCACTAAGCCGCTTCTGGTGAACCAGAGCAGTGCACGGAAACGCCATTTACCTTCTTGCCGGATTGGTACCTATTTATCTACTTGCACTTTGACGTGCTTTCAAACTGCTAGGTTGGCAGGAGCAGGGACCGAGCAATGGGAGCTCACCCCGTTGCGGGGATTCAAACCACCGACCTTCAGATCGGCAAGCCCTAGGCTCTGTGGTTTAGACCACAGCGCCACCTGCATCCAATTAATGGTTGCTTGTCACCATAGCTATGGTCTATCCCCATTGTTGGAGACTGTATGCCTTTGGATACCTGTTTCTGAGTATCACAGCTGTGGAGACTATTTTTCCTCTCAAACACTCCCAAAGGCTGCCATTGCAGGGTGCTGGGTTACATGGACCATTGGCCTGGTCCAGGAGAACCTTCCCTGTGTTCGTGCAGTAGCAGACATACAGCCTACAGTTTTTCTTACATTTCTTCAGATGAAGAACACACAACCTTTAATCTCATATGAAACATAAAAGGCCTCCCTGTACCTGGTCAGAGAAAGAGATCTTTCCCACCATCCTCTGCCAGGTTTTCCGTTTGGTGTTTTTTTTTATGGGAGATGTGTGAGTTTGAACCTGGGGCCTTCTGTGTGCAAAGTATGCATTCTTTTCAGAGCTGCAGTCTGCGACCGTGTGTCCATTGTGGTGCTGGGACATGACTGTGAACTAACACGCCACATCCCGCTTTGTTTTCATCTCCATAAAATGTAACACATGAGAGGCATCTTAGAAGGAGTGAGGAGATGCCTTTGGGTGTGAGTGTGTATTGCAGGGACGGGGGGCTGGAGAGGTATAGAGGTATTGTGAGTTATTTTCTGCAGGCATCAACACTGGGTAAGGTTTAAATATCTTCCAAGTGCAGAGAAATACACATTATTATAAGTTGCAGATTCTTTCATATCCATCGGTACCAGCATATGTGGGTGGGCCAGAATGTTACAGCTGGGTGAGGATGGTGCATGGGAGCAACAAGATTGGTGTTTTGCTGCACTGGTGGAAATGCTGAATTGGTGGCAGTAGTCCTGTGAGTGCAGTGCTATGGCCCCAAACCCACCCCATAAATAGCAGTGATGTTGGTATCAGGAGACAAGCTCTGCCCCACTACACACTGATATCCATGTATTGTGACTGTAAATCTAAGTGCATGCTGAGCAGTCCCAATGGCCACTTAACCCCAGGAGAAGTTCCAACCAACTAGGACAGGAAATCCTGGCAATCAGGATTGTTGCTGACTGTTGTACTGTATAATATAGCTGGCGGGGGGGATCTGTTGCTGGAATTGTCATTTCAGTGTTGTTTTTCTAAATTCTCAATTGAGAATTAAGACAGACTAGCCAACCCTAGAAACAAATCAGAAATGTATTCATTTTCTCTTGTTATGCAATTTAACAGGCCATGAATACAAGTGCATACACAAACCAGATTAGCATTCTGCAATATAAAAGCCCATATGTTGTGGCATATTCGCTGGTATATTGATCTCAATATATTTATACCTTATTTAGAAAACAACATGTTTTCTTTTTTAAAAACAAAACAAATGCAAAATGGAGTTGAAGTGGGGAGAGTCTCGTGAGTTATTTATAACTCCTTGAGGACAATGTTTTTCCATGACAACCCCTTTTGTCAATATTGGAAGACACAGGTACTAAGGACTCCTTATGAACAAACTAAGGATATAGATTAAAATGTATTTAATAATGTGATTTGCTTAGTATTGATGAAATTTAACAGATGCTAGCCTACTGCTGAGTAATGCTGCTTAATTTAATATCCTGAAGGGGAAACACAAGGCAGCACTCTAAATGTTAATGAATGTTAACTGTTACAGCCCTCCTTATGCCATTTGGACTGAGACTATTTATAAGAAAGGACAGGAAGACAATACTGTACAGTAAAAAGGAAATTAGGCTCTTCGGGTCAATCACAAATGGCTCCTATACAAATCTAAGTAATAACTGGTAAACAGATAAGTCTTCTACCACACTGCAGCAAGATGGAACAAGTAATGTCACTAAGAGATAACACACCTCAGGGGCATCATGAGATACAGAGGGAATCTGAAGAGCTCTCAAAGACTCCAGAAGAGTAATATTGTGCAGTAACACCAACTATGTATATTACACTGTGAATTTGGAAATACCCCTCAAGGACTAATTTTTTGTTTAAATTAAATACATACTATAATAATGTAAGGGATGAAGTACTGCATACCCAGAAGTATATGAGAAGCTTCTGTTCCGCCGAGAGATCATGGTGACACCAACTGAGAGAGCAAAACCTTGAGTGATTTATCAATGTCACTGAATCCTTGAGATCAAATTTATAGTTTGAAGTGGGTACTTTTGGAAGAGATCGTTCCTTATAAGACATATGGAACTCCTCCAGTGAGCCTAGTTTTTGAGTGAAAATATGAAGGAAAATATATTAAATTGGGAGTTCTGCCTCAGAGCACCGCATTTTGTTGTTGTTTTGTTTCCATCATTTCCACAAGTTACGGTTTTACTTAAGAGGCATCTAAAAACCGATAGGGGAATAACAGACCAGCAAACAATCATAAACATTTCCAGAAAATATTTCATGTCTTAAGTTTTAAGACTAGCTTCTAACTTATTTCATTCAGCCTCTAGCCAGGAGCTTCTTTGGCTGGAGTCCTCTTGCCATGTTATTTCACATTGCAGATAATTTTGAGGGGAAATTAAAGCTGGACTTGCCTGTCTTAACAACTTTCACTCTTTAGTTTCCTCTCACACTGAAACAGAAACATTAGAACAGTGCTGAACCAAACCAAAAGGCCATCCAATTCAGCATTGTGTTTCTTATAGACACCTCTGGGTAGACCACAAGTAAGACAGGAAGGCAAAACACAACTCCCATTTTTCCTTGCAGGCAACTGGTTCTTAGAGGCATACTACTTGAACCTGAAAGTTGCGTGTCCATATTCAGGAGATCAGATTGGTCCACTGTCGTGGTAGTTTAAGATTCAGTTTAAGGCCTGAAGCTTGGTAATGTAGTTGCTGTTTCCATGTAGGCATCATGCCTCAGCAGCAACATCTACAATTAGCAACTCAGTGGAAGTAAGATGGATTGTGTGGAAGTACCCATGCTAGCACCATTTCTCCTAGTAAAATCAACATTGTGACATTAGAAGTGATCATGAGTTGGTTCAGATGCTACCTTCAAGCCAAATTTGGCCCCATTCTGCGAACAGAACCAAAACACTCCAGCTCTTACCTGCCCACACCGTTCACCAGCCCTACCTTTACCAGCCCCATGTGGAGGACCAGTGAAGACCAACATACCCTTGCTGGCTCCATGTATTTTGCCAGGTAGGCCTAACCACATAATCTAAACTGATTCCATCTGAACCACATAACCCATGTGGCTGCTGATTATATTCACGACTGTTGTAGCAAGGAGCCCAGCATGTATAAATTGCAAGCATACTATTGTGGTATAATAAAATCTAATTCCAATGATGATAATAGTAACCTTCACTATATTATTGACCTATGTTCGCTTTTATACTAGGACAGTAGCTTGTCTCCATATCTTAGGGGGCTGTTTTATGGCCTAATAGGATGGTAAATGTGGAGTTGTTTTAACACCCAAGAAAAACAATATATTGACTGTGGTGGAGGAGGAGGAAACATGTAATAGGAATACAGTACTGACTAAGAAGAAGTGCTATGCTATACAGGTTCCTGCTCCTTCTGGATTGTGGGAAACAGTAGAGATGAATATTGAAAGCTCTTCATAGCAGAGGATTGGCATGGAGGGAGATGAAATATATATTCATACAGTGGTACCTCGGGTTACATACACTTCAGGTTACATACGCTTCAGGTTACAGACTCCGCTAACCCAGAAATAGTGCTTCAGGTTAAGAACTTTGTTTCAGGATGAGAACAGAAATTGTGCTCCAGCGGCGCGGTGGCAGCAGGAGGCCCCATTAGCTAAAGTGGTGTTTCAGGTTAAGAACAGTTTCAGGTTAAGAACGGACCTCCGGAACGAATTAAGTACTTAACCCGAGGTACCACTGTATTGAGTTCAGACGTTTTGAACTCTTCCTAGTAAGTCCAGCCAGATGATAACCTGCCCCAGATCATACTCACTTCTTTTCAGAACTTCCAGTACTCAACGCCTTAGTAGTAACATCTGCAGCTAGAAACTATGCGGCCTTAAAAGAGAAACTATTCCTATGAGAAGATTGGATGTTCTAGAAAAGTTTTGGGAAACCCGTTGAACTCTGTCTTCCATAAGCCCCAGCCCACATGATCAGTAGTCAGAAATGATAGGAGTTGTAGTCCAGCATCGTCTGGAGGTTACAGGTACCCCACTTCTATTCTAGAGCCTAGGAAGCATCTGTCTCATAATGTGAGGGGATTCATTTTACATCTGCTTTTGCCTTTAAAAAATAAATCTTCCTATGAACAACTGTAGTGCTAAAGCACCTTTAGCCAATAGTTGGGCAATCTAATAACGTGCGTTTTATTCTTTTTTTAAGAATAAATGCGGGAGAGGAGAGTTTAGCTTTTGAAAGGAATGGCGCGGAGGAGGTGTTACTTGGCCTGTGGTTAGTTTGAATTGCTAGTTCTCGTGAAGCGCTTCTTCTTCTTTTGACTGTGGGGTTCAGTCTCAATTGGAGCAGCTAGTCTTACAGTGAATTTGTTATCTCTTAGAACCTCATAAGGACTGTCCTTAGTGCTTTTGCTTGGTAAAATAATATATATATAATGGCTCCCCATAAAAGGTCTGAGATGATGCAGTTATAAACAGGGATTTCTGTTTGCAGAATTAGAGGATTTAGAATTTTGCTACACTTCAAATAAAAGATAGCATTGCCTCCTTGTCACTTTGGAAGGCAGAGAATGTATAACTTGGTTCGCCTTAGGGGTACTTTAAATAAGCACTCCACTCGTAATGTGCTCAGGCAAAATGACTTCTTAATTCATCCAGCCTTACCTTTGAATTAAAGCTAACCCACATTTTTTACAGCTTTCATTTAACAAAAGTGTCTCATTGTGTTACCTCTTCTTCTCTGTTCACCGTGCTGGCTTAGGCACAGCAGACCAAGAACAGACAAAAAAAGACTATTTTTGTGAACATTCTGGCCTGCTACTTCAATAGGTTCATATAACTCAATTTATTGTTAATTCTGTTAACAAGTAAATATGTGGGAAGCTGCAAGACTTTTCATTGTGCTTTGCACCCTTCAAAAATAAAATACAGGAATGTAGGTAGTTAGTGCAGCTGTTCTCATGTTTAGGAGAAGCAAATTGATGTTTTTATTTTATTTTATTATTAATGCAGCATATAACGGAAATGGAAATTCCATGCTACTGAGCCATCTCAACAGTTTCCATTGTAGGCCTGAAATGGAAATTGACAATTGGATGGATGAGGGCAAAATGATGGCTCCTGCCCATAATATGGGCAGAAGAAATGTCTTTACTTAGTTTCAGGGGGATTGTAGATGGGTTGCCAAGGAACCCAAGCTGCAGATCTCCTTAAACTTAAATAACTTTCGTTTTTAATTTGCCCATGGAATGACTGAGCATACACTAAAGCACAGTGCCATTGAGACCACAACCCACCCACCTTCTTACTTTGCCCATATGCTCTTGTTTTAGTTGCAATGTGTATGTAGGCAGCAGTTCTCAACATTAGATTGTAGGCATGATGGAGCGCTGGGCTGAACATATATACAGTGTACTGGGCCCAGAAAATCCTGTTGGAACCCTAGTTTCTTGGGACTCATCCAAGTGGTTTTCCTCTTTCCCACTCCCTTCCCAGGGAAAACCTGCTCTTTAGTGCTCAATCAGAGCAAACATCAATTCAGAGAAAACCTGATTTGTCATTTGCTCCAACTGAGTGCTAAAGAGCAGCTTTCCTTGGGGGGAAAGCAGCAGGATAAGAGGAAGTGTGGATGAGGCCTAGGTCTCTACAGCTATGTACTGGCTGCATTTCCTGGAATGTCTTTGGAGTGATGCCAAACTGTGTCCCATTGCATTGCTTCCAGGGTATTCTTGGATGTGTGGTCTGTGGGAAGTGGCACAAAACTGCTTCCACAGCTTCCCATTAGTCCTCACCCCTTCCCCCTTGAAGTGCAGGGTGTGTTTTGCCGGGAGCACAGACATTGGGAAGGGAGCATTAACCCTTTCCTGCCTCACTTCCCAACAAAATGAAATCCCCTTAAGGATAGGCATGTGGGATGCTAGATTTAGTAAAGAACCTGACTGCCCATGGGAGGGATGAATTGTTACAACTCCTAGACAACTATCTGGAGAATGGAGTGGCCTTCAAGAATTCAGAAGCTTGCCATTCCTTAATACAACAGAACAGATGAATGGGCCTGCATCAACACATGCATGCCTACTGTGAAAAGGAAGAAGTGGATAGGAAAGCAGATTCAGTATCTTGCTCATATAGCACATACATATTTGTGTGGTGATTTAATACCTCAGTGTCTGTGTACCCAGATGATACTTGAGATATAATTTTGTGTCTGGTAAATCTCATTGGAGTATCATCACAACCAATGCATCCAACTGCTGTTGGGAAGGAACATATCCATAGAGGGGATGTATATGCTGTCAATGCTACTTGATTTATAATGAAGCGATTGAGAAGATGAATGTAATATACTCATGTCAAACATAGCTATTCCTGTGGTTGCATATAGTTTTTATCAGTTTTCACCTGGCATAGGTTATGTTTGCCTTTCCCACTGTTTGCTTGTGATTGCGATGAAATATGGTCTTGCTTGGTTCATCTTTCTCTGACACACAGTACCACATAGCATTGTTTCTAGAGTGCTGTTGGTTATCCCTCTTGGTTGGGGAAATGAAAATGCAGCTTTCTGAAAGTGCATTGCTTTTCATGTTTTCTATTTATTATTATGTATCCAGACAAAATGAAACTAATTAAAACTTTTCTTAAGCTAATAAATACTTGAAAACTGCCAGTCTAAACAAATATACTAGGTATTTAGAAATACTACCTTTTAATTTCTTATGACATGCTAGTGCTGAAATTTCACTTTTTAAAATCTGCTTAATTTTAAAAGCTGGGGAGGAATCCATTTGTTTCATCCTAAAGGCAGGAAGAAGGGACGCGGGTGATGCTGTGGGTTAAACCACAGAGCCTAGGGCTTGCCGATCAGAAGGTCGGCAGTTCGAATCCTCGCAACGGGGTGAACTTCTGTTGCTCGGTCCCTGCTCCCGCCAACCTAGCAGTTCCAAAGCATGCAGTGCAAGTAGATAAATAGGTACCGCTCCGGTGGGAAGGTAAATGGCGTTTCCATGCACTGCTCTGGTTCGCCAGAAGCGGCTTAGTCATGCTGGCCAGCTCCCTCGGCCAATAAAGCGAGATGAGCACCGCAACCCCAGAGTCATCCGCGACCGGACCTCACGGTCAGGGGTCCCTTTACCTTTACAGGCAGGAGGGCTTTTAATCTGGCCAACACTTCTAGTTATGGAAGGAGGGATATGGTGTTGCCAATTTCACCTCTTCTTTGTTGCTTCTTCTACACCTGAAAATCTGCTCCAGGTGGTTGAGGGATGCTACTGTGCTGTGTGGAAGTTGTTGTGGAAGGTACAGGAGGGCAAGAGATAAGTGAAAAGCACTTTGCATCCTTCTGTCAGCAGAAGCCTCCACAAGATCAAGTAGCCTTTAGCAAATAGGATTCCTCCTATTAACAGAATAGGGTAGTGTTCTGTCACAGGCATTAACAGAAGGGTGGTGTTCTGTCACATGCATTATAATATTCATTGACTTTTCAGTTAATATTTGAATTATGTGGGTTGTTGTTTTTTGCTAATTCAGATTTCCTTCCCTGTTCTAGGACCTGAGGGAGGAGTGTTTAAAGTTAAAGACAAGAGTTTTTGACCTGGAACAACAGAACCGAACGCTTAGTGTGCTATTCCATCAAAGAATGAAACCAACATCTGGCTTGCTGCTTCAGGTAGACTTAATTCATGAAAACACATTTGCAGTTTAAATATGTGGCATGTTATACTTACTGAAATTACATAACGTTAGACAGCTTATGGCAATTTCAACAAGCAAAGTATGACAGTTGATAGGCACAGTGTATTAGAGGGACATTGGCTCTCTGTCATCTGATACTGTTGAAATTGAAAATGTACAAATTCTGAAGGTACATTGAAGCTGAATAAGATAGAGAAGAGAGAGAGCTCAGTATGCTTTCTAAAAAAACACTACGAAATCTAAGTTACTTTGGAATAATAAGTAAACAGAGCAACAAGAAGTACAGGCCATGTTGTAATAGGATAATTTCAGTCATGTAACTTATTGGATCTTATTGGATGAAGAAGAGATTTCTAGTCTAACCAATTAATTTATACAAATTTACAGAATTATCTCTATCTTCTGCAGAAATCTGCACATGTTAATTTATACCTTTTATGGGGGAAAATGTTTAATAGGCTAATGGATTTGGCTTCTTTTACATCTATTTTTTCTGCACAATTCTTCTTAAATTATGAAAAATCAGCCACAGTGCACTGACAATTGCAGCCTGATCTAAAGCATTATTTTAGTTGTTACAGTGTACTACTGTTATAACAAAGGCTGTTGTTGGAGGGGTGAAAGTAAGGCCTGTTGAAATCAACATACTTAGTACATGAAATGAATAAAGGGTTAAAAAAGAGAAAGCAATCATATTTTTTAAATCAAACAAGATGGTCGTAACCCAGTCTATTGTGTTTTTTTGCATAGAGGAATCCCTGTAGGACACAGCAGAGTTCCTTCTATGGTGTGCAGGCATGGAAACTCACTTGGAAATACCATCAGACAATTTTGGGTGACATTTGCTTGAACATGGGAATGATCAAACTATGGATAGGGCAGCAGCACACACCTCATCCTCAGACCTCTATTTATGGAGAGCACATTCAATTGAACATGCTTAAAAACCATCTTCAGATCTTTGCAAAAATCACATGAAGATATGAGCAGCAGCCCAGGAATATTGCATGTTGAGCTTGTGTGTGTGCATACCTACCCCAACCATAGTTTAAGCTGTCACGTGTTCAGGCAAATCCTGAACATGATTTATGTTTATCCCATATGCCAGCTGAACATGCCCCTTCCTCCTACTTGCCTAATAGAATGGGGAGCCCTGGGTGGCAATATGAGCAGAGTGCTCAGATCTCACATTTTCTGTGTAGGGTGACATGTTAAATTCAATACTTTTGCACATATGCCCAGAAAGGGAACACTCTGCTATGCATCTGCCTGCAGGTAAAGTACTTAGTCCAGTATGCTTATGATGAAGATGCAAATATATCCTGAAAAATATGGAAATCAGTACCTTAGAATTAGTACCACCTGAGAATATTGATGAGCAATGCTCACTGTTAGTCTTCATACTTGCAAAGATACAGATAAATTAATTAAAACCCATGATGATACATAATAATGACGAAATCGGAAAGATCCAAATGGAAGTAGAACCACCTTTCCATCTTCAGTAAATCGTGTTTAATTTGCCACCAAAGCACATCACTTCAGTGTTTTGTCACAGCTGTGAGACTTGCCTTGCCTACCTTGCTCTCCAAGCCATTCCTTTTCCTTCATCTGGCATCATTCTAATATCTCAGTGGCCAGGTATTTAACCTGAAGTGACAGTATTTTTGAAAGTAACTGTGGTGGATGGCGGCTAACTAGAGGACTGGCACCCCACCTCAGGAACCCCTTCCTCAAATAAGCCCGCCTGGTGCCAGCTTTCGTGGTTTATCAGTGTCAGACATTTCAGCAGGTTTTCTTTAGTTTTGTTTTTATGGCTTTGCTGGATTTTGTTGTTTTTGTGGTTGCTTTTCTGTGGCTTTATACAAGTTCATCATATTTATTGTTTTAATCTACATATTGTCCTGGAAACTGTGCTTCTAAATATGTAGTAATACCATCAGCTAGCAGACATTATATTTGTTTATTATTTTTTTAAAAAACCACATTAAATGTATAGAGTGTTCTGCAGAAATATCAATTAATAGTTTCTGCTCACAGCCTCCCAATCTAAATATATATGAGACAGAATGATTAAAATGGATAAAATATTTCAGAAGCTGGGTAATGCTAAACAAAAACAAAAGTAAATAAAGTAAAACTAATTTAATGTTGAATCTACTAAGTAGTAAAACAATCAAATTCAGACAGGAGATCAAGAAGGAAATGCACAGCAGAATTTTAAATAATATTCTAAAGCTGTGTTTTACCATGTCAGGAATTTTATCCAGCATCTACCTAACATGTATTGTCTATCCAGGTCTAAGGCAGAAAGACTTTAACAACATCAGATCCCTTTTAAATGGAGGTTCCATGAATTAAACCTGGGACCTTCTGCATGCAAAGCAGTTGCTCAGCCACTGAGCAATGGCCTCTGTCCATAAGCTGAAGTTGTTGCACTTGACTTTTCCCCTTCTATCAATAATTCTATCAATAAAATATCTAAAAACTACATTATTCAGTAACCAATTAGTACTGAAAATGAAATCCCATAAAAAATTAAGTATGAAATGATGTTCCATGCAAGTATGCCAAAGAACTTAATTTATTGTATCACAAAGTTGTGTTTACCTGCCTTCCAGATTTTAACTTTTCCTGTTCTACCTTCTATAAGCATATTCTTACACAGTTTGGTATTTACTTGGTTTGCAGACCTTACATCATTTTTTCCCTTACATTTCCTATTGATTTGTCATAAAGATATGTCCACACTAACACATAGTCATGTAAACAATTACAGGACCATACATGGAGCATATTCAGTATAAAAGGTAAATTAGAGAGATGCAGTTATATAGAACAGAGTTTTTTATGATGAGGCTACATAATACAACCACAATTAAAAAGGATCTGGATATCAAAACAGCCCTTTGACTAAAAAAAATATAATGGTATGTGAGTAACAGAATATTTTTACAGATATAATATGTATACAATGTGGCTCTTTAGATTTACGTGTACTTCTCAAACAAACAGAACTCAGCAAACTTAAAAGTGCATTGGAAATTTCCATATAGTGTCATGACAATGAAATCTAAAAGCAAAATATTTGGAATTTTCAAACTAAGGCTTGTTATATGGGAGGCATATTAGGTACAGTAAGTATTATAGCAGGTCATAGATACTAGAGCAAGTATGATGAGATCTTGAGTGTGTCTTCTCTGCAGCCTTCATGGTTCAATAGATGTACAATATGCATGTAATTGAATTGGTTTTGACAATTTGAGGTTGAGGGAGAGTAAAAAATAAAGTGGTCTATTGTTCAGATAAAGAAGTTGGTTTATTGTTCAATATAGCTTTCCTATCTGATAGTCACTCCAATCATGTATACTCCTTCTAGTGAAAGCAATTTGGTCTTTAGTGTCTGTCACAGTGATGTGGCCCCTGACTTACACATATTTCAGTTGTAGTGCTGTTTAATTGCCCCTGGAGCCTACTTTAAAAATAGGTGAGGGTATGAAAATGCCCTATAATACTTGTTCCTTGAAAACTTTAACTGCTACGCTCTCTGCCATCCTTCTCCATGTTAAGTTGTGGGTGAACATATCAGACGAGACAGCGATTCTTCAAAAAGCTCTTGTTTATTCACAGGCCAGAACGGAACTGAACTGAAGGGTTCAGTCAGCCTGTTTATATAGAGCTCCAGTACAACGTAACTGTAACAATTTTCTAAAACTATCCAATCACTGAACGTCACTTTCGATCCCTTATTTGCATAACTATCTACAGTATCCCCCTGCTGGCCCAGGGTGAGAACTTCAGTACATAACACTCCAGAAGAAGAGGAACAAATGGTTTTCACTTAGGCATTGGCACCCATTTGGAAATCAACTGTTTAATCATTTCCTTTGCAGTGTGTGTGTGTGTGTGTGTGTGTGTGTGTGTCTCAAACAGAGAGGAGGATGTCTGCCGGCCCATCTTAATTCTCAGAGCACTGATTAAACCCCAGCACCCAGGAATCTGGAGGAGCCAGGGTACCCACAAACCCATAACAATATAACAACTACTACTACTTATTATTTGTACCCTGCCCATCTGACTGGGTTGCCCCAGCCACTCTGGGCAGCTTCCAGCATATAGAAAAACACAGAAAAACATTAAACCCTAAAAAGCTTCGCTATACAGTGGTGCCTCGCAAGACGAAATTAATTCGTTCCGTGAGTTTTGTCGTCTTGCAATTTTTTTCGTCTTGCGAAGCACGGTGTCGGGAAAGTTTTGGAAAAGCTTCAAAAATCACCAAAGTCTTTAAAAACCTCAAAAAAGGCTACCACACCGCGTTCTATGAGTTGCTCCTCGAAGTCAAGTCGCAACTGTATTAACGGTGTTAAGAAAAAGGAAACAAACTTGCAAGACATTTCCGTCTTGCGAAGCAAGCCCATAGGGAAAATCGTCTTGCGAAGCAGCTCAAAAAACAAAAAACCCTTTCGTCTAACGAGTTTTTTGTCTTGCGAGGCATTCGTCTTGCGAGGTACCACTGTACAGGGCTGCCTTCAGATGTTTCCAAAATGTTATATAATTACTTATCTCCTTAACATCTGATGGGAGGGTATTCCACAGGGTGGGCACTACTACCGAGAAGGCCCTCTGCCTGGTTCCCTGTAACTTCACTTTTCACAGTGTGGGAACTGCCAGGAGCCCCTTGCAGTGTCCAGGCTGAACAATGGGGTGGAGATGCTCCTTCAGGTATACAGGGCCAAGACCATTTAGGGCTTTAAAGGTCAGTACCAACACTTTGAATTGTGCTCAGAAATGTACTGGGAGCCAATATAGATCTTTCACGACTGGTGTTACCGTGGTCACCGTGGCTGCTCTCAGTCACCAGTCTAGCCACCGCATTCTGGATTAATTGTAGTTTCCAAGTCACCTTCAAAGGTAGCCCCACACAGAGTGCATTGCAGTAGTCCAAACAGAAGATAACTAGTGCATATATTACTCTGTACCATTCTTCCATCTTCCATTCTTCTTCCTCTGTGTTTTCTGTGTAAGGACACAGAAGTAAACTTTTGAAAATTAGTTATTCTTATAACTAATTTTTGTCACATTTCAGCTTCAGAGCAAAACTCAAAATCATTTAGTTATTCTACAACAAAGAAGTTAAAACATAATTTAAATTGTTATTTTTGAAAAGTGTGACATGAAAAATTTCAGTACATAACTCATTCCATGTTTTATATAGATACACTTTTTTCTGTTCAACTCCCCCCCATACACATTCCTCACAGATCAAAAGAAAAAATGATTACTCCAGATTTAGTCAATTTCATGTAGTGGAAATTTTCTATAACTATGTTCAAAGGGCTTTACAATAAAACTATTATTAAAAATTACAGTGTCGTGAATTTTGGACAAGTATATATATATATATGTATATTTACATATATACAAAGTAGTTGCAATAACCTAGAGCCTGGTAATATTGAAAAAGAAATGCTGCTGTTTATCTCAGGGATTTGATTATGCAGATTGGTACATTAATTCCTTGGCACTCGAAATTTGATGCATCCATTTCTGGCAGTGGATGTCACCACAAGGGAAATCTAATTCCCATCATGAGAAGATTAAGTAAACCAAACTCTGACCCAGAAGAGCCAAGCTTTCTGAAAATAACTAGAGTTTCAGTCTCTGAAACACTATGTTCTTCCACAGCAAAACACATTGGACTCAATCTGGTAATCTGATCTGAGTATAGAAACTGCAGTGACCACAAGGAGATGCCTCACTCAGATTAGGTTTTTCCTACTTTTGATATTTTTGTTCATATTTATTGCTGCTGTTTTTATTATCTGTTTTTTGTGGTTTTTTTAGTGTATTTTTATGTCACCATTTTTAGTTGCTCCCCCTAATATTGCATGTGATCTTTGAGCAGAGAGGTTGTTGATAAATGATTGTATTTATATTATTTGCTAATTAATGTCTCACTCTTTGAATTTAATAGAAACTTTTGCATTCAGAAGGGTCACATGTGCATATGATCTACATTTAACATTCTTTTTCTAGTGCTTTTGAGATCTTGATTTGGCAAAGGAATTTCCCCCAAGTTTGTTCTTGTTTTATCATCTATATTTTGTTTAGGAGAAAACACGAGCCCTAATTTAGACTACTTGACAAGCCAGTCCATTGTTTATTTCCCAGCAGTAGGAAGGGAGGATGGGTGTCCAATGCTGGAATTCAATGAAATGTGGACTATTTCAGCGTAGGAGAGGTCGGGCTAGTGCCAACAAGAACAGATCAGAAAGAGCCAAAAGTCTGTTGTGCATTGTGGATTTTTAAAGGGATTGTTTACTGAGACCATCTGCGGACATCATAGTAGGTATTGGTTGCTGCATTGTTTTATTTCAACTACAGCTTAATGCAGGAGTGGGGGATCTTTTTCAGCCTGAGGGCAGCATTTGCTCATGGGTGACCTTCTGGGAGATGGGAAGGGGTGCGTGAGGTGAGAGGCAAAAGTTGGGTAGGGCAATGTATGTAACTCTTATCTTGGTACAATGGCCTACATTCCAGCCACACAAAAGACAGAGGTTTTCAGACACACATGTTCATATACATGCATGCACATGCGCGCACACATACCACTCTCCAGCCAGGCAAGAAAGAGACATGATCATATTACAGCCTGGCAAAAGTACTCAGAGAGAGCATGGAGCAGGGCATGTGAAGAGTGTGGCCTATGGAGGCACAGCCTGGACAAGTCCCAGCAGTCACACAAACCTGGTTGAAGGGATGCAATTTGCCCCCGGGCCTTAGGTTTCCCACCTCTGGTTTACATACATGCATACATACATACATACTTGATTGAAATTTATACTGTACACAAAGCAGTAACTCAAAGCAGCTAATGTGATGTGTGAACCCAGTCAACATGATTACAATGAGTTATGGACTTCTTTCTTTTCTAGAATAGGATGACAGGTAGAACCAACTCAGAACTAAAATTTAAAACCTCTTAATGAGTCCTATGATGAAAATATTTTAGAACTGTTGTTCTGAAATACTTCATGTTAATGTGATATTCTATCTTTTTCCCACATATACTGACATTTGAAAAACATTTTGCAATATGTGAATGTGAAAAGCTATTATGTAGCCTTATGGCTTATAGATTGCTGTTCTTTCCTCTGGAGGTTGAAATTGGCCTGTATTTTAGACCATTCTCTGAGCATGTTGGCCTATATCCAAAAAGCAATGGAACTAGTCCTGAAAGCCTAATGAAGTTTTACAACTGTTTTCTCTGAATGACTGTTCCCCCTTTGGTTCATGACATACCGTTTTGAAACTGAGGTGTGTTTCAAAAGCACTTTATGATGTGCTGACTGATATTCTTGAGCTGAGTGGCTGAGGGATGTCAGTGGAACCTGTCATACAGCTTTCCCAAACTTTTGCCTGTTCAATTCCCCATGTAAAAGTGACACTACATTATCACATTGCATCATCCCCATCCAGTGACAAATTTTGGCCCTATTTGATCCTGTGGTCCCCAACACTGGTCAACAATTCAAAAAAATAAAATCTGCTGAATCCTGATTGAACCTAAGTAGCTATTTTCATGCTTGCCAGTCTCATATGTTTTTATTGCATTCTGAATAAAACTGATGAAGATGAAACACCATTCCAGTTATTAATGGTATGTATCTGGCTTGATAGGTTCAATTCATTAATTGACTTATTCAATGAATGCTTCCCTTGGATGTCTCACTTCATTTCATTTTAATCTGCATTTTGCATGGTCTTCTGCTGCCAGGTTACCATTTTTAGGAATCCACAAAGGTTAACCTATATATTCTGGCATTATCTTTGGAAGCAATTTTGAGAGATATGTTTAAAGGAGCTGTGTTTAGATGGAAGCAGTTAACAGTGTAGCAGGAAGGGGTAAATTGCCTTCATGACATTATTATATATGGCAACACTTCTAGGCAATTAATTGTTCAGTACCTGACAGAATAAGATGGAGTAGGTCGCCCTAGAATCTGACCTCTGATTCAAATATCATTAAACATTACAAGAGGTTGAAAGATAAAGAATTATGTTGGCTTCTATCAGCATGAACATGTTGACATCTCCCCCCTCCCAAATATGTCTTTGTAGTGGAGATAAAATATTCAGAAGTGGGTAAGTACATGCCTGTATTACAGACACCCTCCTGTCGGCCATGGTGTCCCCCAGGAAACTTGCCTATTGCCCATGTTGTGGGCACATTGGTGCCATGTTAAGACTTCATTGTTCTCCCAGGACTTTTTAAGATATGGTCAAACGTCCTTGTGGTATAGATGGTGGTTTGAAAGTATGCATTTGATGGCTGTTTTTGCTTCATTTAGGCAGCATTATATTCTGTCCTCCCAATGTTTCCTTAACTATTAATTCTCTCATTTTCACATGACATAAAAGCCACTTCTAGGAATCTAGTGGACATTTAGCACTCATTTCCATGTTAATTGCTTCCAGAAAAATCCATTTAAAACTCAGAAAAATCACAAAAGTTTTCTGTTGTAATTTTCTTGTCGTTTTCATGATCACACCACCACTGCTCATGTGACCAAAATTGGGTTTTAAAATTTAGCCTGACATGGCGATGTATCAATAGAAAAAAACCCTACTGTTCCATAATGCAACAGGTACTGCAGTCTAAAAGGAGTTTTATAAAGTGCTGACATTATAACCCCTAAAACTGATGCATTTGAACCCCATGCCTGAATGTAGCCTTAGTTCTTTGCTGTCTGCAGTATTTCATTGTGGTTTTCTGTTTGGGTTCTTGTGCTGATTGGCTTTCAAACTTTTTGTGCTTTGGTTGTAGCATGGCTTATTGTTAGTTTTTATTCACTTTTTATTTGTACTATGCCCAGAGAATGTACATTTTGAGGCATAGCATAGATATAATAAATAAATAATGGTTGGTTTGCCATACTATATATTTTTAATTAATGCAAGCAGTCCTAGGCTTCCCCAGACACACCTAATGTGGAGAACACATCATGGATAAAATCAACAGCAATTTCCATGATTGCAGCAGATGCAAAACTGGAAAGGTCCTAGTTTTAAGGAAATTAGCTTGCAGTAGCTTGGAGAATGCCAACAGCTGCCTATATATGCTGTCCCGTTTCCCCTTTTATATAATTCTGAACAAATGAGATTATCGTCCCAAGAAAGGTGGAAGGGAGATTGTACTTGCCCAGCAGTCAGAATCAGTGCTGCGAATAGATTCTTATAGCAGCTAAAAATGTATTACAGGCGAATGCTTGGGAAATGAGACTTTTATGAGCCAGTCTCCCCCCCCCCCCACTCTAAAGTAGTTTTCTATGTGACATGAAATTCCCATGGGAATGTGTCACCTTGAGACTATGCCTTTGTCAGTCTGCAAAACTCCAGCTTTCTGAAAGTCCATTCTGTAGGTGGACCCTCAAACAGTGCAGTCTTCTGGGAACCAGCCTCACGCTTGCAAGAAGTGGGTCATTTAAACACAGCGCTGCATTTGAAACTTTAGTCAAATAGGATAGGGACATTGTGTGGTATGAATTCAATAGGAATATTTTAAACAATTGTATGCAAATATCAGCAAATTATATGAGTGGCTTGGCACATGGATGTATAGGGTGTGAGCCACGTGCAGCCCACCCACCTCATCACATGTAGCTCCACATGCCTCTTGAAGCTGCTCCCTTATTCCATCCCATCAAAGTTCCTCACTATCCTCCTTAGTTTTTTGGATTTTCAAAGTGTTTTTCCCTCTGTGTCCTTTCAGAACTTTTGAGAGCATTGATTTTTTTGATAGAAATAAATAGGTGCGGTATGTTTTTCTTCTCCCTGCCCCCCTCCCAATTCTCTCTCTCTCTCTCTCTCTCTCTCTCTCTCTCTCTCTCTCTCCCCCTCCCTCCGTGTGTTATGACACTCTTATGTCAGGAAAGAATTACACTTCATATCCAAAACAGTTGCTTCATTGGTCTCTTGTAGTAAAATAATAATAATAAATGAATCATCTGTATACTCATTGGAAGGTAATCCTATAGCCCTATCAAGCCCAGTGGTTTTACTTCTGATTAGAGCGGCGTAGGATTGGGAATTTAACCTGAAGTAGCAGGTTGGTATTTATTCTGGATCATTTAACCCAGAGACCACTTGTTTCTGACTTTTCCTGTCATCTGCACTGGCTCCACCCACTGCCAACATGTAGCACCAGCAGATTTCCCCTGAGAATATGGCCCTTGACAGAAAGAAAAGGTAGCCAGGCCTTGTTAACGCTTACAGTATGGCCAGTGCTGAGGGACCTAGATGAGCAACATTTAAAGCAACATTTAGAGTAGTTCTTCTATATTTTCATTATTTAAGGAAGGGATAGCCTATGTGGTACCCTCTACATATATTGGATTATTAGCAGGGCCAGCCCCCAACCCATGAGGCAAGGTGAGGCTACCACCTCAGGCATCAAAATCCATTAAGGCATCAGATCTTCCCTCACCCCTCCTTTTTGGGGTCCACCTTAGGTGCCCTAATGTCTTGGGCCGGCGCTGGTTATAAGTGCTATCAGTCTTAGCCAGGATGGCCAATAGCTAGGTGGAAGTTCGTTTCAAACATCTGGAGGGCACCCCTGCTTTTAATGTTTCCAGCCTTCTGGTGTTAGCATTTTTGCTTACTACAGTTGTCATTTTATATTACAAAAAAAAAGAACAACATGCTTTTGCCTTTTTCTTTAAAATGGTTGTTAGGCAAACAGTTGAATAGGACAATTATCAATTTTGTGAACTTAATTTCTCATAAAAGATAATGTTCTCAGAGTAGACAATATATACTATCCCTGTGGATCTTGTGACCCACTTATACAACTGCGGGGTTACATTCAGTTTCCTAGGGACACAGTACACCTGCTGAGGGGCACCTGGCACTATGACTGATGAGCTGTGTTGAGACTGGATGGGTTTTCCCCCCCACCAAGCTCTCACCTTGTTTTTGTGAGAATTTTTCCAGTTCTCACCATGCTTTTGAAACATTTGAAAGGCAGGGGAAAATTACAGATAATGTACATTGCTGGCATATTCTCCCTGTTGAGCTAGTGCCAAGGGTGTTGACACCTGTACCCTTCAGCTTCTGAGCAAGAAGATGCACACACAACCTGCAAAGAGAACCTGATGTGCTATGATAATAAAAAAGGAAGAAGCTAACTGAGGAAGGGCAGGAGTTGCAGGGAATAGGAAGAATGAAAGCTTGACATCAACATTTTATTTGCCACTATGCTTGTCTCTTCCACTGTGGAGGTGGTCTGACAACACATCTGAAGAGCACACTTTGGATTTGCTTTAAAAGCTTTCTTACTCTCTTAATTACATTCTCCTTTGTATTTAATCAGTTAAATACACGCAATAACAAATGCACGTGTTACAGCTTCTAGCAGCTGTAATACTGCATTGCTACCTGGACTTCAGGGACTGCTTCAAGGTGCTGGAGCAGCTTTTAGGGGTGGGCTAAAAGGATTAGGGAAGAAGTTTGGGGTGAGGTTGAAGGGAAGAATAGTTACTGCCAATTGCTATTTGTTAAGAGCAGGAGGCATGGCTGTTTGCCAGCGATGGAGGAAGGGGACTGAGGGCTCCTTGTATGCCAAAGGGAACAAAAAACAGTTTGGTCCTTATCATGACCAAGAGCCTTTGATATTTTAAGGGTGTCACTTTTCACAAGCTGCTAGTCTGCTACCCAAATGACAGTACAGTGCTGGGGAAAAGGCCACCGGCAATAAATCAAATCGAGAAACTGTCTTGAGGCAAAACATAAATGGTCTTTAGTGAAATATTTATGAATAATTTTGAAACGGGAGTTGCCATCTATTGTGACAGCTGGAAGAAAGAAGGGTATGAGCTTGGTTTGAAGAATGAAGATAGATATAACTCAATGTTGACTGCAGGAAACCAAAGCTCTCCACATGTTCCTTAGTGACAGTGGTGTGATTGCATTGCTTTTCTACACAATCATTTTTATATCCCTAAAATTGACATAGCCATAGAATCCATTCTTGTATTCTTGTATTTATCACCAGGGCCATATACTAAATTCTGGTCTGTAATCATTTGCAGGACTGGCCTGTCCATTAGTCACTCTGAGGTCTTGTCTCAGACTGAGGGACGGGAAGGAAGATGGATTTGCATGCCCTCACCTGGCCACCCACCCACCGCCATTGAATGTTCTGGGAGTGCTATAGCCGCATTACGGCTGCAGCAAAGCAGTCAAACACTTGGCAGTGCCTCCTGTAGGACTCTCCAGCACTGCACACACCAGAGTATCTTGCTCTGGAGAGCATGGGGAGGGAGGAATTCTGGCCTACTTTTCCTTGGAGCTTCCCTGTGCCACTGCTACTTTGCTGTAGCAGATACTTTATTCGCAGCAGTAAATTGTTTAACTTGGAAGTTTGTCTATTCCACTTACAAATTTGGTGCTGCTGTGGTAAAGCCACAGTGGTCCAGGCTCTGTTCAGCCTGCCCATGATGCCTTACTCTGGAGTGATTGTATGTTCCCTGGGGTCCTTCCACTCGGAGCAGGGGATTGCAAGGTGGGTGGCTTTAGAGAGCCTCAGCACACTTGCACGGCTGTCACTAGTGCAATGGCAAAAGCAAAAGGAGGAAAATGAGAGTGATTGTCAGTGCAAAGGCAGCAGGTCTGCCACAGATGGCAGAATGTCTTGCGCTGGCCCTGACCATTTGTAAACAATACCTGGCATGGCATTAATTGAATTGTCACCATAGGTCAGATAATTTGTGAACAGGATGGGTGAATATGTTCATTTTGGTTTCTCTCTGGGTCCACCCCCCCAAGTCTTCAGTTCTTTACATTTCAACATCAATTTGCATTTTTTAAAAAATGCTTCATGATTTTTTCAGTATTTTAGTATGAATAATATACACATTTTCACATGCAAGTTCGCCTAGTATTTAAA
Source organism: Podarcis pityusensis (assembly GCF_964106645.2). Lineage (NCBI taxonomy): Eukaryota > Metazoa > Chordata > Lepidosauria > Squamata > Lacertidae > Podarcis > Podarcis pityusensis. The sequence goes on along the minus strand of NC_138028.1, from coordinate 97,104,886 downwards.
AAAGACCCTTCCTTACCTACAAATAAGTGCTTTTACAGAGCCATTTCACCACCCTAACACTATTGGGAAACATACTCTCATAGTGAAACTGTTTAATGTCCTCTGTTCCATTCAGTGGCTGTTTGCAAACAAAAAGGTAGTGAGAAACCACTTGCCTGGCAGCTTTGTGAGGAAAGGAGAGCACCTAGTGTGGGAGAAGGATTTTGTGTATTGTTAGGCGTTTGGGTGCCAGATTTTGTGGATGCAAGTGTGGCGATCACACATGGTCCCCGGACATTTCACCATCTATTGATCCCTGTGCCACCACTTTATTTCTCGCTGCCACCACTCTGGCACTATCTGGTAAAAATACTGAGTCTAAAAGTAAAGGTAAAGGTACCTCTACACATACGGGCCAGTCTTGACAGACTCTAGGGTTGTGCGCTCATCTCCCTCTAGAGGCCGGGAGCCAGCGCTGTCCGCAGACACTTCCGGGTCACGTGGCCAGCGTGACAAGCTGCATCTGGCGAGCCAGCGCAGCACACGGAACGCCGTTTACCTTCCCGCTATTAAGCGGTCCCTATTTATCTACTTGCACCCGAGGGTGCTTTCGAACTGCTAGGTTGGCAGGCGCTGGGACCGAGCGACGGGAGCACACCCCGCCACGGGGATTCGAACCGCCGACCTTTCGATCGGCAAATCCTAGGCGCTGAGGCTTTAACCCATAGCGCCACCCGCGTCCCAATACTGAGTCTAGTCAGGGTTAAATTGGAACATAAACTTCTGTTTATTTATTGCAGTTTAACAAGCATGTGGTTTCATAAACGGTCTCAGTCAATTACAGTCATGGAGTGCCTATCCAGACCTATAACTTCTGCTATCTGCTCTCACTTACTAAACCACCACTCAGATATTTACTTGTCTTCCTAGCTCCTAACTCTTCCTGACTCAGCTTATTTCGCTACACTAACTCAACCTACCCACAGACTCTATCCCAATTCACTCCCACTCCAACCAACCATCCAACTCCCAACGAACTCCCTCTCTCTTTGCTCCTCCCAGAGCTGGTTTTATAGTCCCTCTGACTTCACCCCCCTGGGTTCTGATTGGACAACCTGTTTAACTATTTCACCTCCAGCACTCTCATATGTTACTACAGTTCCTGGATTTTGTAAGTGTTAGAATTTAATCAGTGTTGGAAAGTTAAACTGGAAATCAGACTCAGCTCCCTGTGTTCAAATGACCGCCCGAAATATGGGTCGTTAGCAGAAAACAAAGACAGGAATATAGGCTATCAACAAAGCAAAGACTGTGGCAGACAACAAATGGGGAGAGCTCCACCCTGAGCTCTGATATCATTAGTCAGAAGATAATGCTGGGGGTTTTTTTAGGAGGGAGTTTCAGGATCGGAGTTGGCAATGATGTAAGCTGGAAGGAAGAATAGTGGCTGTTTGCAAGCAGCAGCAAACTGGAGAGGCGGCATCAGAGAACAAGGTAGGCTGACTTTTTGAATCCGAGGCAGCCGCAATGGGAGAAACAGAGCCCTCTCAGAGTGTAATGCTTTGAACCCCTCCATCATAGGCTTAGGTTGTATATATGTGTACATAAACCATAAACCATATATCCTAAAGGAAACACAAACCCTTCATAAGCACCTGGACCCCTGGAATCTCACACCGCTCAGAGGTTGGGGTGGTATTTTAAGAAAGAGATGTGGGCACATTATGTCTTTAGGGTTTTGCATTTTATAGAACTCAGAAAGCATGAACAAGATACTTTCATAGTAGCAAGAAGCCCTCTTCACACGTTCCTTCTGTGTAAAGGGGGAGTGTCGTGAAAAAGGGTTGCGGGGCCGTGAATTTTGCTGTACCTCAAACATGAGTTGCTCCTTCTGCCCCTACCATCACCATGTTGATCACACTGCAGTGGGAATACTTCTTTAGGTGTTCGGGCTCCAGTGCATTTTGAAACCCACAGAGCCTCCACCGGTAAGGAAGGCTGCCCACTGCGGAAATGATGCTCAGCTTGGCAACAGTAAGGACTGGAGGAATGCTGCTTTGGGGCAGTGCTAGTAAGCACATGGACCTTTTGCTCATGTATTTTGCATGTGTGTAACATATGAAGGAAACTGGAGTGTAATTGTATGTTCCCAACTTCAGGCTTTTTGATTATGTGGATGGTTTCTAAAACTTTGGTATGCCTCTTAGCAAGTTCAGTGCATCTAGATAGATTTCATAGAATCATTTGTCTGTCTATGAATAACAGTGTAAAATGTCAGTAAAGTTAACCATTAATAGTATTTTTTAAAAACCATTTTCAAACTAAAGTTTGTTAGGTTCAATCTAGTTCTTTGAGTTTATAACAGTATTTGTGAAGTATTGGTTATAGCAGAATATGGATGGGCCTGATGGTGAAGGATGGGCAATAAAGTAGTAATAATGATTACATCGAAAACAATCCAGTGGATCCAATTTACACTTGCATAGTCTATTTTGCAATGTGATACATGAGTAGAATTCTGCTTATGTATGGAGATTCCCTTGGGAGTGGGATAAAAAGTAAAGGTACTCTCAAAGTCACTTTCCATACAACTTACAATTCAAATTCTTATCACTGTATGTGTATATGAGAAAGAGTGTGCGTATAAATAAATACAAAAAACTTTTTATTGTTATGCCTGACTACTCATACTTTGCTTATTGTTGTTGTTTTGACAGTCATGATCATGTCAACCACAGAAAAGAAAATATATACACTAATACAATACTGAGGAAGAGTGTCAACCAAAACATGTCTTTACATTAAAATATACCAAAATACTACTACTACTAATAATAATAATAATATGCAATATACAAAAGTTTAAAAAGTATGTTGTACTGAAAGAGAATTGTCTTTTTGACAAGAGGGCTGTTTGGTATTTCAACCTGCTATGTTTACAGAACACAGGAGTAAGATGTCACCTTCTCATCTAAATCCCTGTGCAAATGGTCAAGAAGTAAGCTGAAGTTGTCTAAAGGGAGTCTGTATTTTCGGCTCTAAATTTCATAAAAAGTATTTGAGCTCTGTTTGTTTTTCTGTTGTTTTCATAGCCAGCTCCAAACCCTTTCCTCATCCCTTGAGAGGATGCTGCTGACTTAGCTCTTTATAGCTAGAGTGAAATATTTTAATGAAATGAAAAGCAGAGTATTTACCTTTCGTTCTCTTTTGCTTTTGCTTTGTTCAGGTTCACAGAAGGTTCACAGAAACAGTTGCATTGAAACCTTTTTTATATAATAAATGTAACCTAGAAAGTGAAATGATTTATCATCATTGGTTTTATGGCAAGGACAGAACCAAAGATTTAATAGAGGTAGTAAATATATCACAGTTGATGCCTTCCCTCTGCTCCCATGGTCTATGTGCAGTTATCCCTCTTTTTCATTATACAACATCTGTAGTCTATATTTAGTCCCAGACCTTTTTCATTATTATTATTATTATTATTATTATTATTATTACTATTATGTTATTGTTATTGTTGTTGTTGTTGTTCAGGTTCAGGGTTGTAAAAATGAGTTTGGTATTAAAACAGAAATCATTTCACCATAATCATGGCAGGTAAAATACTGACTGCGAATAACATGTAAAAGTGTGATTCTATCTCTTTGGATCAGTTTCATTCCCTTGGTTGAAATTTTGCAGTAGGTAAAGTAATAGCCACTGCAGGACTCTTCTTAAATATAATATGCATAAACAGCAGGTGTGTGAGATAATTGTTTTCTCATCATGGTGCATATTACACACTCCATAACTCCCAAATGAAATACCAAAAAGAATGCATAAAATTAAATGATTCAAAGATTTAGAGGTTTTCTGCTCTTTGTGATAAAGCTGAAATTTGAAGAAGGCTAGAATTTCAGCCATTTCTATTAACATTTAGGCTAATGTTTAGCCTAACATTTAAATATAGGATGACAGCTCGTATGATTATAGGCAGCTGAGTTTGTATGAGGCTGCAGTAGTTGCAGCTGTCTTGTTCCAGGAGATGAGAGCTACGGTGTAGGTCAGTTAATATATTTTATGGACCCAACATCTGTTGGTAGCTGAAACAAGCTTTCAAGCTCTTCAGTCCTATCACATCTGTAACCAGATGTTGGCCCATCTATTGGAACCATCTTGTATCACCGTCACACACGTGTGATATATAGGTTTAGTGCTAATGGCTTTAATTGCTTGTAGCATCATTACAGTGAATGAGACAAAGTTAATCGTTAATACGTTCGCTTACTGTACAGCTATGAGTGTTTCGCTGTTCTGGAGCCATTTTTACATCACGAAGTGGCAGAATTTGGGACATAAAGCAGCATTAAACTATTCCTGTACTATCTGAAATGTCCAGTATATACCACAACGCATTGCATTCTGAGGCATTTAGATTTTTATCAACTCTGTAATTTGCTAGAGGTTACAAATTATACCTCTTATATGCCTTGGCAGACAAATTGCATTAAGTGTCCCAACAGGCAGGGTGGGAGCTGTTGGATAATTTCTGCATCACCTCTTTTTTTTGCATTGAATTCTACCCATGGGTCTCCTCACTCCCTTCATGTGAGCTTACCTCTTTTGTTGTTTGGTAGAATTTGGGTCCAGTGCCAAAAGCTCTGATACTATTGACTAAAATCTCTGCTGACTTTGCTGAGGATGTGAAATACTGTACGGCAAGATAAAATCAACACACAAATGCTCTGTGTAACCAAATAGGCCATCAGTTCTTTAACTCGTACATTTCTACTGGGCCTTCATACTTGATGAGCCTGAGCAGGAAGACAGCATTAACCTTCATTGTTAAACCTTGGCAACATGATATTGACAGACTTAACTGAGAATATTTTTAGCAGGACAGTGTTTGGGCATTCATATTCATTTTCTGTCTCTGAACTTGAGCAAGCCATGTTTCATTAGTCACTCACCTATGTCAGGACACAAGGAGAAGTGGTGATTTGTCTGTGTCTTGCATGGGAGTACAAGGGCATGATGAACATTATGAATTAAGCTTCCTGGATCTTGAAGTATGGAATCCTGAGGGCCAGGGCAATAATGTCTCACATTAATAACAATGGTACTTAATGAGTCACAAACACATTTCTACTCTCATTTGTGTTTTCTTTGCCAAGAGGTTACATCTGTTCTAAACTTTTAAAGTTGATTGGAATTAGATTATATTTTATTTGGTTTATATATAGCCTCAGCAGCAGTTGGTATGTGTGAACTTGCTTTACTTTCAGATTCAGAGTTTAGCATCTAAATAATTTGATTATTTTCTCCCTACACACACACACAAAAACACACACACGGAGAGAGAGAAGGAAGGAAGGAAGGAAGGAAGGAGGTAGGGATATAAAAATGATTGAGGTGACAAGAGGTTGGGATTAGGCAACCAGTAAGGTTATGAACAGACAAACTAGGTACACATTATATGCAATGTAATATAATTTAGGACCTAACATGGGGGGGGGGTTAATGGAAATACCCTCCAAAGCAAGCATTTACAGTGAAGAAGTGGCAGAGAGTAAAGGGATCAGTTAACTTTCCCCCCACCCACCATTTCTTTTGTTCCAAATTCCCCTTACTCCCTGATAGCCTTCCCACATGCTCACTCCTCTTACTGCTCCCCCCTTTTTTTCTTAATGTGCTCTTTCTCAGTTACAGTCATTCAAGTAGAGAGATAGTTGCTAGGGAAAAGAAATATCAAATTGTGTAAACAGAGCACTAAAGGTAGACCCAAGTGGATAGCTCAGTTGGTTAGAGTTTGGCGCTGATAACACTGAGGTTGCAGGTTTGATCCCTGTATGGGACAGCTGCATATTCCTGCATTGCAGTGGATTGGACTAGATGGTCCCTTCCAACTCCACATTCTATGATTCTATGAACACTTGGCAGCTAGAATCCACTCAAATCACCCAAGCAAATATTGTTCCACAACTTTTTGGACATCTTACACTGTGTATAGCTGGACATGCCACCCTTTCTTAATTCTGAAAAAAGTTATCTGTGACTGGAAAGCTTGCATATAGTTTTACATACTGTATGTTCCAGTATACAAGATGACTTTTTATCCCTGGAAAATCACCCCAAAAGTCGGGGGTCGTCTTATACGCCAGGTATACGCGTTGGGAAGGAGGAGAGGGAGCCAGTGAGCAGAGGTATCTGCCGTCGCTCCTCCTCCCTCCCCACAGAAGGGGATGCGTAAAGTCCTTCCGAGCACAGCGCTCGCCCGCCCGCCAAACACCTCGCCTCGGGGTGCTGCTGCTGCAGCAACGGCAGAGGCAGCGGAGTGGTGCGCGCTCTGCCCCTGGCAGCGCTCAAACTCTATAACTCTAAAACTCTGAAATTGAACAGCAAAACTTGGGGGTCGTCTTATACGCCCAGTCGCCTAATACGCCGGAATCTACGGTAAATTTTTAATTCCAGTTTAAATTTCTCCCTTACTTCCTGTTTGTGGAAGTTTTACTCCAAGATTAGCCTGATAATGTTAGCACTGTTGACAACAGCCTCACCACTATTAGCCAGCATTTTCCATCTTTCCAATGAGAGCTCATATTACCACAACAAAATGTGTGACCCTTGTTATTGAAGAGTGTTTTGTACTGTAGCTACATAGAATCTTGATGTCCTGAGGGACAATTGATAAATATTCTCCTCTCTATGGTGAAATGGCTGGTAAATTTTAGATAACAGTGTTGGCCAGACAGGTTTTGCTCTATATAGAGCTCTTTTAAATAGCCCAAGAAACAATGGGCATTTCTTAGTTGACCAAGAAACATAAACACAAAATAGATTTTCAAGACTTTGATACAGATTTCTAATGTAACACACCACAAAATATAGGTTCCTTAAAATGTAAGTCCAAATATAATAAATCTAACATAGAGAGTTAAACAAAATACACTTCTCTAAACCAGACGTAAACACATATTAAATTTCTAAACTTCCTGTCATCCAAGGATCACAGGGTGGTTTACTGTATAAAAACACAAGAATACATAACATAGTAACAAGCAAAAATAATAGAGTTTAGAAGGCAATAGATTGTTTAACCAAAGGCCTTGGAGAAGAGGAATGTTTTTGCTTGGTTCCTAAATGAATGGTGTAATGAACCCACATTTGGGTGATGTGGCCAACTGGTAGACAGAAATGTTAATAATCCAAGGGGGTTTGGTGTTCAAAGTAGTGTGGCCACCAGGTGATAGAGAGCTGTCTCACATTAAGACCATAGTTTGTTTTAACCAGGGTTCTGAGCTCCTTTTGAGGGGGGGGGTTAGCCAGAATGATGCCATGCAGGATTTGTGATTCATAAATTATAACAGCATGGCCAACAGTCTGCAGAGTTGTAGTCCAAAAACATCAGGAGGGCTACTGCTTTATAAAATGGAAACACCACACAGTTCCAGTAATATATGAAAGGGGCTATTGTTTTCCAGGTTAGTAATACCACTCGTAACCACTGCATATTTGAAACACCTGCTAATAAAGCTGTAGCTTGATCATTCATTACTGATTGCTATTTTCTCTCTTCCAACTCTAAATGCAAAACCTTTGCATAACTGAACTCAAAATGCAGCTTACTTTTCATCCTGATTATTTATTAAAACATTTATTCCATATTCCTGCAAATCTGAAAGATACCCATTCATTGCCATAAATTGTTCCCACCCTCATATATTGGAATTTTTAGAGAGAAGGAGGATTCTAGTCTCTCAAAAACAAATTATTTTTGAACACGTTTTCATTATTGCACTTTTCCTATTCAGATTTTTCACTGGAACCTTTACAAAAATTGAATAGTGTAAAAACTATTTTACTAGTCCAAGACTCATTACATCTGTGCAGTCCCAGAGAAAGCACATTTCTTTATATATTAGAAAGTTATGCTGGCTTTGAAAGTAGTAATGAAGGCATTTTGCCGTAATCTTGATCTTATTGCGCCTCTACTTCCATACCTGATATTTTAGTGATATACAAAAAGAGCCTTTCAAAATGCAAAAGATCAGAAGGGAAAAACGAAATATGGCTTGTTCAACATTAACCTTGACAAATTCATGTTCTTGTCATGTAAATGAATGAACCTTTCCAGTGTCTGGCATTCTGAACCTTGAGAAACAGCAATAAGCAAAGATTGTAGAAAATGGAGCTTATCTCCCTTGATTTTTAATAGAGGTAAATGACTGATTTCGGGTTAAAAAAAAAACAAGCAAGAAGGATTCTCTTTTAGAAGAGCGAATATAGCATGTTCTTGGGACACTGTTTTATCGCTACTGAACTTGCCAGGAGAGAGCTTTGTTACTTTCTTCCATTGTAACGTATTGATCTATCTTCTTCTAGCCTTGACTCTCCTACAGGCAAGAGGTTAAAGTCAGATAATAGTATTAATTTTCCAGACATCTGCACATGTTTTAATAGCCTTTAGAAGGCTTCAAATGGTTTCTGTTTGACCACCACAGGGCTAAAATGCCGTTAAGGCCTGGATTGTAGCAATACATTACAATCACAGCCACATAGTTCAACCTGGCAATGAAAAACTAATTTATTTTATTGGAGGTTTAAATTAATGTGATGAACTTCTCTCTCAGCAGGAACCCGCATGCCATCCTTGCAAAAGTAAATCTCCTGCATGTGCAATATCTTCTTTATATAAGGCATAATAACGGCAACAAAACTCACACCGTGGATGTGTTTATCCACGTTCATATAGAAGTGCATTCATATTTATTTGAATGTCTAGGCTCCAGAGGCCCAGCGCCTTCCCATGATGAGAAAACAATATCAAAATCAGGAATAAGTAAATAATGAAGTACAATACCAGAGGCAGATTTTGCTAATGACTATTTAAACCCAGCCATTAACAGGCAGGCCAAATAAAAGTATGCCATAGTACTTTAAAATCATGTTCAGGCTCAGACTTTGGTGAATCTCTGGAGAAAGAGGTTTACAGTTGTGGGGCTTTTACTAAGATTTTATCACAAGTGGACGATCTCACACTTCCGCAAACATAGAGGGGTTGTATCCGGTGCTGTACAAGCAGCATTCAGCTAACACAACAGGACTTCCCCTTTCCCCTTCTTCTCCTGTATGCCCACACCTCCCCCCCCCCAAAATCTGGTCCAAAGGGCCCTGCAACCATCTGGAGCAAATTTTGAAGGTGTGTTGGGGGCTGCAGGGGAGAGGATTGAAGGAGGAAGTATGTTGTGGAAGCACAATTGCAGCAATCCATAAAAAATAACTACAATTCAAATAGAGTTAGAATATATCTCACCATAGTGGAGAAGACTGTGATCAGGTGACATGTCTCTTCTCAGTCTGCAGTCCAGGTACTAACAGCTGGTGGGCAACTTCTAAGCCCCTGTACTTCCTTAGGGGTCTTTCACTTGAACCGGACACATAGTGGACACCTTCAAACAGAGGACTCTCCTCTGTAAAGTAGGAGACAGCTTTGTATGTGAGCCCCTCCCTGCCAAATCCCTAACTTACCAGGGAGGCAGAGACAACTCATGTTAGACTTGAGTTGTTCTGCTGCAAACTTCAACACACGTGTCCACAGACAGTAGGAACCATGGAAACTTGGATTTCTTCTTATTGCCAGAATGTATGGACATGGCTGTGCATGCTCACCGCAACATTGTAAGTACTGCAACACCTAATGTTTAGAATGCTTGAACTGAAATCAACCCCCTGCCCCAGTAATGTAAGGGGGAAAGAAGTGATGAGTAGGTCTTGGGTTAGTTAGGAATGACAGTAGGTGGATGAAAAGATCTAGTTAGGAACAGGCTCAGACTTTGGAGGCTTGTAGGTATGATTGGATTCAGAAGAGGACATCAGGAATCCTGTGTTAGAACACCTTCTTTTAGGACCTTCTCTCATCAAAATAAAAGATGCTGGTCTTCATGTTATAGTAGTGTTCCTAGAGAAATTAAATGGGTTCTTCTTCGTTGTCCTTTGCTGGCAGGTGAAGAATTTCGTATTCCAATAGGCTTTTGGAGACTGGCTGTTCTGTTCTGTGCTGTTTTTATTGTTATGAACTTTGTGTGTGTGTGTGTGTGTGTGTATTCTATTATTGTTAATTTTTGTAATGGTTGCTTTTTTACATGTTTTTAGCTGTTTCTGTTTTAGCTGTAAGCTACCTTGTTTCCTGTCAGGGGAAAAGGTAGGAAATAATAATAATAATAATAATAATAATAATAATAATAATAAATCTGTCATTCAGATGATGTAGGTACAAGGCATTCTTGTGAGTACATTTATGTTATCTCAGTTCTGTTCCTCACTGTCTTCAGCCGGAGGGCCAAACTGTAGTGATGTTAGAAGTGTCATATGGATGCTTCTCGAACTGTAAATAGCGAGTGCAGGGGGCTCAAACAGGACTATGGTGTGCTGCAATGGAAGGTTAACCCTTTCTCACTGCAAGGCCAAGTGAAATGCCCCCAGCCCACTACTGTTAACTCCAGCTGCTGATGCCTACAGGAACAGTCATCCCTGGTCTAATAGCAGCTCCAAAAGCAACAATTTTCATCAAGATGATTGTAGGGAAGTAAAAGATTAAACTCTCTTCCTAGTACACTATGATTCTGATTGGAGTCCCCACACCTATTTATCATTTTGAAAAACATTTTCAAAACTCTTCTTGACATGTTAAAGGTCATGTGCAGTTGACCTCACTAGTCGATGATCTTATCACAATCTAATTTTTTTTAACCTCATCTTAGGACTGGCTATAATTTTATTGAAAGAGTTTGAAATGTTATTTAAGTGAATATCATCTAAATATTTCACATAATTGTGATGGTGTATAAAATATATATTATGTGTAATTACTAGTTTACTTTTCATGGCTCAAAGAAATTCTGTTTAGATCTGTGACCATTTTTATTTCTGTCTCAGTGCTGGAGGAAACCTTTCGCTTCTCCCATTATAAAGTGATAAAGCAGCATTTGATAGCAACAGCTTGTGTGATAAAATGATCATGGCAGCAGTGAGAAAGAATCTAATAAGGGAATTGATCTGCAGATTCCAATTCTGTAAGAGCCAACATCGATCAACATAAATGTCAATAACAGGATCGTATTGAGGTCTGCCTAATTCCTTTAGATGATTTTTTTGGTTCTAGTGACAGACTCAAGAAGCAGATGTGAAAAGTTTGGAACTATAAGGCACTCAAAGCCATGAGGGGCAAAGATATATTGTGGTCTGAGTGATATATTTCTGGACACTAGGTATACATCTATATCGGCACAATGAATTGTGTGTAATCAAAAGAAAATGACAAGGAATGGATTTTGCTGGTGGCACTTGAAAACATTAGTGTGGCATTCCTTTAGAAGCCTTTGGGTTATGTCTCTTGGCACGTCAGGGTTAGAAAAGATAGCCATGCCTTACAGTGTTAAAGTGCAAATATTTTGTGTGAGATGGGTCATAAAAGATTAATGATGTCATTCGCCCTTGTCACAAAAGTTTGAAATATAAAATGGAATTTGGAAATGATTCTGACCACCCTGAAATCTAAAGGTGAGGGCTGTGAAACCATGTGAGTAATGCAAAAAGATAAGGTGCCATAATGTGTAGAATCCTGTGTTGTTGCACTGTCTGACTTCCTGATGCTAATTTCTCTTAGGTTGTGCTGGTTTGAGGGACATTTTATCTTATTTTGGCCATCATTTGATCAGTAGAGAAGCAATTTCTAGGGAGAAGGTGCTCATCTTCATACATAATAAAATGAGTGCACAACTTCAATATTGATATTTCAGAAGTACTTTTGATTTGAATAAAGATGCTGTTGATATAAAAAGATGCAGTCAGCCAGTAAAGGAAGCAGAGAAAGACAGTACATTTTTCTTCGTCTTTCTTCCAGGTTAGATAGGCATCTGCTATGAGGACCTTCTATGCAATGTTCCATCTGCTAAGGGGCATTTTAGGAGGACATTTCCAAAAACAAGGATAAATGGAAATTCCAAATATCCTAAAATCTTGCGTCATCTTCTGACATTGCTGCCTATGCATAGGGTGGATAAAGATGTGCATGAGAAGCAGAATTGCTTCCCGATCCTGGCTCTACATTGGCGAAAAACACACTGAGTTTATCTTCTGCAAAGGATGTGTTGAGTCAGAGCACACTGCACAGATAGTAAGAGTACTTTAATTGCTGTGTGACAGTTTTCTCTACGCGGTGAGCTGTTTGTACACAACATAAATTAGACAGTTTTATTTAGGCTGGGTAAAAATGTCCAAAACCCCATTTGTGGGTGTGAGGTTATTTTGTTTGTTTGCAAAAAGCACATGAATGGTTCAGTGCATTGAATCAGCTGCTCTATGCATCAGTTTCAAGTGCTTTCTGTGTATCAAAAATACACGGAATACACAGAATTGCCTACTGGCAATTACTCAAGAGTAAATCTTGCTGCAATTGCTTAGCCTATATATTTTTGCATGAACATCTGCAGCGGGAGAGTGATATGATTGACCAGCTATAGAAACCTGGCCTGTTGTCTTTGTTTAATGGAATAGTTCATTACTATACTCCTCCAAAATTTCAGCTTCCAGAGTAGTCACCTGATCTCAGAAGCACTTGCTCCAGAGAGTGCAGCTTCTAGGCTTGGATTCTTCTGTGAATATATGCCAAATTATTAAGTAGGTTGTCTGTACCAAGTAAGTTCTATCCCTTCGTCAGTTTTTAAACAGTTACACAATTTACTGCTGTTAAAATAAGAATGAACATTCTGCATTTCTTAAAAACAAACACTGACAGAGTTATAAAATGAAAACTAAGGATCAGAGAGGATTACTTTGCTTTTTCTGTGTATCTTTTATGTAAAGCGGTTTATAAACATTAATAAAACTTGGAGGGAGGGATTGGAAAAGGAATAATTTTAGGCTTATGCTGTTTGCCGGGAAACATTAGAATAGTAGAAGAAGATTATGCCATTTATGTTTATGCTCTGAATATCTGCTTAAAACTGCACAATTTGCACCCTAGGACATTTATGAATTTCTGTACTGCAACCTCCCAAACACTTTGAATTTTCATTCACTGTTCATATCTTGAAGTGGCTTGATTATACCAAATATAACAAGCCTGTGGAAACTGAAGCAGGCTCTCTAAGTCATTGTTTAATATTTTGTGGCGGATTTGCCTTGTTAACAGGATTTTCTGATGTAGTTGTAACTTGCTAATCTTCCATACCAATGTTTGTAATATCATCTCCTTGTTCTTTGTCTTGGATGTTGTCAGTTAAGTCTCAGTAAATCCGCCCGAGGATTTGCCCATAAAACTGGCAAGTATCTCTTAATGCAAAGTTTAAATTTAAATGCTGAAGTTTGGATTTTGGTGGATTCCCACCACACATCCCCTTTCATTTTCTCTCCCTCCCCCACTCCCACTTGGAAGGCACTTACAAGTTTAGCCTTTATATTTTTTATTCTGATAACAGTATGTAGAGTGAGTGGAAATTATAAAACAAAGTAAAACTCATGCTGAAGAGTATTTTTGTTGCTGTAATAGAAAGTGGGGGTGGGGGAGAATTGAATCCATTGGGCTTGATAAATTTTACCTAATAGCTGGATGATGCTTTTTGGAAATGATGAGGCTTACTTGAATGTATGCTTGCAGTTAATCCTTTAATATTTGTTTTATGCATATTTCCTCCTGCTGTTAACACTGGGCAAAATGATATGTTTCAGGTTTCCTGCCCCAAATTTTAAACAGTTTTTGGAAACACTAATAAATAAGTTTCCTACTGTGTTTTTTTAACCCTCTAATCACTGAATCTCATGCAACAGATATTTTCAAAGGACCTTTGTGGTATAAAAAAGGAGCATAAATGAAAGAATGTTCCTGCATAGGAAGTAAATTAATAATATCAAAACTATCAAGCAGGAAAGCTAATAGCCTAGTTAATGCGATCTTCTGCAGCAGTAATCAGGGGTTTAGGATGCTGTCTAATATAGCAGCTGTTGAAGGAGCATAATATCACAACACTGCCATACAAGTGTCATGATCTGATCCAGGACATGCTGTAATCCAGCTTGTAGTTGGGACTGCTCTACCAGCAGCATCTGCTGACTGGAACAACACCAGTATCATATCAGCATTGTACGAAACTTCGTAGTAGCAAAATAGCATTCTCAATTCTAAGGGTGTGGCTGCCATAATCACCCAGCTAAGTCATATGATGCTTACAAGCTAATAAGGCACATACCTACAGGCCATAAAGGTTGGCTACTCCTGCCTAACATGCTGTCATTGTACTGAATGTGCGTCTCACAAAAATAGACTTTCTGTACACTCTTTTGAAGCCAATCCTTGGTTTTCCATCTGTTTCTGCTGCTGTTCTGAAATGGATAGAAAATAAGTAAATGCAAAAGGGGAAGGCTTCTGCAGGTACTGATTGAATTTGCCTGCACAATAGACATTTGTGTCCTTCAGCATGTTAAAGATTCTGACTAGGGAGCTTGTTTCTCATCTCATCTATGGTACTTGATCTTTTCATCTTTCTCTTAAGAAAGATCTTAACTCCTCTTGTACTGAATAAACTACAGTGTGGAAAATTGCCATAGATTCAGAAGATTGCAAAATATTGTATGAAGCTCAAGATCTTGCTGTATCTTGTCATCTTGACCCAAAAGCTATATTGTCATTATTCAAGGCACAGAAAAAGCAAATATAGCCATGTATATAACTATGAAGAAAAAATATAGCCACGTATATCGCCATAAGAAAAAATACCAAAATCCACAGCTGTGAAATACCTTTATTGGGATCAACCAGAATGTTACAGATGTGTGGTAAGCCTTTGAGTTCTTCAGAACTCTTCAACAGTAATAAATAAATATTTGTGGTGGGGGTGGAATTGGCTGGCTGTTGTAGCCATAAGGTCATATTGTAGATATAGTTCCACGATAGAGATTGCAAGCTGAAAAAGCCCCTCCCGGGTGCTACAGATGTCACCCAGGATAGGGAAATAAAGAAACAATGTCTGCTCCCCATCTCTGAGAAATTAAAAGTATGGCTTTTTTCCCCTGTTTCTTTAAGGTGATTTGTGTAATATGTTGTGTCATGAAGAGTTCTGGAGAACTCAAAAGCTTGCCATGCTTTTTGTGGCATTTGGGTTGGTCCCAATAAAGGTGTGGATTTTTTATGACGATGTTAATGACTATATTGTGATACAGAGAGTTACCATAAAACAGAAAATGAAAAGGTAGCTTTTCTTATGGATGTTCTCTGATCTTTCATAGTACAGCTTTGACTAGTGCTAAGGTTTTAGTTTTGCTTTTCTCCTTTCTTTTTCACTTGTGTTACCATTAACAAAATCGTATAAAAATTCAGTAGGATACAAATCTCATTTGAACCTTTTCTGTACAGCCAATAAAACAAGTTTATATATTATTCCCCAGGACATGGGGCTACTAGTAACAAGAGCTTTATATCATTCTCTGTTTCATCTTTCAATACCAGGCTGATCGGTGTGGGAATAGGACTCTTAGGCAAAAATGAAAACAAATGACAACAGAGCATGAGAGCCCACTGAGATCTCTAGGACTGGCACTCTCTTAATCCAGTATTACTAGGCAAGTCTGAGCCAAGTATCTGTTGTAAGATGTGCTTAAAGATGGCTGTAGGTACTGCTGTAGTCCTACTGTCTGGTTGCTGTAAATGGGCATATTACTGTGGTTTTACTGTAAACCAGTGACTGGATGAAGTTTGGTTTTTGACACAGGAAAATTGCTCTCATTGTTAGAAAATTAGCTTCTTGATACAGAGATGGGGCATCTCTTGCATGTTTGCTTTGAAAAAGATTTCAGAGCTGAGGAATTGTACCTTACTGCAGGGACACAGATGTTGTTAGGACATGATGTGATTAATTTCTTACCTGCCTTCCACCACAGAACCCAAGGCAGTGTATATGTGGTTCTCAAATATTCAACCATCAAGACCCAATTAGGTTCAGCAAGGTGGCAATTTAATGTACCTTTAGAGCATATCCTGGGGCCCTCAGGAATTTAGAGTAACCTCTGGAATTTGAAGCCATACCTTCTCTTGTATAGATCTGCCAAATCACTAAGATCTGCAAAGGAGACTTGCCTAGTTTTCCTCCTCCCCAGTTGGTCGGTCAGTCAATCACTTTGCCAGCAGTACCCCATGGCCACTGAGCAACTTCACTTGTCGTTGATCCATTTGGGGAGAACTTGCTCCCCAGAAGATTGTTTTGTACATATGAAAATCTCAAGGCCATGACAAACCTGCTGATTCCTCCCTGTTGTGCCTGTCTGGTGCTGTTTTAGCCGCATTAACACTCATGGCAAAAGAGGAGGGATAGAAGGAATGATCCTACTGAGGGATAGCTGAGTTAATAGAGCATGAGACTCTTAATCTCAGGGTTGTGGGTTTCACCTAACCCCATGTTAGGCGAAAGATTCATGCATTGAAGAGGGTCAGACTAGATGATCCTCATGATCTCTTCCAACTCTGCAATTCTATGATTATAACATTCTTGAGCTCTAACAGAGTATTCTTTAAGTACAAGGCTCAACATTCTGCAGTGGGTTCACAATAAGAGCTCTCAAAAGCAGTAACTGTTAGGGAAGTAATTTATAACATCTTAAGAAAGTCCAATTCACAATGTGTGTGTGTCTTGCGGTTCAGAAATGCAGACTACTTCTTATGCCAAATACATGTGTGGCAGCAGAAGTCTAATATTTGTAATGGTCTGTCTGTCTGAACACTTTCAGTGATTGAAATCTTTATCGCAATACCATTTTTATTTTATTCCCTACGTTGCTTCTTTCAGATCAAGGTCGTTTGAGTGATTAATGTTTGGTACAGGATATTGACCAAGCATATCTGGAGACTTCTTTCTTTTAAAAGTTTGTTGCCTGCACTTTGGGCCTTTTGCTTTACAGTGGTACCTCGGGTTACATACGCTTCAGGTTACATACGCTTCAGGTTACAGACTCCGCCAACCCAGAAATAGTGCTTCAGGTTAAGAACTTTGCTTCAGGATGAGAACAGAAATCGTGCTCTGGCGGCACGGCAGCAGCAGGAGGCCCCATTAGCTAAAGTGGTGCTTCAGGTTAAGAACAGTTTCAGGTTAAGTACATACCTCCGGAACAAATTAAGTACTTAACCCGAGGTTCTTAACCATTCTACTTTTAACCAGCTCATTGATTATCAACAATTTAATCCAACCCAGTGCCTTTTGAAACAGAGAGACATAGGATGAAAAAATGCGGAAGGAAGAGAATGGCGATAAGGAAGGTGATCCGTGTTTGGATAAACCTGGATCAAAAATTTAAATTTGTAAATAATAAATTTGTAAATATTTCTTTGGCCTCCTATTCAAATAACGCCAACATCTTCCATATCTGCTCTTGTTTATCTAGGAGAGGGAAGGGGAATTTCCAGCTTGTGGGCCAAACCTGGTCCACTGGACCTTCCCATTTGGCCTGCTAGCCATGCCCATCTCACACTTGATTTCATAAATGACGTCAGGTGTGGTGCAGGTAAGGGTGGGACTTAAAAATAATAACCAGGAATTTACACCGGACCCCCATTTGTTTCTTTGCAGGAGCAAGGCATGTTCCCAACCTTCCTTAAGGAAGAACAAACTATTTCCATTCAGTGGGAATTGTTCCCCCCTCCCTATGCTACTCCTTAAACCTCTAGTCCCAGAGCTTTAAAGGATCAGTGTGGGGCTGCTTGCAAAGTCATTTGGAAACCACTTTCTGCTACTCCTTTAAACTTAAGAAATTGGAGGTTTAAGGAAGAGCACAATGTGGGAGGTGCAAATATGCTTTCAGAAGACTTTCAAACATCCCAGTTCTGCCCTTTGAAGTCCTAACAATTGGGACTTCAAATTGCAGCATCACCTGACATCACTATGACATCAGGTGATTGACAGGTGGGTGGCCCAGCCTCCCCATCAGATTTAATTCACCAAGGGCTGGGAAAATAATAATCTAGCCCACCAGCTGGAAACTATTCTCCACCTCAGTCTAGGGCAGGCACAGGCAAACTCGAGCCTCCAGATGTTTTGGGACAACTCCCATCATCCCTAGCTAACAGGACTAGTGGTCAGGGATGATGGGAATTGTAGTCTCAAAACATCTGGAGGGCTGAGTTTGCCTATGCCTGGTCTAGGGCTTCATGTGTATACTATGAAGGTGTTTTTTAAATTTAAAATTTTTAAATTTTAAAATTTCCTTAAATCTAACATGTATTCTGTTCAATGTTCTGTTGTGGGAATTTTCTTAAACTTCCTTAAACTTAAGCTGCAAGCATTTAAAAATGATATTTATCGCCACAAATGAAACACTGGGGAGGCTTGTTAATCTGAGACATTGTGACTAGTCCAAGGTCATTCATCAAGATGGGGACTCTGCCACACTGGCTCTCCTCTGTAATATTGGTAGAGAAGAAGAAGAGTTTGGATTTGATATCCCGCCTTTCACTCCCCTTCAGGAGTCTCAAAGCGGCTAACATTCTCCTTTCCCTTCCTCCCCCACAACAAACACTCTGTGAGGTGAGTGGGGCTGAGAGACTTCAAAGAAGTGTGACTGGCCCAAGGTCACCCAGCAGCTGCATGTGGAGGAGCAGAGATGCGAACCCGGTTCCCCAGATTCCGAGACTACCGCTCTTAACCACTACACCACACTGGCTCTCTAGAGATTAGGTCATTTGAATCTCTGATTGAGAGATAAAGCAATTTGGTCCCCAAAATAAATTTCCTAAGCATATTGGACAAGATTCAATGAAGGTTGTGTGTGTGAAACAGCGTGTGCTTGTGCAACTGGATTTCTTCTCATCTCCCCCTTCCTGTGCTCCCTAAATAGGCTTTGAAAGGTTGTGGGAACCACCAGAATTGATTTGTGGAAGCTAATCTTTACTATGATGGGTAAACCACATGTAGCAAGTGGTATTGTAGCATGCTCCTTTAGAACCATTTTGGACTAAAACAGTTTACATTAGTGTTCCTGTACTTTGGCTTATAATACTATTGTGCACTATTCACAATATTCAAGGTTGATATTATAGACACGTGTATTTAAAGTACATTCGTCACGCTGGCCACGTGACCCGGAAGTGTCTTCGGACGGCGCCGGCTCACGGCCTCTAGAGCGAGATGAGCACGCAACCCTAGAGTCGGACACGACTGGCCCGTACGGGCAGGGGTACCTTTACCTTTACATTTAAGGCAGGGATGGGAAACCTGTGACCCTCCAGTTGTTTTTCAACTCGCACCATACCTAACCTTTTGCCAGGCTGGCTGGGGCTGATAGGAGTTAGAGGGCAGATGTTCCCCAATACTGATTTTAAAAGGGAAAAGAGACAGTCTCTGGTATGACAGTTCTTCCTGCTTATATTATAATACAGGTAGTGGTGCTAATCATGTTAAATTTAGACATTTGTCATTATTCTAGTGGTCATTTGAAAACTATTACCAATTTATTCCCTTGTTGCCCCTAGACTTCTGCCTTGATTTCAGCTACAGAAAGCAAAGGGGAGAGGTCTTCACTTTTTTCATACGGTGCAGGATACAGTTGGCTAAGAAGACAAAAATAATATTACAGGTAGACAAGGAAACTGTTCAAAGGATCTGAGGCAAGGACCACAAAAAAGACACCAGATTTCCACCTTGTGTGTTACTCATCTAGGTAGAAGACATCCACAGTAGCTTTTGTCTGCTTTGCAGTTTCTACTTGGATAACTGACACACAAAAGAGATAGCAGAAGATCTGTTGTTCCCACACTTCTGACAAATACATGAAGGTATTCCTTCACAATGTGTGAAGGGAAGCATATTTCTTTCCTGGATACTAAGCTAAGCTAGTGCCAAAATTTAAAGATCCTGGGTGGGTAGGGGGAGAATCAAGGCAATTAAAGCAATTGATACAATCAGTACTTGGAGAGTTGTGTTGTCTTTGGAATGAATAAATAGCTGGAAACTCAATGGAAAATTGTTCGGTCCATGATACATTTAAAAAGGAATTTGAGATGGAATGATACCCCATAGATAGGAAATTTCACAGTAGATAGACAGACTTGCCATTTAATTGTCAATGCCAAAGTCTTCTTTTTAATCTTAAAACAGTGGCTCTCAAACTTTTTTCTCTGAGCCACACTTTCAGAACAAAAAAAATGGCACACCATTTTAAAAAATTGATAATAAGTACATTGGAAAACAAAAAGAAACCTCTAGCAAGTGCTTGACTTATAACATAAAACACAACTACTGATTAATATGATCGTGGACTATTCAGAAAGAATAAAACAATGCAGCTACATAAGAACATGAATCATTCCCAAAATATAATATTGATTGTCCTTGAATCTTCCCACAGCACTTGCCATCCTCTCAAGCTACACCAGTGTGGTGCGCCACACCCTTGGATAACCACTGCCTTAAGAGTACTGTGTTGTTGTTGTTTAGTCGTTTAGTCGTGTCCGACTCTTCATGACCCCATGGACCAGAGCACGCCAGGCACTTCTGTCTTCCACTGCCTCCCGCAGTTTTGTCAGACTCATGTTTGTAGCTTCGAAGACACTATCCAACCATCTCGTCCTCTGTCGTCCCCTTCTCCTTGTGCCCTCCATCTTTCCCAACATCAGGGTCTTTTCCAGGGAGTCTTCTCTTCTCATGAGGTGGCCAAAGTATTGGAGCCTCAGCTTCACGATCTGTCCTTCCAGTGAGCACTCAGGGCTGATTTCCTTAAGAATGGATAGGTTTGATCTTCTTGCAGTCCATGGGACTCTCAAGAGTCTCCTCCAGCACCATAATTCAAAAGCATCAATTCTTCAGCGATCAGCCTTCTTGATGGTCCAGCTCTCACTTCCATACATCACTACTGGGAAAACCATAGCTTTTACTATACGGACCTTTGTTGGCAAGGTGATGTCTCTACTTTTTAAGATGCTGTCTAGGTTTGTCATTGCTTTCCTCCAAAGAAGCAGGCGTTTCTTAATTTCGTGGCTGCTGTCACCATCTGCAGTTATCATGGAGCCCAAGAAAGTAAAATCTCTCACTGCCTCCATTTCTTCCCCTTCTATTTGCCAGGAGGTGATGGGACCAGTGGCCATGATCTTCGTTTTTTTGATGTTGAGCTTCAGACCATATTTTGCGCTCTCCTCTTTCACCCTCAATAAAAGGTTCTTTAATTCCTCCTCACTTTCTGCCATCAAGGTTGTGTCATCTGCATATCTGAGGTTGTTGATATTTCTTCCAGCAATCTTAATTCCGGCTAGGGATTCATCCAGCCCAGCCTTTCGCATGATGAATTCTGCATATAAGTTAAATAAGCAGGGAGACAAAATACAGCCTTGTCGTACTCCTTTCCCAATTTTGAACCAATCAGTTGTTCCATATCCAGTTCTAACTGTAGCTTCTTGTCCCACATAGAGATTTCTCAGGAGACAGATGAGGTGATCAGGCACTCCCATTTCTTTAAGAACTTGCCATAGTTTGCTGTGGTCGACACAGTCAAAGGCTTTTGCATAGTCAATGAAGCAGAAGTAGATGTCTTTCTGGAACTCTCTAGCTTTCTCCATAGGAGAAAGCTAGAGAGTACTGTGTACTCTGGTCCAATTCACTTGAACTAACCTGAAGAGGCAGCAGAGGTGTGACCTCTTTTGTTGCTGATTGCCTACATTTCCACAGGGAAGCTAGTTACCATGCTTGAGAATCACAAGACAATTTTAATAGGGGATGCTAATGACATTAGGCATAGTGAGGTGGTGGTGGGCGGAAGCAATGGTAAAGGATATATACCTGTGTGTGCCCAATTGCCTGTGCTGTCCCTACTCCAGACCACCCTGCTGCTCTCAGGTGTGGTAGGGGATGCTGTCCCATCACCATTGCTGAAGTAAGGTTAAAGTTGCCAGTCCAGTCGGCATCTGTAAATAGAATAGGCACACCATCTTGTTCTGCTAGGCAGCAAAAGCCTTGGGCCAACTGTGCACCTTTTGGTTGGGCTTTTGCCACTTACGAGTATTGCTAATGCATGATATAAGCTACAAGGCATTGAGTTCTCACTTAAATGTCAGTTCTAGACTATATATGACTTCATACACAGTGTGTAAAAAAGAATTAGAAACATTTTAAGTTTTAAAACAGCCACATCAGAAGAGGTTATGTATTAACTAAAAGGAAACTCGTTTATTGTGCTTGGCCTAAAGCCTCCTTTATTCTCCTGAATTCTTGCTCAATAATCAATGTAACTTGGAATACATGTGTCTGTGTGTAACATAAAAAATTGTATATTATTTTAAAAGAAACTATAGAAAATGTCAATACTGGCCCACACCAAATCTTTACTGCAATGTGAAATGTGTGCCTCATCCCTGCTAACTCCTTAGGCTACAGTACTGTAAGTCCTATTGAACTAAATGACATTACTTCTGAGTAGACATGTATTTGATTGATCTGTTAGCTTTATTCACTTAAAAGTTTGGGCTTTTTGCCAAATTGTCCTTGTGACTAAGTAAGCTTTTCCTTTATCCTCCCACATGAACATAGTCTCATTTTCAAACTTCTCCTCAGAGCTTACCCACTCTGTCTCACTGTTCTTTCTCCTATTTTACTGCAATGCCTAGTGTCTCTGTTGACCTTTCCACTTTATCTAGACTCTGAGCAGGACCAGTAGTGTTGGCATGAAGCTGGCAAATCATTTATTTTCTCAAAGAAAACCCTTCAGAAGTGAGCATAAGGCTCCATATTTGACCTACAAACTCAACTGTGAATGAGGCAAAGCAGTCTCTAGTTGATTCCTAAGATGTTTTTGAAACAATTTCAACATAATTAGCAATGTTTTGTCACAAAACGTCCAGTCCTTTGTCTCACTGTGACTTCTCTGCTAGTGTACAATTTGTAAAATGTGGGTGACTAAGTCATAGTTGTTTACATTATACAACAGAACTTTGGTGAAAAATAGGAAGGGGGCATGATAGGCCCTAGTACACAGGGGACTTTCTTCCAATGGTAATATGGGAAAACCATGATCTGATCTCTCAAATTCTTTTTCTCCTCTTAAAAGCAGGTGCAGGAGGGGTGAATTTGGATCAGGGTTGTAATGATGTGGGAAAGCAGTTAACCCCTTCCCCTCCATCTTTTCCATGATTTGAAATACCACTTCAGCTATCCTACAACTCCTTCACATTGTGCCCCATACCAATTTCAAGGGTAGTATTTCAAGTGGGGAAATGCTGCCAAGGGAAAGATTTAAACCCCTGCTCTCCAGCACCGCAAACCTAATCCAAAATGCCCCTCTCCAAACAGTTTATAAGCAAAGGTAAGGAGGTTGGAAGGTCCAGTGATGGGTGTGTATTTAGATAACTCTTACTCAGAGCAGACCCACTGAAATTAATGTACCTAAGCTAGTCATGTTGGCATCTGTCAGTCTTGGGAGACAATGGAAAAGTGTGCCTTTTGGGGGGTGGTAAAGTCAAACCATTGGAGAGTTAGAGCACCTGCCGTGGCTGTAGAGACCAGTACAGGAGAAACATGTTTTATTGCAGGTAGGCAGATAAAATTGTCCGGTTCTGCTGCTGCTGCTGCACTATTGCGTTTCTTCTCTCTGCACGCTTCCCAATGGCCATTCCTCCTCTGGCCACTGCTGTGGATACATGACCTGTCTGTCTCCAGGCACTGAGATTCATGTCCATTAATTTCAGTGGTCTACTCTTGAGTAGGACTAGCAGTGAATACCACCTTGGGGAAGGATTCAACTCATAAGTCCTGTCAACAGAAATCCTGCACAAGTACTTCCATTGGTAATATGAGGCTTTCCCCTGCTCCATGCCTCCCAGATTGTCTCAGGGGCGAAGGGACTCTCCCCCCCATCCCCAACAAAAAGAGGAGAAATTTTCAGAACACTCATGTGTAAGCTTTATAAAATATTTGGAAAACACATTAAATACATTGAAAATAGTGAGTCCAGGCAAAGAATCAGATTTCCTGGAGCTACTTCTAACTTAATATTCCAGTGATCCTGATAAGTAATAAGGTGGTTTTACTACACATAAAATGCAGATATGATTGGGTTGCCATACGTCTGGGAAATCCCAGACATGTCCTCTCTTGGGGGGCCCATATGCCCACCCGGGGGGATTTTTACAATTTTAAGCAAATGTCTAAGATTGGGGGGGGGGGAGGTTAAAAAGAAATGTGTGTGCATTGGCGCCTTGGGTTCAGGCTCTGGCACAGGCTACCTCTGTCTCAGGTGACCTGGGATCTGTTTCTGGCTCTGGCGTGGGTGTCTTTGGCTCTGTTTCAGGCACAGGCAGCTCAGGCTCAGGCTGGGGGCACAAAAAACAAGCTCAACAACTTTTACATCTAGAAGTAAGGAACCCTACAGTAGAATGTTGAGACAGAGTGTGTGGGGAAGTGACTGTATATATGGGCTCAACACCTACTGAATAACTGAAGAACAGATGCTTTTAAAAAATAAGTTTTAAAATAACCTACCTCACAGGGTTGCTGTGGGGTTTGGATGAGGAAGGGGAGAACTATGTAAGCTACTTTGAGCTCTTTGGAGAAAAGTGGGGGATACAAGATAGATAGATAGAGAGATAGATAGAGAGATAGATAGAGAGATAGATAGATGTTACATTATAAAAGAAGGTAAATATTTAGAGTGAAATCATATTGAATGAAAAATTTTCATGGAAAACAAATTTAGGGTTGTATGTATCCCTCAAACAGCTATATCATTTTTGCTGGAACAAGGGTGGTGTCAGGTAACAGAGACTAAATAATGGAATGGAATATGAACAGTGAAATAAGCCCCCAATTAACATCTAGTGGTATTTAAGTCTTTAATTGGCCTTGAACTGAAGCCGGTTAGCGATGACCAGTGTAGAATATGAACTAAAGGACTGCATATTTAGAAAGATTTCCTCTAGCAGGGGTGAAAGGGTGAGTGAACAATATAGCTGACAGTTGTATTTATAATTATTTTATCTGCTTTTCTTAGAAAGGAACAGTGGTTATGCAATATTTTTATAAAAAAAAACAACAACAACCTGCCTCACTATAGCCTCTCCAGATTGCACTCCTGTTAGTACTTCAGATGCTTTTGTAGAGAAAACTCTTTCTGTTTTCCTATAAATGTATTTGTAGTCCTTGTCCCTCTTCAAGCAGAGGCACTGAATATGAGCCATAAAGGCTGTGCTCAGTGAGGGTCCTCACACATAGCAGTGGTGGGTGATTTGAAGATGAGTGAGTGTTTCTGCCAATAGATCTAAACTGGTCACTCACTAACAGCTTGTCACTATGCAAGGAAATAGTCTTAGTGGAACATGTGCTTGATAGTTCCACTTTCTTCTTGGAGTTTGGACAAAATGCTTAACACAATGTCTCTGAAAACTGTACAGTATCTGTAGCAATTTGTACATTCTGTGATTCCACCGCAATGCAGGAAAAATGACAGAAAGTAGTAATGCGAGTGAATATGAACTTTCCCCCAAAATTCTCAATAATGCTTTCCAAGCAAGTGTGTGTAGGTTTACAACCTACATAGCATTTGCTTGTTGAATGTGCATTCCTTATTTCTTGTTGCTCAAGACAGCTATAAACAATAGTGCAAGTGCAAAACAGCGTAACATTAGGCTTGAGTTTTATCTTCTAAACTGAACTCACCTTATCTTCCAGACCCCCAGCTAGATGTGAAAAGTGGAATGTTGTATTCAAATTTAGATGGCTCTGTGTATTTCTGAATAAAATACAAGTAAAAAAAAAACTCAAAAAGAAAAGCAAGACAAGTGAACATCATTAAAAACAACCAGTTAAACCCAATTTTAACATTTTTACAAGCCAGCTTATCCAAAGCCTTATCCAAAGCCTGTCCAAAAAAAAAAAATGTTTTTGCCTGCTGGTGGAAGATCACCAGAGTCTAGGCTAGCCCAGCCTCTCCAGGGATTAGATGGTGGGACTCACCGCTTGGCCCTTTTGTAGTTACTAGCAGAAGCAAAATACATGGTGTAACTTGAGCACAGTATTCAAATTTGTTTGTTTTGCATTTTTTTCCAGGCTGTGCAATTCAGTAATTATTTATGCAGAATTTGATGTGAAATTTTTAATTTTTGTTAAATATAGAATTCACACAGCCCTGACTATATGACTGGCAAGAGAATATATATTACCAGGTTTGGAATCTTTTGAAGTTATCCAGTCAGGAGCCATGTTTACATAAATTGCAAAACTTATTGTATTTGCAATTAAAACAGACCAGGCTTAGCACTGACATAAAAACCTTAGTAATTAGTATACAGATTAATATGGGGAAATAACACCAGTTTAGCACTCCTTCCAAGCAAAACTGAAAGAATTGAGTATGTAATCGAACAGCATGTGAATTTTAATGCACAAAATCCTTTGTGTCCCTACCTCCCCGATGCAATTATTTTCTATTCACATTAATTGTTCCTAACAGATGACATTAATGACTTTGAGTTTAAATGTGTGCAAGGGAGGGCTTTGCAAGATCAATGTTGTTTGAAGTAGAGTCACTTTTATAATCATTTACCCGAGCTATAGCAACTGCTAAATAAAATAAAGTTAACCTGTTGATTGCTCAGTAAATGTTTAATATCATGCCTTATTATATTAGGCATCAGTGGCTATAGATAAATGCATTTTATTCCTATGAATGCATCATCGTTATGTACAAAGCTGTGATAAGTAATCAAACACTGTAAGCTAAAAATGCCCTTACTTGTTCGTGCATTACCAACTCCATTTTATACTGTTAAGTTCTGGACTCAATGAACAGAGAAATTAGGACAAAGCTCTTTTACCTTAGGGTCTGTTTTCCCCTTGAATTTAACTGCAGCGGTTGGGATTTTCAAAATCGCTGATCTTTTGCATGCTTGTCAAATGGTTATGCTTTGGTCATTCTGTTATTTTCCCCCAGAAGCTTCATTCGCGCATCTTAGATCTGTCGTCTGGGGATTTCCTTTTAGAGGTAGAGAAGAACAGAAGTTTGATACCGCTGCAAAGTGCTGATGTTCAGGTTCATGTGAGTTTTCTTGAATTTGATTTCTTCATTTAGCACATTCTTATCTCTCCATGAAGTATGATTTAATGGAGGGGAGAGAGAGCAGGAACAAATAACACTCATCCTTGAACCTAAAACAGAGTGGAAGTAGAGATAACAGCATTTTCTTCTCTTCTCTGAAGTTCACTATAATTTCCCAGGCTATATAGGAAATAAAAAAGTGCCCTCTTTGCAAAAAGGCATAAATCTTGGCAGTGTCCCCAAGATACCTTTTTGGGGTATTGATTACATCTCAAAGTTTCTGAGAAATGGTCAAGGAGCTTTTTATTAAAGCCGGTGCACTGTATCATTCATCCTTGTTTTATGATATATTATGTATGAACTGTTAAAAATTCATGGGCTCTGGAAAAAAACACCACCTTTTCAGATGGGCTTAGGTTTTGTGCTTATTTGGCAAAACTTTAACTAGTATGCCTTTCATTTTCATTGAAAAAGAAAAATGTAACTCAAAAACAAAAGTTGCATATAGGCAGAATTAAAGCAAATGTGAATGGAAGCATTCATTTTAGGTTTAAATATAAAAATTCAACAAAAATGCAATTTGCTGAAGTATGATAAAGTGTTTCTAAGTGGGGTGGGATGGGGAGAGAAGCAATTGTTCCAAAAGTTCAGAAAGATGTTAATGACCTACCGTGCAATATGTAATTTAGCCTTCAGGTTAGATTATTCTAACTACCCAGTTTCATCTTGGCAATAGCTTGATTTAGACAATTGTCTTTTCTTCCTACTAACAATTATGTGTTTAAAATATAATCCCGCGCCAGCTTTTGTACTCTGATTTTATTAAAGTTGATGGTTTAAAACCCATGATTAGGGGAGGGGGAGTGCACTCATGAAAAGCAAATTAATAAACCAATGAACAAGTTAAATATATGTAATTAATGCCCCACAAGGGTGATCTTTGAGATCTTTTAAAGGAAATGTAAGAAAATGATTAGGATGCTGTTAGGAGGAAAATTCAGCCTCCGTAAAAAAAAAAAAAAAGCTGCTGCCATTTTAAATCTGCAATTTAAGAAGACACCCACTGTTGCATGGAATATTGTTCCAATGTTCCGGACTTGTCTTTAATGTGTGTTGTTATACTATCTTGCTTAGTCATTCTCTTTCTTTTTCTGAGATAAGAAAAGCTAGGTGTTGTTTTGTATCCCATCTGTTATATATCTATTCTATGTCTATAGAAAGGATGAAAATATCCCCTCTACTTGAAGAATCTGGGGGAGGTCATAAAGAGAAGTTGGGATCCAGTATTCATCTGCTCTAAACAATGCATGCTGCATGTATAGATGCATTTCATGCATGCACATCGAGACCTCAATTTAAAAATAAGAGTTATCTGTTACCATAATCCTTTCCATTTTTATCCACAAGCAAATCCTTCTGTGTTCTATGGGTCTTTTTCTCACACAAATGAGGATAGGATTTCACCCCTGCTCCTCCCATAATTGAGTGAAGAAATATTCTCTCATTGATAGTTTGCATGACATTGGAGACCTTGGCAGATTGGACTGGACTCTACATGACTTCTGTCTTCATGTTCTGCTCACTATCCCTGCAGGTTGAATGTTCCACTGAAGCAGATCTATGCCTTCAAACAGAAAGTCAGGGGGAAAGGTTCGAGCCTAACCTCCTCCCTGATATCTAGTTATTCATATTTAGAAAATAGTTTTTTATGGAAAAGCATTCAGCCATGTGATAACATCTCTGATTTAAAGTCTGAAGTACTACAATCCAGAAATACTGCTTGTGGGAACTGGGCTCATTACTTATCAATTCCTAACTCAACCAGTATTTTTGTGATTTGCCAAGATGTGGTCAGTTGTGATCTCAGAATGATTCTGAAAGTGTGTTGGAGCATTCAGATGCCGCCCTTAGAAAGCCCATTTCAGATCTCGTAGTCTGTGATGGTTATTGACTGGTTGATTGCTAATATGCCATTTTTTCAGAATGTGATTGAAGAGGGCTGTGGCAGAGCAACTGCAGACAATCTTGAATGGCACTGATTATCTAGATCCATTACAGTCAAATTTAGACCTAGTTTTGAGACTGAATTTGCCTTAGCCACAGTGATCAGGACAAGGGAAAAGCTTTTGATACCATTGACCATAGTGTTCTCCTAGACCAGTTCTGTGGGATGACAGTCAGGCACAGTTTGTGGTGGTTCTGATCCTTCCTGCAGGTTTGGCTCCAGAGAGTAGCATTGGGAAAATGCTCCTCAGCCCCTTGGCATCTATGTTATGGGATGCTGCAGGGCACTATTTTTCCCTCAGTGCTTTTTATCATCTATATGAAGCCGTTGAGAATGTCATCAGAGAATCTGGAGCATGCTGATAACACACAGCTTTATTTCTCCGTAACATCTGAATCAGGAGTGGTTGTGCAGGCTCTAGACCATTGTCTGGCTACAGTGGTGAGCTAAATGAGCATCAATAAACTGACTTTAAACCCTTGATAAGACAGAGGCTGAGCATTGTAGCCTTTAGGTCAAGTGTCACTGTCATCACCCATGCATATTTCCTCCATTGCTCAATAGGCATGGAACGGAGAAGCCAATTGCATGCAAAACCTACAATCCTGAGGACTTCATGTCCAACATTTTCCCACAGTTGCCTTTGAAGATTGAGATTCATATTTACACACAAGGCACCTTGAGTATTTTAGTCCATGACAAACCTGAGTGATTTTTCAGGATTGTGAGCATTCACCCCATCAACTCAGAATGGCACCTCTAAGGGAAGGGAAAGAAAAACATTTTAATGAAGAAGGGAATCCTAATTGTGCAGAAGATCCATTTGGGACTCTGGATTTAGGTTGTTTGTCTCTACTCTTAATGGGATAGAGAAGTATAAGCATCCACCTCCACAGCTTTCAATTCTTGTTGTTGAGAAAAACTGGTTTTGAGATTAATGAAATTTGTTGCAAAATATCAAGGAAATGTAGTCTTGTTGTTATTGATAACTTATGCAATAAGCAACTTATGCAGATAAGTTGAAAGAATTTCATAGCCGCATATTCATGAAGATTCTGAACTTTCAATGATATTTTGCCATATTAAGAAGTGGAAGATTTGCCTGCAAAGAAATTAAATGCTTCCACAAACTCCAGCAAAGGTTTAATGTTTTTACTAAAGCACCACTCTCTTTCTTCATTATTCTCTTCCTTGAAGCTGGTATTTAGTCACAGCAGCTGAGATTGCATTTGGAGAGGGCCGATAACTACACAAGTACTAAAGGCAGCCATAAAGTGTCAATAAATAGCATAAGCAGGAGGTTCAGCTGTCGGACGGTGACACAAAGATGGATTGTCCTGCATCAGAGACTTTCTTAGACAAAGCTTTGAACTAGATAGGAAACCAAAATTAGACTGTAATGGAGAGATTCCATTCTCCGTGGACATTCTGGTTGGGACACTAAATTAATTTACCTTGTCCACTTTGTAGGGCCTCATCTGTTACGTTGTGGGGATATAATGCACTTGTCAAGATGTTCTTGTACAGGCTTAACTTTGTTTCCAGTATCTTTCTGGAGCACATTGCTAATAAACACAGCATATTTCAAACAGACTGTCATTGAAAGGCCAGCTTGAATACTAGGATGTGCATGTATTTTAATAATAATAATAATAATAATAACAACAACAACAAATGGCAAGTTTCTAGATATTTTAATCTCATAATAGGTAAGAAATATGAGCACTGTGGTTTTAATATTCATTCAATAATTATTTATATCAGCATGAACAGCAAATGTGGGCTTCTGTTTTGTTTTCTTATATGAATATGGTATGGAATTTTTTAACCCATAAAACAAAGTAATCTCTCTCTTTTTCTTGTTTTAGGAATGTCAGCAGAATATCAGATCTGGAGTACCTGCCTTGAAGTGCCAGAGCCAGTTAAATATGACAGGGCCTCACAGAGTTTATCCTCGAAGCAGCTGCAGCAGCAGTGAGCTCTCTCTGTCAAGTGCCTGCAGTGAATATTCCAGTGGCTCCTCCTACACTTGGAATGATGGGAAGGCATGCAGTAAAAGGGTAATGAAATAGGTTCATTTATTGTCATTGTCATCATCAAGTTTATTTATGTGACACTTTTCCAAATAACAGTTCAAAGCAGCTCACAACATCAGCAAATAAACTATCAAAAACACACTTCATAAATATATATTTACATTGACAGTTGCAAATAGACATCTGTGTGACAGGATGCTAGGCAAGATGGATCTTTGATCCGATCCAGCAAGCCTTTATGCTATTTTGTTCTTATTTTGTTGTTGGAATCAGTCTGTCTCAAGAGGCAATGGAGTCCACCTCTGGGGATGAAGTTGAACCACTGCATCAGCAGCACCAAATTGACCTCCTCGGGGCACAAGCCTGGGCAGTGTGTAGGGAGGTCTTGGGCTGCCCAAACAACAAGACCCTCCTCTCAGCCTTGCTGATGTGATCCAGAGGGAAGCAGAGCAATACGTTTGGCATCAGCTTAGCTGCAGGAGTTGCCAGAAGGAGGCGTACAAGGCGTCATCCAACCATCTCAGGGACTCCACTCCAGACTTGTGTAGGGTTTACTCCTTTGCCTTTTCTTTGCCCAAATATATCCCACAAACAGCAGAGGTTTAGGATCAGAGTTTTCCTTCTCCTTGATGGGCTATCTTTCCAAGTTACCTGAGCCCCCTCACTTGCCTCTACAATATGTGCAGAAACCGCCTTCTTGACCATTGGACCCACTACTGGTCTTGTCCGCTCAATCCACCAGAGCCTGCCTTTACATGCAGGGGAAGTCCCTAACTCACTGAGGGTTTGAGATCCATTTGCTACCCTCACCTGGTTTAGCTGGCCAATCTAAGCAATTTCCTGGGGTATGGCCACTGTTGCATGCAGACAACTTCTAGGAGCTACCGGTGAGAGCTGAGTACAGGGTGGGGACCAAAGGTGGAGGTACTAGCCCATTACGCGCACAGCGTGTCCCCCACCATTTATTGTTGTTAGCCACCCTGAGCCCAGCTTCGGCTGGGGAGGGCGGGATATAAATAAAATTTATTATTATTATTTATTATTACTACCCCTCTTGTTAACACTCCCCACACCTGTTCTTATTAATATTTACTGAAATATGAAATACACTGTAGGCACATCCAGCAACAGAAGCAATCTTTTAGCTAGAGTCTACATTCCTAGGCCTCATGGAAATGGGCCAGATGGAGGAGCACAGGATGAGTTTAGTAGCTTATAATATTTTAAGATATTTGTATGTGATGCCACATAATTTGAACACAAAATTGACGAGAGCAACAAGGGAAGCCAACACAGTGCTCTCCAGATGTTGTTGGACTACCAACTCCCTCCAGCCCCAACCAGCATAGCCAGTGGTTTTAGCTGATGGAAGATGTAGTCCCACAACATCTGGAGGGTTGCAGACCTTGATCCCTTGTATGCCAGGTCCTCTTTTTATTATAGCATTGTAACAGAACTGTCTGTAGAAAAAAAATACTATAAAAACCATAGGCCTTCTCAAGCTCCACAGTGTGGCCATTTTAACATGGTTGTACAATGTACAACCATAGCAATGAGAGCTCAACATTGTCCTTTTTTTTTTAGTAATGTTTGTAAATTTCTGTGGTAATAACTCTCTCTTACTTCTTTTAAAATCAGTCGTCAGTGAACTGGGATAAAAGAATAAGCATTGGTTCTTCGCTCCCCAGCAACCTTTCCAGTCCTGCTGATGATCTACCTCCAACTCGTATCAAGGAAAACCACATTTTGGAAGGGCTAAAGAAGTTACAGAAACGCAAAATATTACTTGAACCGCCTTCTTCTGTTATATCCAAATGGGGATACAAAGATTGCATGGACTCTAATGAAGGAATATACTCCCCTGGCATTAAGTGCAGCAGTCATAAAGAAGAGGTACATTGCACACCAGAGGAAATGGGGGCCATTTGCATTGAGCACCAGAAAAACTTTGTGTATGATTCAGATTCACATGAGGATGCGGATGATGAGTCTTCATCTTTAGCATTGCTGTATGAAGTACCGAGCAAAGACTGTAGGCACTATTGTAATAAATTAACTCACAGCGTTTCTGACAGCCTATTTGGTTGGGAGCCTGATAGAAAGCACTTGCCAGAAAGAGGTTCTTATTTTAATTCAAAAGAGAGACCTGAAAAACTGACTAGTTTTGTCAATGAATTTCAGTCAAAAGGAAAATCTTGCACAAATGTGAAGCTGCCTGTATTGCAAATAGATAAAAGTCTTGCTAGCATAAGCTGGAGAGACCTTAATTTACACCTTTCAGATACTGATGACAATGAAATCCTGGACGAATTACATATAGAAAGCAGTGATGAAAAAAGCCCATCAGATTTGTCATTAACTCCTTTTGTTGACAAGCACACAGAGAATTCTGATGTGCGTGTAAAGAAGGAAAATTGCCAGCATGTATCTTCAGAAAAAGAAGCAAGTCAGGTACTCACTCACTCGGGCATTAGGCCAAAGGCATGTAATTTCATTAAGCAACAAAAAGTTATAAAGAAGACTTCTTCAGAAGAATGCATTACTGTTATATTTGATGCTGAAGATGGCAAACCTATTGAATTCAGTTCACATCAATCCGGAGTTGTCACTGTAACTAGAAATGAAATTTCAATCAACCACTCATGTACTGGGCCCAATGCAGAATACACTGAATGTTTACCTCAGGGAATAGTTAATTTCCAAAAAGCAATGGAAGCTAAAAACTACAGCATTTTGCAAGCACCTGATAATGAAATTGAGAGAAAGACTCTCCCAAATAACTTAGAGAACGAGCATGCAGTTGACCCGACTACATGCAACAGTCAGTCTCCTTTACTCCCCAAAAGACCCGTGTTTCACAACATCCCACAGCAAAAGCTAATGAAACCAGTTTGCAGTATTTCTTCCAAGCCTAGGTCTCCATCTTGTATGCAGGCAGGTAGTAACCAAAACCAAAAATTGACAAAAATTCCAAGCAGAGATAAGTTCTCGCCACAAAAAACAAATATCACAGTGAATGAATATTCCACTAGCACCTCTTCACACTGTCCTATGACACTGGAGAAATCTGTAAAATGTTCAAGGTTCAAAAAAGTGCAGAGTCCCACTAAGAATACTGATTCAAAAGTAGATTTGCTTATTTCAAGGGCACACCCTCTGCAAAATTCTAAAATGCTTTACAGAACAGATTGGCCCAAGAATCAGGTCCCAGAATCAACTTCATTGCCTCAACATCTTATAGAGTCAATTGACTGTGAAGAACCACCAACTAGAGATATCCATTGTGATTTGCCTGCTGTAGAAGCCAGATCTCCATCACCACCACCTCCTCCAGGCAGGTCAACATCACTATTGATAAGACCAAACTATGAATATTCACCACCTGTACCCAATAAGCCAGGAGCAAGCATTCCCAGTGAGACAGTAAAAGGTCCAGTCATGTCACCGCTGAAAACGGCCTCAATGTCTATTTTTCATAATGTGCATAGAATGCCAACTAACAAGCTCCCTTCAACACCTAAAGTCAAATTAAATCACTTCAATGAGAAAGGAGAGATGTTTACACAAAGCAAATGCATATCAGAGCAACCCTCCACAATGTGCCAAGTCATTCCCAAAGTGTTTACAAAGAAAGTTCCTCCTAAAACCTCAAACCAATCAGTATCCTGCAATAATATAGAACGTAATTCCAAGGATCTGTCCCCAGACTGCACGTCACAAGATACAGATCTAATGCAAAATGGACTACTGCCTAAGGACACTGAAGTACCTCAGAAAAATAAATTTCCAAACAGATTCTCCACATCACCAGATTGTCAGCCAGCAATGATTGGGAAACCTTTTCTGCCTCAGATTAATCACTCCCCATTATCACTGTTGTCTCAGGAAAGTGATGCTGGAAATATACCAGAAAAGAGTCTGAAACCACATCTGCCTGTAGGACTTAAATTACTCATAAAATCTCCTCAGCTCCTCAGAAAGAGTTCCACTATACCAGGGAAGCAGGAAAAAGACAGTATGAATGCAGCCTCCAAAAGCTGTGTGAATTCATCCAAACGGAGGCAGGGTGAATCTTTAGCTCAAACCACCGTAGACGTAGCTGACACTGAATTAAGGAGTGCTGAGAATGGAATAAAAGAAAGTTTTGCTGGGGATCTTGGTATGAATCCAGCTTCCTCTGTTTCACCTGAGACTTGCTGCTTAATAGAACGAGGAGATGGGTTGGAAAACAGGTTAGTTAAGAGATCCATTTCTTCTAGTAGTAAGGCATACTTGAAGCCTGCTCTTGGTATGAATGGAGCAAAGGCCCGAAGTCAAAGTTTCAGTATTCACACAGGGGAAAAGTCACCTATACCTTCCACAGAAGGGTTAGGAAAAGTTCGGACCCAGATCATAACAAACACATCTGAAAGAGGGAATTCTTTAACGAGGCAGAACTCTGCTGTGGAAGGATTACAAATCAGAGCTGTTCCTGGTTCAGCAGTGATGTCAGATACGGTTTCAAACACGACAAAAGTTCCAGAAACTTCTTATTCTAGACAGGGTTCTTCTGCAAGCATGAGTAGTTCCAGCAGTCAAGTTGGTAGCCCAAGCAAACTACCATTCCATATGTCTCCAAAGGGGGATTTATTCTGCAGCATTTCAAAAACTGAGGACAACAAATCACCATCTCAGAGAGATGTCCAAAGTAAATCTTTCCATGATGAAAAAGCCAGCGAAATTTCCAAACATCAACCAGTAAGCAAAAAAAGTGTTACACAAGCAGAAATGGCATTGGAGTCATCAACTAGTATTTCATCAGAACAAATTTTGCCACTTCAGAAAAATCTGGACAGCACACAATCTCCTCATAAACACGAAGCAGGCAAGGTAGTATTGCAAGAAGCCTGCATAAAGGCATCTGAAGCCTTGGAGAAGGTTTCAGCTTCATCTGTTTTACAGCCCACGATAGAAGAAAAAGTCATGTTGTGCATCCAGGAAAATATGCAGAAGGAACAAGGGCAGAGCAAATGCCCTACCACTGAGACTAAACAAAAGAGTGGGGGGCCTTCTATTGCTAGCTGGTTTGGTTTTCGAAAGAGTAAGCTCCCAGCCTTGAGTGGTAGAAAAGCTGATGTTTCTAAAGTAAAAATAGAAAAGAAAGAGCCGAAGGGTTTAGCTTTTGGAAGCAAGCAAACAAAATCGGAAAAAAGAAAAGACAAAAAGAAGACTGAACAGCACTGTGAAGCAGAAAACGAGATAAATAAGAAAACTCTGAATTGTAGTATTTTAGACAGTGTTCCAAAAGGGAAAAAAATGACAAAAGCCACACACAATAACCTCAGCCAAACTGGGTGCGAACAAAAGAACAGCTCTGCCACCACACACTCAGGAAAAGACAGCTTTATGAAAGAGCTTTTACACAGGTAAGGTTTTTGGAAATGTAGATTGAGATATAGATATTGTGAAGGCATGTAGATTTCATTTCATTCAAACTCCCATCTTAGTTTCTTTAGTAGGAAAGCACAAAGAACACACTTTACTATGCCACGATCAAGCATGCCCTCGCAATATGTACAATGTGGCTGTTTTCTCTTTCCAAACAGCATCCCTTTTCATCCCTTTTACTATGGCACATCACAAGCTGCTATATAAAATCCTGCTGACATTAAAAAGTAACTTGCAAGGCGCACCCAGTAGCTGGAAGCACCTTGCAATGAGCATGTAAGCTGTTCATCCCCAAAAAAACACAACCCCACAAACTTTCCACAAATTGACTCTCATTTGTCTCTAGATTCCAGCTGTAGATGAGGAGCCCTGTAACACCCTATATGGCCTAGCATCTGCACAGCCTTCTCCATGTCTCGTCAATCCCAGGGATTTGACTGGTGATGACACAAGGGAGAGCTTGCTTTCTGGTAGCACTTGGGATATGAAGCTCCTTCCTTAGTGAGATTAGCTCAGCTCCCACTTTAGCAGCATTTTTATACCGCCTCAGTACTACCACCCAGCTCCACAGGATTTCAGCAGACCAATGGTTTGTTTAATTTGTCTCTTTTCTCATGGTATCTTCTTCTATTATTTAGTCCACTTTGTTGATTATTATTTGCGTTTTAGTTATTCTGTCTGTCTGGTTTTCATTGCAGCTACTTGGGCTGACACCCGTGAGGTAGAAAATTAGGATATAGAACATAAAATGAATAAATCATTTCAAGATTCTGGATACACCATACCTGTAAAATGATCATTCCTTTTGTGAAAAATCAGACAATATTAGGATGTCAGAGAGTAGGATGTCAAGGAGCCTAGACTTTTCCGTGGCATGCTATTTTTATAGCAAGAGAGCTTTTTAAAAGCATATGGCCATGCATTCAGAACTGAAACCCCTCTACTACCACCTGCCTCCTAGAATAGCATAGCGCAGTAAAAACTAT
The DNA here is from genome assembly GCF_964106645.2 of Podarcis pityusensis. Taxonomy (NCBI): domain Eukaryota; kingdom Metazoa; phylum Chordata; class Lepidosauria; order Squamata; family Lacertidae; genus Podarcis; species Podarcis pityusensis. The sequence continues at coordinate 97,067,417 of NC_138028.1, read as the reverse complement.
ACCACATGGCTGCTCCGATCATTTGTATCTGCTCTTTGTTAACCAGGTCAGTGGGCTCTGAAATTAAAGAATAGAAAGACTTATAAAAGCTAATACAAATATTAAGCCATAGAAGGTTGTTTTTTTTCCTAGGAAAAAACCCTGTAGGCATAGCAGTATGGGAGGAAATGCATTGCCTGGTTTTGTTTTGTTTTTAAGGTCTTCTAAAATTTGCTATTGTTAATTGTTAGTAAATACATACAGCAACTAACCAGAATTAAGTGCATTTATGGCCACCTTAGACCACAAAGACATTCGGCAATAATGGTTCAGTGTGTTTTCCAATTTGCCTCCCAGTCATAGAAAATTTAAAATAAATCATTATATGTTGAAAGACTAAATTGATATAGTACCTGAAATTGCAAGTGACAGATTTGATCAAGGCTAGTTAGAAACATTTATCACTCACAGGTCTACGGGGAGAAAGATGCAGGGAGGTTACGTTAAACATTAAAGGAATGGTGGAAGTAGAGTGATTGAAGAAGGGCAATGTAATTTATCAGAGGAATCACTTTCCACCTACAGAGTTGATAAGAAAGCAGCCCAGCCGACAGAAAGTGGATCACATAATGTTTCCTACAGGAGCGTGTCGAAGGGCGGCTCCCAGGGCTCTTCTCTTCCCAACAACTCTGTCGGCACTCAAGGAAACCAGAAGAAAACCAGCAAAACAAAGGCTGATATGGAAATACCAAATGATGCAGTGGTACGTAACAAGACCCTGCTGTCCTTAATTTTTACTTTTTCCCCATACTGTTACTGCTCCAACACAGGGTAGAAATATGCTTGTCATTGCTGGGGAACGATGGATTAATGTCAGCATCTGATGGCCTGATTAGGGAATCCGATTATACTAATGCCCATAGCTGTCATTTGATGGAAACATATTCAGCCTTTTTTATGGCAATTTGCACTTGGTTACCTGTACTTTCAAGCCCACTTCAAGGTCCTAGTTTTCACCTTTTCAGTGGTTCCATGGCTTGAGACCCACATGTCCCCAGACATTCCTTCTGGATATATCAACTACCCTGCTGGTTGTTCCCTGAAAACTAAGCCTTGCTTCATATCCTTCACTCTGTGATATAAGGCCTTCCATATCTAGAAGGAAGGTACTTTATAGTAGTGGCCTATTCTTGGAGCATACAGGACCTGGAGATGCCAGGGTTGGAACTAAGACCTGCCACTTGCAAAACAAGTGCTCTACCATTGATCTGTAGCCTTTCTTCTACCACCACACTGCCCCACACACCAGGACCCCAATCTGAATCAGGTCCCCAGCACTGGCAGTTTGTGTGGGGTGGGAAAACTTTGTGTTGGATGTCACATCTGGGTTAGCCCTAAGAACACCATTGGACAGTTGTTTCTTTTAAGCTTCTTCTGTTATTGCTCTGAAAAAAGGAAAAGGTGAGTGATTAACATCCCGTGCATGCTGCTGCGTTCTACGAGGAAGCTTGAATTGTGAAGTAATTACATATTTCTCAGGGATATATTCTAAAGGTAAAACATATTTGCAAAGCCCTTCATGAATTGAAAAATCTATTAGCTCAGTATTGATGTTTAGGGTGCTTAAGGTTAAAAGTATCAGTGGCTTGCTCTCAACATCAGGCAAATGTCTGCAAGCATTTGTGCTTCCATGTAAAGCAAGCTTTAACTAGAAGATATACAAGGTCATTTGTTAAAAACATCTCAGAACCTGCATTCTGAATCCATATGCTTTGGAAAACTTTTTCTATCTCCCCTCCCCCTCTCCCCCCTTTCCCCTTTCCCCCTTTCTGTAGCATGTAGCTTCTATAGTATCATCTTTTCTTTGAAAATGTAGATGTCCCCTGCATTATAAAACCACAAATTATAAGCATATCTAAGTCTGCCCTTGTAATGTCACTGAAAGGAATGAGAGAGAATGAAAGTCTGGAAATGTGCAATATGCAGGAAATTCAATCCAACTGATCTAGAACTTTGATAGCAAAGCAGAGCCCCTTATCACAGCCACTCAATTTAACTATGCCCCATTTAATATGGTGCTGACAGCTTAGGGTATATCTTCACTGTACAGAAGTATTTTTTTTAAGCATGCTGCTTTTACAATTTCTTTTTTAACTTCCTTATTATTGTCTAATGGCACAGTAATTTGCAGAAGTTTTTGTCTCATTTTGTGAAGTCTTTGCAAATGTAACAATAATAGCCATTTAGGACTTTAAGTATATCTTCAAGAAACACACTTCATTTTATCGGGCAAGTACAAAGATTGTTCTGAATCTACATAAATAATGAAGAAATGTTAATTTTTTTCTCTTTAACTTCTAAGGACAAATTAGTCACGCTGCAAAGGCATTACCTTTTCCTTCTCCAGACTGCACTTTGTTAAGCTGAAAATCAAAGTGTTATTAGGACATTGTTTTTGAAGATTGGATTATATTATATGCTACATCTTTGTGGGTTTTTCAATACTTGATTTTATTCTGTAAATGAAATAGCTTGCATTACCATGTTGAAGCCATTTGGGTTGAAAGAAAAATGAGTGCCTATAATCTGTGTTTTGGAATCTGTTGTGTGTTTTTTTTTTAATAACGACAGAATTGTGGGGAATTTCAGTTTGTCCTCTAAACTTGGTACTACTCAATCTCATTTAAAATGCCTATATTATTTCCTGGTCTTCATGTCTTTTTCTCCCTTTACTGGCTTCTCACTTTGAATCACGTTGCAGAGAATTCAGTAAAAAAAGATAGCTGTGATTGAAAACACTAGCGTGTGGTAGAATTTCCCATTGTGCATTCTTTTTTCCCTAAAAAAGGAGGGGGGGACATGCCTTTTTGAGAAAAACAGCACAAACCTTTTCAAAAGCCCTGAGCAGAGATGATTTCTTTTTCTTTTTACACTGTAACAATACAAGGTACATTTAGAGATGAGGGTCAAACCAGTAACTAACACTTGCAAAAGTTGATAAAGAATGCATGCCTTAAATTTCATCTGAACGGAAAAATCAAATGTGCCTTTTACATTTAATGCTCCTCTAAAGTGGGTTTTCAAAAGTGTATCTTTCATGCGCCATAGAATTATGTCTTTTCTTTTTCAGCATGTTAATTAAAGGCTTAGGGTTCTATTATGCCATCACTTAAACACTTATCTCAGACTGTGGTTTCCTGGCGATTTTTATATACATTTTTAAGAAAAACATGTTCCATTAGCATCGTTGGAACAGATCGTTTGCGCAGGGTATGCAAAACAAGGACTTTGCTGGAAATCTTGCTCATTTGCTTACATAAATAGCCCCATTTCGAACCTAACCATTGAGTATTTTGTGAAAAGCAGGAAAGATTCTATGCTCCCCCAAACTAAAGCCAATGTGGTTTTAGTTTTTATGTGCTTACCACAGCCAAGGTGGAAAAGCACCTTGGGAAGCCAGGTGTGTGAGAGTAGAATATCAGACTGCCATAATGAAAGCATTCTTGCTTGAGTTAGAACTGAGCCACATTGTTGAAGCTAATATGGTACAATGGGAAGGGCACAATGGATTGCAGTGCTCATTCTTTCTTCCCATATTTTTACCTTGGGTGTCAAAGTATTTAAGTTGCCCATGCACCTTTAAACCACTGGTTGACAAAATAGTATCTAAGGCAGCAAACCAGTTATCAGTGAAAGATAGTGTTGGTAGCTGAGTGGAGAAATGGAGTGGAGAGTTCTTAACCTTTTTTCTTTCAACAGCTTTTCAATTCAAAATCTGTTTCAGCCCAGGTGGTAGTGACAGCGGAGGTGGCAGTTCATTTTATTTATATAGATGTGAAAAAGATGCCAGAATTATGTGACTGCAGCACTGAATGAAGATACCATGTCACACATTAATTTTATTTCCTCAGTTCTTTAACATAAATTAATAAGATACAACATTTGAGGAGGAAGAAAAATACAAGATCATGAGAACTTAATGCATTTCTTTAATCTTATAAAAATAAATATTACTTTATCTTTTTGAGAAATTGTTGTTTAGTCATTTAGTCGTGTCCGACTCTTCATGACCCCATGGACCAGAGCACGCCAGGCATTCCTGTCTTCCACTGCCTCCCACAGTTTGGTCAAACTCATGTTTGTAGCTTTGCACAAAGACTTAATTTTTCTTGCCAGTTGCATCGTATTGTTCTTAGCAAAGCATCTAGAAACAATTTAAACATCATTCATAATAGGATGCCGTGCAAGCTGGTACTATGTGGGAGTTGCATTAAGGTGGATAGTAAAGGGTGATAGCAGAGATACTAAAAGTTAAACAGATTTGTTTTGAAATACACGGTTTTTGTTCTGTTAAAAGAGAGATATGTAAGCAGTTACAATTACTGTTCCCCCCCCCTTACAACACAGATCAAAGTGGTAACAGAAAACTTCCAAGAAGATGAAGAGAACGCCATCGCTGACTCAACTTGTCAAAGCCACTTAATAGGTAACATCAACAAAAAATTTAAAATGTTGTAATTTGTGGCTTAGATTCTCTTAGTACATTATGTAGTCTGTGCAATTGAACAGAGTTATGTACAATTAATCCCATTGAATCACACTAGACTGAAGGTAAAACTGGATGAGTCTCTTCTCTATATATTTTAGCAGGCAGCATTGGGGGATCAGGCCAAAGATCTTACTCAGCCAGCAGCCTGTACTTGCAGTGGCCTAACAGATATCTGTTCGAATAGGAACAAGATACTTCTCCTTCAATGGCTCAGTACAGAAATTAATGTAATCATATATTGGGGATCGGAAATATGCCATAAGCACAAATATTCTACCTCTACATGCTAGTTCCATCATGCCTTTCCTTGTTTGCCTAAGTGTAAACTGTGGTTGGGTCTCATCAGAAATGCCTTTAAACCATAATCATCTACTTTTCTTCATTCAAATCATATTTCTTTTCAGTGAGAAATTTATTGCCTTAATGCAGGTAGCTTTACCATCTGTAGAAATGTTATGAACAGGCTTCTAAATAGCCATACTTCCTGGCTACACTGCTATCCTTCACCCTGATTTTTAGTGCTATGTTATTTGTGCATCATTGTAGCAGTGCATTTGGAACATACCAGTTTACCAAGTTGGATGCTATATGCCAGCGATGGGAACCTCCAGCTCATGCGGCTAATTAGGCTAATTAGCAGGCCTTCTCATTTGTCCCATCAGTTTATTTTGGCCAGACCACAGCTACTTACCCTACACCTGACAATGTATATAATGTGTGCTGGGGGACAGGTAAAGTCACAGCTGGTCCAAAAGGGGAATGTGCAGGCACCGTCAATCAGCTGAATATCAGGGCTTCAAAGCGCAGCCCAGGGCTCTCTGCAAGCACCGAGGATCAGTTGGTGGTCGGGGCTTGAAAAGAGTGCTACACAGCCGAAACACTGACAATCATCTGGGATCAGGAACTGCCTAGCGCTGATGAGGGGACTGGAGAAAACAGCTTGTATTCAAAGCTCTTCTTCCAATGCTCTGAATACTAGTTGCATTCTGAAGGGCTTCAAAGGACCTCTCTGTGACCAAGGATCAGCTGTTTTGAAGGCAAGTTCCCAGCACCGATCAGGCGACTGGCAGGTGGATGTTCTTGTCCCCTATCAAATTCGGCGACAGAGGATAGCGGAGATAAAGATCTGGCCTTCCAGCCAGATCCAGTTCCCCACCCTGGTTATGTGCACTCCCAAGATGAATCATCAGTAGAGGAAAGGTTCATGGGAATATAAATTAGGATGTTGAATAGTATTGTCAAATGTAAGAACATAAAATGACTGCATATACTATGCTGCTTATATATTTCTAATACTATTTACAGAACTATTTAGCATGATTGACATCAGAGAATAAATTATCATTATTATTTATTATATTTGTATACTACCCTTCATCTGAAGATCACAGGGCAGTTCACAACATAAAAATAAAAGATGAGAACACAAAACACATAATAAAACGAAAGCAAAAAACCCAAAACCATTAACTATTAAACCATTAAACACATTTAAAGGGTCATATAAGGTTAATCAGCCAAAGGCTTGGTTTTTGGCTGGTGTCTAAAGATAGGTAATGAAGATGCCAGGCAAGCCTCCCTGGGGAGAGCATTCCACAAATGGTGAGCCACTGCAGAAAAGGCCCATTCCCTTGTTGCCACTCTCTGGACCTCTCACAGAGGAGACACATGAAGAAGGCCTCAGGTGATCAATGCAGGATACAGGTTGGTTCATATGGGGAGAAGTGGTCCTTGAGGTGTTGTGGTCTTGAGCTGTACAAGGTTTTATAGGTCAAAACCAGCACCTTGAATTGGGCCTGGAAAAAAATTGGTTGCCAGTGCAGTCAGGCCAGGATTGGTATAATATGTTCAACTGTCTTGCCCTGATGAGCAACCTGCTGAATTCTGCACCAGCTGAAGTTTCCAAACCATCTTCAGAGGCAGCCCTACATGTTATCAAAGTGTTGCAGTTATCTAATCTAGAGGTTACCAGAGCATAGATAGAAGTTAGGTTATTCCTGCCCCAATAGGGGCATAGCTGGGCCACCATCTGAAGCTAATGGAAGGCACTCCATACCACTGAAGCCACTTGAGACTCAAGCATCAGCAAAGGATCCAGAAGTACTCCCAAGTTGTATACCTGCTCCTTTAGATGGAGTATGACCCCATCAAGAGCAGGCAACCTCCCAGCCATCTGTTCTAGGAAATCACCCACTAACAGTGCCTCTTCTTATCTGGATTGAGCTTCAGTCTGTTGGCTCTCATCCAGTCTGCTACTGAGGCAAGACAATGGTCCAGCACTTCCACTGCCTCACCTGTAGATTTAAAGAAGAAGTAGAATTGTGTGTCACCAGCTTAATTTCTGACAATGTACTCCAGACCTGCAGATAACCCCACTCAGTGGTTTCATAGAATCATAAAATCATAGAATTGTAGAGTTGGAAGGGATCCCAAAGGTAATGTAGTCCAACCCCCTGCAATGCAGGAATCTCATCTAAAGCATCCATGACAGATGGTCATCCAACCTCTGCTTAAAAACCTCCAATGAAGGAGAGTCCACAACCTCTCGAGGGAGACCATTCCACTGCCAATATTAAATAGCATAGGGGATAAAATTGAGCCCTGAGGAACTCCACATTAAAGGCTCCATGGAGCTGAAAAGCACTCCCCAAGCATCATCCTCTGAAAATGGCCATCCAAGTAGGACTGGAACCACCACCAACTCAGACATGTTATCCAGAAGGATACAATGGTCAATAATATCAAAAGCTGCTGAGAGGTTGAGGAAAATTAACAGGCACATTTCCCCTGTTTCTCCCACACTTACAATTCCTCTGTAAGTCTCTTTTTCTCAGCTCTTTATTGTTTCCTTCTTATCAAGAGATGGCAGTGCAAATACATTCATGTACCACACTTCACATTTTGGGAGGCTGAGTGTTGGCATAAATGTAAACCAAAATGTTTGTGATGAGGATCTGTGTCTTGTTCTCGTTTTCTCCTGCTTATACTCCATATGAAAACATCTGCGCTGCCAGCTCACAGCAATCTCTCTCTCAGTGCCAGGCTCCAGCTGATATGACTTTGTGTGCTTTGTTTCAAACTTCCTCCCAATCACAGAAGGTGCTTCGAAACTATAATTTAAAGATTATTATGATAAATGGTTACATACTCACATTTTAACGAGCCATTCTCTCTCTCTCCTCCCCACTGCCACCTAATTTTTCACTGTGCAAACTAACATTTTAACAAAGTGGAATGTGTGTGTATAGTGTGAGGGTAGGGGGAAACTATGCTAATGGCACTAAGTTCAGGATACACTGTGCAATCCCTGGACTGGTGCCTGGATACAGTGGTGAACTGGATGAGGGTCAACAAATGGAGTTTGAATTCTGGGGAGAAAGACGCCTTTGGGGTGGGTGGTTCTGATGTCCAGGAAGTTGGTCAGTTGTCTGTTCAGAAGGTAGCACTCCCTCTGAAGGAGCAAGTACAGAGACCAGGTTCAAGGTCCATGTGCTAATCCATAAATCACAACTTGGGCTCAAAGTACCTTAAGGACTATCTTGATTCCTTATGTTCCTCTTCAGTTGCTGAGATCCTCTGATCTCAGCAACACTCATGAGTTTTGATTCACCTTCACTAAAGACAGAGCATTTAGTTCAGCAGGTCCTGCCCCTACCAGTAGAGGTTCTTCAGAAACCATCCCTCCCTCCCTCCAAATACAACATGCTTGTTCTTTTTCTTTTACCCAATGTGTATTTATTGGTGTTTATTACTGATGTTTTAATGGATCTTTTGTTGATTTTATCCTTGTACTCTACCCAGCTATATTTTTATGAAAGCGGGACTTACAGATTTGTAAATAAATTAATAAGCTAATAATTTTAATGAGAGAGATTCAGTTGTTAACAATTGTCAGTGTAAGATCCTCAAATGGGTATCTGGTCTATAAAGTTAGATAATATGCAAGTTAAATAATAGCCAGTGGACTACAGGTATGGTATTATTTGGCACAATGGTATTTTATCACAGTGAAGTACTCCTAGTTCTTGTCATGCATGTTCCAGTTACTTTATATTCTGTTCAAAAGTGCTCTTAGCAAGCCAATAGCTTTAAATAAGTTAATGGTTTCCTGGATGAGTCTTCTTTTAAAAGACCCTGAGAAGACAATGTAATACATATCAATAAACATATAAGATATTATTTTGGGCACTGCACCTTCACAAGATACTTTTACGGCTGGGGAAACCTTGACTTACAGAAAAGCTATCATGCAACACAGCTGAAGTTATTCATCTAGAAATTGCAGAACATAATTCTTAACTCTTAACTTCCCATCTGTGTGCTGTACCATCTCTCTGTCTCTCATCATATTCAGCGTTCAGCTTGGCTATTTGGTCCATTCATGCACACAGTATATATGCATAGAAATCTTATAAAATCTGGTATATATATTAAGATGCTACAAGTAATTATCTCAGTTGCATTTTTCTTTTGCTGAGTTGCAGAAGCAAGGATATCAGGGAACCTCTTTGACTGCTTCTTCCCCATCCTCTGTGTACCTACTGTCTTACAAAAATGTTTATAGCATAATCCAGGGATGGCAGCTGTTGCCCATTGAGGCTGGTGAGGCAAGGAGAAAGTTAGCTATTGGTAGGGGGAGTCAGGGATAACAACAGCCAGAGCTAAAGTAGGAGGAACACTGCAAGACTGCAATCCTGTACACAGTAACACAATCACGTGAGAATAAGCTCCACTGAGCTTAATATATTTATATATATATAATTTAATACTTAAGACGGTTTACTAAGTGGTTTACAAAATAAGAAATATTTGGAAGAATTTATTGTCTCACTAAGACAAATGTTCCATCAGCGCAAGCATTTCAGCTTGCCAGAAGGAATGACGCCCCCCTACTACACCATGTGATAATTTGGAGGTTCCTCTGACCTCCCCCCTCCCAACCCAATGGGGGCTGCAGGAAGAAGAGAGGTGAGAAAGCCTTGTGGAAGTCTTTGCGCAGACATTGTGCACTCATTAGGTGAATCCCACCCAAGATCAGGCCCTACGCTCTCTATGCAAATTCCACGCCTACTGCCACTTATGTCTTGCTGCATCTTTAGGCATCTAAAGTTACAGTATTTACACCAATTCCATGTGTTTTGAGTCTTCACTCTTTGGGTGCACAGAAAAATACAGTTCTTTGTGCTAGAATTTTACACTAAGGTGAAGATTTTATTTTATAGTCTTGAATCCAGGCACTCCAGTCCATTAAAGTTCTTGATAATCATCTAGCTTATAGCCAAGCACTTTCTTTTAACATCATTTTTCGCTTTCCAAGAACAACTCTGCAAAAGGTTCTGCAGTTTAATTTAAAAGCAATCTGATCAGAAAAGAAAGGTCTCTCTTTTCGTATACCTTTGTTATTGTAGGTATCCTTATTTAGTGAAAATGTTGAGCTGAATTCAATGGATCTTGAAATGTTCTTGAAATTGAGGGTTGTTGGTATTGTATAGTAGTGAGGCTATTTTTCAATCCCCATCTTTGGGCTTCTTATAAAGAAAGGGAGACAAGTGATGAAAAAATAAATTTCAATGAGAGACTGGAATTGTCTTGATAAGAGAGTTTTTATGTGTTATTTGATAGAATGCTTAGTAAAGATAATGGCTATAAGCAGTAGAGTTAGAATGAAGTTTCAGCATTTAAAGTACTTTGGTTATGGCAACAAAATCTGTATAAAGCATTTTCGTTCACTAGTTCTAATGCTGATTAATTCAGCATTACACTCATTCAGTTCTCTATAGCTTTCTCATTTAAACAGAAACATTAAATGGGCAATGATTGTATATTAAATTAATGTAACAGTCTTTCTTCAGTCCTTATCTGCCCACCCAGGTGTTTATTAAGTAATAAAGACATTGGTGAATTTAAGTTTTAATGCTTTAATCCCACCTTCACAAATGCAAGTGAAGGGTTCTTTCTTATGAGACCACACTTACGACAGTGTCAATATTTTTCTCTAATAAGTATCTGTCTATTCAGCATAACCTAATAAGTACCCAACCTAGAAGTTTGATTAAGTTACAAGTCATAGTACTAGACAGGTACAAAATCAATGAAAAACCAGAGGAATCAAAGCTGTCTAAAATGCCAATTGTAGCTCATTTGCTTACAATTTTTGAATGACAGAACTACAACAAATTTTGGAGAATGGAATACGCCTCTCCTTGTTTTCAGCCTCTCCATTTCATTTCTCCACAGTTTTCTGCCCTACTACCATTAAAACAACACGTCAATATCACATGCATTCTGCGCATGTCCAGTCCTCATTGGGCTGGTAGGGGGATTTTATTAATGGAATCCTTTAAAAAAAACCAGTAAGCCTTGGGTTTTCAGTCTAGCTACAGCCCCCCCCAAAGGGAAGGTTCTGAGCCAAGAAAATAATAGTGGGATGCAGGAGGAAGATCAGAGGAAGAAGGGGGTGCAGCTAGGTTGGAGGCTGAGCAATCAAGTTTTAAGTGAGACTGAGGCAGCTGAGGAGGAAGAGGAGACTGAGGCTGTGACAGATCCCCAGCCACCTGCCAGTTCCACTGTTTCCTTCCCCCATCCTCCTCTGCCCCCAAGAACGAGAAGGGTGTTACATGTAGCAGAACAAAAGGCACAGAGAGCCCCACCTTGAAGGAGTTTGTGACTGTTGGGTAGGCAGCCGGCTGGGGGGGAGCCTTAGGAGGAAGTGGAAGGCTTAGATCCTCAGTTCTGTCAATGGTCTCAATAGGCTAGTTTTGCCTGTGGAGTTCTCTGTTGGGTTTTGTTTCTCTGAATAAAGAATCAACCTTACTGCTCATCCCTGAGTTTCTGCGCTGAACTGCAGCTGAACCATCCCTGACATCTGGTAAGGGTGAACGAAGCCAGAAAATCCACCTGCGGGTCCCTCCCAATAGTAGTTTTAGGCACCATGAGTTTTGTCAGGACTGGGAAGGGGAGAAAAATGCCAGCTGTGGATCACTGCCTCCCTCCATTTCTTTTGTGATTGCCTTCTGTTCTGTAGTCAATATGAACCAAGAAGTGGGAGGCCTTTGCTATGGATGCTTAAGGACAATTCTTCATACCATTCAGGGTGAGAGCCTGGGTGGATTGGAGAGTGGGGCTCAGAGTGTAAGGTGGTAAGTTGCTCAAAAGCCATATAGTGGGCCCCTCTGTGTGTGAGAGAGAAGGAGTTGCCATAGATGAAAAATGGGCTGGGAACTGTTACTATAAGACCATTGGTTGTGCACGTATTTGTTAGGTATTTGGCTAAATTGGAAATGATAGCTTTTGTCTTCATTGTTGTTTTTCTTGTTTGCCTTAGGGTAGAGTTGCTAATTTGTTCACTGGACCTGTTCATATGATTTTGGTATACTGTTTTTGCTCCGTTTATCTCTATTACTTTTGTGCCCTGCTCTGGGATTGAAAATATTCAATGAAAAGTGGGCTACAAGCACTGTAATTTAATAGATAAATGGATTCACTCTTAGTTTACATAAATGGGGCCTGCATCAAAATGTTAAGAGTGTGGAATGTTCCTTTGCCTGTCAGCCAGATATGCCTTCTTCCATTCCCGACCACCCAGGTTTTCTGAGTTCCTCACCCACTCCCAATAGTCCACCACATCCTGTGGCTACTCCCCAACTTAGATGTGTGTTTAAAGGTTTTTCTGTTTCTGAAAACCTTTGAGTTCTGCCAGAGCAGTTCTCTCACATGAATGGTACTGTTTTGGCTACATAGGAACTTGCACTCATAGAACTGAGTTCACTATACTTTATGCCTTAGCTAGGTAACCTTTAGGATCATTTCTGGACAGTAGTGTACCGAGAGACTTGGCCTCTCTCCAGGCTCCTCACACAGACAAGTAGCATTTATACCTGGTACAACTGTTACCACCCTAATCCTCCCCATTCTGCTGGATGCTTTAAGGGTGTACCACCACCTGGAAAGGACATCTTTGTAGGCGGAGGCTGGGCTACTAGAAACCCAACATGGACTTTAGTTGTAAAGAGGCCGCAAGGACTTGACAGCCTTATGTGACACTACACTCTGTGAGCCTACAGACAAACTGATGGCCACAACACAAGATTCCAAACCTTATACAGTTGCTTCCAGACCTCCAGGAGCAGCAAGAACAACAAGCCTAAAGCCCAGAGTGGTAGACAGTGTGCATGTCTTGCAATCCAAGATATTCCTGAACCTACTCAGAAAGTGTAATTCATTAGACCATAAGTTTTGCATGAAACCCAAGTTCTGCAGGAATCAGTGAGGCAAGCTAGTTGCAACTGCAGTCCCATTGATTCCAATACAACTGAGATGCAGCTGACTCTATTTAAATAGTGGTGGTGATGATGGTGGTAATTTCAATTATTCAAATTTCCTAATCCTTACATAGTAGATCATAGTTCTACCCACTGCATATTAGGCCATTAGCTTTACAGATCTTACAAATGATACTGAGTTCATACATGACCACAGGTTTAAGTACCTACCTCCCAACTTTAGCCATCCACTATGCTATACCAGCTTTTAAATGAAACCTGAAACCCAAGTATAGTCATATTTTGCTACTGTGTCAAATGGCTCTCCAGTTAGTAGTATTTATATGTATGATGATACTTGTTAACTGTATTACAACAACTATTCTTTGTTGTTACTTTACTATTTGGACCAGGTGTGGGGAAACATGCTACCACCACCCCTGCCAGATGTTGTTGGACCTGAACTCTCATCGGCTCCCAGCCAGCATGGCCAATACTTAGGAGTATCAGTTCCTGGTTTAGACTCTGTTTTTTTAGGTTTCACAATATCCTCTTAAAAAATATAGCCAGATGCATTGCATGGAAGGAAAGGATATGATTAATGGGGTCTATGCATTAAGTCTGGCACGTGTCATACTGTAATGTCTCTATTAAGCGTGACATATTTGAGTAAATAATGTTCGCCTTAGAAAGAACTGAAAAACCAGAGTCAGATTAGGTGAGTGCTTTAATGAATTATTGAGATAGAGCAGAATTGTGCAACAAACTAAATGGGATTGAATGACAAAGTACAAATAGATCACACTTGCAAGGTTTGCTTTTAGAACCGAAAGGCATTGATTTGGCAAGGCAGAGAAAACGGGGGAAAAAATAATTCCAAAAGTTCCTCCCATGTGAAACAAAGAGCTACGTGCAGTAGATGTATTTCTACTTCCCGCCCCCTCCCCAAAGTAGTCTTTCATCATGAAACCTCACAGTGCTTGAGAATGCAACTTATCAATGTCAGTCTTAATTTCTTCCATCAACCCTTTTGATAGAAATTGAAAAGAATCATTTAGCAATCATCTTATCACTGTTGTAGTGTTTGAACCATTCATTTTACACATGATCAGATAAAGGAATGATATTTGCTTTATCTCCTCATTTGCCATCCAAAGAAATCTATAGTACTTCTAAATGTCTTTGCAGGCATATAGTAGGTTGCCAGCTGTGAAAACACTGTCAGATAAAACCAGTAGCACTGAATCAATTTCCATTCTCTTTTTTGTGTGGGATATATATATATATATATATATATATATATATATATATGGTTTTCTTTTTTTTAAAAAAGGTATCTATTCTGAGGTGTTGCAGTTTGATAAGAAGAATGGCAGCAGATCACGTTTTTCAGCAGTCATTTATGTGTGCACAACGTTACCTGTAATCACAGGTCTTCTAGCACTTCCAGAGGGAGGCTTGTTTCCTAAGGCATCCGAGAGACAACCCGGTTTTTTAAAAAAATGTATTAAACCTAACAAGAGCATGTGTATACACAGACATCATTCTTTGTAGTCACCGCTTTATGGTTTTTGAAGAGAGGACTAGAGAACTGAAATGTAACCGAAAAATTGACACTGGAAGCATATGTGCCAGTACATTTTTCATGGAAGTAGTTGAATGCCTGAAAAAAAGGCATCTGTTATATGCCTTTCCATTTAAAGAACGATCCTCCTTTTATCAACTTTTTAAAGGGGAACATTAAATAATGGTTCAAAATCAACATACAGGTCTGATTTTGAAAAGAAATGCAGCATAATATCTTCTTGCTTTAAAAGTCAGCCTTCATTTTTTAAAAAAAAATCTTATTTATTTAAATCATTTATAGTCATCCTTTTATCAATTTCAATACAGTTTACAAAAAGTGTACATATTCAGCAGATAAAAGCACAATTAATCTTTGTGTGATAGAAAATTAGTCTCCACTCTGGGCATCATCTTTGTTATAGGAATGATTGGACGTTTGCTAAACTCTGAAAGTTCTTCGGATAGACATAGTTAACAGGGACTTGTTGAAATGGTGTCATATAGAAATAACTGCACTTCAGGCATATACACATGTAATAATAAATCGTTGTAACTTGAAGATTATATAAAACCCTGTCCTCCCTGAATAATAAGAATCTACCATGCATTAGTATCTTTTAAATAATGTCAAGTTACTGTTCGTCACAGTCTGGCGGAGACAAATAATTGCTTTCTGCTTCTAAGAGATAGTACACATGGCACTTGTCTAATTGCCAATTTTTCTGCAGCATTACTGTGGCATGCAGTTTAGTTATCCCTCCACTAAAGAGAACACAATAGCATTTGGCTCAACTTCCTTGTTAAACAAAGTATTTAAAAAAAAAAAAAAAAACTTTTAACCTTCCGTTTATGTAAAGCTAAAATACTGTATTGTGATATCAAGGATTCCAGAAAAACTAGTATCTTCTTTAAGCTAGATGCAGATGATATAGTGACTAATGTCTGGAAATATGTATGTGTATTTCCTAACTGATAAGCACTTGAAGAGCTGATTGTACATAGTAATGTGATATAAGTCAATGATATTGTACCAGTTTGTACCATTTGATTATTTGAACGTTGGGTAATTGAGCCTGTTTTGCTTTTTCTCAAAAAGGAAAGTGTTTCTGTTTGTTTGCAAGATCCTATCCACAATTATGTTCTATTAAGTTCAGTGAAATATATGTGCTTGCAAGTAGTTTTGTTGCTTGCTTCCCCCATGTTTTTGGCCAATCGTAATGGTGGAATATGTTCTCTATGCAGTGTTGTTGTTTCAGGCTTCCCTTCTTCCAGGGTTTCTGTAAGTTGTAACTGTGGCCTGGGTTGCACGTCACATTAAGCCAAACCACTGCTTAGCACAAATGTGTGAGAGCTCCTGGAGAAGAGATTGCAGACATTTTGATCCTCCCTGGTAGTTCTGCTGCTGTGTTGTGCTTGAGCAAAGTAAAGGCTTGACCTACTGTGCCATCCAAAACTGGACTCGTGGCTTTATTCTCCCACAGGGTAAATATTGGTCACACTTCATAGTTAGTTTAGAGAGAGCTAAACCACAAGCCTGTGTTCAGAAGACACACTAAGCCTAGCCATTGCTTTGTTCAAGAGCAAAATGATACTGAACTCCTCTCTGGGAGCCTGCACATTTGTGCTAAGCTAGGATTGGTTTAGTGTGACTGCAAACCAGGCTTTTGTGTTCCAAATATACTTTTCAGTTAGAAACCGCATGTTGGTGGCATCCATACGTCTCAGGAGAGAATGGAGGAGTGTGCTTTTGGGGGTGAAGTCAAACTGTTGGAAGGTTACAACATCTTTAGAAACCGATATAGGAGAGAGATGTTTTGTTGCAGCTGGGGTGGATGAAGGTTGTGCACAATGCAGATGCACATGGCGTTACTTTTTTCTGCACTCCTCCCAGTGGTCATTCCTCCTGTGATCACTGCTATGGATACACAACCTGACTGTCTCCAGGCACTGCACTCATCTGCAAGGGATTCCCACACGACAGCAACATCAGTATGACATGTAAGCGTTTTTTCAAACGCCAGGGTGCTCCAGTGGCCAGGTCACAAGTATCTGCTTTTAAAGTTAGTCTTCTAATTTAGATTTTGCATGTAATATGATATGCTTCATGAGAAACCTTAATGCTTAGGTGGCTTTTTATAGTATGCTTCCACTCTTGAAAGGGTCAAGGTTTTTGTAATTGTTATACAGGCCACCCCGGATTTGGGGGGGGGGTTGTGTTCTAGGTCTTCACACGCATCAGTGGAGCGTGCATAAGCCCGTTCCATCCCGCTCCATCCTGCTATTCCCTGTTATGCCCCCATCCTATCCCTCCCTCCAATTACACCCCCTTTCCAAGCCACTTCTGGGTCACCATGATGCGCAGTCATGGCCGCACATCAATTGGACAGGTGCAAATCGGTCATTGTCTGTACATTGGATATAGATATAGATGTAGACAAGCTTAAAATGTGAGCCAGCTCCCTATTCAGGAAATGAGTGAAGGCCATTTAGATTTTAGAGTAGATGTCCACCAACATGTAACCTGGCTCTGACAGGAACATAGGACGCTGCCTTATACCAAGTAAGAAAATTGGTTACTCTAGCTCAGTAGTGTCAATACTGACTGGCAGCATCTCTCCACAGTTTCAGACAGGGGTCTTTCCCAGCCCTCTCTCTGCCGGCAATTGAACCTTGAACTTTTTGCATGCGAAGCGTGTGCTTTACAACTGAGCTATAAGGTTGCACTGTTGAATCCTAAATCATGTAAGACCCATCAAGTGAATTAATATTAATTACCCACCAATTTTCATTCCAGAATTATGTCTCCAAAGCTCAAACTAGCTTTTATATTTCAGACATTTGTTGCATGGAAAACACACTTCTTGAAATAAATCAGTATTCGAATGTTGGCTTTAAATCATCACCATTTGTTACTAACTGCTGCTTCCTGCTTAGCTACCGCTCGCTTCAGATTCAGAGATTAGAATGTCATTTAGTCTGGGGGAGGTGAATTTGTGTTCTGAAAAGGAGGGGAAGCCATTTCCAATGCCATATTTGTATCCATTCATTCTTTTGTGTCGGGCCTGGTCTATGTAAAAATCAGAAGGTCATTTCTGGCAGATTGTCCTGTATATATTGTGGCTGATGTATTTAGGTCCTGTAATACTATTGCCAGAGTAGACATGGGGACAAGAGTTGACATTTGGGTTTGTTGTAGGGTCTGGTCCTTGTTTATTTCTCTGTTGTGTTGCCTGCTCTTGCTGCTGAGTAGATGTTTTTGGTTGAGGGTGGGGTCATTGGTAAAAAAAAAAAAGAGTACAGAATTGTCACCTAAGGACTGTGAGTAGTATCATTGTCCAGGATAAGCTTTAGATATCTGATGATTTGTTGTAGTGGTTTTATCTGGGAGTCATAGGTAACAAGAAGTGCTCTGGGTCTGTTTCATAGTAGATTATTCCTTGATAGAAACCAGACAGAAGCATGTAAATATCTGTAGTAGGTTTCTGATATAAGTTGGTGCTTGTATGTCCATTATGTAGTTGCACAGTAGTGACCAGAAAGTGGATGAACTACATGGGCTGATTTAGGCTCAGATGAGTAGTGTTAAGTAGCTGAAGCCTTAGCTGAACTATATTTCACCCTTTTACAGCCATGTCAAGTTTACGCCTGACAACTGGGGGTCACACTCTGTGCATCTGAAGGATCTGGTCCGTGAAAGCTTGTGTTATAATAACATTTGTTAAGCTCTTTAAGGTGCCACAAGACTCTTTTTGTTATTTCTGCTGCAAGAGACTCACAATACTTTCCCTGTGGAAATTATTACTGAAGGTGGTTTCACTGCTTCTCAGACTTGTACATGATTTGACTTTAAAAAAAAACTATAAACAACTGCTTCGTTCAGCTTTGACTAATTAGATCAAATGATGCTATAGCCCTAAAGAAATAATCCACTTTAAAACTGACATTGATTTGGCAGATATCTATTAGTGTGTGTGTTTTTTCACTTGTTTTAGCATTTCCGAGAATGGAAAGGACAGGCAAATAAAGAGATCTGCTCTGCCATCTGTAGTTTGAGATTGTCTTGCCAACAACACATGTAGCTTAAAAGTGTTCATTAGTAGCACACAACAACAAAAAAGGCTGTAAAAACCTATTTGCATTGGAGGTGCTATGAAAAAGAGAGACTAATATTTGGAAGTTAGAACATTTAAAAATTATTGGGCCAGCCTGGACTGTTATGGTCTCCACATATTTTTTTATAAGGAACAGTTCAGTGCAACTTTGAAGGTGTAGGCATGTCCCATTCTCACTTATGGCTTGCAGAACAAAATTACTAATATTACAGCAAGGGCTGAACAGAGGAACAGAGTGGCTGGGGTCCATTAATTAAATGTGAATCCAAATGATGTTGCAATGTTTATTTTTAATAATGTGTACTCTGTTCTTCTGCACAGCAGTAGTCACTCATACGCACAGCAGTAGTTAAAAATTCAACAAAAGCAAAAGCATGAAAATTGTCAACAGAATCAATAGTTTGTTTAAAAAGGGAAACTTTTCAATTGAGTATACTGCTGCAGTGCACTTTATATGGGGATGCCTTTGAATATGGCTCAGAAATGAAAGCTAGTGCAGAATGCAACTGGGTGTTAGTTGGGGCAAGACACTCTGAGCCTATTACTCCAGCTGCAATGGTTGCCAATTCATTTCTGGGCTCAGTTCAAAGTGCTTTAAAGCCCCAAATTGTTTGAAACCAAGTTAAGTGAAAGGACAGTGTGCATCCATGTGAATCCATGTGAACCATCAGAGGTTCTGCTTATGGATCCACCAGTGGATACAGTTAGATGGGTGGCCACATGAGATAGGGATTTTTCATTGGTGGGACCCTGTTTATGGAACTCCCTTCCCGGTGAGTTTTATGTAGCACTCTCCTTGTTTTCTTTCAGAAGAGCCATAAAATATCATTCTGGTCAGCTTTTGCTTAAGATGAGCTGGGGTGGCTCATATTCAGTGTTGGGAATGAGGGTGCCGGCTATGGTGTTTTTATGTAGTCTTGGTATCTCCTGATTGTCTGCCTTATATATAAGGAGTTAAATTATGTATTCATTTTAATTACGTAGTTCATAATGTTTTATTGTGTTGTGATTTTTATTGCAAGCCGCTTTGGGAGGAGCTGTGATCCTGAAAAGCAGCATAGAGGATGTCAGTATAAATGAATAAGCAGAGAAATAGAATTGGTAGCAGAACACAAATAGGGGAAACTAACCTAACTTTTTGGAGCAGAGTTGCAGCATCACATACAGGGTGCCATGGCAGAAAATGCACTCTCTCATGTTGCCACAGCCTTGGCTCAGAAACCAATGCATTGTTAAAGGCATGGTTTTTAGGCAAAATATTTATATGGGATCATATGAGGAGAACTTCTTAAGATTCACAGTTTGAAAGAATGAAAACAGAATTTGAAAGAGCCTTGCTAACTAGGGCAGAGTTAAATAACTAATGGAGAATATTATAAAAACATCAATACATAGGAACATAAAATTGAAAGGGAAAAGATTCGTTACATCATTTTGAGTATCGTCAGCCAATATGAGATAGCTCACCGCAGTATATTCTGAAGTCCTTTATTCAGTCTAATTTGAAATTGCCCAAGCAGTGGAACTTCTAACTTTTCCCTTGAGGAAATCTGCCACAATTTTAAAGAGCTCGCTATCGAGAGATGTTATCAGACATTTAGCCTAAATTTTGCTCAGATTTAAGCCAGCACTTCTAAATCGGTCTCTTGGGTATTTACTTTTTAAGCTACATGTAAATTGCCATTATAATCCTTTTAACCGCTATTTGGAGATACTAGCTCCAGGACACATGGGTAATATATTTAAGTGACAGAGGCTGTGTTCATGTGAACAAAAGCAAATATCATTAGGTTCTTCAGTAGGAGTTAATCAGAAGTCTGTGCCTTCCGTTTGGTGCTGTTCATGCTTTGTATACCTAAATGCATTCCTAACTTGCCCTCCACCCAAAAGAGAATATAGAAATGATATGAAGGGTGGGATCATGTTTTGCACTGAGCACACCCAGGATAAAAGCAGGATCCCACATCCTACAAGCCATATGTTTAATGTAACATATCTGGTGCTGAGATTTGTTTGTTTTTTGGAAAGGATATAATCTTGTTGGTGGCTCCAACAGAACAAGCTTTTTCAGTGTTTGCATCATTTCATCACTTATACAGTGGTACCTCGGGTTACAGACGTTTCAGGTTACAGATGCTTCAGCAGGAGGCCCCATTAGCTAAAGTGGTACTTCAGGTTAAGAACAGTTTCAGGTTAAGAATCGACCTCCAGAATGAATTAAGTTCTTAACCTGAGGTACCACTGTAGTCTGTTCCCATTTCTTTTACCAAAGTTTGTGGCCCTTCTTGTTTTCCTCATTTGGAGGATATTTCCATTTTCTGAAGGAAGCCTTCTTGCCTCTAATAATTTCCTTAACTCTGTCTGTTGACCACATTGTTGTCCTCTTGGCCCTCCTTGTACCTTTCCTGATCTGCAGTATACATATTAGCCGAGCTTCTATTATTTTGGTTTTGAATAACCACCAAGAATTATTGAAGGATTTCAATCTCTTCCTTTCAACCTCCTTTCTACCAGTCCCATTTTGAGGAAATTTCTTCATTTGAAGGACCCAGTGCATAAGTCATCATTTCCCACTCCATCACAAACCCCATAAATGTAGATTGATGATAGGAACCAAAATTATAGTTCCATTGACAGCCATAAGCAGGGATCCAACACAAAATGTACAGAGGGAGAGGGAGGAGGGAGGAGCTGCCATAAACAGAGTTACAGCATGTAGCAGTCTTGACTCTAGAATTCAGAGAACAAAAGAGGCTTGGGCTGGAGTTTTTCTCCCTTGGAAATAAATCTTTTGAGAATTGCAAGCTCTGGTTGTGAAAGAGTGTGCTGCCTTTCTATATGGCTGCCTATAGCAGTTTCGGTTTCTTTGTCTACATCATTCCCTTTTGCCACTAGACATTTGAATTCATTTCTGTAAAGCAGTGGTTTTCAGTCAGTGTGCCATGGGACCCTGGGGTGCCTTGAATGATAGTCAGGGATGCTGCGGGCAACACTGGCCTCTGTCCCTCTTTTCTTCCCTCCCTCCTCTGATACCCTCTCACATCTCTGCCTTCCAAAGGCTTGCACAGCTGTTTATTGCAGCAGCCCTGGCTATAAGCTCCACAGGCAAATGGTACTTCTGGGAGGCACCTTTATTTGGGGGGGGGGGTGGAGAGAAGCTCAGAGACCAGGGACAGCAGCAGCAGCTGCCTGGAGGACTCCCAGAGAGAGGGGAGAGAAGAGGAGGCTGAGGGAACCCTCCACAAGCAAGGGTGTTCAAAAAGGGGTGAGGGACTGCCACCTGAGAGCCAGTGTGGTGTAGTGGTTGAGAGTGGTGGACTCGTAATCTGGGGAACCGGGTTCGTGTCTCCGCTCCTCCACATGCAGCTGCTGGGTGACCTTGGGCCAGTCACACTTCTCTGAAGTCTCTCAGCCTCACTCACCTCACAGAGTGTTTGTTGTGGGGGAGGAAGGGAAAGGAGAATGTTAGTCGCTTTGAGACTCCTTAAAGGGAGTGAAAGGCGGGATATCAAATCCAAACTCTTCTTCTTCTTCTACCTCTGCAGACAACAGGTGAAATAACTGGGCTCCTGAGCCCCACAGGGGTGCCGCAGAAAGAATGTAGTTGGTTAAGGGAGCCATGGACTCAAAAAGGTTGAAAACCTCTGCTGTAAAGTCTTCTCAATTATCAGTGCTTTAAAGGGGGATTTGATTTAATTGCCTTCCAGTTCCAGAATATTTGATATTTCTTATATTACATGTACTGTGCAAGCTGAAGAGGTGGGCATCTAATTTGTACAAGTAGAAAGATTCTGTCATGTATTTGTTTTCTTCACTGTACAAAACTAATGACACCTGCTGAAACTAGAAATGAGGATTAAAATGGTATTCAGCAAAAGGAAAATAAATTAAGCCAAACTGGACATAGTGAAGGCTTCTGTTATAGTTGGATGCTGTGGTCAGAAAATATATTATTGTAAAGAGGATTCATAGACTACAACATCATGTGGTCTATAATAAAATATCTGAGGCCTTACCACTCCACTGACAGACATGGAAATGTCAAAACAAAACTCATCAATGAAAACAAAAGGCTTAGGAAAGCAGAATATTTTCTGGATTGTCTTCCATCTCCACCTCCCTGCAATGTTAGTGAATACATATAGATCAGACCATGTGGTGAGCATGATTAGATTTGAATGTACCTGCAGGGCGGTTATGGTTGCCACTGCCAGCACCCTTTGGGAAGAGTTGCTTTTTAAGTCTGGCTTAATACTCTGCACAAAAGAAGCAAGCTGAGTCAACTGATCACACACTCTGAGCTTTAATTCCATGTATGGGGGCTGTCCGTGGTGCTGAAATGACAGTCAGCTATGCAGAAGCAAAATTACTTCCAAAGTTATTCCAATGCTTTCTTAATCTCACTTTTTGTAAACTGAGAATGTTTTCCTACTCAACCAAATTGCATCTGAAGTTAAGTACATGTAATAGCTAGAAGGTGTGTTTAATATATATATATATATATATATATATAATTTGTCCTGAAAAAAACCCTATGATTTAAGATACTCACATTCTACCTTGACATTTATTCTGTGTAGCCTATAACCCCATAGAGTTCCTACACTGTGTTGAGGTTTCTGTGCTATAAACTAGTGAGGTGCAAATGAATTTGGATGCCCATACTTGAGTTATATAACAGGGACAATATTTCTTGCTGAAGTCCCAGATATCAAAGACTGGCACATCCACAAATAATTAATGAACTGGCTAAACAGGCAAACATAATCACTGGTAGCAGCTAACTCTTTTGGATTGAGATGCCTTCTGTTAACTCAGTGAACATAATCATATATTGTTGTGGATAAAATCAGCCCACAGCAGTGTGTGGAGTCTAAACAATAATAGAAAAAAGCTGTGATGAAAGTCCCCCTAGAAAAAAACAAAATACTACAGTTGTAACAAAACTGTGTTATTCTTTGAGCTTTGTGTGGAAATGCTCCTGATTAAACTGAATTCAATTGCATACTTAAGCACTTTGCTTAAGAAGATTATGAATTGGGCCTTTTATAATGTATGTCTCCTAATCAAACAGACACAAGTTAGTCATGCAGCTATGATTAATTCTGTGCTGAGTTTTTTATTTCAGTTGAGAAACAGCACTTTTTTCTTACGAATGAAAAAATAATCTAAGCCAAAATACTGGAAGGACCCCATTACCATAAGTATAGTACTTCTTTGGTACCAAATATGTTTGAACCTACGATCCACTGGGTCTGTTCTAGACCAGTATTGTACATTATGACCAACAGTGGGCCTCTGAGATCTCCAATGTTTTACCTAGAGATGCTAGAGGCTGAACCTGATGCCCTTTGTGGGTGAAGCCACTTTCCCACCGCTGCACAAAAGTTGTTTCTTCAAGGTGTCCTTTGTTTTTTGTAGTTTTTGTCAGGTTCTCCAAATTACACTGTATTCCTCTTTCTTAGAATCCTGCTGCCAAATGAGGACGCTGGACAGTGGGATAGGAACCTTCCCTCTTCCGGACTCAGGAAACCGCTCGACTGGACGACACGTTTCTAAACAAGAACTGGATTTAGAAGCTGACGTTTTCATATCATCTGCACAAGCTTTCCCTCCGGCTTCTTCTGAGAAAGCCAAAACCCTTGAGCGAGAAGTGCCTTCAACAGCTAATAAGGACCAGGGATCTGTGGAGAGCATAATAACACATTCAACATCAGATCCTGCCATGACTGCTAAGGGTGTACAGACTTTTCAGAGTCGCCTTCCAAAGCCAGCTTCTGCAGGTAAAATGACAGTTGTACTGGAAATTAGATCTTTTGTGCCCTGGTGCCTGTTCCCATTAGTGGAGACCTGTACTAATGACATTGGATGAAAGACATATGAAATGTACAGCTGAAAAGACTCTTCAAGTCACTGCAGAAGGTTAACAAGCTGGAGACTGCACTGACATGGAAATCTTGTTAAATAAAATACTAATCTATTAAAAAAAATGCTGTATGACACACCATGTCTATAAGCAGCCCAGTGATAAATTTAAAGCATACACCAGGAATGTTTACCAAAAACAAGTCCAAGAGGCTTCAGAAATGTCACAACTTTTGCTTCCTAAATTTTCTTTAAATATAGATATGACAGTATTGTGAAAGTTAAACAGCAGTTGCTTTGCTAATAGAATGTGGTGACTTATGATGAATGTTGGAATGAAATTTTCTTCCAATGAAAGGACAGGTCCCCATGATTACTCCTGTAATATGATGTTTACATTTTCAAAGTTAATACACCACAGTCCCAGGGATTAATGGACTGCTGCCCTCTTGTTGATCAGCATGGGTTGAATCCCTATTAGGTTAGTTGAACTTTAGTGGTATTTAAGTCCTGGTATCTTTTTACATAGATTTAAATGGGACCTAAATGCAACTAACGTTATCCAGCTTGATGTGTCAAACCTTTCATGCAATATAATAGACATTTTATCATAATCAGGCTGGCTACTACAAGGGATGCAAGCTGTGTCATGCTTAGCTTATATTAAGACACCCACTGCTTGTTAAGTGTAGTTGTTGAGAGTCCTGTTTAATTCATGGCACTGTTAGGGTGGTTTAGAAAAGAGGTATATTTTGTAAAGCATGGATGTGCTTACCTTATTGACTCCAGAAAACTGTAGCATGGCAATAACACTTCAAAATCATGTGCAGAGATACTAGTGGATAGTACAGTTTTCAGACATTATCCAGGGGTACATACTTACAACATAAACTGTTAGATACTGGTTGCTCCCCTGGCCAACAAGATTTACACTGGAGCAAGTGCTAACCATGAAATAAACATAAAGCTTGAAGCAACCTAACAATAAATGTAAGTTTTTGATAACTATGACTACAACACAGGGATACATCACTATACAAGGAGCACAAAATGCTGGAAATCCAGCTAGGGAGCATGTGCCCTTATATATAAAACATATAAATCAGTAACAACATGGAATAGAAGTGGCATACCAAGTCCCCAAATCTTCCATTTGTTGTTCTTAGGAGTACTTTTTATTATATGTATACTCAGTATAGTTCCTAATGCATAAAGCTATTCATTTGTTGCATTATGTATGGGGTTCAGGGCTGAAAAGATACCTTTAGAATGAATGCTTGAAGCACAGCAGCGCTTGTCTTTGTTGTTGTATTGTCTATTTCCTCCTACTCCCCTGCATTCATCAGTACCAACAGTGGTTTGCCTGAATGCTTACCATATCCCTGACTTTCAGAACTTCACTCAAGGCACTGTTGTGATCATGGAGATAGCAGCTTACTTTAAGAACTGAGGGCTAGAGAAGGAGGGAGAAATCTATTCCAATGTTGCCCTGATGGTCCTTCAAAGTGGCTTCTGAATGAAATACAGGCCAAGATGCTCAAGGCTAGACTCCCCACCCTCATGGTTGCCTGCAGGCCATTCTCAACACATTCCTCATGCTTCCTCCTCTGTTTAGCTCTCCAGCATTCCTGTGGAAAGCCAGCCCCAGGGAACCAGCTTAGTAGATAAATTTAGGGCAGAGAGTACTAACATCCCCTTTTCTACCCTTCATGCTTTTACTAAGCAGTGGCAGCTTTGGGTAGCTCATGGAGGAGGCAGTGACTGTGGGAACACTAAGCCATGCCCATCAACCATGCTGCATTTTCATGCATGGATAATCCCACCCTTTCCTCAACACTCCAGACACATAGGACACAACACTCAGGGCCCACAAAGGCTAAAAAAATTGATCTGGACAAGAATTCTAGGAATGGACACACGAAAATGAAATGTAAAAATCTCATTTCTGCACACAAAGATAGGGCTGAAGTGTTCTGACTGGAAGAGGAAAGCAAAGGAGAGTATCATACTTTTTCGTGTATAAGACTTTATTTTTTATTTTAAAAGTATGTTAAAAATTGGGGGTCGTCTTATACACAGATAGTGCATAGTGCATAGAGGGGCTATGGGATTGGTTGCTGCTGTGAGCCTAAAACCAGTGGTGTGGTATTGGTGGCTGCGGCAAGGGCTGGTGTTGATTTGCTGTTGTTGCGGCAATAGGGCGGGCAATTGGCGGCCTCTGCTGGTGGTGGGACAGACGATAGGTGGTTTTTGTGACGCATGTGATAGCGTAGGTCAGGTGGTTGAGCGATTTTCAGTAATACCCCCCTTAAAAAAGCTCAACAACTCTGGGCAATCTCGCCCCATTTTCTTAATATGTAGTCCCCCAAAATAGGGGTCATCTTATACACGGGGGCATGTTATACACGGAAAAATATGGTAAGTTATCAGCTTTCTCATGTATATCTTTCCCCAGTCCCTCTAGAATTAATGTATTTTATTAATGATCAGCTGTATTATGTTCTGCCTTATGAGAACCATGCGTCAAAATCCCATCTTTTCTCTCTTACGGGTTGGCGCCTCTGGCAATGGCGGATTTCCTCCGATCGGGAGGAACCCGCTCCGTGAAAAACAGGGTCTGAACCGCCACGGCGAGGCGGAGACCCATTAAAAACCACAGGCGGGAGAAGCCTGTGGACGTGGGATTCGGCTGGCACCTTTGCGCCTCCCCTACTCGCGGGGAAACCCTGTTTTGGGGGTCCGGAGCGACGTGGGGTGAGTGGCGCGGTGCTTTGAATCGACTGCTTCTTTCATGGAGTGAAGCCGCATTGCTGTTGCCGGAGAGCGCTGACTTTTTCCTGTGGACAATTGGATTTTAAACAACTACTCGTGAGTAAAACGGAAAATTGGATTCTTAAATACTTCAATTTGGCACTGAAATGGGAAGGTTATAAACAGGAAGTCCGCCTCCCGTTTTTGTAAATAGACTGAAGCAAAGACGTTGCAAGTAAAGCCTTTGAGAGCTTTTGGCAAGGGATTAAATTTTCACCAGTTTAAAAATACAGAACCCCCCTTGGAAGCAGGAGAAGAGGGGGAGATTTTTTGATCTAGTGAGCCTGCAGGAGAGAGTGAAAAAATCAAATTACCACTGCTCTGAACCTGGGAACGGGCTGCCAGATGACATTTGGAGAGAGTGCTTTTGACAGAAAGGATTTGACAGCTAGCTAAACAAGAGTAAGATACTGTTTCCATTGTCCCTTTCTGCGTTTAAAAAAAAAGAGGAAAAGTAACTGAAATTTTATCTTTAATGTTTGAAATTGCGCTTGAAAGAACTGATACAAGTGGAGACTGTTTCCCTCTAGAGGGAGCTTTTGAAACTGTAACAGGACTGTAACTGGGGGATTTCCAGCTGCAGAAAAGGAGTTTGGGAACCAGAGAGCGACCTTGGACTATTTCAAAATGTTGACAGGAGAGGCCATTGTGACTGTTTTATGTAAGATAAGCTGTTCGCTGGGACAGCTTCACAAGAAGATGGATGATATGACTCTCAAAGTTGATGATTTGGAACAGAAAGTGACCAAATTGAGTCAAAAAGCGAACACTAACACAGAAATAATTCAGGACTTGGTACAGGAACCCACTTTGGCAGGACAAATGGTGGAGGAGAAGGAGGAGAAGGAGAATGCAGCTGTTGTTGAACATAAAATAATACAAGTGAGATCTGGGGATTTACAGAAGCAAATTGGAGATTATAAATAGAGGCCTTCTATGATTGAATCTAGGAAAAGCCAGACTCCGAGGAATGGATCCCGGTTTGGATTAAAGAAGGAAAGTTGGAAAGAGCGCTCTATGCAGGGACTAACTGACTTTTGGGACATGGACTCGGGTCTGGAGGAGATTGAAGTTTGGGGGGCCTTTGGAATTGGAGGAATCTTGAAATATACCCGGAAATACTTTATGGACTGTAGTTTTAACTATGGAAATTCAGCTGATCTGTTCAGAAGGAAGAAAAGGATTGACAGGTTGGAATTTCCCCGAGACTGGCTATTTAGCATTAAAGAAAATGAAGAAGACCTGCAGAAGGGACTTGGAAAAGAGTTAAGAGCCTCGGACATAAGATCACCAGGTTGATGGACTTTATGGAATTGACGGAAAGGACTGGCAGAATCCAAAACCTGGGAGAGGAGATGGTGGAAGAAGATTGGAAAATTTAAAGTTTATATATAGACTTATGGTAAAACTAATGAGTGATAGAAAAATGGTGGAATGATTTTTTATTTTTTATTATTTATGGGCTTAACAGAAATGTTATAAGGAGTTAAGCACATATAAGTAATTTAGTTTTAATGGAAAATAAGGTTAAAATAATACGTTATTTACAATATCACAGAAAATGGAGAAAGATGGAAAGGATTTGCTGAAACAATTAATAGAAGTGGAACACAAAAAGGGAGGTGTGAGGAGGTCGAGGAAACAAGGGAATGAAAGATAGAGTATGGAAAAGAGATGATATATGTTTTTAAATTGTTTTTGTTTTGGGAGTGGGGTTTGTTTAGTTCAGCTTAATGTGTTTAGTTTTGAGTTTAGGTTGTGTTTTGTATTGTTTATATATTGTATTGTATTGTGTTTTTCTTTCTGTTTTTTTCCCTTTGTTCTTTTTTTCTGTTTTTTCTCTTTTTTGCTTTTTTCTCTCTTTTTGTAATCTATAAAAGTAATAAATATTATTTTTTAAAAAAACAAAATCCCATCTTTTCTATACATTAGCCATGTGACTTCTGTTAGAGATGCATTAGTGATTAGTCAAATGTGGAAAGTAAAGGCTTGTGATAATGAATTAGATAAGGCTAGCATTGCGTAATCCACAACCCCAAGGTAATTTGAAGCACCTTGGGGTTGAGCCAATATAATTATTATCTTTAGGAACCCAAAATCAAGGTACCAACCCATTATTTGAATAATAACTGAGACCATAATTTTATTAATTGTTATTGTTAATAAAACAATATTTAAAGTTAAATTGAGAAATCTTTAAAGACAGCCATCCAGTCCTGCAGCATGCAAAGAACACCCAGATCTATGCAAGGATGACAGATACAAGTCCAAAGCCAAGCAATTATATAGACATTTAGGACAAGACCTGTTGAAACATTCTGTATTCTCTGGATCATTTGAAGATCTGGACCAAAAAACTTATCTCCGCTGGAAGGACCAGCCCAAGACATTTTGCTGCCTGAGGCAAATGACAAGGTGGTGGAGCTGGCCTTGCCAGCCTGTTTAAACATGGTAGTTGATGTAACCTGTGAGACATTTGGCTAGTTCCCATGTCCCTGCCTCCATGTTAGGATCAGGACTCACCCACTTACTCTTCCATTAGATGGGAATAAAATGAGTCTGCTTAGATCTTGTTAACTTCAACTCGGCTAAGTTCTGAATCAGGCTTTCTAAGTGCTTCATAAAGGAGAGGTGGCAGGGGGGACTCATGCAAAAGGACCACAGTAATATGTTTAGCCTGCATAACTATGAAACAGAATCACTCTCTACCCCCCTCCCATATCCATGTGAGAATTAGAGATTTGGCTGAAGTCTATGGCAAGTGTACCAAATAATGTTTTGCTAATGTGTCAATATTTAAATTGAGCAAAAGAGTAAATAGGCAGCATTAAAGATTCTTGTGAGTTTATGTGAAGTATTCTAATTAAACATGTTGGAATTTAGTTGATTTAGCAATATTCCCAGTGCAGTTTTGCACTGTAGTTATAATGGAATGCAAACACACAAATTGTACACCCTTCATTGGAAACTCCCCTGCTCATTTCAAATCAAAGCAAAAGAAAAGATATTTTTAATTCACGTGTGTGTGTGTGTGTGTGTGTGTGTGAAAAAGTGTATTGTTAATTAATAGCACAACTAAGGGAGATTCAGAAGAGAAATCTTAGTTATAGATTATATGCTACATGCTTGGATAGCTACATGTGTGACCTCAATTCAGCAGTGTGCTATGCAGTAGACTTCATGATTAAACACTGTCATTATAACAAATTGAATAGAAACTGCAAGCACTGAATTGCTTCATAAGAAGTCAGTAGCAATAAGATTGTCCTGAACTTAATGCTAATATTCACTGCACCAGGCTTCCAGGGTTTGTTTCTTAATTAAATTGTCTTGAAGGAATGTAAAAAAGTAGTATATAGCAGATTGGGAGGTCAACTTTCCCATTCTCAGATTTTATCATCTGACCCATCTCCCCCATCTCCTCCCTCCCCCTTTCTCATACACACACACAGCAATTATCAGTGAATTCTACAAAACACAGTGAATTTACTTGCATGTTTGTTCTACACAATGTTGTTTCAAAAAGAAAGAAAGAAATGAGTTGGCTGAAAGCATTTGTGCTGAGATATTTTTCTTAAAGTCTGCCAGTTTAAATTATTGGCCCATGGTCAGGGATGATGGAAATCATAGTCCAACAACAAACAACATATGGAGGACCACAGGTACCCTACTCCTGATCTAGGTCTATCCGTATTTACCCTTCCTGCCACCCAAACACATTGGGAACGGAAAGAAACTGTGGGAAATGGAAAGAACGGTTTCTGAACCCTTCATGTCACAAAAACAAGGGGTTGCACCAGCCGTGTTCTTTACTCATGAGTTATTTACATGGAAGTGCAAATCCATTTTACTGGAATCATAATTGGGACCTGTGTGAGATGGGGCCTATGTGGGATATGTTGCACAATCTATTCCTCACTACTGCAAAATAAATAAATAAAGTTTGATATATATATATATATATATATATATATATATATTAAAAATGCATACATGAAAACCCAATCCAACAGAGGTTTGGAAATGTTTTCTGGGCTATTTAAGGGATGAGGCTCTGGAGACTCATTTCTCCTTTTCCTCTTCTGTCCAGTGGATGTCTCTTTCCCCATTTACTGGGTAACCATTTCCGATATTGCTTTCGGAACACATTGCTTTCCTAACACATTAAGCAAAACTCGTCTTTGTAGAAGTGCAGTGCATTCAGGGTGGATCAAGTGAAAGAACTTGACCCTTTCATGGAAATGGAATCAAACGCTATTTTTCACACTCTGATGTTCAAAATCTTTTGCTGCTACTTTCTCTTACCCAGGAATAACGAGCCCTGTGAAAAAAAGTGGACAAGAAGAGAGTTCTCTGACTTCTGTATCATTAAAGCATTCAGAAAAAGAAAAATGTGGCAACAAGATGTTTCCGGATTGGAGCAGCAAAAAAGCTATTAAAGCCAAGGTACAAATGAAAGAGGCAAACCGGACACATATATAATTTCCTTTAAGTAGCTCAGGCAACAGACAATGGGGCTATAGTTTCGTTTTGCTCTACCTACATGTGAAGTAGGTAGAACTGTATGCTTTGCATACAGAATGTCCAAGCTTGAATTCCCAGCATCTCCAGATAGAACTGGGAAAGACTCCTGCCTGGAACCCTGGAAAGCTACGTCCAGTCAGAGTAGACAGTACTGAGTTAGAAGGACCAATGGTCTGAGTTGGTATAAAGCAGGTTCCTGTGTTCCATTTTCTCATGAGTGTGACTGGCCCAGGCCACCAATGGGAAGCAAGTATCAACCACTGCAAATGTTAGATTTTGGGTACCAGGAAGAGTAGTAAAGTAACCAGATTGCTAAGTACCTTGTGTAATATTAGTCTAACAACCTCACAGAAATAACTTCATATTCAATTATCACCTTCCATCTAATGATGTATTGTGAGTATTCGTAATTAATAATAAACTGTGTGTGTTTTACCCTTTAATTTGCAGACTGTATAAATAAATTGGTAATTATTATTAGGACAACAATAAGTTTACAGAGGAGGAATCTTTGACATAAGAGCTTATAATATGGCTCCTTAAGAGATGAAGCCCCCACACCAAACTTTTCTCTTTTTTCAAATTATTTTTATTTATTTTCTAAATTATTGCAGATCAAATCAAATTCATTTAATTTAATGCAATTCCCCCCCTCTTGCCCACTGATGTTCATCCATCAGTATCTCCATTCCCCCATATTCCTGTTAGGAACATAGGAAGTTGCATTCTACTGTGTCTGGCCGTTGGTCTATCTAGCTCTTCCACCTAGAGATGCCAGGGATTGATGCTGGGAAATGCAGGTTGGAAGATATTTATTTGCTGAGATAATGCCTTGCTCAGTCCTCAAATGTAATGGCAGGTAAATGTTCCAGTCTGAATTCTTGTTTGTCACCACTTATAGATCACCTTTTCTCAAATGCTTTGTTATGACATAAACCTGAGAAGAATCTATGCATATACCCAGGCTGGATTTCTTGAAAATAGGGACTGTGAACATAGATTATGCCTGGACAATACTTGCTGGAGGATGAAATCTGTTTTCAGAGATTTGTGACATTTGATTACATAATCAATGCCAAATTGCAGCAGCTAAATAAATAGGCTAGACTGAAGAGAGACGAAATGATTCGCCTATTGTGCTGCACTCCTGATCCTTTGTATTCAGTGTAATGTTTTTTTCTTCTGAGTCATGGATTTGTCCTTTAATGTTGCTGTGTACAGGACAGGGCGCTGAGAGTGTGCACTTACTCTGCTAGCAGTAGCAGTGATACCGAAACAGAGCTGGAGTACGAAACAAACGATTTTGGAACCGGAGGGGAAAAGTTGGTAGATTTAATGAAAAACAACAAGCAAGGTAATTTAAAATTTGTACACAGGGATGTATTGATCCCACCTTTGTCATGGCAGCTGTTTGTGTTTTGCTTGCACTATGTCTACGTTTTCTCATCTCTTTCCAAATCTCATTTTCCATTATGTGCTTTTTATTGTATATGTACATCAATTTTTGCCTCTTATGCTGTGTTTGACACTAAAAGCCAAACTATAACTTTTTTTGTTGTAAATCCCTGTGTTGAAACTAAAAACGTCTTCAGTTGGATTATAGCTTCAATAATATATCTCTTTGTATTTATATATATTGCATTTGTAGGTAGTTTAAAATAACCCAATGAGCCATGAAGTTAATTTCCTCACCTCCATGTTATGTAGCTCACACTGCTACATACAGTTAAAGCTGTTTCTGGTTCTCCCCTCACAAATAACCATTTTGTCCTCACCCATTCCATTTCAGTTAATACTTGTTGATTGTTACTAAAATTAGGACAAAAAAAATCAGTGTGATATTTTGGTGAATTTGCTGTCTCTCTAAAAATGTGTTAGAACAAGTGGTAGACAGATATGCATACAGTTTTAAAGAATGTAGGATTTTATCCTCTTTTTTAGTGCAACGGTGAGATTAAAATATAGATCAGGGGTGAGTGGGGAACTTGTTGGACTATAACTCCCATCAGTTTATGTTGGACTACAACTCCCATCAACTGACCATCAGCCATACTGGCTGGGACTGAACAGCAATCTCTTGAGAACCCCCAGTTCATCATCCAGTTCATCCCTGATATGCAGTGTGCAGGCATTGACTACAAATCCATCCCAGAGTATGAGTATGAGAACAAAATTTGATCCAGATCCAGCAAAGCTGCTGATTGTGTCATTTTCCTTTTCTTCTTTAATATAAAAGTTCATGAGGACAGCAGATTGCACAGGGTAGGGTTGGGAAACCTTTTTCAAGCCAAGGGCCGCATTCTCTTCTGGACACCCTTTGGGGGGGGGGGAGCTACATTCCAGTGGTGAGTTGGGTCCAGAGGCAAAAGTGGGCACAGCAGCAAATAGAAACTTTACCTTTGAACATTAGGCTAGTTTTACACCCAATCTCACACTCCTGTCAGACTTCCATCAGACAAACAAGAGTTTAAGGATGCACTCCAACTAGGCCAAGGAGGGTATGTGGCAGGGCCAGTGTTGGCTGGGGAGGGTGTGTGGGATGAGGAGAGTCCCAAGGGCCAGATAAAGAGACATAGAAGGTCACATTTGGCCCAGGGTTCCCTAACAGTAGGGTATTTTCACCTAGTCACCATGTCACCTCATTGCTTACTGCTTTTAATTGTTCCAGAGACAGGTCCCAGAGTCTGTGCAGTGGGCAGAAGAAAGCATGGTTGAGCAAGTACTATTACATGAAGTTGTTTAAGTTCTGTGACTAACCCAGGGGCATATACAGAACTTCAGTGATATGCAGATTGCAGACTAAACTGTAGTGAATAGATCTGATCAAAGGAAGACTGTTTTGAGAAGAAAGGAAATGAGGAATAATTATTTTACCTTATAGCTAAAACAACTGCAGTCTCTTTTTGAGATTCTGCAGTGACTTAATGACTCCTGAAATGTTTCCAGAATCAATATTCTATTTCTCATTTGAGAAATAGCAACGTATTTGCAAATATTGTGATGTTCAACATGCACCGACTGCAGATATGGATCTCTATGCAGTGCTCTTTCAGGCAGGGGATTCTAGGGTGTGAACAGTCCATAGTGGTACACACCCACCCTTCAACCCAGATGCTGGGATCAAGACTTTTTACTATACAGCATCTTGTTGATGCCAGAATCAATTTAAGGATGGATGGGTGAATGGATGGATAGACTCATAATAGCACTCATAATTCTTTTGAGTGGTCAAAGCGCTTCACTCAGATTGTCCTGTAATTACTACAACAACCCTGTAAGATAGATCAGTATTGACCTCATATTTTCAGATTGGAGGCTGTTTGAGAGAGAGAGAGTGGCTTTCCTAAGACCTTGACAAAAGGAAAATTCAAACCTGGGACTTCCCGTTTTTATAGCTCTATCTTTAGGTTGCTATGTTACTACCAGTTCCAAACCAACACAGGTCTCTCTCTCTCTCTCTCTCTCTCTCTCTCTCTCTCACACACACACACACACACACCACCCATGGTGCATCAAGTCAAAACTTGCTATTCAACATATATTCATACCCCCAAGCGTTCTTGTATATACACCAGAGCTTGTAAGCCAATCAGAGCTTTTTAAAGTTCATTTTATAATGAGTTCAAGTGAGGGTTGGTTGGGAATTCAATGTATCAACTATTACTATGCAAATAAACCTGCTTGAGTTTCTTGAGAGCAGACACGAGACCCTGCTGGAGTGCCTGCTTCGTAGCCCCCTTCCACACTTAAAAAACCCCCAGCATCTTACCTTGGGGGAGATGGTGGTGGGTGATTCCATATTTTTCTGCCAATGATCCTAGGATTCATGGTCAGTTCTCAGGGACTCAGCAGAAAAGATGACATTACAAGCAGTGAAGGGACTTCCCACTGCTGCCACCCCCAACTTGCTCTATGTAAGCTTTTGGAAGGTTTTATGGCCAAGGGTAATATAATGGGTATGGGGTTGCTCGTGCGTTAGTTGCCGCCTCTCCTGGCTATGTTGCCTTGTTAAACCTTTCTGTCTGGACAGCCCTTCAATTCGTGGCTGCCTCAGTCACTAGCAGAATCCGTCAGTGGGCGTTTCTTAAACCTCTTCCAACATAAAAGTTGTTTGACGCCCAGTCTCCTCCTACTCTCCCTGCGTGGAAGTCTTCTGCGCAGGGAGGGTGTGGGTAGCGGAGGACCAGTGCTCTCCCCGCTGGTGTCCAGTGAAGAGTCCTGGAGCCCTCTCGCCGATTACCCCATCTGCCCCCCTTTATCCCTGGTGTAACGTTGATTTGCTTCCCCCTCTGCTGAACTGCCTCTCTCCCTGCTTGGCCCTTCTCCAGCATCATTTGAGAGCCTTCCCTCCGTCTCAGGCTCCGATGTCAGTTCCCTGACAGGTAAGGAGGAGGTAGAGGTGTCAGAGAGTGCTGCAGCTGAACATTCAAATGGTTCTGAGTGCTTTCAGGCAGAGTAGGGGTGCAAATGCCATCCCTAATACAAGTTTATATAACAATGAACAACTATCTGCAGGCTAGCTCTGCTGTGTGATTTTCTAGTTTAAACTGTAAAGTCTCTAAAATTAATTTTCCAATTATCCAAAACATCCAGTACTTGTTACTGATGTGCACATGTACATTATTTTAAACAAGGTGCAAAAAGGAATGGTTATCTGATACGATTTCCTTTCTCTGTTAAAGCATCTCTATACATTCATTAAATTGCAGTGCAAAAATAAATAAATGCTGAAGTGACTGTGTGATTGAAGCCGTGCTCCTTATTTGTGCTGTGATTTAATCAATGCACATACACGCTTGTGCACATTATTACCCCATAATTGGTGGAGGGGGGGAGGAAAGAGACATGAACTGAAAACTTGCAGCAGACTGCAAATGCAAAAGAGTCTGAAGAAAATCCTGAAATACTCCAGTAAAAAACAACACGTAAAAATGGTTTCCAGAGCAGTAGCCATATTAGTGTGTTGAAGCAAAAGCGACAAAATAGTTTTGTAGCACCATGTTCTTTCAGGTGCCCCAAGACTCCGTTGTTTTTAAGGAGAATGGCTGGCTAACATCATCACATTGTTGCTCTGCAAATGATATTTTAGTAAACCCCAAAGAGATATTTGGATGGGAATAATTCTGTGGGCATCTTTCATGCCACCTACATTTGAATTTTCCTGCAATATCCCTTCAAGCTCCCAGTCAAAAATTATAGTGCTTTGCTGCAAGCTCAGAAGCTGTTGCTGCTGCCTCTGGTCACTCACCTTCCTTGGCAGCACCTCACTTTCATTCCATCAACCAGAGCAGAAGAAGTAAATTAGGCTGCTGGGCTGTTCTCTCTCTCCCCCCACCCATTCCCTTTTCTCTTTCTAGCTCAGCTACTAGCCTCTGCAATTATGAGCAGGGACAAGCAGCCAAGCCAGAGAAAAAAGAAAACAAAACAGCCTCAAAGCACCACTTCCCTTTTCCTTCTCTGATGGCTGAAATTAAAATGAGCAACTGCTGGGAGGGTGCTTGGTGGCCACATGGCTCTCGTTGCTTGTTGTGTGGGGCAAAGAGGGGGCTGGAAGGGCCAGGAGTGCCTGGAGCAGCTGTTGTGATTGACAGCTGTAATAAGTGCATGGAAGGTTAGGCACATATGGTGACTTGTTTAGAGATTACTGTGTTTCAGCAGATCAGCGAATCAGGCCTGTAGTGACAGACTCTTGTCTCTGACCAAAATGTATGTCTTCATAGTAACCATAATCCTTGTTCCTTGGTAGTATTTTAACACATTTGGGAAGACATGGTACATCAGGAGTCTGCTATACTAAACATACTTACTAGCAGGTCTCACTGAATTTAGTGGAAGCTGCTTTTAAAAGAAAAACAAAAAATACAATTTTTTCGCTCTATAACACGCACCCGACCATAACACGCACGTAGTTTTTAGAGGAAGAAAATCCGTAGGCATGCCACCTGTAGGCAATCCCTCCATAACACGCACAGACATTTCCCCTTACTTTTTAGGAGGAAAAAAGTGAGTGTTATGGTGCAAAAAATATGGTAATAATGGTTAGGACCAGGCTGCATAATCTTTGAGCTGGGCCGGATCATGTTTACTCTCCCAAGCAGAACTTCAAGATTTAAACCTACTTACTAATATATGAATGGAACTTGCACAATTAGGTAAACTATAAAATCTATAAAAATGAACCTTTGGGCAGAACAATCTACTAGATTTGGTGAGGGGTGTGTGTGATTGAGTGGATGAGTTGACAGAACCTGGGTTGCCAATGCCAAGGAAGAAGCTCTGTGTGTATGTGGAAGGGACAGGGTTTTTTTTTCCTTTTCTTTTAGGGGACCTTGCATCAACAGTCTCCCCACCCACCCGCCCCAAAAAAGAACCCCCAGAAAATAGTATACACTGACAGCAGCCCCAACACACTATCAGAAAATCTTAACTTTTGCCCTCATGGTCACTGGAGCAGCAAGAATGTAGGAAGAACAATGTGGAGGTTTCCGCATTAGCAATTAGGAGCCTTTGAGTTTAGACCTCCTGCTCCAGCTGTGTTTCTCCTCCTCTGTTTATGGAAAGGGGGATATTAAAAAAAACCTTTGGACCCCAGGACATCATCCCAGGAACCAGAGGACCTTCCCCTAAATAGGTTTTTAAAAATACTCTCATTCAACTTTACTAGATTTCATTTCTAAATGCTAAAACTGAATGATTTCCTTCTTCTTCAGTAAATAGAGAATTGATATGTAAGAATAGCACATTATTTAATGTAGATAGTGAAATTCATGATGGCCATAAAAATGAGGTATCAACTCAGCAGCCAGTCTCTCTCTCTCTGCCTCTCTCACTTAAGCATTTAAGATTAGCAAGATGACCAACTAAGAATGTAATTGGCAGGAAGAAAAGAATGTTTAAAACTAGAAACTAGACATATCCTCAAGGTATGTAGGGCAGATGAGCCACTACGATTAAGATAGAGATTTAAGCTAAACTAACACCCAAAACACTATATTAAAGTGAAATTAGCAATTTCACTTCAAGGAAATTACCTACTATTTAAAATAGAAACGCTTATCTCATATACTTTCCTTTCTTTATTCCTTTTTCTTTTTTCTTTTTTTGAAAAGCATGAATCATTAGCTTGAATTGTAACCCAGAATCGCCTTGCATTTGTGAGTTTAAATTACACCATGCCATTCATAACATTGGATGGGGGATCATTTTGGATGTTATAGCCTTAGCCCTAATGTGTCCATTTTTCACATTGAACAAACACACAGCATGCCAAGCAGTGTGTAGGCTTTTTTCTCAAAGAAATGTACATAGTGGGTGTGCTTTTTATTCTTATTTCAAATCTGTCCTTAGCTGAGCAAGAAGAAAATAGTGTGAGAAAGTCCTTTATGGGGAGGCCCATGTCTATCTTGGATATATACCAGCACAGTCTCTGTGGCCATTATGGAGAGGATGGACCTGAACAATTAGCACATTACAGTTTTATTGAGCAGCTGAATGGAACTTCCACTAAAGATGGCAAGAGCAAAAAGATCCCTAGTGTGAGTTTTCTTGCTTTCTTTGATGCTATTACCTCTCTTCTTTCTTGAGGGATATGTCTGGTTTGCTTTCTTTTTCTGCACGCATCATTACTATTTATGGATGTCCAGATTGAAAATGTCACATGGACTGCAGGGAAGAGTAAAAGGAACTTTTAAGCATTTTCTTTCCTTGAGGCAAGTTACATATATATATGTGGCAGCAACTTTCGTAGCAACATCCTGCGAATGCCGAACATTAAAGATTGGCTGGCATTCAGTGTTGTCAGTTTTTACAAGCGGAAATTTGGAAGGTTGCTTATAGCTGCTTTGAGCCATTTTGCAATAAACCACAGTGCATCAAATAATGCAGTATGACTATAAACAGCACTGCTCTTTAAAATATATGCAGAGTGAGAGAACGTGCGTGCACAACTGAAACTTCCATTAAGATCCAGAGTCACTTGGTTTATTTTTTAAAACAATGAACAGATTACAGAAATGCAGTTACATATAGCCAAGGTTTTAAGATGAGTTTACCGTTTTTTCGTCCTATAGGGCGCACCGGCCCATAGGACGCACCTCGTTTTTGGGGGGGGAAATGAATAAAAAATAAATATTCCCCCCCCCCAGCCGCGGCTGCAGCCCCAAGCCTTGCGCACACCTGCCCGAAGCCGGGGGCGCCCTCCGGAGGGTGCCCCGTGCTTCAGGCTGCAGGCTGCTGCCCGCAAGCCTTGTGAGCCTGCGGGAACTCCTGCCGGGCTTGCAAGGCTTGCGTATAGCTTCCTGAAACCTGGAGAGCGAGAGGCATCGGTGCGCACCTACCCCTCTCACTCTCCAGGCTTCAGCGAAAGCCTGCATTCGCCCCATAGGACGCACACACATTTCCCCTTCATTTTTGGAGGGGGAAAAGTGTGTCCTATGGGGCGAAAAATACGGTATATAGCCCAGCCACATGTTCTGAGCCTGTTTATATAATTAATGTATCCTCTGCCTTTCCTCCAAGGAGCTCAAGACAGAGTACACAATTCTCTTCCCCTCCTCCAGTTTTATCCTCACAGCTTTCCTGTTAGGTAGATTAAACTGAAATGCAGTGACCCAGTTCACACGTAACACCGACCCAAACCATGGCATAACATGAATGAACAAACAGGCCAGTTCCCAGAGCTAAGATCGCAGCCACTGTGCTCTTCTCCTAATGCAGCTGCTAAGCCATAGTTTGTCTCACTCCATGATCTGTAACTAAGGTTTGTTCTTGGCTTACTGCTTGTGGTTTGTCTGAAGCAGAACAAGCCACAAACCCAAAGATCCTTAGAGCACCTGGTTGTCTCTTCCTGTTGGAGACCTCGGAAGGGACCTTTGCCAGTTGTGCGTACATACCTTTTTCATTGCAGGACCTGTACCTTCTTCCCGACAGTCCCAAACCACAGTCTCATGTTAATAATAATAATAATAATAATAATAATAAATAATAATAATAATAATAAATTTTATTTATATCCCGCCCTCCCCAGCCGAAGCCGGGCTCAGGGTGGCTAACAACACTGAAATAGTGCAACATTATAAAAACATTATAAAAATTAATTAAAATCAAAATTGATGGCAACCATAAACTAAAGTTTTGTAAAGATTGCCAAAGGAGGGAGTCAGGCTGCGCCCTGACCAAAGGCCTGGTGGAACAGCTCTGTCTTGCAGGCCCTGCAGAAAGATGTCAAGTCCTGCAGGGCCCTTGTCTCTTGTGACAGAGCGTTCCACCAGGTTGGAG